>NW_026606059.1:44107500-46507500 GCF_029834395.1 Sorex fumeus | reverse complement strand
GCATTACATTCTTTATTGACACTTAGACTTTACTGACTCTTGGAATCCTGATAGTTAGAAGTTTTTTGATGAAAAGAAGATATTAATCAAGTTTCACAAGACAAAAGTCATGAGTTGGCCCTTGTGAGCCTTTGAATGGGACCGCAGAATGCTGAGTGGTCCGCCATTTTGGAAAACAATATGGGCATTCCTTCCAAAACTAGAAATTGAGCTTCCATATGACCCTGCAATATCACTTTCGGGAATATATCCCGAGAGTGCAAAAAAGCACAGTAAAAATTACATCTGCACCTTCATGTTCATTGCAGAACTGTTCACAGTAGCCAGAATCTGGAAAGAACCAGAGTACTTGATAACAGACAACTGGTTAAAGAAACTTTGGTACATCTAAACTATGCAAGTCTATGCAGTACTATGCAGCTGTTAGGAAAGGTGAAGGTATGAAATTTGCTTTTAAATGGTTGGTCATGGAGAGTACTATGCTACTCTTGAGTGAAATGAGTGAGAGAGACGGGGATAGATATAGAATGACTGCACTCATTTGTGGAATATAAAATAGCATGATATGAGACTGACACACAAGAACAGTAGAGACAAGGGCCAGGAAGATTGCTCAATGGGTGAACCGTGCCTCATGAGCTGGAGGAGAAGGAAGCTGGAATGTAGAAGGTATCACTAAATCAAGGATAGTTGGAGGGATCATTTGGGATGGGAGATGTGTGCTGAAAGTAAAAAAAGGACCAAACGTGATAGCTTCTAAGTATCTGTATTGCAAATCATAATGCTTAAAAGTAGAGAGAGCGTATGGGGGAAATTTTCTTCTATAAAGGCAGGGGGAGGGTTGCGATGGGGGGCTACTGGGGGAATTGGTGGTAGAAAATGCGCACTGGTTGAGGGTTGGGTGTTTGATCATTGCATGACTGAAACTCACTTTGTAACTGTATCTCACAGTGATTCAATAAAAAAAGGAAGGAAGGAAGGAAGGAAGGAAGGAAGGAAGGAAGGAAGGAAGGAGAGAGGGATAACAAAGAAAGAAAAGAAGAAAGAAAGAAAGGAAGGAAGGAAGGAAGGAAGGAAGGAAGGAAGAAGAGAGGGATAACAAAGAAAGAAAAGAAGAAAGAAAGAAAGGAAGGAAGGAAGGAAGGAAGGAAGGAAGGAAGGAAGGAAGGAAGGATCCTCAATTGAGCATCCTTGCTATCTGATCACTTGCCATTTTCTCACTCTTTTAGTGAATTTCCTCATATAGAAAGAGTAACTTGTTAATGTTGATAATTACTTATGAGTTTTGTGCAAAATTAGATCATATTATATACTTCTTCATAAGGAACTTAGAGTTGCCCACAAGAGTTCTGTGGGACAAGACTTTGGTTTCAAGTGGATCAATCAGGAACTGGAACTAAGAAGTAGGATAAGAATTGCAGAAGCCAGAAAACTACAAAAGGCATGTTCAGAAGCATGCTGACACACTAGGGAAATGGAATTCTGTGTTACTGAGATCCTACTGAAACAAGTAAAAAATTCTTTATTATGCCATGTGATGAAGTCTTTAGCTCCCAAGTTCCTTATAGGTTGAGTTTGGTTTCTGAGGTGTTATCTATATTGGGAGGTTGAGCAAGTTCAAGCAAGCAAAGACTCTACTTGAAGCCAGAATTCACCAGTTGACAGAAACTGTCCACTGATGTCTAGGTAGGTAACTCCACAGGTTACTAGGGACCTCACCTCATTTGTTTTATGAGCCAAATGACAATTTCACTTCTATATTCAAGATCTATGTATATACACAGCTTTGTAGATCAGTAAGACAGAGAAATGATGATCTAGAATTTTATTCAAAATACCATCTCTTATAAACAGCTATGTGACCCAGAGTGTTCTTCTAAATTGTGTTAAACATTTGTAAAATCACCATAATGAGGAGGAAGTGAGGATTAAAAGAGAACAAAACAGAGAACTTCTACAATGCCTTGAAAAAAAAGTTCATGTTTTATTTTATCACTATTATGCTAAAAGATTTGTGACATTATACAGGAAAGAAATTGGGATAACTAGTTTGAGCACAGACTTTCCTACTGTGCTTATACACAGATCCTTTTATTCATGCTTTCAGTGAGTGAAGACTTGGTTTCCTGCTAGCTGTGATTGTCCTTAAGACTTGTGCAAAGTCTCCCAACAGGACACAGAGTCAACAGTAAATTAAAAAATGGTGTTGGACAAAATATTCCTAATTATAAAGGAATCTTTCTGATGCTTTTTCATAGACAGTTGTGCAATAATTCTTAAATGAATGTTTATCTAGCTCTGTCTTCATCTTCATCTGTTTCAGCAAAGGCATGAGAATTCTGCACTGCACTCTCAGTGAGTTGGGAGGGGACTTCCTTTCATAGGGATTGTGATATATATATATATATATATATATATATATATAGAGAGAGAGAGAGAGAGAGAGAGAGAGAGAGAGCAGAAGAAAACCAGGAAGTTTTGCTTAGCTCATTTTTGTGGTTATAATTGTAGCACTGTCTGTCCTGTAGCACTGTCCTCCCATTGTTTATCGATTTGCTCCAGCGGACCCAGTAACGTCTCCATCGTGAGACTTGTTGTTACTGTGTTTGGCATATTGAATATGTCATGGGTAGTTTTCCAGGCTTTGCCATGTGGGTGAAATATTCTCAGTAGCTTGCCAGGTTTTCTGAGAGGGGCGGAAGAATTGAACTCCGGGTCTACTGCGTGGGTTGCATGCGAGGCAAATGCCCTACCTGCTGTGTTATTGCTCCAGCCTATGGTTATAATTAGAGATTATTAAGTGTGATGAGGTCTACTTCTTTATGCTGTGCAGCAGGTTTCAACTAAATGTGGGAGACATTTATTGATGGCTGAAACGGAATAAAGAATTACTCTGCTTTTATGTGCGGGAGCCATAGCACAGCGGTAGGGCATTTACCTTGTGTGCGGCCACCACTGCCAAGCCGGGTTCAATTCCTCCGCCACTCTCGGACAGCCCGGCAAGCTACTAAGAGTATCTGTCCCGCATAGCAAAGCCTGGCAAGCTACCCATAACATTCAATATGCCAAACACAGTAGCAAGGGAGACATTACTGGACCCGGTCGAGCAAATCCATGAACAACGGGAGGACAGTGCTACAGTGCTACAGTAGAATGGAAAATAAAACTCACCTCTCTGAATTCATTTGAAAACCCAGTGAGAAAAATACAAGTCAATCCACTTAGGAAATGCTAAAGAAAAACATAAATAAATAAGAAGTTGGACATATGAACAGTTTATCCACCTATTCAGAAGAACACAGTGTCAGTGGGGGAATGTGAGATGGAGTTTCTCTATGCATTCTAAGGTGCATTATTCATTTTATAAAGTATAGTGTAAATGATTGTTTTCAGAGCCCAGGGATGCAGAAAAATGAAAAGGTAATGCTGAATGGGTATGGGGTTTTAGTTTGGAAGCTGGAAAATTTGGGAAGTGGATTGGTATTGATGATTGCACAACAACGTGGATATTTTTCATATCAGTTAAACAATGAAATTAGTAAATTGGTAAGTCTCATATTGTCAATTTTTAATTATAAAAAATGAAACAGGGAAAATATGTTTATCTCAGTGAAAGGGATTCAGGGAACTGAGATACAAGGGATCCTCATAAGACTGAGCTCATTTACTATGAAAGATGGGCAATTAAAGGCAATTTTATATCCTGGAAAATGGTACTAAGGAGATGGTTCACATAAGAGATGCTCAGGGGCTTATGGATGCCTAGAGGAGAAGCTCTGGGGAGATAGTGGTCTGGAAATGTTTCACCAGTCTAGGAGAGAAGTGAAGGGGGATGGTTCTGGCAGAGGGAAAGTCTGTCTAGAAGCTGGAAACAGGAGAGAGTGTGGAGTGTCTGGAGTCAGAGATAGGCCAAGCATGCTGGCGTGGGGACTAAGAGGTGAAGGCCCAGAAGATGAGGTTGAAAATTAAGAAGCTGCCAAATCAGCAGATCCAGTGAGTCATTCCACACAAGACTACTGAGAAAATACTGGAAAATTAAAGATAGGGTATGACGCAGTCCTTTATGACAGCAAATGTCATAAAAACGTGCATGTAGAATGTGTAAGAGAGAAAGATGAGCCACAGACCATTTTTCTCTCCTCATCCTTAACACAGACACAGACACAGACACACACAGACACAGACACACACACACACACACACACACACACGCGCGCGCGCGCACACACACTCCTACCAGAGCATCAGGTTCAAGACATGCTGCAGATGTATAACTAAGGGAAAGCACTTAGACCCCAAGGCTTCCTGGGATGGATACATTCACCACATCAAGGCTCACGGCCATAAAAGATGAAAGTGAAGTTACAAATCTGAAAGAAAATTCAAGGATAATATCCGAAGCCCATAAGTAGGGCCCTCAAGATTATTTGCATACAAGAATCCCAGCACACCAATATTTTTCTGTTCTTTTAGATAACAACATTCCAGCTGAAAGGAACTTTCAAGCTATTTCCCAAGTCCTAGAGAATGACCTCAGTAAACATGGGGATCATCATGGAAGGTTAACATTAAAACATCCCTCCAGGATTTGAAGACTTTATTTCCCCAAGCCCTTCCTACTTGCTTTGAAATGTGAGTGAAGATATTCAATCAAAACACATAATGGTTTGAAATCCAGCCCTGGGACTTCTGCAGTGCCTGGAAAACACCAATTTTGTCCATTCAGCTGTACACTATGTTTTCTGTATCATTTTCTGTCTGCTTTAAGTGTTCATGAACAAGTGTTTTCTTCCTTCAAACGGAAAGAAAAAACCCAACAACCTTATCCAAAAATGGGTAGAGGGACTGTAGTACAGTAGGAGTGGGATGAGGCATGTGTGTGTGTGGGGTGGGGGGGGTGGCACTTGCTTTGTACATGACAGACCTAGGCTCAACATCCCATATAGTTCCCAAACACTGCCAGAAGTAATTCCTGAATGATGTGAGAAGAATAAGCCCTGACCATCACCAGATGTGGCCCCAAAACATAAAACAAAAAAATCAGGTAAAAGAGATGTGCAGATACTTCCCCAAAGAAGACATGTGGATGGCTAATAAGCATTTAACAGAAGCATGTGTAGAGTAAGCAGGAAAACATTGAAGAGACAGGCTTCTGGGAGAAGTGGTTAAGCAGGGCATAATGTGTTTGAGCAATGTCACTGATGCCATATGATGCCATTACAGCTGTGCTCAAAGAACTAAAGAGCCACTGTTTGGGGGGGAAATTTTGTTTGTTTCTTTGGGGTCACACCTGGCTATAAACAGTGTTTACTCCTGGCTCTGCACTCAGGAATTACTCCTGGCGGTGCTCAGGGGACCATATGGGATGCTGGGAATCAAACCCTGGTTAGCAAACACCCTACCCACTCTGCTATTGCTCCAGCTCCTGGGGGAAATTTTAACCCCTGGCAACAGTGGGTGGAATCAAGGATCTTTTCTTCACAATGAAAAGTGAAGACAAACGTGTAATTCTCCCAAAGGAACTAGCTCTCCTTTTTTTCTTTGCTTTTTGGGTCACACCGGGCAATACTCAAGGGTTACTCCTGGTTCTGCACTCAGAAATTACTCCCAGAAGTTCTCAGGGGACCATATGGGATGTGCTGGGAATTGAACTCAGGTCGTCCTTGTGTAAGGTAAATGCCCTACCCGCTGTGCTATCACTCCACTCCTAACTAGTTCTTCTTTAAGCCCCGGAATGCCTATCTGCACTGAGTTGCTGGGTAAAGAAGGCTGATTCCCTTTCTTCCAATATTATCTTCTAAATGTAACCCAAAGGAATGTGAATATTCAGGATAATTTGGAGAAAAATTGTCTTCAACATGAGAAAGCTCCTACAGAAGAAGCGGGGAAGAAACAGCTGTTCCTAAGAGATCAGAGTCCTGGGCAACTGGAGCAACTCTATGCCAACCCAGAGAGCATGGAAGGCAATGCCCATTTCCCCTGGGAAGTACCCCAGCACATGACCAAATTCAGCAGCAGGTCAGGTTAGAAGGCCCCATCAGTTCCACTTCTATTGCAATGGCTTTTTTGTTATGTGACTCCTTGTTTTGTTATCTTCATGTTGCTGAAACTCTGGACAGTTTGTAGCTGTGGTTTTCCCACTTTTAATAAATATGAATATTTACTTTGAAAAATAAAATGTTGAAGTTGAAGAGATAGCACAGCAAGTAAGGTATTTATCTTGCACAATGCCCATCTTAGTTTGATCCCCACTATCACATATAGTGCTGAGTTCATGCATGGAGTGATCCCTGAACACTGAGCCAGGAGTAACCCCTTATTACAGCCCAAAACCTCCCCAGAAAAAAGTTAATTAAGATTAAAAAAAAGACAGAGGCTTGCAGTGCAATTGTGGTGGTCTCTAAAGCAGTGGCAATGTTCATGGAGCAATAAGATAGAAGAGTGTCTGTCTCCTGAGTATCCTCTGGGGTCAAGGAGGAAATAACTAGGGTATAGATTTCTCTTTGGGGCAACTGGGAAGATAGAGCTGGGTAAATTTCAATTTCCTGGATATCTGAGTGAGAGGCTATTTGAAGGATGGGAAGAATGGCTGAGGAATGAGATGCTTCCACTGAGGCTCTATAGCTTTGAACAAGTTACTCACCTGCAGATGTTCTAATGGGTGTTCCTTGAAAACAGTTGTCAGTACGAACTCCTGTGACCCTGACCCTCTCAGTTCCCTCCTGTGCTCTTTAACTCATGAGGGAAACTATCCAGCTCTAAGTGGTCCCAGTGCCATGAATTCACGTGGAAAAAATGAACACAGTCAACCAGATTCTAGACTCTATGAGAAGAAGATTTATGCATGTCTCATTCACCATCAGATCCCTTAATCTCTCTGCCATGCAATAAGTTTCTGGTGACAAGTGTTGAATCCAGTTTATCTAGATGCAATTTATCTAGATTGGTCTCCAGGAAGAGATCAGACACAGTCAGGTATGAAAAATTGATCAGATCAGATTTTTGCTCCTAAGGAACTTCTCTGGTTTGCAAAGGACTGAAAAATCAAAGCATTATCTCTACATCTTTCTTGTCATTGGTTGTTTAACATATTTTATAAATAAAAAAATATTTTCAGAAAATATTTTCACTCAGGGCTTTGGCATTTAGCACATGTACACTCTTCTACTCACACATTCATTGATTCTTTCAACAATACTTCTCTTTTTGTCAGGGAGGGCTTTTTGGATCATACCCAGTGGTGTTCAGGGGTTACTACTGGCTCTTCACTTGGGAATTATTCCTAGCAATGATTGGATGCAATATGTGATGCCAGGGATCAAATCTGGGATGGTCACGTTCAAGAGAAATACCCTTCTCACTGCACTGTTGCTCAAAAATACTTCTTAATCTGCTTTGAATGTTGGACACTGTCTTCTACAAATAAAGTAAGATAGTAAAGCAAAGGTAGACTGTGTCTGGGAGCTGTGGTTTTCAAATATGTACACTATAAAGAATACTTAGAAAATGCACACTCTCCTTACTCTTACAACAGTTTGTGTGAAAAGAGTGTCGAAGTGAGCCATGAGACACAGATATCAGCTTCTTGAGTCAGGAGTGTTATTCTTAATAAGAGAACTAAGTTGGCAGTAAGCCAATATGTACTCTCGAGGGAACAGCAGAAAATTGGAATTTAGGAGCATAGGTTTAGATTAGAAATCTTTTTCCTGATGAGTGACTTAGGCTCTTATAGAGGGAAAAATAAGGAAAAGACTGTGGAGGATGGGGACTTGGTCAGAAGGTAAAGGAGTCAGAAGAGTCACAAGAAATAAAAGTTCCCTTTGTTTGTCCTTTCCAGCAGGATTTTCATTATGTCCAACCGGTATTTTTATTCTTTTCAACTTCTCAGAATGTTGACAGGAATACATTTGAGGGTATTGTTTAGTTTGAAGAAGATAATAGTCACTTGCTCTCCTCTGGTTTTCTCTACTTGACATTGATAAGTTTTGTGTACACAGTTACCTCACTTCAACATCAACAAAGTGCCTATGACACTCCTCGCTGGCCCCAAGTCACTTCCCATCCACCTACTTCCCTAATTTTATACTCACAACTTGTCCTCTAGTACCCAAGATTTGGTAGCAGATTTTTTTTCTATATTCTTAGTTTGTTTCCCTAAACACTACAGATGAGTGAGGTCATCCAGTGCATGTCCTTCTCATTGACATATTTCATTCAGCATGATACCCTTTAGTATCATTCAAGCAGCTGAAAACAAGAAGATTTCTTTCACCTTGTGGCTACATAGTATTCTAGTGTGAGTTTGTGTGTGTGTGTGTGTGTGTGTATGGGGGGGGTGTATACAACTTTTTATCTATTTGTTTTTGTTTGAAATTTGCATATTCTGGGTATGGTACCAAGCACATAATGAGCAGAGATGTGCATTTATCCTCTTTGATCTGTGATTTTGTATTTTGGAAGTAGATCCTGGCCTACTATTCACATAGCTACAGTAATGTGTCTTTTCACAGAGGCCTAACCCAAATTGGCTGAAGTTTTCTTTTGAGACCCTGTATTCTTGTGTGAAAAGAGCTTCCAGTGACTGGGTGTATGGCTGAGCCCACTAATGTTTATCTTTCAAATGGAATAATGGATTAGAATAAATGATCTCTGATTTATTCTAAGAAACTTTCTGGATCCTTAAGGATGAATCTCTTGCAATATTACTTTCTTTCACTCCATCTTTTAGCATTTTTAAGAACTTATATATTTACATCGTGAATGGAGGGGCCCTGTCTCATATAACAAAGGCTATCCATGGTTCCCATTTGATTTAAGTCATTAAATGGTTTTGCACTAGTTGTGTGACTACAAGGTAGCTACATAATCTTTATTTATTTTTTTAATGTAGCAGTACTGCTATTAATTCAGCCTTTGATTAAACTGGTTGAATTGGGCATGAACTCCACATTACTTTTTAATTTTTTTTAATTGGATATCCATGAGATAGAACATTACAAAGCTGATCATAATTGGTTTTTGCCCCACCCCCACCCTAAGGCTCCCTCTATGGGAGGCACATTCCTTACTTTCCTTCTTGCTCTCTCTCCCTTCTCTTTCACTCTCTCTCTCCCCCTCTCTCTTTCACTCTCTCTTCCTCTCCTCTCTCTCTCTCCTTTTCCTTTTGCGCATTATGGTTTGTAGTACAAGAGCTAAGAGGTCATGGCGTTTGTTAAGGGCATTTGGTATTTTCATTGAGACAGTAAGGCTGGAGTAACTTTTCAATTGGGTGACCTTTTTTGGGTGTGGATGTGACTGATGAGGTTTCAGCAGTACAGCGAGGTGGGGGGAGATAGCCCATCCTGACCCCAAGAAAGCCTGTAGATTTCAGTCACAAAACCCGCATACCAGAATTTTCAGCAGATTTTATCTTGGTTAGATTCATCCTGAGACAGTGGAGTAAGTCCAGGGGTATGTTGGCGATATTGGATTGTGGAAGCAAAAGGCTGCTGGAGGCTCTGCTTGGGCAGGCCCAAGCCAACCTGTCCCCCTCCGATTTACCCCTGTCTGCTCAGTCATGCACACGTCTGAGATTAACTGTGGATTTTGATCTCTTTCAAGATTTATTTATGGGTCTCTGAAGCAAGGCTGGTAGTAAAGTTTACCTGGTGGTGCTGGAGTTGGTTAGTGGGGGTGACTGCCAGTGCTTTCATGAGTATTGGGAAGTGGGGGGAGGTAGCCTATCCCAACTCAGAGAAAGCCTGGAGATTTCAGTCACAAAATCTGCATACCAGAATTTTCAATGGATTATGTTTTGGTGAGGTCCATCCTGAGACGTGGAGTTAGGCCAGGCGTATGGTGGCGATTTTGAATTGTGGAAGCAAGCGGCTGCCTAGGGTTCTGCTTGGCTGGGTTACTAGGCCAACCCACCCCCTCTGATTTGCCCTGGTCTGTTCAGCCAGGTATGGGTCAAAGATTAACTGCATTTTTTTTTTATCTCTTCCAAGATTTATCTATGGGTCTCTGAAAAAAGGCCAATAAATGAGCTTGTATAGCTGAGCTGGAGGTGGTTTGTGATTGTGGCTCCCACATACCTAACTTGTGACCATTTAATTTCTTGGTAAACTTGGTCGCAAGTTGTTGAGGACCAGTCAAAGTCACAGAGGCAATTTTGGGGTATCACAAAGTCTGAAGGCACCATCAGTCTGTGATGCACTCACCCTGCAGGTACAGGTTGGCCTGCTGGCAGCACCATGCTCCAAGTTACATAACCTTTATTAGTCATACTTTTCTCCTTTTAAAGTGAGCTTCCATACCAAATTTTGCTCTAAAAAATCACAAGAGATTCTGTATGTGCAAACACACTGAACTATCTCTGGTACAGATAGTCTGGGAAGTGATAAGTGGACTATAATCATTCATTGTCATTCAGTGGCTACCAGATCTATCATTCTTGGGGTAAAACAGTAACAGAACTTACCATGAGAATTCATTTGATGATAAATGAAAAATTCCTAGAAAGATATCTTTCACATGAAATGCATCATGCATTATATAAATGTAGCAATCATTTGAATTACCTCTTCTTAACATCTTACAATGCCCTAGCCTACTTTTCTTTAAAGCACAATTTGTAGTGGTTAATCTTCATCTGCTTTGTCTACTGATACTGTCCTGTGGTATCCAGAGCCTGGCAGTTCAGTTCCGGTCTCTCTGCCCATATTTATGACCCTGTATAGAAATAACAAATACCTGCAAAAGAGATCATGATATTGGTATTTTTGTTTTTTCTTTGGCTCAAGATCCAGAACTTTTGCCTCATTCCTTTCCACTATAAAATATATCGATTGAAATAATTCTGTGCCTTGAATCATTAACTTATGCATGGGGTAGTGATACCAGATAGATAAATAAGCTATTTACTATGCTCTCAACATGATCATGGCTGTTGTTAGGCAGGAAGCAAATCTTTCTCACCACAATTTTAGAAAGAGGTCAGAGTTTATTTTTAAGTTTGCAGGTAGCTATCCAGTTTTCCCAGCATCACTTGCTGAAGAGGATTTCCTTGTTCCAATTCACATTTTTTTCTCCTTTATCAAAGATTAAGTGATCATACATTTGAGAGTATGTGACAGTATATTAAACTCTGTTCCATTGGTCTACAGGTCTGTTTCTAGTCAAATAAAATGCTGTTTTTATTACTATTGCTTTGTAGTACAGTTTGAAGTTGGGGAAGGTGATGCCACCCATTTTTTCCCCCAAGGATTGATTTAGATATTCATGGGGGTTAATTATTTCATATGAATTTCAGAAATGTTTTGTCTATTTCTTTCAGAATGTCATGGGTATGCTTATATGGACAGAATTAAATCTGTATAGTACTTTGGGTAGTATTGCCATTTTAATGATGTTAATCCTCCATATCCATGAGCAGGGGATGTGTCTTTATTTCCTAGTGTCCTTTTTTATTTCTTGAAGTAGTGTTTTATAATTTTCTTTGTATAGGTTCTTCATCTCTTTAGTTAAGCTGGAGGAAAATGTATGCAGAACCCTCCATGACATTGAACCTAAAAGCATCTTTAAGGCTAAAACACCACTGACCAAGCAAGTGGAAACAAACATAAACAAATGGGACTATATTAAAATAAGAAGCTTCTGCACCTCTAATGAAAATGACCAAAATACAGAGAGACCCCATAGAGTGGGAAAGAATATTTACCCCATACCTATCTGATAAGGGGTTAATATCCAGGACATACAATAGTAGAATTATATAAGAAAATAGCTCCAACCCCATCAAAAAATGGGAGAAGAAATGAACAGAAGGTCTCTCAAAAAAGAAATAAAAATGACAAAAAGGCACATAAAAGTGCTCTATATCGTTAATCATCAGGGAGATATAAGTCACAACAACAAGATATCTTCTCATATCACAGAGACTGGCAGACATCAAAAAGAACAAGAACAACCAATGCTGATGCTGATGTGGGGAGAAAGGGACTCTCTTTCATTGTTGGTGAAAATGTCGACTGGCCCAGCCTTTTTGGAAAACAATATGGGCATTCCACAAAACACTAGAAATTGAGCTTCCATTTGACCCCACAATGCCATTTCTGGGACTATATCCCGAGGATGCAAAAAAGCACAGTAGAAATGACATGACATCCGCACCTGTATATTCATTGCAGCACTGTTCACAATAGCCAGAATCTGAAAACAGCCTGAGTTACACTATAGCGCTATTATCTCGTTGTTCATCAATTTGCTCGAGCAGGCACCAGTAATGTCTTCATTGTGAGACTTGTTGTTACTGTTTTTGGCATACGAATATGCCATGGGGAGCTTGCCAGGATTTTTGGGTGGGATACTCTTGGTAGCTTACTGGGCTCTCTGAGAGGGTAGAGGAATCGAACCCAGGTCAGCCACATGCAAGGCAAACACCCTACTCGCTGTGCTATTGCTTCAGCCCCTACAGACTGGCTGGCTGCAGACAAATGCATGTGATTAAATGTTATTGATTAATGTTTTGGCTGAACTAAGTAACAACTGATAAATACTGATATTCATATAATCCAAAAACTAGTTTTTAAAACCCTTGATTGGAGATGACCCATATTCTTATATTACTCCTTCAATCAAGAGATAAAGCTTACTCTACCTTCTTGAGTCTGTCCTGGGCCTCTGATACCTTTCATCAACTGAATCTGGCAAAAGCAATGCCAGGCCAATGCCAGTTCTTGGTCTCCTCTTTATTGTTTGTTTGCTAGGTTTTTGGGCCAAAAGTGCTGATGGAGCAACTACTCCTGGACTTAGGCTCCAGGGACCATGTAATGGTCAGGGGACTGATCCCCAGGCCTCCAGCAAAAAAAGCCCAGGCTTAGTCCATTGAATTGTCTCTCTGACCTTTGGTCTCATCTTTAAAGCCACTGGCAAGTTTCACTTCCTGCTTCAAGGAATAAGCACAAGGGCTGGAGCAATAGCACTGGAGGGAAGGTGCTTGCCTTGCTCTCTGTCTAACAGGGTTTAATCCCCAGCACCACATACCCCCCAAGCCCAACCAGGAGTGATCCCTGTGCACAGAGACAAGAGTAAGCCCTGAGCATGGGACTGATTAAAGAAACTTTGATACATATACACAGTAGAATATTATGCAGCTGTTAGAAAAGATAAAGTCTTAAAATTTATTTCTAAGTGGTTGGTCATGGATAGTATTGTTTTTTTGTTTGTTTGTTCATTTTGTTTTTATTATAATTTTTATTATTATTTATTGAATCACTGTGAGATACAGTTACAAACTTTCATGTTTGAGTTACAATCATACAATGTTCAAACACCCATCCCTCCACCTGTGCACATTCACCACCACCAATCTCCCCAGAATACGACCCCCTTTTCCACCCTTCCCCTGCCTCCCTGGCAGACAATTTCTACCATACTGCCTCTAATTTTGGGCATTATGGTTTGCAATACAGATACTGAGAGGTTATCATGCTTGGTCCTTTATCTACTTTCAGCAAAAATCTTCCATCCCAACCGATTCCTCCAGCCATCAATTTCTTAGTGATCCCTTCCCTATTCCAGCTGCCTTCTCCCCCCGCTCATGAGGCAGTCTTCTAATTATGGAGCAATCTTCCTGGCCCTTGTGTCTACTCTCCTTCGGTGTCAGTGTCATATTATGTTATTTTATACTCCACAAAAGAGTGTAGTTCTTCTGTGTCTATCCCTCTCTTTCTGACTCATTCCATTTAGCATGATACTCTCCATGTCTATCCACTTATAAGTAAATGTCATGACTTCATGACTTCATCTCTTCATCATCTCCTATTTGTTTATGTTTGTTTTTACTTGCTTGGTCAGTGGTATTTTATCCTTAAAGATGGTTTTAGCTTCAATGTCATGGAGGATTCTGCCGACATTTCCCTCCATGTACTTTATGGATTCATGTCTTATATTGAGGTCTTTAATCCACTTTGATATGACTTTTGTGCTTGGCGTTAGACAGAGGTCAGAATTCATTTTCTGCAGGTAGCTATCCAGTTTTCCCAGTACCACTTGTTGAAAAGGCTTTCCTTGTTCCACTTCACATTTCTTGCTCTTTTGTCAAAGATTAAGTGGTCATATATGTGAGAGTCTGTGACAGAATATTCAACTATGTTCCCTTGGTCTGATGGTCTCTTTCTAGTCCAATACCTTGCTGTTTTAGTTACTACTGCTCTGTACTATAGTTTGAAGTTAGGGAAGGTGATACCACCCATCTTCTTTTTCCCAGGGATTGCTTTAGCTATTTGTGAGTGTTTATTGTTCCACATGAATATCAGGAACGTTTTGTCTAGTTCTTTGAAAAATGTCATTGGATATATCCTGATAGGGACTGCACTAAATTTGTATAGTGCTTTGGGGAGTATTTTCATTTTGATAATGTTAATCCTTCCTATCCATGGGGAAAAACTAAAAGGGTTCCGTCTAAGATCGGACACAAGACAAGGTTGCCCACTTTTGCCACTCCTATTCAATATAGTACTAGAAGTGCTGGCCATAGCAGTTAAGCAAGAAAAATATATCAAGGGTGTACAGATAGGAAAGGAAGAGGTCAAGCTATTACTATTTGCAGATGATATGATACTGTATTTAGAAAACCCTAAAGACTCTACAGAAAAGCTCCTAGAACAATAGGTCTCCATGTCTTTCCTGTATATAAATAATAAAAGAGAAGAAAGAGACATTAAAAAAATCCCATTCACAATAGTACCCCAGAAAATCAAGTACCTCATAATCAGTTTAACCAAAGAGGAGAATGACTTATACAAGAAAAATTACAAAACACTACTTCAAGAAATAAAAGAGGACACTAGGAAATGGAGACACATCCCCTGATCATGGGGAGAGTATTGTTATACCCGGGTTTAGGGTATCCCATTTGCAGAGAGACCAGTTCCACAAGTGAGAATGCAAAAGCAAAGGAACCTTGATTGCTAGCTCAAGCTAGGGTTCAAGCCTCATCCAACTCAGTGGAGTATTGACAAGGACCCTGACCCTAGTTCCAGCATACATTATATAGCATATGGATACATAAGCAAAGTTGGCACAATTGTTTGTTATAGTTGGCGGTTTTCCCAAGAACTGGGAATTGGGAATTTCCCAAGAATTTCGACCAAGCAGTCACAAGCCTGTAAACTAATTGGTCATGCCCAGCTGCTGTGCCCAGAGATATCCTACTTATCATATCACTGGTTAGTGGTGCCTAGAGGGTTTCCAGCTTCCGCCAAGGACATTTTTAGGGAATGTTTTGAGGGGGAAACAGAAACTTGGGCTTACTGCTTGTTTTGTTGAAATTCAGACTGTCATGGTGATGTAGGCAGGCAGATAGGAAAGACCCCTTCCCAAGGCAATGGCAGTAAATCTCCTGGAAAGCAATAGCCTTGACCTCATGGAGAACTAACCGTGACCAGTCCAACAGTCTGTAACAGACCATGTGGAGGTTGGATGTCTACAGGGATGACAGCAGAGGATCAGAGAGAGATTAACCAGAGACTCCAAAGCTGTTCCTTTGACACCTGAACAACCCCCTCCAACAGAAGCTCCTGTAGAAACAAAAGTCAGGAAAGGAATTTCAAAGAAGACCATCACCACTCCCAGCTCCCTTGGTAACTTCCCTAGCAACAGACTTTTACTAAGGTAGAGGCACCACATGGGGGGCAGGTTTCAGAAACCCTATAAAGACCACCTTGAACAAAGGAAGCCCGTGCATATGCTGCCTGAGCACATGTGTCGCCCACATCTCCCCTCCTGAGATGTGTACTTTCATGTTTTCATGTCTAATTCTGGGATGTGTGTAGAGGCTCTCTCTACCCTTGGAGAAGCCTGGGCTTCCTTTTGAGTAGGTTATTCTCTACTTTTTCTCACTTTCTCTCCCTCCTTCCCTTCAAAACCTCCAAATAAAAACTGTGTGATTTTACTGCTTGTATACTCCTGAAATTCCTTTCTGCAAGGTGAGACAAGAACCCAGTAACCCTTGGTCCTGTGTGGCAGAGGCAGATGGGGAGAAAGTGACCATCTTTCTCCTCCCTGCTTCACATAAGTCACTCATGGGGCCCACCGACATCAATGGCATATCGGAGGTTCTTTCTCAGCCTTACAGTATCACGCTAAGTGAAATGAGTCAGAAAGAGAGGGACAGACATAGAAAGACTGCACACATTTATATATATTAAATAACATAATATGAGAGTTACACCCAAGAATAGTAGAGACAAGGGCCAGGAAGATTGTTCCATGGTTGGAAGCATTCCTCATGAGCTGGAGGAGAAGCCAGTTGGAATATAGAAGACATCATTAAATCAATGATGGTTGAAGAGATCATTTGGGATGGGAGATGTGTGCTGAAAGAAGATAAAGTGCCAAACATGATAGCCTCTCAGTATTTGTGTTGCAAACCATAATGCCCCAAAGTAGAGAGGGAGTGTGGGGGAAATTGTTGGCCATAGAACCATGAGGAGGATTGGGATGGTGGGGGTGATACTGGGGACATTGGTAGTGGAAAATGTGCGCTGGCGGAGTGATGGGTCTTTGATCATTTTCTGACTGAAACTCACTTTGTAACTATCTCACAGTGATTCAATTAAAAATTAAAAAATATATTGATATTTTCATGAACTTATCTGTTTAAAATATAAAGCCTGATGGTCCAGTTGGTGTGAAACGCACAGTGCTTTAGGGGAATTCTTTGTCCTGCATGGCTTACCTGAGCAGTAACACAAAACTCTAAGTTCCTTTTCTTTCACTTTATCTGGATTATCAATGAGGGTTCCTTGGGAGGAGGAATTGTTTTGAGCCTGTCTGGATCTAATGGTTTCAGGAGCAGGAACTTTATTGGGTGTTTGGTAGAACAAAGGCCCCCAGAGGATAATTAGTTCCTCTTGTTAGATCAGACTACAGCTGCATCTCACGAAGACAATGCTTATGAGAAACAATTTCGTTCCTGACGTTCCATTCGCTCTCAACGGAATGGACATCTCCAAATGCAATGGTTGTGTGTACCTAGGTCGAGAAGTCAACATGATGAATGACCTGGCACCTGAGTTTCACAGGAGGAAGAGAGTGGCTTGGACCGCCTCCAAGAGAGTCGAATTAAAAACTAAGAGGATGAAGACCCTCTGGCTCCGGGCACATCTCTTCGATTCCACTGTTCTTCCTGCATTAACATAGAGACCTGGCCCCTAAGAAAGCAGGATGAGAACACAATTTGGGTCTCCCAAAGAGGAATCAAGAGAGCTGTGCTTGGAATATCACGCTTCACTCAAGTGAGAAAAAGAATCTGAAGTTCTGACCTCTGTCGACAATCAAGTATCAGGGACGCTGTCTCTTTTGCCAAGGTGTCGAAAATCAGGTGGACTGGACACGTAAATGTGAATTGGAGATGACTGCTGGACTAGAGTCATTACTGACTGAATTCCACTGGACGTCAAAAGATCGCATGGCTGCCCTCCTATGAGATGGTCAGACTTCTTCCTCAAGACACTGAATGATTGGTTTGAGGCTCTTCGTGTTCCTAGAATGAGATGACGCCATTGGGCTACACTAGCACACTTCAGGGATGAACGGAGATTTTACTGGCACCCAGTCGAGCAAATTGGCGAGTAACGAGATTTCAAGTGATTTTTTTTTCTTGTTGGGTATTACCCTAGATTTGGGCGAGGCAATGAATTTCACAGTTTTCTTAATACTGCAAGTTTGTCAGCAGTGGCTGCAAATTGCAGACCACTTCACTGTAGAAATCAGATTCTGGAAGGGAGCATGGCCCCAGCCCCCAGATGGACGGAAGAAAAGAACAATGGCTTTGTTCATACCTCTGCCTGTCTGGATAGATACATCCAAAAGAAACTAAGTATTAGAGAGTTCAGATTTGAAGCCACCAAGAAGCTGTCTCCTTTTTTATATAGAGATAGCAGGACAAACACAAACAAAGGAGCAGGATTTCCTGTGAATGAATCCCTGCCCCTCGAAGACACCCCACCTCTCAGTATCTCAGGATCATGAAAGACAGTCTTAGCACTATCTCCTGGAGCGTGCCTGGAAATAAATAATACATGCACCTGCAACCAGGGCTTGAGTCAGGCATATGCTCTCCATCTGGCACACTCTGTGAGAAGGGTGACTGGGCCTGGAATTCCAAGTAACAATTGCATGGCCATTTCCAGCTGAAGGAAGGTGAGGAAAAGTTCACCACCAAAACCAAGTGTTTTATCCAGTGCCTTTATCAAAGGACTTTGAGAGTCAGGGCAACTCTGGAAATGTGCATGGCTGGAGAGCTCCAAATCTGTGGATGGCACTGCTCAAGTGTCTGACATGCTCCCATGGGGAGTATCTAGAGAAGAGTCTTCATGCCCTTATAAACAGTATTGAATTCTTCCGAGATCGAAGGAGATCTGGCACATTCAGCCTGGTATGTTAGTCGTAGATCAGTCTTGAATTTTTTATTTTATTTATTATTTTATTGCATTACAAAGCCATTCATGATTGGATTTCAGTCATAAAGTATTCCAACATCCATACCTCCACCAGTGTACATTTCCCAGCACCAGTGTCCCCAGGTTATCTCCCATCATGCCCTACTCCCCACCCCTGGCCAGTCTCTTTGACAGGCACTCTCTTCTCTCTCTCTCTCTCTCTCTCTCTCTCTCTCTCTCTCTCTCTCTCTCTGTATCTCTGTCTCTGTTTCTCTCTGTTTGTGTATCTCTGTATCTCTCTCTCTCTCTCTCTCTCTCTCTCTCTCTCTGTCTCTCATTTGGGGCATTGTGGTTTCAATATTGATACTGAAAGGTTATCAAGAATATCCCTTACCTACTTTTAACCCAAAAGGCAATAGTAGGGTTGTGACACAGTTTTGAATTTTTGAGCATGGATTCCATATGCATAGCTTCAAGCCAGGCCCTGGAGAACAGCCCTTCTGAGCATCTCTGGCTGCCTTGTTTTAATTCTCTGGACATCTTGGAGATGGGCAGTGATATTCCCCGTGTTCAGAACTGACAAGCCCTGGGATGAATACCCATGCATGTGGGGCACAGCTTTACCCTCTGGAGACATGGAAAATTAGGTCCACCCCTGGCATGGAGTAGCTCCTTGTTTTGGGGTCACAGCTAGCTTCTACAGAACATGCTTTGCAGAGAAGAACCACAGTAATCCAGAGAGCAGGAACTGTGACTTATGCTTATGTTTTCAATCACCAGAACTGCATGCCTGATCCCCAGCATGATCCCCAGCACATTTCAGTGTGATCCCCACAACTGCAAAGTATTTACTTATAAAAATTTAAATGAAAACCAGAGAAGAAGCTTTTTTAGTGGGGAAACACAGTAAATTCAGCTCCAGACAGGGCTTGTGCTGACATACTAATGAGGGTATCTTTAGCAATCATGTTGGTATGTTTGCAAGACTTTTTGCTTCAGTAGTTAAATAATAATTCCATGTCTGGCAAAATATCCAAATTCCTCTATCATTCTCAGGGATTCTCAAAATATCCTCTTTTCAACTCATATTCTCTTTCCCTGGTTTATGCTTTTATATAAAATTCAGCATGACAGATGTGTTCACCTTCATCCTGTTTTGGGTTCCTGAAACAGAGTGAGAAGTTTATTTGGGAAGTCATCCAGCGAGTGCTTGTTGTGAAACAGGGAAGTGAGGCGGGGAGGAAAGAGGATCAAAGGGGTCTGTAATTAGGCCCATTACCACTGTGGAAAAATGGGGTTCAGCATTATGAGAGAAGGCTGTGTGGATTGTGTCATCAAGTCGTCCTCACTAAAGAACAGGGAATATTGGGTATTTATCTACTACTCCTCTGACTGTTACTGGCCAGTTCTGGGAGGCCAGTGCATGCTACCTGAGTCCTGGCCAGAAATCAATACCCTGCTGCCAGCAGAGCAACACAGCATCTACACAAGTAACCTCTCGCAGGCCTAATGAGAGGGAGTGGGTCTTGAAGGTATCTGGACCCCAAATCACATATTCTCTCTTGTCATTCTCCCCCTCAGCCAGACCCGGTTATTTTTAATTTACTTAGCAACACACAAAAATGATGGTAAAAAGTTGGCAGAAGGGGCTGAAGTGAAAGCACAGTGGGTAGGGCGTTTGCCTTTCATGCAGCCGACGGGTTAGATTCTCTGAATCCCATATGGTCCCCTGGGGCACCGCCAGGAGTAATTCCAGAAGTAATTCCTGAGTGCATAAGCCAGGAGTCATCCCTGTGCATCACCAGGTGTGACCCAAAAAGGAAAAAAAAGTTCACAGAAGTTTTGAGGACAATGTGCACTGTGAATAACCTTATAGGGTAATACCATACCTGGCTGGCTGCACAGTGGACATTTTGCCTCTCGGGACTATCAGGTCATGCTTGGCAGCAGGGCAGCCACGCACCAGGCTCAGGCCCACTCAAAGCTCTCTCACTGCTCACTCCTTACATTTCTGATCAACAGTGATCTGTCACAACTGGAATTCTGCCTGAGGAAAGGACCATGGAGATATAAGCTGGTGGGAGTAAATAAGAAAAACTCCTAAGTGTGCCTTCTCAGTAGAGAATAAACTGGACCAGGCCACTGGGAGATAGGAGACCAGTGAAGTTTGTATAAATGTATACTTATGTGTGGATGTGTGTGTGTGTGTGTGTGTGTATTTGTGTGTGTGTGAGGACGTGCATGTTTTTGTGTTTATATGTATAGAAATAATAATAAAAAAGTAGTTGATTTACATTAAAGCATGCATTTTCTTGGCATGACTTTTCAGTTACTTAACATTCAGATCTTATTGTGAAGTTTAATATATTTTTAATATTTTTAATTTTTGGCATATGGGAATTGGGATATAAATGCTAGCTGTTATTGTAGTGATCACTGACATAATAAAGGCCATTGATATCATAATCACAGTATCCTTATCTTTCACTCTTTTAAAGATATTATATTTATTTGCACAATGACACAGCTCCTGGGGTCAGGCTATTTATCCAAATTTGGAGAGGAAGCACAGTGGCAGAGCTAGGTTTCAAGCCCAAGAGCTCCTATAGGTTCAGATTCCTAATCCCCGTCTCTTGCCCCCACCTCTGTCTTCCTTGTGGCACCATTATTTCCTAATGGGTTGTCTGGGCTTCAGGGCAGTGTGGACCACTTGTTCAGGCTGGGGAGGGAACAAGGGTCTACAGGGAGGGCATCTCAATTTGGGCAGCTATTCAGTGGTCTACCACAATCTCAAACAGACAGCAGGGCAGTCTTAAGCTTGATGATTTCTGGAAACCAGCCAGCCCTTCTCTCCAATGAGACACTCAATTTCTCACATGGAGTTTTCCACTGGATATTTCATGCTAAGTCGGGCTAGTCCTAATTATAATTGGTTCTGGCTAGTTGTCTATAGAACTATTAAATTCTTTATTTGCCCACGCTCTGGGGCTCTTTACATCCTTTGGGAAAGAATTCTCCATGTCCCAAAATGTGTCTTTCCTACTCCCTGCTATTATTATATATATTATATATATCATATAATATATATATATATATATATATATTGCCTCAACCACCTAATATGTCGTTTGCAGTTTCTTCCAATGGTCTTTAAAAATCACATTAGGCTGATCATTAATGTGCTGACCAAATGACTTTCTACCTCACATTTTCTTTCCCTTTTGATAGGCTTTCTTTAAGCTTGGGACTGCATACAGTTGATTCTGTGTAGTGATTATATGTTGCCAAATTAAGCTCTTCTTACAAAATTTCTCTCCAGTGGAAACTCTACTAAGATATCTGAATTTTAAAGAAATTATTATTTATTTTTGAATTATATTTTAGGTATTGTGATTTCCTAATGACAATGGAAGGGTTTCATGCGTAGAATATTCCAACACCACATTTCCACTAGAGTGTCACCATCCCTTGACTATTGTCCCACTGACACTCCCCATCTCCCCAGCTGATACAGTGATATGTTTCCTATTAAAGATCAGTTCTCAGTTTCTGCTTTATTGCATTTTCTATTTCTTCTTATTTCACATATGTGGAAGACTATTTTGTACCTATCCCTCTCCTTCTGAGAAATGTCATACTACAGATCCTAGTGATGAATACTGTGAAACAATAGCTTTAGAGAGAAATAGCTCCAGTTTGATTACATTAAGTGTCCTACTGAGATCATGTCAGAATGTCCAACGAACACTTGAATATAGGTGACATAGGGTAAGAGATCTTTGGTGTTATGAACAATTATATGGTATTTATATAGAGGTGACCTGGTAAGACATGGTTTATTGAAGCAGAAAGGACACTAGGAAGATTCAGCTTTCCCAACTCAAGCAGAAGAGCATGAACAAGGGAATGAGGTGGAGGGCAAAACAGCCAGTGACCTAAGAAGAAATTTGAAAAGCAATGTTACAGAAGATGCATGATGGAAACGACTCAAGAAAGAAGAAGTAGTCATATGGGTCAACAAATGAACACTGATGATCTTGCAGTGAGTAACCTTGTTGAGGTAATAAGAACAGGAACCTAATCGAAATGAACTGAGGAGAGAACATTTGGTGATCATGTCAGCTGGACATAAATGACAATTTCCTCAAAGGTCCTCTAGTGATGGAAGGTTAATGACTGGGGTGGAGCTATAAGTACTATATGGCCAAAGGAGAGTTTATTTACTTTAAATCAAATTATGGGAATAAGAGAACACTGATGACCCAGTAGAAAGGGAATGTCTGAGGTTATAGGAGGATACAGATACAATTTCTAAGAGGAAAAAGTCCTTGAGTACCTATGGATAGCTGAGATCTACAGATAAAGTTTATAGAAATGTGGTATTACCTATATGGGTCAGATATTCTTTTCAAAGATAAAAGAGGGATGTAGAGAGCATGGGATGGGAGATAGATTGTATGGGTGGAAAGAAAGATTAGTGATTTCTTTTATAACTCTTTATATTTTCAGTGATTATATGATACACAAGCAGAGTAATTTGATTAACAGGGTGGAACTGAGGATACAAGGTGGAATTTAAATAATAAAGAAGATATAGTCATTTTGGAAAGTGGAAAGAGTAATATAGTAACAGGACTGTTTACATGTTAGTTAAAAATGTGAAAGCCTTAAATTTAAATGCTTAAATTAAAAAAAAAATTCCAGTCAATAAGGGGCTGTGCTTTTTTTCTCCAATTAATACAAATTCTTGAGTGTACACCACTGCATGAATAAAGGAATGAATTAATCTTTGCCTAATTGGTAATGGTGGCAAGAGAGGAAACCAAAAGAACTAAGATGCAAAGATGAGTTTCTAGTAGTGCACCATGATCTCTGAGTTAGGAGCAAAGTAGTCATAATTTACAATGACAATTGTTAAAGGTTAATAAATTATTTAAGAATTGTTGCAGTGTGTGCACTAAATCAGGAACAGGGAATGAGTATGACTGCAGTATATTGCTGGGAGGATAGAGGAATAGAATATGAGACACAAAGTCAAAGTTGTAAGATGTATGGTACACACGGATATTTAGATCTATGTAAGTAATGGTGAAATAGAAGGAAAGGAAGACTAGGGCACAAGAAATAAATTTAACAACGAACAAATAGAATATTGGAGAATCAGCGAAGTCATGTGTTTACCTAGAGCAATATTCAACTACTTAGTTGGAAGCCAGAGTATGCCTATGCAACTCTTCTATCTGATTGCTTCTATATAATATCCTTTGCAATGAATCTGTTATCTAGTGAGTAAATGCATTTCCTGAGTTGCATGAGCCTTTTAACTAATTTAATCAAGTCTGAAGAAGGAAAAGGCTGCGGTAAATTACAATTTCTAGACAGCTGGACAAAGCATCAGTGACAGCCTAGATTTCTGCTAGCATCTGAGGTAGAGGAAAGTCTTGGAAGATAGCTCTAACACATGGAATCTGGTGCTATTGTAATAGAAATTGTTTTATAATTAAGTTAAATTCTTGGACACCTGTTAGCTTCAAAGGATTGTTTCTGATCAGTTTGATCTGGGCTCATTTTGGAACCAGGGAAGGGGAAACCCTACCAAACCTCATAAATAGAGGTCATACACTAGGCTGGGTGTTCGTCTTGCATGTGACCAAACTCTGTTTGATCCCCAGCTTTCTACATGGTCCCCTATGCCCAGGCAAGAGTGACCAATGAGCACAGAGAGAGAAGTCATCCCTGAGCACTTTCAGGTGTATTCTGAACCCTTTGCCCCCAAGTTTCTCTCAAACCTCATAAATAAAACAATTTTGTTTTCTCAAAGGAATACTGAGGTGCTAGTGGTAAAGGAAACAAAGGAGACCTCCAGATATCAATATACATGAAGATAGTAACAGAAACTGCTAGGCAGGTTATTAAGAAGAAGATTCAAGGCCATAAAAATTCACTGTGGTATATAGAACTAAGCATAGAGTAAGTGGATAACTTCTCTAATATCTTCCTGTTGTATTTTGAGTTCTGATTATGCATCACCATATAAGAATAGATAAATCTCTGACCTTTCCCTGCTCTGTGAACTCATAGGATGTTTATCTGAGGTCTCCATGGTAGAACTCAACAAAACTGGCCACAGTTTCTCCCCTTCCTTTAGGCATACCCCATACAACATGACTGACATCTCCTCTCAAACAGTGGAGGTAGTCTTATAGCCCACACCTTAAATTGAGTCTGGCCTAGTGACTTGCCTTGACTGGATTAATGTGGCAGATGAAATCATACATTTGTCCAATCATACATTGAACACTGTATAAGTTTATGTTATTTCTGACTTAGGAGACTGCTCAGCTGCTCTATAAACACAGCTGTAGCCTGGTGAAATAGAGACTACATAGTGAAGGGGTTGCTAGCTAACGGTCACCCAAAACCAGACTTCTCCCCAGTTGACACACTGGCAAATGTAGACTCAGAATTAAGTCCTGCCAATCCAATTCACAAAACAGCCCAGCTGATCCAGAATCACAAAAACTAAATACTTGACTGTGACTTTGAGACACTAAACCTTAGGGTGATTTGCTTTACAGCAATAACATTTTAAGTTAATCTTTTTTTTTTTAACGCAGGTAGTATGTTGTTTCAATTTTTGTTAAATGCCACTTTCTTCTTAGTCTTTGAATATGGTCAGCAAGTTTAACACTCTGCTCCTCACAATATGGAGCTAAAGAAACTTTCCTTTTATAACTATAATTTCAAAGATAGTTTTCTTAAACAATTTTTTTCTTGTTTCCTAGAGACCTGAATGTTTAACTATTGAAACTAATCATCAATCTTCCTTCCTTATTATTTTTATTGTTTTTTATGGAGGTGCTTGGGGGTGGTGATGAGAGTGGGATTCATCTTTAGTGCTTTATCTAATGAGCCTTTTGGAGTTGAATTGTGGAAAGACACAAACTGTGTACCCTTGAGCAGATCTGCCACTGAGATTTCCTTACCTGCAGACATCTCAGGAGTCAGAAAGATTAGAAGAAAATCAATGCTTAAGGTGTTAGCACAATTATCAGCAAATGAAAGGCCTCTATACATGATAATTTCTTCCTAATCATTACAATGCTTATGAATTCCCTACACTGCACCTACCAAGTGATTTGAGCTAATCCGTGAGGCCTACAGACCAATGAATTACGGCAAATGGATATTATGCATGTCACTTTCTTTTCCAAAAAACCTTTTTCTCCATGTAGCTATAGATACTTAATCTCCTTTTCTGTGGGCTCTTCCCATGTGTTCTGAAAGAACCAATGCACGTTCCCATGTATTCTGAGAGAACCAAAGCAGTTTGTTCCTTTCTACTACCACGTTTTTTGTCATGGGCATTTGCTATTAAAACTGACGAGGGCCCAGCATAAACTAGTAAAGCTTTTCAAGCTTTCTGTGATGAATGACAAATGAAACACATTACTGGAATCCCTTATAACCCATAGAGACAAGGTCTAGTTAAGTGTCCCATAGAACTCTTAAAAAAACAAAAAAGGAGGGGCTGGAGCAATAGCACAGTGGGTAGGGCATTTGCCATGCACAGGCTGACCTGGGTTCGATTCCCAGCATCCAATGTGGCCCCCCGAGCACCTCAGGAGTAATTCCTGAATGCATAAGCCAGGAGTAACCCCTGTGCATTGCCGGGTGTGATGCAAACAAACAAACAAACAAAAAGGAGGTATTCCTCCCTCCCCCGACTCCTTGTCCTTGACATTATTCTCTTTAAACTTTTTAAATTTACCTCCAGGAAAACCCTATACAGCAACTGAGAGGCATTTCCAGGACAGTTCAGTGTAAAGAAACACAGGTAGAGCAAGCACGGACAACACGTCTAGCTTCTCACATTGGGATATGATGGTGGACATGAAGGTGGTGGGAGTTTGTGTGTAAGGCCTGTTGCTCTTCTGCAGCCAAGGTAAAAATTGGTGCTACCAAGAGATCAGCAGCTTCATTTCCCCGAATCATAGGTCCCGGAAGACCAGACTGAGATCTGATATGAGTAAGAAAAACAGGTTCAGAGCGCTTTTTTTAGAGAGACTGTAGTCCCTGAAGCAATTCTTGAACATTTGGGACATTTAAGGAAGTTGTCACAATACCAGGGAAGACCAACTGCATAAGCTGAGTCCAAGACTATATTAGCAGACTCCGGCATATGGGAGAGTAGATAAACCGAAGTGGCAAGTTCCACATGCTGGGCAGAAATATAGTTAGTGTTTACTGTCCTAGTAAGGTTGGGTCTGGCAATCCCAACTTTCCCTGAGGCAGAGTCGTCAATGTAGTATACCAGAGCATCAGGAATGGGGAAGGAGAAAATGATGGCTCTGCCATTGTTAGGTCCTATGATGGTTGCTGGGGATTTTGAGATATATAAGATATCAAATAATTTGTATTTTAATTTACGATCATTATTTTAGAAAATGATCTATCAATGAGTTTCACTTTGAGTGACATTCCCTCATCATCAAGTAATCATAGGATGACCATGGATCTGTCTGTGCAGCAGTGATTAAGTACTAGCAAATGTGGTTTCAAATCTTAGTTTTGCAGTTTTTAACAGGTATGACTTCATAAACACTTCTTCCAGTATAGCACACCTCAGCCATTTTGCCTGAAAAAAAAAAATATGACCCATTTCATGAAAGTTAGCAGGAATGAGAACTATTCAACTGAGTAAATAGCATGAAGATGAGAAAGAGGGATATCTGTATGTCTAGCTCAACCTTAGTAGATGAGAAAACAGTCCCCAAGAAAGTCCCTGACTTATCTGAGGTTGCACAGATGTGTTGACAAGGCCAGGCCTCTTGGTTTTTGGATCAAGATTTTGTTCAAATGCTCTAATCATCATGAGTTTTAAATAAGTAGCAATTTTTAGTCAGTATATTCCATGATTTTCCAGATATTCCAGAGATTATCACAACAAGCTCCCGGGAGAGCACAAGGCAGAGTCTCCTACCCTGTGCCTGACTATCCTCGCCAGGGCCCAACAGCTGAAGACCTCCAGACCCCAGCCAAGGCCTTACTGGGGCCACTCTCCACACACTTGGATAAGCCTCAGGCATAACAGAACTGGCAGAGGAACCCAGGTGTGTGGGACCTGGGGCTGAGATCTCCAAGCCTGCACGGTTTGTGACTGGACCTGTCAGTAGCTAGACAGTTACACATTCACGGCCGCGCGACTATTTATTTACTTTTCTCTAAGTTTCCAGGGTACCTTAAATATCCAACCCTCACGGCAGAGCCTGGCAAGCTATCCGTGGTCTATGCCAAATAGACCAAATTGATATGCTAAATCCAGTAATAAATGGATCTCATTCCCCTAACCCTGAATATGCAGAGTCGAGAAGGATATGGAAGGAGAGGCTGATAAAATACCAAGGCAGAAATAGGCTGCCAAAACGCAGAAAAACAAAAATGATTGTCTGTACTTTTAATGCTCGTATGCTGACATCTGCTGCATCCATTGAAGATCTTATGGTACAAGCGTGAAAGATCAAGTATGACATCATTGGTCTGACCAAAACGAGAAGACATCAATCACATCATGCTGTTTTCGACACTGGAGAAGAACTGTTCCTTGGAACATGTGATAAAAGAGGCGTCGGTGGTGTTGGTATCCTTGTCAACACAAACTTAGTCACGAGCATTGATTCATTAGAATGCCTAACAACCCGAATCAGACTATTACACTTGAATAGATGTGGCTCACTACCGACAGTTTCTATCTTTGTTGTCTATGCACCAACATCCAGTTATGGTGAAAGAGAAACTGAGAAGTTCTACATGGAGCTGGAGAAGTTCTATAAAGAAGATCACACCTTCTACAAGATCATTGTCGGTGATTTTAATGCCAAGATAGGACCAAGAAGATCAGTCGATGAACTCCACATCAGGACCCATGGACTGGAATGGAACGAACAGGGTGACAGACTGTCTGAGTTCATCATGTCAACCAAAACCTTCCATGGTAACTCACAGTGCCAAAAGGCTGAATCTAAACGTTGGACATGGGAGTCTCCCGATGGACGGTTCCACAATGAAATAGACCGCATCATATTCAATCGGCGGTTTTGCCTAACTGATGTTGCTGTTGTCCCAAAATTCCAAATGGGATCAGACCACCGTCTTCTTCGTGCAAAATTCTACCTCACAGAACGAGGAGAAAAGAATGCAAGGTTTAAGAAGAGGACTCCCAGAATGACCACCAACTGGGAGCTCTTTGGCTCTTTTGCGGCAACACGGGAAGATGCCGTCATTGACAACATTGATGAGGAATACGATCGAATGATTCAGCACCTCCATGATTGTGCAAGGAATGCCAAGAGAGAGATAACCACAAAAAACCGCCTTTCTTCGAACACTCTTGAACTTATTCGCCAAAGTGGCTTGGCACATGCCTCAGGCAACCACAAGCAAACATCCGAACTGGAAAAACAGTGCAGAGAAGCCATCAAGGATGACCTCAAAAACAGGAGAGCAGCAGTACTGGTAGATGCGGCAGAAGCTGGGAAAAGCATTCGTAATGCCCGCCTGTCCTTCACCAACTACAAAACCAAGATGACTGCCCTCCGACATCATGATCTTCCAGAAGGGCAATGGAGAAGATTATTCATGACTTCTACTCAGATCTCTTTAATAACCATGTCCACTTGCCCACATACCACATACCACATGATGGATATGTCGTTCCCAATGTTCTCCCTTCCGAAATCCAACTTGCCATCTCGTCGGTAAAGAAACAAAGAGCACCTGGCCCAGACAAGATCAGACCTGAACACCTGAAGAACTTACCATCAGTACTCATCAATACATTGGCTTGGCTCTTCACATGCTACCTGTCTGAATGCAAGGTTCCATCCCAATGGAAAACCAGCAGGACTGTACTACTATCGCCCAATCTGCCTATTGTCTGTCTTCTACAAGCTGTTCACTCGAGTCATCCTGAATAGGATTAGCAGAACACTAGATGAAGGACAACCATGTGAACAAGCCGGATTCCAAAAAGGATTTAGTACCATCGACCATATCCACACGATTACTAAGCTCATTGAGGTTTCTCGGGAGTACAAGATGCCACTCTGTCTAACGTTCATTGATTTAAAGAAGGCCTTTGATTCTCTTGA
The DNA here is from genome assembly GCF_029834395.1 of Sorex fumeus. Classification (NCBI taxonomy): domain Eukaryota; kingdom Metazoa; phylum Chordata; class Mammalia; order Eulipotyphla; family Soricidae; genus Sorex; species Sorex fumeus. The sequence goes on along the minus strand of NW_026606059.1, from coordinate 46,477,925 downwards.
GATGGAAGCGGTCATGGAAGCCCTAGCCAATCAGGGCGTACAAACTCAATACATCAGGATCCTCCGTGAGCTCTATTGTGTGAAATGCAGATAACTTACTTGCATTATCTCTCCAGTCTAGGAGTATTATTTAGAAAGTGAAAGACTGCATTAAACCAAGGGCTGTAGGGCTGTAGTGTGCTGAGATATTAGAGGACCAGAATGTACCCAGTTCTAGTCTTCTTCCAAGGAAAGAATTCTGTAGAAATATAGTTTGATCAGGGGAACTAACAGTTCAAGGACACTGTTTTGTTTGCCCCTACATCTTTAAAATTGTATAATAATGCTTGGATGCTTAATTCATATAAAGTTATGAGATTTTTGAAGAATTAGTGAATGAATGTATAAACAAATGAGGAATTTGTTTTGACTAGTCAAGTAACCTTGCTTAGTGAGCCTGGTTGAAGGGAAGGGGCTTACCAGATGTGAATGCATGTCATGTGCAGTGGGGAGAAAGCACATGCTGATTTTTGAATGAATAGATGCTAGGATCAGACAAGCCAGACATTGATTCCAGTCATGCTATGTTAAGGTTGCTGAGTCTGATCTTGTCATAACCAATTCATGGAAATGCAGAGCATCAGTTCCATTCTTTACATTGAAAAGAACACAATGCCAACCAATTAATCATCAATTCCTTCATTATAAGGCATATAAAACCCAACCTAGAATGACTTAGGCAAACGGAAGATAAATTGGCTCCTGTAACTGAAATAGTTATGAATGGTTAAGTCCAGGGGCACAAAGAAGTTGCAAGATCAGCTCTCCTCCTCTCTGGCCTTTACTCTTCTCCAGGCTTGTTTTATTCTCATGAGAAACACGGTAGCAAGGGAGAATTCCACCTCCTCCATTAAGAGGACTTCCTCACACATTCTGAAAGTTCAGACACGAACTACAAAGAAATCATTAAATTACACACTGGGTGAGGTACTCTCACACATGCCAAATCCTTAGTGTTTCATTCTTCTTAATAAATGTGATACCTGTAAAGAAACTTCATCTATGAATGGGTGCATGAATGGGTGCATAAAATGACCTCTTTCAAGGGTGTATAACCAGACAGCATCTCAAGCAGTGATGCTCCAAGGAGTGAGGCAGGCCATTTTCCTCTTCTTCAGTGCTCTGAGACCTCTTCTCCCCTGCTAACTTAAAGGTGATCATTGAGGAGATTTATATTATTCATTTCATTTATTTTGTCTTTAGTTTGTTAGTAAAAGGAACCCAAAGATCTCTCCTATTTCCTTCCTGTAATCAATTCTTGGAAAGGAAAAATTTTATTGCTAAATCTTGTTTCTGAGTCATATTTTCTTTATCAGAAAATTCTTTCAAAATTCCAGGTCACCACCCATCTTCTGAGGTTCAACTCTTTAAGAAATGAGATCTGCTCTCTTTCCTTTCACTCAAACACAGTTATTATGCTTATTTTCATTGCCCTGAGTCAGATCCTGTGCACATCCTGAAACTAATCTCTTGGATTGGTGGGAATATTTTTTGCCTGGACCACATTTTCTTCTAACATGGGGTCAGCCACATCATATGAAATGAATCAAGAGGTAGAATGCAGTGATCTCCCAAAAGCAAGTACTAATGCTTAGTAAGGGATTGGATCCAGGTTGAACTCAAATTCCTAATACATATTACTAAGTGTGAATCATGTGACTATGGAATTAACATAAAATATGAAAAGGTTCTCTCATATGTCTTGTTCTCAATAGGTTGATTGATTTTTGTTGTGCATGTACAACAGAATCATTCTTCTAAGATATCTGTAACAAGCATGGTTGTAGATGGTGTAATGTCATAGAATAAATCATGAATACTGACAGTTGTCTGAATGAATATTGAAGTTGCAGAGTACAAAATCAACACACAAATGCATGAGTTCTTTCTAAAAATGCTTTAATGAAATAGAATTTATCTACAAAATTTTCATATGCATATTTTGGTGAGTTTGGTTGTATTGTACACTTGAGTATGATTCACCACAATCAAGTTACTAAATGTTCATTGCTTTCATAGATATATTTCTGTTTTTCTGTGTGTGTGTGTGTGTGTGTGTGTGTGTGTGTGTTTGGGTGATATAGTTGTAACAGTGAGCATAAGATTTATTATCTTAAAATATTTTTCAACTTTAGAAAATGGGGGGGGTGGCACTACAACAATACTAATGTCTTACTCCTGGCTCAGTGCTCAGTGCTAATTCCTAAAAGTGCTCAGGGTAACCACATATAGTCTGGGGATAGAGCAGAGGTTAACCACATACAAGCCAAATGTCTCACAACCTGTACTTTCTCTCCGCCTCATAGCCTTCTAACTAATTTAAGGTTTACAATGCTGTACTGTTGACTACAGGTACTAAACTGAATAGTAGAGGTCTAAAACTTCTTTCTCTTGCATAACTGAAACTTTATACTATTAAGCAACAATGACTCATTTTCCCTGTCACCATCTTCTAGCTACTACAATTACATTCTGTTTCTTTGACTATTTTAGTTATCTTCTGTACCTGGAATTTTGTAGTTTTTTCTTTTTGAGGCTGGTTTAATTTCCTAGCAAAATGTCTTATAAGTTCATTCATACTATTGAAACTGGTAGTATTTCCTTATGTTTTAAATACTGAAAAATATTTCATTGCATGTATATATGAAATTTTCTTTATTCATTCATCTCTTAATGGACACTTGGATTGTTTCTACATCTTAATCATTGTAACTGTGATGAATATTTGCATTCTAATATTTCTTCAGGATCCTAATTTAATTTTGGAAGGGATATGTATTCAGACATAAAACTTCTGGAATATATAAAACTTCTATTTTTAAGTTCTGAAGAATTTCCTTTGTTTACACAGCAGTTACTGCTCTATTCTTATTCTTGTCTACAGTATGTAAGGGCTTCAGTTTCTTCATATCCTCACCAACACCTGTTACCTTTAATTTTTATGATAAAAACAAAGTTACTAGGTACAAAGTGATATCTTACTATAATTTTGATATGTACTTCCCTGATGATTAGTCATATTATGCATCTTTCATATATTAAGCATCTTTCATCTTTCAATTTCCTAGCAAAATGTCTTATAAGTTCATTCATACTATTGAAACTGGTAGTATTTCCTTATGTTTCAAATACTGAAAAATATTCCATTGTATGTATATATGAAATTGTGTGTTTTCTCTTGAGAAATGCTAAAGTCTTTGGTCCACTTTTTATTTTATTTTATTATTTTTTTTTTAGATTTTTATTAGTGAAACACCATGAGGTACAGTTGTAGATTTACAAATTTTTGTACTTGGGTTTCAGTTATACAATGATCAAGTACCCACTCCTCCACCAGTGCCCATTCTCCACCACCACTGATCCCAGTATCCCCTCCCGCCCCCCCCCCCCCCTTCCCACCCTGCCTCTGTGGCAGGGCATTCCCCTTTGTTTTCTCTCTCCTTTTGGGTGCCTTGGTTTGCAAAAGAGGCATTGAGTGGCAATCATGTTCAGTCTAAAGTCTACTCTCAGCACGCTTCTTCCATCCTGGGAGGATCCTCCCAACACCCTTTATTTGGTCTTCCCTTCTCTATCTGAGCTGTCTTTTTCCCTAGCATGTGCAGCTGGCCTCCGAGCCATGGAGTAAACCTCCTGGTACTTATCTCTGCTATTCTTGGGTGTTAGTCTCCTATTTTGTTACTTTATGTTCCCCAGATGAATGCAATCTTTCTATGTCTGTCCCTCTCTTTCTGCCTTGGTCCACTTTTTAAAATTTCACTATTTATTTTTGATATGGATTTGTAGAAAATTATTTTTATTTTAAATTTTGTTATTTTAGATAGTTTAAAATATTTTCTCTGATTTCAAAAGTCCCCTCTTCATTTAGCAACCAGTTAAGGAACCAGAAAAGGACTTCCACTCTTGCTACTTCTATCCAATAGATTACTAGCAGTAGTATCCAGGGAAATTAGGTAAGAATAAGAAATAAAGTCATTCACACTGGAAATAAATTCACACTGGAGCTTATGTTTGTATATGACATTGATATATTATAAAAATAATACATAAATGGCTTTTAGAACTAATAAAATTATCAAAGTTGCAGGGTACAAAATCAATACACAAAGGCAAGTTGTTCTTCTAAACAAAAACTTGTCAAAGAAAAAGCAGTATAACTTATAATAGTATCTAAGACCAAAATATTAAAGATACGCTTAGCCAAGAAGATGAAAAACTTATGCACTAAAACTATAAGCATTGCTATAAGAAATGAAACAAATACAGTATAAATTAAAAGGTATCACATGTTCACAGATTGTGGAAATAAATGTCAAAATGTTTATATTAGACAAAGCAATTTGCAAATCTAATACAATTTCTACAAAAATCATAGTGATTTTCTTTTTTAAAAATAGAAAAATCAACCTTGAACGTAAATAAAATTACAGAAGACTCCCAACAACTAAAGAAACATGAACAACAGGAGCAAAGCTGAAGGGCTCCAAATTATTATTATTTTGTTTTTGGGGTCACACCCAGTGATGCACAGAGGTTACTCCTGGCTTTGCACTCAGGAATCACTCCTGGCGGTGCTCAGAGGACCATATGGGATGCTGAGAATCGAACCCAGGTTGGCCGTGTGCAAGTCAAATGCCCTACTTGCTGTGCTATCGTTCCAGCCTCGGGCTCAAAATTATTGACCTAAAAAATGATACAAAACTATAGTGATAAAGACAATATGATTCTGAAATAAGATAAGCACATAGATCAATAATTCAAAAAAGCTCAGAAATAAACCCTTGAACATACAGTCAGAAAACCATGAAGAATACTTGTTAACAAATGGTACTGCAAGAATTGAATATCCACATGCAAAGGATAAAACTGGACTCCTGTCCTTATAATATACACAGGCATACACACACACACACACACACACATACACACACACATGCATACACACACGCACACAAAACAGCCCACAAAATTAGTCAAAAATTTTAATGTAACACCTGCTGGATATTTATCATATTTTCAAGAAAAGAGATAAAAATGACTGTATGAAACTAATTTAAGCCTCTACAAAGCGAAGGACACAGTGTTTTCTGTAAGAGCAGTTTGACCTGTGTCAGTTACAATACCTCTTTGTGATGCACAGTCCTTGCCTCACATTTGTGAGGTTAAAAAAATCAGTACATGGAAAGTGTTAGTCTGTTAACAGAGAAAAAGGTTAAAATTTGTGGTTATTACATAGAGAAGCTCTGAGATCAAATAATAGAGCAAAGAACTCTGATTCCTATCTAGCAGGCAGTTAAAATTGCAGAAGTAAAGGACTTTAATTACAGAGAAACCCCTGTCTTCCAGCATGCATAAACAATTCTGAATCTCAGTGCAAACAGTGCTGGGGGTCATCATGAACTCCTCAGGCTAGCACATGAGACCAGAAAACATGAGACCTCCTTACTTAGTGATTTTGAGTAGACAAACAAGGTGCAACTGGGAACACAGTTAACATTAGGTCGAAGTGAACTGAATCAAGAGATGTGTCCCCAGGCTTCTGTTTAGACAAAATCTTTTGTGCAAGAATTGATAATCAGTCATATGATAGTAAATGTTTAAAAATGCATATAAAATAAAGCCCAAGTCTTCCATATCTGTGAATTTTTGCAGTGTAGGTACTCCCACCTCACTATGGCTAATTTCAAGCTACCAATGCTATGCTATGCTATTTAACAGAAGTTAAGAAGGATGCATATACAATCAGGTCTCATTAGCCTACATAAGCAGGCTCTGGAACACTATTGCCTGGACCCATTCTTGCAGATTTTCAGCTCTGTCTTACTTTTCTTGCTCCATTTCTGGTTACCTTCACCCTGAAATTTATTCTCTGGACACACAGCATGTTGCACAGTTTCCTGAAAACATTTTTCTAATTCCAACTTCCTCCTAATCACCTTCTCCTCCTCTTTCCCCAGCTCATGGTTGCTTAGATTGCATGAGTCAGCTCCAAAGGAGTACTGTGTAAGGTAGAACAGACTGTGTACAGCCTATCTCCAAGGGAGCCATTCACAAAGGCTGGAACGATGCAGTGCACAGCCTATAGATTCAGCAGTGGCAGCTCAGTGTCCCAGCCTCTTTCTTCTCTGAGATGTTTCTCAGCCTTCCAGACTGAGTTCTGCTGTTTTTGCATTTTCATAGCTCCCTGATATTTCCCTTAATTTTCCCAACATTCTTAAGTTGATGTCCCTAAGATATTAAGAGTCTCTTTCTGGGACTCTGTTTGTATGTTACTTAAGAAAAGGGACTTACTCATATTCTGTCAAGCTAGTATCTGCAAGATCAAGTGATAAAGTGCAGTGCTTCTGTCTGGTTCATGTTAGATTATGGCAGGGAAAGTTCAAAGGGGCTTTGTGAATGGTAAGTGGATTTGTTCTGTGGAATTTCAGTGTTCTGATACAGTTCTGATGGAGAAAGAACAGTCTGGGAGACAAGGGATAATTTTGGGTAAGGCATAATAGTTTAGGTGGTAAAAGTCTTCCTGCTAGGAATTATTATTGGTGAGATTCATGTCCCTAGGAACATATAAGGCAAGCTGCCATATATGAAAATGGTAATATATTCTATTTTTTAATTTTTAATTTTTTTCATTTTTGCTTTTTTGAAGGGTCACACCCAGTGATGCTCAGGGGTTGCTCCTGGCTCTGCACTGAGGAATTACTCCTGGCGGTGCTGCAGTGCTTTGGAGTCCCATATGGGATGCCAGGGATCAAACCTGGGTCTGCCGCATGCCAGGAAAGCACCCTCTCCACTGTACTATCGCTCCAGCCCCATAAGGTAATTCTTTTGTTGAATAAGAGATTGAGGCAGAAACTTAATTTTAAAGTGGAATCTTTAAAAGTAAAGAACAATAAAAATAAATACATTAAATAGGCTGATACCATTAAAAGTAACAGAAAATAACTTCTAGAACTGTTATGTGCTTTTCACTTGTATGTGGTTAGCTCACATTTCTCATTACTTCCTGATTTTCAGAGGAAGCTGTGGAGCATGAAAAGAAATAGTTTTATGAGATAACATTACTATTTTTATGAATAGAAAATATTACCTCTGTTTTTACTTGGAGTAGGAGTAGTCTTGTCAGTCTGTAACCAACGAGTCTCTTTCTGATTTTTTTTTTAAATTTTTATGTATTTTATTTTCATAAAAGTAGTTCACAATAGTCTAGTCTTTTTCAATGCCATGCTCAGCTCACTGGTATACATCCAAAAGAAGCTTCTTTGCTTTTCTTTCCCCCCGGATGCTTGTTTATGGGTCATTCTAACATTGCTTGGGATGTAATCCTGGTGATGCTTGAGAATGATGCTGTGCTGGGGATCAAATCAGGGCTCCCAGACCTTTGAACTATTTTCATGTCCCAGGAAGCCCTGTTTGATCCCATAGTCAGGAACAGTTATTCTTGTGTAATCAAAAAATAAATAAGTGAGTGGCGGCGATGGTGTGGTCTCTCTCACCCACCATGTATGTTCGGTGCCATTAGCCACTTCCCCACCCTGGCCTTGTGCTGCCACCAGCAAACTCAGGAAGGAGGGAACAGGGACGCCAGGCTGGTTGGTGATCAGTTGCCATTTATTCCAATTCTGCCTGCCTCTTCTCCTTCTAGTCTCATCCACTCCTGTATTCCTCCTGCCGCCCCCCACCCCACCCCCCGTGCTAGTCTCTTCTGTGTACTGTATCTTGTAGCCTTAGTCTAGCACCCAACCTCCAAGCATTTGGGGTAGCAACTATCCCTAGGTCAGATAGCACAATCAACATATGTAAAGCCCGTCCCTTCCTTCCAAGGAAGCTCTAAAAAGACAAAAATCCCCTGGTAGGAGATCCACTCAAGGATGGAATTTCATCTAAAGGTACAGTTCTCCTTTCCTTAGTCCAACAACCATTTAAACATTCATCTTAATTATACTTCTTAACAATATTAGTCTTTTTGTATGGACACAGTAAGAGATACATTAAGCTTGTAGAGCGACTCTTCTGGGGACATCTCACTATAGATCCCAAACTACAGTACTCAATTCAGATGATCCCTTTCTAATCCTAAGCAGTGTCTTTTTCCAGTTGTTTCTCTTTGGATCATGACATAATTTGTCCATGACCGTGCTCTTAACTTACAATTAAGTATTATGGCATTTTGCCTGGCCTGTTTTGATGCCAGGGTAGCTCACAGCTTACCCTGGGTCCATCAAGTTCCTTCATTGGAACCCTACTTTGGGGTGCTTAGGAACTAAGAGCAACTGAGGCTTACGTCTGGTAAACAGATGCCCAGGATTAAATATTACTTAGAGTCAATTAACTCTTAAGTTACTAAAGCATAGCATTAACTGTTTTTCTGTGCCTGTACAAAAAAGACATCCTCTAAAGTAAACTATGCAAAAAGGCATAAGGGAAGGAGAAAAGCAATATTTCACTCACAAATACAAATCCAGAGATTTCTGAGGAATTTTACTTTACAAGTCACAGGTACTGCTTAGGGAAAATGGGTGATTAACCAGTTGGGGAAGAGAGCACTGAGAAGTTAAAGGCAAACACAGAGGAATGGGAGTGCCTCAGGACCACTGTGAATGTATAATCCAATAAACCTAAGCTCCCTGAAACCAGGGAGAGAACACAAACCAATTTTATCCTACAATTTTATTTTGCTCATCCCCAGAGCCTAGTTTTGTGCCTGAAAACCAGATGACATATCAAAACACCTGATGTATACCCCGCTTGAACAATGTACATATTTTGAGTCTATCAATTTCTTTGAGAAGGAAACTATTGAAGGAATGTTGCAGAAATGGTTGTGTGATGAAGTAAGAGGATAAGAAATAGAGATTGAGTTAACATCGTCGGGCTCTAAGAAGCCTGTTTTGCAAGATCAGGGTACCTCCATTGTGGAGGAATGATTTCCCCCTCCTACCCGGTTACCAGAGGTGAATGACCTTCAGACATCTTTCTGGGCCTCGACTTTGTGCCCAGATTAGTATAGCTATGGGCTTGTGATCCAATCTGGGCTTGCCAGAGGCTATTATTCTGAAATCTGGAAATTTGTGCTATAAATATGTGGGTTTTGGAGACATAATGCTGGTCCTGATAGTTTCCTCACAGGTCTCCATCTCTTAGACCTACTTAAGTGGTCCATAGACTTATTTGTAGCTCCTGAAGCCCTGCCTGGCTGCTCAACTCACCCCTGAAAGCCAATAGAACCAATTGAACTTCAAAGAAAGATTTCTGGACATTGTCAAAATCTAGTGTGGGGAAAATTACTCTCAATAAAAGAAATTACTGTGTCCAAAGCAAACTTTTGTTGAGTTTTTACTTTATGCAAAGTCTGTATGGCTCATCACTCCTCTTTTTCTGGACCCACATAAATACACTCCCTAGGAGGCAAAGCCTTTGTTTGAAAATCTTGTTATGGAAAGGTATCAAGGGAATGCAGATAGGAAAGGAAGAGATCAAACTATCACTATTTGCATACAATATGATACTATACTTAGAAAACCCCAAAGATTATACAGAAAATCTCCTGGAAACAATAGGTCGGTTTAGTAAAGTGGCAGGCTACAAAATCAACACCCAAAAGTCAATAGCTTTCTTATATACAAATAGCAAAAGAGAAGAAATAGACATTTTAAAAAATCCCATTCACAATAGTACCTCAGAAAATGAAGTATCTCAGAATCAGCGTAACCAAAGAGGTGAAGGACCTATACCAGAAACATTATAAAATACTACTTCAAGAAATAAAAGAGGACACTAAGAAATGGAAACACATCCCCTACTCATGGATAGGTAGGATTAACATTATCAAAATGGCAATATTGCCTAAAGCACTATACAAATTCAATGCGGTCCCTATCAGGATACCCATGATATTTTTCAAAGAAATAGACAAAACACTCCTGAAATTCATATGAAATAATAAACCCCCAAGAATAGCTAAAACTGTACTACGAAACAGTAGCAATTAAGACAGCATGGTTCTGGGCTAGAAACAGACCTGCAGACCAATGGAACAGAGTTGAATATTCTGTCTCAGACCCCCAAATATATGACCACTTAATCTTTGACAAAGGAGCTAGAAATGTGAAGTGGAACCAGGAAGCCTCTTCAACAAGTGGTGCTGGGAAAACTGGATAGCTACCTGCAATAAAATGAACTCTGACCTCTGTCTAATGCCAGGCACAAAAGTCAGATCAAAGTGGATTAAAAACCTCAATATCAGACATGAATTCATAAGGTACATAGAGGAAAATGTAGGCAGAAATCTCCATGACATTGAAGCTAAGAATATCTTTAAAGATGAAACAGCACTGACCATGCAAGTGGAAGCAAACATAGACAAATGGAACTACATCAAACTAAGAAGCTTCTGCACTTCAAAAGAAACAGTGACCAAAATACAGAAAGAGCCCACAGAATGGGAAAGAATATTTACCTAATACCCATATAAGGGATTACTATCCAGGTTATAAAAGACACTAGAAGAATTGTACAAGAAAAAAACCTGCAACTCCATCAAAAAATGGGTAGAAGAAATGAACAGAAGTTTCCTCAAAAAAGAAATACAAATGGCCAAAAGGCACATGAAAAAATGTTCCACATTGCTAGCCATTAGGGAGATGCAAATTAAAACAACAATGAGATATCATCTCATACCACAGAGACTAGCACACATTCAAAAGAATAAAAGCAACCAGTGCTGATGTGGATGTGGGAAAAATGGGACACTCTTTCACTGTTGGTAGGAATGCCCACTAGTCTATCCTTTCTGGAAAACAATATGGACAGTCCTTCAAAAACTAGAAATTGAGCTTCCATATGATCCTGCAACACCACTTCTGGGAATATATCCCGAGGATGCAAAAAAGCACAGTAGAAGTGACATCTGTACCTATATGTTCATTGCAACACTGTTCACAATAGCCAAAATCTGGAAACAATCCAAGTGCCCTTGGACAGATGACTGGTTAAAGAAACTTTGGTACATCTACACAATGGAATACTACCCAGCTGTCAGGAAAGCTGAAGTCATGAACTTTGCTTATAAATGGATAGACATGGAGAATATCATGCTCAGTGAAATGAGTCAGAAAGAGAGGGACAGACATAGAAAGACTGCATTCATTTGTGGAGTATAAAACATGTAGATAAAGGACCAAACATGATAACCTCTCAGTGTCTGTATTGCAAACCATAGTTCCCAAAAGTAGAGAGAGATTGTGGGGAATCATGTCTGTCATGGAGGCGAGGGAGGGTGAGAAAGGGGGTGTATACCTGGTATATTGGTGGTGGGGAATGTGCACTGATGAAGGGATGGGTGTTTAATCATTGTGTGATTGCAACCCAAGCATGAAAGCTTGCAATTATCTCACAGCGATTCAATAAAATTAAAAAAAAATAATAACAATAAAGTTATTTTGTCGCTTTCTACTTTTTCCCTTTATATTTTTTTGTAGAGACTAATAGTTTATTTCAAGACATTTTATAGAAGTTTCAGAAAATTTTTTAAATTAAGGCACTATCATTTACATGCAAACCCATTATCCAATATATGTTTGAGTATCTATGTGTTTTAATATGGATACTAAGAAGTACTAATCAATCTATACCTTTTTTATCTCACCACAATTTTTAAAATACTGTGTTAAGAAAATTTGAACACAAAATTGCCTTGTGTTGTAGGATATCATTGGTTTGTCCTTTTTGCCTTGCTTCAGAGAGCTTAGGTTTATTGGGTAACTCCCATCACGGTGCTCCCATTCCTCTGTGTTTAATTGTAACTTCTTTTTTTTGTGCTCTTTTGAGTTGTATATATTGCTTTTCTCTTCTCCTTAAGTCCTTTTCATAGTTAATTCAGAGCAATGTCCTTTTTGTATGGACACAAGAAGACAATTAATGCTATGCTTTGTAACATGGGAGTTAATTGACTCTGAATGATATTTACCTCCTGGACATCTGTTCTCTTTACTTAAGCCTCAGTTGCCTTACTTCCTAGGACCCCAAAATCAGGGTCCTGATGAAGGGCTGGATGGACCCAGGGTGAACGGTGAGCTAAGTGCTACCCTGGCATAGAAATGGGCCTGGCCATAATGCTTAACTATAAGTTAAAAGCTTGGTCATGGACAAATGCTGTCATGATCCAAAAGGCAATAACTAGATTTGGACCCTGCTAGGGTTAGAAAAGATTGATTTGGCCTGAGCACTGTAGTCTGAGTCTGTGGCAAGATGTTCCTAGGAGAGCCACCCTACAAGCCTCATTGTATCTCTTACTGTGTCCATGCAAAAGAACTAATATTAAAAAGCAGAATTACAATGTTAATTAATTTATTGGACCAAGGAGAAGAGGAACACTCCTAGGTGGTGTTTCCACCCTTGAGCCTGATGGGTGGTCAGGAAGGGCTTTCTTTTTTTTTTTTCTTTTTTTAAAAATTTTTATTAGTGAGACATCATGAGGTACAGTTGTAGACTTACAAATTTTTGTGCTTGGGTTTCAATTATACAATGATCAAATACCCATCCCTTCACCAGTGCCCATTCTTATGTTGATTTTGCAAGGGACTGGGTGTAGAGTGCGAGGGAGCTGGCGGAGAGACAAGAGAGTTGGAGGGGAGGAGAGAGAGAGCAGGGCAGCAAGATGGAGCACAGGGAGATGAATAGGAGAGACAGGAGGAGATAGGAATGAGGAGCAGCATGAGACTAGAATGGGAGGCTCAGAGAGACTGGAACAGGCACATGGGGAGAATGGAATAAACAGCAACTGATTGACCAACCGGCTTGGCCCTTGTTTCCTCCTCTCTCTGCCCCATGGCATGGGCCACTCCAGCTGGATAAGCAGCTTGAGGCCCACCGAACCTGGTGGTGAAAGGAAGAACCGATGACCTTTCCCTACCCTCCCTGGAGAATAAACATTGAGTGACTGATGTGTCTTTCCTTATTTCTACTGAAAAGTTTGCTGCCAATCTTTTTACTTTTCCTTCTTCTGTTTATTGCACAGAAGACAGAATCAGGCTATGATATAATGGAAGAGTCAGAATTCAAAGTATTAAGCATCGTGATATTTTTCATTTTTCATTTCATCATCCTGTTAATCGTCGATTGCCTCGAGCAGGCCCCAGTAACGTCTTTTTCATCCTAGCCCTGAGATTATATTCACGGCTCTTTAGGAGAATGAGACCCATCATTGTTACTGGTATTTGGCATATTTGGTAGGCCACGGGGAGTTTGCCAGACTCTGCCCTGTGGGCAGGCTACATTCGGATAGCCTGCAAGTTTGTCCAAAGTAGGAATGAGGTAATAAGATGTCGTGCGGCCGCAAATGCGGCCGCGCAGTTCCGCGGTCTGGATTTTATAGTCTCTGAGTCTTGGCCGCTGATGGGATTACATGGCGCCAGGGGGCCAGGTGGTGGGTGTGACCCCCGCCTACTGGAATTTGGAGGATCTGGGTGGAAGATGCTCGACTCCAATTCGAGTAGGCTTGGAGGTCTCGGCCCCGGAACCCGTGTGGCATTGTCCCTCTGCCAGTACCTTCATGTGTGCGGAGAGTGGTCTCAGCATGGTGGTGGCTGGTCCCGGAGGTCTTCGGCTGCCGTAGCCCTGGTCGGGGCGGGGAGGAAAGCTCAACCCGCTCCCCTCCAAGGGACTCCGGGAAGGAACACCCAGGCGCGGGGGCAGAGACTATTAGTACTTCTGAATTGGGTTCTTCCCAATTTGACCTATCAACAAATGCAGCTAATCCAGTTGTCATGTTTATCTACCTGCATAATTCATGTTTTCCATCTTACTGTTATTTCTTTGAATGTGATTTGCATTTTAAATAGATGTTTTAGAACGTTCTCTTTGGTTTTGGTGGGGATAATTTTACATTGCTTCTATGGTGTGTATAGACATCTATGTCTCTATAGGAGTTTGAAGAAGTCTTAGCCAAGTTTTTCTTCTACTTTTTTTCCCTTCAAAGTCACAAAATATATTTATACTATTTATTTTTCTAAAGCTCTAGACCCCTAATTTTAGGTCAACAGAAAAAAATAATAGGGAAAAGCTTTGACAGTTGTTGAATTATAGTTCTAAGCATTTTAGGTTTAACAGTGGTTTGCCTTTTCTCTTCCTGCAGGGACTTTAGATTTATTAAGTAAAACCCACCATAATGCTCCTAAGGCACACACAGTTTCATCAGGGCCCTCCAAATTCTGTATGTTTACCTTTAACCTCTCCTTTGGTTTATCTTTAACCTCTTCTTCACCCATCTGTTAATTACAGTATCTTCAGATCAGACCCTGTAACTTGTAAAGTCAAATCTTTTGATGACTCAGGATTTTGTATATGTAAGTGAAATATTGCTTTTTTCCTTTATGTCCTTTGCATAGTTTATTTTAGAGCAATGTCCTTTTTGTATAGACAAAGGAAGACAGTTAATGCTAGGCTTTTGTAACATGGAATTTAATTGACTTTGAATAATATTTACTCCTGGGCATCCATCATCCATCATACTTACATAATTTAAGCCTCAGTTGCCTTCAGTTCCTAACAACTCCAAAGAAAGGGTCCCACTGAGAAACTTGGATGAACCAGGGCAAGCCAAAAGCTACCCCGGTTTTGAGAAAAGGACAGCCTAATCATCGTAAGAAGTATGATAAATTGAGAGCATCTCCATGAAATAAGCTCTGTCAAAAAGAAATAACTCAATAAGTTCCCTGTTGGGGTGAGGAAAAACTAACCTAGCCTGAGGACTGTATCTGGGATACATAGAGAGATGTCCCTAGGACAGCCACCCTTTAACCTTAATCTAGGATATAGATAAAAGTCTATATTTCTTACTGTGTTCATACAAAATGACTAGAAATATTATTAAGAAGTAATTTTAACATAACTGCTTAAATGGATTACTAGCAAAAGAATGGAGTAAGCAGTCTGTTCTTAGATGGAATTCCTCCCTTGGACGGATCTCCTAGTAGGAATATAGAGTGTAGCCCTAGATGATATTCTGTACTTGGGTGGATCTCCTAGAGGAACATCCCCTGAAGAAAGGGCTTTGCATCTGTTCGTTGTTTATGTTAATGTTCAACCACGCCTTTGTATAATTGCTGGCCCCCCATCCTTCACAATTTCTCTATAATTAACGCTGAGTGATTTGAATAAACAGTGACTGATTACCAACCAGCCTTTGCTCCCCCCCAACCCCCAGTTCCTTCATCCATAGGCCAGCAGGGGGGACAGTGATCATCCCTGAATTGACCAGGGGAACCTTGGCCACTATAGGATAGTTACTCTGACAACAACAATGATGAGAAGATGAAATAAAGGTCTAACTTTTTAAAGTTTATTTTTCTTCTGTCTGGAATCAGAGCAATTTATATCCTGGTTGCATTCATCATTTATTCCCTTAAAAAACTTATTTAAAACATTTTGTTTTTGTTGTTCTTGGGCCACACTTTGGGCTACTTCTGATTTTATGCTTAGGGGTTATTTCTGAACCATGCTGGGGGATAATGAGTGCCAAGCAATTGAACCTAGGCCTCCCTCATGCAAAATACTTAGTCCCTTGAGCTGTATGTTTTTGCCCCCCAATATTCCTGCTTTTAACTAATCTCACAATAGTAGATTTTCTATAGAAGAGAATATGTGTTATAAAAGTGAATCTAGCATACCCAGAAATGTAGTTATGGTCTAAATCAGGATTTCTAAGAAAAGCACAGGTTAAATAGTGTACATGGAACAAGACTGTGGAATCCACTTGTCAGAGCCAGAAGTAAGCATGGAAAAGGGGTCAGAGTAAAGAAAATAAAGATTGAAAGAAGTCCATGGTCAGAAAAAGGTTGAAAAAATTTGCTCTCAATGACTTTTTGTTAAATGAATTTCTATGTTTATCCAGGGATCTTTTTTTAAGTTCTGCTTGCAAACTCAAAGTTATTAAGCTTTATTTATTTATTTATTTATTTATTTATGCTTTTTGGGTCATACCCAGCGATGCACAGGGGTTACACCTGGCTCATGCAGTCAGGAATTACTCCTGGCAGTGCTTGGGGGACCATATGGGATGCTGGGAATCGAACTCCGTGTAGGCCACGTGCAAGGCAAACACTCTACCTGCTGTGCTATTGCTCCAGCCCCTCAAAGTTATTAAGCTTTAAATTCAACCCTGACAACTGTTATAACTGATAAGCCAGGAATATGCCAGTTTTTGAAGAAAGGATACCCTGACCCTAATTTCCTCTGAGTTCCAAAAATCCCATAAAATTCTACTCTATTCTGCTACTTTTTTCATTTTCTCTTTCTCTATTCAACTGAAATGTTTCCTTCACTTTCATTTTTCAAAAGAGGGCATATTATTGATTTAAATTTTTTTTTAAATATTCTGATAGTTTGGAAAACGTGCATATAGAAGCTTTTCTGGTTAGAGACATGCAAAGTTGGGAAAGGATTATTTCGATTGTATATACTAATTTTGTTATGGAGAATGGAATAAAAGATTTTCACATGCATTATTTAAGTAATACTAACCACAATCCAATAATAAAAAGAGCAGTATAGTCAGCCCTACTTTATTGTGGAACAAACATACACTCAAGTAATTTAAACATTTTTCCCTTAGTGATGAAAATGGTCTTCAACTACATGAAAGGTTTACATTAAAAAACTAATTTTAAAAAAGGTATTTTTTACATTTTAAGCCTAACTCAAATACCACTTTTGCTTATACAATCTCAAAAAAACAGAGGAAGAGAAAAGGAAATGAAGCAATAAACTATAAATGTGCTGGTTTTGACTTGACCACAATTTTTTAAAAGTGGGGGTGGGATATAGTCAAATGACCAATATGAGTAAATCTGTGTTTATTTTGTGTGATCACTACAAGATCAATACCAAAATTTGGAGTAATAATGTAAATATACATAAAATGCTTATGAAAGATTGATTAGAGAACACTCTCACCAAGAAAGAAACTTACCATGGAGCAACAAGCAACAATTGGGAATAGATTTTCAAAGTGTAGAACTTTGTACTTCGGAAAGTTGGGGAGCTGTATTGAACATACAGCACCCACACCTTACAAACCTCTATTTATAAGACCAGGTGGGAATGAGAAACTATAAGCTATAAATAGGGTACAGTTGCAAGACAGGAGCCATCTCAGTGGCTTTTTGCATCTTTGTTGGGGGATGCCATATTGTATCCCAGTTTTCTGTACCAATAGTGTCAATAACAAGCTTTGTGTCTTTTCCCAATGTGGCTGAAAACACCATTTTTAATTTTCTTTGCCATATTAACAGTCACCAGGAGACACCTTCTTGGGGACCTCTTACATACTGGCTGTCATCACATTGTTTCTTCTCAAACCCTAAGATCAAATTCCAGAAGCCAGTTCTACCCACACAAAGCTAGTACTTGAGTTGAGAAACACAAACTTAAGTCTAGCAGAGAAACAGAGCAGTGTCAACCAGTACATTTCTCAATACGTGCCAGCAAGCAATACCTCTATAGTTAGAAAACTCTCTGCAGATATACCAAAACATAGCCAATTAGTAAACAACAACCCCTGCCCCTGCAACCACAGACACATGCACATACACACACACATGCATACACACATGCACTCACACAAGCTTGTGTGTTCCCATTCAGCATTAGAGGGCTTACTCTATGACAGAGGCTCCAGCTTCCTCTTAAACCTACATCATGTGAAGATTTCTCAATCATGCTAAGCCTGTGCAATATGGAAGTCAAGGGACTTCCAGGCATTAATGAGCTTGAAGCCCTGATTTCCAGGAACCCTCAAATTTTGGGTACAAGTTATCCTAACATTAGAATATTTTCACTAATATCTGCTCAAATTTAACACTCAGTAATAGCACAGTGGGTAGGGTGTTTGCCTTGTGCACAGCCAGCCCGATCGAGCCGGGTTCGATTCCTCTGCCCCTCTCGGAGATCCTGGCAAGCTACCGAGAGTATCGTATTCATTATGCCAAACACAGTAACAACAAGTCCCAGTAATGTCTCCATTTACTGGGCCTGTTTGAGCAAATAGATGAATAACGGGAGGACACATGTTAACCACACACCCCTAGTCACCATCCAATTCGGCTCCAACTACTATCACAAACTACTATGAGATACTTTACTTCATAATAGGTTGACCTCATAGATCAATACATTAATAATAATGGTTCTCAAGACAAGGCTAGAGAAACATGCTACTACATATTAAAAATCATGTGATATACAAAAACGATAACCAAGCTTATTGAGGTTTCTCGGGAGTTCAAGGTGCCGCTCTGTTTAACGTTCATTGATTTAAAGAAGGCCTTTGATTCTGTTGAGACGGAAGCGGTCATTGAAGCCCAGCCAATCAGGGCATTCAAGCCCAATACATCAGGATCCTCCGTGAGCTGTATTGCGGATTCACTACCAGGATCTCACCATTCTACAAAGAAGTGATCGTTGTTGTCAAGAGAGGGGTGCGGCAGGGTGATACCATTTCACCGAAACCCTTCAGTGCCACTCTCGAGAACATCATGCGACGACTGGAATGGGAAGGAATGGGAGTGAAGATAGATGGTCGGCAACTACACCACCTCTGCTTTGCTGATGACATTGTTTTAATAACACCAAACATCAGCCAAGCGGCACAAATTCTGGCCGACTTTGACCGTGAGTGTGGAAAGGTAGGACTACAGCTGAATCTTACGAAGACAATGTTTATGAGAAACAGCCTTGTTCCTGACGCCCCATTCGCTCTCAACGGAACGACCATCTCCGAATGCAACAGCTATGTGTACCTAGGTCGAGAAGTCAACATGACAAATGACCTGGCACCCGAGCTGCGCAGGAGGAAGAGAGCGGCTTGGAATGCCTTCAAGAACGTCGAAGAAATAGCTAAGAGGACGAAGAACCTCCGGCTCTGGGCACATCACTTTGATTCAACTGTTCTGCCTGCATTAACATATGCCTCAGAGACCTGGGCCCTACGCAAACAAGATGAGAACGCTATTCAGGTCTCCCAAAGAAGAATAGAAAGAGCTATGCTTGGAATATCACGTTTCACTCAAATGAGAGAACGAATCCAGAGTTCTGACATCCGTCGACGATCAAGAATCAGAGACGCTGTCTCATTTGCCAAGGTGTCGAAAATCAGATGGGCTGGTCACGTAATGAGATTTAAAGACGACCGCTGGACTAGAGCTGTTACCGACTGGATTTCATGGGATGTCAAAAGACCGCGTGGCCACCCACCTACCAGATGGTCAGACTTCTTCGTCAAGATCATGAACGATCGGTTTGAGGCTCTTCATGTTCCCGGAGCGAACAGATGCCATTGGGCTACACTAGCACGTGACAGGGACAAATGGAGACGTTACTGGCTCCCGCTCGAGCAAATCGATGACTAACGGGAAGTTAAGTGATTAAGTGATATACAAAGAAACAAAACTAGGAGCACACAATGCTCAGTGAAATAAAACTCAACTCTGACAACAGAATTGAGATGTCCAAGGGAGGAGAGTGAGTTGGCTATGGACTGTAGTGGAAACACATTCACATTCACATGGGTTGGTAGCATTGCAACCCTAAAACATAAAAACATTTATATACATGTAAACTAACATGTGGTAACATTGCAACCTAAAGCATAAAACATTTATGTTCATGTAAACTAACATTAACTCAATAAAAATTTAATTAAAATTTAAATTAAATGTATCTTCAGAGAATCCATATAAATTTTTTATTGTGCATTATAAGGATAGAAGGGATAAGAATTCTTCCTCACTTCCTATTGCCCATTTTTATAGCATGCTACTGACATGCTATAAAAATGTCAGTATGACATTTTTATACGACCTGACACCAGTTATTCCATTCAGTCCTTCTTGAAGCTTCTGGAGAAACTCTAGACAAGTCATCTATGGAGTGTTTCTCCAAAGATGAAATTCACAAGTGGATGTCAATTAACAAACTCTAGCTTCCTCAGAGTATGAAATGTGACCTGGCCACATATAGGCAGGTGTTCAGAGGTTTTTTTACCTCTTTTTCAGCAAGAAATACTTGGGGTTAGTATGTACAGGTTATGGTGCAAGATGTATAGGAAAAGAACTGTGAGGCTGTTCATCTGGAAGTCTAGGTGCAATTATTTTGGTCAGCACTGCCAGCTAAGAAGAAGTGCAGCATTGCAAATAACTCCAAAAATTATGTCAATAAAATTTCTTGTTCTACCTTTCAAAGATCCAAATCTTCCCTTAGAGTTCACATAACTGCAGAGATACTTCTGGATGCTTACAAGTAATAGCAAGAAAATCAGAACTGAGTGTATACAAAGATACTTCCTTTTACTTCAACATCAGTGATGCAAACCATCAACACGAAAATATCTCTCATTCCACAAATTGCATTTTTCTAGTTTCCTTGGAAAACAAACATTGAATTTTTTGTCCTTCCCTTTTTCTAAGTGGGAAGAAGAAACTCAGAAGATTCCTGGGGTTTCTTGGAGTCAGAATGGAACTTTTATGATGTAAAGTATATATATACACATATAAGCAAGTGTTAACTTGTATTTAAGTAAATGTGTCCATTCCATGTGAATGTGGAAACATGTAGGCTTGATTTTGTATCAAACACATGCCTCAATTGAGTGTTAATGAGCATATGTGCATAAATATAGGTTGAATATATTGAATATGTTTGTCTTATTCACACATGCATAAATATATGCATGTGAGTAGTTATTTAATGAGCGTGTTCTAGAGGATAATTCTGTTCATGGTGCATGTTGACATATATATATATGTGTATATACATATGTATATATATACACACACACACACACACATAGCCTTCCCACCATTTTTCTGTCATTCTGTCTTCTCCTGGGAGGACCTTGGCACTGAGAATTCTCTTATAACGTCTGGATATCTGAAAATATAAAACTTTCTATGGAGCAATTACTTTGACTTGTCTCTCAGTCACAAGGTCTTGCATGGGATAGTTAGCTTCACTTAACTTTAACCCTTTGATGGAAAAAAAAATAATAAAAGACTAAAATAATAAAAAGCCCAAGAAAATACTAACCAAGATAATTTTTATGAGATCCTTCATAAATTCACATAAATGTTATGGTTGTTGCTAACCATATAAATCAATCTTGGGCTGGAGCGATAGCAGAGTGGGTATGCGGCCAACATGGCTGACCAGTGTTTGACTCCTTCACCTCTCTCAGAGAGCCCTGCAAGCTACTGAGAGTATCTCGCCCTCACGGCAAAGCCTGGCAAGCTACCCATGACATATTTGATATGACAAACACAGTAACAAGTCCTGTCTCAATAGGAGAAAATTCTATAGGAAAAGGCATTGTTGAATAGAGTATTCCTAAATTGGTTTGCTTTTAAAGTATTATTTAAAATCTCATTTATCTATTTGGTTTTCAGGCAACACTTGGAGGACAATCAGGACAATCAGGACAATCCTTATCTCTGTGATCAGGACTGACCCTTGAGGTGCTCAGGGAACTATATTTGGTAATGGCAATTGTACCAGCGTTAGCCACAAGTCAACATGTTTGGCAAGTAACTTACATACTGTACTGTCTCTCCAGGCCCTTAAGTTATTTCTGATTGTAGTAAATATATATGACTACAAAATTACCATCTATCTTTAGTCTGTCACAATGAGTAAATTCATTGTGCTATAGAATTGTTATAGAATTGTACTACTATCCAATTTCAGAACTCTTCTTATTCTCAAACTATAACCCTTAAGCAACTCCCAGTATCCCTCTCTTATAGCCTCCAACAACCATCAGTCTTTCTGTCTCTGTAAATTTGATTACTCTATCTGCTTCATATAGATAGAACAATACAGAATTTGTCTTTTGTGACTGGCTGTTTTACTTAGCATAAAGCCTTCAAGGTTCATCCATGTTATTCCATGTGTCAGAATTTTCTTCTTTTCTAAAGCTAAATAATATTCCACTGCATAAATGTTATATATTGAATTATCCTAACATCTTCTTATGGAAACATGAGTTGCTACCTCTCTTTGACTGTTATGAACAATTCTGCTATGCAGATAGTAGTACCTGTATTTGAAAGCCCTGCTTTTGGTTATTTTGTGTATATACAGAGAAGAAATCCTGTATATTATACTGCTTTATTTCACATTTTGAGAAACCAATTCATTGTTCCATAGAGACTCCATCTTTTTCATTTCTATCAGCAGCACACAAATTTCAATTTCCCTACATCCCTTCCAGCACTTGCCATTTTTAAAAAAAATTAATATCTAAAAAATTATAGGGTATCTCTTCTAACAGGTGTGACAAACTAAATTGGATTTTGAAACATAGAGAGAATGGGGTGTTGTGTAGGACAGTAGAAGCTTAAAGCAATAGAAGTTTTGTCCATTTATATTTGCTGGTTATTGTTCATGTTAGTCGCAAAGCTATAAAGCAAAGTATACATTATTATACCGACCAATAACTCTTGAGGAGAAGAAAGAAAGATAATAGATAGAGCGTCTAAGTCAGAATTTCATAGAGTTTAACAGTTCTGTGATTTTTTTGGTATATTTTTACAGATACTGGGATTCACCACATAATTGGAACTAAAATGAGGAAGTCTATGAGGATTAGGTACATTTTTTGTGCGACACAAAAATTTGTTCCTGTTCTTTTGCTTGCTCAAACCAAACAAAATATAGGCATGACTGGTAACTCTATAAAAAGTCATATCCTGAAGTAAATAAGTAGTCAGGAAACACCCAGGGCTAGAAAGGTCATAATTTTGGAACCCAGAAGCAGATGTTATGTCACATAGGATGGAAGGGCTTTGTGAAGATGTCAGGAGGCCCTGGAAACAGACTTTTTTTGTTTTGGGGGCACATCCAGCGATGCTCACAGCTTAGTCCTAGCTCTGCACTCAGGAATTATTCCTGGTGATGCTTTGGGAGACAATATGAGTTGACAGGAATCCAACATAGGTGAGTCACATGCAAGGCACTTTCCTAACACACTGATCTATCTTTCCAGGCCCTCACAATGCAGTAGATACAGTTGGAAGAAGACAAATAATGATTTTCTGCAGAATCTGAATATGGAAATCAAGAAAGCTGAATAAACAGAATGATTCTTAGTAAGGAGAGAACAGCAAAACATTATAGCCAATCATAGATCACAGTGTTAATCATATTTAAGGGTACCAAAAAGCCCATGACTATGCTTGCTCATTGTGATGATGATGTTTTGATACCAGTATAGAAGCATACCCTGTCCCCAGATCTAGTTTTCTTCCTGAAAACCCTTAGCAAATTGAATGGAGTATGGCTCTAGTTGAATATATCAATATTCACTCCTATGGACACTCTTTATGATGAGTTCATGCTGCAGCTTAACATGGAATTCTTAATGTAAAGATTATTTAGAAGGATCCTTTCTCCCTAGTCTACTGATGGCTCTAGATGGGACCTCCAGTTGATACATTTGTACCAGGAGAATGAGACAAAGAAGTGAATCTTAGGTTTGTTTCATCAGTCTTGTTTTTCCTTGTGAATTGGAAAGAAGTAGCTTGTGAGATGGAGAGTGATATGGGTGATTGAGTTGGAAGGCCTGAGTGGAATCTCTTTACTTTCTGTGGGTACATAGACAGCAAATTTTTGTATACTACTGGAACCATTGTGTGTGCAAGGGTGAAGTATGGTTCTGTTGGAGTACAAAAGAAATAAGTCTGTACCTCACTTTGAGTTAATCAGAGACTAAAAAATGAATACCATGACAGTGATGATAAGGGAAAGGTAAGAAATTATTCATTTGGAAACATGTATACCATGTGGAAGATACCCAGAAAAATGGATAACTCACTACATGGTCTTAGATGCTAATTTTAAATAGCTTAACTTAAAAAGAGAACTTTGAGAAAGTGGGAATGTCAAATGAGGAAGTCTCCAGGGAAAGTCAAACAAATCAAGACCGTAAGTTCCTCCCTAGCTACTGATTGTCTCTACCATGAGGGACTGCCTAAAGAAGATGTTCACATTGCTTTCAAAGATAACTCTTATTCTCCCTCCATTGAAATTAGTTTTTTTTCTAAAGGAATGTTTCAGAACAGAATAATTTTTATTTCCTAAAGTCTGATTAAAAACAAATATGAGCACAATTTACCAGTTTTATATCTTGCATTATGTCCTTCAGAACTCTTGAAAGACCACACATATACACACACACAAACACACACATACAAACACGTATTGCTTTATAGAGTACAAAAATCTCTAAATTAGCTGGTAGAATGGCAACATAATGAAAAGCTGCGCTTGGACTTGAATTCAGCTCTGTGTTTTTAGAATTGCATCAGAAGCTCTTTCTTATCTATAAAAGGTGACTTTTATAAAGCCACCACTTTCTCATCTATAAAAGGTGACTTATCAAGAGTCTCTCTAAAATTGCTCTGATTATTTAAATGAAGCATTGAAGTGTCATAAACATAGCAATTAGAGTTGAATGTGAATAGAATTGGGGTTAAGGATCACAACCACAGTTTAAAGTTGGTTTTCTTTTAAGATTCTGGAATTTTTCTGTGTTTCTGAGGCCTTCCTAATACATACTCGCACAACCACTTTTATCAGTTTTAGAAAAGTTCTTCCTGCAGGTTCAATATTTATTTCAACAAAGCCACTGTTGTTCAAAACATAATCAACCTTGTCTGGATGGGCTTCTGGGGCATTGATGCCCAGCACAAATATAATGTAAGTTACATGTTTACTTTCAAATTTGCTAATAACCTTATTAAAATAATTAGAAGATGCAGGTGGAATTAAATTTAATCATCTATATTTATTAAACCAAATATATTTAACATATTATTATTTCAACATAGCACAGGGCTGGAGTGATAGCACAGCAGGTAGGGTGTTTGCCTTGCACGTGGCCAACCTGGCCTACCCGAGTTCGATTCCTCTGCCCCCTCTTGGAGAGCCCGGCAAGCTACCGAGAGCATCTCGCCCGGACAGCAAAGCCTGACAAGCTACCTGTGACAGATATGCCAAACAGAGTAACAAGTCTCCTAATGGAGACATTACTGGGCCTGCTCAAGTAAATCGATGAACAACGGGAGGACAGTGCTACAGTGCCATTTCAACATGTAATTAATATAAAATGCTCATGAGCTATTTTACATTGTCTTTTGTTTATTACAAATGGTGTGTATTTTGACAGATTTAAGTTAATATGCTATATTTTCACTAGAAATACTTTATCTACATTGAGAGCTCATAAAAATTACATTAAAAAAACAGATTTTGATCCAGAGAGATAATTCAGAGGTTAAGGTCTCGTTTTGCATCTGGCCAACCACAGTTTGATTATCAGCACCATATATAGTCCCACAAGTAATGTCAGGTCAGGTTTGATTCCTGAGCAGAGTCAGAAGTAAACCCTGAGTCCAGTCCTGTGCAGTCAAAAATAAATGAATAAATAAATAAATTCATGTATCTAAGCTGCTTCAAGCATATTCTTTAAACATTATGCACAAAGAGCTATATGCAACAATGATCAGCAAATGGAAAAACATTTAATTGGTTTAAGTTTTAGATGTAAATTTAAATTATTTAAGCTATTTCAGTTAAGTTCATTTATCTGATGAATAGTAAAACACTAACAAAAATCTCTTTACCCCTGTACTCATAGCAATATTGTTTACAATGGCTAAGATATGGAACAAATCAAAGTGCTCTTCAATAGATGCATGGATAAAGAAAAGGTAGAGGACCAAAAATATAATACAGTGGGTGCTTGCCTTGTAGGTTATTGGCTCATATTGAATACTTGATACCATACATAGTCCTTTGAGCCCTAAAAGATATAACCTCTGAAGGCAGAGTGATAAGTAAGCCCTGAGCACTGCTGGATATGAGCCACACCCCACCTCCTAACAAACCCCACCTCAAAAGGGAATAAAGTAATATTTAAACTTAATGGTGCTCTAATCAGGATATAAATATAAAATTTTGTTTTGTGTGACAATATGATCTAGCTGTAATCACCGAAGAGTATTATGCCAAATGAAATAAATCAGATGGAAAATAAAGTACCTCTGATTCACTTATATATCAAACATGAAGAAATAAAGCAAATAAATAAACATAATAAAATACAAGGAAATAGAAACAATGAGTATGTTGATGGTTGTCAGAGGGCAAGAGGGTTGTGGGATTAGTGAAATAAAGGTGATCAAGTGTGTGCGAATGGGTAGAAATGATACTTGTAATGTTATGTGTATGGCTGTTGAATTACAATATGGCACACCTGCAACATATATAATGGCATTAAACCAAATTGTCTCAGTAAAATTGTGTCATAAAAATCAAAGGAAGCAGGGGCTGGAGTGATAGCACAGTGGGTAGGGCGTGTGCCTTGCACGCGGCCGACCCGGGTTTGATTCCCAGCATTCCATATGGTCCCTGAGCACTGCCAGGGATAATTTCTGAGTGCAGAGCCAGGAGTAACCCCTGTGCATCGCCACGTGTGACCCAAAAAGCAAAAAAAAAAAAATCAAAGGAAGCTAATAATTCTGTTTATCACTGATACTAGCTGAATTCCAAGCAGTCATTAGCCCCTTGCCATTCCTTAGACAGCGTAACTTTGGAGCCTGGGGACATCCCTTGGCTGGTCCTCAGTAATCTCATCTTCTTGCTTGAAGATAGTTTGAAATTCTTTTGAAAAACACATTCAAGTCACTAGGAGTCTTATCATTTGCAGGGGTGGGGGTGGATTGTATAGACTGATAAAGTTTTCCTACTCAGAATAAAGGCATTTCTACTAGTTAAGGTTGTCTCTCTGACCCCCTAGGTAGGAGTGTTTTAGTGTGGTTGTAAAATATTTTTGTGCAAAGAAGTCCTAGTGGGTATATCTCCAATTGCTTTTATTATTTTATAGTCATGTCTGACCCAAGTGACAAAACAGCTAGTATGAACTAAAGACATGAGATACAGGAATCTTAGCTACTTTTATGAATGCCTTGGGGCTAGGGAGGAATAAGCTGAAAATCTGTTGGATAATTTGGGTCAGGAAGGACTGTCAACAATCAGCTAGTCTGTATCTCCCCTTAGGAGTTAGAATTCTCACATAGGCTTCATGAACTGCTAAGGCAATCATATACACAGATTACTCTGAAAAGGGTATTTGCTAATCAAAGTCAAAGAGCTTCCATATTAGCTATTTGAATAAATCAGTGTAACCCTTTCTTTGAGGGGTGGTGGTGGTTAACTTTCACTTGATCATTTGAGATCTCGTTACTCATCGATTTGCTTGAGCGGGCACCAGTAACATCTCCATTTGTCCCTGTCACATGCTAATGTAGCCCAATGGCATCTGCTCATTCTAGGAACATGAAGTGCCTCAAACCAATTGTTCAGGGTCTTGACGAAGAAGTCATAGGTGGACAGTCACGCAATCTTTTGACGTCCCGTGGAATCAAGTCCAGTCGGAGATAGCTCTAGTCCAGCGGTCGTCTCCAAATCTCATTATGTGTCCAGCCCATCTGATTTTCAATACTTTGATAAAAGAGGCAGGATCCCTGATTCTTGGCCATCGACAGAGCTCAGAACTCCGGATTCTTTCTCTCATTTGGGTGAAGCTTGATACTCCAAGCACAGCACTTTCGATTCCTTTTTGGGAGACCAGAATAGCGGTCTCATCCTATTTTTATAGGGCTCAGGTCTCTGAGGCATGTGTTAATGCAGGAAGAACAGTGGAATTGAAAAGATGTGCCTGGAGCTGGAGGTTCTTTGTTCTCTTAGCTATTTCTTCCACTGTTTTGAAGGCGTTCCAAGCTGCTCTCATCCTCCTGTGCAACTCAGGTGCCAGGTCATTCGTCATGTTGACTTCTCGATCTAGGTACACGTAACTGTTGCATTCAGAGATGTTCGTCCCATTGAGAGTGAATGGAATGTCAGGAACAAGACCGTTTCTCATAAACATTGTCTTTGTGAGATTCAGCTGCAGTCTGACCTCTCGACACTCATGGTCGAAGTCGGCCAGCATTTGTACTGCTTGGCTGATGTTTGGTGTTATAAGAACGATTTCATCACCAAAGCAGAGGTGGTGTAGTTGCAGATCATCTATCTTCACTCCCATTCCTTCCCATCCCAGTCGTCGCATGACGTTCTTGAGGGTGGCACTGAAGAGTTTCGGTGAAATGGTATCACTCTGCCGAACCCCTCTCTTGACATCAATGATCACCTCCCTGTAGAATGGTGAGATCCTGGTAGTGAATCCACAATACAGCTCACAGAGAATCCTGATGTATTGACATTGAGCTCCCTGTTTGGCTAGGGCCTCAATGACACTTCAGTCTCAACAGAATCAAAGGCCTTCTTTAAATCAATTAATGTTAGAGTGGTTAACTTTAATAGGGAGTAATAGGACTATAACATGACAACTTTCAACCTAATACCTAGAAATTCTGCCAGTCTTGTGTTGATTTTGCTCAAAATCTTTCCCTCCTATTTTCTGCACCTATTTTTTTCCCTTCAACTGAATCACTATTTTAAAAGCATGAAATACATGCACACATGGAACTATGGGCTGGGATTTTTAAGGCTACTACTACTAATAAGACTAATGAATAAATCTGATGAATATTTCTGATAAGTCAGACATTTCTGATTTAGTAGATGGACAGGTATGCAAACACACACTTGTGATTAAATATATACATAGCAATAAATATTATTTAATCTATTTTATTTTTCTTTAACTTTCATTCCAGTTACATAATATGTCTGAATTAACACTGTATTTGAAATATATTTGATATTTTGACTCTCAGACAATAGTTGTATGCCCTTTGAGCCTCCACTTTTGCATCTATAAAATGAGGATATTTATATCTACCTTAAGTGAATATTATAAATACTAAATTAGTTGATTTATATAAATCCTGGGTTGGAGAGATAGCACAACGGTAGGGCATTTGCCTTGCACCCAGCCGAGCCGGATTCGATTCCTCCGCCCCTCTCAGAGAGCTCAGCAAGCTACCGAGAGTATCTCGCCCGCACGGCAAAGAAAGCCTGGCAAGCTACCCATGATGTATTCAATATGCCAAACACTCAAGCACATTGACAAACAATGGGAGGACCATGACTGTGACCGTGATATAAATCCTAGTGTATCCAGTGGGACAGTGATTTAATTGAGTATGTAATTCTATCAAGTATTATTTTTAATATACTATAGCAGGTCTGAAGCTCTCTCTCTCTCTTTTTTTTCTTTTTTGAGTCACACTCGGCAATGCACAGGGATTACTCCTGGCTCTTCACTCAGGAATTACTCCTGGAGGTGTTCGGGGGACCATATGGGATGCTGGGATTCGAACCCGGGTTGGCCGCGTGCAAGGCAATCACCCACTGTGCTATTGCTCCATCCTCTCCAGTTCTCTTTATATTGTGAAAATTGGAGTGTGGAAGGAAAAAGTGTCTTGCTATTGATTCAGACATTATCCATCAGCATTAGAGTCTGGGACATCTGAAAACAAGATCTGGATTTATTCTGTTTAGAGAGCCAAAAATGCATTGGAGAAGCAGTGGGGAGCAAGCAAGGTTATCTACAGGGGGGATCTACTAAGGAAAGATATAAGAAAATAAATTAGATTATTGGAAAGAGATAAAAATATCTAAAGGAAAGATCAAGCTGATAAACAATGACAATAAAATACAGAATCTTCAAACGGCAGGAAGGAATTTGGTATGGATGGAAAGAATGCGTGTCTGTATGCTGATTGAAACAGAAGGGAAGGGCAAGGTTGCCTGGAGACTAAGATAAAGTTATTGCAATTATCATATTTGCAAAATATCCCTATAGAATATAGTTTAGGAAGAAGAAAACATTTCCTCTTTATGTCAGGTTCCACTTGGGAAAGGATGCCTGGAGAAAGAAACTGTAAAAGAGGAATATTAGTCAAGAAAAGAGATAAGCTGAGTCCTAGGGTCCTGTTCCAGACCTTGAATTCGGTCACTCCTGTGTCTTGAATGTGCAGATTCTTGACTTTCTTCCTAATTAAAGGACATTTTTAAAATTAAATAATTGATTAACTAAGTGATAGAGTGATTTATAATGGATTCTCGTGTATGTAATTTCAAAACCACACCTATCAACAGTGTGCCTACATTCTTCCCCCTAAAGTTGTTTCAAAAGGGTGATGAGAGGGCCTTTCTTTTGCAACAACATCATCGTTTCTTTTTCTGCTTAATACTTAATACAAAGGAATGGAGATGTCCTTAGTTAAAAGATAGTCACATTCATAACAACTTTTCTCTGAACCTGGAACTTAACAAGTGATTTTTTTTTCCTCTCCTACCAATGTGCAACATAATGATCCCCATTATGGAACTGAAATCATTATGACTCTGTTCTATTGAGAGACTTGACCTAGGTCAGATTACTTCTAAGTAGTAAAGAGTAGCTCAAACACATTTTCATCTTATACCAAATGCTATGGGCTCTCACTCTAGAATGTGGTTTCCTTTGAAAGTAGGGATTGAATTAACATGGAGATAATGAGTAGAACTAGAAAGTTTGTTTATACATCAAAATCAGGGGAAGGAGTCTCCATCAAAGATTCAAACATCTAGAAATCTTTCCATCTATCACAGGAAGGACAAAGATTGAGAGGTAATGAATGGCAAGTGCTATTCAGGGTGAAAGGAAAGGATATTTACTCAGGTTTATTTTGTGCTTCGGCAGCCGAAGACCTCTAGGACCAGCCACCACCATGCTGAGACCACTCTCCACACACATGAAGGTACTGGCAGAGGGACAAAGCCACGCGGGTTCCGGGGCCGAGACCTCCAAGCCTACTCGGATTGGAGTCGAGCATCTTCCACCCAGATCCTCCAAATTCCAGGAGGCGGGGGTCACACCCACCACCTGGCCCCCTGGCGCCGTGTAATCCCATCAGCGGCCAAGACACAGAGACTATAAAATCCAGATTCCGGACGAGAACAGTGCAGTCTTCTGCTCCCGCGCCTGGGTGTTCCTTCCCGGGGCCCCTTGGAGGGGAGCGGGTTGAGCTTTCTTCCCCGCCCCGACCAGGGCTCCGGCAGCCGAAGACCTCCAGGACCAGCCACCACCATGCTGAGACCACTCTCCGCACACATGAAGGTACTGGCAGAGGGACAAAGCCACGTGGGTTCCGGGGCCGAGACCTCCAAGCCTACTCGGATTGGAGTCGAGCATCTTCCACCCAGATCTTCCACCCACTCAGAGACTATAAAATCCAGATCCCGGAACCGCGCGGCCACAGTCACTGCCGCGCAACATCTTATCAGAACTTTTTTTTTATGACATCTTATTGTCTCATTCCTACTTCGGACAAACTTGCAGGCTATCGAATGTAGCCTGCCCACAGGGCAGAGTCTGGCAAACTCCCCGTGGCGTACCAAATATGCCAAATACCAGTAACAATGATGGGTCTCATTCTCCTAAAGAGCCTTGAATATAATCTCAGGGCTAGGATGAAAGAAATGTTACTGGGGCCTGCTCGAGGCAATCGACGAATAACAGGATGATGAAATGAAATTAAATGAAATTTTGTGCTTAATGTTTTGTCCGGTCTTTCTTGTGCGTATAATGAAGACTAAATGCTAAAAAACATATTTTATAGAGTCAGAGGTGATGAATTTGGCTGGATTTCAAAGAAGGTTTGAAAATGGGGCCCAAAAGATGTCAGAATTTTATCTGTCATTTCTGTTTCAATAGCAGGTCTCATTCACCTGACCCTGAAAGAGCCTCCAATATGGCAGCGTTGGGAAAGATGAGTAAGGGGAAGTTGCTAGAATCTCAGGACTGGGATGAATGGCGATGTTACTGGCACCCGTTCGAGTAAATCAATGAACAACAGGATGGCAGTGATAGAGTGATTTCTGTTTTCTACTCTATCCATTTCTTCCTGGTATGACTGATTTACCCTTATTTGCAACCTGTGCACAGAATCTGGCTCTCCTAAAACATACTGATTGACATCTTTCACAAGGATCCAGCTATACACGTTCTATCTCTGCTTCCATTTCCTGCCACTTCCAAATATCTCAGATGAGCATGACTGATGGGTTTGGCTGGTGTTAGGGTCCCCCAATTTGAATACAAATCACCCAAGAGGAGTTTAAAGATTTTATTAAAGAGAGTTGTTACAGACTGATAGGTCAGGGCCACACCCCATGGGTACAGTCAGGGTATGACCCCTCCAACACGGGGAAAGAAAATTGAAGCACCCCAAAACCACAATCTTGCCTGCCTACCAGGTTATTTCCACCCCTACGCTGATTGACAGGTACCTCTTAACAGTTCCGCAAGGACTTATCCCATCTATTCTTCCTCTATTCCTATTCTTCTTTCCAGCATGTGTTCCAGGATATGGTGTAGGGTTCACACCGAGTTCAGCTCTCAGTTATGAAACATATAAAGCACAAAATGGCTCCTAACAACTAAAATGGCTGCACTATGGTTCTAACACTGGGATGGTCTCTAGTGGAGAACTAGAGTGTGCTATGCCATAATAGTGAGGAGCCTACATAGGGAGGGCTCTGTGTGATGCTCTTCACAAGTTAAAAATCTTTCTCTGGGCTAAGATCACTCACTTCCGATATTGTATTACCAGTGGTCACCTTTATGGGAAAGATGAATTGGGACAGCTCGACAGAGACTGGGACTGGAAGTATTATCCAGCTGGTTGCAGTCTTATTTGTGGCTTTGAATTAACCTCAATTTCCTGAAAAATAGTTCTCAAATAAATTTCCTACATTCAAATTTCCATCTAAAGCTGTTTCCTGGAAAGGAAGCTTGACAGTTGGTTCCAAGAATTTCCTGTAAAATAAGATACTAAGATGAGATTCTGGAGCAAAATACATTTTTCCTTGTTTTATGATGAGAATTTTATCCATGAGAATTGGTAGAATACAAAGGCCCTCTGAGGATGACAAAATATTTTTAACCTTTCACTGTTGATAAATTGGAATGGGTTATTGGTGATACGGGATTTATTAGCTGTAATGATATATGTTTTATAAAGTGGGGTAACAATGGGTGATGGAATGGCTGTTGCTCTCAGTTGAGTTTGAGTTCAACTGAGAGTCTCAAAAAATGGTAATAAAATGTGATAGTGATCAATTGTCAGTTAAGAGCTAAGTGTAAAATCCAGAGAACTCTCGGTTACTGAACATGAACAAATTTTCATGTCCTTAAATAAGAGAACAGAGAAAGGTGAAAACTTAAAATTATCAGAAAACTGATAACTTAGTGCAGACCTGCTAATCAAGGCCTATATACTAGGTCTGCTTGGCAAGCATTCTGGTTGTTTTTCCTTAAAACCTTGAATTTCCAGATTATACTGAACTTCTGGGGCATCCCTTCCTATTAAGGGTTAGCACTTAACCTTAAATATGCATGAACTTCTCTAGTTTTCTCATGGCTTGACTAACAACCAGAAATAATTTTCCTCTCAGCTTGAGACATGCTGAGGAATAGGGAAAGAATCAACAATGCTGTGAGATGAAGATGAATTGTCAGCAAGAACTGGAGGATATGCACAGGACTGGACATTTAAAAAATCAATTATCTACCATATTTCATTAACTTTTGGGTGCCCAGAATTAATTGAAAATTTAAAAAATATTAATATGTACTACAATGACCTCTTGAGTTTGATGTGATCTCAGGTAGAACAACATCTGATCAATGATGAAGCTCAAGAGGGTAGATAATATACCTTGTATGTTCAAGATCCTGAGTTTGAGTCCCAGCTTATCTAACCTCTGGAACACCAACAGATGTTAATCTGGTTTTGCCCAAGCATCCACTACTGGGATGATTATTAACTGGGGTTGCCATAAACCTCTAAAATCACCGGATGTGGATGAGACTGGATTTTAAGGGAGTAAAATCAAGGTGAAGAATCAAAAATAGTTGATCCATAATTTACTAATTTGCAGTAATTCCTTGGGATATACAAATGAGCAATCTGCAAAATAATGCCCAGAAAATGCTGAGAAAACACTGGCTCCAAGACACAAGAGAGGCATGGTGACCCCCATGACACTACTTGGAACAATTTTGAAGGCCCTTTTCTTTTTCAGACTTCATTTGGAGTCCTGTGGTATGGACTAAATGTTGAACAGCTCAATATCTTCTATGCATTTCCTCTTTTACCCCTTCTACTTCACAAATGACAGTTATAAGTGCATTTTCTTGATAAATTTTCTGCATTTTAATTTGTATCTTAAATTCCATTACCAGAGAGCCCAACATGCTAGAGTTACCGTGCTTCCTGATGTGACCAATGACCCCACAGTATGTTTGCTGGTTACTTCGAGTCTCATTACATACACTGTTACCTATAGCAAATTGGTAGTGCTGCCAAATTTCATATACAGGGATGTCTACCATCAGAACCGTTGTTCCTTTTTACATCCTATGTTCCACAATTTAATAGTTTTCTAACTGATATTTTGGCAATATAACTAAATTTTAGGCAGAGAAAACAAAGTTAATAGACATCAGCTGCAGCATGTCATTGTTGAAAACAGTTGTGACACTGTATAAGATGATGAGCTAAGTGTCTGTGATTCATATGTTTATTCCATTTACCCATTCACACATATTTATTGAGTGCTCACTCTGTGCCAGGCCTCCGGCTACACGTTAAGGATAAAACTTTGAATTAGGAAGGGTTTAAACTTCTATTTCAGTTTGCAAATTTATGATCTGGTGGACAGAATAGTAGACAAATGGCTGCAATCAATCAGATAGCAGTTGGTAAAGGACAGTTTAAGTTGCTCCACAAAACCTGCAGTAATCATTTAATACCATTTTTTGAAGACAGTGACCAGTGGAGCTTTTGTGACTTCACTCTCTCCAGAGTCAGTAAAATGTTGACATCAGTGGTAAAAAATTGGAAATAAGGATTAAGAAAGATATTATAGGAGACAAGGTAATTTCCTTGCATGCAAGTTACCCCAGCCCACCCCTGCCTACTCCCTTACCCATGGGCCACACCACCCTGCCCCCGACACATACACTTGATTGAAACCTCAGCACAGCATACATCATCAGTATGGTCAGGATTAATGCCTGTGCACAGAGCCAGGAGTAAAACCAAAGCCTGGGGGATGTGCTTCCCTGCCCTGCCCCCCACTATCAAGAGAAAGATCTGTGGGTCTAGATCGATAGTATAGCAGGTAGGGCTTGCACACAGCTAAGTCAGGTTCAATCCATGGTACCCCATATGATCCTCCAAGACTTCCAGGAATGATCCCTGAATGCAGTCAGCACTACAGGGCTTATATAACTGATACATCAGGTGTGTGTGCAAATTTGATGTACAATCTGACCTAGCATCTTTACAAAACTGCAACCAATGCCACAGCACTGCATCACAGCACAGCGCACATGGCTCATTGGCAATATTTGAGGCAAGCAGGTTAGGTTGCAAACATTTCCACTTCTCCATTTAGTGATGGTTTCCAATGTCAAGCCAGATGAGATACAGGATCCCTACACTGAGAGATGTGAAGAGTGCTGTGATGGTGAGTGCTAACACAACACAGAAAGTGGCTCATTTGTTTTCTTCATTTTATTGTTATTGACCACATTGCTTAGCAATCTAGAACCACCAACAGCTTTAGTAGGCACAAGTCCAAACTTCCAATGATACAAAGTTCATAGAGAAATACACACACAAGAGATTTGATGTTTATGCTGTGGACCAGAAGAATTATAGGTAAAGACTATAAGTGGAAAAGAGGGAAAATTAATAATTAACCAATAAACAAGTTCTGTGTTTTTAATTAAAAGTATAAATTATGTGTAAGAAGAAATGATATATAGAAGCTTATGGTGAGAAAACAAATTAATGTGGAAAGACAACTGGCAGGAGGGGTTATTACCAGAAACTAACATTAAGAAAGTTGAAAATTCTGAGAATCAATTCCTCACTACATCCAGGACCTGGCCAAAGGTTTGTAGAATGGAGCTTAATACATGTTGTTTAAATAAATGCATTTATTTAACAGAGAATGAATCACTGACATTGCTTAAGTTCTTACATATAACATTGCACATATTTACACTGTTGCACTGTAGCACTGTCTTCCTGTTGTTCATTGATTTACTTGAGCAGGCCCAGTAATGTCTCCATTGTGAGACTTGTTACTGTGTTTGGCATATCCAATATGTCATAGGTAGCTTGCCAGGCTTTGTCGTGAGGGTGAGATAATCTTGGCAGTTTGCCGGGCTCTCCAAGAGGGCCTGAGGAATTGAACCCAGCTCGGCTGGGCTGGCCACATGCAAGGCAAATGCCCTACCACTGTGCTATCGCTTCACTACTTATTTAAAATTCATATTTACACTACTTATTTAACATTCATAATATTATTACATGATTAATATTTTCCACATTGATTTTTCTGTCTTTAAACATAGATGATTGGTCAACATATTTCTTAGAGACATATTAGCCACAGCAGGACATAAAATAGGAACCAACAGCTTTGTAGGTGGACATACCTGGGTCTCAAAATTGGTGGCTGCTCTGAGACTAGGAAAATCATTCAATCTTCAATTCTATGAAATGTTTTATCTAACAGATGTCAGTTCTAAGTTAGTTCACATAGGCTATGTTTAGATTTTTCACTTTATTCCAGAGAACTAAATGAGGCAAAGGGAAGACTGATTTTTAAGTGTTATTATGATACTTGATGACGTGGTTCCAACTTTGACTATAATCAAGAGGCAGTTCAGCCTTTAGATAGAAATAATTGGAAAGTAGATTTAAAGATATGCCACAAGGCGAATTCTCAATGGGTAAGTCAGGTAAGTGGCACAAACGAGGGTCAGCACAACTATCTTTGGTGACCTTGGTTATTCTGTCAACCCAGGTATCTCTTGAGCTAATTTACTGATCATCACTTTGTTTTGGAAATATGGCTGTTTTTATTTTTATTTTACATGTCACTGGCACTGTCAGTGTTCCCCCTTGTTCATTGATTTGCTCTAGCCGGCCCAGTAATGTCTTTATTGTGAGACTTCTTGTTACTGTGTTTGGCATATTGAGTACATCACGAGGAGCTTTCCAGGTTTTGCTGTCGGGGTGAGATACTCTCAGTAGCTTGCCGGGCTCTCCGAGAGGGGCGGAGGAATTGAACCTGGGTCAGCCTGAAGGGCCCTGTGCAAGACAAACGCCCTAGCGCTGTGCTATCCCTCCAGCCCTGGCTGCAACATCTGTCATCCAATTGATCGACAGGGTTGATTCGCCTGATCTGGCTGGCTAAGTGGGTGTCCCCTTCCTCCCTCACCACTCCATGTGCATCCCTTCTGAAGCTGCGTGCTCGGTTGAAGAGGATGGGCTTCCCCAAATAGAGACTGACCGGTCTTTGGTCAAGCGTATACGAGTAGCTGCGCTCCCCTGCTAGAACCTCCAAACGAACTCTCAAGTTAAGGTAATATGTTTAAAATAATGTCACATTGCTGGTCTTGATATATACAGTTTCTGATCACACTAGCCAGTACACCCTCCACCACTGTCCAGATGTTACAACTAATCAATTTTTTCATCCTCTGATCCTGTTAGATACCCTCAGGGTTTCAATCCAGGACAAGAATTTGTCATCATTTACTACTCTTTTGCCTTGTTTTGCTTCCAACATTCCACAGAGCAATGAGATCATACTGTAGGTGTCCAAATAAATTCTTCTTCTTTTTTCTATTTTTTCTTTAAAGTACAGCCTTACCCACTGTATTATCTTTCTGGTCCAGTCCAGATAGATACTGTAGGTTTCTAAAGCTCACAGCAAGTTACAGATGAAGATATCAGGCTTAACTAAAAATAATAATAAAAATAATAATAATAATAATACAGATTTACAGTGCAAGTTCTTGGTAAAAAAAAACATGAATAAAGGATTATCCTAACAAGTAGCCACACCTTAAATGTCAAATCAGTGATAAAACATACATAATGGATGTTTCTGGATCACCAATTCACTATGTCACTTGCCTTCCAGGGTGTGAGATGTATCACAATTGGTCTCTGGCATTCTAGATCCTACTTTTGAGCTCTTGACAAAGCGCAGACTTCTCCTTTTCTAGAATTTCTAGATTTTTGGAAGGGTTGTGGGAGTTTCATCCTCAGTGTCATTCTGTGACTTCTTTATGCAAAAGTTTTAGAGAGGTGGCAGTCACCCTAAAGGTAATGACTAAGTTCCCTGGTGGACTTAGTCCTTGTGACATCGCTTACTGTGGATCTTGGTATGTTTACACTGATCTCTGTAACCAGGGTTACTCCTGTGAACTTGGCTCATTTTTTTGCATACTCTTTTTACCCCACTCTCACACCTTCATTTATCCTTTCTTCTTCATCCCTTATAGACGTTGGGTTTTCTGTGGTTCAGGTGGTTCTTTTTTAATGCTCTGAAGTTACTGCAATTGTTTTTTCCTCTTCACCCCAAGGTGGAATCTGCATTTTGTATTTGGACTCTCATTTCTGCTTCTTTTATTCATGGATTGCTTTTAACTGGTCTTACAGTATTTCAAATTTACAGCATGTTAATGAATTTGTAATTTTGTGTCACTTTTGTTTGAAAAATACTTTATTCAATTCCTTCCTTTGTGCTGACTACTCAACAAATACAGATCAAGTATTTCTACTTTGTCAGACATCATGCAAGCTGCTGGGGACAAAGCAGCAAACACAACACACTTTGATCTGCAGATGTATCTTTACAATCTAGTGGAAGAGAAAAAAACATGTAATACCCAAATAACAAAATAATGCTGAATTTTGTTGGATGTATTTAAGAAGTGTACATAATGTCGGGAACTTAAGGTCATGTGGATGATAGTTAATTTGAAAAATTTGGGATGAGAAGAGAAAAAAAGATAAAAACTGGCTGGTTAAGAGGAAGTTATCTAAAAGAGGGGAAGTGGATTGTACAATCATTCTGGAGCATACTAGGTCTTTTTGCTGTTAAGAAAACAAAGAAGCCTTATTTTGTAGAAATCAAGTAGCCCAGGTCTAAGAGAAGCAGAGGACCAGTTCCCATAACTATAAATAAAATCTTTGTTGTTTCCTTAGTTTAGTGAAGGAAATCTCAAATACAATATTTATAAAAATCATCCAAAACAGTTAATCTTACAAACACTTGTTAAATTTGAAATAATCAATTAAAAATCTATTTTCTTTGTGAATGACATTATCAGTCTCAATATAGAACCTACAGATCAAGAAAATATCTACAAATCATCAAACTTTATTGTATTCAGAATATGTAGAGAAACTTCACAAGTATTAAGAAAATAAATGAAAATTTTCAGAAAAGATTCGAACAGACATTTCAACAAGAAAAATATAGAGATGGAAAATAAATCTAAAAAAGGCTCTTCAATATCGTTAGGCATCAGAGATGCATACATTCAAATTATCATAAGTGGATGGACATTACTATACACAATAAAATAGTTTAAAAATGCAAGCAACCAGCAAGACCAAGTGATGGTAAGAGTGTGAGGCAGCAAGATGTTTTCCATACATTGCTGACAAAATTGCAAAATGGTCCAGCTCCTCTCCACAGACAGGACAACAGCTGCTTAACAAGTTAGAGATGCACTGAACTTATGATCCAACAGCCCCACTCCTTATGTGTTTAATGAACACATAACTCCTTATAAATTTTTTAAAAAGTTTTATTAGTGAAACACCATGAGGTACAGTTGTAGACTTACAAATTTTTGTGCTTGGGTTTCAGTTATACAATGAAACCCATCCCTCCACCAGTGCCCATTCTCCACCACCACTGATCCCAGTATCCCTTTCACCCTACTTATGTGTTTATTTAAGATGAAGTGTGTACTAATAAAATATTTAGAGCAATTTATCAACTGCCACTATATGCAATCTCAGTCATCTTTAGGGTTTGAGCAGATGTTATAACACCCCCAAACCATATGTATTGCTCAATGATAAAAATGGATGAGCTAAGTGAAATGAGTCAGAAAGAGAGGGATAGACATAGAATTGACTGCAACTCATTTGTGGAATATAAAATAACATAATATGAGACTCACACCTTTAAAGGACAGCAGACACAAGGGCCAGGAAGATTGCTGCATAGTTGGAAGCCTGTCTTATGAGCTGGGATAGAAGGCAGCTGTAATAGAGGAAGGTATCACTAAGTCAATGATGGTTGGAGAGATCATTCAGGATGAGAGATGTGTGCTGAAAGTAGATAAAGGGCCAAACATGATAGCCTCTCAGTATCTATATTGCAAACCATAATGCTCCAAAGTAGAGAGAGAGCATGTGGGAAATTGTCTGCCAGAGTCAGGGGGAGAGGTAGGATGTGGGGTGGGGGATACTGGGGACATTGGTGGTAGAAAATGTGCTCTGATGGAGGGACTGGTATTTGATCATTGTATGATTGAAACTCAAACATGAAAGCTTTGTAAATATATCACAGTGATTCATTAAAAAAAGGGAAAAATGTATGACATGTTGATACATGTACAACACAGATAATTCTCAAAAGCACCATGCTGTTCTCAAGAGTTACACACAGTCAGATTTCACTTACAGTACATTTTTCAAAGGCAAAGTTTTTGGAGCACTAAGCAGTGAGTGCTAGAGTTTAGGGTAGAGGAAAATGATAGATGAAGAGTTCTAGGATGAAACTTTTAAGTGTCCTGTTTTTGGAGGTAGGCACAGAACTACTCTCTTACTAATGCAGAATCACACACACATAGGCAGTTTTCACATACACATTAAGATTCTGATTTGCTAAATAAAAGATTAAAAATTGACTATTGAATTTACAACCTGAAAGTCAAAGTGCTATTCTGGTGAATTGGTGGAGACAGGAGTCTGGGTGATTTTGAGAGAAAATAAATGAATGGAAATTATAATGGAGACAGGTCTTTCAAGGAAAACAATCTTAAAAAATAAATGAGAGAGGCTGGAGAGATAACAAGGCTTGGGGCAGGGATTAGGGCTCTTGCCTTGCATGCAGCCATCCCCAGCTCAATCCTTGGCTATGATTCCCTAGTACTGCCAGCATTCACTCCTAAACACAGAGACAGGAGTAGACCCTGAGCACTACTGGGTGTGGTGAGACATAAAATAACGATCCACGGAAAAAAATGTCATGTTTTGTGCAAGGGGTGGAGAGGGCATCCAAGGACATAGAGAGAGCAATGTTATATTGATGATAGGACAAATAGATAGTTGTGTAAGGACAAAGAGAGAAAAAAAGAGCAATTAACAAAATATTGACAAAAATTAACATCAGTCTGCTTCTAGGTATTTTTCAACAGAGAATAACTGACAATACTAAGGAGAAAGCAAATATTGAGGTTTCTGATGAGGTCCTGAAGAGCTTAGAGAGGACACAGTTCATTTCACACCTGGAAAGGGTGTTCTGATATATAGCACAGAGGTAATCCAGTGACAGGTGCACGACCAGGCATATGCCATGTGGCAGGTGATATTTGTTGACAGAGTGCAGCATCTCTTCTGGCAGTTATGTTGAAAAACTTCTTGCCAACAGGATTGTTAGACTCCTTCATTTGTTGGGCAAACCCCTGTTCTATAAGTGTTAATTTATATTTGCATATGTCTTATCTTGATCAATCCCCATCCCAACTGCCCCATGCATTTTAATTGCAAAAAAATGAATATTATATTTCTATATGTTATGACTTCTTGCCTTTAACAGCTCAGGTAGCACACAGATTTCTTGTGTGTAAAGTGCCTCTCTGGGTGCTTCCCACAATATACTTTGTATTATGCTTTCTCTGACTTACCTTCCAGCTCCCGGAAGAGAATAGCGCAAAGTCTCCTGCCCCCATGCCTGGCTGTCCTCGCCGGGGCCCCTTGGAGGGGAGCGGGTTGAGTTTCCCTCCCCACCCCGATCAGGGCTCTAGCAGCCGGAGACCTCCAGAACCAGCCACCACCATGCACACATGAAGGTACCGGCAGAGGAACAAAGGTATGCAGGTCCCGGGACTGAGATCTCCAAGCCTATTTGGATTGCCGGCTAAGCATCCTCCACCCAGATCCTCCAAATTCCAGTAGGTGGGGGTCACACCCACCAACTGGCCCGCTGGCTCCGTGTAATCCCATCAACGGCCAAGACCCAGAGACTATAAAACCCAGCTCCCGGAAGAGAACAGCACAGAGTCTCCTGCCCTTGTGCCTGGCTGTCCTCGCCGGGGACCCTTGAAGGGGAGCGGGTTGAGTTTCCCCTCCCTGCCCCGACCAGGGCTCCGGCAGCCGAAGACCTCCAGAACCAGCGACAACCATTCTGAGACCACTCTCTGCAAACATGAAGGTACCAGCAGGGTACCTTCGGGGCTGAGCATCCTCCATCCAGATCCTCCATATACCAGTAGGTGGGGGTCACACCCACCAATTGGCCCCCTGGTGCCATGTAATCCCATCAACGGCCAAGACTCAGAGACTAGAAAACCCAGCTCCCGGAAGCACGCGCGACCGCATTTGCAGCCGCACAACATCTTATTATCTCATTTCTATTTTGGACAAACTGGCAGGCTACCGAATGTAACCTGCCCACACAGCAGAGTCTGGAAAACTCCCCGTGGCATACCCAATATGCCAAATACCAGTAACAATGATGGGTCTCATTCTCCTAACTCTGAAAGAGCCTTGAATATGGCACTTTTTTAATAATCTCAGGGCTAGGATGAAGGAGACATTACTGGGGCCTGCTCGAGGCAATCGACGAATAACAGGATGGTCGTGATCATGATCATGACTTACCTAGACAACTAGTACCTCTACCCTTTTGTGTTTGCTTGTGCCTTGGTTTAGAAACTATCTGTACATGAAGTAGAATATTCCTCATGACTTAATTAGTAGCACCCAGCATCAGGCCTGCACTGGTCAGTTACTACACTGACAACTGGGAATGAATCATAATTTGGAAGGAATTAATGAGTGAGAGGCTCAACACATCCTCCCTTAAGCTTGTCCCAATGAACTCATCTGTGAAAGAACTGCATAGAGAATGCTTTAGAACATTGGAGGTTTACATTGGGATATCTTGATAGTTGGGAGCTTTGAGGAGTCTGACTTCAT
Organism: Sorex fumeus; assembly: GCF_029834395.1. Lineage (NCBI taxonomy): Eukaryota > Metazoa > Chordata > Mammalia > Eulipotyphla > Soricidae > Sorex > Sorex fumeus. The sequence goes on along the minus strand of NW_026606059.1, from coordinate 46,434,756 downwards.
GAAAAATAACAGGAGTTGGGTGTTGGGCTCTGGGGGGGGTGTATATGAGTAGTTGCCACTTTCATTACTAGGAATAGACTTCTAGAACTAGTGTTCTTTGTGCCCCATTTATTTTGAATGCTCAATGAATTAATTTTGTTATTTTGATTTCAGTGTGAAAATAGGGTTCTCCATGCAGAATGCCCTGTACTCTGCACCCCAGAACCTATCCAGTCTCCCTAGATTACAAAAGGTTGCCCAAATTACCTCCACAGCACAGTCATATTGTGTGGTCTTAATTCTGGAAAGCACTGAGTCCTGGTTATTTATAAACTATTTATATCTCAGAAGCTGTAAATACTTATTACTATTTTTCCTGCAGGTCCAGAGAGGCTTATTGATACTTTTTCTACTTCTGCTTGTGTGTTTCTTCTTTGGAATAAAGCTGAACTTAGCTGAGTAGCACCTTCTCACACTAGTCACTATCTTGACCTTTGGAAATGTAATTGGCACATACAAAGTTTTAAATGAATTAGTCATTTCTACAAAAACACTTCATGAGCTTTTGAGGTTCCATATAAATGCTATAATGTTCACATCAGCAAACACCCAGATTCCAGGAACTGCAAATGCCATGAAGTTGTGAAATATGAGAAAAAGCAATTGAACAATGTCCTTTAAGTCCTGCCATTCAACACTCCAAGGAGTTTACCAATAACTGCCACCCACACTGGATAATATAAATCTTGAAGAAGATCCGGTACTGTTCTTTATCAAGCTGGAAATGCAGAAACAGTTTCCAGAGAAGTTTTTCACCTGGCCTCCCTTTCAATATCTTCACTTCCTCCACGCAATTCAGGTGGAGGATCACTTTCAAACAGTTATTAAGATTGCTGCTTTGAAATTTCTCTCCCTGCTTTTATCCATATCTCTCCTTCCTCCGTTCCTTGTTTCCTGCCAAGGAACAGGTTTATCTTTTAACTACATTGTGACGGGTCAGTCACATTCTTGCAGGTAAAAGCCAAACAAACCTTAGTCACACTTTTCTACAACTTCCTCCAAGTGTACCAGGGAGTGTGGGAAAGCAAACCTAGGATCAGTTCCATACATCTGCATGGTTTGTTCTTTTTTCTGGGCATCATCTCCCTTCAACCTGATCTTCCAGGAGGCCTCAGGTTGGCAGACTCCAGGTTTGAGTTCTAACGGAATCAGGAGTCCCTGTTGACGACAAGTAGCTCATCTATAGTGATACTATAGAGCATTTTGCATCAGGAATTAGTAACAGAAACTGAACTCATTACCTAATTACCAATTATTTTTGTCTTCCATTTAGCTATTAACTTTTGGGTCTATACATCCCTTGGGATCCTGTGTGGGAGTGGGGGTGGGGGAGGAAGATCAGGTGCAAGATGGAATTCAGGTTTTGATGCCTGGGACCGATTTGTTACAGTTTTAAAAGCAATCTCACTCTTAGCAGCCAAAATGAGGCTACATGGGGGAAGATGAAGGGCAGGGCTACTCCAGAAAATAATTCTGTTGTACACAGGAAGACAGGCATGCCAAATGTTCAACTCACCCAGTAAGATTGGGCTGGCTCATTCCTGAGCACACTCTTGAGATTCTAGCCTGGATACACGCTTCTGACTGCAACAAAGACTGTGTGTGTCCTTAGAGTTCTGCATGGCACTAGTTTATAGCCAAATAAATGGTGGGAATTGCTATTAGTTTGGTTTATGACTGGGTTCTTAGCATAAATAGCTGAAGAAGGATGATCATAAAGGTAACTGGGATTGGTCCAGGCTTTCGGTGGGACCAAAACTACTATGAGGGTGAGGGGTGGGAAGAAGATCTGGTAAGGCAGTGGAGAAGAACCCAAGAAAGATCAGAGCTAGATATGTAGACCATAGCCTTATAAAAAAAGTTCTGTATTGAAAAAGAAAGAAAAGAGAAAAAAGAAAATGAAAGAAAAGAAGGGAAAAGAAAAGAGGGAAAAAAGTCTTATTTGGGATTGAAGTACTTCCAATCTGTGGGATATTGACTCTCTGTCTCCCAGTTTCCAATTTTCTTCTCTAACTGAGGATCATGGCTTTTTTTCTTTCCATGTGTCTGTCAGAGATATTAAGTGATATTAATTTTTCTCAATTACTGAACACTTATATGTGAGTGATTCCATTAAGAGATGGGACACGTGAATTCATAATTCATTATCTCTGTCCTTAAGAGCCAGTCAAATGGTTAAGATAGGAACCTAAAGCTTTAATAACCATGGATTAATGATGGAGAGACATAGAAATATATGGAGCTGCAAAACCTAGAGGAGGAACACCTTTCTACCAGATAGAATTTTACTATTACTAAAATCCAGCAAGATTCTGTGGGATCTTTAGCTCCTTAGGCAGTGAAACCCAGGAAGAGAAAATGATGCACCAAAATTCACAAACCCATAGAGTGTGGCCAGATCAGATTACTGTATGCCTGGTTCCAAATGGTACCTTCTGTTTCCCTCTTATGAATATATTGACCTTGTTACTGGCCATATGGTCTGCAGTCATTTCTCATGTCGGTGCCTTTACTTCCCTCTCCTTGGGCTTCATACTCCTAAGTTGCAAAGCACCAGGGTTGGACTAGATAACCTCCAACATTGTGAGATTTCAGCTGTCAATTTCTGCCATTCACAGACGTGACTTGTGAGAAATGTTGCCAACTATCTATTTTTGCTTTTTTGTTTTCAATCTTTTCCATGCAATCAAAAAAATCAACTTATTCCAAGGATAGAAGAGTCATTGCTTCTCTCTAATTCTTTGAGGACATTTTCCAAGAATGGAGATTTCCAAAGAATTGAGTTGAGGCCAGGACGGAAACATATTGGCAAGAAGCTTCTTTGCTAATTGCCAAAATTATCCCGAGTTCTAAGAGGGATGTGTGTGTGTGTGTGTGTGTGTCTGAAATGTCCATGAGGAGAAAATCATTTCTTAGAGAGGATATTTGTTTGGGATTGTTGGGTCATGGGACATTGAGAGAAATATAGACTGGAAGGAGAAGAATATAGATGGATCTCCTAAGAGGACCTAGAAGTCCTCTATCAAAGAGGAAAAGAATGTTTAATCACAGAAGAAGCTATCCTCAGTGTTCCCTATTACTGCAACATCCAGTCACCCCCCTATCACTGTCACCATTTCAAACTACCCCAATGACTTGTAACACTCCCATATCAATGTCCTTTAATGAAGAGCACATTAAAATATAGAGACCCTTGATATATGTTTGCAGAGGACGCAGTAGAGAGCCATCTGCAAGCTAAAAATATGATACTTTACAAGAAACTCACCTGCTGGTATTTTGATTTTAGAAATTCAGCTCTCAGAGTTCTGAGAAAATAAATATTTGTTATTTAGGTTTTCTAGTCTGGGGTATTTTGTTGCAGCAACCCAGAGAGATTTGTACAATAGTGTTCTAATCACAGGAGTGGGGAGAGCATATTCTGCTCCATGGAGCAGTGGTGTATTTCTTATCTTTTTAAGAACTCTAGTGTATTTTAAGTTTTTATCAATATTTTCTGTACCTAGCTTTTCCCCCTGTATTAATGCTGCTTCAGAAGTAGGATTAAGATGTCATTAAAACTGATCCAGATCATAGTATATAAGTATGCACATGCTGAATTTGCCCTTCTTATCCTGAAACCATCTGTTCAGCCTAGAGAGAAGTAGCCCAGAGTGAGTCTTCACCTTCCAACTTAGAGGAAGAAGGCAAGAAGCTCAGTATGTAACAAACCACAGCAAGAAGGACAGGCAGGACAATGAATGCAGGGACAGAAGAAAACTTGACCCGCTCAAGTATGTTACTGTGATTCGTTCGGACACAAAAGCAAGAAGCACCCAACACTTAGATAGATGTGCTTTGCAGGATTTCCACTACCTATGTATACTACAGAGAAAACATAAAAATGACCAACCAAGAGATGAGGGAATGTGTGAATTTGGGAGACGAGTCAGTTCAGGGAAACCCATGACAGTCCCCCAAGACTTTTTGTTTGAAACTCACTTTTCTTGATGTCTCTAGGCTCCTTTGGGAATTAGGTGAGAGCTATTGCCACTTTGCTTGGAAAAAGCATTGCAAACCAACCCAGTATTCAGATAGAACCTTAAAGGTTCCTGTATTCCCAAATGCCCATCTGAGGGGAATCACATCCCAATTTTATAGCAAGCTGAGGCCTCCCCAAAACAGATGATATCTGCATCAAAGATATCAGCTTTGAGGCCCAGATGTGAAGTCAGGTCCTGCTCTCTATGCCGTGTTTTCCTTCATCAGGTCAATATGCCTGTACAGTGCTCACAGATACTAAAAAGATCAAAAATGTGTTCAATTGTGATTTAAAATCAGGCTTCTCAAATTTCAATTTACATTATCACTTAATAATCACTTAACTTCCCGTTAGTCGTCGATTTGCTCGAGCGGGCGCCAGTAACGTCTCCATTTGTCCCTGTCGCGTGCTAGTGTAGCCCAATGGCATCTCTTCGCTCCGGGAACATGGAGGGCCTCAAACCGATCGTTCATGATCTTGACAAAGAAGTCTGACCATCTGGTAGGTGGGCGGCCACGCGGTCTCTTGACATCCCGTGGAATCCAATCAGTAACAGCTCTAGTCCAACGGTCGTCTTTTAATCTCATTACGTGACCAGCCCATCTGATTTTCGATACCTTGGCATATGAGACAGCGTCCCTGATCCTTGATCGTCGACGGATGTCAGAACTCCGGATTCGTTCTCTCATTTGAGTGAAACGTGTTATTCCAAGCATAGCTCTTTCTATTCTTCTTTGGGAGACCGGAATGGCGTTCTCATCTTGCTTGCGTAGGGCCCAGGTCTCTGAGGCATATGTTAATGCAGGAAGAACAGTGGAATCAAAGAGATGTGCCCGGAGCCGGAGGTTCTTCGTCCTCTTAGCTATTTCTTCGACGTTCTTGAAGGCATTCCAAGCCGCTCTCTTCCTCCTGCGCAGCTCGGGTGCCAGGTCATTTGTCATGTTGACCTCTCGACCTAGGTACACATAGCTGTTGCATTCGGAGATGGACGTTCCATTGAGAGCGAATGGGGCGTCAGGAACAAGGCTGTTTCTCATAAACATTGTCTTCGTAAGATTCAGCTGTAGTCCTACCTTTCCACACTCATGGTCAAAGTCGGCCAGCATTTGTGCCGCTTGGCTGATGTTTGGTGTTATTAAAACAATGTCATCAGCAAAGCGGAGGTGGTGTAGTTGCCGACCATCTATCTTCACTCCCATTCCTTCCCATTCCAGTCGTCGCATGATGTTCTCGAGGGTGGCACTGAAGAGTTTCGGTGAAATGGTATCACCCTGCCGCACCCCTCTCTTGACATCAACGATCACTTCTTTGTAGAATGGTGAGATCCTGGTAGTGAAACCGCAATACAGCTCACGGAGGATCCTGATGTATTGGGCTTGAATGCCCTGATTGGCTAGGGCTTCAATGACCGCTTCCGTCTCAACAGAATCAAAGGCCTTCTTTAAATCAATGAACGTTAAGCAGAGCGGCATCTTGAACTTCCGAGAAACCTCAATGAGCTTGGTTACCGTGTGGATATGGTCGATGGTGCTGAATCCTTTGCGGAACCCTGCTTGCTCGCATGGTTGTCCTTCATCTAGTGTTCTGCCAATCCTATTCAGGATGACTCGAGTGAACAGCTTGTAGATGACAGACAATAGGCAGATCGGGCGATAGTTGCCAATGTCATGGATGTCTCCCTTCTTGAACAGTAGTACGGTCCTGCTGGTTTTCCATTGGGACGGAACCTTGCATTCAGACAGGTAGCGAGTGAAGAGCCGAGCCAGTGTATTGATGAGTACTGACGGCAGGTTCTTCAGGTGTTCAGGTCTGACCTTGTCTGGGCCGGGTGCTGTTTGCTTCTTTACCAACGAAATGGCGTGTCGGATTTCGGAAGGGAGAACGTTAGGAATGACATACCCATCCTGTGGAATTTGGTATGTCGGCAAGTGGACATGGCTATCGAAGAGATTTGAGTAGAAGTCATGGATAATCTTCTCCATTGCCATTCTGGAGGATGTGATGGATCCATCAGGACGTCGGAGGGCAGTCATCTTGGTCTTATAGTTGGCGAAGGACAGGCGGGCGTTACGAATACTTTTCCCGGCTTCTGCCGCATCTATCAGTACTTCTGCTCTTCTCTCTTTGACGTCTTCCTTGATCGCATCTCTGCACTGCTTTGCAAGCTCGGACGTTAGCTTGCGGTTGCCTGAGGCATGCGCCAAACCACGCTGGCGAATTAGCTCAAGAGTTTTCGAAGATAGGCGACTTTTTGTGGCTATCTCTCTCTTGGCGTTCCTCGCACATTCATGGAGGTGCTGAACCAGTCGATCGTATTCCTCGTCAATGTTGTCAACAATGGCATCTTCCCATGTTGCCGCAATAGTACCAAAGAGTTCCCAGTTGGTGGTCATTCTGGGAGTTCTCTTTTTGAACTTTGCAGCCCTTTCTCCCCGCTCTGTCAAGTAGAATTTTGCACGAAGGAGACGGTGGTCCGATCCCGTTCGAAATTTTGGGACAACAGCGACATCAGTCAGGCAAAACCGTCGATTGAATATGATGTGGTCTATTTCGTTGTGGAATCGTCCACCGGGAGACTCCCATGTCCATCGTTTAGATTCTGCCTTCTGGAACTGTGAGTTACCATGAATGGTCTTGGTCGACATGATGAACTCAGACAGTCTCTCACCCTGTTCGTTCCATTCTAGGCCATGGGTCCCGATGTGAAGTTCTTCAGCTGATCTTCTCGGTCCTATCTTGGCATTAAAATCACCCACAATGATCTTGTAGAAGGTGTGGTCTTCTTTATAGAACTTCTCTAGCTCCATGTAGAACTTCTCGATTTCTCTTTCATCATAATGAGATGTTGGTGCGTAGACAATGAAGATAGAAACTGCAGGCAGTGAGCCACATCTATTCAAATGTAAACGTCCGATTCGGGTTGTTAGGCATTCGAATGAATCAATGCTCTTGGCCAAGTTTGTGTTGACAAGGACACCGACGCCTCCAACACCTCTTTTATCGCATGTTCCGAGGAACAATTCTTCTCCAGTGTCGAAAATGGCATGGTGAGATTCGTGCCTTCTTGTCTCGGTCAGATCAATGATGTCGTACTTGATCATTCGCGCTTGTACCATCAGGTCCTCGATGGATGCATCTGATGCTAGTGTACGTGCATTGAAAGTACAGACAATCATTTTTGTCTTCCTTCGTTGTGGCAGCCTAGGTCGGCCTTGAGATTTTGTCGGCCTCTCCTTTCTCATCCTTCTCAGTGCTGCCATGTCGGTGAAGCCTTCAGGGTCAGGTGAATGAGACCAGTTGTAGTTACTGGTTTTGGCATATCGAATACACAGCGGATAGCTTGCCAGGCTCTTCCGTGCGGGAGGAATACTCTCGGTAGCTTGCCAGTCTTTCCGAGAGGTATAGAGGCTTTTGGGGTGACCTCTAATCACCCTTGTAGGTGTTACCATATTTGAACCCTATCAAATATGGTACGACAATTCCAGAAGATGGGTATTTAGTGTCTTATGATGTGTCGCGCGGCCGCTTGCGGCCGCGCGGGTCCGGAAAGCGTCCTGGAGTGTGGCGACGGCTGGGTAGTGGAAGTAGTGTCGAGAGTGGAAATCTGCCAGTGGGGTATTTATCTGGGTAGGGTGGGTCTCCTGTGCACAATTCGATCCCTGGGTGGTTGATGGAAGCAGACAGGGCAGGGTAGGGTGGGGCTCCTGATTAGAATCCCTTTGTCACCTGTGGTGGTGGGAGCAAGCAGAGAAGCTCTGTCCCTGGGTCCGCCGAGCCTGGAGTCCAAGGTCTCAGAGAGTTCCACTTACCTTGTTCTGTGGGTCTTCAGTTGTGCGTGGGTCTCGGGCGGAGCTGCCGCGCGGGTCCGGAAAGCGTCCTGGAGTGTGGCGACGGCTGGGTAGTGGAAGTAGTAGGACTTTGTATCACATTTGGCTAAAAGGTTTGAGGAACATCAAAAAAATGACTTGGAAAAGACTTCTTTTAATCTTTTACCCCAGCCATCCAGTGTTATGCTAGAAGAGGACCATAAAGTAGAAGAATCCTCTGCCTATAAAAACAACAAGGAAGCGTTCAGTGTTATAGGAAGTGTCCTGTATTTTACTAATTTTTGCCTTGATAAATTGGGGCAACCGCTACTAAATGAAAACCCTCAGCTTACCGAAGGATGGGAAATACCCAAGTACCAGCAAGTCTTCAGCCACATTGTTTCTCTAGAAGGGCAAGAGATACAAGTAAAGGCAAAAAGGCCAAAGCCTCACTGTTTCAATTGTGGTTCAGAAGATCACCAAATGAAAGATTGTCCAATGCCTCGGAATGCTGCTCGCATCAGTGAAAAGAGGATGGAGTATCTGGACGCATGTGGTGAGACAAACAGTCAGAATTTCCAGCAGCGATACCACGCAGAGGAGGTGGAGGAGAGGTTTGGCAGATTCAATTTACGTTAATAAAATTAATCCATTTAAGTATGCCATTCAATGTGGACTTCTAAAATATTTGCAGAATTATGCAGTCATCACCCTAACCTAACTGTATAATATTTCATCCCCAATGCACATCTCACCCCAATTCTACAGTCAACCAAGGAAAACATGAATTGACGTTCTGTCTATAGGTTTTTCTTTTCTGGACATTTGATAGAAGTGGATGTTGTACTTGATGTTGTACTTCTTAGTAAAAGTGACTTGAGATTTGTCCATGTTGTAGTATTCCTGTGATTTCTCCCTTTTAATTGCCAACTTGAATTCCCAGAACATATTGTTTAAGCTTAGTGTATAGTATGTGTCTGAGTATGAGTACATGTGTGCATGAATGTGTGTATGCATAGTGTAATAGTTTGAGTTAGCACCATGAAGAGGGAAGGAGAGAAAAGAATTGCTCCACCACAAGTTGATTTGGTGTCTCTATCAGTGGCCACCTGGAATTTAGACTCATGAGTTAGCTGGGGACAGCAAGAAGATCTCTGGTACATTTTTCTATATTGGAGGCAAGTGCTGACCAGAAAACCTGTTTTTAATTCATTTGTTTGTTGTTTACTCTTTATCAAATTCTTTGCATATTTTATTCAGAAAACAATAGAAGTTGTCAGTGGCTCAAGTGAGAATATCAGAATCTTCTCCTCCATGAAACTGGGGGAAAATGCTCCAGTATATGCTTGACCTGAGTTAATGAAAAGATCTACATGTTCATTTTCTTTCCAGTTTAGAAAACAAAGGGTCCCATGATGTCTTGTCTTATGTTAAAATATCCAAAGCATAGCTGGCTAGAAATTTCAGTGAGCACAGCCTTGGGAAACACCCGCCAGAGCCCTTGTGCTCTTTGGGTGGTTTTGTTTGAAACTAAGTGGATTCTAGAGTAGGAATCACTTGAGACTCTAGGATGTTGCCCAAAGGGACACTGCCAAATTGGAGTTGAAAGGAAAGAAGGCAGACAGAGAGACCTGGTTATTACTATACTGAAGCTTCATGCTCATCCAACTGTGTTCCAATTTTGAAAGGGTTATTACATACAAATGACTCGTTCATGAGAGTCTACATATTCATAAAGGAACTGTGTGTGTGTGTTTTATCTGGACAACAAAAGGACTGTGGCAGTTGGGGATGAGTTATTGGGAAAAGGGCTAGGGTCTGGCCAGAATAACATGCCCAAGAGGTGATTTAGATTCCAAATAGAAGTTTAGATGGATTTCCAGTCATGACAGCTGGGAAAACTCAGCTTGAGCTGGAGAGGAGGACATTGCACCTGGGCTCCTCCAGCTGCATGAATGCTGAGACAAAGCAAAAATTGTCAGTATTCTGCCTGCCGTTGGTCAGGACCATTTCAGATGCAGTAAGATGTTGCCATTCTTGGAAAGAGCAACTTGAGACTATAATAGGAGCCTCTTTTATTTTTGCCACTATAACTCTTTTTTCATTTTTTTTTTTGCTTCTTGGGTCACACCCGACAGTGTTCAGGGGTTACTCCTGGCTCTGTACTCAGGAATTATCCCAGCAGTGATCAGGGGACCATATGGGATGCTGGGAATTGAACCCAGGTCAGCCATGTGCAAGGCAAATGCCCTACCTACTTTGCTATCACCCCAGCCCTTTCAATTTTCTTGAGCTCTGGACATTGGTGCTTAATGACTGAGGTTAAATAATAGAAAGAAGTAAATGCACACATCATTCCAACATCTCCTAATGTCCCAGCTCTATGTGTCCCCTGCAAGTCCTCTAATAACCCCAGTGTTATTGAGGCAGTTTAATGGCTCCTATATTTAAGAGAGGCAGTGAACTTGCCTTGCAATCATTTTTATAAGATCCTTTATGAATAGCAACAATGCCCCCATTACGTTAGTTTCCACTTTAAGATGGATTGAATTGCTATGTGCAATTTTGAATGAGATTGTCTGGTCTTGTAACTGCAGCAGGTCCTTTGGCAGTGGGCTGGCTCCATTTCCTGACTCTTCACCAGATTAAATTCACTTTTTTCAAATTTAAGCCCTTAACCCTCATTGGACAACAACCCATAAGCACAGAGCAAAGATTTATAGAATTTGTGGCTCTTCAGCTGCCCAGCCGTAGATGTGCCTCCACAGAGTACAAAAATTCCAGAAATAGCCTGATAGATCAGTGGCCTGATTTCTGCTTGAATACTGTTCAGGTCGGGCCTTCTTATATAGCAGAGAGCAGTCCTTGGACTCCGTGGTTTCAGAAAAATTCCTCCTTACATTGTAGAGTGTGAAGTGCACTAGGTAAAGCGTTTTTAGAGGCAGAGGTCTGGGTTCATTCAAATGGCAGCATGGTTCATTTAGTATGTCAAGCTGACTAGGTCAAGGGAAGCCCAGAAGACTGGTAAAGCATTGTTCCTAAGTAGCTGTCAGTGTGCAGCTTACGTAATGGGAAAGGATATTCATACAATACCCTTCTGATAAGGGGTTAATATCAAGAATATACAAGGCACTGGTTGAACTCTACAAGCAAAAAGATCCAATCCCATCAGAAAATGGGACGAGGAAATGAACAGAACTTTCTCAGAGAAGAACTCTGAATGACCAAAAGGCACATGAAAAAATGCTCTTCATCACGAATAATAAGAGAGATGCAGATCAAAACAATGAGATATCATCTCACATCACAGAGACTGGCACACATACAAAAGAACAAAAGCCATCGATGTTGGTGCAGATGTGGGGAGAAAAAGGACTATCCTCCACTGTTGGTGGGAATGCCAACTGGTCCAGCCTTATTGGACAACAATATGGACATTTCTCAAAAAACTAAAAATTTAGCTTCCATTTGACTCAGCAATACCACTTCTGGGAATATACTTTGGAGACCCCAAAACACACAGCAGAAACACACAGCCGAAACATCATCTGCACTCTTGTGTTCGTTGCAGCACTATTTGCAATAGCCAGAATCTGGAAACAACCTGAGTGCCCAAGAACAGACAAATGGATAAAGAAACTATGGCACATCTACACAATGAAATATTATGCAGCTGTCAGGAAAAATGAAGTCATGAAATTTGCCTATAAATGGATGGACATGGGAAGTATTATGCTGAGTGAAATGAGTCAGAAGGAAAGGGCCAGATACAAAATGATTGCATTCATTTGTGATATATAATATGTATATGTGTGTGTATATATATTATTCTACTATATATATAGTAAAGAATAATATCCATGACCAGAGTAAACAGGGGTTAGGGGGACTGGTCAATGGTTGGAACTAACCACCAGTGTATGTGGGGTTTAGTGTAGTTACGATAGAGAAGAGACCACTATGACAATAGCAGCTGGGAATGATCACACTGTACAAGATCTGAGGGTTAAAAGTAAGTAAAGGATATTCTTAATAACCTTTCAGTATCAATATTGTAAACCACAATGTTCAAAAGGAGACAGAGACAGAGACAGAGAGACAGAGAAAGAGACAGAGAGACAGAGAAAGAGAGAAGAGCGCCTGCTGTAGAGGCTGGCAGGGTTTGGGGCGTGGGGGGGTGATAGGAGGGAACCTGGGGACACTGGTTGTGGGAACTGTACACTGGTGGAAAGATGGATGTTGGAATACCATATGAGTGAAATCCAATCATGAACGGCTTTGTAATGCTCTAAAAATAAAGTTAGAAAATAAAAAAAAAAACAGAGCTTTCAGGGTGCTTTTAGAAGAGATACTTGAGTTGTTAGTTTCAGTAATGTAGATTGTCCTCTCCATTGTCTCTGAGCTCATTACTCCTCGGAAGGAGATTCTAACTAGAGTAGACAGAAGGGTTAATTTGCTATTTGTTTTATCTGTGACATCCATCTCCTCCTTCCTTGAAAATGAATGCTTTGGGTCTCAGACACTTGGACCTGGCCCGGGACTTAGATCTCTTAGAATCCTCTGATTCTCAAACCTTTGTGTCTTTAAATACAAATGTATCACTGACTTTTCTTGGTTTCCAGCGTGAATATGGCAGATTGTGGAGCTTTCTAGCCCTCTTAATTGTATGAACCAATCCTTTGTAAGAAATCTGTCTTCACGTTATTCCTGCTGTTTCTTTAGAGAACCCTGAACAATACGCACTGCCACATTTTTGATGTTAACATTTACGTATGTTACTTAACTTCTTTGAGGTTTAATTTTCTCATTGGTAAATGCATGTAATATTATTGGCCACACATGTTCCAGAGGCTTACGTTTATTGATGGAAATGCTGAGCCAATAGCAAGAGAATTTTTATTAACCATATTAATACCCTCACAGATACTAAAACAGGCTCATTTAAGACTACTCCAAACCCCTTCATATTTGTATTTAAAGCAAAGCCTGAGAAATTTTTAAAAATTCAAAGTTTTATTTTCTAAACATTTTTGCATCCCAGGTTTCTGTGTGTGACTCAGATTGGGGACAGGGGTGGTGCAATGTCAACATCCTTGGCTTTGGCCTGAGCTCCACCCTCCTGGTGCTTGCAGCAATGTCCAGATGAGCTGGATTCCACAGAACTTGTTTCTAGGCTTGCTTTCTTCTGCAGGCCTGACCCTTCTTAAGTTGTTGCAGAATGTTCAGAGCAGCAAGAAGTCTTGTGATTGTCATTACTCAGGGTCATCTCAGTGGTTTGGCTGCTTTGCAAATGACTGCAGAGGCCAGAAGACTTACTGAAACAATCTGCTTCCTATTTGTTTAGTTTCATACCAGATTTTGGTTCAGAGATGATTCTATCTTTGGTTTCATTGGAAGTTTAGTTTAAGGACTGAATATATAATCTAGGGCTTAAGGCATATACCTTGCATGTTACTGACCCCAGCACCACATAATCCCCATTAGCATCAGTAGGTAGAGTTCTGCAGGACTCCAGCACCATTGAATACTGCAGTGAAGAGTAGGTTACCCTAGTGGTCTCTGGCACAGCAAGGCCTGCAAAGCCCTAGCACTGACTGACTTGCTTACTTGGCTGAGAATCACCAGGAGTAGCCTCAGGCCCTCCTGAACACCACTTGGCAGGTCAAATATACACCCACCAACCCACCCCCCTTCAAAAAAGAAAAAAAAGGAAAGAAAACAGATTGTGTAATGGAGTTTGGAAGAAAGGCACATTGAAATAATTCTGAGAATACCCTTAACTCCTGGCACAAAAAACTTTCTGGGTACAGAACATATGTGAAAGCTATATGTAGCACACATATGAAACATGGTAGAGAATTCTAGCCTAGTAGTGAGTAAGCTCATATATTCCACAGGGCAGAATTATTTGAATTGCCCTTGACTTTGAAACATTTCTTCCATTTCTGAGTCCTATATCTCCTTTAACTTGCAAACAATGCTTTATGACTCGACATCGTCATTCTTGTTGTTGTTTTTGTTTAGGGCCCACACCCTGTGATGCTCAGGCATTACTCCTGGGTCTGCATTTAGGAATTATTCCTGGAGGTGCTGGGGGGTGGTGCATGCATAAAGGATGCCAGAAATTAGACCCAAGGCAGCCAAGTGTAGGGGAAATGCCCTACCTGTTGTACTATCTTTCCAAATCCTTATTATTATTTTTGCTCGAGCGGGCCCAGTAACGTCTCCATTGGAGACTTTGTTGTTACTGTGTCTGGCATATCGAATACTCTCGGTAGCTTGCCGGGCTCTCCGAGAGGGGCGGAGGAATCGAACTCGGGTCGGCCATGTTGGCCGCTTGTAAGGCGAATGCCCTACAGGTAGGGCGTTCGCCTTACAAGCGGCCAACATGGCCGACCCGAGTTCGATTCCTCCGCCCCTCTCGGAGAGCCCGGCAAGCTGCCGAGAGTATTCGATATGCCAGACACAGTAACAACAAAGTCTCCAATGGAGACGTTACTGGGCCCGCTCGAGCAAATCGACGATCAACGGGAGGGCCTTTACCTTTACCATTATTATTTTTATTTTTTATTTTCAGTTATACCAGACAGTGCCCAGGGCTTACTCCTAATCCTTCACTCAGTGATCACCCCTGGTGGGCTCAGGAAACCATATGGAGTGCTGACGATCAAACCTAGGTTACCTGCATGCATGGCAATTGCCCTACTCACTATACCATCACACCAGCCCCTATTCTTATTTTTCATAGGCATAAGACAATGGTCAGAGTGTTTGAATAACTTTGCCATATAGAGCATTTTGTGTGTGGTGCCCAAGTACAGATCCACACAATTTCAGTTTGTGATCTTACATGCATTAGTACACTCTGTCCCTGTGTCTTTTCTCTAGCAGATATAAACATTTTATGACTATACTTGTAATGTTTAAACTGACCCTATGACAATAACTAAGTCAAAATTCATTTGAAACTTTAAAGAAGAAAGATTTCTCAACTAAAGAACAAAAATCCTGATTTGAAAATTAATGCCACCACTTCAGGGACACTCATAAAGCCCTTTTTTTTTCCTGAACTTGAAAGTGAACAGCTACAGAGAGCTACTTCAGGTGATTGAAAAGGTGACCTCAGGACTTTCCTGAGATTACCTAAAGCAGATAAGGATAAGTATTTTCATTAAGGCTATTAGAGCTGGCAGTGGAGACCACCTCTGGGCTACTTCAGCTCCAAGCTCAAAGGGGTTTGACAGTAACTGGACTTTACAGGAGAGCAAGGGTTAACTCAGTCTTTCAGCTGCAAAGAAGGGAAACTACAGTGGATTAAGCAGAGTTTGTTCTTCACTGAGCTCTTTTAACAGTGCATTTGTTTTCATAATTCCTTCACCCCATGTCTACTGCCTCATATGGCATATCATATGACTAAGTGAAAAGTGAGTAGAATGAGAAAGGTACTAAAATTTGTGTGAGAGTTCACGGTCAATAAGTTGGTCCCTTAAATAATGGATATATTATGTGGGCTGGAGCGATAGTACAGCGGTAAGGGCGTTTGCCTTGCATGCAGCCAACATGGCGGACTTGAGTTTGATTCCTCTGCCCCTCTCAGAGAGCCCGGCAAGCTACCGAGAGTATCTCGCCCACAGGACAGAGCCTGGCAAGCTCCCCGTGATGTATTCGATATGCCAACTACAGTAACAACAAAGTCTCCAATGGAGATGTTACTGGGCCCGCTCGAGCAATCTGTATTTACATAGAATCTGGGGATAGTACATGATAGACATGAGAGTTGGAGGCTGGAGTACGGGGTCCCATGGGTGGTATGCAAAGATAACTGGATACTATGGGTTATGGATATCCATTAGCGAGGGATTGGCATTATCTAGGACACTCTATGACACTGGCCCATGGTGGACATTCAATATATATTTATTAAAGAATGAATGAGTTAATAAATTAATGTCTTTATAAATTAGTGAGTACTTGATGGAACAAGTTTAAATACATAATATAATTTAAATTTCACTTAGCTTCTTAAATAAAATCAGTTTTGTAGAGCAAGAATAGCAATATCCTGGACTTATGCCCATGTGCCTATCCTTGGCACTTATTGAAGGAGCGGGCCCTGGCTTTTTATTTGAATGTCCTAAAGCAAGAAATACAACCTTTTAGAGTTCAGTTTTCATATTTATCAAAATGAGGCAAAGGGGGTTTCTACCTCAGGTTATTTTCACAAAACTGAGAATTTGATGAGATTACTTATATCATTGACATACCTATAGTAGACACTCAATGTTATTTAACTGGGTTATGTAATACATGTTCTGAGACTTTACAGAGAATAATAAATATTTATCTCAGCTTCAAAAAGCTCTAGATCCATTCACACACAAAAGCATCTTTTTCTCTCCCACTGACTTCCCCTTTCTTTCTTCCATTTCTCTCTCTTTAAGTCTGGTCTTCCATGCAATTTCCCATCAACTTTATGGAAAAAACTACTCAAGACCTTAT
This sequence comes from Sorex fumeus, assembly GCF_029834395.1. Lineage (NCBI taxonomy): Eukaryota > Metazoa > Chordata > Mammalia > Eulipotyphla > Soricidae > Sorex > Sorex fumeus. The sequence goes on along the minus strand of NW_026606059.1, from coordinate 46,418,391 downwards.
TTCTTGCTATGAACAGTTTTCAAATTTTCTCAGCTGTGAGTCAATCTTAGAGACTCTCTGAGCTTGTGGATCTGTGTGTTTGGCTGCAAAGTCCCTGCTGCCCCCTACCAGGCCCTCAATAGACACTAGCACTTGCTTCCTTCTTGTCCGCTCCATTGAACTGTGTAGAGGCACACCTAGGTTCAGTTCCACAACACTGCAATGAAGTAAATATTGCGATAAAACAAGTCAAATAAATGTTGTAATCTCCCAGGGCATGCAAAATGTATAGCTACCCAGTACTATCATTTAAAGAACATCACAGTATTGTGCCTAAAATCATGATGTGTCAAGTTGTATTTGTTTTATTTAGAAAATTTGCTTGGAGAATAAGACGGTGGAGGGGTATGGTCTAGTGAGAATACAAGGTTATCCAGAAGGAAAGCGCTAGAAGAGCATCCGTGAGACAGAGATGAGAGCAAATTTCCAAGCTAGAGAATGTGCTAATGTGCGCATCTTAATTAAAAGTACATACATTGCTCATTGTACTGCCATAAAGAGTCAAAATGATGGTTGCCACAATCTTACAATCTGAAAAAGCACAATGACTGCCAAACACACTAAAGGAAAGTGAAATTTGAAAAGTTATCACCAATTTCTCAGCTTTCTGCACAGGGTTTAGCACATGGTAGGTGCCTGTTGAGAATTTGAACTCATGATATAGAGTAAAGGTAAAGGCCCTCCCGTTGATCGTCGATTTGCTCGAGCGGGCCCAGTAACGTCTCCATTGGAGACTTTGTTGTTACTGTGTCTGGCATATCGAATACTCTCGGTAGCTTGCCGGGCTCTCCGAGAGGGGCGGAGGAATCGAACTCGGGTCGGCCATGTTGGCCGCTTCTAAGGCGAACGCCCTACCTGCTGTGCTATCGCTCCAGCCCTACTGAGAGTAAAGCATCTAAAAACTGTCAGGTCTCTCAGCACTGCAGCAGCTTTGTAGCTTTTATTTATGATAAACACTATGTGGGCCTCCAGTCCTTTCTCCCCGCACCCCCAACCCCAGTGTTGAATTAGGTGGGACTTCCTGTCTCCTGCTATGCTAGAATGTTGATCCTGCAGCTGTTGCTAAATTACCAAGGGATCTGGCCACCTCTGTCACTTGTCAGACATTGTTAATGACTGCAAAGAATTCTCTAAACTTCTTACAAAGGGTAAGGACAATGACATCTTTCAAGTTTACACAGCTCACCTGAAGACCACAGCTCTTTCCTGAGTCACCTTCTGGCTTTCTCAGCAGGTACCAACCACATCACACTCTCTCACTTCTCTTTTTGCTTCACTTGTCAGCTGGTAGACTGCTGCTTGGTGTTTAGAATTTGAAAATCCTCCTAGAGTCTGGGATAGTTGGTATTAGGCCAACCTGAATTCATATCCTTATAGTCATTTACCAGCTCTGTGATGTTAAATGAATTATTAGCTTTTCCTGGTCTCTCATCTGAATAACAAGGAATTCAGTCACGGTCACGGTCCTCGGTCCTCCCGTTGTTCATCGATTTGCTCGAATGAGCCCAGTAATGTCTCCATCGTGAGACTTGTTACTGTGTTTGGCATATCGAATACATCACGGGGAGCTTGCCAGGCTGTGCCTTGCGGGCGAGATACTCTCGGTAGCTTGCCGGGCTCTCCGAGAGGGGCGGAGGAATCGAACTCGGGTCGGCCATGTTGGCTGCATGCAAGGCAAACGCCCTACCTGCTCTGCTGTCACTCCAGCCCAACAAGAAATTACAAACCTTTATTCTTGGATAAAGAAGGGGGGTGGGCATCCATTCCTGCAGAAGATCCAGACTTTAGTTAGATAATCCATCAAAGAACATTTCCTATCTTTTCTCATTTATGACCACACCTCAGAAATGCATAAATCCTCACACGTTGGCCATTTTCCCTTGACCTTTTTCCAGGGTCTTAGAAGAGAGTTGGCAATAATCTCGAATCTCAGGCATCATCAGCATAATCTAAAGTATCTAGTTCTCAGTCCCCTTTACTGTAATAATTTACTATAAGCTTGCAGGATCCACACCCTGCCTTTTTAGAGATCCATTAGGTGGTGAAAGGGTCTCTCATTAACAGTCACATTTTCAGTAAAAGTCTTCAGAATTCAGAGGTTTCCTATAAGATTGAGTGGACTAAGCTGTAGATCTGTGGAAGAGAGGGAAAGAAAGGAAGAAAGGAAGAAATAAAGGAAGAAAGGAAGGAAAGAAAGAAAGAAAGAAAGAAAGAAAGAAAGAAAGAAAGAAAGAAAGAAAGAGAGAGGGAGGGAGAGAGGGAGGAAGGAAGGGAGGAAGGAAGGAAGGAAGGAAGGAAGGAAGGAGGAAAGAAAGAGAGAAAGAAAGAGAGGAAGGAAGGAAGGAAGGAAGGAGGAAGGAAGGGGGAAAGAAAGAGGGAAAGAAAGAGAAAGAAATAGAGATAGTAAGGAAAGAAGGAGGAAAGAAAGATGGAAAGAAAGAAAGAAATAGAAAGAAAGAAAGAAAGAAAGAAAGAAAGAAAGAAAGAAAGAGTGTCCAAAATGTTATTAAAAGGGGATGGAGAAATAGTATTGCAAATAGTACTGCAGGTAGGGCACTTGCTTTGCACCAAGCTGACCTGGCACTTCATCTGATTCCCTGAACCTGCCAGAAGTAATTCCTGAGTGCAGAGCCAGAAAGTAAGCCCTGAGCACAGTCAGGTGTAGGTCAAAAACCAAAAATGAAAAAAAAATTAAAAGATTAGGTTTAAAGAGGAGAGTGAGAGGGATTCTTTCAGCTGTTCTCCACTGAATGGGAAGGGTTAACAAAACTTCTGTCTCTTGTACATGCAATGGGGATTGTACTGAAACTGGCATTGTTCAAGGAAAGAGGAATGGCATCTTGGCTCTGGTGACTATAATCATGGCACTCCTAATTACAGGCTGCTAACAGGAAGGCTTTCTAGGCAGAGAAAATTCCCTGTGGGGGTAAAGACCTAAATGCCAGCATGTGACTGCTAGAGCTTGGGAGAGGAGTTCCCTGAGGGAACCTGGGGATCTCGTTTCAGATGATTCTTTTTGTTTCTGGATCAGAACTAGAGAGCTGTAGTAGAGAGGCCAGGGGTTGTCTGGGTCATTGAGCCCTTAGATCCCAGGGAAGCCCTCAGGACTCTGGTTGCTGAGGTTATCATACATTGTCATCCTTCCTCATTCTGTCTCCTTCATGTGGTCACAGAAGCTCCAGAAGGACAATAAGACAGAATAAGGCAGCAGGTGAAGCAGAGGCGAGGGCTGCAGACACATGTTCTCAGACTCAGAGCTCAAGTTTGATTCCCTGCAGTGGTTTAGGCTATTTTTTTCATCATAGCCCAGGAAAAAATGGTTATAGATATGATTCCATGTAACCTCCAACACCAGAGATTCATGAAAAGATTGCAAGAGAACTGTCCAATTGCCAGTTAGAATTCAAGTTTGGCATGGTGGCTGGGCTGGCCAGTCCCTGGGCCTTGACTTTCAGCCTTAAGTACCAACTTCCACAGTCACATGTAGTGCTTGAGTTAGAAACAAACCACCGCTCTTCTCTTCCAACAAAACAGTGCCACCCTATGCCAAGAAAGCACTTGGAAAGAAAACAGGAGACTGAGTTTGTGCTTTCTTTCTGGCTGGGAGTTTTTCGTTGGACAAAGTAAAGTGGAGTCTCATGAACAGTTTTGATTCTATTCCTTCAGAGGGTGTGCTACCTTAAATCCTGAAGTTTAGCTGAAAGACAATTACCGGATGGGCTCTCTCATATGTGGAACATAAATAACTAGAGCAAACAGGCTAACAAATCACAACAATGATAAATGCAAAAACCATATAGGTCTCAGAGGAGAAGAGGAAGAGGATTGAGGAAAGGGGAGATGGGGGGGGGGGTCAATCAAAACATGGAGAATCATTGTGCTAGAACAAGGTGAGTGGGTATAAAGCTTACACATAGATCAAAGTGTAAAACCTTACCCTGAACTTCATATATTGTAGCCCGGCAAGCTACTGAGAGTATTTTGCCCACATGGCAAAGCCTGGCAAGCTACCCATGACATATTCGATATGCACAGTAACAATTGTCACCTTGGAGGCATTTCTGGGCCCCTCAAACAAATCGATGAACAATGGGAGGGTAGTGACAGTGACAGTTGTAATCCAAAGATAAATTATAAAAATTAAAATATATACCTCATATATTATTTTTAATAAAGTGGGCATAAAGACTATGCTCAAAATTTCTCACCAGCCCCACCCCATTCCCCAGATATGCACTTATACCTTAGTTGCCTCCCTACCTTTTGTGGTAAGATGTACAAAAGCTTTTTAAAAAATTGTGTATTTGTCCCAGGACAGGTTCTCCCAAGAGACTGTCAGAGCTCTGCTTTTTTGAGAGGTGTGGAGTCTGGAGAGGGAGAACAGAGGGTTCAAATGAGGACACTCCTCTTATTTCTCTGACCAGTGAGGCCTCTGAAGAACTGAAAGTTTTTGCCTTTATTCTCTGATCTAAACTGTGGATCAGAGCTAATCAACCGCGGGGCCATTACTCACATTACACAGCTTCTGGCTGATTCAGCACTTTCAGAACCCAGGCTGATAACAGATCCTCTCCCTTGAACTGGCACTGTCATTTAGAGTTTCCAGGGGAAGTGGAGGAGGCGGACACAGCAGGAAAAACAAGACCGCAAGAAATTGTCTCTAGATCATACAGAAGCTTCCATCAGCCTACTGATTTCTGGAACAAAGCAGAAGACATTATAGTGCAGTCCCATCTTTTTCAAACAATCTCATGGATTTAAGATTTTAAGTTATAAGTGAGTGAGGTATCGACAATCTTCCTGTAAATATTAAGAAATAAAATATGTACCCAACTTTTGATGATTCACTTATATTTTAATGATTTCATTACTTTATCATGATAAACAAAATACCGTGATGGTGACAGATGATGATGAAGAAGGAAGCAATCACATCTAACCTTTACAATGTTTTTTACACTTTAGTGCTCTGCTAAATGCTTTGCTCAGTCTCAGGCACACAAACAAATGACACAGGTGGTGATTCTATTACCTACCATCTTATTTTCATCTCATACTAAATTATTGCTCAAGGAATTTACATTCAATTAATCTCTTTAGCTGATTGTTTATGGTTGGATAATATAACTGACAAAGACAAATAATTCATGCAATTCCTAAGCTCAGATTGAATCTTTTTTGCCCTATAAGGATTATGTATGGAGATGTAGAAGGAAACTTTGGAAGATAAGAAAGAACTTTGGATCTCACCACATGGCAGTGACTCCTGAATGCACCAGGAACATCTTCCTCCTCACCCAGTCCAGCCACACTGTACTTTTTTGTTTTCTTTGTTACTTTAGTTCTATGTGCTCCCAGGACCTTTTGCAAATGCCATTCCCTTGCCAAGAGTCCTCACTGTGTGTTATGTCTTTTTTCACAGGCTTTCCCAAACTGCAATCAGACATTTATTTGGGGTCTAGTTTGTTAGTGCTCCTCATGCGGTAAACCAGGACAGAGAGTGCTTCTGTTTTATCTGTTGTTTTCCATTATTGCGTCTTTGCCACCTTAGACAGATGCTAAAAGAATGAATAGAAATTTATGTTAGGTACAGGAGAAATTGGGTGTCAGTTGCATGGATGTGGGTGAATAGATCATGCTAAGTAAAACCCTAGTTGATACCTCAGAAGGGTGGTCTGGAGTTCAATCTCCTTGGGCAGGGATAAAATGGTGGATGCAAAGCTATGCAGGTGGATGCTCACATCACAGACACTGATATTTTACAGATGTGGGGCTAAAATTAATTTGAAGCTGGACAGGAAGAGGAATTGAATCTTGGGTGTTAGTGATCCTTGACAGATCCTAAGCAGGTCATGGACGTAAGGCTAAAGACCCCTCACTGATCTTTATTGTCCCTGGTCTGAAGCAGAGGCATCTTCTCCTAGAAGTTTACACCAGGATTGCCAAATGTACTTTTGAAACATATAGTCTAAATGGATGGCCAACAGGTACATGAAAAAATGCTCACTGTTACTTATTAGGGAAATCCAAATAAAGATGACAATGAGATATCATCTTATACCAGTGACAATGACATATATCAAAACTACTTGTGAACATTCATTTGTGGGATATAAAAAGACAAAGTATCAGGCTAATACCCAATCACAGTAGAAGTAGGGTGAGGAGGATTGGTCCAAGGTTGGAAGCCTGCTTTAAGTGCTGAGGAAGAAGGAAGTTGAGATAGAGCAAGGACCTCTATGACAATGACAGTTGGAAATGATTGCTTTGGATAAGAACCAAGTTCTGAAAATAGGTAAAGGAACATACATGATAACCTCTCAATGTCTGTATTGCAAACCATAATACCAAAAGCCAAAAGTGAGAGAGGGAGAGAGAGAGAGAGAGAGAGAGAGAGAGAGAGAGAGAGAGAGAGAGAGAGAGAGAGAGAGAGAGAAGGAAAGTGCCTACCATAGAGGCAGACTAGTGGAGAGGGAGTTGGTGGTGGTAGGGAAACTGGGGGACATTGGTGGTGGGAAATGTACACCATGGATAGAATGATGTATTGATGGAGGGATGGGTATTGGAACATTGTATGACTAAAACCCAACCATGAAAATCTTTGTAACTGTGCATCTTACAGTGATTCAATAATAAACAAATAACATAAAGAAAATAGCAACATTAAAAAAAATACTGGGAACAATTTCTGTTGGCAGGGATGTCTGCTCCAACTCCTATTGAAAGCAGTTTGGAGGACTCTCAGTAAATACAGAATTGAGCCCTCATATGAACCAGCATTTCCACTTTGGGGTTTCTATCCCAAGGACAGAAAAACATTCATTCAAAAGAATGTTTGTACACTGTTATTTATTGTAGCGCTCAGTACATTAGCTAAGATTTTTTGAATCAACCTAGATTTCAAATGCCAGATGAGCAGATCATGAAGATATATTATATATCCACAATGGGATACTACACATCTGTAAGTAATGATGATCACTTTATCACTTGACATCCCATTACTCATCGATTTGCCCGAACGGGCACCAGTAACGTCTCCATTCGTTCCTGTCGCATGCTAGTGTAGCCCAATGGCATCTGCTTGATCCAGGAATACAAAGGGCCTCAAATCGATCGTTCAGGGTTTTGATGAAGAAGTCTGACCATCTCGTAGGTAGGCAGCCACGTGATCTTTTGACATCCCATGGAATCCAGTCCAGTCGGTAATAGCTCTATTCCAGCGGTTGTCTCCAAATTGCATTATGGGTCCAGCTCATTTGATCTTCGATGACTTGGCAAACAAGACAGCGTTCCTGATTCTCGAAAATCGAAGGAGGTCAGAACTCCGAATTCTTTCTCTCATTTGGGTGAAGCATGATACTGCAAGCATGGCTCTTTCGATTCCTCTTTGGGAAATACGAATAGCGTTCTCATCCTGCTTTCTTAGGGCCCAGATCTCTGAGGCGTATGTTAATGCAGGAAGAACAGTGGAATTGAAGAGATGTGCCCAGAGTCGGAGGTTCTTCATCCTCTCAGCTATTTCTTCAACGCTTTTTAAAGCATTCCAAGCCGCTCTCTTCCTCCTGCGCAGTTCAGGTGCCAGGTCATTTGTCATGTTGACTTCTTGACCTAGGTACACATAACTGTTGCATTCTGAGATGTTCATTTCATTGAGAGCGAATGGAATATCAGGAACAAGACCATTTGTCATAAACATTGCCTTCATGAGATTCAGCTGTAGTCCTACCTTTCCACACTCACAGTTGAAGTCGTCCAGCATTTGTGCCACTTGGCAAATGTTGAGACGGAAGCAGTCATGGAAGCCCTAGCCAAACAGGGCGTTCAAACTCAATACATCAGGATCCTCCATGAGCTGTGTTACGGATTCACTACCAGGATCTCACCATTCTACACATGATCATCCATGTCAAGAGAGGGATTCAGCAGGGTGATACCATTTCACCAAAACTCTTCAGTGCTACCCTCTAGAATGACTTGCGATGACTGGAATGGGAAGGAATGGGAATGAAGATAGATGGTCGGGAACTACACCACCTCTGCTTCGCTGGTGACATCGTTCTCATAAGTAATTATGAAATTATACAATTTGCTCCAACATAAATGGAACTGGAAAACATACTAGAAGAATAAACACAGAATGGATCATTTATATGTAATATTTAGAATTAGGAAATGAAATGTTTCAAAAGGGTAATTCCCAGATCAAACTTAGCCCCAGAATATAGGGAGGAGAAGGAAAGAGTGATCCCATCACTAGTCACTCTTCCAACTACCTTCTCCCCCAGCACTTGAGGCATGCTTTTCCCCAAACTCTACACTCTTTCTTTCCTTCTTCTCCCTATATTCTGGGGGGGGGGGGGATATAGGTAGAAATAACAGGGCCAAGTCAGGAGATTAAGGTACAAAGTTGGTGCTAAGGAATGATAGAGAAATATATCCAAACCACAGAGTCAATGATACTGAGGTTCAACAACACTGAAATCAAGAAAACTATATATATATATATATTCACACCTGCTCCATTTTGTATTCCCAGACCATATTTGATCTCCTAAAAGGATCTTCTTAAAGTTATCTCTCTCCCATATATTACCTAATTTTTAAGGTCATGACCTCACCCACCCTGCTCACAAGCTGAAGAAAAATCATGTCACTTACCTGATATGAGATTTTTTAGTGGATTGGAATGATGAAATGTTTTGGAGGTAAATAGTAAGTGAAAGCTATGCACCCATGTAAATGTGTTAATATCAACAAATTATACACTTAAAAATGGTTAAAATGGTCAGCTTTACCTTGCTACAGAACAAATTTCCTTAATGTGTCCCCACCAATCAGTGTCCCCTTGTAAGGCTTAAGTCCTTTTAAAACCGGCATCTTCTGTACAGTTCATTGTAGATACACTGATTTTCATTCTTCCTGACTTGGACTTGTCCCTCCACTTTCCACTTTCTGTCCCATATGATTATTTTATCTTTTTTTGTCCATTTTTATTAGTTCCTAATACCTACTCTGTCTTTAAGATACAGGTCAATAAGGAGCACCATGATCTCTTCCATCAATCCTTTCCTTTGAACTTGCATGTGGAACTGCATACTTCATTGTTTTAATGAATGGCATTCCTACTGGATGAGAGAGGGGGCATACTTAGATAAAAGACCCACAGTAAAAGTACATATCTTACGGTTCCCACTAGATCTGACAAGTGACAGAACTAATTTGTGGTTTTCTGCTTGACCCCACATTTTTCCTCCTCCTTCTCCCCTGCCCCCCTTGATCCTGTTTCCCTCTGTGAATGTCATTGTTCTAATTTGGAGTCCTATAGCCGGTACACCCTTTAGTACTCCAGTATCACTGGCTCTGTGCTCATGAGTCACATCTGGTGGTGCATAAAGGACCATATGTGGTGTGGGAAGGGGAATTTGAACCAGGCAGAGCAAGATACAAGGCAAAGTTTCTTAATCTCTGTATTTATCTCTCTGGTCCTTAAAATAATTTTATCCTTTTTTTTAACCCTTGAAATTTACATGTGACCATCTCTGACAACTCAGCAGTCACACCCATAAGTCACCTCTTGCTGGCATCAGATAATCATCATCTGATTGTGCATGTCCTTCTCTCCCTGAAGGGAACAACATGAGGCTTGCAATAACCATGCTGCCCGACCCCACGCCTGGCTGTTTCACTCAGGCATCCCAGATGGGGGAGGGTGAGAAGGTGAGAGCTCTCCCCACCCCAAGGGACCCAGTCCTCACAGCTGAAAACCTGCAGAACTCGACGGGAACCCTGCTCACACCGCTCTCCACACTCGGGCTGAGCCTCACTCATGAGTGAACCTTTCCCTGGACACTTCATAGGACACACCCTACCCATATCCTACCACATTTGATGAGGTTCAAAGTAGGAGGTAACTAATCTAGAGGGTAATATACTTTATTTTTAAAGATACATATATTTTTTTTCTACAGATATATAAAAGCACACAAAGCTTAACCTTTAACAACATATTAGTGATATCTAATAGAAGGACTTAATGGCCCCTGGGTGAAATACAACAATCTTCACAATTTTTTCTCTAAGGATACTTTTTTAGTAGCATTTTCAGTGGTTTTTCATAACAAACAATACAAGATATATTATTGTAGTTCTGCTTTGGTGCAGGGATTGGGGTTCAGGATGGAAACCTTTGAAATATGGTGGTGGGAAGGTGTAATGATGGTGGAATTGGTGTCTCAATATTAAATGTAATATCAAATATTTAAACTACCTTATAAAATTAAAAATTAAAAATTAAAAAAAGAAAATTACATGTGAGACTCATATGGGGTTTTTTTTGTATTTAGCTTTCATTTATTTCTTTTCACTGCTCTATATTTTTCCAGTGGGTGAAGCAAACATATTTTTAAACCCATTACTTCTGGTGATGGATATTTATTTCCAGTTTTGCTATTAAGAATTGTGCTATTCTGTTAACACGCTATAGGTCTCATGGGGTACCCTATAGATTCTTTAAAGTTCATACGCAGGAGTGGAATTGTTGGTGCAGATTTATAGATCATCTCAACTCCGTTGCTATGTACATTGAGTTTATTAAACTATAGTTTTCTTACTTTTGTTTGGGAGCAGTAACTGCCTAACTTCCTTGTATCATTGGATTGCCATTCTTTAATTTTCTTTTTATTTTAGAGGATATGAAATAACACATCATTGTAGATTTATTTTTTGTTCCCATCCCATACAGAGGCTGAGTGTATTTTTCTAGACTGATTGTTCATTTATGTTTCTTTTCTATTGAATAGAATTTGCTTTGCCTATTTTCTACTGAACTGTTTGTTCTTATTGAAATGTAATTTGTTGAAATCTTCATGTGTGCAAATATTTCTTCCTCGTTTTGGTTTATCTTCACAAATCCTATGGTTTATGTCATAAATTGAACTTATTTATTTTAACATAGACAATTTTGTCTTTATTTTATCCTTTATTGTATATGCCTTCTGTGTCTTGTTTAATAAATCCTTCCCTAGCTTGTGCCTTTAAGTCACACTTCTGTGTTATCTCCTAAAATTTCTGCAGTTTAACTGTAAAGTCTCCGAGCCTCTTGAAATTGACTTTTAAGTCTAGTGTGACAAAAGGGTCCCTATTATCATGCTTTTCTACACTACATCATATGGAATAAAGTTAAATAAAATTTATGTTGATAAGCTTTTATTTGCCAAAAATAGTTTTTCTATTCAGATGACAGTTATCTTTCTCCACTGGAAAGATGTAATATTTTCATAGATGGAGGTCCTGTTTCCCAGTTCTTGATTCAGTTCCAGTGCCCATAGTATAATTAATACATATATACATCATGATCACGACCATCCTGTTGTTTGTTGATTGCCTCGAGCAGGCCCCAGTAATGTCTCCTTCGTCCTAGCCCTGAGATTTTTAAAAAGTGCCATACTCAAGGCTCTTTCAGGGTTAGGAGAATGAGACCCATCATTGTTACTGGTATTTGGCATATTGAGTACGCCATGGGGAGTTTGCCAGACTCTGCCATGTGGGCAGGTTACATTCGGTAGCCTGCCAGTTTGTCCAAAGTAAGAATGAGATAATAAGATGTTGTGGCCATGCACTTCCGGGAGCTGGGTTTTATAATCTCTGGGTCTTGGCCGTTGATGGGATTACACAGCGCCAGGGGGCCAGTTTGTGGGTGTGGCCCCTGCCTACTGGAATATGGAGGATCTGGGTGGAGAATGCTCAGCCCCAATCCAAGCAGGCATGGAGATCTCAGCCCCGGGATCCGCATGCCTTTGTTCCTCTGCTGGTACCTTCAGGTCACACCCACCAACTGGCCCCCTGGTGCTGTGTACTCCCATCAACACCCAAGACCCAGAGACTATAAAACCCAGCTCCCGGAAGAGAACAGCACAGAGTCTCCTGCCCCTGCACCTGGTTGTCCTCGCCGGGGCCCCTTGGAGGGGAGTGGGTTGAGTTTCCTTCCCTGCACCGACCAGGACTCCGGCAGCCGAAGACCTCCAGAACCAGCCACCACCATGCTGAGACCACATATTCAGATGACAGTTCAGACCACATATTCAGATGATATATATAATGTGTATATATATCGGCTGGAGCAATAGAATAGCAGTAGGGCGTTTGCCTTGTGTGCAGCCAGCCCGGCCGAGCCAGGTTCGATTCCTCTGTCCCTCTGGGAGAGCCCCTAGCCTGCACGGCAAAGCCTGACAAGCTACCCGTGACGTATTCAATATGCCAAACACAGTAACAAGTCTCAAAATGGAGATGTTACTGGCCCTGCTCGAGCAAATCGATGAACAAAGGGAGGACAGCGTTTGCTTTTTTTGTATATATATATATATATATATATATATACACACATATATATCAGAGTCTCTTCATTCCTATAGCTTGATGGCAAGCCTTGATGTCTGGTAAGGTAAATTCTATTACCAGTTCTTCCTCTGAAATAGCTTGACAATTTTTACCATTTTCCCTTCTCATTTACTGTTTATAATTAGAATTGTCAAAGTACACCAAAAAAGGAAGAAAGGAAGGAAGGAAGGAAGGAAGGAAGGAAGGAAGGAAGGAAGGAAGAAACTTTCCATGATTTGAATCATATAATTCACAAGAATAAAACGATCCTTAATCATTACTCCTATAGACCAAGGGTCGGGTGGTGTAATGGAGTGGTATAGCTAAATATCCAAATTAAAGAATTAACAATCCTAAAAATAAGAGACTCGAATTTTAACAGCCAAATTTACAAGAAGACTGTCAAAGTGGAAGGCTGGCAAAAGTGGAGGGCAGGGGAGGAAATGGGAGGGGACCTGGGAACACTGGAGGAGGGAAGACCACACTGGTGGCAGGATTGGTGCTGGAATATAGTGAGTCTAAAAATCAACTATGAATAACTTTTTGTTATGTGCTATGCGCTATGAATAGCATGGTGCTTTAGTATATTTTTTATTTTTTTTAAATTTAAAACATTTTAAAAGATCTTTGCTCCCGTAGTATATTTGATACACATAAAATCCATGTTCACATGCTTATTCATAGAATTTGTATCTACCTTGAAAGCTTTTTACTTTTTCTAGAGTAGAGCAAGCTTCTTGAATTAGTGATTGATCAATATCAGTGATGTGATACTAATCATGTCAGTACAATTATTGTGATTCTACATGCATCTGAGGTTCACTTTTACATAGCTCAAATTTTTTAGCACAATTAAATAATTTACTTATAAACAAGATCTTTCAATTTAGCAAAGGTAAGGCAAAATGAACACCTGTCATTATTTAAGCAGCCACAATATATCAGGAATGAAGGCAGGAAAGAAAGGAAAAAGTCATTTTTTTTTTGAGCTTTATGAAAAGTCATATACTTTTAGTCCTTTGAAAATAGGATATGACTGTCCAAATCTGGAATCCATAAGGATCTTAACAGGGCCACATGGCTGGTGGAAACTGAGAAATCTTTTTTTCAGGCTTCTCTGGTGATAGGGTAGAGGGTTTTATGTGTAACTGCCAATCCTGACATTCTATGTTGGAAACCAAGATATTCCAATAGTCTAAGTTACATTAAACAATTACACAAGGCTGACAATAGGGCAAGTTCTGGCCACATGGATATATATATATATAAATATATATATACATGTATGTATGTACACATACGTATATACATACATATATACATATATAATATACATATATATACATATATATATGAAACAGCAGTGGAAATCCCTGGGAACATCTGGGCTGACAAGGCAGGTATTTTGAATAAAATAATGTGATGAGAAACACTTCATAGCCAATAAAGCCCTGGAAATCCTAGGTCACTCGTTATTTCATGTAAACATATTTTCCCAGCCACTACTGCATGCTGATGTATATAAACAAAGAATTAAATAGTTAAACAAGGCTGAAGAGTTAGTACAGTACATAAGGAACTTTCCTTGCACATGGCCAACCTGGGTTTAATCCCCATTATCCACTGTGTTCCCTGAGCACTTTTAGAGCTGATCCCTAAGTACAGCCAGGAGTAATCCCTGAGCGTTGCCAAGTATGGACCCCTCAAATCCAGTAAAAAAATAAGTAGTTAATCAAGCAACTAAACAAATTTCCTTCCTAAAGGAGCTAATGATCCTTGGTTAGAGATAGATACTACCAAAACAATGACTCATGGCTGGTAGAGATGAGAGCTGTGCAGAAAATTATAGTTGCATGAAGACAGTCGCTTTGGGGAACAGTGATAGGATTACTGTATGAGAACAAGATAGGAAAAGTTTCTCTGACAACTTGTGAGCAGTGATGACAGACAAATGAGCTGCCAGGAATGAGTTGTATGGTTGTCTGGAGATATTCCTAAACTGGGGCAACAGTATGTGCAAAGGTCCTGAGCAGAATATGATGATATGATAAGAGGCATGTGTGTGTGTTGCGGTGGAGAGGGGGTAGTAGCTCATTTTTACAAAGTGGCCCCTGGTTGGCATAGACAGTGCTTATTTATTCAGATAGGGGACATTTACAGATGATAGTACAGGTATGAAAAAGATATTCTATAAAGTCATTAGGGTCCCTGGATTGTGCTGGCAATGTTCTTTCTATCATCTTGAAAGTTATTTTTATCATACACTTCAAGGAAGTAAGTCTCCAATCACTCATCACGTATATATTCCAGACAGGTAGAAAAATTTAAAGAGGGTCTAAGAGATATCCACTCTCTATCTGTTACTTTTCTAAAGGAATTTTTCACAAAGTCAAATCGTCAATTATATCTACATCATAATAGCTAACTTTATCTATAAGAGACATTGGGATAAAATATATTATAGTAGGTATATTGCTGCTGTATAATATCTTTTACTATAAAATCAGGATGCCATTATAAGAATGGGAATATGAGATAATTATGGCTTAAAGACATCTCAGTGGGCTAAAACTACATGCTTTGTGTGCAGGAAGTCTATATTTAATCATCTCCTGAGTATCCTCAGGAGTGACCACTGAGCACAGTGTCAGAAGTAATCCCTGAATACCACCAGAAATGGTCTCCCAAACAAGCAAGTCAAAATTAAAATGAGTAACTATACAAAAACTTATGAGCTCTGCTACACTTTTCCTAATTCATGTAAAGAGATGACTATCCACCCCTCTTGAATCTATTGTAGTAATATGTTTTATTTTCAGCAGTAAATATCACTTTCTGGAAATACTGCTTTATATATATGTATATAAACTTCAATATAAATATATATATATATATATTGTTGTTGTTTTTTGTTTTTAGGTCACACTCAGTTGTACTCAGGGTTTACTTCTGGCTCTGTACTCAGGAATCACTTCTTGTGGGCTTGGCAGACCATTCTGGCTCAGCCACATGCAAGGCAAAAGCCTTACCTGCCATACTATCACTCCATCCCTCCCCCTCCTTTAAAAAAAAGCTGGGTAATGAACCCAGAGCCTCACACATGCTAGTCAAATGGTCTGCTTAGCTACACCCGCAGCTCCTACAGTTCATTTTTAAGCTCTATTTGTTTGTTAGAAACTACATTTGTTATTCGGAAGATTAAACTGGGACACAAGGATCCCCAGGTAGATTGTTTTCAGGCAGAGAAGTTAAACTCTGGTGTGGAAAGAACTCTAGAAACTTCACTCATAAAGGACTGTCAGAGTCTAAAGTAAGAGATGATCACCTATATGGAGAAAAATTTTCTTAGGAGGGACATTGCTGTGGGTGAGGGAGGGGGTAGAGTTGGGAGTTGGACAACATACAGCTGTGCTCAGGACATACTTCTGCTTTTGTGCTCAGGGAACATTCCTGGAGGTGTTCAGGGAGCCACATGCAGTGCTGGAGTGGAGCTTGGGTCTGCTCCTTGCAAAGTTAGCACTCTAACCTCTGGACTGTCTCTGTGATCTCTTAAGTGGGGCATTGTACCTGCACCACATAAGAGATTTAGTGTTCAGCAAATAAACAAAACCCTCAGCTCAGCCTGCTCTCTGTTTCAAAACAGGCTTAAAAAATGCAAGGTGTGAACAAATGAAGACAATAAACCTTAGAGGCCTGCTTTCTTTCTTCTGCATGATTTTTCTGTATTACTCATGAGATTATGGGCTCTATGGTTGCTGATGAAGAGAGAACAAAGACTCTCATTAAGGTCTCATAGGATTGTGTCTGAAAAGGGGGAGGCGACTAGAGATGAGAAAAAGCACTCAAGCAAAAGACAGTCTAAAAAGTCATTATGGGCTTTTAAGTAAATTCTCAATTTTAATTATTGTAATGGTTTTAATAAGTCTGCAATTTGGAGCAATGATGTTCTAATGTGTCAGCTGTCGTATGCCTCAGTGAAGTTTTTCTCTTTCCTCTGGAAACCAATAAGAGAGCACCTGCTACAGTGAATTCTACCTTTTCTCATCCAGTGGGGGTTGAGACTGTTCATCTAATTTAAGTCCAACTCAACCCCGGAAATACAGAAATACAGTTCACAGCCCAAAACACCCACTGCTCTCTCTGACAGACTCTTTCAACCTTGGGTCTCAAAGAACAGGGATTATTATAATAGATGTGATTCCAAAGACTTGTGTTTAGATCCTAAATCTGCGTCACTATAGCTGGGAAGTCTGAGGTCGGTTGTTTCTCTGCCCCTCTTTGTTCTAATATCTAAGAATTAGAACCTGAGAGTAGGGCTTACCTCATTTTACTGGAAGACATAACAAGCTCTTTGGTGCAACAGCCCTTACTTGCCAAACAATGAATTTTCCTCCTAAGAGCTTAATTCTTTCCATTGTGAGAAAAACAAAACAAAACAAAAATAAACAAATTGTCTAGTGTCACTCAACTACAAAATGATCACCTTGATCCAGTGATAGAGGAAAATAAACACTGAAAGAATTTTCAGGAATCTGAAGATTATGAATCAAATGACATGTTGTATCTGCCATTTATCAACTGGGAGACTCTAAGCAAAGTGCTCTTGGTCTCTTTCTCTTGCCTTTCTTTTCCTTGATTTTCCATGCCAATCACACTTGATTTATTCAGGGTTCCTTCTTAAAATGCAGCTCTATATAGGGGATTCCCTGAGAATTCTTCTTCTATCCAGCCATGTAATACTTTGCAGGCTTTCATCTTGGCTCATCATCTGACCCATGGGTTTGTTTACCATTCATCTCTATCCTCCAGTTAAGATGCAATCATTTCAGAAACTCAGATACCTGTTTTACCCAATACTTTCCCATCTCAGTAGAGTGTGTGGCACGGATCTGACACAGTAAACATGTACATGTCTGTTGCACAGAGCTTGAAATAACACTTCTCAATTTCACTAATATTTTGATTCTCTCTGAATGGAAACATGTCCCTCCCAGGGCTCTGGACAGATACTTTTGTCTAAATGCCTAGCACTGGGTGTAGTCTATAAAGCATGTCAGGTAGTGTCTATGATGATAAATGAGGCTCATCTAACACCTAGGACTGAGTCTTCTTTATAGCTAGCCTTCCTGCCTAAAACCTTTGTCAACCCAGGACGGTTAGGGTTAGTATTCCCCAAATCTGGCTGCAGATCAAAGAGACCTGGGGAACTTGGAGAAAACCCAAATGCCAAGATTATGATGGGTTAGTTCATCTGACTCAGCTCAATGGATTAGTTTTAAGAATCTGTGTATTTTAAATATTGGCATAGACTTGATTTTTCCCATTCAGGCATTAGAAAGGAAGCAACTCTGGAGAGAGATATTATGAAGACTATGTGAGGCCATCATCATTATTATAACAAATAAATGTTTGAAAATGCACATTTTTTTAAAAAAAAGTACAATTAGAAGCGAGGGAAAGGGGAAACGGAACTACTGAGCAGAGAGAACTTGTCAAGGAATTAGGCAAATTGCATAGACAGCATGACTGGCTCTGACTGACAGATGAATTTCTGCAAGTAATGCTCATAATGGTAGAATTCTATTTCTTCCTTCCTATTTCCCTCCATTCATCTTTCTTTTCCCTTTCCTTCCTTTCCCTTTCCTTTACTTCTCTTTCCTTCTTTCACCTTCCCTTAATTTTTTTGTGCATGCCATCAATGGAACCCAGGGCCTCATATATGCAAGGTATATACTCTGCCACTCAGTTATGTATTTCTCCCTTTATGCCATAATGTTTAGTAGCAGGTAGGCAGTAAATGTTTGGAAAGCTGTTTGCATTCTTGAATGTTTAATCTTTTAATTATGACTCTGAGATTTTACTGTGTAATGCTAATAAGCAAATACATGGTCTCTTTCTTGAACTTCATTTCACGCATAGAGTATTTACACAACCATGAATCCCCATGGTATAAATTGCTGGGGCCAAGAGTTAAACCCACTGGGCAAATAAACTGAAATCATCCATGTTTATAATAAGTGTATAAATAAACAACCGAGCTGATATTTTCTTAGTAATTATCTAGATCTGTGCTATCTAACACTGTCACCATTAGTCACATGAGGTTATTTAAATTTAATTAAAATTTAATTAAAAATTCCAGTTTTTGATAGCAATAGCCACATAACTAGCTGGAATTAGAGGTCATACTTTTGGTCCAGACAGCACACTTCCATTGTTACACAAGCCTCTGTTTACTCTGTTACTCTTCTAGAAGTAAGTGTGTTAAAGAGTATAGAAAGTACAGGGAAATCTGTAACTTATAGCATGTACCCAACAAAAACTAAGGACCAAACAAACATCAAAAAAGGTGTGCTGACAAGAAAACAGAGTCTCAGAGAAAGCTCTTATAACTTTTTCTTTTATTATCTTGATGTTTAAGAGGAAACTTTTAATCACGGGTAAGAGAACAATATCAAATCATTGAACAATTCATAGGAAAGAGAATTTTGGATAGATGTATGAACACTTGCTCCAAAGCGTGACTTGTGTGGATAATGGAAAAGTGAGAACCTGGTTCCTTAGTGTCCACCTTGAGTGCACAGTTGTTTTTCAACTTCTAACACAGGGAAGGTAGAATTGAAAGCATTGCCTTGGGTATGCTCTATATATTATCATTCTCAAAGAAATGTCACCATATTGAATGTGAAAGTGATCATTATCTGCATTCATTATTTTTTCTGGTCTTTTACTCCCTTTATGTTTCAGTAAAATAACACAAAGGAGGCCATAACTAAAACATTTGATTCTTGGAGTCTGGTATCAGAAAGATCTGGCTGTAAGACATTAGTGGTGGTTTCACCTCTCTAAGGTTCAGTTTTTTCCTATGTAGTACAGGGATAATTATGTGTATTTAATAAAGCTGTGTAAAAACAATGCATTCAAGTCACTGAAGAAAGAGCTTGCTTCAGAATGTAGCTTATTATAATATCCTCGCCCAGGTTTGTAGGCCAGGAAAATGTACATGTGGACTCCAGCTTTGCTTCTCATTAGCCAACTGCTTCATTAACTCTAGTAACATTTTTGTATTGATTTCCTCAACCATAAATTATGAATGGTAAAAATGTTTTATGAGAAGCAAATGGAACAAATGGCATCAAGGAGCAGTGACCCAACTTGACCCATCGGGAGAGCTTTCTAGACGATTTGTTTCCCTTGATCTAAAAAAGGAACATTTTGAGGAACAAAATATTTTTATTTCCCAAGATTTTTCCATTTTTCTATTAAGGCTGAGATGAAATGGGACATGCTTAAACATATAATTTTACCCCCCAACTGAATTATATTTTGCTCAAGCTTCTTTTCTTTTCCCTGGAAGATATGAATATAGGGCCCTTTGTTGGCTGAGAACATCTGAAAACTGTGGGGAGGTCAGTGGGTAAGAAAAAGAAACTTCAGTTGATTAGTTGATTGATGTTTCACTTTTTTTTTCTTCTCAGAATGTGTTTGTTTTCTGCAGAAGCTGGACTTGCACAATGGTGAAAGAGACCCTGAAAGCAGACGATAAGCATAGGGTGTATGCATTGCATTCCAGCGACCCTTACCCTGTCCAGTTCTCAGTTATTGTTATTTTCATTATCCCATGAGTTTCACGACCCATGAGATAGTTTAACAGAGACTAAATCTGACCACCAGCAAAAGGGCATATTTCTAGAAGACAGAAAAACTAGAAAGTCGGGTTTGGATCAGGGTACAGAGTGTTGAGGTCCTGGTTTTGCTTTTATTTTCTTTCCACTATGACGTCCTTCATGCTGCTTTAAAATGCTGGTTTCTTTCAGCCTTTCCCACCTCCACCCAAGACCTACTCAAGCCAATCTTTCTTTATAACACCCTCTATTCCCTACTTCCCTACTCTACAGTCCCTTTATCCTGTGCTGACTTTCATCTTCACAACAGAGGTGAAAGAGATGTAATTTGATCCAAAAATTTTCTCTCTAAAGGCTTAATCACTAATATTTCTAGCTCAAAAAAGTTTCAAAAGAAAAGGTTTGGCTTACTCTCATCAGATCCCTTTTCAGTGAATTTCAGACATAATTACATAGATCCTGTATCAGTGGGCCAAGAAGGAAGTAAAGTATGGTCTTGCCACTTGTTGGCCAGTGACAATGGTGGCATTGGTTTCTTTCATCTGATTCTCAGTTCCCTGGTGTATAAAATGAAGTTATTCAACCCCATGCCTGAAATTAGAGCAAGTGGAGTCCAGAAGTCTTTTGGATCCTTAGAAATCCCTCAAAATTTTCTCTCCATCTTCTGAGGGGTTACTATTCCTTTTATGAATCAGGCTCAAAGGCATTATCCTGTTGAATCCTGAGCATCTGTCTCTGTACCCTCACTTTCTGGAAAACCTTGCATTTCCCTTCAAATCCAGAAAGCATAGCAACTTATCCTGTCCAATCTTTCTTCATTTTTGACACAGCCATAAAGGAAACCTTGAAGCAAGTGAATCACCCTGTAGAGAAAATCAAACTATCCGTAATAGTGAGGATAAAATATAAAATGAATATGTCACTCCTGCCATCTGCATGCATATGTATATGTCAACCTGGAGCCACCGAGAACAGTTCAATACTCTTCAAATATGTATTGAGCACCTCCCATTGAAAATTCATAATTGTAAATTGCTTTATGCTTTTCAGAATATAGTTGATGTATTGAATTAGTCAAGGCTCTATTAGTGGCGAAATTTCAAAACCAATACCAGGTTTGATAGGTGAGGTTTCCCAGAATTTCTTCAAATTTCCTCAGGAAAATTTCTAAAAATTAGCAAATGAACATCTTCTAAAGAGAGGGTGGGAATCTAAACATTTAAGATCAAATCAGTCAGGGTATTTGTGATTTGATAAGAAATATGCACTTGATCTCTGTGATACCTAATACATAATTCCAAAGTCCCTTGGAATTTCTTGTGTGACGGGAGGGTTTTTTTGTTCTAGTCAAGTGACTATTGGTAACTCCAGGATAGGTTCTAGATGAGAGTTGGTGACCAGCAAGACCAAATTACATTTAGAATATTGGCTATTTATGTTGCAGTACTCATCATTTGTGAAGCAAAGAACTAGAGATTCAGTTGAGTCGATTATGTCCATATGATGAAGTCTCTATAGAGATCCCCAAATTACAAGCTATGAAAAGTGGTCCCCTAATGCCCTAGGATAGAAACTTCTGTGCTCATAACCTTCTAACCTCACACCCTTTATTCTATTTTATATGTCTCTTCATCTATATCTTTTGCTATATTATTTATAATATACTAGTAAAATCTATAAGGGTTTCTGTAGTGAGAGCTACAAAGCAAATTATTGAGACTGAGGAGGGCATTATAGGGATCTCTATTTTTAAACCAAATCGGAAAGAAATAACTTCAGGAACTCACTATTTGCAATTAACATTTGAATCAGGGGAGCAATATTGTGGGATTCTTCACCAATGGGGGCTGCACTCTTTGGTAATCAGTGTCAGAACTGAGTCACTGGTAGGACACTGTTGCCCACCAAGTATCAAAGAACTGAGTTATTTGATGAAACCAAACATTTTGCAACCAGAGTATTTATAAGAAAAATCATTCTCTTCTGTTCTGTAGTACTGACAGAAGACTAAGAGCCAAGAGGCCATAAGACTACAAAGTGACCTCACCATCCATTCTCCATGCAAGTCCCCTAACCTTATCATTGTTCCAGGACCAATTAAGGGTAGCCCTTAAATTCCCACCATGCCATCTTCTGGATGGTCAGCCTCATTGCTTTTTCAGTCAAATTGTCCTTCTGAATCTGAGTACCATTCTCTTATGTTCTGTAGTACAGAACAGAACAAAAAAAGTTGTTTGCATAAATATGGAGAGATAGTACAGCAGGTAGGTTGTTTGCTGACCTGCATTCAACACTTGGCACCACATAGAATTCCTGAGCATCATCTAAAGGAAATCCCTGATTGCAGAGCCAGAAGTAAACTCTGAGTACTGCTGAATATGGCCCAATAAACAAAACAAAACAAACAAAAAATATCTCTTTGCATATTTAACAACAGAAGGTGATTATTGGAGTGATAGAGTGGCAAGAATCCAGAGGACAATGAGCATCCCCCTCACCATCAAAAGTGGCAAAGAGCTTATCTTTCCTAGGGCTTCTGATAATCATTAAAGGTATTGGTACTCAGATTCCGAAGGATCATTTAACTGAAGTTAAAGCAATGAGGGCGACTATCCAGGAGATGATGGCATGGTGGGTTCCAAGGGTTCCCCTTAATTGACCCTGGAACAATGATAAGGTTAGGGGACTTGCATGGAGAATGGATGGTGAGGCCACTTGGTAGCCTTATAGACTCTTGGCTCTTAGTTTTCTGTCAGTACTACAGAAAACAGAAGAGAATGATTTTATTGGAAACAGCCAGATGATCAGTATACTAACCTCAACTACCCAAGCTACTTCCAAAGCACTGGCCTTAGCAGACATAGCTCAGCCATCCTTGCGGCTATACTTGCTCACTTCAAAATTCAAGTTCTCTGGCCAGAGGATGTGATTGTTTAGCTCTGGATGCAAAGATGAAAATGCATTATTAGAGAGATGTTAGCAACTTCCCCATTCTAATCCCCCACACATATAGGGTTACTGAGTGCATTGTCTTACTTAATAGAAGGGTTTCTTCCTATTTACTTGTAAATAAAGACATGAATATTACACACACACACACACACACACACACACACACACACACACACACAATATCCCACATATTGCAGGATAACCAAGAGCTAGTTGGAGTTACAGAAATGAAGGCTTGAGGCATAGATCTACATCTCAATGAAAACTTAGGCAGATAATCGATCTCAATGTTCTCATTTGTGCAAAAGTAATGGCCATATTCATTTGATAGCATGTTGGGGAAAGGTCTGAACACACACACACACACACACACACACACACACACACACACACACACACACACATGAAACCCAGTATGCAGAATCACAGAATCATTCTCTTCTATTAAGGTAGTTTTTTTCCCCAAGGTTTTTTTCCAAAGGTTTTTTCCCAAAGTTTTTTCCCAAGATTTGCTGCAAACTCCTTATCTTACGTAAACCTGTTATGATGCAAAAGATTAGCCCAAGAGCTCAGGATTGCTGGACATATGGCATGAAGTTCTGCTATTTTTTTTATTCCCGAGATGGAGGGAGGGGGTAGGGATTACTTTTAAAAAGTTCAACTTTTATTTTTTTGTGTGAACAAAACACTGTTATACATATACTATATGAAAATATAAAGAATGCAACTGTGGTATTCAAATAAAAAATCTGTTGCTTCTTCCAAATTAAGTTCTTCATCATAGATGCCTAGATGTCTGTCTTTATCTTTCATGAAGCTTAATTTAACACACACTATACACACATATAACACACATATATGTGCATATATATACATATATATATAATTCAATTGCCACAACATCTGTACTTTCTGTGTTTAATCCTAGGAAACTAAAAAGTTTAGTTCAGTGGGATGTCAGTGCACATAACTTCAAGTTCATCGTGTAATAGGAATAAATTGGGAAATAAATTAAATTAAAAGGAACAAGAATAATCACCTATCTCAGACTCTTTTAGAAAAAAAAAGTATTCCAATCATTTGGGAGTAGTGGAATACTCCATCTCATGAGCTCTACTAAATTTTTCTTCCAGAAGCTAACAGATTCAGCAATTTGCCAGACATAAGTTACAGAAAATTTTAAAAAAATTCCACAAAGGGTTCAGCAGTAAATATTTTCAGCCTCGTGTTCATCTGTATCACAATTAGAGTTGCTCATCTCTGCCATTGTCATGTCATATAAAAGATGATGATTCCATGGAGAAGAATGGACAAGACTATATGCCAGTAGTTATTTATACAATCAGGAGATGGCTTGGATTGGAGAAGCATAAGGGTCATCAGAGTGTGGGCCAGGAGCAGATAGTGGAACTAATTTTTCTCACCCAGCTGGTCCATGTCTAAAGATTATCCTTCCACACATTCTAAAAGTTCATTCTCCCATTGACTACAAGATATCTTCCTGGGCTCTCAGTGGCTATTCCAGGCTCAGTGCTCAGAACTAAACCTTGATAGTATAATAGGAGCCCTATATGTGCCAGGGAGATTGATCAAATGTCAGTTGAAGTGGTCACTTGTAAATCAAGTGCCTTATTTCCTTCACCATCTCTTTTGAATTTTTCATTGTTTGCATATAGAATTATGAACAAATTTTGTATGTTTACTTTATATCCTGAAATTTTCTAAAATTTTTTAGTAGAATTAAGAGTTCTTTTGTAAAGAAAATTGGATTTCCTACATATATGATCATATTATCTGTGAACAGAGATAATTTTGTTTCTTGTGTTCCCAATTGATGCCTTTTCTTTTTCTTGTCCAATTATTCTGGCTAAGACTTTAAGTATAAGTTGAATAAAAGTGACAAAATCAGGCATCCTTGTTTTGTTTCTGTTAGTAAAGAAAATCTTATAGTATTTCACCACGTAAAATATTACCTGTTGCACTTCTTATATTGACTTAAATCGGTTTACATCCATCTTTAGTGCAGTAAGTAATTTTTATAGAAGAGCATTATAGGGGCTGGAGCGATAGCACAGTGGGTAGGGTGTTTGCCTTGCATGCGGCCAACCCAGGTTCAAATCCCAGCATCCCATTTGGTCCCCTGAACACTGCCAGGAGTAATTCCTGAGTGCAGAGCCAGGAATAACCCTTGAGCATCACCAGGTGTGACCCAAAAAGCAAAATAAATAAATAACTTAATTAATTAATTAATTTAAGAGCATTACACTTTGCAGAGATATCTCCAGACATGGCACCACATTGAACCTCATTTCCAGGGGTAACTGGAAGGGGGTTGGTGAGCCTCACACCAGCCCAAATAGAGCCTTGGTGGCTGAAAACCCCCAGAACCCGATCACCTCCATGCTCACTACCCATCTCCACAAACTGGGAATGAACAAGAATAAATCTGCTGAAAAACTCAGGTATGCTACATTTGTGACCAAAATCTCCAGGCGTTTGTGGAGTTGAGAATGGGTGACCTCCCCCCATTTCCCTATCTTTCCGAGAGTCTGGTGGCCATGTCCAAGAACTGCGTCCAGTGTAAATAACCTTGTTAATGGCTATGACCCAGAGATTCACATTAATTCTGGAAGAGAGCAACAAGCCACAGAGATGATTCTGGATTCCAAAGTCATTTCCAGTTGTATCACCCTATTTGAAATTTTAGAGTCCTTGAAGAGCGCACTACCATAAATGCGGCTACATGAGATTTCATACTCTTCTCCACTATACACCAAGAGTAGCACACCACAGTTGATGTCATTTGATAGGGTTAAAGTAGAAGGCAATCAATCTCTGTCCATAAATAAATAGGTAAATAGTAGCACCCAAAACTTAACAAGTAACATGTTAGTAATTTCTTATACAACAGTTTAAAGGCTCTAGAGTGAAGTACAACAATCTTTACACATTTTCCTCTAAGTAAACTTTTTTGTATTATTTTTAATGTAGTATTCATAAAAACGTACAAAATAAATTAGTTAGGATCAGCTTTTGGGCCAGGCTTGGGTAGTGATGGGAAAATTTGAAATAATGGTGGTGGGAAGGTGTTATGGTGGTGGGATTAGTGTTGGAATATTAAATGTAATAAATTACTCTGAACAACTTTATAAAAATAAAATAAAGTTGGAGAGAATAAAAGAGAGCATTAAACTTTGTCAGATTATATATTTGCATCAAATAAGATGCTCATGTGGTTCATTTGGTCACTCTCAGTATAACATGTTGAGTTTCCATATCCTTACATTCCAAGAAAAAAATCACTTTTTTATACTGCTTTGTCATTATACTAGCAATACCATTTAACTTTGCTGACTGAAATTATATAATATGCACCATCTTTATTAATGTTACCATAAAATTATTAATTTCTTTAAACTGTTAGTAGTAGTCTTATGATCAGTAATACTTAGTCTATGTAAAAGACCAAATAATCCTTAATACTCCCTTCTGCCAAGGATCACTTGATCTTCCAAATTACGCAAAAGAGTAGAGCTTTGCCTCTATCTTATGGATGAATAAACTGCAAAACTGTTTAGATGAGATAATTTTCTTTGGCTTAACAGAGAGAATTACTAAGCAACTTTCATACAGATATGAAGTGCTATTTAGGCTTATTATAAGTGATCCTAATGAAACTGAAAAGACAAGAGGAAACTTTAGAACATAAAATTATAGTTCTGTAACGCTCAGAACTGTGGGATGAACTACACCAGGCAATGTGGTCTCCATGTTAGAGGGTTAACCTGCCAAGGTGAAGAGTTCTTTTTCAAAGAAGATTCTATTGGAAATTTGAGTATTATAATGAAGTCGATATTATTGAAAAACCTCTTTTACTTGTACTTGATTATTTGTGCTTATGTTTAGATCCAGTGATAAAAGGTAAGTAAAAAATTTGATTTATCAAAATTTTCTGAAGTCTTAACTATATTCATAAGAAGTATCATTTAAGAAGTATCTAGGATCTAAAGACATAGTTACACATCAGATATTCTTGAGAACAGGTTTCAATTGTATAATAAAACATACTTATTTACCTCATGTAAATAAGTATTATTTATTACTTGGGGTGCCCCAGAGGGGGGCAGGTGAGAGCCCTCCCCCCAGCAAGGGACGCAGCCCTGGCAGCCGACCTCCACTACCGAACCGCCATCACGCTCCAGGCCGCTTTCCACATGCTCAGGCCTCGCCTCACATATGAGTGAACATATTCCTGGACTGCACGGTCACTTTTGCAGCAATGCAACACATCATAAGACACTCTTTACCCATTTTCCATAATTATCACACTATATTATATATCCGCCTCTTGGAGAGCCCAGCAAACTACTGAGAGTATCCTGTCCACACATACTTCAATATGCCAAAAACAGTAATAATAACAGGTCTCATTTCCCTGACCCTGAAAGAGCCTCCAATACATTGGGAAAGATGAGTAAGGAGAGGCTACTAAAATCTCAGGGTTGGGACAAATGGAGATGTTACTGGCACCTGCTTGAGTAAATCGAAGAACAATGGGATCACAGTGATACAGCGATACAATGATTTACTTCTTGTATTTAATTCAAGTGGGACATACCTCATGAGTATTTTTTAATATGAACTCTTCTTCCTCCAAAGCCATTTCAGTGGGACATTATGGCTGTTTGGGGAACAAAGAGACAGTAGGAATCCCTGAATCTGACTCCTCCCTCTGACACAAGTTGGAGTTGGAAGGTAGGTCCAAAGTCACCTGGTGAGTTTTTTTACCTTCTGCTATAGAATTTTTTTTAAACCAGATAGTACTGATCTATATCCCATGTTTTAAGATTTCCTAACAATAATAAAAATATTTTTCTATAAGTATTGAATACGTTTCTTGATCTATACTTTCAAGGTAAACACACAATTTGCAAGTAGCTAAGTTTGGAAGATTCTTTGGAAGATTCTCAGTCACCAAATACCTTCTTGCAGATAACTGAAATCTCTCCATGCTGTAATTTAATGGTTTCTAAAACTAAATGGCCAGTGTTCTGTAGGCTCTCACATATTGAGCCTCCCTGTGCCACGTGTCTCCCTTGCTAAAGCTTAAGCTACTCTAAAATCAGGATCCCACAGAGACCCATGTTGACCACAGGCTGGCACATAGAACATGCTTGGAATAAACACAGGACTATTTATGGTAGGCACGAGGCCATGGAGATCCATGTATTCATTTTATAGTCCAGGACACGTAGGTCCAGGTGGTGTAAGTAACTTACTCAAAATTATTTTACTGTTTCTTCATGGTACCTGAACTGCAGCGACGTCAGGAACTTAAACCACAGAGATAATGGCTTCTTAAAAGAGAACTTGCCCACTTACAAAGAATGTCTGTGTTTCAGATTAGGCACACTCACAAATAGCCCTTATAATATCTATGCCCAGCTCAGAGGTGGTAAAAGTTGAATTTCAGTAAACCTATCTCAGAATTAGCTTTATCACCTTCCTGTTCTTCTGAAATATTTGCTCACCCAACAAGAAAATGATACTCTTCTCTGTAGTGCCTGCTTGCTGAATCTCATTCAAAGAAAGAGTTTTTCTGCTTCCTCTTTCTATTTTTGTATATTATGTACATTCATTTATCTAGCATTTTATTATTTTTATTATTATTATTATTATTATTACTTGATTCATGCCACCTAATTTTTAGGGCCTACTTCCAGCCTGGCGTTCAGAAATAAATCCTGGGGCAGCTCAGGGGAACTTAAAGTGCTGGGTATCAAACTTGGGGATGCTTCCTGTGAAGCAGCACTCCTGCTTTTAAACTTTCTTCCTGGCAGTATTATTTCACGGTCACGGTCCTCCCGTTGTTCATTGATTTGCTCGAGCGAGCCCAGTAACATCTCCATTGTGAGACTTGTTGTTACTGTGCTTGGCATATTGAATAAGTCACGGGGAGCTTGCCAGGTTCTGCTGTGCGAGTGAGATACTCTCGGTAGCTTGCCGGGCTTTCCGAGATGGGTGGAGGAATCAAACTCGGGTTGGCCATATTGGCTGCATGCAAGGCAAATGCCCTACCGCTGTGCTTATAAAAAAATATTCAGACAAAATTCTTCCCACTGATTCCATTATTTTATTTAATTTTTTGTTTGTTTTTGGGCTACACCCAGCTGTGCCCACTGTGTTCAGGGCTTGCTTCTGGATATAAGCTCAGTGGTCATTCCTAGCAGTGCTCAGTGGTGTCAGGGGGTAGAACCTGGGTCAGCTGCTTGTAAGGTAAGCACCCTGCCTGCTGTATTATTGCTCTAGCCTCCATAACATTTTTTTTAATTTTATTGAATCACTATGAGATAGTTACAGGCTTTCATGGTTGGGTTACAATCACACAATGATCAAACACCCATCCCTCCACCAGTGCACATTGCCCACCACCAATATCTCTGGTATACCTCCCTTTTCTCACCCTCCCACTGCCTCCATGGCAGACAATATTCCCCATACTCTCTCTCTACTTTTGGGCATTATGGTTTGCAATACAGCTACTGAGAGGTTATATGTTTGGTTCATTATCTACTTTCAGCACACATCTCCCATCCCGACCAATTCCTCCAACCATTATTTTCTTAGTGACCCCTTCTCTATTCCAGCTGCCTTCTCCCCTCCACTCATGAGACAGGCTTTCGGCTAGCCTCCATAACTTTTAAGTTGTTTGACATTTGTTTTAAATGCTAAATGATATGCTTATTTTGTTTTTTTTTCCCTTGATTTTATTTTATTTTTTTACAGTTGTAAATTTACAATTTTTTGTGCTTTGGTTTCAATTATACAATGATCAGATACCCATCCCTCCACCAGTGCCCATTTTCCACCACCATGGATAATATCCCTCCCACCCCCATCCCCCCGTCCCCCCTGTCTCTGTGGCAGGGCAATCCCCTGTGTTCTCTCTCTCCTTTTGGGTGTTGTGGTCTACAAAAGAGGCATTGAGTGGCAAACATATTCAGTCCATAGTCTACTTTCGACATGCATCTCCCCTCCTGGGAGGATCCTCCAAACATCCTTTATTTGGTGCTCCCTTCTCTATCTGAACTGCCCTTTCCTCTAGGATACCCGGCTGGCCTCTAAGTTATGGAGTAATCCTCCTGGTGCTGATCTCAGCTATTCTTGGGTATTAATCTCATACTTTGTTACTTTATATCCCCCAGATGAATGCAATCTTTCTATGTCTATCCCTCTCTTTCTGACTCATTTCGCTTAGCATGATACTTTCCATATTGTACCACTTGTATGTAAATTTCATGACTTCATCTTTTCTAACAGCTACGTAGTACTCCATTGTGTAGATGTACCAAAGTTTCTTTAACCAGTCATCTGTTCTTGGGCATTCAGGTTTCTTCCAGTTTCTGGCTATTGTAAAGAGTGCTTCAATGAACAAACAAGTGCAGATGTCACTTCGACTATACATTTTTGCCTCTCTGGGATATATTCCCAGGAGTGGGATTGCTGGGTCAAATGGGAGCTCAATTTCTAATTTTTTGAGAATTGTCCATACTGTTTTCCAGAAGGGCTGAACCAGTGGACATTCCCACCAACAGTGAAGGAATGT
This sequence comes from Sorex fumeus, assembly GCF_029834395.1. NCBI lineage: Eukaryota > Metazoa > Chordata > Mammalia > Eulipotyphla > Soricidae > Sorex > Sorex fumeus. Next base: position 46,387,791 of record NW_026606059.1, on the reverse strand, counting down.
CCCTTTCTCGCCACATCCACGCCAGCATCGGTTGCTTTTGTTCTTTTGAATGTGGGCCAGTCTCTGAGGTGTGAGATGGTATCTCATTGTGGTTTTGATCTGCATCTCCCTGATGATTAATGATGTAGACTATTTTCTCATGTGCTTTTTTTTTCTTTTTTTATTAGTGAAAAACCATGAGGTACAGTTATAGGCTTACAAATTTTGTGCTTGGGTTTCAGTTATACAATGATCAAGTGCCCATCCCTCCACCAGTGCCCATCATCCATCCCCATGGGTCCCAGTATCCCCCCCCACCCTCGTCCCCCCCCCCCCCCCCCGTCCCATCCTGCCTCTGTGGCAGTGATCTGCCATTTGACCCAGCTATAGCACTCCTGGGAATATATCCCAGAGAGGCAAAAAGGTATAGTCGAAGTGACATCTGCAATTGTTTGTTCATTGCAGCACTCTTTACAATAGCCAGAATCTGGAAAAAACCTGAGTGCCCAAGAACAGATGACTGGTTAAAGAAACTTTGGTACATTTACACAATGGAGTACTATGTAGCTGTTAGAAAAGATGAAGTTATGAAATTTACATACAAGTGGTACTACATGGAAAGTATCATGTTAAGCGAAATGAGTCAGAAAGAGCGGGATAGACACAGAAAGATTGCATTCATCTGGGGAACATAAAGCAACAAAAAGGGAGATTAACACCCAGGAATGGCTGAGATTAGTACCAGGAATTTTGCTCCATGAATGGAAGGCCAGCCACAGGCTCTAGGTGAAAAGGAAGCTCAGATAGAGAAGAGAGTACCAAATGAAGGGTGTTGTGAGGGTCCTCCCAGGGTGGGAGAAGCATGCTAAAAGTAGTCGATAGACCAAACATGATATGCTTATTTTGAATCACATTCTTTACTTAGGAATACATATTTTACTAAATTTTATGGATTTGTTTACTTTGGTTGGGCTTTTGGACCCAGTGGTGCTCAGGGAATACTCTTTTTGTAATTTTTTAATTTTTATTAGTGAAACACCATGAGGTACAGTTGTAGACTTACAAATTTTTGTGCTTGGGTTTCAGTTATAAAATGATCAATGATCCCTCCACCAGTGCCCACCCTCCACCACCATGGGTCCCAGTATCCCTCCCACCCCCCAATCCCCCATCCCACCCTGCCTCTGAGGCAATACTCTTGACTTTATGCTAAAGGAGGGCTAGAGCTATAGCACAGCGGTAGAGCATTTGCCTTGCTTGCAGCCAGCCCAGCCGAGCAGGGTTCAATTCCTCCGCCCCTCTCAGAGAGCCTGGCAAACTTCCGAGAGTATCTCGCATTGGCAAGCTACCCATGACCTATTCAATATGCCAAACACAGTAACAACAAGTCTCAAAAATGACATTACTGGGCCCGCTCGAGCAAATCGATGAACAATGAACAACGGGAGGACAGTGTTTATTTGTTTGTTTTGCTAAGGGATCACTCCTGGGATGTCCTAGGGACCCTGTGCAGTGCAGAGGATCACCATGAGCTGCATGCAACACAAATGCTTTAACCCCTGTACTATGTCCCTGATCCCTAATTTTCTGACATGAAAATGTCAGAATTCAACGGTCTCACATTTTGATAATGTTCTGACTTCAATCCTTATACTTTAGACCCTTCTTTCTGTAACTGGAGATTCAGAGTTAGACCGTGGTGTTATTGTAACCTCCAAAGATTTTATGGGGGGTGGGGGAGAACTGGCAACCTCTCCATACAATCTACAAATAACACTGCACAGATTTTAATGAGGAACAAAAGCAGTATCCAAGTTCTTCACACACATATAAATTATGATGAGTGGAAAAGAGCTAAAATCATGAACTTGTAATATGTGAAAGAAAAAGAGAGACCCCAAAGGATCAGTTTTATCTAACTGCTCTTGCACATTTTCCATTCTAGTCTGGAAGGAAACTGAAAGAAACACCTCAGACTAAAACCATTAAGTCACCTTGTGCTACAAAAGAACAGAAACAGAACTAAGATTTCTCCCTCTGCTGCCTTCATTCTGATGTGACCCTTGGGATGATATCTGTGAAATCAATGATCTGTTACAGGAGGGACTTTCTACAGTGACTTCAGAAAGTTCTTCATTGGAAATGTGATTCCTTTTATTATCAAGGGAGAAATAAAACGTATACGAATAGGCAGTTTCATTGCTTGATTCAAGCATTACATTTTATTACTATTGTGGGCGTGTTTTGTCATACTCACTGCCATCTGTTAATGTTCAGGATCAAAGCACCTTTCTAGTTTGCTTAAGGAGAATCTGAACAGTGTTGCTGTGTGTGGAGTTGTCCCTCAGGGTCGCAGCAGGGCCTTGCCTCTGTGGGATATATTGGGCCTCTTGCAGGCATGAGACACATTTTTATCTTTATCCAACATGCTGTCTGGCCTACAGTCTACACTCAATAGCCATATCTTGATGTCTATTTTCTGCTTTAGCACAAAATGTGTTCTCAGTAAAGTGTTCTCTCTACTCTGTGCTGCCTATATCAGGCATTTTGTGCCACTTCCAAGGCTGGTGCCCGCCTCCTTTCTCTTGCCAAACTGTGCATCCTCAGTGTCCAGAGTAACAGCTGTGTGTCCAGGGATAGCATGTGGCTTTGCTGAGACTGGGGTCCCTGGAGAGATCCAGTTCCTGCCTGCCTCCTGCGAGCAGGGACCTGGATAGTCTGAGTTCCATCCTGACAGAATTGATTTCTGTGTGAGCCTGGAAAATGAATCTGTGGGCAGGCTGGGGAATATTACAAAATGAATGGTCACAAATAACTGGATCAGGAGCCAGATTCCACAGAGAAATTTATCATCTGACAACAGCATAGGGACTTAGTGGGTTTCCTCAGGATGGAGGTCCCTGTGCTGACAGCTCATGGTAAACCCTCCCAGGTCCTGTAAGAAAGATATCTACCTAGAAGAGCATGAAAAATGGACCCGAGTTTGAAGTGGGGAGCAAGCACAAGTCCTGTAGCTAGCACAGTAAGCACACACTAGGCAAGCTTTTAACAATCTGCTTATGATTTTTTTCTTTTTGGGTCATATCCGGTGATGCACAGGGGTTACTCCTGGCTCATGCACTCAGGAATTGTTCCTAGTGGTGCTCGGGGGACCATATGAGATGCTAGGAACCGAACCTGGGTCGGCCGCGTGCAAGGCAAGTGCCCTATCCTCTGGGCTATCACCCCAGTCCCTACTCATGATCTTTATGTCTCAGTTTCTTTATTTGTATAACAATTATAATAAATGTGATTTTGTGGGTCCACTCACAAGAAGAGATCCACTAGCAGCTGGTACTTGAGGAATCATCTGTTGAATGAGCCAGAGTATAAACCATCTTTCCCAGTACCAAGTGAGTAATTTGTGCTTAAAAGAAGAAAATAAATGAGAAAATTTGCATACATCTCTTATGCACATGACATATAATCCATTGTTTAAAATGAGGTTTTCATTCCAACAAGATTTTATCACCTGCAACATGGTTGCCTCCATGATTTATAAACATAGACTTAAGAGATAATGCAGTATTGTCTAGATGACAGAGAATGTATCAGAATCCCCTTGATGCTCTCTCAGTACCATCACACAATTCTGCTTCCCCTCATCCACCCTCCATATAGCTTTCAGAATTAAACAGATGAGTACTGCTCAACCCCAGCCCAGAACTTCCATATCAGCTGGACAACTGTGAGTCATGTTTTCAAATCTTGCTTCTGTTAATCATACCTTTGTTTTCTCACCGCTTATGCTAAATTGTATCCGGATATTTGGCCAAATAGTACTCTGTAGAAGTAATGAAGGTTCTCAAACCATACAATTTACATTAGATGAATTAACATTTACATCATCATACTTGGGATGAGAGCTAATTACCCTCCATGGAGTGGTTCTTTCATTTTATTTATTTATTTATTTATTTATAATTGAATCACCATGAGATACAGGTACAAAGCTTCCATGATTGAGTTTCTGTCATACAGTCATACAATACCCATCCCTTCACCAGTGTGCATTACCACCACCAATATTCCCATTATCCCTCTCATCACTCCCACCCTACCCTACTCTCTGACTCTATGGCAGAGAATTTTCTTCTTATTCTCTCTCTACTTTTAGTCATTATGGTTTGCAATACAGAAACTAAGAGACCATGATGTTTGGTCTTTTACTTTCAGCACACATCCATGACGTGGGTCTTGAGCTTTTGGAATGTTGGAATCAATTGCGACCAATCTTCCCTAGGTTTCCATACTACAGTAATAGCCTTCAAATTTTTGACTTTGCAACCATAGGAAGGACACACGCACATGCATGCACGTATGATCACACACACACACACGCACACACACACACACACACACACACTGTGAATTCTGTTTCTTTAGATAACCCAGATGAACACAAATCTCTCCAGGTAATTTGCCGTCACAGTACTCTTAATTGTAGCTACCTGTTGCAGCCAAGTGTGCCAACAAGGTGGTCACCTTGACTTCTTACACAGGCATCTTTGTTTTCCACTTGATCCAGTGCCTGTACTGAACATTCAGACCTCTCTTTCCTCTGAGGTCTAGTCATAAGCATCTTATATGCACAGTGGTACATGCTTCACTTGCTGTGGTTTTCTGTCTATGTGATGGAATTGTATATCTTGTACTGAATTTGTATATCTGAATTTGATCTTCTTAACTGGATGCAGCCTGAAGCCAGGGATTTTTTTTTTCCCAGTCAGATTTCCTAGCACAAGGGAAGGAGAGAGGGAGAGGGAGAAAGAGAGAGGAAGCCGGGGATTGGGGTGAGAGAAGAGTGAGGAAAGAGAGAGGGAGGACAGAGAGAGAGAGAGAGTGGGAGAGAAAGCAAGAAGGAGGGAAGGAGAGAAGGAGAGATGGGGGAGGGGAGGAATGTGTGGGCCAAATGGTCAGAAACAAGTAGATAACATCCACTGGGGTAGAGGAACCCACTGATAGAGCTCCTGATGAGTCAAGCTGGAACAATCTTGGAGTTCAATTTGGAACAACCAAATTAAGTTGTGCTGCATGAAATACCAAAGAATAAAAACATGAACCTAAGTTGATATGAATAAATAACAGGTCCATTAATAAGTCAATGATATATATTTCCAAGATTTTCGTAACGTTCTAAAGAGGCAAAACCTAAATCTTCATCTAACTGCTATCAGTTCCACTTAGTGTCAGCTTTCAAATGGTATTGAAAGGGGTTGGGACAGGAGAAGAACTTTAAAGTGGAGAAATTTGCCAAACATGACTTAGGTTAAGTCACTAGGTTAAATCTAAATGTTATAAACCATGCTGATTGAATGTAATCTTGACTTTATCTGATTAAAAATTCCCCTTATTCTTCCTTCCTTAAAACAACAACCACAGTCTAATCTTGAGAAAAAACATCAAAAGAATCACTTAGTAGGACATTCAGCATTTATTCTAAAAACAATAGTACTGTAGCTCTGTCCTCCCCTTGTTCATCAATTTGCTCGAGTGGGCACCAGTAATGTTTCCATTGTGAGACTTGTTGTTACTGTTTTTGGCATATCAAATGTGCCACGGGGAGCTTGGCAGGCTCTGCCATGTGGGCAAGATACTCTCCAGTAGCTTCCCAGGCTCTCTGAGAGGGACGGAGGAATCGAACCCAGGTTGGCTGCATGCAAGGCAAATGCCCTACCTGCTGCGCTACTTTATCTCATAAAGTTTAGATTCTAAAAACTATAAGAGTCTAAAATAAAGGGAATTCATGACTACCAAAAATAATGTGGTATCCTGCATGAGGTGCTGAAATAGAACAGGAACATGGTATAAAAATCAAGGAATTTAGAATCAATTGAAAATAAATTGTTGGTACTAGGCAATCAAAATAAGGACCTCCCCACATGCTTGCAGAGTATGTAATTCACCAATGAGCTAAATCTTCAGCCTAAACTCTGAAATTAAGTTAATATTAATGCATCAATTCATTAATTTGTTTGCCATCCTAATGAAGATATTAATAATAGAGTAACTAGATGTGGAGTACATGAACACAATACATACTAACTGTTTCTTTTTGCTATAGATTTAAAACTTAAAAAAAACTATTAAAAATAAAAGAGCAAAAAGATTCCAAGCTTGATCAAGATATCTCAATGCCTTGATCTTCTTTTCTGATTTGGATTCTGATTCAGACAAACTTATATGTGGACACACAAACACAGATGGGTGTATGAGAAGGGCAGGAATCAAACTCAGGACTGAGTTTTTAAGACAATTCTGATTGTCAGTGACACTGTGGAACTATTTTTGTTTTTCTTTTACGGATCATTCTTTTCCCAGCAAGAATGTTCACAGGGTTTAAGTAGCACTTTTTGGTCTAGCCTTAATCTTTCAGGACTGGGAAATTACATTTATTACTCTCCACCACAAAGTCAGATCACAGTAGTAATTTGCATTCTGAAGAAGGAAGTCAACTACCATGATTTATATGAGAATGATCAGTACCCTGGCCTTCCAACAGCTTCTAATTAGGCCACCCACCAGTTACTATCTGCTCTCTTGCTCCATCTACTGGACTTTGTTTTAATCATCAACATAAAAGCACATCTCTGGCAAAACCCAAGGCTAGGCACTAAGAGGTAACATAATTTTATCACATCGAAGGATACTGGGAATAGAAGGAAGATTTAAATTTAAGGTTCACTCATGCCTTTTACTAAAATAAAAGCCAAGTGTTTAATGCATTGGGTACCTAATATGAGTGGTGTCAAACTTTTCGTTGTTTGAACTTTGCTCTTGCAACTTTGCTCTTACAATTTTGTTCTTTCTACTTTCTACTGCTCCGGTAAGTCACAATATTCTTTGGAATTCACTTTTCTCAACTGGATAATTAGCAGAAAACATTTATTTTACAATTACTGTTGTTCTACCTATTTTCTTTCTGCCTTAGCTATCAATCCTTAAAAAAAAGAGAAAGGAATTTTGATAAGTACATTTCTTGATTAATAAATAAATTTATAAGCTTTTTTTCACTTTTTGGGTCACACCCGGCAATGCTCAGGGGTTACTCCTGGCTCTGCACTCAGGAATTCCTCCTGGAGTTGCTCGGGGGACCATATGGGATGCTGGGAATCGAACCCGGGTTGGCCGTGTGCAAGGCAAATGCCCTAACTGCTGTGCTATCGCTCCAGCCCCAACTTTATAAGTTTTAAAAGCATACTTCAATAAGTACACAGCAGCACACACTTTTATGTATACATTTCACTCCTTAGGGACTGGGAGAATGGGCAAACAGGATTTGAGAAACCTTATTTCCGTGTAGATCAAATGAAGCCTCCCCATCCATACATGCACTAGGGATCAAACCATGGCTGGCTAAGTACAAGGCAAGTGCTTTAACTCCTATACTATGATGGTGATATCTAGCTATCGATGGAATTTTATTTAAACTGGTCTGTGCGGATGTTTATTTAAATGGGCAGGCCACTTGCTTTAAAACCCACATTCTTTTAGTCTATGAAAGATTTCACAGAATGGGGACTAATATTGTTGATGGAGGTGATGTAAATGAAATCATCAATGCACTAAATCCTTGGAAAGGTTCAGTCAAACCTGAGAAAAGAGGGAACTCAGAATAGTTAATAAATGAATTAAGTAAAAAAAGAGAGAGAGAGAGAGAGAAATCTGCACTAATATCTGCTACAAAACTCAGGGTGGTAGAGATTAGGAAAGAAATTGTGGCAAGGATTTTTCTTTGTTAAGTAATTTAACTACAGAATATGGGGGAGAAAGGGAGAGGGAAACAGGGAGGATAGGAGGAAAGGATAGGAAGAGAGAGAGGGAGAAATCATCAGAGCTGTAAAAAGAAGGTTAATTAGTATTTAAACACACAATAATGTTTTCTCCTTGGTTGGCCTGGAAAAATAAATTATGTGTTTCAAAGCATAGCTTACAGCCTATAATTGAAAGTGAGCATGTTGAATGTAGATTTTTTGATGTGGTAGAGGAAGAATGAGAAACAAAGTAGAAAGAAATAAAGTAGAAGTAAGCAAACATACTCCCAGAGTCCCTAGCTCAGGGCAAAGTGAGGAAGAAGGATGGTTGACAGGAACAAACAGAGCTGACTTCATACCCATTCCTGTCCTTGATGTCCCCCCCACCCCTCCCCGAGTCACCCTGGCAAGTTACTTTGCTTTCTGGAGTCCCTAGGACCTCACTTGTAAAATGAAAGTAATAACAGTTTTTCAGTGTGCAGTTAGGAGATAACAAAGTTTTACTTAGAGAAGGTCTGGCATGATACGGGGTACAAAAGAGATGTTCAATAAACACATATCCCCAGTAAACACAAATTCCGTCTACTTTAATTCCCTTCTCTCTGAATTTTTATATCTATAAAAGCCCTTAATAATATTGTGTCTTCTATTTCTGAATTCAGTTATCAACTGAATCATCAATTCAGTTCAGTTTCATCTCATTTTCTTCAATTAGGAAAAATTTCTTACAAAACGACTGTAACACAACACAATACAACACAGTAAGAGGAAATACAAAGGCAAACAAAATCTAGAGTGTGTTCTCCAGTTGTCTAAACCACATTGAGAGAAATTAGAAACCTATCAAGGGTCTTTGATTGGAAAGTTTTCATTGGTTATTGGTAAGTGGAGAGCTTCTACAAGGGAGTGGTCCTGTCAATTTTTATCTAGGTTTTCATAGCAATCAAAGCAATTGGCTATTTTTAGGTGTGGAGAAGCTGAGCCTCAAAGAAAGTACCTGGTTTATTCAATGTTGCTCAGCACAGATGAGAGGATGTTAGTTTTAATCCACATCAGTTTACAGGAACTCACTCAGAGTTTAGGTTTCACCAGGGTCACGAAGCCCAAACCTGCCTGGATCACCTTCTTCCTTTCAGTATCCAGATGTATTTATGTATTAAAGTGCAGCTGTTTGCAGCTGTTGGTGTCTGGGGAGAAAGCATTGGTCCATGTTCATGTCAAGTATGTTCATTTTTCAGGACAGTGGAATAAAATTTTATAAAGAAGGTTTAAAAAATGTTTTACTTTCCCATGAGTAGTGACACTCACTTTATGGTTCTTAGATAACACCTTATTCTAGAAAGAACATCCAAAGATGTCTCAGCTGTGTCAAAAATAAACTGAAACCAATGAACCGAAGTGGAAAGAGACGCTTCTTTCTTGTTCTCTTTCTTCTCCCTGTCATCATGCCTTGAAAAGGGCCTCCCACAGAGTCTGCGCACAATATCAATTTACTGCGGGACAATTAATTATTCCACCATTTCTGCTATTAATCTTCACTTCCAATGTTCACACTCTAGTAATCATTTTCTAACAAGTTCTAAATTTATTCTTTATTTCAACCATTCTCATGAGATACAAATTACCCCAGACGCTCCACATTAAACATGTTTGTATCATTTTCATTCTACCATCACAACAACACACAATTTCAAATACTATTAATGTCTTGCAATTATTTACTAAATATATTTAGTTATACAGTGTACTGATATCTGGATTTCTCTTTGTTTTCTCCATCCTTTGAAGATTTTGTTTCCTGATGAGGAATAATATTTAAACAAATTATTTGCATATCTTAAAGTCTTTTATTCTCATTAAATGGTTGCTTTACTGAATGCACACCCCAGGTTACCATATTTAGTGCTTAAATGTCAATAGCGATGACTGATATTGTTTTAGTCATATGCTTAGTCACTTTTCTTTAGCACATTAGAGGGAGTGCTTTTCCTTTCCTGGAATCTCTTTTGGGGAATGAAAAGTCTATTGTGAGTATAATTGTCATTCCCTTATCAATCATCTGCTTTTCTCGTTAATGGATTTCTACATTATTTTTGAACTATAACTTTTATTTTTTATGTAGGAGTATTGCTATTTATTCAGCCATTGATTAGGTTTATTGAATTGGGCATGAACTTCACGAACTTGAACTTTTAATGTTTAATTATACCTTTAGGTGGAAAGAAACCTCTGGATTTCCTCTCTTTGATATCTGGGTAGACAGCACCCACCCAAAAGAAGAGAGAGAACAAAGGGGAATGCCCTGCCACAGAGGCAGGGTGGGACGGAAGGTATGGGGGGTGGAAGGGATGCTGGGGTCAGTGGTGGTAGAGAATGGGCACTGGTGGAGGGATGGGTATTCCACCACCGTATAACCAAAACCCAAGCACAAAAATTTCTAAATCTAAAAAAAAATAAATACAATAAAAAGGACAAAGTGAAAAAAAAAGACATTTATGGAAAAAAGAATAAAGCATTCTACATGTGCCAAAAAAAAAAAGTGGCTCCTTCTCAAATTCTGGGTGTTTGATTCATTCTCTCATCTGTCTCTGGAAGTCTAGTCTGGAAGGGGGACAGACTTCCAAGCCTTCTTGACTCAGTCTCCCTCTTCTCTTGGGTCTCATGGCCCAGACACCCCATTCCCTCAGATGCTCTGAGTGATCCACACCCCAGTATTTTCCAGGACCTTCTTGTACTCCTTTCACTGCGTCTCACCAGGGCTATAAGGAACTTAGTGAAGTATCTGTGGTATAAAATTTAAGAATATCTTCACTCTCAGATGCAACCCCTACACTTGAATACCCTGGGGGTTAAGGTCACCTTAAATCATATATCCTGGTATTTAACCTGCCTCACTGTTACCAGGGCTGGAGCAATAGCACAGTGGGTAAAGGATTTGCCTTGCACGCAGTCGACCCAGGTTCGATTCCTCCATTCCTCTCGGAGAGCTCTGCAAGCTACCGAGAGTATCCTGCCCTCACAGCAGAGCCTGGCAAGCTCTCTGAGGTGTATTCGATATACCAAAAACAGTAACAAGTCTCACAATGGAGATGCTACTGGTGCTTGCTCGAGCAAATTGATGAACAATGGGAGGACAGTGCTACAATGATACAGTGCCACTGTTACCAAAGTCTATTCCTAACCTGAAATTGCTTGTTTTGATGGTTAATGTTACATGTAAACTTAACTGCACCTTGGAAAGTCCGGGCATTCAATCACACATTTTTCCCCAGCTTATTTTTTGGATGAATTGGATTTTGAATGCTTAAACTGAGTCAAGCAGAGTTGCCTCCCTAGCGTCTCGTCTAATCAGTTGAAGTCAAATAATAAGCTACAAATGAAAAGGTTAATTTCCCCCATAGAAAAGAAGGAATTCCTCCTTATCCATAATCATTTCCTCCCTTGAAACTTGAACGGAAACATTTGCTGCTCCTGAATCCAAGCCACTGATTTTCAGGGAATTTACACCACTGTCTTCCATGTGTCTCAAATCTTCAGTTAGCTTATTGTGGCTGTTGGGACTCCTCAACCTCAAATGGCAGTCCTAGGACCCAATTCCTTTTTATACATCCTCACCTTCTTGTTCCCCATTTTACTAGTTCTATGAACACTTCCTACTACACTACTTTTCTTTTATTGCTCTGATCGCTATTCTTCTAAATGGTAATCCCTTGATCTCTGCCTCCTGGATTCATTAGCTACCGTGTGTGTGGTTGGAGCTTGTGAGTTCTCCCTGACAGAATGTGGAAAAGGGGTCAGTCAATAACCTGTGTGACATTACACTGTATAATCTTTATTCACTCAAAACGGAACTGTTGTTGTTCTTAGAAAATAGAAAAGTTTATTGGAAGGAAGAGGAGAAAGAGAAAGGAAGTCCTCATCTGGGAAGAAACTTAGATTAGGACCAAGTTGAATAGATTCTATTATAAATAGCACACTGTACATGACAAATGACATAGGCTTCTCAATTAAAAGTGATCTTCTGAAGGAATGAAGCTTCCAATTTACCCTGACAATCTATGATAGATGGCTGTTTAATGCATGTTTATGTATTTATTTAAGGGATAAAGTCATATTCCCCAATGTGGGCAACACTACACCCTGGTGAGCATTGGGATCCAAGAAAAGCAATTGTAGTCTTGGGTATAATTGGGGGCAATTCTTGTTCTGGATTACAGGAAGTAGATATTTAGGGGGACTCAATAAAATAAATTTTTCTGTAAAGGCAGTTACAAGTCAAATAAGTTTTAAAATCGCAGTTCTAGAGCTTCATTACACTTTCCCCTTTGGACAGGCACTGACTTCCCTCTCTGATTCTGGAGAATATACCTCGGGTTCATAGCATGAAGAAAGATGATCCAGTACAAGCTTGCAGTGTATGAGTCTCTATTAGGTCAACTGGTCAGTCTTCCTAGTTTTCAGAATGTCTATAACCCCAGCAACTTTACCAGGGAGGAATTAATTCTTTGCATGAGTGAAACTCATATTATAGCTAAACAAAGATCTGGGGCCTTTATGCAAGCAAACTCTGAATGTGTTTAGAAGAAAGGAGAAACCAGGAGTCTTCTCCATGCAATGCCCATTCTGACTGCCTGTTAGTACTGCTTTAGCAGCTCTGCAAACTGACTGCAGTTAGCAGGAGCTGGGTAAGAGTTTGGGTATGAGAGTTTTAGAGAACATAAAGATTTTGGATTTAGTCTGATCAGATTTAAACCCCAGTTTGTTTTCTGACAAGCTGTGAACTCTTGGTCAATTCACTGCCTTCTCTTCTGCTTTGGATTATTCATCTGTTAACGTGGGATGACAATAGCTCTGTTGCCTGGTTAATGTGAGGATTAGTACAGGTATCAAGTTGAATAAAATGTGCTTATATCTTTCATGCTCACTATCATATTATGTGACAGTACAGCAAACCTTAATGGTGAGTCATCATCTATCTTCTCCCCTATTCCCCTTTCTAGTTTCTCTTCTCTTCTGCTTGATACCAGCCTCCCTAAAGTTCATTTTAAAAAATATTAATTTCCTGCTCAATAACACTGATCATTCCTCACTTGCCTATTTTTTTTTTGCAGACTCTAGGTTACCTCTCATTTGTCTAGGAGATCTGTCCTTCATGAGGCAGACTCCTTTCCAGCTAATGAGAAGTATCTTAGTGTAAATTGTAAACTACAGACTCTGAATCTAACTAGTGAGCTAATCTCTTTACTCTTCAATTTACTGATAGGATATCTTGGCCTCTCTGTATGATGATAATGCCAGTTAGTGCTTGACACATACCAAGAATCTGTAATATTTGCTGCAGAATGTTTCTGCTACATAGGTCTTCTTGTACTAAAGCCCCAGATACTTGATTCATGATAGGCTTATTTTCTAAAGTTATGCCCAACATTCTTGAAGATTATAATAAATTGAGAACATTTTCTTGACTGTAAGCACTTGGTGTATAAAGATACAGTTTTATTTAACCTCCACAGTGAGTACAATAGAAACTCAAACCAAGAGTGTTGAATGAGTTCCTCAAAGGTTCAGTATTTCTTGTATTCTTCAGGATCATTCATGTTTTCCCAGGGTTACCATAATATGATGTCACAGAGTGGATGGCTTACAACAAAAGTTCTTTTCCTGATAATTCTGGAAGAAAGAAGTCTGAGACATCAACGGGCTGGTTTCTTCTAAGACTTGTCCCAGAGATTGTAGGTGGTAATCGTCTGTGTCATCTCATGCTCCCTTAGCATGATACTCTTTATGTTGATCCACTTATGTGTAAATTTATGATTTCATCTTTTCTAACAGTTGCATAGTATTTCATTGTGTAGATGTACCAAAGTTTTCTTAACAGGTCATTTGTTCTTGGGCATTGGTGTTTTGTCTGAATTTTGGCTATTGTAAATAGTGCTGCAATAAACATTCAAGTGCAGGTGTCATTTCTATTATATTTTTTGTATCTTTGGGATATATTCCCAGAAGTGGTATTGCTGAGTCAAGTGGGAGTTCGATTTCTAGTTTTTTGAGAAACAACCATATTGTTTTCCAAAATGGCTGGACCTGTCAGCATTCTCACCTACAATGAAGGAGAGTCCCTTTCTCCCCACATCTACACCAACACCGGTGGCTTTTGTTCTTTTGAATGTGTATCAGTCTCTGTGGTTTGAGATGATGTCTCATTGTTGTTTTGATCTGCATCTCCCTGGTGATTATTTGATGAAGAGCATTTTTTTCATGTGCCTTTTGGCCATTTGGATTTCCTCTTTGAGAAAGTTTCTGTTCATTTTATCGCCCCATTTTCTGATGGGATTGGATGTTTTCTTCTTGTAGAGTTCAACCAGTGCCTTGTATATTCTTGATATTAACCCCTTATCAGAAGGATATTGAGTGAACATCCTTTCCCATTCTTTGTATTCTGCTCACTGTTTCTTTTGCAGTGCAGAAGCTTCTTAGTTTAAGATAGTTTCATTTGTTTATCTCTGCTTCCACTTGCTTAATCAGTACAGTTTTGTCTTTGAAGATACCTTTAGCTTTAATATCATGGAGGGTTTTGCCGACATTTTCTTCAATGTACCTTATGCATTCTGGTCTGAGATCTTGAACCCATTTTGATCTGACTTTTGTTCATGGCAAATGAACAAAAGTTAGGTAGATATCTGATCCCATGTTTTGCATGTTGCTGTCCAGTTTTGCCAGCACCATTTGTTTAAAAGTCTTTCCTTGTTCCACCTTTTATTTCTTGCCAGGAGCATTTTCTTGATGTGTTTTCCTCTCCCATGTGACAGCCGGACATATTTGCCACTGCTCTTTTATACCTCACAGTGTGATTTTCAAAGGAGAGAGACAAAGAGACAAGACTGTTACAACTGAGGAGATATCTGTGTATAGCAATATGCAACAACGGCTAGTTTTATAGGGTCGGATTAGGAGAAACTTTTGTTTTCTTGCTTATATTTCCTTTTATGTTTTCCCAAATTTATATATATATATATATATAATATATATTACCTTTCTGTTTTCTTTAATGTTTATAATTACTTTGCTATTGGCACAGCTTAACAGTATGTGAGAGCCCCAGAATGTTGAATGGTCATGAGAACTGTCACTACTGCCACAGAAGTGAAAGAAGCTCTTTTAATCGCATTTAGGTGTGAGGTATATTTTGCTAAAACAGAGAAGAACTGATGGCATTGTTATAACAAGATTTCAGTCCCACACCAGTGCAATACATTCTAAGTAAGTATCATACACCCTACTTGTTATGATTAATTTGCTTGTTAGATTTTATTGTCACTCACTCCCTTGGGACAATTATTGTCTATTGATTTCATTATACAATAAGAAGTTTCATTTCCTCTTAAAAGACCCTTCTCCTGTCCTCTTATGCCAGTGACACTCTTGTGGGGAATATAAATTTAGGTCTGCATCTTCCCAGCTCAGGAGGCCTAGAGTTCCTCCTGGAAATTCTAAGATAGCAAGGATGCTGTGCTTGAGAGACATCCTGGGGATTGCCTGGGTCACCCGGGCGTGTGCTCAGAAGCCTTCAAGATCATACCTTGTGATACTTGGGGGATGAATGAAATTGATGTGAATCCCATAAAAGGCATACCTCTTTATCCCTGCACTATCCCCCTTGCACCTGGAAAGATACTTAAACTGAGTGAGTTTTCAATCTTGTATCAAATTTATCTGAAGGTTTACTGAAAAATAAAAATGATCCATTTTAATCCTGATATTTTGATTTGTCTTGCCTGGTTATCATTATTTTACTTCACTTTTACTTTAATTTATGCTAAGAAGACTTCCATGTAGTACTCAGGGCACCCAGGGGCCTCTCCCAGTGGTACTTAATCAACAGGACAGTTTCATGGTCAGGTCCAGCAGGGTTGGGGATCACCAGATATAACTGGTGATACTGAGAACTATTAAATGCTGCAAATTGAACTTGGAGTCCTGTACATGTAAGTCATGTGTCTCTGAGCATTCTTCCCAGTCCCTCTTTTCCTTTTAAAACCCCTGATACTTTTAATATGAGGATAGGAATAAGAACTTAAATTGTAACCAAAGTCCTGCCCAATGACCTTGAAGTGGCCCAAGGAGGAGGGCTTAGCCTTCTGCCCATTCAGTGACTGGTATGTCAGAGGACAGGTGACTGACTGGTCACAAGGCTTCTACCTCCTACTGATCCTGGCTTCTGACCATCACACTGAAAAATAAGAAGTTCTTCACCTAAGTGTTGCCTTTGAAGCCCCTTGAAGCTTGTTGGGACCCTCTCTCACATGCCAGCCCTTCCACTGTTCAAAATAGAACTTACATCTCTCATTAAGTGACTCTTTCCATGCAAACATTGAAAGCTCCTTCAACTACCCATCAGCACA
This sequence comes from Sorex fumeus, assembly GCF_029834395.1. Lineage (NCBI taxonomy): Eukaryota > Metazoa > Chordata > Mammalia > Eulipotyphla > Soricidae > Sorex > Sorex fumeus. Next base: position 46,371,617 of record NW_026606059.1, on the reverse strand, counting down.
TACACAGTCTTCCAAAAGTTTCTGCTTCCTGTCAAACAAGCTGCGTCTCCTCAAGGTAGACCTGGATGACCTCATACTTTCATTTCCTGATTCCAAATCATCATTCTTCCTGTTGGACAATATTGTCAATAGCAGGTCCCCTATCCTAGGAACTGAGGAGCAGTATCTAGGGAATATCTTTGGTTATAGCACACAATTGAGTCCCATGCAGAAGTGGGAAAAGTGAAGCCAATGATGATTAAAGGTATATTAACTTAGCACAGCGGTAGGGTGTTTGCCTTGCATGCAGCCAACATGGCCGACCCGAGTTCGATTCCTCCGCCCCTCTCGGAGAGCCCGGCAAGCTACCAAGAGTATCTCGCCCTCAAGGCAGAGCCTGGCAAGCTCCCCGTGATGTATTCGATATGCCAAACACAGTAACAACAAAGTATCCAATGGAGACATTACTGGGCCTGCTCGAGCAAATTGATGATCAATGGGAGGGGCTTTACTTTTTACTTTTAACAAAAGCCTGACTTTTTTGCCTTAATATGTAAAGTCTATCCATCTCCATAGTTTCTTATGGAATTAGTTAAATCTGTCCCCAAAGAATAATCATAAACCAATTAATTATGTTTTCTGATAAACACTAGTATTAGTCTATGTGGCAAGACACCCCTGTTTCCGCCACCCCCAAATTGTCATTGACACCAATAATCTTTTCTTTTGCTAATAACCTTTTCCTACTATCATTGCAATCATTTCTGACTATGAATATTTCATTTTGTGTAATCCTTTACAGTTCTTTTGTCCTTGCTAGATGGAATGTTACTTGATTCATGAATTGTTTTATGAAACCAATTAGACCTTTAACTGCAAAGAGGAAAATTTTTTTAACATTACTAATATCTATCCAATAGCTATAGGTAATCATTAGTCAAAATCATACTCTTTGCACTAAAAACAGTCTGATCATGTAGTGATCTGGACTTGCCTTACTTCTGTGATATGATTCTATGTTCCTCACATTTAGTCAGTCTGCATTGACAACAAATACTACAGAGTACAGGAGATTAGCATTTTTACTCTAGTGACAGAACTTCTATAGGGATGAATTTCTGTGTCCTTTAACCAGAGACCCTTTGTCAGAAACAGCCCAACTGTTCAGTACAAACTGAACAACTCTCTATGCTTCAAACTTTTCATCTATCATCTCCTAAATTCTCAGGACCTCTGTTAACTCCATTGAAAAGACAAACCATTTCTTCCTTGTGTTCCTATTATGGACTCCAAAGTTCACTAACTGGTAAGAAATAGACTTTACTTGAGGCCAGAACTCTTATTTCCCCGGTTTTGGGGTTGGAGAGGGACGTGGTGAAGGGTTAGAAAAGAGCTTGTGCTGAGCATAGGGAAACAACACAGAACAGAGTGTCTTACCTAGCTGACTTCTAAAAGGAAGCCTAATAAGGAGTTTTTGGTGTTTATTGTTGTTTTGTTTTGTTTTGAGGCCACCCCTGGCAATACTCTGGGGTTATTCCTGGCTCTATACTCAGGAATCACAATAGTGGTGTTCAGAGGACCAAATGGGATGCTGGGGATCAAACCCAGGTATGTTGTATGCAAGGCAAACACTTTATCCATTCTACTATCACTCTGATCCTGATCAGGTGGGTTAAGCTATCTCTCCTGGTATTTGAAAACACATGTCTAAACTATCAACTTCCTTGTCTGTTGCCAGGAAATGGATTTCACATTTGTGGGGATTGCACATGGCCTGCTTGTTTGTGCACCTTTGCTTGGGGTTTACACAAAACATAAAGGGTGGCACATATGAGTGGAGATCAAGAACAGTGAAGGTGCTCAGTAATGCCACCACAGGAAAGTTGTATGGCAGATAGGTTGATTAATACTACACAATTGATTAATACTACACAATTGCCTTGGCTAGGATTTCCCTCTGTCTTGATCATGGTGGGGAGTCCGTAGTTAGACTGACTCTATTTGTCCTTGAGCAAAATAAATTAGAAAAGTTGCTTAGCTCTGAGAACTTTATAGTCTGCACATCTTGTTTTGTGTGAAATGCTTTGTCTACCTAATCCCCAATTCCATTTATCTACAAATCCTCATTCATGCTTTGCATGTGGGAGGGTTAGGTTTGATTCCCAGCATCACATGATCCTCTAAGCAATACAAAGAGCAAGCCCTGAGCACAGAGCTGGGAGTAGAACCTGAGAAATTCCAAGTCAGACTCCAACTTTAAAAACAAAAAAGAAAATTCAAGATTATGTCCTTCCTTTAGAGATGTCAGAGTTAGGTAAGGGGACAACACCATCAGCAGTGTTATGTTCTCAGTGTGTTTGCTTGAATCCTGGCTCCACTGCACCATGATATAACCACTATGTTTTGTAAGTCTCATAGGCACTCCTGCTCACCAACCCCTTCACCAGAGCCCAGGTAAGTCTCTGCAAAGGGCAATAACCTAAATTTCTCAACTGAATTTGATAGGCCTCTCCCCATTATCTCTATTTCCTACTTCATTTGCATGTAAAACTCAACAGTAATTAGCTACATGGTGTCAAGAAATACACTGGGCTCATTTACTTATGAGCTCATATTTAAATATCAGTTCTTCTAAATAGAATTTCCTCTCTAGAATAACTGCTAGAAAAAGTTAACATCTGATATTTTCTTGAATCTTGAGTTTAAACAGCTTGTGATTTGTGATGACTTCTTTAACTTGCTAGATAGCTGTATTTCTACTTCATCTTTTGCTTGCTCTTACTTGTATATCTATTATCCATATTTTAGTAGACATTCTTGAACATTGACATCTGTTAATGGATTCCAAGTCCTTTAAAGGACAATGCTCATTATCTGACTAAAATTCTGACTATACAAATAGACAATGGCCGGGGAAAATAGAAAAACAGCACCCAGATCCTAAATTTGCATCAACCTACCTGAGAAATCAATCTTTTATCTATAATTATTATCCCAGGAAGTCAGCCTGCAGTAGGTCAGACTTGTAGGAAGCAAAATTATAATCTGTCACACAATCTAGGAAGCTAGCCTATAGTCTTTAAAGCGATTGGTCCATAATGCTCAGGACTGTTTAAGGAACTGACAGTTTCCTAATTCTCATTTGTGATTCTAACTTGAAGCCAACCTCTCAAAGTCACATATGTACCTTTAATCAATCACATAGGATATCCCACTTATAATTAGTTCATGTATCTAGTTAACTCCTCCATGTCAATAACGTCCAATTAGTGTTCATCTAAGGCCTTCCCATTTTCTAAGAGCTTTCTCAGTCCTTTGCTTGCTTTGAATCTCTGCAAAAAATCTAAGTTATAGTGGCTGATCCCCTTGTTTTAGCAAGACTAAAATAGCGTTTGGTTGTTCTCATTTTGTTGATCTTTGCTTATTTCCACATAATACATTTACTCTATCCAATGGAGTGACCACTAAAATTTATTCTTGCTGTGAAAATACCAGAGAAATGGAAAAGTCAGTGAATTAACCTGCCTCATCCTGAGGCAGAAGCTGTACAAAAACCAATGTACAGGTGTGAATGTTTTCCAGGACACCCAAATATAGGTCTCTTATGATTTCAGCTATACTATTAAATAGTCAGGACCTTTCCCCACCCCCCACACCAACTCTGCTTCATTGATAGCACTGTCACTCTAGCACTGTCATCCCATTGTTAATTGATTTGCTCAAGCGGGCACCAGTAACATCTCCATTGTGAGACATGTTGCTACTATTTTTGGCATATCGAATATGCCATGGGGAGCTTGCCAGACTCTGTGAGAGGAACAGAGGAATCAAACCCAGGTTGGACATGTGCAAGGCAAATGCCCTACCTGCTGTACTATTGCTCTAGCTGGAGCGATAGTACAGCGGGTAGGGCTTTTGTCTTGCTTCACTGATATAGGAGACTAAAAATTCAAGATTGTTTTACTCCTTAGTTATTTTTTGAAGTCATAAGCTAAAGCTTCTGCTCACAACAAAGCTTTTTGTTCTTTCAAATAATTTGGGAATAGTTCCGTTTCAACAGTTAATGAATATGAATTTTTGGAATACATACAATAAATAGAATGACAGATTAGCTCATCATATTTGGCAGTTTCACAAAACTAACCTAAACCTTCTCGAGTCTCTTGAATTTTAGTTTCCAGCATGAAACAAGACTGGTAGATACTTGAGTGTATTTAATACTCATGAGAACAACTGTAAGATTGGAAAGGGACAACACCTCTAAGGAGATAAAGAAGGAACCCTTCTTTCCTCTGCAACTTAGCACTCAGGAAGAGAGAAATTTCTAGTTTGAAGCCATTCTGACAAAGTAAAGAAAGAGGTTTCCTTTATAGGATTCCTCAAGAGATAAAAGTGGAATACTGTCTCCTACCTTCTCCTCCCCTGTATCCTGCTGCCTGCAGTGCAGGACAGCCAATGTTGGAGCTTCTGCAGGATGCTGTCTCTTTCCATTTTGATTATATATCTTGTTTATCTATGTATTGGGGCTGTGGACTCAGTAAGACAGTGAGATAATAGCTCTCCAATATTGTAAATACATTAAGATTTTTCCAAATGGTTGTCACTACTTGAAATATCATTTCAGCTCAGTTTGTTCATGCTGGAAATGTTTAGAAAATTAGTTATTTTCTCTGAATTTTACTGTCTATTAAAAATGGAGACAAAAGGGGCCAAAAAGATAGTACAGTAGCGAAGGCACCTGCCTTGCATGTGGTCAGCCATATTGTCCCCCTGAATCTTTCAGGAGTGCTTCCTGAGTGCAGAGCCAAAAGTAAGTCCTGAGACTATCTTAAACTAAGAAGCTTCTGCACCTCAAAAGAAACAATGACCAAAATACAAAGACAGTCTACAGAATGGGAAAGGATATTTGCTGAATACATATCTGATAAGAGGTTGATATCAAGAATATACAAAGTACTGGTTGAACTCCACAAGAAGAAAATATCCAACCTCATAAAAAATGGGGTGACAAAATGAACAGAAACATTCTATAAGAAGAAATCCGAATGGCAAAAAGGCACATGAGAAAATGCTCTACATCATTAATCATCAGGGAGATGCAGATCAAAACAACAATGAGATATCATATCACACCACAGAGATTGGCCCACATCCAAAAGAACAAAAGCAACAGGTTCTGGCGCAGATGTGGCGAGAAAGGAACCCTCCTTTACTGCTGGTGGGAATGCCGACTGGTTCAGCCCTTTTGGAAAACAGAATGGACAATTCTCAAAAAATTAGAAACTGAGCTCCCATTTAACCCAGCAATACCACTCCTGGGAATATATCCCAGAGAAGCAAAAAAAAGTACAGTTGAAGTGATATCTTCACTTGTTTGTTCATTGCAGCACTGTTTACAATAGCCAGAATCTGGAAAAACCTGAGTGCCTGAGAACAGATGACTGGTTAAAGAAACTTTGGTACATTTACACTATGGAGTATTATGTAGCTGTTAGAAAAGATCAAGTCAGGAAATGTTCATATAAGTGGTCCTACACGAAAAGTATCATGCTAAGCAAAATGAGTCAGAAAGAGAGGGATAGACATAGAAAGATTGCATTCATCTGGGGAACATAAAATACCAAAATGGGAGACTAACACCCAAGAATAGCCGAGATAAGTACCAGGAGGTTTACTCCATGACTTGGAGGCCAGCCACACATGCTAGGGGAAGAGGGAGCTCATGTAGAGAAGGGAGCACAAAATAAAGGGTATTGGGCGGATCCTCCTGGGATGGGAGAAGCATGCTGAAAGTGAACTATAGACTGAACATGATTGCCACTCAATGCCTCTATTGCAAACCACAGCACCCAAAAGGAGAGAGAGAACAAAAGGGAATGCGCTGCCACAGAGACAGGGTGGGATGGAGAGGATGGGGGGTGTGAGGGATACTGGGATCCGTGGTGATGGAAAATGGACACTGGTGGAGGTATGGGTACTTAATCATTGTATAATTGAAACCCAAGCACAAAAATTTGTAAGTCTACAACTGTACCTCTTGGTTTGTCACTAATTAAGCAACAACAACAACAACAAAGTAAGCCCTGAGCACTGATGGATTTGGCCCAAAAGCTAAAAAAATGAATTAGACAAAATGAAGACAAATTTTCGGGTGTGTATGTATGTGTGAGAGATAGCGTTGGGGAGAGAAAGAGAGAGAGAGACAGAAAGAGAGAGGGAGAGAGAGAGAATATAAGATGTCATTTGGGGAGCTACTTCTGGCTCTGTACTTAGGGATTGCTCCTATAAGTGTTTAATAAATCTTGTGGATAAAATCAAGCCTTCCCTCCAAAACATTCATTCAGTTGATTTGGCCAAGGCTACTATTATTATTGGAACTCAATGACACATGTTAACATGTGCTTATTCTTGACTTCATAGCTAAAGATTGTAAAAATCAGAAATACGTAGGATTCTTTGAATGGATCATTAAAGCAAGCAAATAGGAAAGCCCCACAGCAGTGCTTTAAAACTCCACCACAAATCATGTTTTATGATGAAATCAGTATCTTGTGTTAAGAACAACATCTATATCAGTTTTGTAGACATCAGAAGCCTCAAGGAACTTTGACACTCTCTGTCAGACCAGCCGACAGTTGAATGGGTCAAGAGGGAAGGTGAGGATCAAAGAAACTATATACAAGTAGTTGAGAGGGCTGAGTTCTCGTGGAACAGCAGCATTGGTCTTTATTTCAGATAGCCTCTTATACATCTCTATAAGGAACTTGGCAGGTAAAATCATCCATTGTAATTGCAAAAAACATATTCCCAAGATCATACATTTCTTAGATCATAACAAACATAGGAAGCATAATATAATGAAAACAATGTTACTTAGATCAGTAACAGGAAGTAAGAACAAGGTAGAAATAATAGCAAAGTATAGCACAGCGGTAGGCATTTGCCTTGCACACAGCCAACATGGCCGACTCAAGCTCAATTCCTCCGCCCCTCTCGGAGAGCCTGGCAAGCTACTGAGAATATCTCGCCCCTCTCAGGAAGAGCCTGGCAAGCTACCCATGACGTACTCGATATGCCAAACACAGTCACAACAAGTCTCATGATGGAGACGTCACTGGGCCCACTTGAGCAAATCGATGAACAATGGGAGAACCATGACTGAAGAACACTCTGACCCTTCCTGTGTACTTTTCATGATTTACTAAAGTGTTATTTCCTGTATATGCCACAAAATCACAATGCAACCATTTCTTATTAGCTTCTCTTGCAAACTGAGGATGATGAAGTATTAACTTCTCTGTAGGCTTGAGTTACCGACATAATGACTACTCCACGTATTAGAGGTGGCGGGACAGAGAGCTATGCCAAGTACACTTGGCCCTCTGAATGAGGCAGCTCCCAGAGCTAGGTCCACATAAGGACTCTGCATGAGCAGGCAGCTCCCCAAAACCCTCTAGTCTGATCTGGGTGATTTGTAGATAGGAGAGTTTCAAAAAGACTTAGTGGCTTATCCCAATGTTGTTTTAGTTAGAAAAGGCTAAAGCATAACTAATCAAGTATCACAGGCTATATGCTTACATGGTGGGGGGGACCTCAGACACGATCCCAATTAGGCTTCAAAATTAGTCACATACGAACATTATCTCTCATCATAGATGGTCAACAGCTCATTTTACAAACCAAACTCTGAAAATAAGTTTCAAGAGTTGTTAAAAAAATAAAAAAGGACAACAACAATAAGAACAGAAAAACCCTGAAACCACTTTGGATTTAATCTTATCAAATAATGGAGATTCCCAATGCTCTGGGAACTTAATTACTGCCTCTATCTCTTTTATATCTTGTGGTTTAAGAGTCCCTTTGAAATAAAGGGTTCTGTTATTGAAAGCATGCTGTAAACCATTGACCTAGAAGAAAAATAGGATGCAGAGGCAGAAAATACTGCCTAAGGGTAAATGAGTGCAGTGATGAGTGATGAAGTGGTTAAGATAGGAAGGGAAAGAGAATCAGATTCAAATGTGATATTTAAATATATATCAAAGGAGCAATAGCACAGCGGTAGGGTGCCTTGCATGTGGCTGACCCAACGGTTCTGGGTTCAATTCCTCCGCCCCTCTTGGAGAGCCTGGCAAGCTACTGAGAGCATATCGCCCCTATGGCAAAGCCTGGTGAGCTACCCGTGATGTATTTGATATTTGATATGCCAAACACAGTAACAACAAGTCTCATGATGAAAACGTTACTGGGCCCGCTTGAGTACAGTGCTACAAGTACCTGGTAGAAGTATTGTTGCCTCTGAGAAGTGGACTTTCTGATTTCTTACTGTTTATCAAGCAATCATTTCTATTTTATCTTCTGTTGGTATTAAAAGAAAAAAATCTTTGAAGTCAGGAACTCCTGTTCTTCTGTAACCAAGTCATCTCTAAATATACATGACTGTATACTACAGAAATAGATTGCTCTAATCCTCAGGGTGTGCTGTGAGCACAGGTTATGTTTTCACAGTTTCTATGTTCCTCCAGATGATTTAATAGAATACACTCATGAAAAAACATGTCCAGAAGTCTTTCTATTATTGTATTTATTTTGAAATACTAAAGATTTTTTACCATTGAAAGTGAAAATAGGGAGCTCTGAATAATTATATTCTGTGGATTCCAATGTTTTTAACATAAGAACTTAAGATAGTGTTTTATATTATTCTACCATATAATGAAAACAAATTATAAAATATACTAAAATGAAATTGAGATTATGTAATATTGTCCCTATTACAAGGAATGCAGTTAGCTCTTCTCTCTATTCTGTTATTTCCCTCCTTCGTCCCTCTTCTCTCCTTTCCCTTTCCTCTCCTTCTTTCTCTCCTTATTCTTCTCCCTCTTCTGCTCCCATTTCCTCTCCACTTCTCTTATATGCTCTCCTCTCTTCTTTTCTTTCCATAAAACCATCAATATAAGAAGAGTATCAACTATCCACTCACGTCACAATGTTTTAAAAGTAGAAACTAATCACAAACAGAGATGGGAAGTGGAAATTCAAGCACTTGAAAATTAAACAACTATGGCTAAACACCTAGCAGGTCAAAGAATAAATCCAAAGAATCCTGGAAACAAATGAGAATGAAGGTACAAGTTACAAGAACTAATGGAAAACAGTATAAGTGGTGTTGAGAGAAAACTTCAGAGCAGTCCATCAAGAAGCCAGAATGGACCCAAATTAGTAACTTTATAGGACAGTTTAAGCAACTTGAAAAGACCTTCAAAGGGATCCCAAAGCAAGCAAAGAAAGGAAAATTTAAAAATTAGAGCAGAAATCAATGAATTGGAAAATATAACTTAAAAACCAAGTAAACTAAGAACTAGCGTTTTAAGAGAATGACATTTTTAACAAATCATTGGTGAGATTCACAAAGAAAGAGATAAAATTTTAATAAACTGAACTAGAAATGTAATAAGCAATATCACAACAGATACAACAGAAATTTAAAGAATTATAACGAATTATGTTAAAATATTTATGTCTCCACTACCTCCACTACCCAGCCGCCACCACACTCCAGGATGCCTTCCAGACCCACTTCGCAGCCATGCGACACATTATAAGATACTAAATACCCATACCCATCTTCCAGAATTACCATACCATATTTGATAGGGTTCAAATATGGTAACACCTACAAGGGTGATTAGAGGTCGCCCCAAAAGCCTCTATCCCTCTCGGAAAGCCTGGCAAGCTACTGAGAGTATTCTGCCCGCACGACAGAGCCTCCCAAGCTATCCGTTGTGTATTCGATATGCCAAAACTAGTAATTACAATGGGTCTCATTCCCCTGACCCTGAAGGCATCACCAATATGGCAGCATTGAGAAGGATGAGAAAGGAGAGGCCAATAAAATCTCAAGGCCGAACTGGTTGCCACAACGAAGGAAGACAAAAATGATCGTCTGTACTTTCAATGCACATATGCTAGCATCAGATGCATCTATAGAGGACCTGATGGTACAAGCACAAATGATCAAATACGACATCATTGGTCTGACTGAGACAAGAAGGCACCAATCTTATCTTCTCAACACAAACTTGGCCATGAACATTGATTCATTTGAATGCCTAACAACCCCAATCTAACATTCACATTTGAATAGATGTGGCTCACTGCCGGCAGTTTCTATCTTTGTTGTCTACGCACCAACATCCAATTATGATGAAGGAGAAATTGAGAAGTTCTATATGGAGCTGGATAAGTTCTATAAAGAAGACCACACCTTCTACATGATCATTGTGGGTGATTTTAATGCCAAGATAGGACCAAGAAGATCAGCCAAAGAACTTCACATCGGTACCAATGGCCTAGAATGGAACGAACAGGGTGAGAGACTGAGTTCATCATGTCGACCAAGACCATCCATGGTAACTCAAGATTTCAGAAGGCCGAATCTAAACGTTGCACATAGGAGTCAAAAATGATTGTCTGTACTTTCAATGCATGTACGCTGGAATTAGATGCATCCATCGAGGACCTGATGGTACAAGCGCAAAAGATCATGAACAAAATCATGAGTCTGACCGAGACAAGAAGGCATCATCACATCACACCGTTTTCGACACTGAAAAAGAACTGTTCCTTGGAACATGTGACAAAAGAGGCATCAGAGACGTTGGTGTCTTTGTCAACATGAACTTGGCCATGAGCATTGATTCATTCGAGTGCCTTCCAACCCGAATCGGACAATTGCACTTGAATAGATGTGGCTCACTGCTGGCAGTTGCAATCTTCGTTGTCTATGTACCTACATCCAATTATGATAAAGGAGAAATTGAGAAGTTCTACATGGAGCTGGACAATTTCTATAAAGAAGACCACACCTTCTACAAGATCATTGTTGGTGATGTTAATGCCAAGATAGGACTGAGAAGATCAGCCGAAGAACTCCACATCTGGACCCATGGCCTAGAATGGAACTAACAGGGTGAGAGACTGGGAGCAATTTGGCACTGTTGCGGCAACATGAGAAGATGCCATTGTTGACAACATTGATGAGGAATACATTCGACTGGTTCAGCACCTCCATGATTGTGCGAGGAATGCAAAGAGAGAGATAGCCACGAAAAAATGCCTGTCTTCGAAGACTCTTGAGCTTATTCACCAACGTGGTTTGGCGCATGCCTCAGGCAATCGCAAGGGAACGTCAGAGCTCGCAAAGCAGTGCAGAGATTCAATCAAGGAAGACCTCAAAGAGAGAAGAGCAGAAGTGCTGGTAGATGCGGCAGAAGCTGGGAAAAGTATTCGTAACTCCCGCCTGTCTTTCGCCAACTACAAGACCAAGACGTCTGCCCTCTGATGTCCTGATGGATCTATCACATCTTCCAGAACGGCAATGAAGAAGATTATCCATGACTTCTACTCAAATCTCTTGGATAGCCATGTCCAACTGCTGACCTACCAAATTCCACAGGATGGATATTTTGTTCACAATATTCTCCCTTCCAAAACCCAACAGACCATTTCGTCAGTAAAGAAACGAAAAGCACCCGGCCCAGACAAGGTCAGACCTGAACACCTGAAGAACCTGCCATCAGTACTCATCAATACGCTGACTCGGCTCTTCACACACTACCTGTCTGAATGCAAGTTTTCGTTCCAATGGAAAGCCAGCAGGACTGTACTACTGTACAAGAAGGGAGACATCCATGACATTGGCAACTATCGCCTGAACTGCCTATTGTCTGTCATCTACAAGTTGTTCACTCGAGTCATCCTGAATAGGACTGGCAGAACACTAGATGAAGGACAACTATGCGAGCAAGCCGGGTTCCGCAAAGGATTCAGCACCATTGACCATATCCACATGATAACCAAGCTCATTGAGGTTTCTCAGGAGTTCAAGATGACACTCTGTCTAACATTCATTGATTTAAAGAAGGCCTTTGATTCTGTTGAGACAGAAATGGTCACTGAAGCCCTAGCCAATCAGGGCAATCAAACTCAATACATCAAGAACCTCTGTGAGCTGTATTACGAATTCACTACCAGGATCACACTATTCTACAAAGAAGTAATCATCCATGTCAAGAGAGGGGTTCGGCAGGGTGATACCATTTCACCCAAACTCTTCAGTGCCACCCTCGAGAACATCATGCAAAGACTGGAATGGGAAGGAATGGGACTGAAGATAGATGGTCAGCAACTACAACACCTCCACTTTGCTGATGACATCGTTCTAATAACACCAAACATCAGCCAAGCGGCAGAAATGCTGGCCGACTTCGACCATGAGTGTGGAAAGGTGGGACTACAGCTGAATCTTATGAAGACAATGTTTATGAGAAACAGCTTCGTTCCTGATGCCCCATTCACTCTCAATGGAACGACCATATCCGAATGCAACAGCTATGTGTACCTAGGTCGAGAAGTCAACATGACAAATGACCTGGCACCTGAGCTATGGAGGAGGAAGAGAGCAGCTTGGATTGCCTTCAAGAGCATCAAAGAAATAGCTAAGAGGACGAAGAACCTCCGGCTCCGGGCACATCTCTTTGATTCCACTGTTCTTCCGGCATTAACATATGCCTCAGAGACCTGAGCCCTACGCAAACAGGATGAGAATGCTATTCGGGTTTCCCAAAGAGAAATTGAAAGAGATATGCTTGGAATATCATGTTTCACTCAAATGAGAGAAAGAACCCGAAGTTCCGACCTCTGTTGACAATCTAGAATCGAGATGCTGTCTTGTTTGCCAAGGTGTCAAAAATCAGATGGGCTGGTCACATAATGAGATTTAGAGACACTGCTGGACTAGAGCTATTACCGACTGGATTCCACGGGATGTCAAAAGACTGTGTGGCCGGCCACCTACCAGATGGTCAGACTTCTTCATCAAGATTATGAATGATCGGTTTGACGCTCTTCGTGTTCCTAGAGCGAACAGATACCATTTGGCTACACTAGCATGCGACAGGGACAAATGGAGACATTACTGGCGCCTGCTCGTGCAAATCGACGATTAACGGAAAGTCAAGTGATCAATTGGTTTATGCCATATAATTAAAAAACCTGGAAAAAATATACAAATTTTTGGATTTCTATCATCTTTCAAGGTTGAATCAAGAGGGGTGTGGTGCTGCCAGCAGATCAATTTGTACCTGTGGGGTGAATGCATTTGAAGGAAGTGACTTCAGACTTCCAGATACCCCAAAATTGCAGCTGTTCCTTTGGCAAGACCCCAATAACTTGAAATTAAAGGGCCAAGAGTTTGGTATGTGGGAGCCACACCTACAAACTACCTCAGCTCAGCTGTATTAGCTCATTTATTAACCTTATTTCAGAGACCCATAAATCTCGAAAGAGATCAAAAGATGCAGTTAGGGCCCAGAGCATGGAGGTAAATGGGATCCTGTGACCGAGATCTCCAAGCCTGCTTGGATCAGGACTGGGCCTCTACTCTCTAGGTTCCCAGTTTTCCAGTAGCTTGGCAGTCACACCCACAAACTGCCCCTGGGTTCCATGTAATCTCATCAACAGTCAAGACCCAGAGACTATAAACTAAAGCTCCCAAAAGAGAGAGCTGCAGAATGTCCTGACCCTGTGCCAGGCTGTCTTAACTGGGGCACCTAGGAGGGGGGCGAGTTGAGACTCTCTCCCCACTCCAAGCAGAACTCTGGCAGCTCCAAAGCTCCCAAAACCCAACTGCCACCATGCCCAAGGCAACTGTCCACAGGCTCAGATGAGCCTCACACTAGAAGGGATGAGTCTTACAGGATGAGTCTTACAGGGGGATGAGTCTTGCAGTCTCACACTAGACAAAATGAACCTCACCTAAGAGCAGACAGCAGGTATGCAGGAATCCATGACTGAGATCTCCAAGCCTGCTTGGATCAGGACTGGCTTCCTCCCCCCAGATCCCCAGTTTTCCAGTGGCTTGGCAGTCACACCCACAAACAGCCCCGGCGCCATGTAATCTTATCAACAGCCAAGGCCCTGAGACTATAAATTAAAGCTCCTGGAAGAGAACAACATAGAATTTCCTGAACATTATATTTCTTCTATCCATAACAAGAAATACAAAACAAATCATCTAGCATTGCCTTTTTGGCAGATTTGAGTGGTGGTGGGACTCGTGTCAAAATATCAAATGTAACCAAAGTAGAGAGAGAGTATAGGGGAAATTGCCAAAAAGGCAGGAAAAGGGTTGGGCTGGGATGTGTGTGTGGGGGGATACGGGGGATTTTGGTGGTGGAAAATGTGCACTGTTGAAGGGATGGGTGTTTGATGATTGTATGACCGAAGCTCAAACATGAGAGCTTTGTAACTGCATCTCATGGTGAATCAGCAAAAAGGGGAAAATAATAAAAATAAAATAATAAAATCAACATTTTGAATAAAAAAGTAATGTGGAATTCATGCCCAATTCAATCAGCCTAACTGATGACTGAGTAAATAGCAGTATTCCTACATTATAAAAAAAAAAGAGCAAATGACATGAACAATTCAATAATTATCAAGAAAATTAAAATGGTAATTGGCCCCCCTCTCCATCACACACATAATAAAAGCCCAGGCCAGATAATTTTATAGTGAGTTCTTTCAAATGTTTAAAGAAGACCAGCTTAAATCTTTTTTACGTTTTTTTCAAAAAATTCTTTTCATTCAATAGAACCCCAGGAATATTTTCAGTTTTTTTGAAGCAAACATTGCTCTTATCTTAGAAGCAGAATGGAAATCACTAAATCACTAAACTGGAAAACTTTATTCCTGACACTGATGAAAGGTCCTTAGCAAAATATAGCAAACCGAATCCAACAATGCATCAAAAACATCATACATCATTGTTCAACAGCATATATCCTATAGATACAAGGATGATTTAATATATGCAAGTCAGTCCATGTAATACACAATATCAGTTCAAGGAGAAATAAAAATCATATAATAATGTCAATAGAGAAAGCATTTGACAATATCAAACAACAATTTCTAATAAAAATTCTCAACATGTGGGTAGAGGAAACTTTGCTCAGTTTAGTTAAAGCCATTTACCACAAACTCACAGTGAACATCAATGGTGAAAAACTAAAATCTTTTCCTCTGAGGTCCTCAACAATATTGCCCACTCTTCCTTCTGAAGTTCTTGCCATAGCAGTTAGCCAATGAAAATGTTTTAAGAACATCCAGATTGGAAAAGAAGAAGAATCACTATTTGCAGATGACATTGTACTGTATTTAGGAAACCCTAATGACCCTACAATAAAGTTACTAGAAATAATAAACTTGTACAGTAAAGTGTCAGGCTACAAATCAAAGTGAAGAAGGCCAAGGAATTTCTATATCCAAACAAAGAAATTAAAGAGAGTCAAATTAAAAAAAAAACTATTCCATTCACAATTGCTCCTCAAAAATCAAGTACAAATACTTTAGTTATCATAACAAAAGAGATGGAAGACTTATACATAGAACATTATAAATCACTACTAAAGGTATTTAAAAAAGACACAGGGAAATAGAAACACATACCTTATTCATAAATTGGAAGGATTAATTTTGTCAAAATGACTATCCTAGCCAAAGCAACATACAAATTCAACAAAGTAAACAAAGTATCAGGAAGAAATACCCACCTCTGACATTTTTAAAGATGTAGAACAAATCCTGTTAAAATTTATATGGAGTGTTAACTCCACAACTAAATAGCCAAATCAAATTCATCCGAGGAAAAATTATGGCACTTCTCTTTTCCCAGCTTTATCTATTTATTTTAGTGAAGCAAGCAATATTTATTGAAAAAAAATTAGAGAAGTGTGAGGGGAGAGAGAGATATGTACTTAAGAGAGTACATGATTTCTCCAGATGGAAGGGAAAAAAACCTCTTCCTCCAACTTTAACTTACATTATATATCTACTGTGTCTGGCATATCGAATACTCTTGGTAGCTTGCCGGGCTCTCCGAGAGGGGCGGAGGAATCGAACTCGGGTCGGCCATGTTGGCCGCTTGTAAGGCGAACGCCCTACCGCTGTGCTATCGCAGCACAGCTGACTATAAAACCAAGATAATGTGGTATTGGAAAAAAGATAGATTCAGACAAATAGAATAGAATTGCGAACTAAGATACAGATCTTTAGATACATATATAGCGAATCGAATCGTCAACACAATAGAAAAGAGTAAGAAGTGGAATAAGAAAAGCCTCTTGTAAAACAACAGTAATCAACCCCATCAAAAATGAGAAAGAGAGATGAACAGAAATTCCCTCAAAGAACAAATGCAAATGGTCATTAGGTATAAGAAGAAATGCTCTGCATCAGTTAACATTATGGAACTGCAAATCAGAATGACAATGAGGTACTACTTCACATCACTGACACTAACATACATCCGTTGCTGGCATGAATGACAACTGGTTCAACCTTTTTGGAAAACAATATGAACACTTCTCATAACATGAAGAGAACTTCCACACGATTCAGCAATTTTACTACCTGGTGTCTTCCCCAAGAGTTCAACAATTGTATTCAGAAAAGACAATTATATCTCTATATTCTGCGACCCTATTCACAAAAAACAGTAGCTCTGTAGCACTGTCTTCCCATTGTTCATCAATTTGCTTGAGCAGGCCCAGTAACATCTCCATTGTGAGACTTGTTGTTACTGTGTTTGGCATATCGAATACATCACAGGTAGCTTGCCAGGCTTTATTGTGCGGGCGAGCTTGCCAGGCTCTCTGAGAGGGGTGGAGTAATTGAACCTGGGCCGACCTGGTTGGCCGCATGCAAGAAAAATGCAAAAATGCCCTACCTGCTGTGCTATTGCTCCAGCCCTTTCACAAAAAAAAAAAATTGGAAAATTAGTATTCAAGATGACTGGTTAAGGAAACTATGGTATGTACACACAAGGGAATACTTCTTGGCTTAGTTATCTCATAACTACAGAGACGCCAGGATTGAGGAGAGAGTACATTGGTCTAGGACAACGGATTTTCAGAGACTCGTCCATACAGCATGACGGAAACATAGCTGCATGGGCCATAGACTCATAGCCACATGATGTTTATTAGGAAAGGCAATATTTAAATAGAGGCTGAAGGAGAATGTTTACCTGCACTAACGAGCATGTGGCCGAGGGTGGCAGGGTATTGTTATGACTAAAAAGAGCTGCTAGGGCACTGTCCTTGATGCTGAGGCAAGGATGAAGTATTGCTGACACCCAGAGATGTCTGTTTTCCACATCTCAAGCCATCAGCCACCAGCAAACCAAGGCCAATTAATCCTCGTTATTCTTAGAAATGTCAGGTTCCCCCAGCACAGCCTGGTTCTCAAGAGAAGTCGGGAACCAGGGAACTCCCTCCAGGACTTCTAGTGGTCAAGAGATTGTGCCAGGAAGAACTCCAACACTCGGATAAAAGAAAAGATGAAATCATGCAATTTGCAGCTATGTATCTAGATCTGGACAATATCATGCTGAGTGAAGTCAGAAAGAGGGACAGATACAGAATGGGTTCCTAGTTAGAGAAATTCTTCAGGGAGGTGCATATACAAGTGACTAGAGTTAAGAACTAAGATCAGGCAGGAGATATTTCTTTGGTATTCATCACCACAACTGAATATCCTTATCTAGAGAGAAGAATATCAATGAGAAGAGTATTGAAATCACCAACTTTCAACAGATGAGCAGAAAAACATCAGTACAGAAAGAAAAATAAGAAGGGTTCATGATGACAATTAAGCCAGAAGACTAAGGTCAATAAATTCATGCAAAACAGTCTGAAAAACATAAACTTGAAAACTAAAGATTTTTGGGGTATATTGTGCTGTCCAAACTCTTAGTTCTATAAAATTCTCACAGTAAGAAAAATTTTGATTAAGGAAACATGTAAAATAGAGCTGGAGGAACAATGTCATGAGTGAGAATTTGACATCCCTTAGATATTTTATGTTAGCTCTTACTGAGGAAATAGCCTACATGGCTAAATAAGTTATTTTCTGCTTTACTAACAATGTTTATTTGTTGACTATATTTTTGTATGTTCAGATACTTCTATATGATAAATGAAGCATCTCATTGAAGACCAAAAATAACTCTATGAGACAAATACTATTTTATGTCCATTTTCCAAATGAAAGACACACACACAGAGACACACAAAAGCTTGTGATAATTGTGTGTCAAATTAGTAAGCATCAGAGCTAGAATTCTAACATGAATCTGTCACAATTGCACAGTTGGCAGTTAGCTCTACACTGTATGAGATTAAATATCATTACATTGCACATATCTACCTATACATTTCTTTATTACTAGAAAGTTCAAGATTAATCTCATTTAGAGTCTTAGATGATTAATCATTTCTATCACTGTAGAGAAAATACACTCTATGAACTAAGCTTTACTTTCTGGTTTTCTGATTAGTATCACCATTTATATTTCACCAGTCATAGTTCTCTCTATTTTCTTTTTCTCTCTTTCTCTCTTTCTTTCTTTCTTTCTTTCTTTCTTTCTTTCTTTCTTTCTTTTGTATAGAAAACAGGAAATCTTTTTGAAAAATAAGAATAGAAAGAAACCCCCAGAACTCTCCTACAAGGAGAACTAAGTTAAAGTTAAGTTTGGGTCTATTTTTTCGGTTTTTATAGGAAAACTGTATCCTTTTGTTGCTTGTCAAGTTACAGAAAATGCAAAGATTATACAGGGTTGTCTAATTAGTTTCTGATCTTATGGATGGTTTCTTTGGCCATATCTCTTTTTTAAACTTTTTTATTTTATAAAGTAGTTAAAAATATTTGATTACATTTAATATTCAAACACCAATCCCATTAGCATTACATCTTCCCATCACCATATTTCAGGTGTTTTCATCCAGACCCCAATCCCTGCCCCAAAGCAGAACCAAAATGATATAATATTTCCCTCTAAGGTTGTTTGCCTACTACTTTGAATCCCATCAAATGTGGTGTGGTATGCTTGGTGTATGGGTAGGGTGTGCCCTATGAAGTGTTCAGGAATAGATTCACTAGTGGGTAAGGCTCAGCCCAAACATGTGTGGCTTTGAGCATGGTGGTAGTTGAGTTCTGGAGGTTTTCTTCTGCTGGACTGGGTCCCATGGGATTGGAAGGGGTCTCACCCATCCCCCTATGGGGCGTCCTGAATGAAACAGACTGGTTCTGGGTCCAGAGACATGATTATGGTGAGCATCATGTTATGCTCTCTTCGAGGAGAGAAGAACATGCAATCTGGATGACTGACGATGAGGTTATCCGGTGCCAGCCAGGGATGACTTATGGGAGTATGAGTCTTTTGGGTTATCTATTATTTCCTACTTTTGATGAGCAGTCTGGAGCAGAATCTGTGGCTTAGATAATTGTTGAATTTCTAGAGACAGAGATTTTTCAGGATTGTTTAAATTCTGAAATGAAGACAGCTAATATGGAACTGCTTACAGCAGCTGGAGAGAGAAAACCAATGCTTCCTCTTTCATTTCCTCATTTCATTTCCCTCGAGCATTGTTCATTCTTATACTGTCTAAAGGAATGCCTTGATATTTGCATATGATCCAGAGGAAATGTTTAGGTAGATGAAAGGTAATCTGTATAGCAATTATGCATAAGAAGTATTGAAGAATGGGGAGGGGTTGCAATATCTGATCATCTGTTCCTGTTGTGAAAAGAAGATAAACCTAGTTGTAGCATCTTAAAATAAGGATAATATGATCAGGAGGTGTTATTTTCCTAGAAAATGAGCACTTATATTATAACCACTTTCCTAGGGAGAATATAGTCAGAAAGGAAAAACAAAACAATTCTCCTGGTTGACTTGCAGGCATTCTCTCAGATCCTTCTTCAAGCAAATAAGAAACAAAGAATAGACCTTTTGACTTCATTTTTTAAGAAATAGAGAAAAGATTGTATCCTTTTACGATGTCTGTCAGCTTGAAAGAACTATGATTCACAGTAAAATGACATTTTTATATTTAGCAATTAGTTTCCTGTTCAGAATAAGGTGACAAATCTTGTGCAAAATAGCTCCCCATGACTCACATCAGCTTTTTAAGATTTTTGTAACCAAGTTTGATGAATCATTTTCAATCTAGTTTAGAGGGTGTAGGCAATTTATCTAAGCAATTAATAAAATATACTGGCTTCATCTGGTAGAAAATGTAATTATTATTGTTTTTCCCTTTGCATACCTCTCAGAGAGAGAAGACAAGTTCCAGTCTTGAGAAGTATTCTTGAGTTATATAAAAAGCAACATTTCTAGATTTTGTTGCATTTAGAAATCTTAGGGTATATTTCAGGTATAATAAAAGGTGTAAAACACACAGAGAGAGTTTATTTCTATCAAAATATAATGAAAATTGCAAATGACTGAAGAGATCCTCTTCATCTAGAAAGTTCTTTTTGGGGAACACACCCAGTTGTGCTTAGCCCTCTTCTCCTCTATGGCCTTCCTCCACACACACATACATACTCTGTGCTCAGAGGACTATATGGAGTGCTTGGGATTAAACCTGGGCTAAACATATGCAAGGCAATCATCTTACCACTGTTCTATCTCTTTGTTCCCTCACCTATTATTGTTTTCTTTTACAAAGTTTTAAAATTTATTTTATCACTGTCCTACTAGGAACAGTTCTTTCTGGTTCAAAGTCTAATTTTTGTATTTAATTCATTAACTCATTCTTTTCCACCAAAATTATTCAGGCATCATTAGGTACTGGAGTTAGAAGCTAGATAAAATCCAGTTTCTTGCTGAGAAGGTGCATATAAACCTGTGGAGAATTCTATGATATTGTAATTTTATTTGATTTAATATCTATTAATATAGGTATGTGGCACCATAATGAAGAGATGAAAAAATTGTCTGTGCGTGGTTCCAAAAATATTTCAGAGATGGGAAGGAATTAGAGCACAGATCTATGAACTTGTGAGTTCTGAGTTTGAGTCTTTGCCTCATACTTTGGAAAAGGTATTTACTTTCTAGTAGTTTAACTTTCTCATCTACAAAATGAGGTAGGATGACGGAGAATTCATTCCTTTAGTTTCATTAGAAGAATCAAATGAAGCTATTTAATTAATCACACAGTGACATGTTTAGAAAACAAGGCTGTCTAAGAAGTGATTTATAGGGAGAGGTGGTACAGTGGTTAGGGCACATGCCTAGAATGTGCCTAGCACCATTTGGTCATTGCAGCATTGCCAGATACTACTCTAGAGTCCCAAAAGCACCTGTGGTACTGGAGAACCTTGCATCACTGAATGCTTGTCACCATCCAGCAGTGACCAGGTCCCTGGGGGGTGTTCTGGGCCATAGATATTCCAGGCTGATAGACAGAGCATCAGTTCCAGAGAAATCACCAGACAACAAAAACTACAAAGGCCTTTATGGAAAATTAAACAGGCTTAATAAAGAAAAAGAGGAACCACTAAAGAGTCAGGGGACAGGAATAGAATGGAAAACAATGCAGGGGAAGTATAGGACAAAGGGGAAGTTTAGCACAAGCATGGGGATTGTGAGTATCCAGAGGGAGAAATCATTGTAACAGGTGAAACAAAAGGGGTGGTAGGTAACTCAGTTGACATAATCTCCTAGAAAGGAAGAAAAATATGCCCATAGCTGGAAGAACTGAACTTCCCATAACAGAGGAGCAATGCTTAACCCCAGCAATTTTCAGATTATGGGGAGACAGCACCCCTTTTGGGACTGTTCTTTGCCATTTCTGGACCCATGTCACCAAAGCCCTCTCACTTCAAGGAGAATCCCACCAATGTTTAATCAACAGGGTGACATTGTCCAGATGGCTTGGAAGCAGTGCCAGCAGGGAGAATCCAGCAGCTGGAGTGGTCCAGTTATCCCTACTATTGCAGAGCCAGACCAGCAACACAGCCACAGGACCTTTCCTGCAATGAACATCTAGCTCTGTGGGCAGGAATCACCTGTGGGGGTCCTGTGCTATGGAGCAATGCTATAGAGGCCTCAGCTCCTGAATGAGCTACTTTTTGAGTCGTTTACTAACACAGTTCACTCACTTGAATCAGGGAACTTTCACTATGAGTCAGGAATTGTCTTTGCCTGCAATCTGTCACCAAGCATGAGCTGAAGAGATGTGTTGAGGCTGTGGCCTAATACACACCTGGCCTCTGTGTGCTAAGTAAGCAGGTAAATCTCACTGGTGTTTGCATGCACACCTTAGCTCAACATAAGATGGGTTCTCCAGTGCTTTCCCCCCTAGCTTCCATTCTCTTTACCATTATGTGTGCCACACCTATATTTGTTACCTATGTTAATTAGAAATTCTTTCAGTGGCAAATAAAAGGCAACTCAAGTGCCTTACAGTTTTAGCCACAAAAGAATTAATTTCTTTTGGCTGAAACTCAGTTCTGTTGGCAGCCACTGAGAAACCAGACCTTACCCTGCCCATCTTGGGTGCTATGACTTCTGTCATAATGTTTGGAAGACTGCTGCACCCCCAGGTCTGATATCACATCTCAGGCAAGCAGAAGAGGGAAAGCTGAAGGAGCTAATGGGTAAATAAAGGGCAGAAGGTTATGCTGGTAAGTCTCTTTTAAAAAATCTTCCTGAGGAACTTCTTGGTTCCATTGGGCAGCCTAGACCACAAAGTCAATGTGGTCTACAAAGAGTTTCTAAAAGAAGACAAAGGGATAAGGAGTTGGAGATGGCTGATATCTGCAGTACTACCTGTCCTTGGGGCCCCAACTGAGCTTTAATAGGTCCCTTGAAACTTCTCTTGACAGCTGTTACTGCTGCCCCAGAAAACGCATTAAACTCTGTTCCAATTGTTAAGCCTTTAACACTTACATTTCACTTGAGCATCACTTCATAGGTTGCTTTATACTGTAACCTCCTATTTCAAACCATCAATCACCCAGTAAGTCTTGCTTCCCTTTTGAGATTCCAAGAACAAATGTACCACAACATGATGACTTAGAGCCAGAAGCAGGACCTTCTAGTCTTAGCTTGAGGGCATTTGACATTCAGGTGGAACAAAAATCCAATGTTTCTTTGGTCACTTATTATTAGCTGTGTTAAGCTGAGAAATTTTCTATAATCATGAACCTGAGATTTATCTACAAAATTGAAATATAATAGTACCACTATATTGTTTTTGTAATTATGTGATAAATGTAAATAAAGTATTCAGCAATTTTTTGACCAAATTTAAGTCATCTAAATGCAGTTACTATTATTAATCATACTGGATTTATAACCATTCACAGAGAGATATTCTGAGATTCAGCATCTGATCTTTAAGATAGGGATTGTTGAAGATTATATAACAATATATACATGTACACACACACACACATACACACTTCCCCTGGCACAGAACTCATGATCAATAATTATCATCATTATTTCAGTTTTCTTGGCCTCATCCTATTATGTAGAATTTAAAATCATCAAGAATTAGTAGATTTTTTAAAAAATTCAGTTCAAAGTTAACTGATGATTATTGATTACAGATATATGTTTGCTATGGCACATGTAATCCAGAAGCTTTCCAAGTGACAAGCATGTCATGGTACTTTTTTTCCTTTTGCACCATTAGGCTGCTCTGTAACTGAATAGATATGTACCTGTACTTCCATATCTGATAGTATAAATATGAGCTGTTGGGAGACAGGTGCAGGTAGTTGAGATTACTCTTTGGCAGGAAAGATGCTTCTTCATGGTGGATTCTGGGGATATCATGAAGGACGATTTGGCAAGAAGAATCACAGTAGAGTCCTCCAGAGAGGAGGACACAGTTGGTACCAGAGTTTTTCCAAGAAATTCTGAATGCTCTTTCCTCTGAACAACTTATTTCAAAACATATTTAAAATCAAAGATCCAAAGATGTTATAGAATTTATATCTATGTACTTGGATATGGATATAAATGGCTGGAGCGATTGCACAGCAGGTAGGGCATTTGCCTTGCATGTGGTCGACCTGGGTTCGATTCCTCCATCCCTCTTGGAGAGCCTGGCTAGCTACCGAGAGTATCTCACCCGCTCAACAGAGCCCAGCAAGCTACCCGTGGTGCATTTGATACGCCAAAAACAATAACAACAAGTCTCACTTCATGTTCCTGGAGAGAGCAGATGCCATTGGGCTATACTAGCACGCAACAGGGATGAATGGAGATGTTACTGGTGCCCGCTCTAGCAAATGGATGAACAACGGGAGGACAGTGCTGCAGTGACAGTGCTACAGTACTTGGATAGAGAGTTTCATATGTATGCATATATACAATGTTTATAATTCATTCAACAAATATGCACTTAGTAGCACTTATGACAACATCACCATCTTCTGTAGTTTCCTCCAAATTAAAAGAGAACAGCAGGCTAAAACTGCTTTATAAATTATTTCTTTTGAGTCCAACAGTAAGAGAGTGATGTGCATATTGTACCACTGAATTCCACCTATTAGAAGAGAAAATAAATCCAGACTTTGCTACATGGGGGTAATGTACCTGGATAGGCTTTCAAATAAGGTGCTATAGGTCCTGATGGATACTATCTGCTCTTTGATACAATGCAGCATTGTAGCTGTGAGAGAAGCTACTCCTGTTACTTATAGCAATGGGAGCAGCAACAAGAACATCCACAAAAGTAGCAACAGCTGTTAAGTAGCAACAAAGTAGTCACAGCAACAGCAGCTGTAGAATTTGTCATTTATAACCCTGTATATTCAAATTAATAATAGTAGCATTAGAAATAGCAATAGTAGCAATAGAAGTAGCAACAGGCATATAATGGTAGCAGCAGCAATAGAAACATCAACGGTAATACCATGAGAAGCAGTAATATTTAGTGATCTGTAGTAGCAATGATAGCAGTATAATAATAGCAGAAATAGCAGGAGTAATAATAGTTCAGAAGCAGCTTATCAGTATCAGCAGTGGTACAATAGTAGCTTAACAAAAGTTACAGTATAGTGGTAGTATCAGCACTAGCAAAGCACAATAGTAACAGTAGTAGTAGAAATAGCAACCATTATATTTGTACTTCCAATAGCCAGGTCCAGGACAATCACAGTAGCAGTAACATTTGTACCAGCATAAGTGGTAACAGTAGCAGCAGCAGTGGTGATAATATCATAGCAATAAAAACAACAGCAGCATAATAGTAGCAGCAATAATAATAATGTCAGGAGCAATAGTAATAGTTTCATCCACCACCACAACGGTAACAGCAGTAGTTATAATACTAATAGCAGCAATTTTGGTAGTAATAGCAGTCATACTAAAAACAGAAGCATCAGCAACAGGAGTGGTAGCAACAGCAAAAATCTCAGCAATAATCCTTTCTGAGTGTTGCCTGTGAGTGAGGCATTGCTCTTTGTGATTTATATGAGTTAGTACACTTAACTTCAGAGAAATCCTTAGAGAAAGGTAATGCGTAGAGTGCTGTGTTTTCCCTGCAGTAACTAAAGATATATAAGGTATGTATGTATCTTTAGTTCTCTGAAGTCATAGAGCTAGTAAGCAGCCATGTTGGTGCTCACTCTAGTCTATCTCTTCTAATTTTATAGATTAAAACGAGGAAAGTCACTCAGGGGAGATGTATGACTGTGTTTGAGGTGGGAGGGGGGTGGAATACAAGTTTGCATTTCCATGGTACTACTTATTAGAAAAGGGAGTTAGCCTTTATGAGCTTCCGTTTCATCTTTTTCTATAATAGAGAAAATTAGAGTTACTAATTAGCAGTGGTATGGGAATTTGACACGTAACTGTGCAGGACTCAGAGTGTGTCCTCTACGCTTTTTCTCATGTAAAGAGGCTTTAGTGAACCCCAGTCCAAGTACTGGCCCCCATTCAACAGCACAGCTACAATCCTCGCAATTATTCACCAGCCTGGGAGCTGTAGACCTCCAGAGGTGGGAGCTCCTAGGCTGATGTTAGAATCTTAGAGAAAGCCTCTTTACACAGCCCCAGGGATCTATACAATTGAATGAAGTGCCTCAGGCAGAAGTGGAAAATAAATAAATAAATAAATAAATAAATAAAGAACGCATTGGTCTGTCTTACCCACTTTCCTTTCCTGACTTCCCCACACTCATCAACTCTGCCCACTGCTCAGTGTCCCCCTCCTTGACAGCAGCTCAGTGTGGGTCTGGAACACTTTTGGCAGACACTCCTTTAGTCCTTGCCTTCTAGAGACTCTTTGGTCTCCAGCTCTCTTCTAGCTGTCTTACCTCCCACTTTGCATACCCACCCCACAACCCGCCTTCTCACCCAGAGGAAAAGACTTCACTGTGAGATCTCACCTATCACATTCACATCCCAGACCATGACCTCTGCCTAGGACACCCTTTCTCCATTACCTCCAGCCATTTTCTTATTCAAAGTATTCCCAGAGGGCCTGCTCAGGAAGGGATTGAGTGGGTAAAGAGGAAAAAGGGCTCTAGTGGGTGAAGAGAAATGAGAAGTTATTTCTCTGTCAATGAGACCATGTGGATCTTGGAAGATTCTAGAAGAAAGGTTGCCACAGTCTCTTTGAAGTGCAGCTAATTCACATTTAAAGCTTCAAATTCACCTTCCATGTCTCCATGAACCCTCCTAGTCTTCTTTCTCCTGGATAGCGGTTAGGATCAGCGGGGTAGGAGAGATAGTACAGTGGGTAGGGTATTTGCCTGGCACTCAGCCAACCCGGGTTCAATCCCCGGCATCCCATGGTCCACCAAGCACTGCCAGGAGTAATTCTTGAGTGCAGAGCCAGGAGTAATCCCTGAGCATTGCCAGGTGTGACCCAAAAAGCAAAAAAATAAAATAAAATAAAAAAGCAGTTAGGATCATGGGCACTAGAGTTAAACTCAAGCAGACAACCTGAGTTAAAATCTAGACTCATGTAATCACATTGACTTGTGTTAAGTCAAGTTACTTAATCTCCCAGTGCTACAGTTTTCTGATATATCAAATAGAAACAACTGTTATCCACTTCATGGGTCCTGTTGGAAAGGTTAATGACTCAATAAATGCAAGGCAGAGTCAATATGCTATTTTTGTGTTTTTACTCCCCTTATACAGAATGTAAGTTCCATGAAATCAAGGGCTATTTGGTTCACTGCCGAATGGCTGATGCTGAGAGGAGACTGGACATAATGCATAATGAATAAATAATGCAAAGTAATCCAATATAGTATGATGCAATACCAAACAATTGGATTGTACTGAAATATAAAATGACAGTGTGTACTAAAAGAAAATGATGATATAAAATGACAAGATATACTGGAACTATCAAGTTATCTCCATTGAGCCTCTATTTCTACTAGGTAAAGGCATAATTTTTCATTGCCCTCTGGATTCAAGTGAATTGTCTTGTTATTCCCAAGACACATTTACTGGTCTTGGGAATAACAAGTGAACTCCAGCTGATTCTCACGAAGACAATGTTTATGAGAAACAGTCTCGTTCCTGACGTTCCATTCCCTCTCAACGAAACAACCATCTCTGCATACAACAGTTACGTGTACCTAGGTCGAGAAGTCAACATGACGAATGACCTGGTATCTGAGTTGCGCAGAGGATGAGAGCAGCTTGGAATGCCTTCAAGTGTGTCAAAGAAATAGCTAAGAGGATGAAGAACCTCTGGCTCCAGGCACAGCTCTTCGATTCCACTGTTCTTCCTGCATTAACATATGCCTCAGAGACCTGAGCCCTACGAAAACAGGATGAGAACGCTATTCAGGTCTCCCAATGAGGAATCGGAAAGAGCTATGCTTGGAGTATCATGCTTCACTCAAGCGAGAGAAAGAATTTGAAGTTCCAACCTCTCTCGATGGCCAAGAATCAGGAATGCTGTCTCGTTTGCCAATGCATCGAAAATCAGGTGGGCCGAACATATAATGAGATTTGGAGATGACCACTGGACTAG
Organism: Sorex fumeus; assembly: GCF_029834395.1. Lineage (NCBI taxonomy): Eukaryota > Metazoa > Chordata > Mammalia > Eulipotyphla > Soricidae > Sorex > Sorex fumeus. The sequence continues at coordinate 46,343,772 of NW_026606059.1, read as the reverse complement.
AGCCATTAGGGGACTGGATTCCATGGGATGTCAAAAGACCACGTGGCTGCCCACCTATGAGATGGTCAGACTTCTTTGTCAAGTCACTGAACGATTGGTTTGAGGCTCTTCATGTTCCTAGAATGAGCAGACACCATCGGGCTACACTAAAACGGGACAGGGATGAAGGGAGACATTACTGGTGCCCATTCAAGCAAATCAATGAGTAACGGGATGTCAAGTGATCAAGTCATCCCAAGACACAGTAGGCCTGTGCAGAACTTCTTAATGAATGAATGTGCAACTGGAATCTGTAAAACAAAGGAAGATTAGAACAGGCTGCAAGGTGTTTTCCTGGAACATCATGGGCTATGAGAACACTTTAATGGTCCTGTGTGAAAAGTCTTCCCAGTAGCTCTGAGAGATTGCAGTATCTCAGCATTTCCTGCTGACAACGACCAATGGTCTTCCCTGTCTACAAAGAAGAGCAGCAGCTTCCAGTAGGAAGCCTCTCTTTAGTTTGACTTGTACAAATATTCTGTCAGAGGTGCTGAGACAAGGAACATGAGAGAAATTATTTTCCACGGAGGGTCCAGATTCACTCAGATCCTGTGACAAAGGAAGAGTATCCTGAGATCTCCTTTTATTAACCATCCTAACTTACACAACTCTAAAGGGCTCAATACAGTGAAGTCATCAATAAAGAAGTTACAGGAAGAACATTGAGGTATACATTGTTTCATTATGTCCACCAGCCAGTTAGGTTCAATCCTACCTTCTCCCAGAAAGAAATGCACAACCTAGAGTGTTGGGGGAGGGGAGCACAAGCACCTTGCATTTGCATATCAAAGACAAGCTGGGTCTGAGCTTCTGTGAGAGGAGGAAGACTGACTCTTTTGATTTATTAAGACTGAGGTTATTTACTGAAGGTAGGTTAAAGAAAGAGATATTCAGCCTCATCCAAAGCAATCTGGACACACAAATAATCTCGCCCATTTTCATGGGTCCCTGTGCTCCTGCCTATTTGTTGGTCAGTCTACTCAGGTTTATCCTGACAGTCTAGTCAGGTCCCAACATTGACTTAAAGAGAGAACCTACTTGAGGCTGTCACACACAGTGATGTGCTCAGCCCTGGCATTGCTAATCCACACCATAGAGTGGTTCCACCATTCTCCCTACAGGAACTTGGATGTCCAGGATACTTTGTTTATAATTCATGGTCACGGTCCTCCCGTTGTTCACCGATTTGCTCAAGTGGGCCCAGTAACGTCTCCATCATGAGACTTGTTGTTACTGTGTTTGACATATCAAATACGTCACGGGTAGCTTGCCAGGCTCTGCCGTGCAGGCGAGATACTCTTGGTAGCTTGCTGGGCTCTCCAAGAGGGGTGGAGGAATCCAACTGGGGTGGGCCACGTTGGCTGCTTGTAAGGCAAATGCCCTACCACTGTGCTATCAAAACATTTTTTTGGCTATAAGTGCAGCACCTTTTCCACCCACCATTCCGATTCTCACCAATTGCATACATCAAGCACATTTCCTTGGCCTGCATTTGAAAGCATATAAGATCATTTTTGCAGAAGACAGCACAGTGGAAAGGACATATGGCTACTAGGACCGTGGACATGGGAATTGAAGGTTCAACTGTTTAGGGGCAAAGCAGATAGAGGGAACTTGCATGCAGAGAATTAGAGCAGACAAACATCTACATTGGTTATTTCTGAAAGAAAAAAAACTGGAAAATCATAACTATTGTAGTGATTTTAAATCCTTAATTTACTATGTTTCTCCCAATATTTTCTCACAGTGGATAATTTCAGACAAAAATGAATTCGAAGTCAAGGCTTACCCTCACTCCAGTTCAAAAGAGGGGTGGAAATAGAACCCCAGATTTAAAAAAGAGAGACTTTTATTCCCTATATGTTGCCTTAGGGCTCAGGATTAGTCTCAACTTCCCTCTCTGCATTTCTTTCTCACCCTTTCTACCTGGGTCTTTCAGTTTTTCATCAATATTATTAGTTTTCATCCATTTGTCTTCAACTCCTCTAAATGCATTTCTCTCTGCTGATACCCTCTGGGCCTTTAATTTATTCTCTATTATCTCTTTTTCTCTTCTCCAATTCTCTCACTGTCATATTTTCCCCACTACAATTCTATATTTACACTTGTTTCCCTCCTTGTCTTTTGAGATATCTGATTCCTTTTCTGTTAGTGGATTTCTTAGACAACATTTTAGCAACCAATGTAGGTTATGTGCTCTCATATACCTTGAAGATGTAGTGGAACTTTATAACAATGGACAATTACATGTAGCCATCCTTCCCTTTATTTCTTTTCTAATTCAATTTAAAAAAGACTAAAGAAGAACCAAGAATAAGAAACACAACACACTATACATTATTACTAAATCAAAACTATATTTTATTTGTCAGAGTTTTTTATCCAATGAAAAATAGAGAGTATGCATGAATTATGAATTATATTGCCACCCAAATATAATGTGCAATTTGGGTAATCCAGAGACTGTGTAAAGTCACAGGAAAAAGGTCAGTCCAGCCAGAGTATGTTATTTTCAAAGAGAAAGACAAATAAGGGATGATTTGACTCATGTAGAATGAAAATAAACAAATACAATAAGCAAATAAAACCTAATGAAACAAGATTCATTTTCAAAATGTGATTCCAAGTTTTCCTTGATCTTTCTGAGAAACTAACAAGAATTGATTCTGTAGTTCTTATCAAACTTTCAGAAATCTTTTTCCTGGGAATCCCTGTTCTTTCCATTTCTGTAGCTGCTCTCTCTCATGACCATGTTCTCAACATCTTTAAGTTTTCAAGTCACCAGATTTTTTTCATCTCTTGCCTCTCTTTGGTGCCACATTCATTATTATGTAAGTTAACTTTTACTAAGACCTCTCCTGTTGGTATTTAATTTATCTGTTTTACCTGATTTCACAACAGTTTGTAATGGTAATATCTGTTGATAATCACCTCTAATAAATAGTTGATAATGCTCAAGAAGATGTCACATTCACACATATGCTGTCCTTCAAAACTCTGAGAAATGCGAAGTAGATGTGTCATGTCAAGCTACCTTTTTTGCCTCCTTGTCTTCTTATTAGAATCTTATTAAGCATTCAACTTCAGAATCCTCTTATGTCATGGATGGAGGTCTGTTTTCTCTCTCTATGTCACTGAAGATGAAAGTGGCAGTCATAGTTTTAGTTGCAAAAGAATTCTGCTTTTACAGTAAAGTCAATTTTGAAAAGAAAGCAGAAATCACAATGAAATGATCAGAAACTAAACAACCCAAATGGGGTTGCATTTCCTCTCATCATCCTGAAAAAAAATCTTTATTTTTCAAATAACTTTAAATCAAAGACCCACTGACATGATGACAATCATTAACCATTAGATTGGTGGTAATCTATTTTTTCCCCACAAATATGCTGGTATCACTTGAACCTGTTATTATGCTTCTAAAAGATTTCTTTCTTGAATTTTCTTCAATTTTAAATGTTTCCTTCCCTCCTTCATTTTTTTCCTCCCTTCTAACAATTTATTCTTAATTGAATTCCTTTGCTTTTGGGGGTCACTCATTGTGTAGGATTTTAAAATCACAACCAGGAAAGAAAATATATTTGTAAGAAAAAATATATTTGTAAGAAAAAAAAAGCATTTTCTCTTTACAACTTTAAATTTGAAAGCATTTCTAAGGCAGCGCAGAACTGATGGCAGCTGACTTCATTGCTCTTGGTGACTGGGAGCTGACATAATTGTTGACTTTGGAGCATGTTACAGGCTCCAGAAAGGCAAGATGGAGTCTCCACTAAGTAATTCTCCTGAATTAAAAATTACCACCAGCCATGTGGAGCTTCCTTTTGAGCTAATGTCTAAAGAGATTTTGTCATCTTATCATCAAATTGGATCGAAGCAAGAGGGCAGACCCAGCAGAGGGCCCCCAGGAGATCAAATAGTCAGGGATCTGATGAAATGTTGAACAAATAGCTGTCGGGAAAGAAGAGAAACAATGGCACGCTCACTTTGTTTTGTTGGACAAAATCTAGCACAGGAAATGAGCTGCAACTGAAATTCAGTGGGAGTCTGTAATGGAAACTGTCACAGCCTTTCAGTTCAGCACTTTGTCCGAACTCAGTTTAGAGAGAATATTATCCCAAGCCTCTGAGACATTGGAAGTATGATGTCACTCTGTTTTAGGATCAGGAATCGAGGGCAGAGCAATGACATAGAGAATGCCCTGTACAGGAACAGAGATAACTTAACTGCCTAGTTAAGAACTATGGTAGTGTCCAAACTGCCAGCTTCTAGAAGGAAAATTTCTTCTACCTGGATCTCAGTGATGCGTCAGGAAACCAAGGAATTGCAGAAAGACAATTGAGAGGTACAAACTTAGACAAGTATTGGTTATTCTGACCCTCACCAGAAAATCCTGGTCATGGAAGAAGTTGAAAGTCTTTGATAAGGGGGAGTATCATTTTTATTTCCATCTGAAAAAAATCTCAGGTGAAATATTGGTTAAAAGTGGGAGCACATGTTTGTAGGAATATTAGGCAGTGTTTATTGTGTTGATTTTTCTGCATACACCCTCCCGTCTATTTTTCCTGGAAAAATAATCCTCCTATTCAGTTTCTTCCTCTCTAGGTGGAAGGAAAAAGCAGCGGATGGAAGAACTGGGCAGCATCAAGGCCCTTAGGCTAGTAAGAAGCTTCAGAAGAACTAGTGAAAACATTTCAGTGAAAATATTATAGAGGTATTGAGAAATAAATGGGCATATCGTTTCCCTCAGAAATCATGGCCTATAAAAATAAAGGTGTGGATTTTCAGGAGATATCTTTTCTAAAACCATTGCTAAGAGTTCAATTGAGAATGACTCTAACATACAAAATAACAGGTAAGAACCTCTAAGAAACGTGTGACCAATGGCATCACTTGAACCTGTTATTATGCTTCTAAAAGATTTCTCTCTTGAATTTTCTTTAATTTTAAATGTTTCCTTCCATCCTTCATTTTTTTCCCTCCCTTCTAACAATTTATTCTTGGTTTAGTTCCTTTGAAAGAATTCTGTTAAATCAATATGTTAAATCTCTTAAGTGTTGAGTACTAGAATAAAAATTCATTAGAACAGAGGTGGAGCGGTATTACCTGTGAAGATTCATCCACTCCATCCTGGAAGCTGAGCATCCCTCTTACATAGAATTACAGATTAGACAGTTGTTGTTTTTTTTTTTTAATGTAGGAGTACTGCTAATTGTTTGGTCATTGATTCAGCTGATTGAATTGGGCATAAACTCCATATTACATTTTTTAGAAATAGCACAGTGGTAGGGCATTTTCCTTGCACACAGCCAGCCCGGCTGAGCTGGGTTCAATTCCTCTGCTCCTCTCAGAGAGCCCGGCAAGCTACCGAGAGTATCTCGCCTGCATGGCAAAGCCTGGCAAGCTACCTGTGACGTATTCAATATGCCAAACACAGTAACAAGAAGTCCCAAAATGGAGACATTACTGGGCCCGCTCAAGCAAATCGATGAATAATGGGAGCACAGTGACAGTGACATCACTATGAGATAGAGTTACAAAGCTTTCATGTTTCACAATTTCCCCAATACCCTCTCTCTAATTTTGAGCATTATGTTTTGTTCGAAATTTTACCACCATTCAAGCCTACCTGCCAGGGGAAGATGCTAGATAATTTATTTTCCGTTGCTCATTTTTAACATCATGAGAGCTCTCATGGCCACCATTGTAAATGTGAATTTCTAGGTTGTAAATGATTGGGTTCCAGGACATCTCTGTATGGCACTAATCCATTTTGGGATTCAGATGGGAATCTCTGGACCAGGGCTGTTGGTGTGCTAAGGTGGCAACCGGCGACAAATTGTGGGCATGACAGCCAGTCTACTGGGTGTGTGGGGACCTGGGGAGAGACAGCCCGGTTCCTCTGCCACCATGCGGCCTGGAGATGCAGTACTGGAACTCACATATGGGGGAGGGAGGCGGTGCTCTTGATCACCAAGATTCCACCTGGAGTAGGCAAGGAGAGTGCACTCGTTCCAATTGGTGTGCCCCAGTGAAATTGGCCTAGTATGGGGCTCAGAGAGATCTCTGGCGCCATGGTGTTTCCCAGGACTAGCTGCTGTGTATCTGAATCAGGGCTGTTGGTGCACTAAGATGGTGCCCGGAGGCAAATTTTTTGGGCATGATAGTCAGTCTGCTGGGTGGGTGGGGACCCAGGGAGGGACAGCCCAGGTACTCTTGCCGTCATGCAGCGTGGAGATTCAGTTCTTGAACCCACATACTTATACCTTGCTTGAGAAAGATTTTGGTCACCAGGATTCAATCTGGAATAGGTGAGATTAGACAATTTAAAATGTTAAAGTGTGTATATTAAATCTCAGACCTGGTGCCTATTAAGAATGATAGAGAACTTGTAGAAAAGAATGGAAGAAGGTATTTTATATTCACTCATAGCCTGCAGTATTGCACTATGCTCAAAAGACTTTCTTCTTTCAAGTTCAGGCTTTAGAAGACAGAGAATGGTTGTCATATGTTTAACAGAATTTTATGACTCAAGACAATTGCACAAGAGCACTGAAAGTAGAATTTATGAGGTTTGTGAATTGGCAAGTTTCTTCTTACTAATTACAATAAGTCTAATGGAATTGAAAATGCAATTTCAAAGAAGAACATGTCTCAGAAGGAATTGGGAAACTGGGAAGCCTGACCTTTGGCATTCCTTCCTTTTGGTGTTCTCATTTAAGACTCTAGGATCAGGAACCATATTAGCTTTTCCCCTTCCTCATTCCAGCTACCCAATAAGAGGCCATTTAGCTGATAACTATACGAAGGAATGGCGTTTTAAAACATATTAGTAACAAAAGTTTCAATGGTATATACAGGTTTATCAACCCTGATTGAAAAAAATCTGTCTAGTTCCCATTCATTGTCTTTAGAAACTAAATCAACTGACAGATGATCAAGATTTACAGGTTATTTGAAGCAGAACTAAATTCAGCACTTCTAATACAGGCTTTGGATGCACAGCAAATCAGACCTTTGTGGCAAGAGCAAGTGGGCTGATAAGTTGTTCTATACCTACATGGAAATCCTCTCCAGGGCTTCATCCGATGTGGTCATGGTGAACAGTTAGCAGTAGAAAACTTTTCAAAGAGCAAAACTGGACAAGCCAGATGGTTTGCAGAAACTCCCTTGAACTGATCAAACAGTTGCTTCTCCATGACTGTGCAAATAGAGATCATTTCATCCTCCCCCATTTTACCAAAATGACCTTATCCTGTTTTCCTTCTGCTATTGTACACTGGGTGTGTCAAAAGATATTACAATTCTTGCTAATTTCATACACTGTTAGACCATACAAAATACATATGAGTTGAACTAGGAAGAATTCCGCTATAACATGTTGGAACTGGACATAGCAACAAAATGCATTGGGGGGTTATCTGCCTTTGGGAAGGAATTGTATATGCCATTGGAACTCTTTTTTAAGAGAAGAGAATAATTTTTATAGAAGTTATAAAATGAAGTATTCAGGAAAACCAAGATGTAGAATGTAGTTATGGTTCTTCCATTTTCTTTAAGTGTAGGATACTTCTTCCACATTCTGCGTGTTTTCCCTATCAATGTAAATCACAGAGTTTTACAGGCATTTTACAGTCACAGGCATTTTAGTTACCTATTCTTGTGTGATTAATGATCCCAAAACTAGTTGCTTAAGATAATGTTTATTATGTTTAATAATATCGGAGCTGGCTGTACTCAGCTTGACACTTCTGTGACTCTGTATGGCTGTATCCCATACAGAATTCTTAGATATCTCTAAGAGGACTAAGATGGAAATTCTTGAAGTATAATTATAATTCACTAGTGTTACTTTTGTGAATTTTCATTGGTAAAGATGGATCTTATGATATGACCAAAGGATAATAACTCTGATTTAATTTCCTCCTTTAGTATGACAGGGATGAGAGAAAAATAGGGAGAATTCTTTGTGGTAATGAACTGCAATTCTCTTCTTAGCTACAAATGTTCACTTTTGCAAAATATTTTTACAAAATAACCTCAGACCCTTCCAAGGTACCTACAGTCTTATCTAATCATAGCATGAGGCTCAGACTTCAAGTTCACATCTCATCTTTTAATCAGGCATGTGCTCAGATTAAAATTATGAATGACTCAAAAAAATGACATTCCTCAGAAGTAACTCAGACTGTAAACTGGAAGGCAAGTCACATGAATCCCACACTAATAATACAGTGGTACTTTCCCTGGTGACTAACAAGCGGAATCTGCAGAAACTTTGCCCTGCCTCTTGATCCCTAAAAGGTATCTGGCCTTAGAAAGGTTCCCCTAGACTTTCAGCAAGCCTGTGACTCACCATAACAACTACAAGTAATTCATGTAGAGCCTCCTTTATACCACATTATCCGAGAGCTCAGATTCACCAGAGAGATAACTCAATTCCCAGCAAAGCCATAGGGTCCTTGCCTCACTGAGGGCAAGTAGATTTTCACCTAGCTTCCCACAGAGCACCAGTAGAAATAAAAAAAAAAATGATGTAATTCTGCCACATGAAACAATGGCAAAAAAAATGTCTAGGATATTCTCAATTACGTCAGACATTTCTACATTTCCCAAAGAAGACTCAGAAAAACTATCCACCCTATGCTAAATAATCTGGAAAAGATTAGGACAGAGCATCAAAATCTTAAAAAGAGTATTATGGACAAACGACAGAACCAATTCAAGTAGAAATAAAGGTGCTAACAAATACAGAGCATACATAATAGCAAAATGGAAAAAACTGAATATTGAATCGGTGATCCTGAAGATAAGATAAGCAAGTCCATTCAGTAAGGAAGCAACAAATTAAAAATTGAGAAAAAAGAAGAGAAGTTAAGATATATAGTTGATAAATATATCAAACTATTGGAACAACCAAATCATTGGAATTATAGAAAGAGAGGAAAGAGGAAATGAAGAATAGGCAATTGAAAAAGTAATAGCTGGAATCCCCCCCAATCTGAAGAGGGAGACTAGTGAAAAAGGTCCCAAGAATGTCAATAATAATACCCTTCCCAGTAATACTAAGTCAGGTTGTACTAAAAAATAATGAGAACCAAAAAGAGATATAGCTACTTATCATTTTAAAAATAAATTTATTTTTTAGTCACTGTGAATTTACAAAATTATTCAAGTTATTTAGAATTAGATTACAGGTATACAATGTTACAACACTGATCCTTTCCCCCATGTCTATTTTCCTCTACCAATGTTCCCTCTCCCCATTTGCTTCCCACCCGCCATTCTGCTTCTGTGAGAGGTTCTTTCTTCTAAAAGTAAGTATTTTCATTGTTGTTTACAATACTGCTGCTGATAATATTTTATATAGAACACTTTATCATCTTTCAGCACCACCTCCCCTTCCCAGTTTAATGCTTCCTCCACCATAAATGTTGACCCCCTCCCTGACCTATCACCAAACCCCCTCAAGTGTCAAGACATAGACTCCTTAAACCAGTGATAAATAAGAGATCACCAGTAAGGGAAACAACATAAGACTCCTCAGATTTCTTCAATGAAATGACAAGACAGCAGAGAATTAATGATGTAGTCAAAGTACAGAAGTAAAATAAACTCCAGCTAAGCACAGTACTACAAACATTATAACCTATAAGGTTATTACTCTAATATTTTAAGGAATGGAAAAACATTTGCAAACATCTTTTGTGGCATCTAAACCACTTATTGGGATACTGAATAGCCTTATACAAAAAAAAAAACAAAAGACAAATGGCAAAAACGAACTCAATTCCTCATAGTTACATTGAAATAAATTCCTTATTTATTTTTTATTTATTTTTTAATGAATCACCGTGAGGAAAAGTTACAAACTTTCATGATTACATTTCAGTCATACAATGATTGAACACCCATCCCTTGACCAGTTGCACATTTTCTACCACCAATGTTCCTAGTCTCCCTCCCGCCACCCTCACCTCATCCTACCCCCTGCCTCTGTGGCAGGTACATTCCTTCTTACTCTCTCTCTCTCTCTCTCTCTCTCTCTCAACTTTTGTGTGTTATGGTTTGCGATACAGATAGAGGCCATCATGTTTGGTTCTTAGTCTATTTTCAGCATGCATCTCCCATTCCAAGAAATCCCTCCAACTATTGTTCACTTAGTGATTCCTTCTCCATACCACCCCTGCTCCCCCAACACATGAGTCCAATTTTCAAACTGTGGAGTGATCCTCATAAACCTTTTCTCTACTGACCTCAGGTGTTAGTATCATATTCTGTTACTTTATATTCCACAAATGAATGGAGTCATCTATGTCTGTTCCTCTCTTTCTGACTCATTTCACTTGGCATAATACTCTCCATGTCTGTCCACTTATATGCACACTTTTATCTTTTCTAACAACTGCATAGTATTCCATTGTGTAGTTGTACCAAAACTACAGTTTAATCAGTAATCTGTTTTCAAGTTTTTTCCCAGATTCTGGCTATTGTTAACAGTGCTGCAATAAATAGACAGTGCAGATGTCATTCCTACAGTGGTTTTTTGCATCTCTAGGATATATTCCCAGAAGTGGTATTGCTGGGTCATATGGTAGTTCAATTTCTAGTTTTTGGAGGAACATATATATTGTTTTCCAAAAAGTCTGGACCAGTTTTCTATTCATACCAACAATGTATGAGAGTCCCTTTCTTTCCTCTTCCATACCAGCACTGGTTGTTCTGAAATAAATTCCTTTATATCTCTAATTTCTCTAAGTATTAATGGACTTTACTCTTCTATCAAAAAGCATATTGTCTGTATGAATAAGAAATAAAATCCTGGTTTCTGTTGCCTACAAAAGGTACACTTATCCATGTATGGTAAACATGCTCAGAGAGAAAAATTGGAAAGCAATTATACAAGCTAATGGTCAACAAGGGGCTGGAGTGATAGCACAGCAGGTAGGGTGTTTGCCTTGCACGCAGCCCACATGGCCGACCCAAGTTCGATTCCTCCGCCCCTCTTGAAGAGCCCGGCAAGCTACCAAGAGTATCTAGCCCGCACTGCAAAGCCTGGCAAGCTACCAGTGGAGTATTCGATATGCCAAACACAGCAACAACAAGTCTCACAATGGAGACGTTACTGGTGCCCGCTCCAGCTAATGGTCAACAAAAGAAGTCACAGGTTTGGCCATAACTTTTATCAGACCAAATATCGTTCAATTTAAAGAATATAACAAAATATAATGGATGTAAATGGGTTGCACATTAAAGTAACAATAGATCTGTAGCATTAAACTTATTAATATATATGTACCAAATGAAAGGACAACAAGGTTTTTAAAGTGACTGCTAATTAATAAATCTGAAAAGACACATAAATAACAACACAATAGCACTGTTTTATTATTGGTAAAGCTCAAATTTATTTACTATTGGGTATCTTTCTCCCAAAGTTTGAGGAAATGTTACCTGCTGGCCTGCAATAGTAGACTCCTAAAAGACTTAACTCCCTCTAGTAAATCCCCATGAATCAAGGTGATACTTTAAAAATAGATTGGATCCGTAAAACTCCATGAATTAGGACAACTCTTTTAAGGTTTGCCATTATTTTTAGACTAAGATATAAATAGCACTTAGGAATTTTCCTTGACCAGATACTTGTCTTATCTGTCCAAATAAACATGGGCCCGGTTCTATCTCATGATCTGTGTTTACCAACTATACCTTCCCAGGCTATTCCTTAAGAAATCCTGGTTTCTATGTCTGTAAATTTCTTCTTCTCACTGAATACTTACTATTTCCATAGAACCAGTCCTAATAATCATTCAGAACCCAATTTGGCTGCTTTTTTTCTAACAAGACCTACTCATAATTCCCTATATCTGCCTATAAAACTTGGATTAATTATGCTGGATAATTTCTGTGGTGGCTTTTTACCATTCTGTGACATTTTCTTATTGCATTTGCTTTGCTGCCTACTAATTTACTTATTTTAATTTTGTGTTTTATATATAAACTCTCCAAGGCAGTATCTGCATTATCTAGAGTAGTTATCTAGGCTCCCAACAATACTTGGCAGCAGCAACAAAAATTGTCTACCTCCATGAGACACAAATTGTAACTTTCATATTGCACAGTGGAAATGAAAAGTCAAAGAGGCTGAAGAAATTGCCTGTAATGACACTTCTGGAAAATAATAAGGCTAGTACTGAAACCAGTATTTACCCACCTCCAAATCTAAGTTATTAATGTGGATTAATGTGGGGGTGATTGTAAAATATCCTGTGTGTGAAAACTGACTCTCAGTGGGAACCTGAGTCAGAGGAAATCAGGTGGTACCTTGGTTTTCCCCATTGTTCCTCCTACTGAATATAGACTGAAGTAATATCTCCCAGTGAATGGGTAGGAACTGGTTTTTTATCTGGTTGTTTGTTTTACCACCAAGCAAGTCATATTCTTCCTTGTACTTGGGGAAAGGTGTGTGTGGGGAAAGTGAGCATTCCTCTTAAAACCTGGGGCTAATTATCTGTGTTGTACTAAGAGAACGCTTTATTACCTCTCTCATTTTGCTGCTCTAATGACCTTGTTTTTCAAAGATGCCTTTATCTCTATTCAATGTTTCTCTGTGCTCAGAGACTTTTATTTTTCCTCAATGCACCGTTTCCAGGTATATTTTATTTGCTTATGTATCTATATCTTTCATGATAATGTAAGCTCTCTGGCACCAGAACTTATTATATTTTTAACCAGGTACTCCCAAGGCCTAGATAGGTATAAGCATATAGTAGAGGTTCAATATGTATTTGTTGAATGGATAAAAAAATATACAGGCACAAATTCTATCAATTATAGATTAAGTCATGCTAATGAGGACAATCACTACCTGAAGGGGATAATAAAGGTCTGACATTTTATGAACTTCCATGATACCCTACGCTTTTCCCCTTAAGTAACTCATTTATCCTCACAACCATGCAGTTATAGTTGAAATTATGTTCATTTTTTGGTCATATGTCCACTGACACAGCTGGAAAACTGTAAAGCTGGGATTAAGTTCAGTTCTGTTCAACTTTAAAGGCCATGATCTTTCATTTGAGGAATATTACATAAGACAAGATGCTAGGAAAGTAATATTAATTACAATATTGAAATAGACTTGTAGTGATTTAAAAGTACAGAAAAATGTCAAGCTATTTCCTGCCCTCATATGCTAGTAGGTAGCTGACATTTTCCTTTAAAGTAGAATGAAATTTTATGGTGTTGAATGATCAAAGATTTCTTTCCATACAATTTGGAATATTTTGTCTTTGTTCTTTGAATTTCTCCATACTTTTCTTTCTGGTACCACTCTTATTTCCAGAATACTTCACAGATCTCATTCCCATAATGCTTAGCACAGATTTCATTTGAAATTTTAGTGGTAAATTTAGGAACCTTTAACTCATTAATTGAATTTCAGATCTAGGAATATTCGTGATAAGATAGCTTAGGTTAGCATTAAGGTTCCTGAACTTACCTCTTGCCAGCAAGTTTCCATATTATGGAGGAAGCAATAAATAGGGTTAGTCTTGGACATTTGGTAATAATCTACTTTATAAAACTTTTTCCAAGACTGGGATGTCACTAAAATTCATGAACATTCATCTAACTTCTAGCCAACTATTTAAATTGAAGCGTAGCTGGAATGCATCCCATAAATTCCTCCTAGATTATATTAAGCTACATTGTCACTCTCCTCCAGAAGTTAGCACTGCTCTCAATTTTAGTGCCATAGATTATTTAGGTTGGTATATGCTTAAAAATCTTGCCGAATGGAATGGGTTATTAACCTTATATATGTGTATATGTAATAAAATATAATTGTATAGCAGATAATATACCCAGTTTCTTTCTAAATAATGAACCTCATCTTCATGGCATCATATAGTAATGGCTCACTGATCTCGATGGGTATCTTAGATTTATTGATCCATTTACTTTGATAAATATTTTGGTATTAAAACCATTAATATCCATAAAAGAAGAGTAAAATGAAGTAGCTAGAGAAGAGAAATTGTCTTATCAAAATTGGTTTACCAAGGCCAAAGAGATAGAGCACCAGACAGCGAACTTCTCTTGCACAGGGCCAGGAATCCAACCACATATGATTGGCTCCCCCAAGCTATGTCATTAGTGCAGAGCCAGGAGTAAGCTCTGAGAACTGCTGGGCATGCCCCACCCCCCCCAGAAACAAGTAAAAAAACCTACAAAAATTGGTTCATCTGATTATGCAAGCTGAAAAGATCTGTCTTAATCTTAGTCCATCTTCAAGCTGGATATAGAAGAAAATCAGTGCTAAAATTCTGTCTGAATCTGAAAGCCTGGGAGCCACAGTGGAACAATGGTGTAAATCTCCATCTATGTCTGAATGTTCAAGATGCTTAAGTCTGGATGCTCTGTTGTTCCGTTCAGACCCGAATTGCTTGGGTGATACCCATCCATTTTAGCAAGCATGTCGTTATACATCCTATTAATAATGAATGTGTTTATTCAACCTACTAATTTAGATGCCTTACAGATACACCTATAGGAATCATTTACCAAATACCTGGACATAACTTAGTCCATCATTTTGATGCAAAAAATGATTATTCATATGTGACTTCAGTTTAAGTCTTTACAAATCAGTTTTTCTATGTACAGAGCATGAAATAGGAATTATTTCATATATATTCATATATTGTGTTCCTAACTTAAAAATTTAATAATTATAGGCAAAGTTATTTATAATACCATTAATAATAGGGTTTCACAAGTACAGTATTCTAACACCACACCCTATACCACTGTTCTCTTTCTGCCACTGTTGTCTCAATGTTCTGCTTCCACAATCCTACACCCTATTTTCCAGTTATAGCATGTATGCTCAGTTCTGTAGAATAGTTCTTATATATGATTTTTATTACTAGGGTTTTCTTTGGGGAAAAGTTGTAAAGATTTGGGGGAGAGATAGAAAATTTCTGGGGTAGGGGAAAAAAGCTAGCTAAGGACAATTTGTATGTAAATTTGAAAATCAATGGGAATTGTCATAGATTTAAAATTCTAAATAGAATTATGTTAATTCTGTCAATTAACTATTGGTTATACAATTTGGTATAACACTCTTTCAAGTCAAGAGCTACAAACATATACCACCCCCCATTTCATTGGGTCTTTCGGTCATCTGAATAATATCTCATAGTTTTGTGTGCACAACTCTTTAATTAGATTTAGTGAAATTTTAATTAGATTTATTTGTATATATATGAAATTTTAGTGTATTTTTGCACTTACTACTATGCGCATATTTAATTTTTGTTTCAACTTCTGGAATATAGAATTACAAATCATCACGACCACGATCACGACCACCCTGTTGTTCGTCGATTGCCTCAAGCAGGTGCCAGTAACGTCTTCTTCGTCCTAGCCCTGAGTTTTTTTTTTTAAAGTGCCATATTCAAGGCTTTTTCAAGGTTAGGAGAATGAGATCCATCATTGTTACTGGTATTTGGCATATTGGGTATACCACGGGGAGTTTGCCAGACTCTGCCGTGTGGGCAGGTTACATTTGGTAGCCTGCCAGTTTGACCAAATTAGGAATGAGATGATAAAATGTCGCGCGGCCACAAACGCGGCCACACACATCCGGGAGCTGAGTGTGATAATCTCTGGATCCTGGCCATTGTTGGAGTTACACGGCAGTTGGTGGGTGTAACTGTCTAGTTACTGGCAGGTCCAGTCCCAAACCGTGCAGGCTTGGAGATCTCAGCCCCGGGTACCACACACCTGGGTTCCTCTGCCAGTTCTTTTATGCGTGAGACTCATCCAAGTGTGTGGAGAGTGGTCCCAGCATGGCCTTGGCTGGGCCCCGGTGGTCTTCAGCTGTTGGGCCCTGGTGGAGACAGTCAGGCATAGGGTAGGAGAATTACAAATAGCAATCAAAAATATGTATTTATTTGTGGTCCCTTCTCTTTCCCAGCTGCCTTTTCGCCCAGCATGTGAGGCCAGCTTCCAAGCCATGGAGCAATCGTTCTGGCCCTTACCTCTACTATACCTGGTTGTTAGTCTCCCATTATGTTACTTTATATTCCACAAATGAGTGCAGTTCTTCTATGTCTGTCCCTCTCTCTCTGACTCATTTCACATAGCATGATACTCTCCATGTTGATCCATTAAGATGAAAATCATAACACCCCCGAGAGAGAGAGAATAAAAGGGAATGTGCCTGCCACAGAGGCAGGGAGAGGATGGGGCTGGGGTCATGGGGAGGATACTGGGAATATTGATGGTGGAGAATGGGCAGTGGTGGAGGGATGGGTACTGGATCATTACATGACTGAAACATAAAATCACAAAAGTTAGTAAGTCTAAAACTGTATCTCACAGTGATTCATTAAAAAATGAAAAAATATATATTTATTTGTAGTGGGTAGTTTATTATAATAGTTTTTTTTTAATTTGGGTAGTGAGCTGAATATATATTTGAACAAACTACTATTGTCCACGGTGAGCTTTGCCCTAATAGATTACATATCAAAATATTCATTTTCAATTGACTTCCTGTTAATTTTTTCAATGAGTCCCAGAAGAGAGGTTAGGGGGTGGGAAGAGAGTTTCATCATCTGGTCAATTTTAGGAGATTGACTCTGGCTGACTTTCAACAGGAGGTCATGACTTCTTTCAAAACAGTTTTTTCTAAAGGGATCATTCTCTTAGTTTCCTAAGCCCTCTATAAATATCCCCTAGGTTAGAGGCGATAGAAACTCCACTGCAAGTGGTCCTTGCTTCTTCACTATCCCTTGCAATTTCATTACACCTTGCCTACAATTTTGAAATAGTTCTTTTATAAATAGACTCTACTTGAAATATCCTGATTTGTGTGTGCTATCTACTTATGTTATAAGCCTCATGAAACAGCTACTAAGACTAAAATAATAGAGCTCGCAATTTCAGGAAGAGGAAGCTAAAACATTATCAACAAGATCTTGAGACCTAAAACTTATTATTTCCACTTTTGTTCATTGTTTCTCATCTTAAACTTTTCTGGCAATGTAAAAATGTAAAAAGTGACACTGAACATACAGAGCATATGCATATATATAAGCATATATATATATATATATATATATATGCTGTAGCAGGGTAGAACTGTCCGTCATTGTTCATTGACTTGCTCTAGCAGGCACCAGTAACATCTCCATTGTGAGACTTGTTACTGTTTTTGGCATATTGAATTCACCACGAGCAGCTTGTCAGGCTCTGTCATGCAGGTGGGATGCTCTCGGTAGCTTGCCAGGCTCTCCGAGAGGGATAGAGGAATCAAACCTGGGTAGACTGCATGCAAGGCAAACGCCCTAGCCACTGTGCTATTGCTACCGCCGCAGATATACACTATAACACTATTCTTAGCACTTTAGCACTATCCTCCCATTGTTCATCAATTTGCTCAAGCAGCCCCAGTAGCGTCTCCATTGTGAGACTTCTTGTTACTGTGTTTGGCATATTGAATATGTCACAGGTAGTTTGCCAGGCTTTGCCATGTGGGTGAGATACTCTTGGTAGCTTGCAGTGCTCTCCGAGAGGGGCAGAGGAATAGAACCTGGCTGGGCCAAGCTGGCCACGCGCAAGGCAAACACCCTACTGCTGTGCTTGCTCCAGCCCAACACTACTCTTATAACATACTATATCCTGCTGACACAACAGTCAGAGAAACTACATTGTAAATCACACCTATAGGGCTAAATATATTCTCTATTTGGGACAAATAATTACATTATTAGCAGTTATGTCATAGTAAATCCCCAAAACTAATGGTATTGCCATTGACATAGGAAGAATCATTTCACAAAACCAGGGCACAGAAAAGCTGGTTTATTTCTCCAAACCCAGAGGCAACATTGCGGTAAGGGGAATCTGGACCACAATGGAAGCAACTGCAAGTTATCAGGTTGGCCATCTTAACACAATATTTTACAATTTCCTGGGTCCAGGTCTGGGTACAAGCTATGATGTGGGTCTCAGTTTGACTCAATGTTCTTACAATAAATTCTATGTAGAATAAGAGAGCACTGAAAGGTATGGTTGCTCTGAAATTCTAGTTTCCATCTTACTTTTTATGCAGCACTGTAGGTGAAGCAGAAATCATTACTCCACCTCAAACGATACCTGCAGTTGAACTGCTCTCAACCACCGATCTTCTAACCTATTTATCAGATGTTACCATCTCAAACATACTCCCAAATATTCATAGTTGCTGATCACCTGATCATCTGTAGGGCTCCAGAAATCAATAGCACTTGCACTTTTCCCAGGGCTTTTAAAAAATATCATTAATGTCATATGCTTCCCACTATTATTCTCTTTCTTGTGTAACAACAATGTGTAGATATGAGATATTTGATCAACATATACAGCCTTTGGTTTGTCTACAGAATGGATTAGCAAAGTCAAATCTAAAAATAAGCATTCATCTCAGTGAGCACACATTCTTGACTTATCAAAATCATAACATTGATTTAAATCAATGTTTCTCTAGCTAAGCCTGGATGATTATTTCAGTGATGAATACAGCACAAGCCTCAGGGTTGACTGCCTTTGTCCTGAACAATGGCAGAAACTGTGTTACTCCTAGTGAAGGGAATTCAAGCTTTCAAAAATAACTTTTAGCCACATTACTGAAGGCATTTTTTCTATTAGCCACTCGGTTGTGCAGTTATTTGGGCAAGATGTGATTGAGAAAGAGCACTGTAGCACTGTAGTACTGTCCTCCCATTGTTCATCGATTTACTCTAGGGGGCACCAATAATGTCTCCATTGTAATACTTGTTGTTACAGTTTTTGGCATATTGGATACACCACGGTAGCTTGCCAGCTCTGTGATGGTGCGATACTCGGTAACTTGACGGGCTCTCCGAGAGGGGCAGAGAAATAGAAAACGGGTCAGCCAGGGTCGGCCACGTGCAAGGCAAATGCCCTACCCATAGTACTATGGCTCCAGCCCATTGAGAAAGAAAACAATATTATTAGTACAAAGAAAATACACCCTGTTACTGAGCACCACCTTTGCACAAAGCCATACAGGTAAATAATTTCAAAGGGTGTGTTTAAGTTTTTTTTTTTTGAAATTATTGCTAGCAAGATTAAGACTTGATTCACTCAGGCAAAACTAATTTGTTGATGTATAAGTCAGCTCATATAATTGAAGGAGAATTGAATACTTAGATATTAGAAAGAATCTAGAATTCAGGAAGAGAAATGGAAGTTAGAGTGACTATATAATTAATGCTTTCAATCAGGTCAATTTGAAAGTAAGCTGGAGTGCTATTTATAATTATATTGAGATAACTGACATATATTGGCAAATGTGGCCTTAGAGGTATAGTTTCTTTGCAGTTTTAACTAGGGAGTTTCAGGTACAGCTGTTGGTCATTCTTTGTTCTCCACTGAATTTCAAACTCTAGGAAGTGAGATATAAATTTTGGAACTTAGGCCATATACATACATATCAGACAAGGGAAGAGGGAAGATAGGTAACTTGATCAGGGGTCTCACTGAGACTGAACTCAAAAGCAGAGAAGTAATATACATCATAATATATATATATATATATATATATATATATATATATATATTCTTGCAGTGGTAGGGCGTTTGCCTTACAAGCGGCCAACATGGCCAACCCGAGTTCGATTCCTCCGCCCATCTCGGAGAGCCTGGCAAGCTACCGAGAGTATCTCGCCCGCACGGCAGAGCCTTGCAAACTACCTGTGAGGTATTCGATGTGCCAAACACAGTAACAACAAGTCTCATGATGGAGATGTTACTGGGCCCGCTCAAGAAAATTGATGAACAACGGGAGGACTGTGCTTACTCTTGCAAGATAAAAATAATATTAAGCAGGCAAAGCAGACAATATCTGTTATCCTACTTATCTCTTACAGTGTCCATACAAAAATAGCTAGTATTGATATGTTGATAGTTATTGGACTGAGGAAAAGAGAAAAACACCTTAGGAGGTATTTTGCACTTGGGGAGTCAGGAAGTCAGCAAGGACTTTAGAATACCTTTTAGGTGGGCCCTCAGGAAGGGCTTTCTTATGCTGATTTTGCTACCTGACTGTGTGGACTGTCAGCCCAGACTGCAAGGGAGTTGGGAAGACAAGAGAGATGGAGAGAGGAGAGAGCAGGGCGGCAAGATGGATGGTGGAGAGGCTAGCAAGTGGGAACATGTGCTTGAGAGAACGTAGGCCCTCCATAACATCCAATTTCTTCTATGGTTTAAACTTGCTTGTAATAAACTGCTACTAAAACCAACCGGCTTGGTCCTCACTCCTCCGCCATCTGTCCTGGGGCCCAGGGCCCCCCAGAACCTGAGCAGCCAGCGGAAGAGCCCTCAGGGCCACCTCCTGGCTGCCCATCAGATTTTTTACAATATCTATTCTCCCCTAAAGCACTGTATGACACTGTAGCATGTCACTGAATGACACTGTAGCACTGTCCTCCCTTTGTTCATCGATTTGCTCCAGCGGACCCAGTAACATCTCCATTGTGACAATTGTTACTGTTTTTGGCATATTGAATATGTCATGGGGAGCTTGTCAGGCTTTGCTATGCAGGCGAGATACTCATGGTTGCCCGGTTCTCCGTAAGGGGCGGCATAATCGAACCTGGTTAGGCCAGGCTGCCTGCACGCAAGGCAAATGCCCTACCACTGTGCTATAAATGAGACTAAAAATAATACATTTCTTTGTCGGTAATTACAAGTTTGAAATAGCAAGATCTGTGGAGTGAGATAGAGAAAACGCAAGGCAGTTTGGAGTCAGGGAATCCGGATTCAAGCTCTGACACCACCATTTTTTTCAGCCCATGCAACTTTGGGCAAGAAAGATACTCTGGATTTCATTTTAAACTCCAGTACTTTACCTCTCATTTGGGGATCAAGAAGTCGGGCAGAAAAATAGTTGCTTTTAACATGGAATGAAATAATCTATTCTAGTGCTGATAATAATCTGACTCTGAACTTTTAATATCTCTCCCACTTTATAGAAGTATCATAATTTACAACGCTATTAATGACCGTTTCATACATACGACATATCAATATCACAAGTGTCATCAGTGTCCACTTCCTTCTACCAATTTAGACCCCTCTTATCTGTTGTCCCCCTTTTAAGCTCAGTTCACTCTGTCACTTATACTTCATTCATTTTTCAAAAAGAAATCAACTATCTTGTAATAGAAATAGGATACTTTAGTTTTTGGAGATACATGAAATTGATTTTGATTCCTGAAGCTATCATTTAGGGCTATATGACCTCAAGCAAGTTTTGTAGCTTTAATACCATTAAAAAGAGAAAGCGACATTTAGTCCCGGGTGTTTTATGAAGCATAAATGAGATGAGAGTTCTGAAAGTGGCTGACTTCCTCTGTAGCACCAAAAGGTGCTCAATGAACACAGTAGAATTTGCATGTTCATTTCTGACTCATCGATGTTTCTCAATACTTCTGAGATAAATAAGAACAAGAACCCCTACAGAAAAATAAAATCTCCTCAAACCACAGAGCAAATAAGCAATTTGCCAGGAAGTCCATCAGATAAGAAAGCATGAATAATTTTCAAGGAACCCTCCAAGGTAAAACAGTCTGTGGTAATTCTGAATCTCTTAAAAATCTCCTACAAGGAGTTGCACTTTAAAGTTAAGGTTTCTGTTATAAATAGCACAAGGGAATAAAGAACTTCCCGGACCTTACAGAAAAAACTCAGACTTCTAGAGTCAACTTTGCAGATAAAAACAAAATATAATCCAGCACCCCTTTATGATGAAAACCCTAGCCAAAATGGGTATAGAGGGGACCTTCCTCAACATAATTAAAGCCATCTACCACAAGCCTACAGCAAGCATCATCCTCAATGGGGAAAATCTGAGAGCCTTCCCTCTAAGATCAGGGACGAGACAGGGATGCCCACTCTCTCCACTGCTGTTCAATATAGTACTGGAAGTACTTGCAATAGCGATTAGGCAGGAAAAAGATATTAAGGGCATTCAGGTAGGAAAGGAAGAAATCAAGCTCTCACTATTCGCAGATGATATGATACTCTACTTAGAGAACCCAATAACTTCCACCAAAAAACTCCTAGAAACAATAGACTCGTATAGTAAAGTTGCAGGTGATAAAATCAATACCCAAAAGTCCATGGCTTTCCTATACGCTAACAGTGAGAGAGAAGAAAGCAACATGAAAAAAACAATCCCGTTCACAATTGTGCCCCAGAAAATCAAGTACCTAGGAATCAGCTTAACTAAGGAAGTAAAGGACCTGTACAAAGAAAACTACAAAACGCTACTTCAGGAAATAAAAGAGGACATGAGGAAATGGAAAGATATCCCCTGCTCATGGGTCGGGAGACTTAACATTGTCAAAATGGCAATACTACCGAAAGCATTGTATAAATTCAATGCAATCCCTATAAGGATACCCATGACATTCTTCAAAGAAATGGAGCAAACACTCTTGAAATTTATATGGAACAATAAGCCCCCACGAATAGCTAAAGCAATTCTTGGGAAAAAGAAAATGGGAGGAATCAACCTCCCGAACTTCAAACTGTACTACAAAGCAGTAATAATTAAAACAGCATGGTACTGGAACAAAGGCAGAACTGCAGACCAATGGAACAGGGTTGAATACACTGACATCTCTCCTCAATCATATGCTCATCTAATCTTTGATAAAGGTGCAAGTAATGTGAAGTGGAGTAAGGAAAGCCTCTTTAATAAATTGTGTTGGCATCACTGGATGGCTACATGCAAAAAAATAGGCTCAGAACTCTGCCTAACACCATGTACAAAAGTAAGATCAAAATGGATTAAAGACCTCAACATCAGACCAGAAACCATAAGGTACATTGAAGATAAAGTTGGCAAAACCCTCCATGACATTGAAGCTAATGGTATCTTCAAAGATGCCACGCCACTGGCCGAGCAAGTGAAAACAGAGATAGATAAATGGGACTATCTTAAACTAAGAAGCTTCTGCACCTCCAAAGAAACAGTGACCAAAATACAAAGACAGTCTACAGAATGGGAAAGGATATTCACTGAATACACATCTGACAAGGGGTTGATATCCAGGATATACAAAATACTGGTTAAACTCCACAAGAAGAAAACATCCAACCCCATCCAAAAATGGGGCAATGAAATGAACAGAAACTTTCTCAAAGAAGAAATCCGAATGGCAAAAAAGCACATGAGAAAATGCTCTACATCATTAATCATCAGGGAGATGCAGATCAAAACCACAATGAGATACCATCTCACACCTCAGAGACTGGCCCACATCCAAAAGAACAAAAGCAACCGATGCTGGCGTGGATGTGGCGAGAAAGGGACACTCCTTCACTGTTGGTGGGAATGTCCACTGGTTCAGCCCTTCTGGAAAACAGTATGGACGATTCTCAAAAAATTAGAAATTGAGCTCCCATTTGACCCAGCAATACCACTCCTGGGAATATATCCCAGAGAGGCAAAAATGTATAGTCGAAGTGACATCTGCACTTGTTTGTTCATTGCAGCGCTCTTTACAATAGCCAGAAACTGGAAGAAACCTGAATGCCCAAGAACAGATGACTGGTTAAAGAAACTTTGGTACATCTACACAATGGAGTACTATGTAGCTGTTAGAAAAGATGAAGTCATGAAATTTACATACAAGTGGTACAATATGGAAAGTATCATGCTAAGCGAAATGAGTCAGAAAGAGAGGGATAGACATAGAAAGATTGCATTCATCTGGGGGATATAAAGTAACAAAGTATGAGATTAATACCCAAGAATAGCTGAGATCAGCACCAGGAGGATTACTCCATAACTTAGAGGCCAGCCAGGTATCCTAGAGGAAAGGGCAGTTCAGATAGAGAAGGGAGCACCAAATAAAGTATGTTTGGTGGATCCTCCCAGGAGGGGAGATGCATGTCGAAAGTAGACTATGGACTGAACATGTTTGCCACTCAATGCCTCTTTTGCAGACCACAACACCCAAAAGGAGAGAGAGAACACAGGGGATTGCCCTGCCACAGAGACAGGGGGGATGGGGGGATGGGGGTGGGAGGGATATTATCCATGGTGGTGGAAAATGGGCACTGGTGGAGGGATGGGTATCTGATCATTGTATAATTGAAACCAAAGCACAAAAAATTGTAAATCTACAACTTTAAAAAAATAAAATAAAATAAAGGGGGAAAAAATATAATGAACAACAACAGCAACCATAACAACAGAAAACCTTCACTGGTTCGGAAGTTAAGAGATGGGGGAATCTCCTTTATTTATTTATTTTTATTTTTTCTTTCTTTTTTTATTAGTGAAACACCATGAGATACAGTTATAGGCTTACAAATTTTGGGCTTGGATTTCAGTTATACAATGATCAAGTGCCCACCCCTCCACCAGTGCCCGTCATCCATCACCACGGGTCCCAGCATCCCCCCACCCCCCAACCCCCCTCTCCCATCCTGCCTCTCTGGCAGGGTATCCTCCTTGTTCTCTATCTCTTCTTTTGGGTACTGTGTTTTGCAATAGAGGCTTTGAGTGGCAATTGTGTTTGGTCTATAGATTACTTTTAGCGTGCTTCTCCCACCCTGGGAGGGTCCTCACAACACCCTTCATTTGGTGCTCTCTTCTCTATCTGAGCTTCCTTTTCACCTAAAACATGTGGCTGGCCTTCCATTCATGGAGCAAAATTCCTGGTACTAATCTCAGCCATTCCTGGGTGTTAATCTCCCTTTTTGTTGCTTTATGTTCCCCAGATGAATGCAATCTTTCTGTGTCTATCCCGCTCTTTCTGACTCATTTCGCTTAACATGATACATTCCATGTAGTACCACTTGTATGTAAATTTCATAACTTCATCTTTTCTAACAGCTACATAGTACTCCATTGTGTAAATGTACCAAAGTTTCTTTAACCAGTCATCTGTTCTTGGGCACTCAGGTTTTTTCCAGATTCTGGCTATTGTAAAGAGTGCTGCAATGAACAAACAATTGCAGATGTCACTTCGACTATACCTTTTTGCCTCTCTGGGATATATTCCCAGGAGTGCTATAGCTGGGTCAAATGGCAGATCAAATTCTAATATTTTGAGAGTCGTCCATACTGTTTTCCAAAAGGGTTGAACCAGCCGGCATTCCCACCAGCAGTGAAGGAGGGTCCCTTTCTCGCCACATCCGCGCCAGCATTGGTTGCTTTTGTTCTTGTAGATGTGGGCCAGTCTCTGTGGTGTGAAATGATATCTCATTGTGGTTTTGATCTGCATCTCTCTGATGATTAGTGATGTAGAGCATTTTCTCATGTGCCTTTTTGCCATTCGAATTTCTTCTTTGTGAAAGTTTCTGTTCATTTCCTCACCCCATTTTTTGATGGGGTTGGGTGATTTCTTCTTGTGGAGTTTAACCAGTACCTTGTATATCCTTGATATCAAGGGGGAATCTCCTTTAAACTCAGTTATTGAGTGAAATTCAGCAAATCCCTTTGTCTTCCCAGACTGTCCCAGCAACTCTGTTTATTTTTAAATGTTGAATTTGTCTTTGAACTTCTTGCTCAAGGTATTCAATGAGGAATGGCCCTATGTTTGCAGAGCTATAAAGTAATACTATCTTTATTATCATCTCAGTCTCCCCCTATTCTATTAATCCTTTAATATGAAATCATCTTGGCTCCTCCGCCTTTACTGAAATGTCAGAGCAGAGAACGATGAAGACAGAGGAGGAAGTGGGATGCAAGTGTGTCCCTCTATCAGTATAAGGAGGTCTAAAATCAAGTACATTTGGGCCAGAGAGCAGGAAAGTGAACAAGACTTCTGCTATTTGGGCAGAGTTCCTGCTGTCCTGGTGTGGACCTGGCAGAGCTGAATGAGCAAGACTTAGTTCAGGAGCAGGAGGGTCCCAGTAGCAGGACTTTCCTTAGTAATCTTCATTAGAAGAGTAATTCTCATAGGGGTTCAGGAATAGATTGGAGGCACACACTGACCTAGTCATATAACTGACACAGGAAGTGCATACTCAGTACCAGACATACTAAAAAAATCATTCACTATCCTATTAACCTTCAGCTAGAAGACAGGTAGAGCTAGTGAAGGACATTTCGGCCTTATAATACTCTCCTTGCCCAAGTACATGAATCTGGATTTAACCCATCTGTCTGCATAATTTTGGGCCCTGAGAAACTTTTATTTTCTCTTCTTCTTTATTTGTTTATGTTTGGGGGTCCATGTGCTTAGAGGTTGCTCCCAGTTTGGAGAATTGAGATTATACTGGTGGTATTCAGGAGATCATGCTACGCTGGGATTCAAGGCATGGCTTCCTGTATACAAAGAATGTGTTTTTGAGTCATGTACTTTATCCTAGTTTTCATTTATCCCCCTGGGAAAAAGAATTTTCCCCTAGGCCTCCCAAGAAGGGCTGAGTGGGCCTGCAGTCATTCCTGCTAGTACTCCACCTGGCTGTGTAGATCAAATGGCTGAATGTAGGGCTCAATGATGTGGTGCTACTCTACCAGCTGTGTGTGCTATCATTAGGATCACCAGGGCAGTGCATGGGAGGTCAGTGACTCATGGGTGCAATGCATGCTAGGGATTAGGCATAGGGTTTTATGTTATGCTAGGCATCCAGTTCAAGCCTTTTGAGCTACCTCCCCACTCCACTTCAGTCATTTTAAAGCCAGTTTCCATGTCTCCATTTGGGGTCAAATTACATGTTGGGATTTAACAGGAACTTTTCTCAAGTTCCTCTGGAAAAGGTTCTAAGACTTCATAATGATCCTTTAATGGTAGAAAATACCAAGTAAGAAGTGCAGTCTCCTTACAAAAGAGTGAGACTACCACTTTCGACATCCAGAGTCCTCCAACGAAGTTACAGGATAACAACTTATCCAAAGAGAGATGCAGAAAGTCCTTTTCATCTTTTCCAAATAGATCATTTGAAAGAGATAGGTCTGATCAAGTTATTTCTGTTTGCCTGTGGGTATAAAGTAATACCCAGATGCCTTACTTTGTCTACAAAGGGGTTATAATAATGTGATCCAAGCTGCCTTTGCTGGAATTCTCTGTCCACACTCTTCACGTGCAGCACAACAACAGGTCCCCAGACAGATTTATTATTATTGCTGGATCTCTTCATTGCTCTGTATTTATTGATTTTTTTTTGTTTTCTTTTTTTGAGGGGGGAAACACCTGGCAGTGCTCATGGATTACAATAGTTTCCCCTGGCTCCGAACTCTGGAGTTACTCCTGGTTATATTGGGAGACCATGTGAGATGTTAGGAATTCAACCTAGGTCCGGCACGTGCAAGGCAAATGCTCTACCTATTGTACTATCAGTCTGGGTCCATTTATTGATTCTGTAATTCCACATGTCTTAACTGAGTATATTAGGTCTGCCATGCTATGTTCTGGGCTAGGGAAAGAAAAAACTAGACAACATTTTTTTTACATATTAGAGGAAAAACAAGACATTCAGATGAGCAATAAATATATATATTGAAATGTTAGTCACACATACTCAGAGCAGTGTTTATACTAGTTCAAGGAATGGAGAGCAGCAGCTCTTCTTGTGTGGATAAGGATGATATCTCTGCACACAGAATGTTCCTGTAGAAGCTTTGACTCAAGAAAGGAGAGTGACTCAAAACTAAACCTCCCAGAAGAGAGCAACATAAGACTCACTCAGGAGTGAATGTGCTGTATAAGCATATTCTAAATTTTAGAATTCCTGGAGCGACCTCTCATACCCTACACCACTGATGTACCAAGAGTAGCACACAGCATTTGATTGGGTTAACAAACTTATTTGTAATCTCTTATACAAGGGCTCAATGGCACCTGGATGAACTACAACAATCTTCCTCTCAGGAAACTTTATTGGACCATACTTAGCAGATTATTCATAACAAGCAATACAAAATTAATTGTTTTGGTTCTGCTTTGGGTGGCATGGTTTGGGAGTTGGGGTGGAAACATATGAAATATGGTGGTGGGAAGGTGCAATGGTGATAGGAAAGGTATTTGAATATTAAATGTATGAATTATTGTGAGCAACTTTATAAAAACAAAATAAAATTTATTTTAAAAAGGAGAGCAAAATTATCTGGGAAAGAATCGGGAGCTCTAAACTGGAGTATCAGTGGGACACATCACACAGTATTTAGAAAGTTCTTATTCTTACAGCTCTATTCCTTGGAGGAGATAGGGACAAAAGAAACATTCCCTGTCACAATCAATCATATAGATAAGAGAGAATAACACAGTGTGGTGCATATTCTGACAAGGTACCTCAGCTAATCTGGAGGGATGAGATCTCTTCTGTCAATTATCCAGTTTAGTCTCTTGAATCTCATCTCTTCCTCTTATTCAGCAGATCTCAGGGGGAGTGGAAATTTGTTGGTGGTCACCAAATAGATCATGTGTCTGCACTTGTCATTCAGAATCATCTCTAGAGCTGCTGTAATATATTTGTTTTTGGTATTACAAATGTGCATTATATCAGACTTCTTGGTACATTTATCTAAAGAATGAATCTGATCAAAAGTCACCCTCTGACAGCTAACATACAACTCTTCAACATGACTTACACACACTTCTCTAAGACTGGCAAGCTAATATCCTTTCATATCTTCTCAATAAAGAAGCAGTCCTTAATGTTAAGCAGAGTTCTCACTACTTATAATTCTGAGAGCTTGATTACAGTTGTATGACATATATTTGTGACCCTTAGAGTTGTTTTATTTCATTGGCTGGGGTTTGAATATTTAAAATTCATAGTTAGCAAAAGAAATAGATTTTATTCATAGGACTTCTCTTGAGCACTCTGCCAAGAGATGTCTGATTTCCTACAGGGCAGAATGAACAGGAGCTGAGAACTTCTGCCAAACTTTCATAAATGTAAGTGCTGTGGATCTCAGCCCATCCTTTGTCACTATCATCTGTCCCACATCACTTATTTCTGCAATCTGCCCAACAATTATAGATGCCAAGCTCCAGACCTCTCTGTTCTGTCCCTACTTCTAGACAGATCAAAAATTCTCCATCACCCTCCATGTGAAAATGACCTGGCCTGAGTTCAGTGACTCACTTTTTCCAACTTTCTAAGCACAACTGCCTCAGGACTTATAGGTCCCGAAAGTTCCAGGTTTCCAAACAATTACCATCTTTGTTGTTTTGGATTATTCAATTACGTTAGAAATTAATCAATATAGGTAATTAATTAGTGTAGGTAAGAGATTATTGCTTACCTACAAAGAAATTAATAAATTTCTGCCTATCAGAAGGCAGCTGGAATAGATAAGGGATCACTAAGAAAATGGTGGCTTGAGGACCTGGTTGGGATGGGAGATGTGTGCTGAAAGTAGATAATGGACCAAACATGATAACCTCTCAGTATCTGCATGTAAACCATAATGCCCAAAAGTAGAGAGAGTATGGGGAATATTGTCTGCCATGGAGGCAGGGGGAGGGTGGGAAAGGGGGATATACTGGGGATATTAGTGGTGGGGAAAGTGCACTGGTGGAAGGATGGGTGTTTGATCATTGTGTGATTATAACCCAAACATGAAAGTCTGTAACTATCTCACAGTGATTCAATAAAATTAAAAAAAAAGTTTTCTCCTTATCAAAGCAACTGAAATTGTTGAAACTCACTTCTTTGGTGGTTACTGCAGCCCTTTCACTTTGTGTTGCCAGAATTGTTTTCGATTTGAAACCCCTGGGTTTGTGTGTCTACAGCTTCCCCAAGACTCAACCACTCCTGCTTCACTTCATTCAGTGTTCCTTTGACATTTTAATTTTCCCACCATTTTATTTATCTGCCACCTGCTCAATTCTCCCACGCTTCATTCACAATTTTATTAAGAGATTATTGCTTACCTAAAAAATAAATCTCCTCTGATCTCAGTAGCTGCCAGTTCAGGTTCAGTTAATAATGTCCTTCTTGATCTTTTGCAAACAGTTTCACACTTTATTAAGAACTTTAGTAAACCTTTGCAATACACACATACACACATAAAAATTTCCACACAATAATATGTAGAAGGAGGCTAATTTATTTTTCCACATGACTTTCTGGTAAATACAAAATTATCTTTTCTGGAAAGGGATGGTTTTTATAATCGAATAAATATAGATCCAAACACTCGTCCAACGCCTACTATGCAATAATATGACTGCTGACAAATTAGCTGGGTATGAAAAAGCAGCTGCATAACAAATAGAGAAAGAAATTAATATGCTCCTTAAACATCAAGAAGGAAAAGAAAGGAAGAAGCTGGTGACTGCACATGGCAGTGGGAACCCATGCAGAACTGAGCAGAGAAGGACTTTCAGAGAACAGTCGTCTTTACTTCCTTCTTTTCAACTTTAACAAAATCAAATTGATAATTAGTGTTCTTTGTAATAGTGCATTATTTTGAGAGAAGACAATACATTTCCAAGTTTCTCAACAAGGTGTTGAGGACTCAAAAGCAAAAAGAATAAGCTTAGAAAACTGAGACCAAAAGGCTCATGGATAGACACATCTCAGAATTGAGTACAGAGTTGAGAAAGATTTTATTTTTTTTCTGAGCCATACTTAGATTTAGAGATAATAATTTTCAGGCATATATTTCAGAACAAATACCTCTCAGGTTTACTGAACAATAGAACTTCAGCATATGTTGGATTTATGTGTTTGGGGTGTGGAGGTTGCTAATGGGTTTTCTATAGTCACAGAAGTGAAGATCCTATCATCAAAAGTATATAAATCTAGACTCTATTGCAATATACCTCAGCACTCAATACGGGGAACAATAACTTCTTGATATATCCCAAATTCATTATTGAACACCTATGAGAAAGAAAATAGCCATCTCAGATCATGGCACATTTCTTTTTCTCAAGCCCCAAGGGGCTTTCCTGAGGTGAGGCATGGATGGATCCCCTCCCACGTCTGGAGTTCTCACCTGCAAATATAAGAGATGTTCACCTCTTCTTCTACCTCCACCACTCCTTTTCCCCCACATTTCAAATATATTTTAAATGATATTTAAAACATTTATTCATTAACTATTAATTTATTCCAAAATAACTTTTTTTTTGCTAAGGAGTTTTATTTTTAACATATCCTTACAAAATGCTTTGCATATCCACAGATGTTCTGGTAATCCTTCCTAGATGAACTCCTAAGGTTTATATTCCCAAACAAATCCCAAATTTGTCTTGAATGGAGGGTTCTAGACTTGATATAACCAGAAGAGTGTCTCATGAATTCCATATCTGTATTGTAACCTAACTGCTAGATATCTTGATAATAAATAACGGGTAAAGTAGGAGACAGCTTAATGTAAGTTTTGTAGTACATGTATTGCAATTAGAGTAGCTTTTATTTTAAGGGATTCTGCCATACCTCAGAGAGACTCTTCTCAAAGACCTAAATTCTAGGTCCCAGAAATACAAATAATATATGTTAGTCCTAACTATTATATTTAATAATCCCCGGAAGGCCTTCAGAAAATTTTCTAAAGTTCTCCCAAATAACTGTTCTATGGAATCTACTCTTTAGAATGAATACCAGCAAATATTATTAAATTTGGGCCAGACTAGCAAAAACATGGTTCTTGTCTCTTGACCTTTTTCATAATAAAAGACATGTAAAAGCTCATAATTTTTCCAGTGATTAGGTTATCAACTCAACTTAGTTGTTTACCATGTTGAAAAAGTTAATTTAACACTTGCTAGGCATACTTACAAAGCCTGTGACAACTAGTCCTATACAGAACAGTAAGATGGCTGAATTTAAGGGGGTGAAGAATAGGTTTCTTTTTTTTAAACTGAATTCAATTATTACTTATGATTTTCTTTGCTCTAGTAATGCAGTAGAAAAGAAATCATGGTTTTAATTGGACCTTAAGCTCTATGTCATAATGTCATATAGATATTTTCTCTTAATTCTCAGAACAACTCCCAGGAATGATCCATCAGAGGTTCAGGGCAGAAATGTGACATGACTTAAAATGATTGTGCAGATGTATTGCTTTCTACTTGCCCAGTGTAGGTGACAAGAAACAGGAAACGCCCTTCACACTTTACCGGGTTCTTTTGTGTTTCCTAAAGACAGTGTCTCTCTCCTTAACACCATGATTTCCATCTTTAGCAGGTTTGTTGTCCTTTCATAAGAAATTGTAGATTCAGATGTGGAGAGAAAGAATGTGAATAACGTTAATGTATGCTTAAAAATATCATCCAAAGAAATAGATTATCAGCTCTGCAATCTCAACTGTCACAATGTCAAAAAATAATTTTTATTCATGCATTAGTGTACACTTTTATTCAATGAATGTATGCTTAAAAATTAACATGCTCTAGACATATTAATAGAATCTGCTAAGAAACGACCAAGCACCTGACACTGAGGCATGTATAAGGAGCTTGATCGTTTCTTAGCAGATTCTACTCTTCTCTAGGGGGAAATAATAATGTCTAGTAGCTTAAAAAATAGGCTCTTCAGTCGTGATGGGGAGACTGAAACCTCATGGGAAGGGGGGCGTTCCGAGCTCATCCTTCATGACCTACTGAGATCATGAGTTGCCCCCCATGAGCGGCTCTCCGGCACTGTCATGGATTCAGAGCCTCAGAAACCAATCTCATAATTATCTAACTCTCAGCAGAAATACTTCCAGGCCTAATAAGTAAAATACCAGAAATCCAAAATTGTGTGGCTGCAATAGCGGCCATGCGACATCATTTGGTTCTTGTAACCAGCTGTAGAAAACAAATTATTTCACAATGCTTTGTCAGCAGGTCTGATTTGGGGGTGTGGACTCTAAATAATAATGGTGCACCTTTTGTCGAAACAAGAATCTAATCAAAGTAGATAGAGTATTAACTAGAATTCATCTGCCTCACAGGCATTGGGAGGTTGGGAGGGGGGGTTATTGGGGTTCTTGGTGGTGAAAAATGAGTACTGGTGAAGGGAAATGTGTTTGAGGATTGCATGACCGAGACTTAAACCTGAAAGCTTTGTAACTTTTCCCACAATGATTCAATAAAAAAAAATTTAATAAAATAGGCTCTTTACTTAATCAAGTTCAAGTATCTGGTTACTGGAGAGATTGAGATCTAATCTGTATGTGTATGTGATTAGTTTGACCAAATGTTGATGCTTCATTGAGTTTCTTCTCAAGGAAAATGTAAAATTTCTGTTTTCTTTATCCAGAGGCTGTAAGACCAGAAAACCTTGGAGTGTGGGGAGAAGGAACAGTACAGGTAGAATAAGGGTGAACATCTCTTATATTTACAGGTTAAAGCTCTAGACGTAGGAGAGGGTCCATGCCACACTACAGGGACTTGAGAAATCTTAGAGCATCTCTTAGGGCTCAGTCCACTGATTCTTTTTCCCTGAGTACTTTCCGTTTGAAATTACAGCCTCTCATTCCCTGAACCAGAGAAGGCATAAAAAGCTAGAAAGCATAAAATGCAATTTGATAACTTACAAAATCCCAAAAGTCCAATTTTGTGTTCTGTATTTATGGAATGTGAATGACCCAAATCAAACATTAAAAATATTAGCCAGAAGGCATGATGCTGACCTGAGTGCCTATGAGCTGTAAGCATAACAGTGCTGTGATGTCTAAGTGTAATACCTCTGTGCCTTTGCCCCTGAGTTCTGTATTAAACAATCTCATGAGACGCAGCATAGACGTGTATAAAGAATGAGAGTTTGGAATCAATCCAATCGCTAATTCACTATTTACATGTTGTAAAATGTATAACATTTTTTAATTGTAGGTGTTATGAATATTAGAAATCCAGCTTAACTTAACCTGCACAGAAATAGATTGCTACAACATCTCACTAAAGAAATGAGACTCAAGTATTCAAATCAAAGATGCATAAAATATATTTATTAAAAATTATTTTGTTATTTGAATGGATTTCAGTTTTTATTGTAATAAACTGTATATTAGTGATCAGTGACTCTCTTAGCTTTGTACTGGGCTTATGTTAAGTTTTAAATGAATTTTTATTTTATTTTATTTTCTAGCAACAC
This sequence comes from Sorex fumeus, assembly GCF_029834395.1. Lineage (NCBI taxonomy): Eukaryota > Metazoa > Chordata > Mammalia > Eulipotyphla > Soricidae > Sorex > Sorex fumeus. The sequence goes on along the minus strand of NW_026606059.1, from coordinate 46,309,662 downwards.
CCAAAAGTGCTCAGATAAAATTCAGGCATATTAATGCTGTCAGATTTGATTTCTTTATTTTCTGTCCCTGGATCTCAATTTCATGTCATTCTCCTATAGATTTCCTAAAAGGGACTATTATTAAAGAAAGGATTGCTTGCTTTTAATTGTAGCAAATCAAATGTCTAATATTAAAGTGTAATTGCTTCTATGTGCTCACTCCTGGATCAATGAACTGTGACCAAGTGGGTAGGAAAAATCAAGGCATAAGTAGCTCATAACTAAATTACAAAATGAACAGTTTTCCAAAAGGATTCTGAAGCTCCAAGGGGAGAGTGCTAAGAGTTAAAACAGATGCATATGTAACTTGCCATATACTTTAGGGAATGTTACAGAACCTCAATTTTTTATTTCATGAATTAGGAATACTAGATGTTATGTTACAAGTTTATTATAAATATTATATGCAATAATATGTGGGCATATTATACCCATTATTAACAAATACTTTTATTTCTTTTAGTTTTTGGAACCTACCCACTGCCCTATTGCTCTTGCTCCTACATACAATACACTTTTATCATCCATACCATTTCTCATGACAAATATAAAACAAAAGTATTATTCTTGAAAGTATGGAGTCATAAAAATAATTAGTAAAAGATGTACCTGTATTTTTTTCTTTATGGTCATATCATGTCCTACCTAAGTTCATTTAAAATACCTCTTTTTTACTGGATATAACTTGTATAGATTGGTTGTGCCAATGAATGAATTCTAGACCTTGAGTTATTTCCCAGCTCATAGAGATAGTTCTTTGTAGTAAATAAGACAGCAAAATAGGGTCTGTTTCAAGTATTTTATACTGTTTCATAGTTCTAACATATACAGAGAAGAAACGACTGCTGTGTTGTTAGAATTTGTAATGATGGGGCCTAAGCTGCTCATCTGCTTCATACACATGTCATATATGCATTATATTATGTATAATATGATAGATTAAGCTTAAGTACATTGATAGATCCAACCCTAGGCATATCCCTGGTGGCCACCAAGTACCAAGTGTTGCGCCTGTACCACTGGCCTGAGTATTGCTTGGAATAAACCCCAAATCAAAGACCTGAGCATAGATGAAGAAGCCCCCTTCCCCCCACATTGTCCCTTTAAAAAGTATTTCTAGGGGGCTACAGAGATAGAATCACAGGTAAGGTGCTTTACCTTGCATCCGGCAACCCACATAGTCCCTCTCAGTCCCACCACAAGTGATCCCTGAGCACAGAGCCAGGAGTCAGTCCTGAGCAACTCTGGGTGTGGCCAATAAACCAAAAAATTTCTAAGAACCATATTTTTAATAAATTGATCAGAGTTTGTTCTTTACTACTACAGTGTTCAATTTTACAGAAATTTGAATATGTGTAAAAAGAATTCTATAATTATGTTCTAAATAAATATATAGTTATGATAAATATCATTGGGCTGGAGCGATAGCACAGCGGGTAGGGCGTTTGCCTTGCACACAGCCAAGCTGGCTGACCCGAGTTCGATTCCTCCGCCCCTCTCTGAGAGCCCAGCAAGCTAGCGAGAGTATCTTGCCCTCACTTCAAAGCCTGGCAAGCACCCCTTGATGTATTTGATATGCCAAAACAGTAACAACAAGTTTCATGATGGAGATGTTACTGGCCTGCTGGAGCAAATCAAGGATCAACGAGAGGATAGTGCTATAATTTGTATATGTATGTAGAAGAGGATATAAATGGAACTGGTCAGTGGCAGCTGACAACCACAGGCATGTTCACAAAACAAAAATGGAAGTTCTCAGATATATATAAATAATATATGTTTATGTATTATTAATATACTATAATATTAATATATTAATTAATATATTATAATATCATTAATATATTATAATATATTATATATAATATATATAAACAGTCTCCTGCCCCCGTGCCTGGCTGTCCTCACCAGGGCCCCTTGGAGGGGAGCGGGTTGAGTTTTCCTCCCCGCCCCGACCAGGGCTCCAGCAGCCGAAGACCTCCAGAACCAGCCACCACCATGCTGAGACCACTCTCCACACACATGACAGTACCGGCAGAGGAACAAAGCCACGCGGGTCCCGGGGCTGAGATCTCCAAGCCTACTTGGATTGGGGCTGAGCATCCTCCACCCAGATCCTCCAAATTCCAGTAGGCGGGGGGTCACACCCACCACCCTGGCGCCGTGTAATCCCATCAACAGCCAAGACTAAGAGACTATATAACCCAGCTCCCGGAAGCGCACGGCCGCATTTGCAGCTGTGCAACATCTTATCATCTCATTCCTACTTTGGACAAACTGGCAGGCTACCAAATGTAACCTGCGCACATGGCAGAGTCTGGCAAACTCCCCGTGGCATACCCAATATGCCAAATACCAGTAACAATGAAGGGTCTCATTCTCCTAACTCTGAAAGAGCCTTGAGTATGGCACTTTTTAAAAAATCTCAGGGCTAGGACAAAGGAGACGTTACTGGGGCCTGCTCGAGGCAATCGACGAATAACAGGATGGTTATGATTGATTGTTGTGATTTATGTACATACCTAATATTTGGGCTTGAGCGATAGCACAGCAAGTAAGGTGTTTGCCTTGCACATGGCTGACCCAGGATTCTTCCATCCCTCTTGGAGAGTCCAGCAAGCTACTGAGAATATCCGGCCCGCTCAGCAGAGCCTGGCAAGTTCCCCTTGGCGTATTCAATATGCCAAACAAAGTAACAAGTCTCACAATGGAGATGTTACTGGTGCCCGCTCGAGCAAATCCATGAACAATGGGAGGATAGTGCTACCGTGCTACAATATGCATATGCACACATTATGTATTTATTTTCCCAAGGTCATTCTAAATAGCACAGTCAGATGAGCAATTCATTAGATCTCAGGCTTTTTTGTCTTTTAATTACTTATGTCCTGGAATTAAAGCAAAGTCTACCCTTTTCTTTCTAACTTCACTCAGCATGACACTCTCTAGTAGCTACAGAGTACTCTTTCATATATACATATAAACAGTTGGGGAGCAAAAAATGGCCAAAGACAACAGAATTGAGTTTACTAAGTGGGGAGGGAGGGTTGTGGATGAATGGAATGGGTCTTTGGGACATTGGTGGAAGGAAGCAGAGATTCTGGATGGTGGGTGTATCATTAACTACCTGCAACTATTATTAACTATCATAACTATTAAACACAGAACTATCACTAACAATATTATAGGTCATGTTATCTTAAAATAATTTTTAATTAATAAAATGTATATTAAGGAGAAAGTAAAATAAAGTCTAATTGCTTTTAGAATTAGTCATATACAATCTGCATTATGAATTTGGGATAACAGTTGTCTTTCTGGCTGATCAAATCTTTGGTTTAATTCTCTAAACCAAATTGAGTCATGAATGAGTAAAGACCCCAATAATCTTAAAATGGTATCTACATCATAAAGCAACCTTATTTACAATGTGATCTGAAAATTACAATTGTTAGATCACCTATTTCTAGTTCCTCCTGTATTTGGAGTTCTGGAGTCATCTCCTTAACCATTTTATTCTGGGCAGTGGCGTCTCTTTATGCTGTATATTAAATGTAACATGCAAATATGTGACATTATATATTATTATATATTAAATTGCATTTATTCACCACACTTCATAGTCAGGCATCATAACTCAGAAAGAGGGAGAGTTCATTAAAAAAGAAAAGTTTAGTAAGCATTGTTAGTCTACAAAGAATAGAGCTTAAGTTTACTTCCTCCATCATATAAGTAATATATGCACATTGTAAAAAATTTGCACATATAAACTACAAAGCAGAAAATATAAAACAGTTGTAAAATACCAGCACTCTGAGATAAACTCCATTAAAATTTTATCATTCATATTTCAAACCTCTCTTTATGAAAACGTACAGGAAGAATCTTATAATTTTAACTAAATGAAGGAAACACTATAATACTAGTTTATTGGGATAAAAATGATTTAAGATTTTCTTTTTTTCACCATTTACTGGGAACACATATACATTATAAACTTTTAATAAAGCTTGTTATAATACTTGATTTACAAATACATTGATTTAATGCAATGACATATAATGAAGGTAATAATCATTAAATATGTGTTAGATTTATACCAACTGCCTTGAATGGTTTTATATAATTGTTTTTGAGAAATCTGTACTAGGCAACTATATGTACTATATATGTCAATATATTTGTGGATATATATACCAATATATATAGACACAATACAATATATCTAATTTCCAATACACATATAGGTAAAAAGGTAAAGGCCCTCCCGTTGATCGTCGATTTGCTTGAGCGGGCCCAGTAACGTCTCCATTGGAGACTTTGTTGTTACTGTGTCTGGCATATCGAATACTCTCGGTAGCTTGCCGGGCTCTCCGAGAGGGGCGGAGGAATCGAACTCGGGTCGGCCATGTTGGCCGCTTGTAAGGCGAACGCCCTACCCGCTGTGCTATCGCTCCAGCCCACACACATATAGAAAGAAATATATTCATATTAATACAAATTATTTATGATGCATCCACATACACTTCATGAAACTGATATGACAGCTAAACTCTCCTTTTAGAACAGGTTTTATTAATTCCTAGCCATTTTAAATTTTAAATAAAAAATTATTTATTTTTAAATAGGTGACAAAAATGTAGTTGATGAAGCAAAGCATACAGATTATACTTTTACATCATGAAAGATGTTTTCATTTGCACTTCAAAAACAACAGAGAAAGTTTTTACCAATTATTTGTAATATTAACATTTTTCTTCCAATTATACAAACAGTAGATGAAATTATTTCTTTTAGCTTTTGAAAATCATGTATATAAAGTGCTACATTTGTGTAATTTAAATACCATCGATTCAATTAGTAGTTTTAGAAACTTTTTTATCATTACATTATTCCATCTATTTATTTTGTGAATTGCTTCTTCATATTAAGTGCACATTGTTTTAGTAAATTTTGTCTTCTTTTTAGCTATGCATTTTAAATCTTTTTTATATCACAATATATTTTTATAAGTCATTTTATCAGAAATATTTTTATTTTGCAATAATACTTTCAAATATATTAACTAGATTCTTGGTGTCTTCTTTTAAATATTACCAAGCATTTGTTTCTAGGTTTTCCATTCTAGTAAAAAAATTACTCACTTTTTAATTTTTAAAACTTTATATTTTTAGTTTTACAAATAAAATATTTTAATCAAATTAATTTATGAAAATAGCAATGTTTTAAATACAGTGAACTTCTCTGTACTCGTAATACCCCAAATAGAGTCAAAACATTTCTTTTGTTTTTCTTTTCCTTTATTTTATTGAATCACTGTGAGCTACAGTTAAAAATTTTCATATTTTAGTTTCAGTCATATAATAATCGAACACCAATCTCTCCACAGGTATATATTTTCCACCACCATTGTCCCCGTTCCACCTCTCCTCCACCTCTCTGGCAATTTTTCTCTTACTCTCTCTCTACTTATAGGTACTATGGTTTGCAATACAGACAACAAGAGGCCATCATGTTTGGTCCTTTATCTACTTTCAGTCACGTCTCCCATCCTGAACAATCCCTCCAACCAACACTGACTTAGTGATTCCCTTCTCTATCTCAGCTGCCTTCTCCCCCAGCTTATAGGACAAGCTTCCAACCATGAAGCAATCTTCCTGGCCCTTGTCATTACTCTCCTCAGGCGTTAGTCTCATATTATGATATTTTATATTCCACAAATGAGGATAGTCATTCTATGTCTGTCCCTCTCTTTCTGACTCATTTCATTTAGCGTGATACTCTCCATGACCACCCACACAGAAGCAAATTTCATGACTTCATCTTTCCTAACAGATGCATAGTATTCCATTGTGTAGATACACCAAAGTCTCTTTAACCAGTCATCTGTTCTCAGGAACTCAGATTGTTTCCAGATTCTGGCTGCTGTGAACATTGCTGCAATGAACATACAGGTGCAGATGTCATTTTGACTGTGCTTTTTTGCATGCTCAAGAGTTACTCCCAGAAGTGGTATATCTGGTCATATGGAAGCTCAATTTCTAGTTTTCTGAAGAACGCACATATTGTTTTACAAAATGGCTGGACTAATCAGCATTCCCACAAACAATGAGAGTTCTCTTCTCCCCACACCCATGCCAGCACTGGTTGTTCTTGTTCTTTTTGATGTGTGTCAGTCCCTGTGGTGTAAGATGATATCTCATTGTTGTCTTGACTTGCATCTCCCTGATGATTAGTGAATAGAGCATTTTTATGTGCCTTTTGGTCATTTGTATTTTATTTTTTCAGGAAGCTTCTGTTCATTTCTTCTCCCCATTTTTTGATTGGGTTGGAGGTTTTTTCTTGTGCAATTCCAATCAATTATTGTATATCCTGAATATTATCCCCTTATCTGATGAATATCTAAAACAATCCTTGAGCAAAAAAAAAAAGATGGATGACATCACCTTCCCCAACTTCAAACTGTATAACAAAGCCCTAATAATTAAAACAGCATGGTATTGGACTAGAAACAGACCTGCAGACCAATGGAACAAAGTTGAATATACTGTCACAAACTCTCAAATATATGATCACTTAACCTTTGATAAAGGAGCAAGAAATGTGAAGTTGAATAAGAAAAGCCTCTTCGACAAGTGGTGCTGGGAAAACTGGATACCTACCTGCAAAAATAAAAATGAACTCTGACTGCTGTCTAATGCCAGGCACAAAAGTCAGATCAAAGTGGATTACAGACCTCGATATCAGACCTGAAACCATAATGATACATGGAGGAAAATACAGGCGGAGCCCTCCATGATACTGAAGCTAAAAGCATCGTTAGGGATGAAACATTACTGACCAAGCAAGTGGAAACAGATATAAACAAACGGGACTACATTAAACTAAGAAGCATCTGCACCTCCAAAGTAACAGTGACCAAAATGCAGAGAGAGCCCACAGAATGGAAATAATTTTTTAAACTTAAATCCACCACACTTTAATTTGAGGTGGAGATCCAAGTTTATTTTCCTCTGTATGAAAGATAATTGTGTCAGAGTTCTTTCCTAAATAAATCTATATTTACCTCCTATTGTGAAAACCACCTTTGACATTTATGCTTCTGTATTTTATTTTTCTTTCATTATTTTTAGGCATTGTAATTTACAAGACTGCTAGTAGTAATGTTTCAGGCAGGTACTGACCCAACACCACACCCTCCATCAGTGTCAGTATCCTTCCTTCAGTATTTACAGATCCTCTTCCATCACCACTCACTGCCCTCACTCAGTCTCTTGACAAACTCACTTCTGCATTGCAAATCTCAAGGACTGTTCCCATTGGCTGTTTTAAATTATTTACTATGTTCCCTCATTTTTCAAATATAGATAACTAATTCTGTATTTGTCCCCCTACCTTTGCCTGACTTCACTCAGCTTTATACCCTTTTAGTTCCACGTACCAATGAGCTGCAGAATTTTATTTTCTCTTATGGCTGAGTAGTAGTCCATCTTGTAAATATGCCATAGTTTCTTTATCTACTTGTTTTTTCTTAGGCACTTGTGTCATTTCCAGGTCTTGGCTATTGTGAATAATACTTCAGTGAACACATAAGTGCAAATAGCTTTAGGATTCTACACAGATATCAAGAAGAGGGATCTTTGCGTCATATGGAAACTCAATTCCATATTGTTTTGCAAAATCTCTATACCATTTTTCTTAGGGGTTGAATCAGACAAAAGTATCATGGAAAATTGATAAGGATCTCTTTTCCCACAAATTTCTGCCAGCTCTGGTTGTTTCTACTCTTTTTAGTGTACTAACTCACTGTGTAAGGTGTTATTTCATTGCTTTTATTTGTATTCCTTCATGATAAGTGACAAGGAGAAATTTCAAAGATATCTATGGGCCATCTGCAATTCCTATTTTTATTTTTACTTTTTAAAGGAGATAATTTAGATTTAATTTATTTTAAAATTAAATTTATCTTTAATTCGACCCCATCTGCAATTCCTATTTTTATTTTTACTTTTTAAAGGAGATAATTTAGATTTAATTTATTTTAAAATTAAATTTATCTTTAATTCGATTTATATTAGATTTAATTTTTTGTACATTATTAAATCTAGTCTCATGCTTTGGAATGTTAAATGTTTGTGTCTTCTCTAAGATTTTTAGTCCCATACCACTAATAATACTTCTCTATGGACTATCTTTATATCTGTTTCCAAGATATATAGATTTTACAAATTTGGGTTCTATATTTTATATTGTATATTCATAAAACACAATTCATAAAACATTATTCATGTCAAAAATTGACTATGAATAATATATTTTAAATTGTTTTTTATTGAATCACAATGAGATACACAGTTACGAAGTTGCTCATGATTGGGTTTCAGTCATAATGTTCTAACACCGGTCCCATCACCAGTGTATGTTTTCCCCACTTATAATGTCCCCAGGTTTTCTCCTGCCCCAACACCCCTTCCTGCCTCTGTGCCACACACTTTTCTTCTCTCTCTTTCTCTCTGTCCCCTGTCCACTTTCCTTTTGGGTATTATGGTATGCAATATAGATTTTGAAAGGTTATCATGTATATTTCCTTACTTACTTTCAACTCTTAGTTCTTGTCCAAAGTGATCATTTCTAACTATTATTTTCATACTGGTCTCTTCTCTAGCCTAACTGCCCTTTATCTCCCTACCCTCGCCCACCACACACACACACACACACACACACACACACACACACACAGAGACACACACACACACACTTATGTCAGGCTTCCAACAGTGGAAGCTTCCTATTTAAAAAAATTAAATATTTAAAAAATTGTAAATGTGAATCTCTGCCCTATTATGTTAATTCTTTTTGCTTGTTCTGCTACTTCGTTCACTGGTACTCAGGGATTATTAGTGGCTTTGTGCTCAGGAATCACTCCTGGGCATGCTCAGCGAACCATAGGGGGTGCCAAAAATCAAATTGTGGTAGGCTGTGTGCAAAGCAAGTGCCCTTCTCACTGTAAGGCTTTTCCAGCCCCTTGTATGTTTACTCTTTCCAAATAAGATATGATCTGGATCAACCTGACTATATATTGTTTCACAGGACTGAATAAAATTTCCAATTCCCTATTAGCATCATTTTATAATACTCTTGCAGATTTTTAGTAGCAAACTTCCATAAAAGTTTGAAGCTATGTCTTTAAATAAAAAAATGTAGGGCAATTAATATCTTACTTAATGCCTATGTATATCAATTTTGAGGAGCTGACATTTTATTTAATATTTTCAGCTAGGAATATAGTTTTTTTCTTTCCATTAATTCAGATCTAATTTTGTGGTCTCAGTAAGATTTTATAATTTTCTTCATCTATATCTTATATATTTAATATTTTAAAAAATATTTTATGATTTTTGTCACTACTCCTTCATTTCCATTTGTAGATTGTTATATTTTAATTAAAAATGATTGATTTTACAATCAAACAAGCCATCAAACTGTCTTTATAATTATAGGAGATATGTGTGCCTTAAGTCATTCCTAAAGTTTTATAGTTAGGTAAAAATGCAATCAGAAATAGAAAACTTTAATTTCATTCATTTATATACCCATTAATTTTATATTGATTAAATTAATGTCATCTGCCAAGCCTTTTACCTAGTTTCTGAATTAGAAATTTATAGTTCTTAATCAGTTATTAATGACCATAAATTTTTGCTTTGGTGGAATTTATATCTAATAGGGTTAACTATACTCAGAAACAGTAAACAATGAAATTAGAGAAAAATTATTGAGATGAGAGCATACCTGCTGTGCCCTAGTAACGGCAATGAAGTGAGAACGACCCTAGTAGTTTGTGTGCAAATATATGTATGTTTTTGTGTTGGGTGAAGGGTTGTGTGAACAAAGCCAAAGATAGAATAAAATCATGGGATATGAGTTGGAAAGAGAAGGATAAGGAGAGATAGTTGAGGAAGCACTATGACATTGTTTTATTTTTTGACAGAAATTTGTTTTTGCAATTTAATTATGTAGCCTGTGAATAACTGAACAGAAGCTTTTCAACAGAAAAGACATGAACTTAGAGGTAATAATATAAATTAATATAACTATAATTATTAATGTACTAATAATTATAATTATACTAATTATAATCTTTATTTATTTATTTATTGAATCAATGCGAGATACAGCTACAATGCTTTCATTATCGAGTTTTAGTCATACAATGATCGAATACCCATAGTCCACTAGTGCACCTTTTCCACCACCAATGTTCCCAGTATCCATTCCAACATCCCCACCCCATCACACCTTCTACCTTTGTGGCAGGTATCTTCCTTTTAACTCTCTCTCTACTTTGGGTATCATGGTTTGCAATACAGATGAGAGACCATCATGTTTGAGCCTTTATCTACTTTCAGTCATCTCCCATTTCAGCAATCCCTCCAGCCATCATTGACTTAGTGATCCCTTCTCTATCCCAGATGCCTTATCCCCCAGCTCAAAAGACAGGCTTTTAACTGTGGAGCAATATTCATGATCCTTGTCTTTACTGTTCTCATATTTTACATTCCACAAATGAAGGCAGTTATTCTATGTCTGTCCCTCTCTTTCTGACTCATTTTACCTAGCATGATACTTGCCACGTTCATCCACTTAGAAGCAAACTTCATAACTTCATCTTACAGCTGCAAAGTATTCCATTATGTAGATGTACGAAAGTTTCTTTTAAAAAAAATTTTTTTATTGAATCACCATGAGATAGAGTTACAAAGTTTTCATGCCAAAGTTTTTTTAACCAGTCATCTGTTCTTGGGCATTCGCGTTGTTTTCAGATTGTGAACAGTGCTGCAATAAACATACAACTGCCTCTCTGTAGCAGGCATTTCTCTCTCTCTCTCTCTCTCTCTCTCTCTCTCTCTCTCTCTCTCTCTCACACACACACACACACACTCTCTCTCTCTCTCTCTCTCTCTCTCTTTCCATTGGGAATTATGCTGTGCTTTCCTTTCAATACTCAGTTCTTGTCCAGAATGCACATTTAAACTATTATTGTCATACTGTCATATGCCTTCTATATCCTAACTGCCCATTGCTCCACCCACACACTTGTCGCAAGCTTTCAACCATTGACCAGTCCTCCTGACTCCGGTTTTTGCTGGCCTTAGATATTAGTCTCATACAACATTTTTTTTTTTTGCTTTTTGGGTCACACCCAGCGATGCTCAGTGGTTACTCCTGGCTCATGCACTCAGGAATTACTCCTGGTGGTGCTCTGGGGATCATATGGGATGCTGGAAATCGAACCAGGTCAGCCGTGTTGGCTGCGTGCAAGGCAAACTCCCTACCCACTGTGCTATTGCTCCAGCCCCCATCATACAACATTTTTTATATCCCATAAATGAGTACAATCATTCTATATCTGTCTGTCTGCTTCTGACTCATTTTATTCAGCATGATACTCTCCATTTTCATCCATTTATAAGCAAATTTCATGACTTTGTTTTTCCTAACAGTTGTGTAATATTCCATTGCGTAGATGTACCAAAGTTTCTTTATCCAGTCATCTGTTTTTGGGCACTTGGGTTGTTTCCAGATTCTGCCTATTGTGAACAGTGCTGCAAAGAACATAAAAGTATAGATGTTTCTGCTGTGTAGTTTTTGGCCTCCCAGGGTATATTCCCAGTAGTGGTATTGCTGAGTCAAATGGGAGCTCAATTTCTAGTTTTTGGAGGAATGTCCATATTGTTTTCCAAAAAGGCTGAACCAATTCATGTTCCCACCAAAAATAAAAAAGAGTTTGTTTCTTCGTGTATCCACGTTATCTCTGGTTGCTCTTGTTCTTTTGGATGTTTGTATGTGTAAGAGTCTGTGCTGTGAGACTTACACATATGGTTGTTTCACTTATCATTCATTCTTCATTCTCTTTCATTATATGTTTAAATGTCCCATTTTATGTTATATCATAAAATTTTATCTTTCCTTAATTAGCTTCATAAAGTATATATACATATATGTACACATATGATTCCTTAAAATATCAATATTACATATTGATATTTTCAAGGAATAAAATTTTAGATATTTTGTATTGATATTTTCAAGGAATAAAATTTTAGATATTTTTATTCTAAAACAAATCTTTATAAAATATGTTTTATTAACTTTTAGTCCTTCTGTCATTAATTAATTTTAGGCAAGGGTGTCCCAAAAGCAGTGTTCAAGGACCCCCAAAGTCATGCCTAAAAATACTTGGCCAACTCTACTGGACAATTCAATGCTAGGGCTAGAGTTCAATGTAATCTGCTGGAAATTGGCTGTGTCAGGGACACTAGGACCATTCTGGACATTGTCAAAAGAGACCAAGGTGATACTTCATAATGTCTGAGAGTCTATGCGATGTCAGGAATCAAATCCAGAATGTTTGCATGCCAATTATGCACTCCAGCCCTTTGAACTATCTCCCAAGTTCCAGTGCTAGGTTCTTATTTCCTTTCACTGTTACCGTCTTCCTGTTGTTCATCGATTTGCTCTTGTAGCTCTTTGATCTTGTAGCTTTCAGAATTTTATCTTTGTTTATGGTTTTCATCATTATCATAAGGATGCGTTTTAGAATATTTTTATTTGGATTTCTTTTAGCTATTACCCTTCAAGTCACCTGAATCTTCTTGCATGTTCTCTTCAGCTCTGGGAACATCTCAGCAATTATATGTTTGACAATTTCTTCTTCATTAGGGTTTTCCTTCTGTCCCTTTAGGACTCCAATGATTCTTATATTATTTTTCTTTGCTTAATCCCAATATTCTCTTAATATCTATTTGTTTATTTTGAGGCTCTTTTCCATTTTCTGCTTCTTTTTGGAGATTTTCTGCACCTTATCTTGGAGTTCACTAATTCTGTCCTCAACAGTCGTTACTCTGATACTGAGACATTCCACTGAATTTTCCATTTCACCTACCAAGTTTTTTAGGTATGCCATTTCTGCTTGATATTTTTTGTTTGCATTTTCATCACTTTTGTTCTAATATCCTCTTGTATTTTGTCTACTGCATTATATTGCTTCTATGAGCTCCTTATACATCCTTAACATTTCCATTCTAAATTCCTTATCTGAGAGGTTATGTAGTTCATTATCACTGTTTGATTCATCTGGGATAGCAACTTCACTCACTAAGCCTCGTGAGTTTCTGCCTTCTTTTACCATTGTGACCTTTGCATTTTGTGTTTTTTTTCCTATGCATTGTTGTATGTTTTGGACTCTGCAGTGGGACTGTCTTTGTGTGTTACCATAGCCAATGACAGGTAAAGAAATGTGAGGCCTGGGTTAACTAGTACCTCAAATGTAGGTTATAGATGAAGTAACTTCGTGAGAGGTAGATCCAGGGTTAACACTGGGAGTACACACAGCTGGTTTGAGATATTAGATCAGAGAGTTGGGGATGATGGTTGACAGGGGAGGGCAGTTCCAGGGTGAAATGTCAATATTGTTTTAGTTGGAAGGGATTTGTCTTGATCATCCTTTTGTATTTTCTCCCTCTGGTTGTTCAAACTTCTGTAAGTATAATGCGTATTTCTATATTGCATTCAGTGGGACTTATCTTCAGCTCTCAGTGAATCTCACCATTGATACACAAAGGTGATAAAACACCTTTGTCTCTACCCAATGCAATTAATCTACAAGACTCTACAGTGAAAAAAGCACTCAATCTACCTGTTCAGTTCTTACTAATCTGTGCTGAAGCCAACAACGTGAAATGTCTTTTGACAAGTACTTTCTCTTAGTTTGGAAATTTGGGGGGCAACTAAGATTTTCTTACTTCTTTTTCTACTTTTTACTACTTCTCTCCTATTCCATTTCTCATCCCAGGATACTCCATCCTTTCACCTTGGATTTTAAACCTTCATCTGACCTAGAGATCAGAAATAATTTTGTTCAATCTTTATCTTGATTTATTCCTCAAGTCTGCCCCGATCCCAAATTCTCAGAGGTTATCACTGTCAGGGTGACTCTGGTGGACCACAGTTCTACAGGACCTGATAAATTTTGCATCCTTTCATTACCATAATTAGGTTTTTAGTCTATGCCAGCAGATATTGCCAAAAAATGGCTCCCAGTACCATCCAAATACCCAGCACTGCTTGAGTGACCCTTCAAAACTAATCTTAAAAAAATAGTAAGCATTGAGGAGGAGTTGTAGATATGTGATATACTGCCACATTTCTATAACTGCATTTGGAAATATATTTTATATCCATGAACACCACCAGATTTATTGAACATTGCCTTACTGTACAATTTAATTATTGAAATCTTTGCTCTTAATGCAATTACAACTTTCTCTAGTTCACATGTTTACACAGGAGGCTTCCTTATTTCAATGCTCATTGTTCCTAACACTGCTGGTTATAATATGTGGGCAGATTGCTTTATCTCTTTTTTATTTATTGGCCAGTTTCTTGCATTACATGGAAACAGCTGAACACTGCAATTATGAGCACGGAAGGGAAGGAATTTACATAAATGCCATATGTTTTAGGAACATGAGGTTCACCCATGAGTTTTCGATATTGCACTTGAGATAACAATTATATTATTGTACAATCTATTTTCAGAAAGAGTAAAATGAAGACACATTTTCTGGTCCACTAATTCTTATTAGCATACTAAAAATCAGTAGCTTCTTTGATGTACATTTTCTGTTCATGGTGATCCATATCAAGAGTAGTTCCCACCAACAGTTTTTATATTCATTTTGATATTTCAGTTTTTCTTTGTGGTCATTGTGTTTGGGGGACACACCCATCACTGCTCATGGATTACTCCTCACTCTGCACTCATGAATCACTCCTGGCAGTGCTCCAGGCACCATTTGAGGTGCTAGGAATTGAACCCAGGTGAGCTGCATGCATGACAAGCACCTTACCTGATGTGCTAAGTATACAGCCCCAAGATTTCAGTTTTTACAGCTATCAATGTGTACAAATATTGCCACATAGATTTTAGTATATATTTTTGGGGGGGTCACACCCGGAGATGCAGTGTGCTTACTTCTGGCTCATGCACTCAGGAATTACTCCTAGCCATGCTTGGGGGACCATATGAGATGCTGGGAATCGAACCAGGCTGGGCCACGTGAAAGGCAAACACTCTACCCGCTGTGCTATCACTCCAGTGCCCTAGTATACATTTTAATGATTTTACAGATAAATAATATTATTTATGAAGGATCTAAAATATTTCTTTCACATATATTTTATTTAAACACAGGGATTATGATTGATTTAAAAATATTTCATAATTTTACTGTATTTAACCTTAATATAGTATCATGTATATATATTTTTTAAAATTTTATTGAATCGCTGTGAGAAAGTTACAAGCTTTCATGTTTGGGTTACAATCACACAATGATCAAACACCATCCCTCCACCAAGCACAGTCCCCACCACCAATCTCCCCGTATACCCCACACACACCCTTCCCCCGCCTCCATGGCAGACAATATTCCCCATACTCTGTCTCTAACTTTGGACATTATGGTTTGCAATACAGACACTGAGAGGTCATCGTGTTTGGTCCATTATCTACTTGTGGCACACATCTCCCATCCTGACTGATTCCTCAAGCCAAAAGGGACGCTCTTTCACTATTGGTGGGAATGCCAACTGGTCCAGCTTTTCTGGAAAACATTATGGATAGTCCTTCAAAAACTAAAAATTGAGCTTCCACATGAACCCACAATATAGTATCATGTATCTTTTAATACTTACGATACTTATGTAGTCAGAGGCTATAATGACATACAGGTTAAATATTACTTTTGTCAAATATTAATGATTTCTGTCAAAGTGTAAGTATTTGATACAGTAGCAAGAGCCCTACATTTAATAGCAAAAGGAGTTTGTTTTTTCCTTGACCTACCTGACTCTTGATATATTATTAAATCTCCATGTAGTTTTTTTTTTTATCACATCGTTGAATGGGAATAAAACAACCTTACAGATTTCTGTCAGACTACAGCTGAATCTCATGAAGACAATGCTTATGAAAAACAGTCTCATTCCTGACGTTCCATTCACTCTCAACAGAATGACTATCTCTGAATGCAAAAGTTATGTGTAACTAGATCGAGAAGTCAACATGATAAATGACCTGGCACCTGAGTGCACAGGAGGAATAGAGCAGCTAAGAACACCTTCAACAGTGTCAAAGAAATAGCTAAGAGGATGAAGAACCTCCGACTCGGGGCACATCTCTTCAATTCCACTGTTATTCCTGCATTAACATACACCTCAGAGACCTGGGCCCTACAAAAAAGGATGAGAACGCTATTCAGGTCTCCAAAAGATGAATTGAAAGAGTTATGCTTGGAGTAACCCGCTTCACTCAAATGAGAAAAAGAATCCAGAGTTCCAACCTCCGTCAATGATCAAGAATCAGGGACGCTATCTCATTTGTAGGGCATCGAAAATCAGATGGGCTGGACACCTATTGAGATTTGGAGATGACTACTGGACTACAGCTATTACCTACTGGATTCCACGGGACATCAAAAGATCATGTGGCCACTCACCTAGGAGATGGTCAGACTTCTTTGCCAAGGCCCTAAATGATTGATTTGAGGCTCTTTGTCTTCTTAGAATCAACAGACACCATTGGGCTACACTAGCAAGCAACAGGGATGAATAGAGACATTACTGGAGCCTGTTCGAGCAAATCGATGAGTAACAAGATGTCAAGTGATCAAGTGAGAGATTCCTCATACTGTCTTTGATATAAAGAAAAGGCTGACTTATAATAAATTGAGATGAATGTTACTTACAATGAGTATTATAAACATCAAACCAAGAAAAAGTTTTTTTTTAATTTTTATTAATGAAACACCATGAGGTACAGTTGTAAACTTACACATTTTTCTACTTGGGTTTCAGTTATACAATGATCAAGTACCCATACCTCCATCAGTGCCCATTCCCCACCACCAATGATCCTAGTATCCCTCCACCACTCTTCCATTCCCCCCCCCCCCAATAGACCCTGCCTCTGTGGCAAATCATTCACTTTTGTTCTCTCTTTCCTTTTGGGTGTTGTGGTTTGAAATAGAGGTATTGAGTGGCAATCATGTTTGGACTATAGTCTACATTCAACATGCTTCTCCCATCGTAGGCGGATTCTCTCAACACCCTTTACTTGGTGTTCCCTTCTCTATCTGAGCTTCCTTTTCTCCCAGCATGTGCGGCTGGCCTCCAAGCCATGCAAACCTCCTAGCAAACCTCCTAGTACTTATCTCAACTATTCTTGGGTGTTAGTCTCCTATTCTGTTACTTTATATTCCACAGATGAATGCAATCTTTCTATGTATGTCCCTCTCTTTCTCACTCATTTCACTTAGCATGATACTTTCCATGTAGAACCACTTGTATGTAAATTTCATGACTTCATCTTTTCTAACAGCTGTTTAGTATTCCATTGTGCAGATGTACCAAAATTTCTTTAAGCAGTTATCTGTTCTCGGGCACTAGGGTTTTTTCCAGATGCTGTCTATTGTAAATAGTGCTGCAATGAACAAACAAGTGCAGATGTTACTTCAACTATACTTTTTGGCATCTCTGGGATATATTCCCAGGAGTGCTATTGCTGAGTCAAATGGAGATCAATTTCTAATTTTTTGAGAAATGTCCATACTGTTTTCCAGAAAGGCTGAACTAGCATGCATTCCCACCAGCAGTGTAGGAGGGTCCCTTTCTCTCCACATCCATGCCAACACTGGTTGCTTTTGTTCTTTTGGATGCGTGCCAATCTCTGTAGTGTGAGGTGGTATCTCATAGTTGTTTTGACCTGCATCTCCCTGATGATTAGTGATGAAGAACACTTTTTCATGTGCCTTTTTGCAATTCATATTTCTTCCATTAGAAAGTTTCTACTCATTTCCTCACCCCATTTTTTGATGGAGTTGGATGTTTTCTTCTTGCAGAGTTCAACCTTTGCCTTATATATCCTTGATATCAACCCCTTGTCCGATGGGTGTTGGGTCAATATCCTTTCCCATTCTGTAGATTATCTTTGTATTTTGGTTACTGTATCTTTTGTGGTGCAGAAGTTGCTTAGTTTAAGACAGTCCCATTTATCTCTGTTTCCACTTGGTGGTCAGTGGACTGTCATCTTTGAAGATACTATTAGACTTAATATCGTGGAGGGTTTTGCTGACCTTCTTTTCAACGTACCTTATGGATTCTGGCCTGATGTGATATCTAATCCATTTTGATCTGACTTTTGTGCATGGTTTTAGGGTTAGGTCTAAGCCCATTTTTTTGCATATGGTTGTCCAGTTATGCCAGCACCATTTGTTAAAGAGGCTTTCCTTGCTCCATTTCACATTTCTTGCTCCCTTTACAAAGATTAGATGTTCATACATTTGGGGTTGTGGTAAGGATATTTCACCCTTTACCATTGGTCTGCTGTTCTGCCTTAGTTCCAGTACCATGCTGTTTTAATTATTACTTCTTTGCAGTAGAGTTTGAGGTTAGGGAGGGTAATGCCTCCAAACGTCTTTTTCCCAAGAATTGCTTTAGCTGTTCGTGGGTGTTTGTTGTTCCATATGAATTTTAGGAGTGCTTGATCCATTTCTTTAAAGAATTTCATGGGTATCCTTATAGGGATTGCATTGAATCTGTATAATGCTTTGGGGAGTATTGCCATTTTGACAATGTTAATTCTTCCTATCCATGAACTGGGGATATGTTTCCATTTCTTCGTGTCCTCCTTTATTTCATGGAGTAGCGTTTTATAGTTTTCATTGTAGAGGTCCTTTACCTCTTTAGTTAGGCTATTTCAAGGTACTTGATTTTTCTGGGACACGATTGTGAACTGGATTTTTTTCATGTCATTTTTCTCTTTCTCATTATTTGCATACAGGGAGGCCATGGATTTTTGGGTATTTTATAGCCTGCGCTTGACTGCACAAGTTTATTGTTTCTAGGAGTTTCTTGATAGAGGACTTAGGATTCCCTAGATATAGTATCATATCATCTGGGAATAGTGAGAGCTTGATTTATTCCTTTCCTATCTGGATGCCCTTAATATCTTTTTCTTGCCTAAAGGCTATTGCCAGTACTTCCAGTACTATATTGAACAGAAGTTGTGAGCATGCACATCCTTGTATTGTCCCTGATCTCAGAGGGTAGGCCCTTAGTTTTTCCTTATTGAGGATAATGCTTGCCATAGGTTTGTTGTAAATGGCTCTGACTATCTTGAGAAACGTTTCTGCTAAACCCATTTTGGTGAGAGTTTTCATCATAAACGGGTGTTGGATCTTGTCAAATGCTTTCTCTGCATCTATTGATATGATAATATGGTTCTTATCTTTACTTTTGTTGATATGATGGATTATTTGGATTGATTTCCAAATGCTAAACCATCCTTGCATCTCCAGGATGAATCCCACTTGGTCGTGATGTATGCTATTTTTGTTGGATTCTATTTGCTAATATTTTGTTGAGGATCTTCACATCCATGTTCATCAGAGATACTGGCCTATAGTTTTCATTGTTGGTTGTGTCTTTGCTTTTGGTATTAGGGAGTTATGCCTCATAGAAACTGTTATACAGAGTTTCTATTTTTTCAATTTCCTTGAAATGCTTGAGGAGAATTGGCAACAGGTCTTCTTTAAATATTTTAAAAAATTACCTATTGAATCCATCAGGGTCTGGGTGTTTGTTTTTGGGAAGACTTTTGATTACAATTTCAATTTCCTTGATATGAATGGGTTTATTCAGGTATTCCAAGTTTTCTTTCTTCAATTTTGGGAGATAATAGGAATCCAGGAATTTATCCATTTCAGAAGAAATGAAAAAACCTAGAAAGTTTCTCTTGTTTTGTGGCATACAGACTCTCAAAGTAGTCTCAGATGATCTTTTGAATTTCATTGGTGTCTGTTGTGGTGTCCCCTTTTTCATTTCTAATTCGGTTTTTTAGGATTCTCTCTCTCTCTCTCTCTCTCTCTCTCTCTCTCTCTCTCTCTCTCTCTCTCTTTGTGAGTCTTGCTAGTAGTTTATCTATCTTGTTTATTTTCTCAAAGAACCAGCTCTTGGTTTCATTGACCTTTCAGATTGTTTTTGGGGCTTCCATGTCGTTAATTTCTGCTCTACGTTTTATTATTTCTTTCCCTCTGCCGGGTTTGGGTTTCCTTTTGTTGGTCTTTTTCTAAAATATTGAGCTGTGAAGTCAAATTATCTATGTAGGCCCTTTCTTTCTTCCTGAGGAATGCTTGCAAAGCTGTAAATTTTCCTCTTAACATGGCTTTAGCTGCATCCTTTAGGTTCTGGTAGCTCATTTCTTCATTCACATTTGTTTCCAGCTGTCTTTTGATTTCTTCCTTGTCTTCCTTCCTGACTCATTTGTTGTTCAACATTGAGTTGTTTAATTTCCAGGTGTTTGATTTGGTTCTCCGTGTCTGTGTGTTATTAGCTTCTATCTTCAGCGCATCATAGTCTGAAAAGATGGTTTATACTATTTCTATCTTCCATGTTCTATTGAGGTATGTTTTGTGACCTAACACGTGGTCTATTTTTGAAAATGTTCTGTATGCACTGGAAAAGAATGTGTATTCTTTATTTTGGGGGTGTAAAACCATGTATAGGTCTATTAGCTCTCTCTCTTCTATATCTTCCTTCAAAGTCAGTTTTCCTTGCTGAGTTTTGTTCTTGTTGATCTATCCAGAGGTGATAAGGTGGTGTTGAAGTGTTCGACTACTGTTGTATTGCTAGCAATGTCCTCCTTTAAAATCTGTTAGAAGTTGTCTTAAGTATTTAGTTAGTCCCTCATTAGGTGTACATAGATTTAAGAGTGTGATTTCTTCCTGTTGTACGTATGCCTTGATAAATAGAAAATGGCCTTCACTGTCCCTTCTAATCTTTTTCAACCTGAAATCTATGTTGTCAAATACTAGTATAGCCACCCCAGCTTTTTTGAGGGAGGTGTTTGCTTGCAAGATTGTTTTCCATACTTTAACTTTGAGTCTGTGTTTGCTCTGACTGTTCAGATGTGTTTTTGTAGGCAGCAGAATGTTGGGTTCAGTTTCTGGATCCGTTTTGCTACTCTGTGTCTCTTGATTAGTGCATTTAGACCATTGACATTGAGAGAGATCATTGTATTTTCATGGGGTTTTGTCCTATCTCTCTGTAGGGGTTGGTTGTGCTTATAGGAGTTTTCCTTCTTGTCTTACAGGAGCCCCTTTATTCCTTCTTTTAGGTTTGGTTTTGAGTCTATGAAGCTTCTAAACTGTTGTTTATCTATAAAATGGTGTATCATTCCATCAAGTTTGATTGAGAGTTTAGCTGGATAAAGTATTCTTGGTGAGGCATTTATTTCATTTAGTTTTTTTTTTTTACTATATCCCACCAGTGTCTTCGGGCTTGGAGGGTTTCCTCTAATAGGTCTGCTGTAAATCTAAGGGGTGTTCCTTTGTATGTGATTTCCTTCTTTGACCTTGCTGTTTGCAGTTGTGTCTCTATCCATGGCATCCATCATTCTGAGTATGATATTTCTTGGAGTGATTTTTATTAGAGTCTTTTTAGCTGGCATCCTTCTGGCTCCTTGGATCTGGATGTCTGCATTCTTTAACTCTGGGAACTTTTCAGCAATGATTTCTTTCACTGTGGCTTTTTCACTGGGGTTGCCTCCCTGTCCTTCTGGTATCCCGATGATTCTAATGTTGTTCCTCTTGGCATCATCTTCTAGTGCCTGTTTTCGCCTTAGAGCTATTTTGAGGTCTTTTTCCATTGTTGTTGTTGCCTATATGATTTCTGCTGCTCATCTTCAAGCTTACTGATCCTGTCTTCAGCTGTATTCATTCTACTGGTTGAGAGTATACACTGAGTTTTTTATTTTATGTACCGAATCTTTTACTTGTGACACTTCTTTTTCTAGTATTTTTTATTTCTGCTCTCATTTCTTCCTGTATTTTCTCGACTATCTGATCCACTGTTTCATTTCTTTCTTTAATTTTCTGGATGTCTGCTCCATTGATTCTTTGAGTTCCTTGAACATCCTCAATATTTTATCTCGGAATTCTTTATTGGAGAGATCATATTTCTGTGTAATCCCTGTTGAGGATTCGGGACTCTTCTTCATTGTTTCCTCGTAGTGGAGATTTGCACTGTCTCTTCATATTATTGTGGTCGTATAGAGGTAAAACCTTCAAGGTCACTAGCACTGTTCCCTATTATCATGGGAAAGGGTTCTGAATGAGCTCGGTGGATGATGATCACCCTTCTCCTCTTCTAGAATAGCCCTTCCTCTCAAACTTTATTCTGTGACTTATGATAGGCACCTACTGCAGCATTGGAGAATATGTTCCTTTATATAGGGCTTGTACAGTTTTTTGCATACACTGGTCTTTTAATGGAGTTGGTGTAGGCCAGTGGATTGTTGTCATATTGTGTTTGAGGCAGCCTGGACCTTTTTCACAGAATTAGGTTATATAGATGGGGATATGAGTTGAGAGTGCTGGAATGGCTGGCCACACAGAAGGCCACGCCCACTTTTGAGGAGGCCATGTCCTCTACAGTGGAGGCCACGCCCTCAGCCTGTGAGGATGCTGATGCCCCTGCCCAAGTGCTTGTGAAGAAGAAAGGCGGAAGCTATTTGTAAGTGCCTGCACGGCGGAACTCCAGGTGCCCTCAGGGATCTGTCCGGGTGACAAGCGATACGGGCAGCAGGGCAGGCCAGGATAGGGGGCGTGCAGACTATCCCACCTGTACAGAAGAAGGGTGGGGGGAGGTGGGCCTCAAGAACAAAGTTTAACCTGTATAATAAGGAAGCAAACAAATGATTTGAATTATTTTAAAAATTCCTATCTAATTTATATTCATATCATCTAGAGAAGCAACTGCAGAATCCTTTCCCATGCAAGACCAAAGAAGCATGAGAGGGTGCAGTGTCCCATATCTTGCATTGTTCTGAAAGAGGAGGTTGCCCACAAGCAGTGACGATAAGCAGAGGAGCATAGAAAACTGTCCACAACTACATAATCTGTCATAAGTGACCAGAATTCAAAGAGAGTCTACAGAATTGAAAAGGTTATTCATACATTACCCTTCTGATGAGTGGTTAATATCAAGAATATACAAAGCACTGCTTGAACTCTACAAAAAAAAAATTCCAATCCCATCAGAAAATGGAGCAATGAAAAAAACAGAAACTTTCTCAAAAAAAGAAATTTGAATGGCCAAAAAATGCTCTTTATCACTAATTATCAGATAGATGCAGATCAAAACAACAATGAGATATCTCACACCACAGAGACTGGCACACATCCAAAAGAATAAAAGCAATACATATGGTGCGGATGTGGGGAGGAAGGGACTCTCCTTCATTGTTCGTTGGAATGCAACTGGTCAGCGTTTTGGGAAAACAATATGGACATTTCTCAAAAAACTAGAAATTGAGCTCCCATTTGACTCAGAAATACCACTTCTGGGAATATGCCCTGGGGACCCAAAAATACACAGAAGAAATACCATCTGCATCCCTATATTCAATGAAACACTAGTCACTATAGCCAGAATCTGAAAATAACCTAGTGCCCAAGAATAGACGAATGGATAAGGAAACCATGGCACACATACATGATGGAATACTATGCAAGTTTCAGGAAAAATTAAGTCATAAAATTTCCCTATACATGGCTGAACAGGGAGATTATCATTCTGAACGAAATGAGTCAGAAGGAAAGGGGAAATGGCCAGGTATACAATGACTGCATTCATCTGTGATATATATATATATATATGTGTATATATATATATATATATATATGTAAAGTAAGTAAAGTAAAGGCCCTCCCATTGATCATCGATTTGCTCGAGCGGGCCCAGTAACGTCTCCATTGGAGACTTTGTTGTTATTGTGTCTGGCATATCGAATACTCTCGGTAGCTTGCCGGGCTCTCTGAGAGGGGCGGAGGAATCAAACTCGGATCGGCCATGTTGGCTGCGTGCAAGGCAGACGCCCTACCCGCTGTGCTATCGCTCCAGCATAATATATGTATATATATATATATATATATATATATATACATATATATATGAAGAAGAATATCCATGACCAGGGTAAACAGGGGTTAGGAGGATTGGTCAACAGTTGGAACTAACCACAAGTGTGTGGAGAGCTGAGGGTAGGTACGATAGAGAAGAGACTGCTATGACAATAGTTTCTGGTAATGAACACACTGAACAAGATCTGAGAGTTAAAAGTAGGTAAGGAATATTTTTGATAACTTTTCAGTATCAGTATTGCAAACCACAATTCCCAAAGGAGAGAAAGAGAGAGAGAGAGAGAGAGAGAAAGAGAGAGAGAGAGAGAGAGAGAGAGATGGAGGGATGGAAGGAGGGAGGGGGAGAGAGAGAAGGGGGAGAGAGAGAGGGAGAGAGATGGAGGGATGGAAGGAGGGAAGGGGAGAGAGAGAGAGAGAGAGAGAGAGAGAGAGAGAGAGAGAGACTGTACCTGCCAAAGAGTCAGGCAGGGGATGGGGAGTGGTGGGTGATATGAGGGAACCTAAGGAAGGTGGACATTAGTGCTGGGAAATTTACACTGTGGAGGGATGGATTTGGGAATACTTTATGACAGAAATCTAATCATGAACTGCTTCGTAATTCTCTAAAATAATAAATAAAATAAAAACTAAACAAAACAAAAGACAACAGGGGGAAATGCTAACCCTCTGAGACTAAGAAGGAGCCACTGCTGAACCAAATGCAACAGGATGTGAAGGATAATAGAGTTGTTGAGAGTTCTGTCCTGGAATATGAGGCAGAGCAGAGTGAAAATAGTGCTGATTCATACAAGAACAACACTGTGCTGATTCACAAAAGGAGCATGGTGAGATATACCAATAGCATATGGAGAGACTGTGTAGCTTAAAGCAGTAAGTACATTGATAAAGAAAATAGTAATCACAATGCTAGTTTACAAGAGCTGTTGTAATTAAATCACTTAATCACTTAATCACTTAATCCCCGTTATTCATCGATTTATTCGAGCGGGTGCCAGTAACGTCTCCATTCATCCTGGTTGCGTGCTAGCGTAGCCCAATGGTATCTGTTCGTTTTAGGAACATGTAGAGCCTCAAACCGATCATTTAGGGTCTTGACGAAGAAGTCTGACCATCTTATAGGTGGGCGTCCACGTGATCTTTTGATGTCTCGTGGAATCCAATCAGTAATGGCTCTAGTCCAGCGGTTGTCTGTAAACCTCATTACATGTCCAGCCCATCTGATTTTTGATGTCTTGGCAAATGAGACAGCGTCCCTGATTCTTGAGCGTTGACGAAGATCAGAACTCCGGATTCTATCTCTCATTTGAGTGAATCGTGATATTCCAAGCATAGTTCTTTCGATTCCTCTTTGAGAGACCCGAATAGTGTTCTCATCCTGTTTTCGTAGGGTCCAGGTCTCTGAGGCATATGTTAATGCAGGAAGAATAGTGGAATCAAAGAGATGTGCTCGTAGCTGGAGGTTCTTTGTCCTTTTAGTTATTTCTTCAATGCTTTTGAAGGCATTCCAAGCCGCTCTCTTCCTCCTGCGTAAATCAGGTGCCAGGTCATTCATCATGTTGATTTCTCGACCTAAGTATATATAACTGTTGCATTCGGAGATGGTGGTTCCGTTGAGAGCGAATGGAGCGTTAGGAACAAGGCTGTTTCTCATAAACATTGTCTTCGTAAGATTCAGCTGTAGTCCGACCTTTCCACACTCACGGTCAAAGTCCGCAAGCATTTGTGCCGCTTGGCTGATGTTTGGTGTTATTAGAACGATGTCATCAGCAAAGCAGAGGTGGTGTAGTTGCCGACCATCTATCTTCACTCCCATGTTTTCCCATTCTAGTCGTCGCATGATGTTCTCGAGGGTGGCACTGAAGAGTTTTGGTGAAATGGTATCACCCTGCCGAACCCCTCTCTTGATATGGATGATTACTTCTTTGTAGAATGGTGAGATCTTGGTAGTGAATCCGCAATAGAGCTCACGAAGGATCCTGATGTATTGAGTTTGTACGCCCTGATTGGCTAGGGCTTCCATGACCGCTTCCGTCTCAACAGAATCAAAGGCCTTCTTTAAATCAATGAACGTTAGACAGAGCGGCATCTTGAACTCCCGAGATACCTCAATGAGCTTGGTTATTGTGTGGATATGGTCAATGGTACTGAATCCTTTTCGGAATCCAGCTTGTTCACATGGTTGTCCTTCATCTAGTGTTCTGCTAATCCTATTCAGGATGACTCGAGTGAATAGTTTGTAGATGACAGACAATAGGCAGATTGGGCGATAGTTGCCAATGTCGTGGATGTCTCCTTTCTTGTATAGTAGTACAGTCTTGCTGGTTTTCCATTGGGATGGAACCTTGCATTCAGACAGGTAGCGTGTGAAGAGTCGAGCTAATGTATTGATGAGTACTGATGGTAAGTTCTTCAGGTGTTCAGGTCTGATCTTGTCTGGGCCAGGTGCTTTTTGTTTCTTTACCGACGAGATGGCATGTTGGATTTCGGAAGGGAGAACATTGGGAACGACATATCCATCATGTGGTATGTGGTATGTGGGCAAGTGGATGTGGCTATTAAAGAGATCTGAGTAGAATTCATGAATAATCTTCTCCATTGCCCTTCTGGAAGATGTGATAGATCCATCATGATGTCGGAGGGCAGTCATCTTGGTTTTGTAGTTGGTGAAGGACAGGCGGGCATTACGAATGTTTTTCCCAGCTTCTGCTGCATCTACCAGTACTGCTGCTCTCCTGTTTTTGAGGTCATCCTTGATGGCTTTTCTGCACTGTTTTGCCAGTTCGGACGTTTGCTTGTGGTTGCCTGAGGCACGTGCCACGCCACGTTGGCGAATAAGTTCAAGAGTGTTCGAAGAAAGACGGTTTTTTGTGGTTATCTCTCTCTTGGCATTCCTTGCACAATCATGGAGGTGCTGAATCATTCGATCGTATTCCTCATCAATGTTGTCAATGACGGCATCTTCCCATGTTGCTGCAACAGAGCCAAAGAGTTCCCAGTTGGTGGTTGTTCTGGGAGTCTTCTTCTTAAACCTTGCATTCTTTTCTCCTCGTTCTGTGAGGTAGAATTTTGCACGAAGAAGACGGTGGTCTGATCCCGTTTGGAATTTTGGGACAACAGCAACATCGGTTAGGCAAAACCGCCGATTGAATATGATGTGGTCTATTTCATTGTGGAACCGTCCATCGGGAGACTTCCATGTCCAACGTTTAGATTCAGCCTTTTGGAATTGTGAGTTACCATGGAAGGTTTTGGTTGACATGATGAACTCAGACAGTCTGTTACCCTGTTCGTTCCATTCCAGGCCATGGGTTCTGATGTGGAGTTCATCGACTGATCTTCTTGGTCCTATCTTGGCATTAAAATCACCGACAATGATCTTGTAGAAGGTGTGATCTTCTTTATAGAATTTCTCCAGCTCCATGTAGAATTTCTCAGTTTCTCTTTCACCATAACTGGATGTTGGTGCATAGACAACAAAGATAGAAACTGCCGGTAGTGAGCCACATTTATTCAAGTGTAATCGTCCGATTCGGGTTGTTAGGCATTCAAATGAATCAATGCTTGTGACTAAGTTTGTGTTGACAAGGATACCGACACCACCGACGCCTCTTTTGTCACATGTTCCAAGGAACAGTTCTTCTCCAGTGTCGAAAACAGCATGATGGGATTGATGTCTTCTCGTTTCGGTCAGACCAATGATGTTCTACTTGATCTTTCGTGCTTGTACCATAAGGTCTTCAATGGATGCAGCAGATGCCAGCGTACGAGCATTAAAAGTACAGACAATCATTTTTGTTTTTCTGCGTTTTGGCAGCCCATGTCTGCCTTGGTGTTTTATCAGCTTCTCCTTCCATATCCTTCTCGACTCTGCATAATCAGGGTTAGGGAAATGAGATCCATTTATTACTGGATTTGGCATATCAATTTGGTCTATTTGGCATAGACCACGGATAGCTTGCCAGGCTCTGCCGTGTGGGTTGGATATTTAAGGATATTTAAGGTATCCTGAAAATTTAGAGAAAATTAAATAAATAGTCACGCGGCCGCGAATGCAGCCGCGCGCTCCCGGGAGCTTGTTGTGATAATCTTTGGATCCTGGCCTTTGTTGGGGTTACACGGCAATTGGAGGGTGTAACTGTCTAGCTACTGACAGGTCCAGTCCTAAACCGTGCAGGCTTAGAGATCTCAGTCCCGGGTCCCACACACCTGGGTTCCTCTGCCAGTTCGGTTATGTCTGAGGCTTATCCAAGTGTGTGGAGAGTGGCTCCAGTAAGGCCTTGGTTGGGGCCTGGAAGTCTTCAGCTGTTGGGCCCTGGCGAGGATAGTCAGACACAGGGTAGGAGACTCTGCCTTGTGCTCTCCCGGGAGCTTGTTGTGATAATCTTTGGATCCTGGCCTTTGTTGGGGTTACATGGCAGTTGGAGGGTGTAACTGTCTAGCTACTGACAGTTCCAGTCCTAAACCGTGCAGGCTTAGAGATCTCAGTCCCAGGTCCCACACACCTGGGTTCCTCTGCCAGTTCAGTTATGTCTGAGGCTTATCCAAGTGTGTGGAGAGTGGCTCCAGTAAGGCCTTGGTTGGGGCCTGGAAGTCTTCAGCTGTTGGGCCCTGGCGAGGATAGTCAGACACAGGGTAGGAGACTCTGCCTTGTGCTCTCCCGGGAGCTTGTTGTGATAATCTTTGGATCCTGGCCTTTGTTGGGGTTACACGGCAGTTGGAGGGTGTAACTGTCTAGCTACTGACAGGTCCAGTCCTAAACCGTGCAGGCTTAGAGATCTCAGTCCCGGGTCCCACACACCTGTGTTCCTCTGCCAGTTCGGTAATTAAATATTATAAAATATTTAAATTATTATATATTTTGTTGTTACTGTGTCTGGCATATCGAATACTCTCGGTAGCTTGCCGGGCTCTCCGAGAGGGGTGGAGGAATCGAACTCGGGTCGGCCATGTTGGCCGCTTGTAAGGTGAACGCCCTACCTGCTGTGCTATCGCTCCAGCCCTATTTTAAATATTTAATCACCAATTATAAATATTGGTGATTAAACTCAAGAAATGCACTTTCCGACACTTTGGACTTTGGAAACCTGAGACCAAGTGTTGGCAGTTCTTGTCCCCCTTCCTCTTTTAGTTTCTGGGTTTTTCCTTGTACTCGTTGGTGTTCCTTGATTTGTAGAACAGTTCCTCCCTATATTTATAATAATAATATTTAACAATATATAACAATTTCTGCCTGAATTTCTTCCTTCTGTCTGTGTCTATGTCTAAATTCTCCTTTTACATAAGGGCACAGATTTTATTGGATTAGTATCCATCCTAATGATCTCATTTCTTTTATTTTTTAAATTTTTATTAGTGAAAAACCATGAGGTACAGTTGTAGATTTACAAATTTTTGTGCTTGGGTTTCAATTATACAATGATCAAGTACCCAACCCTCCTGATCTCATTTCAATTTGATGACCTCTGGAAACACTGTCCTTCATGATTTACAGGTACTTACCTATCCCTAAATCAGATGGTATTCTGATGTAACTGGGGATTAGGACTTCAATACAAGCATTTAAGAGAGTGACTACAATTCTGATTTGTTCCTCAAATAACAATATTAAAGTCAACTTATAAAATGCACAGAGATAATTAGAAAAAAACTATGTAAATTAAAGTTTATGATAGAGTCTCTAAGATGACATTGAGAAAGAAATAAAGTCAACTCCGTAAAAGAATGAGAGGACTTTAGGTAAAAAGAGGATAAGTAAGTAAAACCTTGGCATGTTCAAGAAGTTTTTGAAGGAAGGAAGGTGGGATGGGATAGACGTGTAGCACTGTAGCACTGTCCTCCCATTATTCTTAGATTTGTTCAAGCAGACAACAGTAACGCCTCCATTGTGAGACTTGTTACTGTTTTGGGCATATCGTATATGCCACGGGGAGTTTGCCAGGCTCTTCTGTGTTTGCAGAATACTCTTGGTAGCTTGCCGGGCTCTCCGAAAGGGACGGAGGAATCGAACCCAGCTCAGCTGAGTGCAAGGCAAATGCCCTACACACTGTGCTATTGCTCCAGCCCAGGGGGATAGATGTAGAAAATAAAATTCCAATGGAAGTTCATGTTCAGTCTACTCCAAGCTTGAGGCCTCAAGAGGTTTACAATTGAAGACTTAAGTGTCAAAGCAGCAGCATGCACACTTGGCTACCTCAATCCTATTCTCTAACTTTGGGACACCTATGCTGCTTTAGTACTCTTACCTCAGCATCACAGACACACTTTTTTCTGCTCAATAGATTTATAACCTGACTTGAAATTCTTCTCTGTGTGGACAGGATGGGGCCTATTCATCTTGTTCTTAATAGTCCCATTTGGTGGTCTGATGTAAGCCTTTAGTGTATTTGTACTAATTAGAATAGAAGACACATGTCAGTCCTGGCTGGAACTCTCTGTCGTTTTTCTTTCTAAGTTTCTATTTTACATGCTATGGAAAACAAATCTTCTGTAAGCGACTGCTTAAATTCTAGCTACAGTTGAATATGTTCATACGCAGTATTGCCACTTATTACTGTATGAGACCTTGAGTTTCTCAAACTTCCTATATTTCATTTGGCTTACAGAGAAAGGGGGATGCTAGTAGTATACCTAAGTTATAAGACTATTGAGGAGATTGAATTAATTAGTTCACACAGATTACTTAGACAGTCTCTTCTGCATAGTTATGCGCTAGTAAATCATCATCATTATTGTTGTTATTATTGAGTGCTAACCAGATTAGATGAATCTTAGAAAGTTTCTAAGAAAGAACCTTAGAAAGTAGATCATGTTCATAAATGGCCAAGATAACCATGAGCTAATAAAATATAACTTCTAATTGTACGGAGAAAGCAGTTTGCATATTAACAAACCAGTCGCCTACACATATTTCATATCGATGGTCTTCCTCCCAGGTATAAAGCTCTATAAATGACTTTGTTTGAACAAATTCTTTCTTTCCCTCATAAGGATTTCAATTTAAATTTTTTAAATTAAATAACCATAAGAAATACTGTTAGGAAGTTGTCCATGATTGGGTTTCAGTCACATAATGTTTTAAAAACTGTCTCTTAACCAGTACATGTGTTCCACCACCAGCGTTCTCAGTTTCCTTCTTTTCACCCTCCACTTCATCTCCCTCCCTCTCGCTCTCTCCCTTTCTCTCTTTATTTCTCTCTCTCTCTCTCTCTCTCTCTCTCTCTCTCTCTCTCTCTCTCTCTCTTTCTTTCTCTCCCCTGCTTTCTCCTTTTGGTCATTATGGTTTGTGATACAGGTACTCTAATTTGTCATCTATACCTCTTTACCTACTCTCAGCACTTAATTCTTGTCCTAAGTGATCATTTCCAATGGTCATTGTCATAGTGATCCCTTCTCTATATTAACTGCCCTTGGGCCCATTCCCCTGCTTGTGATAAGATTTTGAATAAATTTTCTACTTGACATGTGGGTCTGTCCAATGGAAGTCTTAACTATCAATGCCTAGAAGCAGGTACTTGTCCTGAAAGTGGATAATTGCTTGATTGTTTGCTAGTGAGAGTGTATGTATTTGGAAATACAACTTTTATCCAGAGTGTCTGTGTATAAAATTTAAGGGCTCAAAGTATGAATGCACATAAAACTTTGTTCGAATAGTCTCTGCATTTAATAGAAAAGTATTAAAGACCCTGAAAATAATGTAGATTGAGATTAGGTCTTTCATATTTACCTTTGTTGAGAAGCTGTCTACCTATATATCCATATTTATTCATCAGCAATTTCACCTATTCTCTGCCTCACTCAACAAATAATTGAAGTGGATGAATACTTTCTTAGTTAAGGTTAAAATCCTCCACTGAAGAACATTATTATTATCCACTTTACATATGAGAAAGCACAAACCACATGAAAATTGACTTTCCTTTTTTATTAATTAATTAAATGTTTAAAATCTTTAGAACCAGACTCTATAATTTTGATAAAAATTCTCAGTGAAAATCTTCATGTTTTTTTCTAAATCTCTCTCTAAAACTTATATCCTCAAACAGCCAGAATATAACTTATGAAAGAGTTCTGCCTACTTAGCAGGTCTAGATCTCCAGGATCACATTATCAAACCTCATGTGTCTTGATAGGCTTAAATAATAGGAGGCTTTGTGCAAATGGTGGAAATTATACTAGGAAAAGTGTTTCCTATACTCACTTTCATAAGATTCTAATGATTACAGATATCACTTGGGCACCCTGGATATAGGTCCAGCTGGGAATAACAAATGAATTTCTTAAGCAGTAAGAGGATGCTGGAGAGGCTGTATTTGAAAGGAGGCCCCCAAAGAGCAAGACAATAGATTTCAATTTGTGCAGCTGGCACAACTTGTTAAATACATTTTTGTGCCTTAAGATAACACAGTTATTATTAGCTCTTACTGGGTGAAATAATAGACTTACATTGGGGACAGTGAGTTTTTTATTATCTCACTGCTTAACTGAAGCAGTGACTGAGGGTTGTATTTTAAGGCCAAAAAGACTCCTTCACAAGGGTCAGAAAAATAGTTATAAGGGTTATGGTGTTTGCCTTGCATGTGGCCGTCACTGTATCAATCCTTATCACTGCATATGACTCCCAGTTCCCTGAGCATCGCCATGTGTGATCCCTAAGAACAGAATTAGGAGTAACTCCAAGCATGCTTGGGGTGCCCCCACCCAAATTTTTCCATGGGAAAATTAGGATTGCTGATAACATATTATTAATTATGGAATGAAAATTTAATGAATACCTTTTCAAATCTAAAAGGAAATTCTGGTTTTAAAAGACCAAGATTTTATCTGCCAACATATTCTCTAAAACATGTTTCATCATGGTGTAGTTGTGGCTTTAAAATAAACACTAAAATTATAGTTTCAGAAAGCCGTATTCTCTTTTAATTTAGCTACTCCTCACTTAAAATTGTTCTTTTGCCAACCTTTCTTTGGTTAATGTCCATGCGAATACAGGGTCATACCCAAGTTCATCTGCTATGGAAATCTGGTGATTTTCCAGTGCTGCCTGATTCTCATATGAGGCCAACCATATATGGTAGAAGAACTTACAAAGTGTTGAGAGCACTGAAAATAAATGATTGAAAATTTTAATTGAAAAAAATTTCAATCTATGAACATTAAAAATACTTAGTAGAAAGCAAAAAAAAATGAGTCAGGCTAAATTGAGTCAGACTTTCATCACATTGAAGAGATTAGCTGTGTGCATAGGTGCATAATGTTGGACACTTAGTAAATACTTAACTTTATTGATTAATGAGTTTACTCAAATAGCAATAAAACTGTGGGTTTGTATGTTGAGTACTCTACGGAAGGTTTGGTGATGATGAAGTTTCGCAGTCTATATGTCACTATTGATACTTACTAATAGGATCATAAAACATACACTGAATGATCTGAGATTACTTTGAAGACAGTCAGTATATAAAATCAAGGTATTATTATAGCCAATCATTGTCTCATAAGGCAACATAAATTATAGATTACTTACCCAAGTGCAGCTCAGGACAATTCTTTGAGTAGGGATCTGTGTTTTATTGACTATAAATCCTTAATATTAAACTAGTTGGCAGCATAAAGCCAGTATTTTGAAACTTCAATAAGTTAAAGAAAAACACAAGAGCTGCACAACTCAGTCAGTGCTAATTTCTTTAATTCTTAGTGCCATTAAGTGGCACTGTGAAGTCATTATAACCTCAACATTTGGATCCAGATCCAAGTGCTCGAGTTCATTATGTATGAACTCTTTAAAAAGACAAAATGTCAGCTACTTTGCAGTGCAAAATTTGTTTTATTATTATAATATGTAGGTATAAAATGGACATATGAACATACTACCATCATATATTTCTCATTAATTGAGAAGGGTTTATTCACTATTTTTTAAATTTTAGGGCCACACCTGTTGGTGCACAATGCATAATCCTGGCTATGCACTTAGGGATCACTCCAGTCAGGCTCCAGAAATCATATGGGATGACAGAGATGAAACTCAGGTCAGCTGCATGCAAGGTAAGTACTACCACTGTACTATGTCTCAGGCTCTAAGAAGTGTTTGCTTAGCAAGTAGTTCTTATCTGAATATTTTCTAATAGTCACTCAGAATGCAGTGTAAGCAAATCAGATACGGATCTACTCTATTCCAGAAAACAAATAGTGCTTCTGCATTATAAGTTTATGGAAGTAAAAGAATGTATATGTAATGATATAATGAACACTATAGAGAGCTGTGAGACTGTATAACAATAGAACCTTGAAGCTTGGAAGGTTTTCATTTACTGCCATGGAAAAAATACATGCTTTAGTGCTGTCACATCTCAATTTCTCAAAAGAAGTTCAATGGACAGAATTTTACACAAGTTAATCATATTAAAGTTTGAAAATTTAAGATATTTTGAGGGCTACATAAGTTGTCATATGCCAGTTAATCCATATGCAGTTTCTTTAAATGAAATTTGCTTTAAAATCTAGTACAATGTTGTCTTGGGAAGGAAAAGATTGGACTAAGATTAGATGTCAAGTGTCTGGGTCAAATTCAGAGTAAAGGGAGAGAATTCAGATGTCCAGGATAAAGCAACTAATGCTCTAGCATCATATTATACTTATGTAACTAGTTATAATCAGATCATTAGGAGAGGCATTGTAATAGTGATTCCATATTTAGAATCAAATATTACTGAAGCTTAGAAAATTAAAACTCTAATTCTTTC
The DNA here is from genome assembly GCF_029834395.1 of Sorex fumeus. NCBI lineage: Eukaryota > Metazoa > Chordata > Mammalia > Eulipotyphla > Soricidae > Sorex > Sorex fumeus. Next base: position 46,274,837 of record NW_026606059.1, on the reverse strand, counting down.
ATTGTAACATAATCATATAATCTCATCATGTTATTAGTACTTAGTAAGTTTATTCATCTTAAGTACTTGCCACAATACTTGAAGCATAGAAAGGATGTAACAAATGATAGCCAATAATAGTTTATCTTTCCAAAGAGTTGGTACCTTATCTAATATCAAAATTAATAAGTGAATAATCACTGTTTGATATCTGGCCTGGATTTCTTATGTCAGTTTGCTTCTTCTAACTGACTCACTTTTTGGTAAGCATAAACCTGCCATGTGATCTAGGGGATGGTAAGGGTACTCACAGGGGTTGGGTGCAGACTTTTCAATATCACTGATTCCATATGGACCTTGTGCTCATCGGTAGGAAGCTCTTAGAAATGGCCTCTTAGAAGGACATTTCTGAGCCCTGCAAGGATGATCCTTGAGTGCAGGATCAGGAGTGAGCATTGCCGGGTTTGGCCCTCAAGCAAAGAGACAAACATCAGTGGCTAAAAATAATGTCAAAAACTACAATAGTTCATTCACCTTATGTTCAGTTACTGTCTACGGTGGCAGTCCCATATCAGGGGCAGTTCCAATACACCAGGAAGGATTAGGTTGCTGTAGTTAAGATGTGAGCCAGGGATACTCTCGGCAGTTTCTCCTCAGGCCTTGCTGAAGTGATAGTAAAAGAAGCGTTCATAGGGAAGACTTTATTCCTTTCACACCTTATCTTTCTTAGGGCCATGTTTAGAAGAAGTGCATTTTACCCTATTGACATGTGACTAATGTTATTCATTTATTAATTTATCTTTGGTTTTGGGATCACACCTGGTTGTGTTCAGGAGTTACTCCTGGCTTTGCACTTAGAAATCACTCCTGGAAAGCTTGGGGACAGTATGAATCCTGGGGATAAAATCTGGGTTGGCCATAAACATATCAAGTGCCTTACCCCATATGCTATGCTTCAGTCAAAATATGTCACTGATTTTAGTTCAGTATGATGGTCCTTTCTACTTGCTGTAGTCAATATAGCTTCTAGACAGCAGCAGAAAAGTGATAGCTAAGATTTTGGGATTCAAATATTTAATTCAATTTTCATCTGCAAGAATCTATGTCCTTAAGTAAATTCCTTTAGGATGTAGTAGACTACATTCCTACAGTGTTTAAGTATTGACTTTAGTTTCTTTCCTTATTTGACAAGTTTCCATACTTAAATTTGTGATTTATATAAGTGAGTTAATACATTAATAAACTGATGCCTCTTTCACTAGGTTAGAGAAAGTAGTATGGGAAAAGACTAGAATCATACTATGAAAATAATATTACCTCATAAGCAAGTCATAGTAAGAATCTGACATATATGATATCTTTATGTGCTCCAGTGTAGACATATCAACTGTTTTGTAGATAAAAACTGTGAGATTTCAAGGGATAGGTAGCTAGTTTGGGATTACAAGTTAAGTGTTCAGATTTCTGATTCTATTAACAAAAGATTTTTTATAATATCACATGTCTGTTGACTTTTCGTTCAAGCAAAAAAACACAATATCTATCTTTTGTAGCAAAAATCAAAAATCTCACACACAATCTGGATCTGTTTCTATTCCTCACATCTATCTAAGACAGAAATAGAATGTATACATGGAAGAAAAGAAAAGAAATATCTATTTTTCTTTCTATGCCAAGTTCTGTTTCCTAAGCAGGCAATGGTTAGAAACTATGTTTCATGGATCGACTCTGACCCACAGCCCAACTTACAGAATTTATTGGAAACTAGGTGAACTTGTTTGCTTATCTATCAGATATGATTGTGCTTGCAGTATAATAACACTGTTGATAGGTTTCAGTAGAGTCCTCAGTGTCTAAAATATTTTCTATCAGTTCTTGTACAACAAAAGTATAAAAGGATCTGAGCTAGATCATTAGTTAGTATAGCAGACAGAGAAACAGCAAGCAATAGAAGTTTAATGAAGAGAATGACACAATAGAAATATGAGAAAGATATAGATATAGAATAGAGGAGAAAGAATTTTTTAGCATCATTTTTCTCTATAAAAAAGGGGACACTGGCTCTTCAGCACAGGAAAAATGAATGGCATTTCAGTTGCATGTTCAAAAATTAGTAATAGTTTTCAAAGCAGTAGAAGAAAATTCTGTGCATATGCAACAATTAATAAGAAGCTGTCACAGTACAAAATTGTTACTCAAAATAGTATATTAAATATTAGAGATGAGAGTCAGAGAAAACACATAACCAGCCTATGAGTACTTATATTGAGTGAGAAAAGTGAAATGTACTATTACGTACAATTCTTAAAACAAACTTTCCTGATATGTCTTATTCCATTTTACAGAAGAGAAGACTAAAATGGAAAGAACTTAAGTATTTTCCTCAGTTCTCAAAATAAGGGGTGAGCTTTATACCCTACCTCTAATATTTTGGAAATTAGGTAAAGGTAAAGGTAAAGGCCCTCCCGTTGATCGTCGATTTGCTCGAGCGGGCCCAGTAACGTCTCCATTGGAGACTTTGTTGTTACTGTGTCTGGCATATCGAATACTCTCGGTAGCTTGCCGGGCTCTCCGAGTAGCTTGCCGGGTTCTCCGAAATTAGCTGAACAAAAGTCTCTGGCCCTCCACCATTCAAACAGGTTAATCACCCTAAGTAGTTGACTTGCTGTAGACCTGTTTTTCTGGTAGTATGACATAGGTTATGTGCCAGCAACTGTGGGACTATTCCAAGTCATTGTAACCTTGACCCTGCTGTTGAGGCCAGATTCTGTGTCATTGAGGCTCTCTTCTCTGGGTGCAGATACGCCTAGATTGATATGAGCAGGCGTCCAATGACCATGAATCATAATGAAAAGCAGCTCTAGTTACAAATTCAAGGTGAGCTCATTTTCCCTGAAACACATCTCTGTACCTCACCTCATTTCACAGAGTAGCATTGCATTCTAAGTCTGCAATCATCCTGGCCTCAAGCAGCTGCAGGAGACGAACAGGTTTGATTGTATCCATTTCACTCTCACACTCTGGGTCCAACAGTGAAAATAGATGAAGGATTGGTGCCTCATTTTCATATGAATGCCTATTTAAAGGACCAATGAAGAAAGATGGTTTGGTTTCTAAAGCCTGGTCAAAGGTGATAAGACTATGTTCGAGAATGTGTAATAATTTTACTTATTAAAATATTTAAAGAAGATCAACTGATTATCTGAAAGTCTTTGCAATCAACACATTATGAAAATGTTGTTATCATGGCAACTTGGGGAAGAACAATTGTGTTTTCAATTTTTATTATGGTAAATATATGTAACATAAAACAGATTATTAAACACATTTGTAAATATATGCTCAGTGCATTGTTTACATTCATGATGCTGAATATACATCCATCACCAGAATTTTAAAAAATTTTCTCAAATTAAAATTCAGTGCCTATTAAATGTTAATTTCCACTCTCTTGTCCATTCACACTCAGGCAACTGTATTTCTTTATGACTTCAACTATTTTAAGCACCTTGCATAAATGGAATAATGCTACATACTTTATGATGGCTTATTTCACTTACTATAATGTCCTAAAGTTCATGTGTATCAGTATTCCATTCCTTTGGGAGTCGAATTATTTTCCATTGCACACATACATCACATTCTAAATATACATATATTTGTCTATGGACACTTGCTTCTACTTTTGACTATTATTAATAGTTACTGTGACCATGACAACTAAAACCAGATTCCCTACTTCAATTATTTCAGACACATATCCAAAAGAGAAATTGCTTGATGATATAATAGTTTTATTTGTAATGTCTGAGGAAACACTGTACTGTTCTTGAGTAGTTATATCATGTTACATTCCCATGAAGAAGGTTTTAGGTTTCTTTGCGTCCTTACCTGTTTTCTGCTTTGTTGTGGTTATGATGTTTTAAGAACAGACTCTGTATGTGATTTACCATTTTGACTTTGATTTGAAATTTCTGAATGATTAGTAACACTGAGAACCTCCTAGCTCTGCACTCGGTGATCACTCCTGGTAGGCTTGGGGGGATCATATGGGGTGTCAAAAGTCAAACTCATCAGTCACTTGCAAGGAAAGTGCCCTGCCTGCTGCACTAGCACACTGGTCCCTTACTCTTTTTTTTTGTAGGAGTACTGCTATTTATTCAGTCACTGATTAGCTGATTGAATTGTGCATGAACTCCACCTTACTTTTTTTTTATTTTAATAATTTTATTTATTGAATCGCCGTGAGAGCAGTTACAAAGCTTTTGGGTCTAAGTCTTGGTCATACAATGAAACACCCGTACCTTCACCAGTGCCCATTCTCCACCACCAAAAACCCTAGTATACCCCCATCCCACACCCTCCCCCCACCTGTGGGGCAGATGATTTTCACGTTACTCTCTACTTTGATCACATTGAATATTTCGATAACAGACTCACCATTATTATTTGAGATTTTACCCCAACACTCAGATATGCTGAAAAGGCAACAATAGACAATTTGTGTTCTATTGCTGGTTATGAATATCATATGATGTCGCGTGGCTGCAGTAGGGTCATGTGATTTTGAAATTCCGAAATTTTAACACTTAAATCTGGAGGGATTTCTGCCAAAAGCCGCTGGGTTTCGAGATTTGTTTCTGAGTCTCTGGGATCAAGGCCATTAAGCAGCTTGATCAGGAGCCAGAGAGGCCATTCGTGGGCGATGACTTGGGGTTTCGTTGGGGAGGGGAGGACAGGCCCGGCTCCCCCGCCCCCCCCCCCCCCCGCCATCCCGTGAGGCCCAGCAAGTTTTGTCACTGCAGGCCCAAGCCTGACTGTCCAATGGCTTCTGGAGGATTGTGGCCACCCGGCAACCAGGGGGAACAGGCCAAGGCACGAAACCTATTCCCACCTGGGTTGGCCCAGCACTGGTAACCTACTGCAGGGACTGGACACATTTCTACCTAAAGCCGCTGGTTTCCAAGATTCCTTTCTGAGTCTCTGGGATCATGGCCATTAAGCAGTTCAATCAGGAACCAGAGAGGCCTTGCCTCCAATTATATTGCTGAGCCGAGGTGGTTTGTGGGTGTGTTTCCCACAGACTTTTGGCTGTTTACTTTCTTGGTAAACTTTGCCCCAAGTTTTTGGGGTCTGGCTAAAGGCACAGCAGCAATTTTGGGGTATCTGGAAGTCTGAAGGCGCCATCAGGCTGCTGATGCACTCGCCTCACAGGTACAGATTGACCTGCTGGCGGTACCATACCCCCATGGTCCCTTACTTTTTATCTTACGGGAAGCCCTTTTACTTTTTACCCGTGAATATAATGCTAGCTGAGAGTTTGTCCTTTATAGCATTCACTATGTTATATTTCATTTCATAAATAGTTTTTATTATAAATAAGTGAAGAATGTTGTCAAATCCTTTTTCATAACACAGCGGGTAGGGTGTTTGCCTTGCACACGGCCAACCCGGGTTCAATTCTTCTGCGCCTCTCGGAGAGCCTTACAAGCTACCGAGAGTATCTCGCCCGCAGGGCAAACCCTGGCAAGCTACCTATGACGTTTTCAATATGCCAAAAAACAGCAACAACAAGTCTTGAAATTTGTTGTGAGACATTACTGGTGCCCGCTCGAGCAAATCGATGAACAATGGGAGGACAGTGCTACAGTGCTATTTTTCATATACTGTCATATAGTTTTTATCTTGCCATTTGTTGATGTGGTATATTTTACTTTAATGGATTTTGCTTATGATGAACTCTGTTTACAATCCTGCAATAAATCCTACTTAAATATAGTAATGAAACTCTTAATGTATCCTTGGGCTTGATTTGACAAAGTTTTATTCAGTATTTTTTGCATCTACATTCATCAGTGATAATTGGCCTATTGCTGTTTCTTTCCTCTTTTCTCTCTATCCTTCTTTCTCTCTTTCTTTCTTTCTTTCTTTCTTTCTTTCTTTCTTTCTTCTTCTTTCTTTCTTTCTTTCTTTCTTTCTTTCTTTCTTTCTTTCTTTCTTTCTCTCCCTTTATTTCTTTCTGTTTGTCTTTCTTTCTGCTTTCCCTTTCTTGTCTGGTTTTGAAATCAGGCTAATTCTGGCCTTATAAAACATGTCTTGTAGAATTTTTGACTCTTTAATCTTTTTTGGAAGAGTTTGAGAAGAAAATCTTAGATAATCTCTGAATGTTTGCTAGGTAGAACTGACTACTAAATGGAAAAGTGAGATAAAATAGAATCAATGTTTTAAGTGGTTTTCTTCTCTTTCACTGAAAGGTGAAGCATTCTTTATTTACTTTCTATGGAAATATAAGGAATATAAAAATAAGAACAACAGTTTCAACATCAGCCACTGCTATAAAGATTGAATAACACAAAATAATGCAGCAATAATAAGAATGATTGTTAATGCTTTTTGAACAGTCACTCTCCTCCAGGCATTTTGCTAAGTACTTACATGCTTTTGTCTCAGTAGTACCATTAAAAACACATTTTTACCACTCCTTTTCACAGAGGATTGAGTCTAGAGAGATTAATTAATTTGTCCAGATAACTCTGTTGTGCATGTGTTTTAGTTCAAATATTAGTTCAGATATATAACTGAGAGAAATACATCAGTTAATATTGCATTATAGATGTTATCTGGCAAAAGTAGTTTTGAGACCCGAAGGAAAGAGTTTGAAAAATCTCATGAAGAAAGGGGCTACTTGTTGCCTGACAAAAAGAAACACACTTACAAATTCGGAGAAAAAAGAACCCTGCACATTGCTAGCAGGATATAATTAGGTGTAGTTACTTATGAGAAATAGTTCGAGCTTTAAAAAAAATAAGAATAGAAATATCATCTGATCCAGCTGTTTCACCTCTTGGTATTCAAAGAATGCATAAACAAAAATTTGGAAAAAAATGTGCACTTCTATATTCACTGTAATATCATTTTCAATAGCCAAAATATGGAAATAACTTAAGTGTCCATAAACAGAAGAATGAATAGATAAAATATAATATTATAATGAGCATCACTTAAGCTTTTTAAAGAATTTAATGTTTAAAAAATGGTATACATATGCAATGGAATGCTGCTCATCTATCAAAAAGGGGCAAAATCTTGCCATTTCTGACATTGGATCGACCATTAGAAGATTATGTTAAGAGAAGTAAGTCATAGTAAGGAAGGGAAATACCATATAAATCCACTCATGTGCATAAGATGAAGAAACAATGCTTACAAACACATAAAATCCATATACTCTAATAACCAAAATATGGTTATCAGTGAGAAATGGGAAGAACACGATAAAATGGTTAAAAGGAGATAACTATATAGGGATTAATGGATGTTGGATTGTTGGTGATGACAACCTAATTTCTTACAGATGTAAAAATATAAAGTTATATATTTGAAGTACATGTAATGTTGCAAATAAATTTTTCTAGACATTAAAAATTGAGTAAATATAACTTAGTAAGAAACATACTTGTATAAGTGAAGGCATTGGTTTTAAAATCTCTAGCTGGTTTAATCATTAATTTAAATGTGTACTAATTGATACTTCATAGGTAGATGTTTTGCACTGTGCAAGAATGGAATAATTATTCTATTTACTTACTGCTCCTAGAATCTTGAGTTCTTTGCAACACTTGGTATGAAACACTAACAATGCCTCCAATATTTATGAATATAAATTCTATAAAGAAAAATGTTTCAACAATTAGTTAAAATGTGTATGCTTATTTTCTGTAAAATCATAGTATGATATTGAGAATACAGAGAGGGAAGGAATTGGTATTCTCCAGGAAATCTCCTTTGTTAGGTGCTAGGTACATGTTATTTTCCAGTGAACATTAAAAACATAAGTAATGTGATAATAACTAGACACAGATTGGCATCCAATAATCCACAAATATTAATAGAACACTTTCTAGGAAATTCGCTATGTTTGAGAAATCAATGTAAACTGAACAAAGAATGCGCCTTTCTCATAGGCTACTTAAAGATATTAAACCAAGCAGAAAATTTGTGGTGAAAGCTTTAAGCTGATATGGGAAGGATAAAACTTTATGGCATTGTATGGGAAGAGCAACTTTCATAAACCTGGGAACCAAAAGTAAATCACCCATAAATACGGTATTTCTGTTGAGGCTTAACAAGTTAGTAGGAGAAAGTGCGATGTGATAAGAGTCTTAGGGAGGGTAACAAAATGTACAAAGACTCAAATAATATGTTTCAATAATTAATATTATCTAGTTATTATTATATTTGAGGTCATAGACTATAGAACAAGATTCAAATTCTGGTTTTGTCACCTCTAGTTGTGTTGTTTTGGGTGAGTCGTCTGACTTGAGTTTTGTCTTACTCTTTGCTTGATAAAAATACCCATCATAATTTCTATAAATTTCATTTTCTAAATTTATTTTTAAGAACTTTTTAAAATTTTATTCTATTTTTATAAAGTTGTTCACGATGATTTATTATATTCAGTATCTCAACACTAATCTCACCACCATTACATTTTCCCACCAATATTATTTTGAATTTTCCCAACCACTACCTAAGCCTGTCCCAATAGCAGGCCCTAAATGATTTATTTTGTTTTGCTTGTTATGATTAGTTCACTAAAAATGATCAACAAAGATTTCCTTAGAAGAAAGTGTGTGAAGATTGTTGTATCTCATCCTGGAATCATTAAACCCTTGTATAAGTGATTACTAACATATTGTTACAAATTAAGCCTTATGTGTGAATCTTTTCTTAATCAAGATTAGTTGCCTTCTACTTTCTATACTATCCAATGTGGGTGTGTTACTCCTGGTATAACAGTGGTAAACTATGAGATGTTGCACAGCAGCAAATGTGGCTTTGGGTCCAGATGTATCTCTGCAGCTTGTTTATCTCTTTCGGATTTATTTATGAGTCTCTGGATCATGGTCAGTTATTGAGTTTATATGAGGCCAGAGGCAGTTTTGGGGTGTGACTTCCAGGCTTCCAGAGGAACAGGGGGCTTGAGGGAGGTTGTCCATTGCCAACTCTACGAAAGCCTGGAGATTTCTGTTTCAAAGCCTGCATGCCTGAGTTTTTCAATTGATTTATTCATGGGGAGGCTCCTCTGAGCCTGTGGAGTCCAGTCATGAGCATTGTGGTGATTGGACTATGGAGGTTTTCAGCTGCCAGGACTCTGTTTGGGTTCAGGGAGGGCTCACCCTCATTCTCCTCCAGGGTGCCCAGGGTATGAACATTTCCAGAGGGAGCTTATTTGAAACCTAGCACTGAGCCTAATATTAAAAAATGATGTGACACATTTTATATCATTAAAAAATCTAACTACTTTTAATGTTATGAATTGGATAATTTTGGATATAAAATAACATCCATCAACTAACATTGTTGAGTCATGAGATGCTGGAAAACATCCCTTTTATTGTCACATGAGGATAATCAACTAGTAAGATAGACAATAAAGTTTTCCTGAGACATATACAAAGTATACCTCAAAACCATTATGTTTTGAGAAAACTCAGAAAACAAATTTTCACCATGTTTGAGTCATGTTATAAATCAGTAAGTAATCATGCAGTACTTTAAATCGAAGTCTGAAAAATTCTCAGAGCTCAGATACCTTACCAAGCTCTGCACTCAGGGATCACTTCTGAAAGCTTTTGATAAAACTTGTAGTGTTGAAATCAAATCAGGATCAGCTATGTGAAATACAAGCACCTTATATGCTATATTATTTCCCCAGCCTAAATGTTGAGATATATTTTTGGAAAATATTGCTTTAGTGTCTAGAAGGAAACTAATTTTATAATAATTTTGATTCAACTCTTCAGAAGGAGGCCAGTTTGCACGAGCCATGTGGTGCATGAATCCAGGCTTCCCTTGAATTAATTTTAGGTCTACAAGTAAATTATAATATATTTGATACAAAATCAGTCTCTGTCATGCACTTGATAATTTTCTATTGGAAACTATTTTCTTAACAATGGTAAATATTCAACCATTGTTAACAGCTTCAGATTTTGCAGAGCACTATGAAGTTTAGGATATATTGAAAGCTTAATTCAGTTTTACTATATTATTGAACACTTACTATTATATGGTGAATAGATGAGGGTGGGGATGGTGATGTCAGTTGGGAAAATATATGGTATATAAGCCAAACCAGTCTAAAAGTAGAAAAACACGTTAGATGATTTTGTAAAATCTTTGAGATGCAGAATTTCACACTAAGAACACAGGTTGGACACTGAGAGAAGACATCACTGAAGATATAAATGTCATGTTAACAATAGCGAAGGGAAACATCAACAGTTATGAGCACTGTCCCGTGGGAGCACTCAAACAACAGATTTTGTTAGGGTGGAAGGAAGTTTGGGAAAACTGAAAACTAACTTGACAGTGGCAAGTACATGCATTTATCCTATCTGGGATGACCTTAATATCTGCCTGAAATGTTTAATTTTTCACTTTATGATGTGCATTATTTTGTTAGAACTTAACTTCCACTTTACCTGATATATGTACCTGATATATGTCTTCACCCTAAAGAGGTCCACATTTTCTCTTGAGAGTGAAACTCTATGTCCTATTATATTTACCAAATAAACTTATATTACTATTTGTTTTGTTCCTGAAATTGTTTCCTTTGAGGGTAGGTGATGAACCACAGAACAACTGAGCTGAGGAAGGACTAAATTTTATTTTCCTACAAACAGAGAATTACTTGCTCTAGCCTGAAGTCACAGCTCACTGAGAAATCAGGTGGTGGGGATTAACCCTGTGCCATGACAAACAAGTGGAACTCAGGTATAGTTTGAGAATTTCTGAGGGGAGGTGGTGTGATACAAGCATCTTATTGTGAAGGGTGCTCAGAGTAGAATTTCTCAGTTCAACCCTAACCCAAAACACTTCCCAGCCTACCTGGATAGTGAAGAGGAAGGCTACTATTTCTACATTTCCCACTTCACAAAAGTTACCTGCAACATTATTGTGATTTTTTTCATTTGTTCTCAGATTCAAAACTTGCCCAACATTTACCTGTGAATAGACTCTCCATTTTTGACTTCATGTATCAAATTCAGCCAACATAACTTATGACAGTAGAAAAAAAACCCAAAAAGTATAGAGTAGAGCCTGTTTTACCTCACTCAGTTTCCTGAATAAATGTTGACTTTAGAGTTTCCATCCTCAAATTGCTGAGTTTCTTGCAACTGAAGGCTCATGCTTAACATCTCTATAGGATTGACCCTTTGCAACTAAATTTATCTAACTTAGAAGTCTCTATGACACACAAGTCTTCTGGAATTATCATACTTACTATGCAAGATATACAAAAGTCCAACTCTATGTCTCAATAAAGAGTATGACTCATATGTGTGCTGAAAGTAGATAATGGACCAAACATGATAACCTTTCAGTGTCTGTATTGCAAACCATATTGCCCAAAAGGAGATATAGATAGATATATAATAGATAGATAGATAGATAGATAGATAGAGAGAAAGAAAGAGAGAGAGAGAAAGAAAGAAAGAAAGAAAGAAAGAAAGAAAGAAAGAAAGAAAGAAAGAAAGAAAGAAAGAAAGAGTAAGAATATGGGGAATATTGTCTGCCATGGAGGCAGGGGGAGGGTGGGAAAGGTAGGGTATACTGGGGATATTGGTGGTGGGGAATGTGTACTGGTAGAGGGATGGGTATTGGATCATTGTGTGATTTAACCCAAACATGAACACTTGTAACTATCTCACAGTCATTCAATATTTTTTTTAAAAAATCAATAATTTTTTAAAAAAGATATACCTCAAAATAGATAAAAGTTGAAGTACAAATATTTCTCAGTCTCTGGATGAAGTTGAACCTCACTTGGTACCCTATTTAAACAAATCCTTTTCTTTCTCATGCTTTCCTAGTTAGGCAAATGTCTCCAAACCTCCTCTTTTAGTAAATGAATTACACATTATTCCTTTTACATGTATCTGCTTTTAAAGAACTGGGGCTAGGAAGACTGAAGCCCTTATTTTTCAGCTTCTAATCTCCTTTCAGTGGGGTCTCATGAAGTGATTTTTGTTCCTTCACTCTTCCGTCTCTTTCTCTAATAGTCTACATTATTTCCTCCTGATTATTTCATATCCACCCAGATGACTGTTCCCCAGGCCCTTGGCTATTGACAATCACTTGAAGAATGACCTCTGGCAAGGAGACTAGGATCTAATATATTGAGTAATTTGGCAGGATCTTGTAGAGGATCTTATCCAACACTGTCTTTGGAAGTTTCCAACTTGTGGATTTTGGCAACACTATCACCTGCATTTGTTCTCCAACCCAAGGCATGGTAGCAGCTTTCTGTGGTTATAAATACCACGATTACTCACCTTTCTCTTATTTTTTTATTTCTAAGACACTTCAGTATGTTATATTATTATAATCTGTCTATTAAACTATTTGGCAGAGATTCTGTGTTTTCAAATGTATACTGTTATGCTAAAATACTTTTGTTGTGCTGGATGCACAAGACAGCAAAACGATAACATTTTTGTTTGCCCTAATTCAAATTATTCACAGAATTTCCTAACCCTTACAACACATATTAACCTCTTCTGTCACAGGGTCCGGGATGGGAATATGCGGAAATAACACCTAAGCTATCTTGAGTAGGACTGATTTTGAGGAAGCCACTGTGTTAGGGAATATTCCTCCAGAGGAAGGAATGGTAAAAGAAAGAGATTCTGCATGATTGGTACTTCAGCATTTTTCCTGCTTCTACAATCTTACTTTCCATTTGAATTATAACAGACACATATACTGATTCCTCTGTTCATAACTCTCTCTGTGAGGGAGTACTGACCTTGACTGGTAGTTAACTGATTAGATTAAACAAATGGCCACTGTGCATAGGGACATGAGAAGATTGACTTTCTCATATAACCATTTGTTCTGAGTGATGTAACAAACCTAGATGCTTATGAGCAATCTCTGATGCATTTCATGAAAGACAATTTGATGGTAGTGTTAGAGAAAACACCTCAGAAATGAATACAAAAGCTGGGTTTGACTCAGGTTGGGTCCTGTCCAGTCAGTCTTATTCCTATGTATTTAAGTGTAGAGCGTGGTGAATGGCAATGGAGCAGCTAAGACCCAACCTTGTAAAGTGGCCCAGAAGCAAAGCCTCGCAAGAGGGAGTATCTGGGCAAAGTTGGCAAGAACAGGCTGTCAGCCAGTACCAGGTGTTAGGCCTTGAGTCTCACACGACCTCCTAGTCATGTGACCCCTAGACACAGAAACTATCATGTATGCTTAGCAAGTCATCCTAACAGCAGCATCTAGCCTTGATTGGTATTGGGCCAGGGCAAAGCAGAGTTGGAGAGGTGATAGACTCATAATGCTGAACTTTATGTGATTGGACTTTCTTGTAAGCCAAGACTCTCTATAAAATATGTATGTATCTGGCAATAAAGGTGAATAACTATCAACTGCTCCCGGAGGGTGTTTCTCTGCGTGCCTGTCATCCTTCGCTCCACATCTGCCTGGACACGATGATGTGCAAAGTGTCTGGGCACGTTGAGGAAAAACTGTTCCTCGACATTTAATTTCTCTATTGAGGAGTGGGTTTGTATGTCCTAGTGCACCATAAAAGGGCATCTATGACTGGGCAGTATCAGTATTATCTGGGAGCGTGTTGGATTGAAAATTATTGAGATCCTCTTTAAACCTAGAGAAAGGATTGGTTGGAAAGTTTCATTCTGTTTTAGACATCCTCTGATAATTCTGATGCAGGCCAGAGTTTGAGATACATGTGATTGAATCACACTTGATGTTTGAAATGCAAAAGAGAGGGAACCATTTCACAGACAAGGAAATGACTCCCACTTTATTAAAATCACCAGGGAGCAGATGTTATGGATTTCTCAATTCATTTGAGCTAATGATCACTCCATTTCAAAACACCCACCTATTATATTAACCCTACTAGGCTTTTTCTCCCCTGACTTAGAGATTATTCCTTGATACACCCTCTCAAAGACACAGTTTTATGACTATTTTAAACTTTTTTTCTAGATTTCTGGTCTTTGATGTCTCCCCAACTCAAACTCCACCATTCCAATGAATACTCTGAGCTTCCCTAAGCATTGTTGTAAACACATTTAACCCTTCCCATGAATAATCAATCTAAGCCCCACTTCTAACTGTAACCATTGTGAACTTTCCTAAGTGTAAATCTTACTAATTCATCAGATATACTCATAGATCTCTAAAACCACAGGCAAAATCAGTGTACCCACATGTAAGTGCTAGAAATCACAAAATGCTCCATGACGTGGTCCTGTTTATTTCCTCCTTTATATTCTGATAGTTCCTCTTCTATATATCTGTCCCCATACAGATACTTCAGGTCTTTTTTCACTGTCCTTGTTTTCCTTAACATTTTTATTTGAATGATGAAGAATGCATTTGCATGTTGCATTTATTCATGAAAAAATGACTAAATGAAACAAAATTATTTCCTCCTAGAAAGAAGCTAGATCATATTTTGTAGTCTCCCTTGTAATAAGGTCAGTCACAAACTAACTTTATTCAACAAAATGTGTGCTGAACCCATAAAACATTCAGGAACACTTTGCTTCCTCTCCTTCCACTCATTTGCTAACAGAGGCATATGGTAGAGGATTTTATTGCCCTGAGCCAGGCAGATCCACCAAATAGAAGAGACTGAGTTTAGGAACAAAAATGCAGAGGATATTTCCTCACAGCTCATATTTTTCTGATCTTCAGTGAAATGTGACATGCATGAGACATTATGAATCATTAATTTATGATACATATAAAAAATAACAGCAAACTAATCAAAAGTTTAGTATATTAGTCAGCTACTCCAACATTAATGTTGCATAATAATAATTCCAAAAGTTAATGATTTATAAGTATTATTCTATATTCATGGATCTGTAGACCAATGCCAGATTGGCTCGTGTGGACCATTTTCTGCTCAGCAGATGTGCTAATCTAAACAATTTATGCTCTAAGCTATTACTGGGTTTAGGGTTTCTCTAGATATCTTTACCACTGGACCATTAATTTGAAGTAAAAGAAGTTGTTATGAACATCCACTTCTCAAGACACATCCCTTGAGTTCAAATCCTAGCAAGATAGTGTCAGGAATTTAAAACTATTTGTATTAATTGCTCTTATTAAATATGTTTACTTCCTATTTTCATAATAAAGGTCAGTAGAGCAGGAAAGTACACTGTACCTCAAAAAATAGGAAAAGAACAGAAAAATGTTGACAATAATTTGATACAAGATGTGGAAAATCACAAAATTATCATTACGGTCTTTGATCGGAGGTTTTCCAGCCCACCTACATTATAAAGCAGGTTCATAATATAAGTTAGAATTTCAAATTCATAAAAAACACATTATCGCTTAAACATTTCAATGTGATAATATTAGATAATTTCTCACACCTCTCATAGCTAGTGTGTGCACTTCAGAATATTTTATAAAAGAATTCTTTCCTATAGGAAGATATTTTTTTGTTCAAGTATGTCTGATGGCACAATCAGGAAGAATGGAAGATAAATCAAAATACTCTCAGGAACTCAGATCTTACAAATTTTATGTCTGTCAGCTTCATAACAACTTCCATTATAGCACCAGGCTCTGTTATTAGTGAAGAAAAGTAGTTTAATTAGAGAAATTTGAGAAAGTGAGATACATGTTCAAGAAAGAACATAGGTTTCTCTAGAGAAAGACTTAGAAATGGTCAAAATATTATTAGTAGCAGTAGCAGTAGCAGTAGTAGTCGTAGTCGTAGTCGTAGTCGTAGTAGTAGTAATAGTAGTAGTAAAAGTGATGCTGAAGATTGAACCCAGGTCAACTCCATACAAGGCAAACAACTTATCTACTCTACTATGTTTCCAACACTTAACAGGGTCTTCACATAAGACAAAATCTGACTAAACAAAAATATCTAGGTATCATTCCAACACTTTTCCCCAACTTTATCTATAGTACTTTAAAAAATTAGCTAAATTCATAGTTATTCAGCTTATAGTTGTTAGAGGTATCCAATAAAACAGAACAAATATGAAATAGACAGGCAAAAACAGACAGTAGGGCATTTAAATAATGATTGAGAAATAAAAATAAAGAAATAAAGACTTATCAAGTTGCTAGCTTCTGACTTATATGATTATGAAAGAGAAATCCCATGATGAGCTGGAAACCCAGGTAACTCAGTAGTATAGATGGTGTAGAGTCCAGTCTAGGTGTGAATGGCCTGATAACACTCCTAATTAACAGGAGTGTTAAAAGCATAAGATGAATGTCCCACATTAAGCAGTAAGGAGAAGATTAGCAGAGAGGAAGCGGGATAGAAAATGAAACTTTTTATTCAGATTCCCAGTATATTGGACAATGCATAACACATTGAACACGTTGGAAAAGGTTATCTGTTTTACTCAGTCTCTTTCAGAAACATCCTCTAGACAATATGTTTAATCAGATTTTTAGAAATTCTCTAACTTGGCCAAGTTTATACATAAAAGTATGCAATGTAAGACTCTAGTTCCATTTTTAACTAGCTCCTGGCCAGTGGAAGAAGATATAGTAGCTTAAGAACAACCTGTTTCTCTACCCTCATCCAATGGCACATGTAGAGTTTGATGAGAGTTAAAGCAGCCAACTTGAATTCAGAAATGGGAACCATACTGAGGAGGACAGGATAACATACCATAAGGAGCCCAGATCTTTGGTATGAAGAAGCTACTATATCAACTGTCTCTCATCAAGTCCAAATAGTTGCAGGAGATAAAGGAGACTTCTTTTTAATTTTAACTACTAAATTTTTAACAATTTTAGTTATTTATTACTGCAATCAGACCTGTATTTTACATAACATTTCAGCATTTGTTTCTATATATTCTTATCCAAATACTTTGTGTTCTTTCTAAGAATGAGAACTGATTTCTCATTCACCATACAGTAAGGAGAAATTAATTAAGCAGCAGACATAGGCAAGAAATTGAGATATGGGTTCAAGAGGTAAGTCAGTATTAGACTTTGCCTCCTGATCTTTTTTCTAGCATGCCACCTGAACTCTAAATATGCCATCAAATAAAAAAAATGTTCATGTGAATCTTGC
Source organism: Sorex fumeus (assembly GCF_029834395.1). Taxonomy (NCBI): domain Eukaryota; kingdom Metazoa; phylum Chordata; class Mammalia; order Eulipotyphla; family Soricidae; genus Sorex; species Sorex fumeus. The sequence goes on along the minus strand of NW_026606059.1, from coordinate 46,257,745 downwards.
ATACTGTTCATGTAAATCTCACAACTGACAGAAATCTTCTCCCAACATTTAGTCTGAAGAAGTCCTACTCACCCTATAAGATCCTACTGCTAGGACTCAATTACCAGGATGGAGTTAGTTGTTCACCATCTGGATTGCTATCCCATTAACATACAACTTTACTACAGAATTATCCATGTTTTACAAGTCTGAGAAATGCAAAGTTCCCCAGGGAAGAGACTCTACCTCAATTTCACATTCAATAAATATTGATTGAGCTTTTGGCATGTACTAAGCATCATACAGAGCATTAGCAATTGAGTCAGAGCAGACAAAATTCCTGTTCTTACACAGCTTAGTGTTTACTGGATGTTATAGTAATTGAATTTGTGCACACAGCAGAAATTTTGACAAAGTCATGTGCTGAAAAGACAAGACCCAATTTTTTGAGAGAACAAATTATAAGAATTTATACTGGCCAGTGATTAAGCATAAGAATGATTTCACTTTGAGTTTGATGCTTGAGTTGAATCTGAATACTCTAATTTGTCTTTGGGTTAGGACAAGAAAGAAGAGATTTTGGCATATAGTAAATTTTGGTCAAAGGAAGCATTAATAAAAAACTATTTATAAATGATTTAGATGATAATTACATTTATATAGCATTATAGATTAAGCATTCAGTTCATTGTTTTTTTCAGTTAATCTCACAATGGCAAAATATATTATATGAGTATTTCTTTCATTTTATAGGTGGAAAAACTAAAAGAAGAGATGTTAGGAAATTTGTCCTAGACTACATGACCAGGAAGAGAAGCTTAAATTTAAATTTAAATGCAAGTAGAGATGCTCCAAAGTATCAGTAATTAGTTTTTACTTTATAAGATAAAAACATGGTCGTACCATGCACTGCTTTATTCTAGCTAGTTTACTTGCAATATTTCCCAACATACCTGGAAAAGGTAGGTATCGTGTTTGTCTGTTTTCCTCTCTTTATAAAATAGATATTAGAACTGAAAGATAAACATATTCCCATCCAAAATAAGTAACAGAGTTAAGAGTTGAGTCAATCATGACCCCCCAAAACTGGCATTAGCATTCTTTCCATGTCAAACTGGTGATCAAGAAATAACAAAGTAGTCAAGAGATAGTCCATTGTCAAAAAAAAAAAAAGAACAAGAGGAAATCAAAAGGGGGAAAGTAGAGTGAAGATCTCCTTTTAAATCTTTTCACTTGAGATTTGGATTTGAGCTGTTATAAGAATATGGAAGTTAGAGTCAAAAGTCTGAACCCCTTTACTGAGCACCCAAGAGTAATTCCCATTTCTTCATTACGGTCTACCTTACCTACATCATAATGCATTTGTAGAAAGGAAAACAAGCATTTGCAATGCTGTTTTATTAGATGCATAGTCTATTTTCCTATGCAAATATGAAGTTTACAATAATATGAAAAGGTTATAGAAAAACTAATTTTACAGAATAGAATTTGAAAAGAAAAATTACAAGTTTCAACTATAGATATTAAATTCTATCCCCCTCTTCAAGTGTGCGGAAGTAATATTGAGCGTTTGTAGAAGCCTAAATAAAGGAAATGACCACAGCAAAGAGAGAGGTGGCTGAAATCTCTGCTGACTCAGCCATTGAGCTGCAAAATGAAAGTAACAAGATCTAAGCTGTCTCAGTAGACTCCATACCAATCATGTTAATTGGAAACTGGAAAGAGGAAATGGTCACAATCAACACATTTATCACCCAAAGGGCTGAACAGTTCATAAATTTAATTCAGCAAAGGAATTGGAAAATAGAACCGATGCATGTAAGAATCAAAGGCGGGAAAGAAGGACGCTCTAAACAATCTTTTGCAGCCAGATAGCTGGGAGTTCCTGTATATATTTTATTTGCAGCCATTAGAAATGTGAAAAGTCAGGTTCTTCCTGGCTCCTGGCTGAAGTATTGTAGCTTATTTTCTATAGTCTTTGAATAAAAGCAATAAAGAGATATAAACAATGCAGTTAAGTTTAATGGTGGCAAAAACTAGACACCTGAATATTTGTAAATTATTTTCCTTTAAAAAAATTCTTCTCAACTTATGTTTATATTAATTATCATGGAAACGTATTGTGGAGTCAAGATTACATGAGATTTCTTATCTTTACCTCTTTATGAAAGGGAAAAACAAAATAAGCAGAAAGCTCTTTGGCACTTTATTATAAAAGGAGGTGAAGTACAGTCTTTCAAAGCTTGGAGACAATAGATCTTATCTCTGCAGAACTCAGCAAGGAGCATCTTCCCCTGCCATGGGGATAGTAAGGTGGGGATGACGTGGAGGACAGAGGAGTCCAGACGATTGAGGGTCTGTGATGGTCAAGAACAAGGTTGTATGTTTTAATGTGGCAAACACTTGGGGTTATCTTTAATTTTTTAGAGCAATAAACAGGCTGAGATGGGTTAAGTTCCTTCCTTTCTTGGCTAAAGTAGTAGAAATTGTTAAGAGGAGAGTCAAAATTCAAACATAGGTGACTCAGTTACAAAGCCTTATGTGATAAATGTTTGTTTATCATTATGTAGTTGAGATTCTACTACCCGCTGTGTTTGGTTTGCTTCTAAGCTATGGAACAGATCATTATCAGGTTGTTGGAACATTAAGGAGGCAGAACAGGGAAGTGAGTAAATTACCGTAATGAAACTTTCATTTATGAATCTTGAAATGAGTAGCATTCCCCACTTACAAATTGTTTTATTAGTGCTATTATTCATCGCTATGGTGCTGGGTGGAGAAGAATAAGTCAATAAAACTCAATTGAACCACTACAGTTTCTACCTCAAGCTGTTGATAAGTAAATGTTTAACAAGGCTATATGGAAAGAGCCACAAAAAACTTTTAATGAAAGTTTGATAAAACCACATTATATTTTTATCCTTTTGAGAAAAATCTCTTAATGAATTGCTTGCTTTTGGTTTCCTTTCCTTCCTCCCTCTATCTCCACCTTCCTTCCTTCCCTTTCTTTCTCTTTCTCTAACTTTATTTCTCTCTCTACTTCTTCCTCCTTCCTTCCTTCATTCTTTTCCTCCTTTTATTATTCTTTCCTTCCTCTTACCATTCTTTCTTTTGCTCTTTCACTTCTTTATCTCTTTATTCCTCCCTTCCTTCCTCCCTTCCTTCCTTCCTTCTTTCTTTCTTTCTTTCTTTCTTTCTTTCTTTCTTTCTTTCTTCTCTTTCTCTCTCACAGATAACATTTATTTAACATTTGTAGTGCCATACAGTGTGACCTTTGTGACTTTGGACTCTGGACTCAGTGGGACTCAGGAGCAGAGAACCTCTGCCTGCTTCCCCCAGTCTCCAGTGACCCAGGGGTCACACCCATAAGACACCTCCTGGCAGCGCCAGATAATCCCCTCACTGGCCACCCTCCAGAACTCATGGCTTCTTCTCCCAGAAGGGAGCATAAAATGAGTCTCCAATAACCATGCCACCAGACTCCGTGCCAGGCTGTTTTCACTTGGGGTGCCCAAGATGGGGTGGGTGAGAGCCCTCCCCATCCCCAAAGACCCAGCCCCAGCAGCTGACCTCCACTACCCAACTGCCACCATGCTCCAGGGTACTTTCCACATGCCTGTGCTGAGCTTCGCAGATGAGTGAACATATTCCTGGAGATCATAAGACACTCCATACTCATTTTCCATAATTACCACACCATATTTGATGGGGTTCAGATAGTAGGCAACAAATCATGTAGCACTGTAGCACTGTCCTCTTGTTGTTCATTGATTTGCTCGAGCGGGCTCCAGTAATGTCTCCATTGTGAGACTTGTTCTTACTATTTTTGGCATATAGAATACACCACAGGGAGCTTGCCAGGCTCTGCCATGCAGGCAGGATACTCCGGGTAGCTTGCCAGGCTCTCCGAGAGGAACAGAGGAATTTAACCTAGGTGAGCTGCGGGCAAAGCAAATGCCCTACCAGCTGTGCTATCGCTCCAGACAACAAATCATAAAGAGAGAGCCTGGCAAGATACTAAGTGTATCCCGCCTGCATGGTAGAGCCTGGCAAGGTACCTGTGGCGTATTCAATATGCCAAAAATAGTAACAATAAAGGGTCTCATTCCCCTGACCCAGAAAGAACCTTCAATATGGTCATTTGGAAAGATAAGTACTGGCACCCACTCGAGCAAATAGATGAACAATGGGATGACAGTGATACAGTGGTAGAGTGAGTTGTAGTAGAAAAAAAAGCAGGTTTTGTAGTTGGAAAGAGAAAATCAGATTCCAAAGTCACAAGAATATTTCTGAAATATTATTTGTTAAGTGACTTTATTACTATAAAAACCCATATAGCTCAATTATACAAACCTATATTGTATATACAATTAAGCTATGTGATAGTCTATTGGAATTTCCACCATAAATGCAGTCTGTTTGACTAAAATGTTTAAGATGTTATTAGTTTTATTTATTTATTTAATATTTATTTATTTAATTAATAAATGTATTTATTTATTTAATTAATAAATGTATTTATTTATTTAATAAAATGGGTTGGAGCGATAGCACAGTGGTAGGGCGTTTGCCTTGCACACAGCCAACATGGCCGACCCGAGTTCGATTCCTCCACCCCTCTCGAAGAGCTCGGCAAGCTACCGAGAGTATCTCGCCCGCATGGCAGAGCCTGGCAAGCTCCCCGTGACGTATTCAATATGCCAAACACAGTAACAACAAGTCTCATGATGGAGATGTTACTGGACCCGCTTGAGCAAATCGATGAACAACAGGAGGACAGTGACAATGAATAAAATAAATAACTAAAACTAAGAACAACTTAAACATTTCAGATGTTATTTAAAGTTTACAGTTATTTACAGTTAAATGTTGTTTACAGTTTACAAAATTCCTCATAATTGGGTTTCAGCTATACAATGTTCCAACGCCCATCCCTTCGCCAGTGCACATTTTCCACCACTGATGTTTTCAGTTTCTCTTCTGACACGTTGTTGCCTCCCAACCCACCAGCCTGCTTCCTTGGCCATATACTTTTCTCTTTCTCTCTTGCTCTCTCTTTTTCCATTTAAGCATGATGGTTCACAATACAGGTACTAAAAGGTTACCATGTATACCATTTTACCTTCTTTCAGCACTCAGTTTTTGTCCAAAGTGATAATTTTCAACTACCATTGTCATAGTGATTTCTTCTCTGTCCTAACTTCCACACCCAACCTTTCCAACTTGTGTCAAACTTCCAACCAATACTCCTGGTTTTGTTTCTGCTGTCTTTAGATATTAGTCTCATAATACTTTTTTATATCTTATAAATGACGCAACAAACTTATGTTTGTCCCTCTCCCACTAACTCATTTCACACAGCATGATACTCTCTATGTACATCCATTTATGTGAGCAAATCTCATGACTTTATCTTTATTAACAGCTGCGTAGTATTCCATTGAGTAGATCTACCATAGTTTCTTTACCCAATCATCTGTTCTCAAGCCCTCTGGTGTTTCCAGATTCTGGTCATTGTGAATAATGCTGAAATGAACATAGAAGTGCCGATGGTATTTCTGCTCTGTGTTTTGGCCCCCCCAGGATATATTCTCAGAAGTGATATTGCTGGGTCATATAGAAGTTCAATTTTTATGTTTTTGAGGAATTCCCATATTGTTTTCCAAAAAAGGTTGAACCAAGGGACTTTTTCATCAGAATTGAGAGTCCCTTTATCCCCATATCTACATAAGCACTGGATGTTCTCATTGCTTTTCATGTGTGCCAGTCTCGGTGGCATAAAATAATATCTAATTTCTTAGTTTGCATTTCCATGACAATTAGTGATTTAGAGCATATTTCATGTGGCTTTTGGCCATTTGTATTTCTTCTTTCAGGAAATTTCTGTTTATTTTTTCTTCCCAGTTTTCGATGGGGTTTTTTTTTTTTTGCTTAGTTCTGCCAGTGCCTTATATATCTTTGATACCTTTTATTATATGGGTGTTAAGTAAATAATTTTTCTCATTACTTGGGCTGTCTTTGTATCCTGGCCACTGTTTACTTGAGCTTATTAAACATACTTGCCATTTCATTTCTGAAATCTTTATCAGAGACATAATGTAGGTGGATATTCCTTGTTGAAGTTTCAGAATCTCCTGTCCCTGAACCAGGCTGTCTTCACTGGGACCCCTCAGAGATGGGTAGGTTGAGATTACCTCCCCACCCCAAGCAGAGCCCTGGCAGCCGAAAACCTCCAGAACCCAGCCACGGCTATGCTCAAGGCCATTCTCCACACGCTTGGACAAGCATCACCCATGAGGGAACCAACAGAGGAACCCAGATATGAGGGACTCATGGCTGAGATCTCCAAGCCTGCTTGGATTGGGGCTGGGCCTCCTCCATCCAGACTCCCATTTCTCCAGCAGCTTGGCAGTCATGCCCACAAACTGCCTCCGGCGTCATTTAATCTCATCAATAACCAAGACCCAGAGACTATAAAACAAAGATCCTGGAAGAAAGTGACCTAGTTTTTCTCTCTCGAAGAGCCCAGCAAGCTACTAAGAGTATCCCACCCACACAGCAGAGCCTGGCAAGCTACCCGCGGAATATTCGATATGTCAAAAACACTAACAATAATGGGTCTCATTCTCCTGACCCTGAAAGAGCCTCCAATATGGCAGTGTTGGGAAGGAAGAATAAGGAGAGGTTGCTAAAGTCTAAGGGCTGGGATGAATGGAGATGTTGCCGCCGCCCGCTCATCGATGAACAATGGGACAACAGTGATACATTGTGATATATTGAGGTTTCACAGACTACCTTTGTCCATTTCTTGTGATGGGGTTCTCAGGGGTTCCACACAGTGTCTGTAGTAGTCTGGAGGTAAGTTTTTCCATTAAACTTTTAGCACTCCCCTCTCCTCACAGCCAGGGAGGACTTTAGGGAACGTGGTGGGTGGTGATCTCTACTTTCTACATCAAGCATATTCCCTTCCAATTTAGTGTTCCTATGTAATTGCATGGAATCTCTTGCACTGAATCAGGGAATGCATTCTTTGGTCTGAACTTACTGGCACTCTGATTAGAGTTGTATTATTTCTTCTGTTCATCATTACTTTTGTGGGTTTTTGAAAACTGTTTATTGGAATAGGGGCTAATTAGATTGTTGGCCTAATGTAGTTAGGGTAGTCAGGCTGTCTTGATGAAAGTTGAGTATAAGAAGCCAAGATGTAGATCTTAAGGAATGTAGAGGGGGAGATTAACTGGCAGCCATGCCCACCATTTCCTGAAAGGTGTAAAAACTTCTTTTAATGTAGTTCCATTTGTTAAACTTTGCTCCCACTTACTTGGTTAGTGGTGTTTCATCTTTGAAGATGCTTTTAAATTCAATGTCATTGACTGCTCTACCTATGTTCTCCTCTATGTACTTATGGTTTCAAGTCTGACACTGAGGTCTTTAATCTATTTTGATCTGACATATGATATTAGAAAGAGGTATGAGTTGTTTTTTTTTTTTTGTATGTGTGTAGGAGTGATAGCACAGTGGTAGGATGTTTGCCTTGCAGGCAACCAGCCCGGCCGAGCTGGATTTGATTCCTCCGACCCTCTCAGAGAGCCTGGAAAGCTACCGAGAGTATCTAGCAGGTGTGGCAAAGCCCGGCAAACTACCTGTGATGTATTCAATATGCCAAACACAGTAACTACACGTTTCAAAAAAAACCACAAAAAACGGAGACGTTACTGGGCCCGCTTGAGCAAATTGATGAAGTGATGAAGAACGGGAGGACAGTGTTTGTTTGTTTTTTTTTTTTTTGTAGGTGACTACCCAGTTTTCCCAGTACCACTTGTATGTGAAGAGACTTTCCTTGCTCCATTTCATATTTCTAATGATTCTTTATCAGATATTAAATAATCATGTATTTGTGGGTCTGTGTCTACAACTCTACTCCACTGATCTGAAGTCTGTCTTTATTCCAATATCACGCTGTTTTCATTCCTACCACTTTTCAGTATAGTTTGAAGGTGGGGAAGGTGATGTCTCCATCTTCTTTTTCCCAAGGACTACTTAGATATTCACCTGGCTTTATTTTTCCATGTGGATTTCAGGAGGGGTTGATCTATTTCTTTGAAAAATGTTATAGGTATCCTTACAAGGACTGAATTGGCATAATGCTTTGGGGAGTATTGCCATTTTGATGATATTATTATCCCAATCCATGAGCAGGGAATGTGTTTTCACTTCCTCATTCCCTATTTCTTTTCTTTAAGTAATGTTTTGTAGTTTTATTTGTATAGGTTCATTACCTATTTAGTTTAGCTGATTCCAAATTACTTGATTTTCTGAGGCACAACTGTGAAGGGGATTGTATGGCTATTAAGTGATGTATGACTACAGCAAACATCATTGAACAAGTTTCTTATTCTCAAGTTGATCATACTTAAAACAAGAGTAATAAAGTTGTCTTTTTGTGGGATGAGGCAACCCAAAGAAACATTTGACACCCTGAAAAGTCATACTAAATATTTAATAAATGTAAGTTCCTTTTCCTTAGGTGCTATCTCAACTCTTACAATTATAGCTACTGGTACTTTTATTGCTTTATAATATATAAATCATTACTGCTTTATATGGTGTTTCTCTAGCACAGCGGTAGGGCGTTTGCCTTGCACGCAGCCAACATGGCCGACCTGAGTTCGATTCCTCCGCCCCTCTCAGAGAGGTGTTTCACTGCTTTATGTATGAAATAAATGTGGTGTTTGTGTTCTATTATTTCACCTAATGGAGTGATAGCACAGCAGGTAGGGCATTTGCCTTGCATGCGACTGACCTGGCCCACCCGGGTTTCATCCCTCCACCTCTCGGAGAGCCCAGCAAGCTACTGAGAGTATCTTGGCAAGCTACCTGTGATGTATTCGATATGCCAAAGACAGTAACAACAAGTCTCACAGTGGAGACGTTACTGGGTCCGCTTGAGCAAATCAAGGAACAATGGGAGTACAATGCTAGATTGCAATGTTTATTCCAAGCCTGGACAATTGACAGGAAAGATCTAAGCATACTCAGCTGTACACATTAAGGACCATAGTAAAGTACAGAGACACTAAATTTTAAATTCCCTGTCCAAGTCTACACAGCAGGTAGGGGCTTCCCAGGGCTGTTCCTGGAACCCACATTCCAGGATACCGGGTCCACTCACTTGTATCCTTGCATCACCTCACATTATTGCACTCACAATGTTAACTCCACCATCTGCTATTCACAATTATAACTTATACTCAATCATTACCCTAATTTCCTGGTATGTAAAATGGTAAGTGTAAGATTAGATTTGTAATGTTAATTATAGTTCATTAGGTAGTGTATCTAGTGACCCCACACAGTTTCAGGCATATAAGAAAAGTAAGATAAATCTTGGTGTTTTCATTAAGATTGTACAAATATCTGGAATAAATATTTGATTTATAAGTGTGCCTATTGCTAATATACATATATACACATATGCATATTGTGCATATATTTATAGGATTGGAACACAAAAGGTGACTCTTTTGGCCAATAAATGTAAAAATCTGTCAGAAAAGCTAATTTTTATTCAATGTTAAAGAAATTGTTAGAAGATGATAGGTGGGAATCATTTGAATATACCATTTTAAATGGTATATTCTTTTAGAAAGCAGAATTTTTTTCATAATAGGCAATTAAAATATTACAATAGTAGCAGGTTGCAAACAGATTGGCTAATAATTCATAGCATCAGCAAATACAGTTAACTTATTTGAAAACACTGGAGAAACAGTTTATGAGCCTGTGATTAATTCAGAGAAAAAGAGTATGCAAGTCTTATCATAATAATCACATTTCTTATTTGCTTTCTCTAAAAGAGAAATCTTACCCTAGATTGTAAGGCTTGTTTGTTTGTTTTATTTTATTTACTTTTTTGTGGGTTTTTTGGTCTTCCTACATCTTGATTAGAGGAACACAAACTCAGTTGTGATTAAAACTTCAGTGCGGTTATTGCTGCAGAGGACATAGGAATTATTGTCCTGCTGCCATAAATGTAAGTACATTATTAAACCAACTCTTTATAAATGTTCCCTATTTCTGAAAGCTCTGAAACTCAAGTATTTTAAATCCAACTTTTCATCAAACTGATCATTAGATAATAACTAACTCTGAATAGCGAAACAATAATTTTTTAAAAAGGAATAAATGAAAGAATGAATAAAACACTAGAAATAAGTATGCATAAAGAAAAGAAGAGAAGGAAGAGAGGCAACAGAAAGGGCAAGACATAGGATTAGCTTTTTCTTATTGTACATTTATTGAGAACAAAATTAAAAGGACTGGAAAGACAGTCCAGTGAGCAAGGCACTTACCTTGATTATGGTTGACCTGGGTTTGAAACCTCTGGTTCCCAAACCCTGCCAGTAGTGATTCATAAGAACTAAATCTAAGAGTAAGCAGAGGAGCAAGAACTAAGCCCTGAGGATAGTCAGGTGTGACCTAAAAAGCAAAAGCAAAAAGAATGAGATTAAATATAATGGACCTAGCAAACTTTTCATTAATATTAAAAATAGTACTGTAATTTAGGAACTATTATTTTAGACATAAGGATGTGATCACACAGGTTGAATACATTAACCAATGTTCTTCAACATTTTAGCAATTGGAGGACAAAGAGTAGACTTCAGGAAGGAGTTAAGAGGGAAGAAAAAAAAGAAAAAAATGCAGGAAAATTTATTGTTCAAAGTCACTGATAGAAGACAACCAGCTTCTTTGTAAATAATTAGTAGCTTTTCATAGGCAAATGGGCATAAACAAAGAGGTACTTTAATTGTTCCAATCTTAATATTCCATCAGGAAAGCAAAAGTTCCAATTAGGAGTAAGACTGGGCTGGCGATTCAGTTTTTCTAATAGGGATAGGGAACATCAGCTTGATGGGACAATTTGTTTGTAGGGGCAACTATGCAATTTCAAAAGGCTCTGGAAAGTTTTCATAAGATGCTGCAGCTCTTAGTGTTTCTGTATGTCAGAAAGGAGAATCCTAGGGAACTGGGACATTCCAAAACTCATTTGCTTGAAAGAGCTAGAAATATAAATATAAGTAATCACGCTGTGCTGGGGTAGACAGAGAAGGACACTAAATAACAAAATCATACTGAAATCACAAGTGTAGTTTTTCCCTTGAAAGGAAAACAGGATTACTAGAAATAGAGACAGCTGGGATTACATAAAAGAAGCTCAGACTTCCTAGAGCCCTTAGAGAATAAAGCCTAGTGCAAGCAAAACTGAAAAAAAAAAAAGGAAATAAAGAAATAAATCAGATCCCATTCTGTTCCCTTATATATACTTCAAGCAGTAATGGCCTTCTCACTAAATTCTGGGTTATTTTTTTTCCTCATGGAACTTTGTCCAGGCAAGTGTGGAGGCAGTACTCCCACCTAGATATTCAGATCCCTGGGATTTAGCTTTCTGATTACCATTGATCCTCTTAATACTCAGCTCTGCATGAACCAAATATTTGATATCTGTGGTTTGGGCATCATTCTTATAAAAAAAAGAAGAAATACATTTTAAAATGTGGGAGGCTTATCTGGGTTTATACATACAGCACGTATTTATGGAGTTCTGGACAGCGGGGTCACAATAGAACAAGGGCTTTGTTTTCATGGAAAGAGACACACAAAAGAGCCCAAACAAAACCCACAGGTCAGAGAAAAGATATTGTAAGCCTGAAATCTTCCCAAAGGACACACTCACACTTGTAGGAAGGAGACTAACTGGGACGGGGGGGGGGGGGGGTTGGGGGGGTAGCAGGGGGCAACGGAAATAAACTGACTTAATTGCTTGTAAGAAGGGAACATTCAATGAATGTTACTACAATGAGAACAAAGACTTCAGGAAAGTCCATCAAAACATGGACAAGGTCTGAGGGATGAAAAGAAGAGTCCATTCAACTGGAGCTAGAGTTTGGGGCTCTAGATAGATTTCTTTCTTTAGTCTTCACAATGGGCTGGAGCGATAGCACAGTGTGTAAGGCATTCACCTTAAACTCAGCCAACCCGGGTTCGATTCCTCCATTCCTCTCGGAGAGCCCGGCAATACAGAGAGTATCCCACCCACATAGCAGTGCCTGGTGAGCTCCCCCGGGTGTATTCGATATGCCAAAAAACAGTAACAAGTCTCACAATGGAGACATTACTGGTGCCCCCTCCAGCAAAATCAAAGGACAACAGGGGGACAGTGCTACAGTTCTACAGTCTTCACATCAAGCACCTACTTCAGAGATGTCACAGAACAAAGCGCTGATCGGAGTCCACAGCTTTCCAAGGCACTGTGAAGATCACTAGCCAGGAAATACTGACAATTAGAGATTTTTAAGACTGCTGCCCATTTTACTTCTCAGTGCCTTAAAGACGAGAACATTGGACTGTTTCACATCCAGCAGTTCTTCCTCACAGGACTACAGTCTTGTTAATATTGCAGTTTAAGATGGAAAGATTGTTACTTTTGTCCTCAGCTCTGTCATGGCAGACCCATGTTAGGTACTCTAGTCTTTTAATGTAGATATTTGTCTCCCCCATCTTCACCTCCCACCCCCAGACTGGATTTTTCTGTTTGTTGCTTTGCTCTAATCACCATGGCTGACATAAGGCTGAGTCCCAGTATACCTCTGAGAAACGAAGAAATGAAGACATACACTACACAGCTCCACTCACCCAACACTGCCTCTTTCCTCATCCTTACTCTCTAGGCACATATCCTTAGGAAGCTAGCTCCTCTCTGAATCAAGTGGAAAATGAACATTGGTAAGAAGTTAGCATGGCAAGCACTCTTATGCCATCTGGGCCTATTCTCTCTTTCTCTTGCTTTGCCTCTGAAGTGCATGGCTGCCACACTAATGATCACATTCCCTTTGTCAGAATCATCTTCCAAGTCGAATCATGCCATTGCACATCCCACTGTCTCACCTTAAGAGCTATTCTGAGCTGGCAACTCATTTACTTGTACATTTGGTGAGCAAGTTAATAGCATCCTCAGGGATTCATTCATTTATGCAGTTAGAGGAGGCTGAGAAGGAAGGACTCACTTAGTTTCATAGTCACAGGTGCAGGGACTGAGAGTAAGATGCTGAAGCTTAGAACTTGTGACAGTTCCCTGCACTGTTGAAACTCCTTAGCCCAGGGAAATGGTAGACTGGCCCCTTTAGCATCACTGAGTAGAGACAGTTCAGTTAGAGACTTTGGACTGGGTTAGGAAGAATAAAACCCCTCCTCACACATTCTCAGGTCCCAATGCCCAGGTCCTAGGTTACATTATCTCATATGGCAAAAGAGACTTTACAGATACAACTGAGATGGGTTAATTACCCTGGATGATTTGGAGATCTCAATATAATCACTACTATATTAGTAAGAGCAAAGGGAGGCAAGAGAGTTAGAGAGAAGAGAGAGAGAGAGAGAGAGAGAGAGAGAGATCTGAAATTGCTATGCTATTGCATTTAAAGGAGAAATGAGTCATTAGTCAAGAAATATGCCTGCTCTCTAGGAACTGGAAAGACAAAAAATGTACTCTTCCCAAAGAATCCAAAATGATGGCAACTCTACCAGTTCATTTTTAAACCCATGTCAGACTTCTTAATTCCAGAACTCTAAGAGAATAGTTTTGCCTGCCAGAAAGTTTGCTGCATGCAATAGGAAACATACAGGTAACTTTAATGAAAGTTGTATGCAATAGGAAACATACAGGTAACTTTAATGAAAACATCTGCTAACATGAGCTAGGGATCTACATTCATTCATTAACCTCTTATCTATGCTTTTATTAGTTATAGTTAAAAGGAGTTAGAGAGATAGTATAGGGATTAAGGTGATTGCCTTGCATCCTGATGACCCCAGTCTGAATCCCTAGCCCCAGAAATTGTACTCTAAGCATCACCTTAACACAGAATCAGGAATAGCCTCTGAGCACTGCTGGGTGTTGCCCAAACAAACCAACAAAAAACAAAAAACCTTGTATAGAAAAAACTCTAAGGACAGAGATAGTACAACATGTAGTGTGCTTGCCTTGCACCAAGCTGACCCAGATTTGATCCCTGGCACCTCATATGGTGCCTACAGCACACCAGCAGTGATCCCTGATTGCATAGACAGGAGTCAACTCTGAGCACAGCTGGGTGTGGCCTACAAACAAACAAAAGATCTATTAGATTATTTGTCAGATACTGGAGAAATTTCAATGACTAAAATGTATGTATCATTCCATACCTTTCACAGCTTCTATGAAAATTGATAGGATTCAACAGTACAGGATTGTTTGCTTGAACACTGATTTGAGTAAGTTCACCAATGAGCTCAGGAATTATATGACAAAGAGTGATTTTATTTAATCTAGGAGAATTCAGGAAAGTTCCTGTATGAAATGGTAGCTGAGGAACAACTGATTGAATGAACAAAGGTGTACAAGAATCAAAGGACATGCAAGCAATAGCAGTAACAAAATGTACAGAGGCACAATCATGAACATGTGCAGTTTAAAAACATTGATATTATGGGCACATGGAGTGTTATACAGGTAACAGGGAGAAAAGGGTGGGCTAGATAGCCCAGAAGTTTGGCCACATGAAAACAATCCTGTTTTAAAAGAAGCTAAAGTTTTTCTCCCACTAAAGTGACCCAAGTGAAGGGGCACAAAATTCATGAAGTCACCACCTTCCCCCACAAAAATATCCCAAGCATCTGAAAACAAGCTTAAAATGTGTTTGATCTCTTTCATGTCTATTTTTAGGAAGACATAGTACTGATTATTTCAACATAACTACACCTATTTTAATTACTGGGTTTGCACCGACATCTCTCAGAAATATTTACAATAGAGAAGATTCACATTCTTCCTTTCCTTTAACTGTGTGTATCCTGGCCCATATCATCAACTTGTCCCATTTTGAGAACATAAATGGGATGTGGCACTCAAGGGAATTTAAGAAGAAAGATTACCGAATTTGATAGAGTGTAAGATCTGGGTCAGAGAGATAGTACTGAAAGTGGGTCTTTGCTTTGCACACCACATATGGTCCCTCAGCATCTCTGGCCAGGAGTGATCCTGAGAACAGAGTCAGAAGTAAGCACTGAGCACTGCCTGGTGATGCCCGAAACAACAATAGAGAAAATTTAGATCTTCCACACTAGAGAAAAATGGGAATGCACACAGTAGGACTGGGTGAAAATGGAAAATAAGTCTTTTAGCTTTGAGCTTTAATGTTATTTAGAGCCCAGAATCTAGAGAACTAAAAGGAATAGAGAGCTACTCTATTTGACTTCATTGGATTATAAATCATGTGGTTCCTGTCGGCTATTCTGTGTGTAGTGCGTTGAATAACACCCCACGTAAATTCATATCAATCACATCTCTCATAATATAGTCTTTAGATGCAGGAAGTTTGCATATGTAAAAAGTAATAGAAGCTATATTGGATTAGGGTCCTATAATCTAATAATTGCCCTTATAGGAAAGGGAGAGAAGATAGATAGAGTTGTGGAAAAGAGGCCAAGTAAAGATGAAATCAAACATCTATTGATGCAGCCACAAGCTAAGGAAATCTGGACAGGACAGAAAAACACAAAAAGCTAGGCATGTTTTAGTTTGTACCAGGGATCAGTATTTTCTGAGACAATAAGTAGTAATGTCAACCACTTTATGTCAGGGCTAGATAGTTTAATGATGAACCTTGTAATGGGGTGATACACAGACCTAGCAGTGCTTGGAGCCAGCAAGGACATCAAAGCAGTGCTCAGGGCTTCCCAGTACTTTACTAAGCAATGCTAGACATCAAACTCAGGACCTTGACCTTCCTGCCTCTTCCTTCCTTCCTTCCTTCCTTCCTTCCTTCCTTCCTTCCTTCCTTCCTTCCTTCCTTTCCTTTTCTTTTTGGTGAGGGGTCACACCTGTCAATGCACAGGGGTTACTCCTGGCTCATGTACTCAGAAATTACTCCTATAGGTGCTCGGGGGACCATATGGGATGCTGGGAATCGAACGCGGGTCGGCCATGTGCAAGGCAAATGTCCTACCTGCTGTGCTATTACTCAAGCCCCTTGTTTCTTAACTTGAATCATGTTTTCTTCGCTTCTTGCCACTCCACCCTCCTCATTTCCAAGAGACTTATGCACCTCCTAGAGCTTAAAAGACATCTATTTTCTCTCTGAGAGAAATTGTAGTTTCCTTACCTGCCTTGCTCAGAACATGGACTCCCAATTTCCAAGGTTTTCCTAATGCCAGACTTGATCCTTTATATCTAAACTTCCACATGAGAAGTTCTGTCTCCTGAGACAATTCTATCAGGAACTCTGATTCCCTGATCCACCCCATAAGAGCTGAGTATCCTAAATCTATGTCTACAAATCATGCATCTTCCTTTCCCCAAGTAGCCTGTTGCTAAGGTTTCACCTGTATTTGTGGTTGGAGCTACAACTCAAGTTTAATTCTCTTAGTTTCATTATGGCAAATCAAATAAAAACATGTTAGGGCCTGGAGCGATACTACTGCAGATAGTGCATTTGCTTTGCAAGTGACCCACCATGGTTCAGTCCCCAGCATATGGTTCCCTGAGCACCACCAGGAGTAATTCCTAAGTGCAGAGTCAGGAGTAACCTATGAGCATTGCTAAGTGTGAACCAAAAGCAAAATTAAAAAAAAAAACAAAAAACAAAAAATGTTAGATAAAAATTGAAGTCTGCATTTATGAAATAGAGAAATAGCTGAAAACCAATATTTTAAAATTTACTTTTCACTTTTATTTTATTTTATTTTTATAAAGTTGTGAACAATAATTTATTACACTTAATATTTCAACACAAATCCCACCACCAGATTTTAAATGTTTCTACCCTGACCAACAAAGCCAGCCCCTAAAGTAGAACCTAAATAATTTATTTTGTATTGCTTGTAATGAATAATCTACTAAAATGAACCAAATAAGGAAATTGTTCTTTTTAAAATATCTTATTTTGTTTAGTTTTAAATTTAAAAAAAATTGAATCACCATGAGATACAGTTACAAAGTTGTTCATGATTGAGTTTCATCAACAATGTTTCATCACCTGTTCTTTCCCCGGTGTACATTTCCCACTATCAATGACCCTAGTCTGTCCTTCTCCCAGCCTGCCTCTATGCTCTATGGTGGGTACTTTCTCTCTCTTTCTCTCTCTCTCTCTTTCTCTTCTCCCTTTACTTGTTTTGTGGCATTATGGTTTGCAATAAAGGTGTGGATGGGTTATCATGTTTGCCCCTTTTCCTACTTTCAACAGTCCATCACTCAGTTATTGTTCAAAGATATACAAAAGAAAATAATACCAAACATACTATGAGACAAATACCCAAGAAAAGTAGAAACAAGAGACAGGAGAAATGTTCCACAGTTGGAATCTTGCCCCAAGTAGTGGTGGGGAGAAGGCAGCTAGGATAGAAAAGGAAATCATTCTCATACATGAAAGTCATGCTACATGATAAAATACAAAGGAAGTCAAATTTTATTTAGATGTACATGTCATGATAAGTTTGTGTGCAAACTATGATTCATTTAGTTGTATGATAAGATAAGGATATACAGAGCTACCGTGGATGGATATGATTGCCTGCATTCTGTTGGGTCAAATATGAAGACAGATGATCAGGAAAAGAAAGAGGAGCAAGAAGTTTTCACTCCATAGTTACTCTTTCTCATGTTTGATTATTTGCTTAATAATAAATATAATTATATGATGAACAAATATTGAATAACAAACCAAGATTCAGAGACCTGATAAATTTAGGCAGTTCTCACTCCTCTCATGTAGTTCAAGTTCAAAGTATTTTAACTCATTTGTTGACCTGCAATGGTCCTAAATCCATAGTTTGACCTTCTGGAGAAGAATCCTATAATAATAGGATTGACTTTTGGACCTAGGTATCATAAAAATTAGATTCAGATTTTTACCATCCTACTAATATATATTTTATCAATATTATGTAATTTATCTTGGTCTCACTTTCCTAATCCTAAAATCTCAATAGCCTTGTTGCCATTGTCAATGATTTTGTGAAAGGAAATGAGATTCCTCAGCAGAAAGACTCCAGACCATGACCAAAACATTGCTAAATTGACCTAAACACTCTTGTTATAAGTGTATAACCAAATCCTCTGTATTGTTCTGTTTTTCAAGTTATATAAAGGAAAATTAAGGTAGGGCCAAAAACATGCGAGGAGATGGCAGGGGGGTGAAATGCTCAGGTGAATCTGTGGCAGACCTCTATGAAGAGCCAGAAATGTAGCCATTATGAAACTTGTGAGTTCAAAGTATGGATGCATGATGCCTGCATTTGCTAAGAGAGCTGCCTCCCCAACCTCCCCAGCAGAGGAATGAAGAGACAGGGGACCACAGACTGATGATCAAAATGGCCCGTTTAGTGCAGAGCTATTAGCATACTTATAGAACATCTGAAGGGGTTCAAGGTATAGTTCTGCACAGAGGAGTGATTGATGATTTACAGATTTCAGCAGAGGCAATTCTCCTGGGGGGATTAACTCAAGTAGACACATTTCTCCCATGGAAATCTATATTGCTTTTCTCTTTCCCTTTAGTTGTACATGTTAAACCATTAAGTTTACTTCTTGTGAACCTTGCAGTTATTTGGATAAACACAGAAAGAGATATAGATTCCAAAATTTAAGTTCTCTGGGCTCCGAGGACAAGCAAGGCATTTACCGTAAATCCCAGACTATGTCCTCAGTCTGGTTCAGCTTGTCTTTCCACATGGGTCCCTGTCTTTTAAGTCATAATGGCTTGCATCAAGACCATGCTTTTATGCTTTCTAGATTGTCCCATTTCAATGCTGGGGTAGCTCTGACACTCACCCCAGGTCCATCCCAGTACCATGGAAGGATGTCTTTGTGGTGTGTTAGGAACTAGGCATTTGAGGCCTGGGTCAAGTAATTATAACAGATGCCCAGGAGTAGATACCCAAATAGATACCAAAGTAGATAGCCAATTAATACCCAAATGTTATGATAGCCAATTAATACTCAAATGTTATGAGCACAGCATTAATTATCTTTGTTTAAGAAAAGAGCATTGCTCTATAGTAAAAGTATGAAAAGGATATAAGGGAAATAGAAAAACAATTCATTTCAAATACAAAGTCTAGAATCACCAGAAGTTTTGGCTTATCAATAACCAAGACTGACTTAGGGAATGTAACAATGAGAGGTAAAGTACAAAGGAAAGTTTAAAGATAAACTCTGTTGATTAGGGGTGCTGGTAAGAGCACTGTAAGCTTCTCTAAGGGCAGAGAAAGGGGCAATTCACTGATGAAGCCTAAGTCACATAGGGTTAATAACCAACAAATCTCACAATAATTATTATTTTTAACATGGGCAGACAACAGTTTCTGTTGAGGTGTTTAAATGTCAGTAATGTTTTAACACATTATTAAAAACAGAAATGAGAACATTAATAAAGTGTGTATACTGATAAGGAAAAGAATTTTAGTCAAATCAAATTGTATGTGTACTTTAATCATTCCAATGGTAATATTTTCTTGTTTTTTCATATTTTTGTTGATTGATTGATTGATTGATTTTTCTTCTTCTATTTATTTATTGAATCACTGTGGGAAAATTTACAAAGCCTTCAGGTTTAAGTCTCGGTCATACAATGATCAAACACCTTTCCCTTCACCAGTAATGATTTTTCACCACTAAGAACCCCAATATACCCCCTCCCACCCCTCCCAAAGCCTGTGAGGCAGATGATTTCTACTTAACTCTTCTCTACATGGATTACATTCATTATTTCGACAAAAGATGCACCATTATTACTTAGAATTTCCACCCCCCCACGATCAGAATTCCTGAAAAGGCATTGTGAAATACTTTGTTTTCTAAAGCTAGTTATGAGAATCATATAATGTCGCACAGCCACAATAGCAGCTGCGCAATTTTGGATTTCTGCAGAGCCAGATAATTACAAAATTGGTTTCTGTGAGTCTGGTGTTATGGCTGTGCCGGAAAACCGCTCGTGAGGGGCAACTCATGACCTCAGTAGGGTGTGAAGGATGAGCCGGTACCGCCCCCCTTCCCATGAGACTGCCGTTGCCCCATCACCGCCAGCTCATACCTGGTTTTCCTATAAACTCTGAGGCGACGGTCACCTTCCATGCAGTCCAGATGTATTTCTGCCAAAAGTCACTGGGTTTCGAGATTTATTTCTTAGTTTCTGGGATCATGGCCGTTAATCAGCTTGATCAGGAGCCAGAGGGGCCATTTGTAGGCGACTCAAGGTCCTGTTGAGATGGGGAGGAAAGGCGCAGTTCTACCTCCATCTTGTGAGTCCCTGCTTGTCTAGTCACTGCAGGCCCAAACCTGACTGTCCAGTGACCTCTGGAGGATGGCGATCACTGGGCTGCCAGGGAGAACAGGTCAAAGCACGAAACCTATTCCCACCTGGAGTGGCCCAGTGCCAATAACCTACTGCAGGAACAGGACGCATTTCTGCCAAAAGCCTTTGGGTTCCTAGATTGGTTTCTGAGTCTCTGGGATTATGGCCGTTAAGCAGTTCGATTAGGAACCAGAGAGGTCATGCCTCCAATTATATAGCTGAGCCAGAGGTGGTTTGTGGGTGTGTCTCCCACATACCTAACTTTTGACCTTTTACTTTTTTGGTAAACTTTGTCCCAAATTTTTGGGGTCTGGCTAATGTGACAGCAGCAATTTTGGGGTATCTAAAAGTCTGACGGTGCCATCAGGCTGCTGATGCACTTACCTCACAGGTACAGAATGACCTGCTGGCGGCACCATACCCTCATATTTTCTTGTTTTTTTTTTGTCTTTTCCTTTATCTTTTAATTCATCTCTAGCAACTCAAAAATACACATTTATTCAACCATTGATTCATTCAATGGGTTATTTTTTCCAGTGCTCACTGCTATGAAGTGTAGTGTACCAAAATGATTACACACACACACACACACACACACACACACACACACACGACCTCTAATCCCAGAATAACTAGGTTCAAATCACACCTCTATCACTAAATAATAATAAAATCTTGGAAAACTACTAGATTCCTTTTCTAAGTATACCTGTTTATAGCATATTAAAAAATTATCACCTGGCTTTTAAGGTTGTTGTGAAGATTGAGTAATCCATGTGCTGTCTAATCCATGCCACCCTGAACATGCCTGATCTCTAAGCAGGGTTGGGCCTGGTTAGCATTTGAATGGGAAAGTAATCCATGTGAAGTTTTTCTTTTCCTCGACTTTTATTTCCCTATTCCAAACACAGAAGTACTTATGAGGTGTAGCCACATTAGACTAAAATACTAGTTTTGGTATTTGCCTCTGTCCAAACTATTTTTCCTTAGCTTTTCCTCAGAGCTGCTTAATTTGGGTTTCTGTTTTGATAGCACCTTGCTTTCAGGTCTCCTTTTTTACTTAAAAATGAAGGATGTACTTAAATGTAACCTCAAGATCAAACTAAAGCATGAAGAAAATGGAAATGTATTTCTCTTTACAGAATGGATGTCAAGTAATAATTTCTGTGGCTGGACTTTATTATGGAATGAACCAAATCTCCTCAACTTAACGTGTTGAAACCACACTCCTACTCCCTCAATGTGTTGGCATCAGGAGGTGACCTGTGGGAGATAGTTAAGATTAGATATGATCATGAGTAGAAGTGCCCTAATAAAGCCAGCATCTATATAGGAGCCACAGAGAGCTTGCTTCCTAACTCTCTTTTCCTATTTTGTGAAGATTGAACAAGAAAAATTGGTCATCTATAACTTAGATTAGGACCTTTAACAAGATCCAGCCATACTGTTTTCTGATCTGAGATGCCCAGCATACAATGTTAAGAAATGATGTAGTCACACAGTTTATAGTCACACAGTTTATAGCATTTTGTTATAACTGCCTGAACTGATTAACACATTTCTCCAACAAATTATACTTCTTGTATTCCTATTCACTCTGCATCTTTCTGGCTCCTCTTCCATCTACTGGGATTATCCTTGTCTGCTTACTGAATGAAGGGTTTCAGCCATATGCAAGCTCCACTTTGTAGAGAAGGAAAAGAGCCTGAAAAAGCAGATGCTAATGCCTTGATGTCCTGGGTGAGAAGAGAAAAATATCAAATCATGCCTTGGATGAGAACAAATTATATTTGTTCACACCCCATTTGCAATAGTAATGTTATGTGGAATGTGTAGTTTCAAGGGGGCTGGAGCTGAGTCTCTTGGATATTTCTGTGTCCAGCTGTAGCGCCAAGGGAGGAAGAACTTTGGTGAGACATCTGATTTTGTTTAGTTGTCATCTATGGTCCTGTTCTTCTGGGGCCTAATAAAGAGAACGAAAGTAGGAAAGATTTTTTCAAGCAACTAACTAGAATGAATGAACACAAAGCAAGTGGCAAGAAGCTACAGGCTTCTTGTTATACCTCTCTTCAGAGGGCTCTGGTTCAGTGTGACTTCTAGAGATTAAGTTATTTACTCACTTTAAAATTAGAATGTACTAAACTGCAAGTGTGAGCCAGAAAAAATGAAAAAAAAAACTTGCCAAGGATAGAACACATTACTTACCTAGCACATAAGTAAATAATTAGGCTTTGCTGCCCCCTCTCTCTGTTGCCTATTGCATATGTTTTCATGTTTTTCATCTAGTATCTTTCCTAGAAATCTGTATTTTAGGTCTTTTTTTTCAGTAAAATTTGGTACATAGGTGTTTACACTAACACCCAAGTATTAGTAAGAGATCATCCTTTCACACTGGGTCCCTCATATTTATTTTTTTGATATGCCCATGTCTACTTCTTTAAATGATTTCTCATAGTCTGTCACACCTGTGGAAATCCTTCTTACTTAAGAAATCATAGGCCTTAGTTGATTCTCCACATGTGTTCGACCAAGCTGGATTGTGTGATGTCATGGAGACAGAATCAGGGTAATTCTTGGTTTGCTGTGGGAGACACAGCACATCCATTGTTTCATTGAATTAACTTTGCAGTAGTTCCATGTAGATTTAAGTCTGCCAAGAATGTATTTCTGCCCTTCTGTGCTAGCTAATGAATTACAAACCAGAGATTTCAACAAACAAACCTTGATTGCGTACATCTGATTTTCTTTTACTCTTGGCCTCCATTCCATTGATTAGAGAGGAAAACACACACACACACACACACACACACTAGAATTTAGCTGGCCTTAAAAACTAATTTATTTTTTCATCATTCAGTTCCCGAAGAAATCTCAGCTATGTAGACATTGTTTAGTATTTCTGTTATCTCTCCTTCTCCACATTCCCCTGGCTATGGTGATGGGGTGGTAATGTCTTCTAAGAAGGAAATTTCTGTCTTTTCGTGAAGACATGGGTAAAGGAAATCCTCACTACTAATGAGATTAATCTTTTTTTCCCTTTGTCAAAAAGCTAATATTGTGGCTAAATTCCAAGAATGGTGATGTATAAGTTAATGAGGAACTTCTTTTTTTTTTTTTTTTTTTTTTTTTTTTTTTTTTTTTTTTTTTTTTTTTCTTTTTTATTAGTGAAACGACATGAGGTACAGTTGTAGATTTACAAATTTTTGTGCTTGGATCTCGGTCATACCCCGATCAAATACCCATCCCTCCACCAGTGCCCATTTTCCACCACCAGGATAATATCCCTCCCCCCCCATCCTCCCATCCCCCCATCCCCCCCTGCCACTGTGGCAGGGCATTCCCCCCTGTTCTCTCTCTCCTCCTGGGCGCTGTGATCAGCCAAAGAGGCATTGAGTGGCGAACATGTTCAGCCCAGTCTACTTTCAACCTGCATCTCCCCTCCTGGGAGGATCCTCCAAACACCCTCCACTTGGTGTTCCCCTTTCTATCTGAATTGTCCTTTCCCCTAGAATACCCAGCTGGCCTCTAAGTTATGGAGTAATTCTCCTGGTGTTGCTCTCAGCTATTCTTGGGTATTAATCTCATATTTTATTATTTTATATCCCCCAGATGAATGCTATCTTTCTATGTCTATCCCTCTCTTTCTGACTCATTTCGCTTAGCATGATACTTTCCATATTGTACCACTTGTATGTAAAGTTCATGACTTCATTTTTTCTAAGAGCCACATAGTACTCCATTGTGTAGATGTACCAAAGTTTCTTTAACCAGTCATCTGTTCTTGGGCACTCAGGTCTCTTCCAGTTTCTGGCTACTGTAAAGAGTGCTGCAATGAACAAACAAGTGCAGATGTCACTTCGGCTACACGTTTTTGCCTCTCTGGGATATATTCCCAGGAGTGGTATCGCTGGGTCAAATGGGAGCTCAATTTCTAATTTTTTGAGGAACGTCCATACTGTTTTCCAGAAGGGCTGAACCAGTGGACATTCCCACCAACAGTGAAGGAGTGTCCCTTTCTCGCCACATCCGCGCCAGCAACGGTTGCTTTTGTTCTTTTGAATGTGGGCCAGTCTCTGAGGTGTGAGATGGTATCTCATTGTGGTTTTGATCTGCATCTCCCTGATGATTAATGATGTAGAGCATTTTCTCATGTGCTTTTTTGCCATTCGGATTTCTTCTTTGAGAAAGTTTCTGTTCATTTCATTGCCCCATTTTTTGATGGGGTTGGATGTTTTCTTCTTGTGGAGTTCAACCAGTATTTTGTATATCCTTGATATCAATCCCTTGTCAGATGTGTATTCGGCGAATATTCTTTCCCATTCTGTAGGCCGTCTTTGTATTTTGGTCACTGTTTCTTTGGAGGTACAGAAGCTTCTTAGTTTAAGATAGTCCCATTTATCTATCTCTGTTTTCACTTGCTCAGCCAGTGGCGTGTCATCTTTGAACATACCATTAGCCTCAATGTCATGGAGGGTTTTGCCAACTTTGTCTTCAATGTATCTTATGGTTTCTGGTCTGATGTTGAGGTCTTTAATCCATTTTGATCTTACCTTTGTACATGGTGTTAGGTAGAGTTCTGAGCCCATTTTTTTGCATGTAGCCGTCCAGTGATGCCAGCACAATTTGTTAAAGAGGCTTTCCTTACTCCACTTCACATTTCTTGCACCTTTATCAAAGATTAGATGATCATATGATTGGGGGGTGATGTCAGTGTATTCAACTCTGTTCCATTGGTCTGTAGTTCTGCCTTTGTTCCAGTACCATGCTGTTTTGATTATTACCGCTTTGTAGTAAAGTTTGAAGTTCGGGAGGTTGATTCCACCCATTTTCTTTTTCCCCAGAATTGCTTTAGCTATTCGTGGGGGTTTATTGTTCCATATAAATTTCAGGAGTGTTTTCTCCA
The DNA here is from genome assembly GCF_029834395.1 of Sorex fumeus. NCBI lineage: Eukaryota > Metazoa > Chordata > Mammalia > Eulipotyphla > Soricidae > Sorex > Sorex fumeus. The sequence continues at coordinate 46,232,473 of NW_026606059.1, read as the reverse complement.
TTTCTTTGAAGAACGTCATGGGTATCCTTATAGGGATTGCATTGAATTTGTACAGTGCTTTCGGTAGTATTGCCATTTTGACAATGTTCAGTCTTCCGACCCATGAGCAGGGGATGTCTTTCCATTTCCTCATGTCCTCTTTTATTTCCTGAAGTAGCGTTTTGTAGTTTTCTTTGTACAGGTCCTTTACTTCCTTAGTTAGGCTGATTCCTAGGTACTTGATTTTCTGGGGCACAATTGTGAACGGGATTGATTTTTTCATGTAGCTTTCCTCTCTCTCACTGTTTGCATATAGGAAAGCCATGGACTTTTGGGTATTGATTTTATAACCTGCAACTTTACTATACAAGTCTATTGTTTCTAGGAGTTTTTTGGTGGAGGTTGTTGGGTTCTCTAAGTATAGTATCATATCATCTGCGAATAGTGAGAGCTTTATTTCTTCCTTTCCTACCTGAATGCCCTTAATGTCTTTTTCTTGCCTAATTGCTATTGCAAGTACTTCCAGTACTATATTGAACAGCAGTGGAGAGAGTGGGCATCCTTGTCTCGTCCCTGATCTTAGAGGGAAGGCTCTCAGTTTTTCCCCATTGAGGATGATGCTTGCTGTAGGCTTGTGGTAGATGGCTTTAACTATGTTGAGGAAAGTCCCCTCTATGCCCATTTTGGCTAGGGTTTTCATCATAAAGGGGTGCTGGATCTTGTCAAATGCTTTCTCTGCATCTATTGATATGATCATATGCTTTTTATCTTTTCTTTTGTTGATATGATGGATTATGTTGATTGATTTCCGAATGTTGAACCATCCTTGCATCCCTGGGATGAATCCTACTTGGTCATGGTGTATGATCTTTTTGATGAGTAGTTGGATTCTATTTGCTAGTAGTTTGTTGAGGATCTTTGCATCTGTGTTCATCAGGGATATCGGCCTGTAGTTCTCTTTCTTTGTGTTATCTCTGTCTGCTTTTGGTATCAGTGTGATATTTGCTTCATAGAAGCTGTTCGGAAGTGTGTTTGATATTTCAATTTCTTGGAAAAGCTTAAAGAGGATTGGGAGTAAGTCTTCTTTAAAGATTTGGAAGAATTCACTGGTGAATCCATCCGGGCCAGGGCTTTTGTGCTTGGGGAGACTTTTTATTACCATTTCAATTTCCTTGATGGTGATAGGTCTGTTCAGGTATTCCAGGTCTTCTTGGTTCAGCCTTGGGAGTCTGTAGGAGTCTAGGAATTTATCCATTTCCTCGAGGTTTTGATGTTCTGTGGCATAAAGCTTTTCAAAGTACTCCCTGAGGACCCTTTGAATTTCTGTGGTTTCTGTTGTAATGACCCCCTTTTCATTTCTGATTCGGTTTATTAGGGTTTTCTCTCTCCCTTTCTTTGTGAGTTTTGCTAGGGGCTTATCGATTTTGTTAATTTTCTCAAAGAACCAGCTCTTGGTTTCATTGATCTTTCGGATTGTTTTCTGGGTTTCCATCTCGTTAATCTCTGCTCTGAGTTTTATTATTTCCTTCCTCCTGTTAGGGTTGTGCTCCTTTTGTTGGTCCTTCTCCAAGTTCTTAAGCTGTGAGGTTAGTTTATTTATGTGGGCTCGCTCCTCCTTCCTGAGGAATGCTTGTAGAGCTATAAATTTTCCTCTTAAGACTGCTTTTGCTGTGTCCCATAGGTTTTGGTAACTCGTGTCCTCATTTTCATTCGTTTCTAGGAATCTTTTGATTTCCTCTTTAATTTCCTTTCTAAGCCACTCGTTGTTTAATAGCGCACTGTTTAATTTCCATGTGTTTAATTTAGTTTTCTGTTTTTGTGTGTGATTTACTTCTAATTTCAGCGCATTATGGTCTGAGAAGATTGTTGATATAATCTCTATCTTCTTAATTTTATGGAGGCATGTTTTGTGGCTCAGCATGTGGTCTATCTTGGAGAACGTTCCATGTACGCTTGAAAAGAATGTGTATTGAGCTTTTTGTGGATGAAGTGTCCTGTATATATCTACTAAGCCCCTTTCTTCCATTGTTTCCCTCAGATGAAGTATGTCCTTGCTAAGCTTGAGTCTGGTTGATCTATCAAGAGGTGACAAAGCGGTGTTGAGGTCTCCCACTAGTATTGTGTTGCTATCGATGTCTTTTTCCAAATCTATGAGTAATTGTTTTAAGTACTTTGCTGGTCTCTCATTAGGTGCATATACATTTATTATTGTAAGTTCTTCCTGTTGTACAGATCCTTTGGTCAATAGGAAATGGCCTTCACTGTCTCTTATGACCTTCTTCACTCTGAAATCGATGTGGTCTGATATTAGGATAGCTACCCCAGCTTTTTTCTGGGAGCTGTTTGCCTGTAGGATTGTTTTCCAGCCTTTGACTCTGAGTCTGTGTTTGCTTTGACTATTGAGATGCGTTTCTTGCAGGCAGCAGAATGTTGGGTTCAATTTTCTAATCCATCCTGCCACTCTATGTCTTTTAATTGGTGCGTTTAGCCCATTGACATTGAGAGAGATTATTGTTATGGGATTTTGTCCCATTGTTCTGTTGAAATTTGGTGTATTTGAGAGGTCTGTCTTGCCTTAAAGTAGCCCATTTAGTTGTATTTGTAACCATGGTTTTGAGTCTATGAAGTTCCTGAGCTGTTGTTTGTCCGTGAAACTGTGTGTTGTTCCTTCTATTATGAATGAGAGTCTCGCTGGGTAAAGTATTTTTGGAGAAGCATTTATTTCATTGAGTTTTTTCACTATGTCCCACCACTGTTTTCGGGCCCTGAGGGTTTCATCAGAAAAATCAGCAGTGAATTTTAAGGATGCTCCTTTGTAAGAGATTTCTTTCTTCGATCTTGCTGCTTTCAGAATTTTGTCTCTGTCTAAAGTTTTGGTCATTTTGATCAGGATGTGTCTTGGGGTATTTTTATTCGGATTTCTTCTAGCCGGTACCCTTCGGGCCTCCTGGATGTGGTCACAAGTTTTCTTCAGCTCTGGAAACGCTGTAGCAATGATTTCTTTGACAGTTTCTTCTTCATCAAGGTTTTCTTCCCGTCCCTCTGGGACTCCAATAATTCTTATGTTACCCCTCTTGGCTTCATCATGATCTTCTCTTGCCATCTGTTCTCGAACTGTGAGTCTCTTTTCCATTTTCTGCTCTTTTCTGACAAGACTCTGAACTTGATCTTCGAGCTCACTGATTCTGTTCTCAGCCGCTGTTACTCTGCTGCTGAGGCCTTCCACTGAGGTTTTCAATTCGGCTACCAGGTTTTTCAGGTCCGACATTTCCGATTGCATTTTCCTCATTTCTGCCTTCAAATCCTCTTGTCTTTTATTGGCATTGGTTTCCATTGTTTCTTTTAGTTCCCTAAGCATCCTGAGTAGCTCCATTCTGAATTCCTTGTCAGAGAGGTTGTCTATCGCTATAGTACTGTTGGTGTCATCTGGGCTAGCCTCGTGAATAAGAAAGTTTGGTGGACTTTTGCGTTGCTTTACCATTGTGACCAGTGTGGTTTGGTCCGTCACACTCGCTGTTACTGTTCTAGTTGAGTGAGGAGAGGCTGCCAGGAGCCGTCCAGCTTTGTTGCTGCTAGATGCGCCTCTTTACCTTTCTGAGTCTGACCTTCTTCTCAATCAGGCGTTATTCTTTGTTTTATAACTGACATTGAGTGAAACTTTTAGAGGCGTTACTATTTATTACTGAACTTGTATAGCTGTTTTCGAACTGAACTTTTGTTGGAAATGGAGTAGGCGAGTGGGATTTTGTTGAATTGTAGTGGAAGAGGTGAGAAATTTTGTTTGGTATTAGGTAACAAGTTGATGTAAAGGATGAAAGGATGCAGGTCCAAGTTGATTGAAGTGAGTGATATACCTGCGGCCGCGTAAGCGGCCGCCCGCCCGGAAGTAGGCCACGCCCACTTTTAGGCCACGCCCCCTTCTTAGAGGCCACGCCCCTAGATAATCCCAGGCCACTCCCTCCCAGGATCCTGGGATCCGCGCTGTTCTCTGGCAGGGCTCGCTCCGCGGGCCGCGCGTCGGGGTTCAGGGGCGGGGCTCCGCTCGGGTCCTCCGACCCACCTGGATGGGAGGGGCCGGTGTGCTGCCGCGCGGGGCTCCGGCTCTGGACGCGCGCTGGGGCTTGGGCTCGCTGGGGGTCCTCGCTCTCCTCCCTCCCTTCTCCTGCTGGGCTCGCTCGCGGGCCGCGCGTCGGGGTTCAGGGGCGGGGCTCCGCTCGGGTCCTCCGACCCACCTGGATGGGAGGGGCCGGTGTGCTGCCGCGCGGGGCTCCGGCTCTGGACGCGCGCTGGGGCTTGGGCTCGCTGGGGGTCCTCGCTCTCCTCCCTCCCTTCTCCTGCTGGGCTCGCTCGCGGGCCGCGCGTCCGGGTTCAGGGGCGGGGCTCCGCTCGGGTCCTCCGACCCACCTGGATGGGAGGGGCCGGTGTGCTGCCGCGCGGGGCTCCGGCTCTGGACGCGCGCTGGGGCTTGGGCTCGCTGGGGGTCCTCGCTCTCCTCCCTCCCTTCTCCTGCTGGGCTCGCTCGCGGGCCGCGCGTCCGGGTTCAGGGGCGGGGCTCCGCTCGGGTCCTCCGACCCACCTGGATGGGAGGGGCCGGTGTGCTGCCGCGCGGGGCTCCGGCTCTGGACGCGCGCTGGGGCTTGGGCTCGCTGGGGGTCCTCGCTCTCCTCCCTCCCTTCTCCTGCTGGGCTCGCTCGCGGGCCGCGCGTCCGGGTTCAGGGGCGGGGCTCCGCTCGGGTCCTCCGACCCACCTGGATGGGAGGGGCCGGTGTGCTGCCGCGCGCGGGGCTCCGGCTCTGGACGCGCGCTGGGGCTTGGGCTCGCTGGGGGTCCTCGCTCTCCTCCCTCCCTTCTCCTGCTGGGCTCGCTCGCGGGCCGCGCGTCCCGGAACTTCTTTTTTTTTAAAAAAATTTTTATTAGTGAGTTGGGCCCGAGCGATAGCACAGCGGGTAGGGCGTTCACCTTACAAGCGGCCAACATGGCCTACCCAAGTTTGATTCCTACGCCCCTCTCGGAGAGCCCGGCAAGCTACCGAGAGTATTTGATATGCCAGACACAGTAACAACAAAGTCTCCAATGGAGACGTTACTGGGCCCGCTCGAGCAAATCGACGATCAACAGGAGGGCCTTTACCTTTTACCTTACCTTTTATTAGTGAGACACCATGAGGTACAGTTGTAGACTTACGAATTTTTGTGCTTGGGTTTCAATTATAAAATGATCAAATACCCATCCCTCCACCAGTGCCCATTTCCCACCACCAGGGATCCCAGTATCCCTCCCACTCCCCATCCCCCCCCACCATTCCACCCTGCCTTTGTGGCAGGGCATTCCCTTTTGTTCTCTCTCTCCAGTTGGGTGCTGTGGTTTGCAAAAGAGGCAATGGGTGGCAATCATGTTTGGTCTATAGTCTACTTTCAGCATGCTTCTCCCATCCTGGGAGAATCCTCCCAACACCCTTTATTTGATGCTCTCTTCTCTATCTGAACTTCCTTTTCCTCTAGCATGTGTGGCTGGCCTCCAAGCCATGGAGTAAAATTCCTGGTACTAATCTCAGTCATTCTTGGGTGTTAGTCTTCTATTTTTTTACTTTATGTTCCCCAGACGAATGCAATCTTTCTGTGTCTATCCCTTTCTTTCTGAGTCATTTTGCTTAACATGATACTTTCCATGTAGTACCATTTGTATGCAAATTTCGTGACTTCATCTTTTCTAACAGCTACATAGGACTCCATTGTGTAAATGTACCAATGTTTCTTTAACTAGTCATCTGTTCTCAGGCACTCAGGTTTTTTCCAGATTCTGGCTATTGTAAAGAGTGCTGCAATGAACAAACAACTGCAGATGTCACTTCAACTATACTTTTTCCCTCTCTGGGATATATTCCCAGGAGTCTTACCCATGGTCGCTCTTAGCTCTACCTCTCAGCCTTTGTCTCATGTGAGTCTTCCTCTTCGTTCCCCAAGCTGTGGTGGTCTTCTCCCCCACCCAGGTCAGTTTATCCACCAGTATTCCAACCCGGGACTTGGATTTCTCCCTGTAAGCCCCCCAGGTGTACTCTCAGACCCTGGGAGAAAAGCAGCCCTGAGCCTTTGTCTCATGTGATGTGGGTGGAAGTTGCATTTCTCAATAGAACAGCTTCATACTGAGATTTTGGCTGCAACCTTCAGCTCCTATATATCTACCCATCTTCTCCTTGAATCAGGCAAAGATTCAGGTTCTTTTCTAGTATTGTAATTTGTTTTGTTTGGGGGCCTCACCTGACTGTGCTCAGGCATTAGATCTGGCTCTGTGCTCAGGGATCACTCCTGGTAGAGCTCTGGAAACCATATACAGTGTGGGGATTAAACCGGCTTATCTACATGCAAGGCAAGTGTTTTATCTCTGGCCTTCAGGGTTCCTTCTGTAACAGAAGGAGAAGGACTAGGAATGGTCTCATAATTCCCCACTCTTAACTCTTCCTGAATCTAACTGACCTTGCTATTCTGCCCAGCTACCTCAATGCTGCACATGTGTGTCAGAATACCTGTAATGGGTCTTGAGTTTCACTTCTAATGAAAAAGGGCAATCTAAAATGGTTGCGTGCTACTCTTTCTTCAGATTCTCTTGGTTTTCTCTCTTGGTATTATAACCCTGGACTAGGTTCAGAGAAGATGTTGAGCCAGATATACAAGAGAACCCTTTTCATGATTCCCTCTGAATCTATCACTTGCCTAATGCAAGCAATTCCTGCACTTTTGGATTCAGAGATAAATTTGAGCAGAAAGTAAAATAACTTGAAGTCTGGCAGCTCTACTCTCCATTCTCCATTCTCATCAGTGGTGGGTGTTACACAAAACTCTTCTCCTAAGTCATATGCTTCTTCTTTCCCAACTTTGTTCTAGGTTTTACCCTTTTCCACCAGTCACTAAACTTTTCAAGTAAATAAGTATGATGCAAGAAGAGAAGCTAACTCCCTGAAAAGGTCCGGAACTGCTGGTGGTATTATAAAGCTTACAAATAGCCTTGTGTGGCAATATATAATAAGCTTATTGGGTGTAGTCTATATTGTTTTGAAATAAAATTCGTCATTAGCCAATTTTCTATATCAGTCTCAGTTAAAACTTTTGTCAAAAATGTCAGCAATAGTAACATTTATCTGGTGAGGCAATCACATATATTTGAAGGATCTACTACACTGTAGATAATCAACACTTTTTTTGGTTTCATTTATTTATTTATTTATTTATTTTTGGCTCACACCCCACGATGCATAATAATTCTTCCTTGTTTTTCACTCAGGAATTACTCCTGGAGGTGCTCAGGGAACCATATGGAATGTTGGGAATTGAACCTGGGTCAGCCGCATACAAGGCAAACACCCTATCCACTGTGCTATCTCTCCAACCCAACACTTTTATTTTTGAATGAATAAATATTTCTGGTGACTCTGGAATCTGTCCTCTTAGTGATAATGGGAACTCCATAATTTACCTGAATCTTCTATAGACTAAGGAAGACACCCCATTCAATTTTTTCTTTTCGTAAAACCTTAGGATGAGTTACATAAAGGAAAGAGAAGAGACACATATTGATGAGGTACTGCACACCAGTTGCTTTGTGTGCCATGGCACTTATGGTATCTGTCCTATGAGCCATGCTTCCCATTTTCACAGATGGGAAAAGCAAGTCGCAAGGAAGGAGTTCAGGGTATCTCCAAAGCTACACATAACAGCTTCACCCCAGAAGAGCAGCACAGGGCCTGAACCCTAGAGCCAAATCCCACAGCGTGTGATGTGGTGGATCCAAACAGGTGGGTCCATAGAGAAATTCAATTAATTCGCTAGAATTATCCAGCAGTTGAGACGCGTCAGACTGAAAAAGGCAAACAGTCACTGCAAAAGAAAAAATTGCAGATCTCTGCTTGCTAGTGACCTAGGGCAAGTCACTTTGTCCTGCCATGTGCACTTCCCTTCCAACATTATACAGACATCATCTTTGCATAATTGCTTCTTGGTGTCTTAGGCCTGAATTTTTTCATTTATTTATCAAAGTGAGATCATGTCTTCTCAAGCTAATGAACTAAGGACAAAGAGCCTCCTGTGCCTCTGTCTCATCCCATGACCCTGAAACCTTGATATAATCACAGAAATACTAACACCATTAACACTCAGAAACCCTAACACTCAGGTAATACTCAGAAATTCTAATACTCAGTTAACACGGAGAAATCTGAAACCTCAGGTCATGCTCAGAGTATGAACAGTCAGTTAACATTCAGATTGCTCTGACTTGTGTCAGACATTGCCTGAGCATATATGAGGACTCCTAAAACCCTTCTGTCATGCATGACATTCTCTTACTGCCATCCTGCTTGAGAATTGAGGCAAGTCAGGCCCACAGAAGATAAATACCCAGTTAAGGGTCATAAAACTATTATACCAGGGCCAGGAATTGAACTCAGGAAGCTTCATTACAACTTTGTGCTCTTGAAGCTCCCTGGAAGCTCCCAAAGATCTCAGGATATGGTACAGTTGAACCAGGCCTAAGTTCTCTCATGGCTGTGGAATTGACCCTGCAGATTCTATATTTAATCATCTCTAGTGCAATATTGCCAACTTAGGGTCTTGCAAATATTGCTACACTGTAATATTAATATTCAAACAATGCTTTGATATTTTAAATGGCTTTATTATAACCATGTACTAAAATTTAGATGCTTCCCAATGCCTGGAACCTTTTGAAGTACCTCATGTCTCCAGTTCAACATTTGTTTCTATCCGGTCACCCATCCTTAACCGCTTATTAACTCCTATGCAAGAAATTCACTCTGCTAATTGAATATTCACTCCTATTAAAGAGCTCATCCTTCTTTCTATGTCATATCCCTGAAATTCTATTACTCTGACTGTTCACAGGGCCACCTCCACCTTAACCTCCAGGCACACGGAAACATCTCGTGAAGAGACATTCTGTACCCTGACTCCACAACCTGAAGCTCTCGGGACTCTCTGAATATCTGTGTGTTATTTTATCACTCAGTACTTATTGGTAAAATCCCAAATTCAGAGTCACCAACCTCAGTCACAAATTATATTTTTAGGTTTCATGGGAACCTTTCCAGGTACCACCTGCATTTCTGCATTTTAAGTGCTCTTATTTGCGCCTTGGGCTCTGGGCCTCACACACTGGGCTATTCTAGGTACCTGTTTAATCCTGGTCCCTCATTTTACCCTTTCCACCATATTCATAGTTGTAGCTTCTTTGTGTTCTGGGGGATTCTTCATAGGACAATATTCTACTCTTAATTTCATTAGTTTTGTTTTTGTTCAGTTCATCAGAGTGAGGACTGATCAGTGTAGAGGTTTCTGGCAACTTGAAGGGGCATCTCAACACTTAAACTCCTTTTCTTCTCTTTCACCTTGTAATGAAGAGACTTCACTTTCTACCTTAGGAATTTACTGGGAACCCAAGCTTTTGGGTAAAATAGGCTTCCAAGCAATGACAGGGCACTGACAGTGATACAAGGTGGATGGTTCAATGCTCAGATACAGTTCTTAAGTCAAGTGGTACTGGGAATCACCAGGATCACATCCAGTGGCACTCAGGTGGTCATACAGTGCCATGGATCTAATTCAGACCCTCCAATATGCAAGCGAAGATAGTCTATTGGGCTATCTCCCAGGTCCAAACTCTTTTAACAGAAGGGGAACACCATTGCCTTAATGGAATTTGAGTGTTGTGAAGCTCACCCATGACTTCCTTTGAAATAGTTGGCAAGAATTTACCCAAGATGCAGAAATTAAGTTCAGAAACTAAATTCAGATATTATTGGAGTTTTCCCTGTCTTCCCCATAAAGAGAAAGTAGGAACATAATCCTGTCTAATGGTAATGAGACAATGAGATCCTGACAAGGAACAAGATCCTAGAGATGTTGGACATAGTGTGTGGGTATAGATAGGTCAGCTAGAATTCCTATTTTTACTATTTTCTAATACATGGATGCACAAACTTGGACAAGTCACTAAATAATTTGAAACTAAAATCAGTATAGAAAGACCGATTTCATATTTTTAAATTTTTTTTAAATAATGTAAGAGTACTGCTATTTGTTCAGCCATTGATTAAGCTGATTGAATTGGGCATGAACTCCACCTTACTTTTTTTTACTTTTTTTTTTTAATGTATCACCATGAGACAGAGTTACAAAGCTTTCATGTTTGAGATTCAGCCATACAACGATGGAACACAAATTCCTCCACCAGTGCACATTTTCCACCACCCACATCTCAGTCCTCATCCTGTCTCTGTGGCAGACAATTTCCACAATACTATCTCTCTAATTTGGGGCATTATGTTTTGCTCGAAATTTCCCACCACTATTCAAACCTACCTGCCAGGGGCAGAAGCTAGATAATTTATTTCCCATTGCTCATTTTGAATATTGTGAGCGCTCTCATGGCAACCATTGTAAATGTAAATTTTCAGACTGTAAATGTTTGGGTTTCAGAGACATTTCTGTATGGCACTAATCCATTTGGGAATTCAATTGGGAGTCTCTGGCCGAGGGCTGTTGGTGTGCTAAGATGGCACCTGGAGGCAAATTGTGGGCATGACACCTAGTCTATTGGGTGTGCGGGGACCCAGTGAGGGACAGCCTGGGTCCTCTTCTGCCATGTGGCCTGGATATTCTGTCCTGGCACCCGCATACCTGGGCCTTACTTGTGGAAGCTCTTGGGTTACTGTGATTCAATATGGAGCAGGCGAGAAAGACCTATTTAGAAGAGTTTTATTAGAAAAAAATACAAGGTTTGGGGGCTGGGGCAATAGCACAGCGGGTATGGCGTTTGCCTTGCACACGGCCGACCCTGGTTTGATTCCCAACATTCCATATGGTCCCCTGAGAACTGCCAGAGGAAATTCCTAAGAGCCAGGAGTAACCCCTGTACATTGCCAGGTGTGACCCCCAAAAAAGCAAATGAAAAAATACAAGGTTTATTAGCATATGCATCAAGCATCATTACTATCACAGTATAGGTGTTAAGTAAATATTATTTATCTTCCCACACTTTTTTTTTGTGTCCTCATATCTATCAGAGTTCTATGACCAGATTTTCTATAAATAAATATCTAGAGTGGAAGAAAGGAAACAAAGATGGTCATTCATTTGTTTTTCTTGGTGTTTGGTTTGTTTGTTTTTTCTTCCATCACCAGTCCTGTTCTCAAAGATTGTAGATCTACTTACTGTTTAGGAGATTTGCAGGAAACTTCATTAGGAGTAGAGATGACCAAAATGGACCTATGCTTCCCAGATGACTGCTTCTAGAATGAATGGAAGGTGGTTGTTATTGTGCATGAGTGAGGCAATGTCTGCTATTTGAAGTAAAATAGACAAGTAACCACAGAGCTTATACTATAAATAAATCCAGAGACATTTCCTCATCAGCAATCTTCATATTACAAAAGAAAGCACACAGACTACCTGGAAGACTTTTGCCAGTAAGCTGTGACCTAGCAACTTTCTCTGCAAGAACTACTTTGGTTTCCTGTATATCATGTGCCCAGAACTGAAAACAAACATTAAATCTGATACTCAGGTAGGAGTGCCCTCAACCAATAGACCGTAATCCCAGTGACAGCGTAAACTCTGTAGTCTCATTATCTGGTGGGAATTTTCTAAGGCATATTAGTGAGGATTTCTGCTCCACTTCAATTCTCAGATGAATTATTTTACAATTCAATTGTATATTCTGAATGAACTCCATAGCCTGCTGTCTAGAAAATTGATGAAACCCAGCATTTCTCTAAAGCCACAAGGGGATATTAAAAATTCATTGGATCAGGTGAAGAGGAAAATAGGGAGAAGGAACAAGTATGAAGGAAGCTGAGGAGGGCTATACAAGATGGGAAAAAATAGACAAGGAAAGGAGAAAGAGTAAGAAGGGAGAAGGAGCAAGCAGGAAGGAGAAGAGGGAGGAAAGGAGTAAGAAAATGGAAAGGTGGAGAGAAGGAGAAAGAAGAAAAGAGAAAGGACAAAATATGAGACAGAGGAGGTGGTGGAAGGAAGGAGAAAGAAGAATGCAGGAGGAAAGAAGGAGTCAGAAGGGAGAAGAGTGGGATAAAGGGAAACAGGGGGGAGTGGAAAGAAAGGAAAGAAAAGAGAGAGAAGGAAGAGGAGGAAGAAAAGCTTCAACTCCCAAGCAATCAAGTTGGAAAACCTTTTTTTTCCATCCAAAGCTACCCTCTCCTATATGCTTTTGAAGTAAAAATAAAAGATATTTGATCTAGATAATTGTTATCGTATTTATCATTTCCACAATTAAAATATCACAATGATATAACTAGGCTAAATCTTAATAATTGAGAGAACCAGAGAAAGCAGACAAGAACTGAGGGCAGCAGGGAGCAGAAAATGTTCAAAGCAAATAGCACAAAATAATTCAGGCATGCTGTTCCACTTTCTTTTGTGTGTCTGTGAGCCACTTATTTCCTCCCTTTCTATTTTTTTTCTTGTGTTTGCTCACATTTTTTTCAACCTCTGCATCAATCCACTTTCTTTGCACTAATCTACTTCTGGGTTGATATTTTATTATTTGTAATTTAATTTATTTCTGGTTAGTAGAGACTGTGCTTGCAATTATTCACTTTAGTTCTTTAACTCAAAAGGATTTTAGTGTCTGCTGCATGTCTATTAGCTGTGAGACATGATGAGAGGTGCTGAAAGTGCACAAAATAAAAGTAAGATATATTTTGTGATGTCAAAGAAATTGTAGTCTAATACAGGAAACTGACCTGAGTCAGTTAACTGTTATGTATATGAATATGTCAATTAGTATTATATTTACTCATATGTTTAACTTTCCCTATGCATAAACCTATGCTATCTCCTGGATATTAATAAATGAACAAAAGTTATTTCCTATTATGAAATCTAGACTCCCCACTTACAGGAGATCTTAGAATCATTTAGATCTGCCAGTATCCCAAGAAGAAGAGTTGATAAAAATTATGGATTGGAAAGAAGATATTCCTTTTTATCTTTGCCCACCTTCCAATAAGCACTAACTGTTAATATCTGGAGCAGAATTTGGTTACCCTGGCAACATTTGAAGCAGGCAATAGAGTGATAGAAAACACATGGTCACACCCTAACATTAAATTATCCAAACTTCTCTCTGAGACTGTTGATCAGGAACATAAAATGAGCTCTTGGTTAATTAGAAATGTTCTAGTACTTCATCATTTAGTGGGTGTGTTGATTTTGGAAAAGACCTTTACAGGGTCTTTTTTTTTTTGCTTTAAAATTTTCAAATATGTTATTTTGCATAAACTAATTTATTCATAATTTTAGAAAAAGAAAAATACCTCGATTTTTAAAAGTATAATAAAACCATTTTTAATTCTCTATGTCTCCTAGAATGATGCCAAAACCTCAATTTGGAGAGTGAGGACTTCCCCAACAGAACTTGAGGGCCACCAAGCCTACAGCAGCAGTGGAGGGTAGAGATGCACCCAGTACCTGAGAAAGACTTCAGCTGTTTGGGTCACCTTCTGGGACTCAACCCAAAAACTTCTGGGGAGTTCTTGTGAGTGGTGTGTGTGTGTGTGTGTTTGAGAAACAGTGGGTGAGTGTGTGAGTACATGTGAATGTGTTTGTGAATGTATCCAAACTCGTTTAAAACACAAGTAACTTTCAAAAGCTGAACTCAGTTTTCTTTCCAACCTTTTCCTTCTTCCTCTTTTTCCTTTCTTTAATTGAAAACCTTTTACCATTACTAATAGATTTTATTCACAATTTCCCTTGGAGTATCCCATATGTAACCTTTTGTTTATCTTTTAATATCTTCTCCTCCTCTGTGTCTCCTTACTGAATCTTCCAATCTTAACTAATTTCCTTTATAAGATAAAATTTTGTTTTTATTTGCAAGTAATTTATAATATGAAATATATCATTTTGTCTACTCATACTTCCATATATGTATAAACCTCACCCACCTACCCAAATTCTAGCGCTATTCACTACCAAATCTACTCCCTCTACCCATTCCTCCCACTTCATGCCCTCTGTTAAACACCATATATTTCTAAACTCTGTGTTATTTTTGTTTTGGTTCATTCATTTGCTTTGGCTATTTCTGTTCCACAGATAAATGAATCTCTGCAGAAATTATCTTTCATTTTCTGACTTATTCATGTAGCATAATTACTTCAAGTTCACCATTTCTGTAATATGGCAAGGTGTCTTCTATTTAATAGCTAAGTGCTATTGCAGTGAGTAGCTACATACCACAGCTTCTTCTCACAGTCAGATGTTGTTGGGTATTCATGTTGTTTCTTCATGTTGTTTATTGTGGATAATGTCTTTTATTTTACTCACCTTTCTGTCCTTGTGTGAACTATAGAATAACCTCCATACAACCCAACAGTGACAACAAATGTTATTTCATTTAGCAATTAATCCAGGAGATTAGGAACAAGGAATCAGGTCTCATGAATCACTTTAATTCCCATTTCTTTGGCTTTTTAAAGCTATGTCCACCTGTGTAAGCTTAGTATCACTCTAACCTAAGATTGGCTACAGAAACTTCAGATATTTAATATCTATCATATGACACCCAGGTCTTCCTTTAGGAAATTATGTATTTTATATATTTTTCTTAGTTTTTGGGATCCTTTCAAGTGATATTGTTTGGTTTTCATTTAGTTTATAATCATTACTAAATCAAACAGTACAAACTGGATTTGCCATACTTAGTTTAGATCATCATACCAATCACTCTTAATTCTATTTCTCTGACAATTAAATATAATGAACCCTGTATATTTCGCTTCTTGTACAACTTGATTTTCCTTAATCATGCTATTATCTCTTAAATTAAGACATTTAGCTCTTTTCACAGAAATTACTCATTTCTCTCATAGTTTTTCATACCTAAGAATTTTATGCAAATTATCTTAATTCTTCTTCAAAAATTCCACAAAGACGATTTCCTAATGTTACTTAAAGTCAGCATTCATCTCTTAGAACACATGGTATGTAATTATTCATGGTATGTAATCTATACTCTTCAATTGTTCATTTAGACTCCTTCTAAGTTTGTATCACATTCCCTTTTCTTCAGGTATCTTTGCCACTTCGAGCAATTTAATAAGGAACTATGCTAAATATCTTCTGTTGTTGTCTAAATTATTTTATATAATTATTTCAAGATAGACAATATTGTCAGTGCAACTTAACAGAAAAAGAAGCATATATATCAAGTGTATTTGACTAAGATTATCCAGAGAATTTTATGACTAATAATTAGAACCAAGATTGTGATTTCAATGTATGGAACCACAAAACACTATAGATGAAGCATCATTTCAATGTCTTTACTTTATCCCAACATTACCTTTCTCTTGTTTCTGTCTAAATTCAACAACTAAGACATTCCACATATTTTTAATGTTCATGAGCAAACCCAGTGATGCAATGAATTTAAAGTTATTATCACACAGAATGTTCACCACTCTATGTCTTCCCTCAAGATACTTATTTTTAATTCTCTAAAACAGCCACTGTAATCATAATCCTTTATTCATTCTTCATGATACATTAAAAATTGATTTTCACAATCAATGAAATCCTTCTCTTGTATAATAGTCAACTCCATCATGAATAGAGCCATCTCTTTCTTCAGACTGTTGCATGCTTAACAGCGAGATGGTATAATCGTTTATATTCATCCAAAATTGTCAAAATTGTCCTTATTGAAAGACACTGTGGGTTAGACTCTTTTGTTTGCAGAGATATAAAAGGTAGAGGTGAAACCCCCAACGAGTCTGGTATCAAGCATAAAAAAATAATTTTATGAACAAGGAGTGTGATATTCAGATTCCAAGGTATTTTGACTTAATTTAAGTCAATTGACTTAATGATATATTTTTCATGTTTGTAACACCATTTGCTGATCCCTGACTGATGAGTTAAGAGTAACACTTGCATCTTTTCACATGAATTAGGGTGTTATATTTCCATACTGATACCTATTCTGTATGGGGCGAGAACTTCTAGCAAAATATTCCTGATTCCTCTACATTCCCACCCAGAGTTTTCTCCAAAGAATAATATATGATTAGGTATAATTGAAATGAGAAATCACAAGATGTAAGCTGGTCTCTTTCACTTATGAAAAAAATGACTGTTAAGAAAGTGTTTTTCACTATTGCTCTCATCACATAGGGACATTGAGCTTCATCTCACATGGATGGAATCAGACAGTAAATATGTCTGAAGATTCTGTATACTTTGTTGTCACAGAACCTGTGTACAAATGCAGCCTGAAAGAATGGGAGGCTTTGACACTCACTTGAAATTCAAGAGTCAGTGCAGACAACGTTCCATCGCCCTGCCCCCTCAACAGACTCATCTAGGGAGAATGACAATACCCAATAAGAACAGAATCCTTTTTAACACACTGTTAAAACATATAAACATACTTGGATACATTTCTCCTTTTTCTGTTTCTCACTTCCCCCACTTTCTCATTCCTTTCTCTTTGGGATACTTCCCAAATAAAGAATCTGAACCTAAGCTCATTACTCACTTATTGCTTCCAGGAGAAATTAAGATAGACACATAAATAAGGTTGTCAATACAACTCTCTGCTCAGCAATCTCAGTGTTGGTTCCATTTCAGGAGATGCCTTCCAGAGAGCACCTGATAAAGAATGACTCACTTAATTGGCCCATGTATATATTAGCTGAATCTTAGAGTTAAAGTGTAGAAATGTGCCAGTTAACCGAGTTTGTGTCAAGGAACATGTTTATGGTTGGAGGTTGTAGTTAGTTGCACCAAGTCACATATGCAATAGACAGGAAATCTACTTTAAAAAATCAGAGTTTGATTACCCACAGGAGGGAAAATAATTACTAGGTACATTTTACAAAAGATACTCTTTAGGAGAATCACCAAAGGGGTTAGAGAACAGTACCATAGGTGAAGTGTTTGCCTTGCATATAACAAACGTTTTTTTTGATCCCCAACACCCCATGTGTACTGACAGCATATGTACTGACAGTTATCCCTGAGCACGGAGTCAGGAGTAAACCTGGAGCACTGCCTTATGTAGTTCATAAACAAAAAAAAAGAAGAAGAGAAAATCACACACATAAAAATACAAAATCCTTTTATGGTTTCATAGGTGGCTGATGGTATAAGTGAGTGTGCAGATCACAAATAGAATATTTACCAGTAGAGTGATATTATTCCATAATAGGAATGAGAATGACCTTGGAAATGATCTTAACCAAACTTCTCAAGTTTACAAAGAAGTTGAGAGGAGATGTGAGCATATTCGCACATATTAAAAACATAGTAGCTCCTGGGAAAGAACACAAGACAACAATCTTTTAGGATTGGGCTCCATATTCTGCCCAAACTCAAGGTGGTTCTTATTATCCATTTCACTCACGTCTAGTGGCTGCTTCTTTAGTGAATCTGACAACTCTGAACTACAAGGCCTACAGCATTTTGCTTAGAAAATAACACATTGTTATAAAAATGATAGACTTGGCTCAAAGACTTTTTTCCCACTAATTGAGTCAATTAAGAGTGATCTGTGTCTACAAAAAAAAATGTTAGCTACTAATTTACTTAGTTTACAACACTTTATTTCTTTTCACATATAATGTGCCGGTAAGGGTTACCAACTCAGCTCTCATATACTCTTCTTTCATGATTTAGGGATTAATAAAGAAAGGGGAATTGAAAGAAAGATAAAAAAGATTGTGGAAGCTTTTAAGCAGATATGAGCTTTTTCAGTACAAGACAGGTATGAGTAGACTGATCAGGAGAAGTGGGGTGAGATGGGAAGGTGGAAATTAGAATGCTTGGGAGAGGGGCAGCTGGTTTTATAGAAAGAAAAAAGAAATTGAAATGAATGAATAAAGATAAGATATGATTTGGGTTATAACACCAATATACTTGAGAGTATATAGTGTTACCTATAGCATGATGCTATGAGGTGGAAGGGAGGAGAGGAAGAAAGAAAAGGTAAAGCTAATTTAAGAGATGAGGAAAAGAAGAAAGAAATCTAAGCTTTTTATTAACGTTATAAATGCAACTGACAGAATTTAAAGCAAAGCAATAGTACCAAATGCTTGGGAGAAGTTAGGGTGAGAAGGTCAGAAAACAATAAATCAAGAAATACAGTTTCAAGCATAGTACCTAGCATAATGGAGACCAACAATAGAATAAATAAAAGCAGGAGTGACATGAAAAAGAGGTTGTTTTCCAAGTAATGGCATTAAAAATGGGAGAGAAAAGTATTAATTCGCTACGAGCTTTGAAACCTTTAAAATTGTTACCGCAGACAAATATTATTTTGACATTTAAAAAGAAAATCTAATACTATTGCAGCTACCCTGTTAGTGTGAATTGTGCACCTATTATATACCAGACACTTCAGGAAAATGGGGAAATTAGAATATAATTAAGACAGCACTAGAGGTGAAGTGTTAGAATGGAGAAATATAAACTTCAGAGAAACATACTTCAGAGAAACATAAGATGGGCATGGAACAGACAACAAAGAGGTAAAATAAAAGTTAGAAAAAGAAGAGTCCATCTGATAAATAACACAGCAAAATGCTATTCAAAAGAAAAAGAAAGATTTGATATCCCAAATTCCAAAAGGAATGCAATGAAATATTTGCATGCCTTCAAAATGTGTAATATGGCTGCTGGTCGATTTGGTACTAGGTTAAATCGCTTCAGGGACTAACAGCCTAAATATGGAAAAGTACACTAGGCGGCATTAGGGAGTTTGAGCTATACTTTTTAGAGCAGGGGACACAGACTCAAATTCATAATTCAATAGTTGAATAGTGACAGGTGAGATAAGACAAAGGGGAAAAACAGTGGCCTGTGGGAGAGTGAATACATATCCTGACTGGGCACAATGTGCGGCAAATTCCTATCATCCAAGTACTGATCAGTATGATCACGTTCTCATTTTTCAAATAAAGATAGAATTCAAGAGTTTCATGTCTTGCTTTTTAAATTGCAAAACACAAACTTGTCAGACTGTATTATGGTACACTTTTATAACAAAGATGTCTCTGATGTTCCATATAACAAGAGTTCAAAACAAAAGAAGTAAAGTTGGTGAATCACCAACATATTCATCACTGTTTATTGTGCACACACACAAAAAGGAAGCTTTCAAACCAGGAACTTTCAGACCAAAACACAAAAGAAAATTCAGGAATAGGTTGTTATAAAGCTCTTTCTATAGTGAAGAGGTAGTGACTTTTTTCCTTTACAGAAATTGATTATAAGATGAAAAGTTTTGGGCCAGAAAAACAGTACAGAAGTTCAGGCATTTGCCTTGTACACAGCCAATCATAGCTCTATCCCTGGCACCACAGATGTTCCATCCTATCCAGAACCTCCAGGAGTTATCTCTAAATACAGAGTCAGGAGTAAACCCTGAGCACCAGCAGGTGTAGCCCTCCCCCAGTACAGAAGGTAAGGTAAGGTAAAGGCCCTCCCGTTGATCGTCGATTTGCTCGAGCGGGCCCAGTAACGTCTCCGTTGGAGACTTTGTTGTTACTGTGTCTGGCATATCGATATGCCCAGTACAGAAATTTTTTAGAAATCCCCTCTTCTCCACAAAAGGAAGAGGAAAAGTCTTTTAAGTGATAAGGAATTTAATGGTTACCTCACATCTATCTTGGGAAACAGTTTGAGTTGTAGCTTTGATTTCCAGAGGCATACTCAGGAAATGACTGTATCATGTTATTCTTGCAAAATAAGTTTTTGAAAATAAATTAGCCTTTTCTTTTATGACTAAACTGTGTTTGGTTTTGTTTTCTTTTTTTGGTTGTTGTTTTCTTTTTTTTTTTGGTCACACCCGGTAATGCTCAGGAGTTACTCCTGGTTCTGCACTCAGGAATTACTTCTGGTGGTGCTCAGGGGACCACGTGGGATGCCGAAAATTGAACCCAGGTCGGTCTCATGCAAAGCAAATACTCTACCCACTGTACTATTGCTCTGGCTCTAAACTGTGTTTGTTTGGTGAGGAGATTTTCCAGGTTACTTTTCATTATCTTATTTTCTTTATGCATGCAATAATATATTTGGTGCTACAGAAGTAACCTCCCGGATTGAGAACTTAATTTGCATGGAGTGAGCCAAGACTAGATTCCTGACACTTCTTTGTCCCTGAAGTAAGACTGAAAGTGAAGCTTCCCCAATCAGAACTGAACAAAGAGTAGCCCCTGAGCATTAACAGATGTAGCTTCAGGATCATAAAATGTAATAAATAGAAAATGAAATATGCATTCTCCCTAAGAAAAAAACAAAACAAACAAATCTATATTTCTCACTCACTGAAACTCAATATAGGGAAAATATCACTCCTATGACACCTATGTCAGCAGCATCCTGAAGTCTATGAGGTTATAGTAGTAGGAGAGAAGGTAGCACATTTCCTCTTACCATCCTTGGTGACAGACACTCATCTATGTCTGCCACAACAAATAAATATTTTGTTTTAGATACTGTCACTGTCATTGTCCTCCCGTTGTTCATCGATTTTCTTGAGGTGGCCCAGTAACGTCTCCATTGGAGACTTTGTTGTTACTGTGTTTGGCATATCGAATACGTCACAGGTGGCTTGCCAGGCTCTGCCGTGCGGGCGAGATACTCTTGGTAGCTTGCCAGTCTCTCCGAGAGGGGCGGAGGAATCGAACTCGGGTCGGCCATGTTGGCTGCGTGCAAGGCAAACACCCTAACTGCTGTGCTATCGCTCCAGCCCATATAACTTAATTTAAAGTCTTGGTAGGTTACCTTTATAACCATGGACCAAGGATTGTTTAAAAAATATTATTTGTTTGTTTATTTGTTATCCTTTTTGGGTCACACTCAGCTATGCTCAAAGTTTGCTCCTTGCTCTGTGGGTACAGTGCTTGCTTTGTGTACAACAGAGCCAGATTTGATTTCACAAAGAAAGAAGGTGGGGCAGGAGCGATAGTACGTTTGCCTTGCATGCAGCTGACCTGGGTTCGATCCTCAGCATCCCATATGGTTCCCCAGCACCTCCAGGAGTAATTCCTGAGTTCAGAGCCAGGAGTAAGCCCTGAGTATCACTGGGGATGAACCTCCCCAGAAAAAAAAAGAAAGAAGAGGGTGCTAATAATGCTTCTGGGAATTGCCTAACATTGCAAAATTGCTAAATAAGCAGCTGTCCAGAACTTCACCATGAGACCAGAAAAAAAATTTTTTTCTTTTACATTGGTAGATTAGTAGAAATGAAAACTAGTGAAAATATAAAATCTTTGAATTTGAGAATCAGACATTGGGGAGATTATCTAATGCAAACACTCCATATAATTGTATTTTGTTTATAACTGATTTTAAAAGTGAACCCCCTTAAAGACATTACTTTTCTCTTAACTTATAAGACCTGTCATAGGCAAACATCAAACAAATAATATATTCATTTCTCAACCTTGATTTAGATTCCTTTCCTATTATCTTCTGGGAAATCCTCAGCTTAAGAAAGAAATGTTTTTATCTTTTTCACCTCTAAACATGTCCTAGTGCTGGAACAGTAAGCATTCTAATCAGCGTGGCTCTGAACCATCCGTGATGAGATTTCTTCAGGAGATTTCATCTCAGTCTCTAATGCTCTGAAGTAGTTAATCCACTTGAGCCTAAAGCAGAAAGAAAATAGAGAAAGGAATACTGTTGGGGAGAGTGTGTCTATGTGTGTGTGTATGTGCGCAGGAGGAAAGATGGATGAAATGAATAGTACTTCTTTTGCCCTAAGGCTTCAGAAAGTGAGAACATAATGCATTTATCTGAGCACATAAAAATAATGTTAAGAAAAGTTTCTAAAATTAATTACATGGAGACTTTATAATAGGCTTTAGGCTGGTCATGATACATGTTCAGTTGAGTTCAGCTGCCATATTTCTATATGTGGCAGCTGTTGTTATCCCATTTTATAAATGAGCAAACTGAGAATTGCACCATCACAATACCAAGAACTCTTGCTATTACTCTTTGTAATATCCTATGCAACAGCCATAGTTAGACTTCCAAAATGTCTAAATATTCAGTGTAAACCCTAAAAATTTATACAAGTGGTTTTAGTTTATCCTTTCAAGAATCCTGTGAGAAAAGTATTCTAATCATCGAAACAAGGGAAATTGGAAAGCAAATTCCCGAGGAACAAAATGACTGGGATTTCCTTCTGTGTGCCAACAGAGATTCAGGATTGGAACTCATATTTCTGAAAACTATATTCTGAAATTGTTTAGTCTCCTTAGAAAAGTTGATAAAGAGTCTCTCCAGGTTTCTGGTATTTTCTGTGCCTGCCATAACGACAGGGGTGTAGAGGAGGGCATGAGGGACACTGGTGGTAGCAGCTGCTACTGGCTGTGAGCTTTTGTTAAACATGTGTGCTGAAACTAAATCATGAATGCACTGTAGCACTGTCATCCCATTGTTCATCGATTTGCTTGAGTAACATCTCCATTGTGAGATATGCTGTTACTGTTTTTGGCATAACGAATACGCCACCAGGGAGCTTGCCAGGCTCTGCCATACAATCAGGATACTTTTGGTAGCTTGCCGGCTCTCAAACCTGGGTCGGCCGGGTGCAAGGCAAATCCCTCCACCCACTGTGCTATTGCTCCAGTCCTAACTCATGAATAGCTTTCAAAATCATAGAGCTTTGAAAGTTAAATTAAAAAATACAGAGGCAGAAATGAAAAATGTGTGATCAAATATTAAAGTGTGGGGTTTAGGATATGGCTCACAGGGCTCAAGCACATGACTAGCATTGGTGGGGTCCTGAGTCTCCCCCCTATCACTAGATCCCCTTAGCCATACACTAAGTACAGTTCCGATGCTACTTAGCATCACCAGATGCCCAGTACTATAGTGCCAGGTGGAGCACTGAAGTATCAGGTTTAAGCTAGTATTGCTAGGAGTAGTCACAGACCCTTTACTACCATTCCTCTAAACACTGCTGGATACGTCTCATAAAACTATTAATTCGAGGGAAAGAAAAATCTGTGATGAATATCAGTAACTAACGGCTGTTTCTAAGAGGATAATAAAAAGAAAAACTTGGGGCGAGAGCAATAGTTCACCAGGTAGAGTGCTTGCCTTGCACACTGCCAACCCAGGTTTGATCCTGGCCCCCGATCTGGTCCTCTAGCCTACCAAGACTCAGCCGTGAGCTTCAAGTCAGACATAAGCTCAAAAAATCCCAAGTGCAGCCCCCCAAAATCAAACAGAAAAGGTAAAAATCATAAAGATCTCAAAATAGCAAGAAATAATTTATACAAAAAATGACTTTTGTTTCAGAAATAATTTATTGAAACACCGTTTTTACACTCCTTCCATACTTGTGCTATAACTATATTCAAGACATGCATTTGTAAGTGCTTTTAAAATGCAGCCAGGGTTCATTATCTTCACTTTCTTCATTAATACAAAAGTGCACTGGTTTATTGTTTGTGACTACAGAATTTGTATTTAAATAAAGGAAAATGCTCAATTACTTTTAGAACCTGAAGAGAAACACTTTAATATGTTTGCCTTTTCCAGAACCATTACTGTTATGACAATGACATCATGAAAAATACTAATAGCAATTTTAAAGTGATTACAAATAATTTAACCTATAATACATTGGCTTGCACTCTACAAAGTTTTGTATTTAGCTTCCTGCTTTTGTTTGTAATTTATTAATTCTATCAGCATATCCTGAACTTCCAGTAAATGCTGGCCACAGGTCTGAACTCTACAATGCAGTGGTTCATAAAACATGACTTCTTTCTTCAGAGCTTTAATTATATGGGACAAAGATACCGGTATACATAAACAATTAGGATAGAGAATAATATACGTCAAATCAAAAATAAGTGAGGTTACATGGTGCCTCAGAGGAAAAAAAATAATGGTTTGTCTCCATGATGCGCCCAGAAACTACAGAAGGAAGCATTGGCAAGCTGTTCTTTGAGTTATATGGCAAGTACAAACAAAACATTGTCCTCCTGTTGTTCATAGATTTGCTTAAGCGGTCCCAGTAACCTCTCCATTTTGAGACTTGTTGTTATGGTATTTGCATATTGAGTAAATCATGGATAGTTTGCCAGGCTTTGCTTTGTGGACGAGATACTCTTGGTAGGTAGCTTGCCGGGCTCTCCGAGAGGGGCAGAGGAATCGAACTGGGCTTGGGTGGGCTGGCTGCGCACAAGGCAAACACCCTACCACTGTGCTACCACTCCAGTATGGCAAGTAGAAAATAATAATTAGGGGAACTTATTTTTTGTTTATTTGGTTTTTTCTTTTGGGGGGTGATACCTAGCGATGCACAGGGGTTACTCCTGGCTCATGCACTCAGGAATTACTTCTGGCAGTGCTGGGGGACCATGCGGGATTCTGGGAATCAAATCTGGGTTGGTCACATGCAAGGCACACACCCTGTGCTATCGCTCCAGCCCAATTACAGGACCTTTCAAAGGATATTTTCAATGACGGTATTGTTAAAAGGCTCAGCTGCAGCCTATTAGCTAAGAGATACTTAAAGACTACTAGAAAGCTGCGTGACAAAGTCCAATATGGTTTTTCATGATAAGATATGTTCATTCAACTCTGCAGGCTTTGTAAATATCACACCTGTCTAGACCACACCTTGAAATATATTTATATCTCCGCGCTTTGTATGATGTAAGATACCATCCCTAGTCTGTTCTTCAAATAAGTTAGCCTACTAGCATAAAACTTGAAAACCTAGAGAGCTACTTATGAGACTCTCGCATAATAAGTTTACTTTCCACAATATTGTCATGTAGGAGCGATAGCACAGCGCATAGGGTGTTTTCTTGCATGCAGCCGACCCAGCTTACTCGGGTTCAATTCCTGCGCCCCTCTCAGAGAGCACGACAAGGTACCAAGAGTATCTTGCCCACAGGGCAAAGCCTGGCAAGCTACCCATGATGTATTCAATATGCCAAATACAGTAACAAGTATCACAATGGAGATGTTACTGGACCTGCTCGAGCAAACTGATGAACAACGGGAGGACAGGGACAGTGACAGTGACAGCATTACATTATAGAATTATAAGATCCACCTGATTGCATTATAACTATATTTGCACACAAAAGACTCTCTGGATTTTGGGATCTCTGGTGATGGGAATCTCACCTTCTTATGTGGTTTTATTGCCTTGAAGAGTTATGAGCACAAACTTAATCACTTAATCACTTAACTTCCCGCTAGTTGTCGATTTGCTCGAGCGGGCACCAGTAACGTCTCCATTTGTCCCTGCCACGTGCTAGTGTAGCCCAATGGCATCTGTTTGCTCCGGGAACATGAAGGGCCTCAAACCGATTGTTCATGATCTTGACGAAGAAGTCTGACCATCTGGAAGGTGGGCGGCCACGCCGTCTTTTGACATCCCGTGGAATCCAGTAGGTAACAGCTCTAGTCCAGCGATTGTCTTTAAATCTCATTACGTGACCAGCCCATCTGATTTTCGACACCTTGGCATATGAGACAGCGTCCCTGATTCTTGATCTTCGACGGATGTCAGAACTCCGGATTCTCTCTCTCATTTGAGTGAAACGTGATATTCCAAGCATACCTCTTTCTATTCTTCTTTGGGAGACCTGAATAGCGTTCTCATCTTGTTTGCGTAGAGCCCAGGTCTCTGAGGCATATGTTAATGCAGGAAGAACAGTGGAATCAAAGAGATGTGCCCGGAGCCGGAGGTTCTTCGTCCTCTTAGCTATTTCTTCCACGTTCTTGAAGGCGTTCCAAGCCGCTCTCTTCCTCCTGCGCAGCTCGGGTGCCAGGTCATTTGTCATGTTGACCTCTCGACCTAGGTACACATAACTGTTGCATTCGGAGATGGTCGTTCCATTGAGAGCGAATGGGGCGTCAGGAACGAGGCTGTTTCTCATAAACATTGTCTTCGTAAGATTCAGCTGTAGTCCTACCTTTCCACACTCACGGTCAAAGTCGGCCAGCATTTGTGCCACTTGGCTGATGTTTGGTGTTATTAAAACAATGTCATCAGCAAAGCGGAGGTGGTGTAGTTGCCGACCATCTATCTTCACTCCCATTCCTTCCCATTCCAGTCGTCGCATGATGTTCTCGAGGGTGGCGCTGAAGAGTTTCGGTGAAATGGTATCACCCTGCCGCACCCCTCTCTTGACATCAACGATCACTTCTTTGTAGAATGGTGAGATCCTGGTAGTGAATCCGCAATACAGCTCACGGAGGATCCTGATGTATTGGGCTTGAATGCCCTGATTGGCTAGGGCTTCAATGACCGCTTCCGTCTCAACAGAATCAAAGGCCTTCTTTAAATCAATGAACGTTAAACAGAGTGGCATCTTGAACTCCCGAGAAACCTCAATGAGCTTGGTTATCATGTGGATATGGTCGATGGTACTGAATCCTTTGCGGAACCTGGCTTGCTCGCATGGTTGTCCTTCATCTAGTGTTCTGCCAATCCTATTTAGGATGACTCGAGTGAACAACTTGTAGATGACAGACAATAGGCAGATCAGGTGATAGTTGCCAATGTCATGGATGTCTCCCTTCTTGAACAGTAGTACGGTCCTGCTGGTTTTCCATTGGGACGGAACCTTGCATTCAGACAGGTAGCGAGTGAAGAGCCGAGCCAGTGTATTGATGAGTACTGACGGGAGGTTCTTCAGGTGTTCAGGTCTGACCTTGTCTGGGCCGGGAGCTGTTTCTTTACCAATGAAATGGCGTGTCGGATTTCGGAAGGGAGAACGTTGGGAACGACATATCCATCCTGTGGAATTTGGTACAAGCACAAACTTAGAGCTAAAATGTTTGTTAAATGTACTTCTCAATCAAACATCCTGAGCAAATATTATATCATATAAACATAGCCAGCCAAATACACTGGCCACTTTGTAAAATGTTACTCAACAACGTTTCATTTGATAATTTTGAGGTTTAAAAATTGTATCTTTTTACACTGAAATAATGCACAGATAAATTGAATAAAAATCAATTAAAAAACTCTAATATGTATTGGAAGCCACTATTATGTGATATATACTTACTGGATACCATTACTATATGAGAAATGGTATATATTCTATAAGAATATAAACTAAAAACAGTAATATTCTATCTCAAATTTACTAGGCTATGGTGACCAGCTGATTAAGCAAATGTGTGGATGTTGCTGTGAAGATCGTTTCTACAGATATAATTTACATTTAAATCAGAAGACTTGGAATGAAACATATTATCCTTAAAAATGTAGGGTAATTCAATCAATTTATTCAATCAGTTAGAGAACTTAGAGAAAAGACTGTGGTCCTTCAAGAGGAAAAGAATTTGCCTTCAACTCAAGACTGAAACATTGCAAGTATAGTGTCTTGCCAGAATTTCTGAGCTGACAGCTTGCCCGGCAAATTCTTAAAGTCAGTCCCAGAATTCTTTCAGTCAATTTTTATTTATTTTTATTTATTTACTTTTGCTTTTTGAGTCACACCCGGCGATGTACAGGGGTTACTCCTGGCTCTGCACTCAGGAGTTATTCCTGGCAGTGCTCAGGCGACCATATGGGATGATGAGAATTGAACCCGGGTTGACCGCATGCAAGGCAAATGCTCTACCTACTGTGCTATCTCTCCAGCCCCTCAGATGATTTTTAAAAACCTGCCTATCCATCCACCTTACTTCTGTTTCTGTTTCTCTAGAAAACGTGACTAGAACTTGATGTTACATAATATTATTTAATAGTCACCACCAATAAATGAGTATAGTAGTCAATGAAACTATACCAAAGCCATTAACGCCAAAAAAGCTTAAGATTCTTTTTAATTGATGTGGTAGACACTACTATTTGTACTATTCACCATTATCCACCTCCTTGAAGGTGCTCTGTTTTAGTCAGTATTGTTCTAACTTGAGGATGCGGGAAATCGTCAGTCCCAGAATTTCTTCCTTCTCTAATCATCCAGGGTAAGAAGCTGCTCTCCCTGCTTCTCAGCAAGACTGAGTAACTTTTTTTGGCCAATCAAGTTTAGCAGGCTTAAACTGTGTTTTGCTTCTGGGTGAGTGTATGCAACACTAAATCTGCAGTTCTTTCACGAATGGTGATGATCTATGAATGAACTTTTGATCAGCTGAACAATTGCATGGGAATGCTAAGTCATCTTGTAGTATATGAGTACTGAAATATTTCCTGATCTATTACAGGTTGATTTTATAAGCAACTGCAATTTTGATCATCCTTCAGCCTGTGTTGTTCTAAATAAAATAGTGTAGTGGGACTCTATAATTTTTCTATAATTATCCTTTAATCAAGAAAATGCAGTTTACATTTAAGTAGGTTTGTTTGTTCTCACATAGAGAGGAGAGTTATGAATAAATACAGACCAAAGATGACAGAAAAAAAGCAAGTCTTAGAAGCAGTTGGTTACATCTGTGGTTAGAGAAGGAAGAATGGGGATAAGATAAATTTAACCAAAAACTGGTGAAGTTTGGGCAATAGAATCCTTGATATCTGACATGTGAGGATGATAGAAATCCCACTCTGTATAATCATAATGCACCATCCATATTTCTTATATCAATGGAAGGCAAAAGATATAGTCTAAGATAAGCTCAAATAGTAAGCACAGTTCAGAAGATACTGACAAATGTTTTCACATTTTTACAGCATCTATGGATGGCTTTATAGATTTTACAAAGAAAATAAAAACATTATATTGGTAATTATGTAGAGCACTATAATATGTTGAGTTTGTTACACATTTAATGTTCTATCAGAGTATATTAAAGACTGAATAATCCCTTATTTTTTATATTTCCAGAATTTATACCTATGTTCATTCATGCAACAGTTGTACTCAGTTGAAAACTAGGGAGAATTTAATGCCCATAAATATACTGACAATTTTAAGCAAAGACAGCAAGTTTTCAAATCTGTCTTATATTGTTTTCTTACAGGATTGATTGCACAGACTTGGACCCCAAGTATTTGAGAACAGACTTTAGAATATAACCACATTTCTTGCAGCAATATTTGAGATGGTCACAGTCATGGTCCTCCCGTTGTTCATCGATTTTCTCGAGTGGGCCCAGTAACGTCTCCATCATGAGACTTGTTGTTACTGTGTTTGGCATATTGAATACGTCATGGCTAGCTTGCCAGGCTCTGCCGTGCGGGCGAGATACTCTCGTTAGCTTGCCGGGCTCTCCGAGAGGGGCAAAGGAATCAAACTCGAGTCGACCATGTTGGCTGCGTGCAAGGCAAACGCCCTACCACTGTGCTATCGCTCCAGTCCATTTGAGATGCAGGGTTCTAAATTTGGTTTGATTTGAGTTCTATTCAAACTTATCTTGGTAAGAGCTATTTCTATTCTATAATGGTACCTCAGGTTGACATAGCAAAATACCACCATATTTTGCTTAAATAATAGGAACATTTTCTGGAAGTTGAAGTTTGTGCTTTCATTGCTAATACATGTAACTCTTTAAGCATAATTTTTTTTTCTTTTTGGATCACACCCGGCAATGCACAGGGGTTCCTGCTAGCTCTGCGCTCAGGAATTACCCCTGGCGGTGCTAAGGGGACCATATGGGATGCTGGGTATCGAACCTGGGTTGGCCGCGGGCAAGGCAAATGCCCTACCCGCTGTGCTATTGCTCCAGCCCCAAGAATAAAATTTTTAAGGAGATAAAATTTAACGCTTTTTTGATTATTGATTATATGGTTTCCATTAATATATAAGTGCTTTACACCAAATAGATTGTGGAGTATTCTGTCTAAAGACACTTTGAAAATCTTACTCATGACTTATCAGCAGGTAGTAAGATATGAGAATAGACTTATGCACAGACCGATTTGTACTTTCTTTCCTGTATAATATAGTATTTAAAAATAAAACTTGTGGGGCTCGAGTCATAGCACAGCAGTTTGGGCATTTGCCTTGCACGTGGCTGACCCAGGTTAGATTCCCAGCAGCCTATATGGTTACCAGAGCACTACCAGGAGTAATTCCTGAGTGCATCAGCCAGGAGTAACCCCTGTGCATTGCAAAGTGTGACCAAAAAAAAAAAAAACCCCAAAAAGTAATAATAAAAAAATAAAACTTGTTAGGAAATGCCCCAAGTATACAATACCAGACTGCTTAAGGCATTTAAGATTTATATGCAAGCAACACAAAAAGATAAAGCTTTTGGACTTTCAAATAGGCGAAACAGATTTTAGACCTTGGCTTCCTCCCACACTCTGAAGTTTGTAGAAGTTACAAAAGCCTCTTCTGAGCCTCAGTTTCCTTGTGAACAATTTGAAGCAGTAAATAGTGACTGTTTTTTACAATAAAGGAAAAATATTTTATGCAACTTTAATTAATATCAAAACCAGAATAGCATTTATAACGTTGACAACTAGTTAAACATTGACACTGCTCAATCAGAATAAATTATGACTTTTAAATCAAAACAAACGTTTAAACTATTTTAAATATTTAAAATTTAGGTAAGTTTTCAACTGAATACAACTGTTGCATGAATGAACATATGTATAAATTCAGGGAATATAAAAATTAAGGGATTATTCAGTCTTTAATGTACTCTGAGAGAACATCAAATGTATAACAAACTCAACATATTATAGTGTTCTATATAATAACCAATATGATGTTTCATGAGTGAAAGAATTAATACAGGGTTTATTACATAATAAATACTCTTTCTTCACCTAATTTAGTAGACAAATTAGTCATCCACATGCTGAGATCAAGCATTAAGTTATTCAATATAATTGGGGAAGAGTGAATAATCAGAATATATAAATAAATAAATAGTATATATAAAATAATCAGAAAATACCAGTTTATATTATGATATAAGAAAATATATTAAATATTTTAATTTATATTAAAATATAAGAAAATCAGTTTAACAGCATCGCTACTCACATTATCATCCTGCTCCAAAGTATATATTTGGCAAAGAACTATCCAATCACATGGAATTTTGTCACTGTTATACCAACACAAATTGTTTCAACAATTTAAAAAGAATTTATTTCCAGGTACTGCTCTATCTCCTGTACTTAATATTTGTAATCTTATCTTTTTAATATTACCACCTGCTTAACATATAAACTACAAAACTGAAAGTCAGAGAGGCGAAGTTGGTCAACATTTAACTAAAACATTTTAAACATGCTGACCTCCCACAGGATGAGGGAAAACTTTCACCTAACATTACATGCCCTTTTCATATGATGAGTTTCCATTTAAACAAAAAACAGAAACAGAAAAACTTTTTATTAAAATTGGGTACATAGAGAGGATAGTGGAATTTGAAATTAAAAGAACAATGTCATTGTATAAAAAGTATACACTATTTCAATAAAATGTGAATCAGTGTAAAAAAATACTTAATAATTCCGTGTGTGTGTGTGTGTGTGTGTGTGTGTGTGTGTGTGTGTGTGTAAGAGTCAAAGAGACAAATTTCCTTGGGCTTGAATGACAGATATGTGTTTTTAAAATAGAAGTACTAAAAAAAATATAGTCTTCCTGATTGTGTGGCTACACAATAAATAGACTATGCACAATTTTGGTTTTAATCTCAATTTACTCTTACTTCTCAGGACCAAGACTTGTTTCTCTGATTCAATCCAAGAGACCTTTCAACTTTCTAGCTTAAGGTTGAACTTTCACGATGTATTTCTGTGTATAGGACATTTTAATCTGCTATTAGCAGCATCCTGCAAATGGCAGCTTTCTTACTTCAGGACTCCTGCCCATTTAGAATATTTGTTGGTTATTTTCTTAGTAACATTATTAGATGTCTTTGTTTTGCTTGCTCCTACTCCTGCTCCCCCTTGGGAGCTATAGATTGGTGGTTACCATTTGTTATCTTCTGCAAAGGAATCATGAAGTAAGAAGCAATTATACTACATTTCAGGAATTGCATGAGGATCAACTAGTAATATTAATTCAGGAAGTTAAGGCAAAGTTGGGTTGTGAAGTCAAAGCCTTGCTATATGTCCTGGTAGAAGACATGAACAGCAGAGTTGATTTAGAGTTGACATCACAAACTATAGCTTTTCTCTCCAAAGCTTCTGGCTGTAAAGGTTATTGTCAGCCTTTCTAGCTTATCTCTGTACCTTGTCAAATCTGTAGCTCATTAGCTTATCATAAAGGGATGTAAAGGAAAACTGGCAACCATGAACTCTCATTATCAGCTGACTTAGTCTTTTATTGACACAATAAGATAATGACAATGTTCTAAATTTTGATCAGGGCTGGAGCGATAGCACAGCTGGTAGGCGTTTGCCTTGCCCTGGTCGACCAGAGTTCGATTCCTCCGCCCCTCTCAAAGAGCCCAGCAAGCTATCGAGAATATCTAGCCTGAATGGCAAAGCCTGGAAAGCTACCCGTGATGTATTCGATATGCCAAATAGAGTAACAACAAGTTTCACAATGTTACTGGGCCCACTCGAGCAAATTGATGAAGAAAGGGAGGACAGTGACAGTGACAGTAATATAATTATTAAATTGTATAAATTGTATTAATAATAAGTAATGATCACAAGTGTGTATATTCACATACAATTTCATACAATATCCACTCTTATAAGTAGTATAAAAGTTTACGGTAAAAATTCCAAAAACTGTAAATCTATTTAAATGAACTGAAAATAAATAATAGCAAATAATAGATAAGCATTAAGAACAGAGACCTAGAGAATGTGAGTTTCAAACCCAAGTTTTCTGGCAGCACCTGCAGGAATGATGATGGGCATAATTGTCAATTAAAAGAGAACTTATCATTATGCCCGGCAGAAAGAAATCACTTTGATGGAAAAACCACTACAAGCCAGGAACTGATTACTTTATGCAATCATCTCATCAGTTCGATATTTCAAAAAGAGAAGATGGACAATTTTTTCGAAGTCTGAGTATCAGAGAAGCGCTAAATTTTAGCTTTTGTAGGAAAGAGATCATTCTGATTGCAAAGTCTACCTGCCTTATATTACAGTCTTTCTTTTCACAGGGCTGCAGTTGAGCTAGAGTGTCTTATAAAGGTTAATCCAATTACACTAACTGTTTTTATTTGTTTTATTTTTGTTTGGGCCCACAAGGCAATGTTCAGGGTTTACACCTGGATATGTGCTCAAGAATCATTTCTGGAAATGCTTGAAGGACCAGGTGTTGTGCCGGGGATGGAACTGAAGTTGGCCATATGCAAGTCAAGTTCTTTAACCTCTGTACCATCTCTTTGACCTTGTATCTTATTTGTTTTTTTTTAATCACCGTGAGATACAGTTACAAAGTTTTTATGTTTGAGTTTCAGTCATACAGTGATCATACACCCATCCCTACACCAGTGAACATTCTCCACCACCAATGTTCCCAGCATACCTTCCCCCTTTCCAAACCTCCCCCTGCCTCTATGGCAGACAATTTCCCACATACTCTCTCTCTACTTTGGGGCATTATGGTTTGCAATACAGATACTGAGAAATTATCACTTTTAGTCTTTTATCTACTTTCAGCAAATATCACCCATCTTGAGCGATTCCTCCAACCATCATTGTCTTAATGATCCCTTCTCTATTCCAGCTGCCTTCTCCTCCAGCTCATGAGACAGGCTTCCAACTACAGATGCTGTATCTTAATTGTCTAAATCTCACTGACTTTCAAAATTCCATTGGTCACTTAAAGAATTTATTGAGTTTCTGCCATGTATACAAAGAATGCATATATGATAACCTAACATTGTCCTTCATCTTAAAGGAATTTACTATTTAGTGAGAAAGAAATACTGTGTGTGCTTTCCTTGATGAGAGTAAAGATGATGATGAGAATGATGGTAATGATAACAACACAAAGGGGTAAAAAGAAAGATAGCAGAGAGGAAAAGAGGGACTGGAGTGATAGTACAGTGGCCAACCTGGGTTCGATTCCCAGAATCCCATATGGTCCCTTGGGCAGCACCAGGAGTAATTCCTGACTTCAAAACCAGGATTAACCCCTGTGCATCGCTGAGTGTGATCTCCCCTCAAAAAAAATCAAAGAGGAAAAGAGTTATTGGAGTAGTCGAAATGAAGTTAAAGTAGAGAGAATATGGAGATAACGTATGGAGGAAGTGTAGGGAAGAGGAAAAAAATATTTTACAATTTTCAGACATCACCCTAGCACAGTGTTTTCTCTTGATACTCTTTTAAATGTGGGGTCTTCTATTCTCTTAACTCCTCACTTTTGTTCTAGCAATAGCATGCTTATATTTAGGCCTAAATGTTTGTCTTAGCATGGTTCTCTAAAGGACTTCAAGTGGAATAATGTCTAAAGTGTATTGTCACTTCTTTGCTTTTTTTCAAAACACTTTCAAAAATCCTCTTTGTGGACTGATCTTGAGGATAGGAATAGGTGTCCCGGCTGACACAGAGCCTGGGGTAGATGAGGGGGTGGTTACAGGGAAACAAGACTTCTTTTGTCATCACCGCCCTGGCTTCGAGCTGCTTTTGAGTGCTGGCACATCTGTCCCTCAGGAGGAGCTTGTCAAGTCAGAAAAAAAAAAATGAACAAAACTGTTACAGGCAAAAAAACTTTTCTACCCCACTATACACATGGAGCTGTGTCAGTAATAGCGAGGGGAATGGAAAACCAAGATTCATTTGCCATTGGAGAAAGTTCACAAAGAACAGTCAACATACTTGTTTGCATTTAATAATGAATTAGATGCTAAGTGGAGGATATAAAGCCCCTGACACTTCAAAGGAAACAGTTGACATCATACCTGAAGAAAATTTGATCTGTGTGTTATCACATCATTCAATTTCAGAAGAGCTTGGAAGCACCTTAGAAAACCATGAATTCTTGTGGTCCTACTGGCTCTTGTGTGCAACAGCCAGGTGGCTCCTATATGGCACCATCATTCTTAACTCAATTAAAGGAAAATATGGTGCCCAACTGACTCTCCATATGACAGAATCTCCAACTCAACCTTAGTTGTTGTGTCATTTTGTCTAAATTACTTAACACCTCTGACACACTGACACCAGATTATTCTACAATCAATAATATCTGTACCCTCAAAAACAGAAACCAGGAACAGGCCCAAATAAGGAGAACCTTCTCTCATGACTACAAAAATCTACCCACAAACTTGGATTAATCACAGAAATAAATCCCAATAAAAAAGTGACAGAAGGAAAATCCCAAAATCCCAACAAATAAATAAGTAACAGAAGGAAAGGTATCCCAGATGGATTTAAGACAAAGGGTTGTACTCACCAGTAAATAAAACCCCAATGCAAAAAATCAGGTTGCAATCAGTAACCAGTGAAGGTATTCCCAAGGTCTGGGATCTTGCCCTGGGAACAAGAGAAAGGGATTATGGCAGCACTATGCACCATTATCCTATAATCCTATAGTATCAGCACCAGGGAAGACTACAAACAGGGGACTGTCACAGGCAGTGTTTTGGTGACTTCTCATAAACTAGCTGGTGGATGCCAGAATAACAGTCACCAGAAGACCCCACTTTGGTGACCACTTGCAACCATTTTATAGAAATGTCATTTGAATCTGATGTGTAGTACCAGACCCTGCATGAAAATTCCTCAGAAAAGCTCACTCACTTTTTTTTAATTTTATTTTATTATTTTTTAAAGTTGTAGATTTACATTTTTTTGTGCTTTGGTTTCAATTATACAATGATCAGATACCCATCCCTCCACCAGTGCCCATTTTCCACCACCATGGATAATATCCCTCCCACCCCCATCCCCCCATCCCCCCTGTCTCTGTGGCAGGGCAATCCCCTGTGTTCTCTCTCTCCTTTTGGGTGTTGTGGTCTGCAAAAGAGGCATTGAGTGGCAAACATGTTCAGTCCATAGTCTACTTTCGACATGCATCTCCCCTCCTGGGAGGATCCTCCAAACATCCTTTATTTGGTGCTCCCTTCTCTATCTGAGCTGCCCTTTCCTCTAGGATACCCGGCTGGCCTCTAAGTTATGGAGTAATCCTCCTGGTGCTGATCTCAGCTATTCTTGGGTATTAATCTCATACTTTGTTACTTTATATCCCCCAGATGAATGCAATCTTTCTATGTCTATCCCTCTCTTTCTGACTCATTTCGCTTAGCATGATACTTTCCATATTGTACCACTTGTACGTAAATTTCATGACTTCATCTTTTCTAACAGCTACATAGTACTCCATTGTGTAGATATACCAAAGTTTCTTTAACCAGTCATCTGTTCTTGGGCATTCAGGTTTCTTCCAGTTTCTGGCTATTGTAAAGAGTGCTGCAATGAACAAACAAGTGCAGATGTCACTTCGACTATACATTTTTGCCTCTCTGGGATATATTCCCAGGAGTGGTATTGCTGGGTCAAATGGGAGCTCAATTTCTAATTTTTTGAGAATCGTCCATACTGTTTTCCAGAAGGGCTGAACCAGTGGACATTCCCACCAAGAGTGAAGGAGTGTCCCTTTCTCGCCACATCCACGCCAGCATCGGTTGCTTTTGTTCTTTTGAATGTGGGCCAGTCTCTGAGGTGTGAGATGGTATCTCATTGTGGTTTTGATCTGCATCTCCCTGATGATTAATGATGTAGAGCATTTTCTCATGTGCTTTTTTGCCATTCGGATTTCTTCTTTGAGAAAGTTTCTGTTCATTTCATTGCCCCATTTTTGGATGGGCTTGGATGTTTTCTTCTTGTGGAGTTTAACCAGTATTTTGTATATCCTGGATATCAACCCCTTGTCAGATGTGTATTCGGTGAATATCCTTTCCCATTCTGTAGACTGTCTTTGTATTTTGGTCACTGTTTCTTTGGAGGTGAAGAAGCTTCTTAGTTTAAGATAGTCCCATTTATCTATCTCTGTTTTCACTTGCTCGGCCAGTGGCGTGGCATCTTTGAAGATACCATTAGCTTCAATGTCATGGAGGGTTTTGCCAACTTTATCTTCAATGTACCTTATGGTTTCTGGTCTGATGTTGAGGTCTTTAATCCATTTTGATCTTACTTTTGTACATGGTGTTAGGCAGAATTCTGAGCCTATTTTTTTGCATGTAGCCGTCCAGTGATGCCAACACAATTTACTAAAGAGGCTTTCCTTACTCCACTTCACATTACTTGCACCTTTATCAAAGATTAGATGAGCATATGATTGAGGGGAGATGTCAGTGTATTCAACCCTGTTCCATTGGTCTGCAGTTCTGCCTTTGTTCCAGTACCATGCTGTTTTAATTATTACTGCTTTGTAGTACCGTTTGAAGTTCGGGAGGTTGATTCCTCCCATTTTCTTTTTCCCAAGAATTGCTTTAGCTATTCATGGGGGCTTATTGTTCCATATAAATTTCAGGAGTGTTTGCTCCATTTCTTTGAAGAATGTCATGGGTATCCTTATAGGGATTGCATTGAATTTATACAATGCTTTCGGTAGTATTGCCAAACCGAATCAGAAATGAAAAGGGGGTCATTACAACAGAAACCACAGAAATTCAGAGGATCCTCAGGGAGTACTTTGAGAAGCTTTATGCCACGGAACATCAAAACCTCGAGGAAATGGATAAATTCCTAGACTCCTACAGACTCCCAAGGCTGAACCAAGAAGACCTGGAATACCTGAACAGACCTATCACCATCAAGGAAATTAAAATGGTAATAACAAGTCTCCCCAAGCACAAAAGTCCTGGCCCGGATGGATTCACTAGTGAATTCTTCCAAATCTTTAAAGAGGACTTACTCCCGATGCTCTTTAAGCTTTTCCACGAAATTGAAATATCAAAAACACTTCCGAACAGTTTCTACGAAGCAAATATCATACTGATACCAAAAGAAGACAGAGATACCACAAAGAAAGAGAATTACAGGCCGATATCCCTGATGAACACAGATGCAAAGATCCTCAACAAACTACTAGCAAATAGAATCCAACTACTCATCAAAAAGATCATACACCATGACCAAGTAGGATTCATCCCAGGGATGCAAGGATGGTTTAACATTCGGAAATCAATCAACATAATCCACCATATCAACAAAAGAAAAGATAAAAAGCATATGATCATATCAATAGATGCAGAGAAAGCATTTGATAAGATCCAGCACCCCTTTATGGTGAAAACCCTAGCCAAAATGGGTATAGAGGGGACCTTCCTCAACATAATTAAAGCCATCTACCACAAGCCTACAGCAAGCATCATCCTCAATGGGGAAAAACTGAGAGCCTTCCCTCTAAGATCAGGGACGAGACAGGGATGCCCACTCTCTCCACTGCTGTTCAATATAGTACTGGAAGTACTTGCAATAGCGATTAGGCAAGAAAAAGATATTAAGGGCATTCAGGTAGGAAAGGAAGAAATAAAGCTCTCACTATTCGCAGATGATATGATACTCTACTTAGAGAACCCAATAACCTCCACCAAAAAACTCCTAGAAACAATAGACTCGTATAGTAAAGTTGCAGGTTATAAAATCAATACCCAAAAGTCCATGGCTTTCCTATACGCAAACAGTGAGAGAGAAGAAAGCAACATGAAAAAAACAATCCCGTTCACAATTGTGCCCCAGAAAAT
Organism: Sorex fumeus; assembly: GCF_029834395.1. Classification (NCBI taxonomy): domain Eukaryota; kingdom Metazoa; phylum Chordata; class Mammalia; order Eulipotyphla; family Soricidae; genus Sorex; species Sorex fumeus. The sequence goes on along the minus strand of NW_026606059.1, from coordinate 46,193,903 downwards.
CAAGTACCTAGGAATCAGCTTAACTAAGGAAGTAAAGGACCTGTCCAAAGAAAACTACAAAACGCTACTTCAGGAAATAAAAGAGGACATGAGGAAATGGAAAGATATCCCCTGCTCATGGGTCGGGAGACTTAACAAAAGCTCACTCACTTTAAACTAATATCTGAACTAAGATGGTGAGGGTTATAAGCAGATCCACTGTTTATAATTTCCATATACCTGCAGGTAAGCAAACAGGAACCCTATAATGAGAAAGTTTCCTATGGTCTTCCCAAAGTCAACCAGTTACCTATGGGGTTCCCACAGCCTATTGTGCCCTTATTCATCTCTAGAGGGTGTTCTCTGTGACTGAACATCTTAAATCCCCTCTCAACACATGTTCCTCAGCAGCTACCCAACGGGCCTGTGTGAACACAACAGGGAAGCCTAGGCACTGCTAGAGATGAGACCGTGAAGTCCTCATTAGCCCTCTCGATCTGGGTACCTATGTGTCTCTAAGTATGTGCAAACTTATATACCCATATTACTCCTTAGATTTGGCTGAGCCTGGAATATAGCAGACACTGAGTACTCATGACTGCACCCTGAGTTTCCATCTAGATTCTTCAAAATTGGTGAAAAGGTGCTTCTCAACCACTGAGAATAACAGTATAAAATAAATATGTTGAACACACAAAATACAAGAGGTTTCTCCACTTCTTCTTTTAGCTATTGTCATAGAAAGTTGAGCTAACTTCCCATACACAGTTTCATTTTATACTCACTAATTGATTGTCTGTTTAGAAACAAGGTATAGCTTCCTTAGCAAATTTCTGCAGTGATTCCTATAGATTATGGCTTTTCCAGTTTCTACATTTACCCAGTATGGATTTTCTAAAATTGATGAGATTGTATTAACGGTGGCAGCAGGTAAACTTTTCACTAGAGATACACAATTGCTGCCAGATTGCCCTCCAATTTTTAAATTGCCTTGACATAAGATGCAACTTTGAAAAGGTCAAGGTTAGTACTTATCAGATCACAAGTGCACTGCAAGAAAATTTCAGTGACCATTTTGTGTATAACACAGCATAATTGATAACTGAAAAGCAGTTGCAAGCACACTTAGTATTAAGTGGAATTATTAAATATTATATTATAAACAGATGGTTTATTCTCTCTCCCCCTTCGTTAAAGTTCTGCTGACCAATAATTTGAATTTTTCCATCTATTCCCTGTCAAGAACTGTTCTAAGAGATATCAAAATAATTTCTAGAATAGAAATAGAATCATTGCTTTTTTCATGATTCCTTATTTCCCATTTACTTATATTTTAAATGTCTAAGTAAAATAAGTCTCAGTGTTAAGTTAGAGGCAAATGTGACCAGTTTCTCTTATGTCTCTCATCTAGCTGAGAAGTATAAACTTCGCATTCACTTCTATCCCTAAGACATAGCCTTCACAAATACATTAAAAATAGCATCACAGAGCATAATAGTTATTTTCACAGGTACTATTTTTCTATTTGCATGCCACATTTTCTACATTTTTTGTTTGTTTATGGAACACGCTATTCTGATTGCAAAGATGAATTAGTGGCCATACCTGGCATATCATAGTAAAGCATTACTTTAAGCACATAATTGATTTAGGACTATCTATACATGATCAGACTGAATATACCTGAAGCCTTGTATGGGAAATTTTTGCTATTTGTGCATACAAGTTTTTTTTTCATTTCCCCTTTGCATGTGGGAAAGTAATGAGGAATGAATTACACTATACACATTTGCTGTCACCTGCATGCATCCATGTGAATGAATATGGTCATAGCTAGAGAAAAGCAACTCTAAGTTTAGACAGCAGGAGAGCAACATCCTGACACACATGAAATCCTCTTTTCAAATATATTAATTTAGGTTTTTGTTTTAGAACATAACCCTTTTATAACACACCTGTGATCATTTTGTGTCTCTATACAAGGAAATGTAGTAATATTGGTCCTTTTAAAGGAAAAGAAGAGTGACTAGTCATATCCAGAGGTGAGTAAATATCTTAAGACATGTGATGTACTTCTCAGAACAACCAAAACTACACTTTATAATGCTCCTGAAAAGTATGCCTTATTCTCTCTTTAAAAAATCTGAAACACTGGCTGGAGAGATAGAACTGGAGATAAAGTGCTTGTCTTGCACACATCCAATCTGGGTTTGATCCCAACATCCTATATGAAGTGATTCCTGAATGAAAAGTCAGGAGTAACTTCTGAACACCACCAGATGTGGTACACAAAAACAATCCATAAAATCTTAAACAATACATAATTAAATAAACTACATTCCCTCTCTGTAAAAGCAAATTCAAGGTTGTTGAAGCACCCTGGACTAGGCTCCCAAAGAACTGCCTTAGAAAAAGTGAATCTTTCGGGGCTGGAGCAATAACACAGCGGGTAGGGCCTTTGACTTGCACCTGGCCGACCCAGGTTTGATTCCCAGCATCCCATATGGTCCCCTGAGCACTTCCAGGAGTAATTCCTGAGTGTATGAGCCAATAGTAACCCCTGTGCATTGCCAGGTGTGAACCAAAAAGCAAAAAAAAAAGTTAACTTTTTAAGCTTCTTGACTCCAGTAAGTAGAAGAAAAGAGTCCTGTACTTTCCACACCTCAGTATCCTGGATGAATGTGTAGTTGGATTTAAGATCTTTCCTGGGCATCTGTGGTTCATCTTCAAGATCCAGCTCTGGAGTAACTTAGACATTACCTGGAGGTACATAGTAACGGGTGCCACAATCTTTTTTGTAAAATTTTTCAATTTAGTTTTTATAAAGTTGTTCACAATAATTGATTACATTAAAAATTTCAACACCAATCCGACCACTATCACAAACCTTCCTACCAACATTATTTCAAATTTTCCCACCACCACTAAAGCCTATTCCAGAGGCAAATGCTAAATAATTCATTTTGTATTGCTTGTTATGAATAGTATGAGATGTTGTGTGGCCATTTTCATGAATGCATTCTTCTGGAATTCTAATTTTTTAATTAATTGGGGTCTGGACACATCTCTACTTCATGCTGCTCTCTTCTGAGAATCATTTGTAAGTCTCTGGATCACAGCCATTAATAGAAGTGCATATATCGTTGCCAGTGACTGATTTTGAATTATTGGGATAGAATCTGACAATGGATATCCTCTCCGTGCTGTACCAGGATGATGACCAGCTCCTTGTATCCCTCGTCACATGCCCAGTGGAGCAGGGTCCTGCCCTCTTCAGCTTTCACTTTCATGTGTATGCTCTTCCATTTGATGGCTTTCTTTACACAGTCAAAGCTGTTTTCCCTGCCATAATCCCTCCCACTTGCACCTCCCTGGAGGGAAGCCTGCTTCATGAACCTCCGAGGGAAGCTCCAGCACCTCTTGGTGCCATGGGCTGCCTACAGCTTCTTGGAATCCAAACTCACTGGCCCCAGGTTCTTGCAACCGTGTGAGGGTCCCAGATCAATTGATGCTGGCTCACCAGCAGGAGAGTGGGGTTGGTGGGGTTGAGCGGCAGAGACAGGGCTGGGGGCGGGGCACAATCTTTTGGAGCATTGAAACCATTTGTGCTCTAGTATTTTGATGAAAAACAGAAAGGGGCAAGTCTGAGAGAACAATAATGAGGGAACTGATAACATCACTAAGGAAGTTGATAACATCACAGTGAAACTGTCACCAGAAAGTTGGTAAAAGATAGGAGAGGTAATGGTTGGCAGAGGTAAAAGATAGCAGGGGAAAAAAAGGTTGAACCTGAGTGGATGAGGCTTATGAGGGTCTTTCCAATGCATGCCAAACTGACCCATAGAAAAGAGATCCACAAAGAACCAATAGCTGAAGTTTTAATTGTTAATGCACTAGAAAGTGTCCTCTATTATAGGTAGAATCGTGCTATGATTGCATTAAAGAGTTGAAACGGCACCAGTGTGAACTTCATTTTAATCAAACAGATGGCACTAGGGAGATAGCTTTCTCTTGAACCTACAAAGATAAGACGAGAAGCAGCCAAAACAAAGGCACTGAGACCACCAAAGCAGGATACTGTAATTGCAAGTGGCATTGTCTACTTCAATATTCCACATATCTGGTTTGAAAAAATCTAAGCAACTGTTTCACTGGACAGGATGTCCATCATGTACAGAGTAATAGGACACATTAGTTAAGGTGTAGATGATGGTGACATTAGTTAAGATGTAGATAATGGCAACAGAAATAGTAATGGAAAGGGATAGATTCCTCTCAACATTCTTTTTTTTTTTTTTACTTTTTTTTTTAATTTTTTTTTAATTTTTTTTCCCCTTTATTGTATTTTATTTTTTTTTAAAGTTGTAGATTTACAATTTTTTGTGCTTTGGTTTCAATTATACAATGATCAGATACCCATCCCTCCACCAGTGCCCATTTTCCACCACCATGGATAATATCCCTCCCACCCCCATCCCCCCATCCCCCCTGTCTCTGTGGCAGGGCAATCCCCTGTGTTCTCTCTCTCCTTTTGGGTGTTGTGATCTGCAAAAGAGGCATTGAGTGGCAAACATGTTCAGTCCATAGTCTACTTTCGACATGCATCTCCCCTCCTGGGAGGATCCTCCAAACATCCTTTATTTGGTGCTCCCTTCTCTATCTGAACTGCCCTTTCCTCCAGGATACCCGGCTGGCCTCTAAGTTATGGAGTAATCCTCCTGGTGCTGATCTCAGCTATTCTTGGGTATTAATCTCATACTTTGTTACTTTATATCCCCCAGATGAATGCAATCTTTCTATGTCTATCCCTCTCTTTCTGACTCATTTCGCTTAGCATGATACTTTCCATATTGTACCACTTGTATGTAAATTTCATGACTTCATCTTTTCTAAGAGCTACATAGTACTCCATTGTGTAGATGTACCAAAGTTTCTTTAACCAGTCATCTGTTCTTGGGCACTCAGGTTTCTTCCAGTTTCTGGCTATTGTAAAGAGTGCTGCAATGAACAAACAAGTGCAGATGTCACTTCGACTATACATTTTTGCCTCTCTGGGATATATTCCCAGGAGTGGTATTGCTGGGTCAAATGGGAGCTCAATTTCTAATTTTTTGAGAATCGTCCATACTGTTTTCCAGAAGGGCTGAACCAGTGGACATTCCCACCAAGAGTGAAGGAGTGTCCCTTTCTCGCCACATCCACGCCAGCATCGGTTGCTTTTGTTCTTTTGAATGTGGGCTAGTCTCTGAGGTGTGAGATGGTATCTCATTGTGGTTTTGATCTGCATCTCCCTGATGATTAATGATGTAGAGCATTTTCTCATGTGCTTTTTTGCCATTCGGATTTCTTCTTTGCCTCTCAACATTCTTAATCTTGTCAGTGACATAGTTGAAGGTTCTCAGCCTAAGTAGCAAAACAGAGCCTAGTTCTGTGCCAGGTCTATACTGCACAGGTTGGAAAAGATGAGCAAACCCTCAAAAGAAATTTCAGAATGACTTGAGTGTCTCTGGCAAAGTCTAACAAAGCCTGCAATGATGAAAGTGGTTAAGATCAATACTTTAGCATTGGTGAAGCTATCTTGTACTGGGATTCACTGTTTGATATATGCATGACTAACAAAGAGAGGTTACCTCCAATCTCCAGGGACTAGATGAACAGGAACAGGAGAGGCAAGGGGGATGTTTTAAACTGCAGCAGTTGTTGACTATATAACAAGGTTGCTGTTTATGTTTAATTAGGTTGAAGGTTTTTGGGAGAGCTGGGGACAATGGACAACGGTGCTCATGGCTGACTTCTGGCTCTGTGCTCAGAGATCATTTCTAGCAGTCTCAGGGGACAATATGGAGTGCTGGGGATTATTACAATGTTCCAATACCTTTCCCTTCACCAGTGTACATTTCCCACTACCAATGTTCCCAGTTTGTCTCCCGTCCTGTGCATTCTTGCACTGCCCTGAGGGTCACCTGCATGCAAGACAAGTGCACCACCCAGTGTACTGTTGCTATGACACTTAGGTTGAGGTTGGGTTTTTTTTGCAGCTTTTAATACCTTAACTAATATATGGGCTGGAGCAATAGCACAATGGTAGGGCATTTGCCTTGTGCTCAGCTGGCCCAGCTGAGCAGGGTTCCATTCCTCCACCCCTCTGGAGAGCCCGGCAAGCTACCGAGAGTATCTCGCCTGCATGGCAAAGCCTGGCAAGCTACCGGTGACATATTTAATATGGTCAACACAGTAACAAAAAGTCTCATGATGGAGACATTACTGGGCCCGCTCGAGCAAAATTGATGAACAACGGGAGGACCGTGACCATGACCGTGAACTAACATAAGAATTGTACTGGAAGTAGGGATAAGGATTTGGAAACTTACTTGTTGGGACTGGCTTTGTCAAGAAAGGATGCTAGGATTTTCATTGTCTCTGTCACTCTTTTACAGTAAATTAGTTTTGTTTTGCTTTTAATTTTGAGAAAGGTAGTAGAGTGTCTAGTTATAGGTTTCCTATGGAGTATCTTGGGACATCAATCTTGCACCCAAATAAAAATGGGACTTTAATGACTTAACAGAAAAATGTCCAGGATAATAGAAGTGGGAGCTCTATATCTTGGTCTTCAACAGACTTCTTCAACTAGGAGACAAATGTTTCTAAGTAAAAGCCAAAAGAAAATGGTATGCATCACCACTCAATGCCTCTTTTGCAAACCACAACACCCAAAAGGAGAGAGAGAACAGATGGGAATGCCCTGCCACAGAAGCAGGGTGGGATGGGGGTATGAGGGGTGGGAGGGATACTAGGATCCATGGTGGTGGGAAATGGGCACTGGTGGAGGGATGGGTATTTGATCATTGTATAATTGAAACCCAAGCACAAAATTTGTAAGTCTACAACTGTACCTCATGGTGTCTCACTAATAAAAATTAAAAAATAAGAAAATGGTATGCATCTTTGACTAAGAAATGAGGCAGTCTTTCTGATGTTAAATTGCAAAGGTCACAACGTAAAATAGTCTGTAAATTTGAAAGCTGAGTTCTCTATACCAAGCTAAAATTTGTGTGTAAAAAATCAGGGCAGTAGAGTGTCAGAGAGCTAGTGAAAGTAAAGTGCTTACTTGTGAGACCCTAGTTTGATCCCTGCACCATATATGTCCCTCCAAGACCTGACAGATATGATACCTGAATGCAGAGCCAAGAATAAGTCCTGAATACAGATGAGTGTGGCCCACAACCACCCCAGACAAAAATAAATAAATAAAATAGGACATGAGAAATGTGGTCCAAGAACAGTTTCGCTGGTCTGTCAAAGGTAGGGAATCACCGTGGCATGAGCAATTGATTTGAAGCAGTCATGAGGCACAGACACTCTTACCTTGTTTTATCATCCTGTCTTGTGTTTCACTTTTCTTTGAGGAAAAAGATAGCAGCCATTAATCAGAGACCAAGGAGGGTGGCAAGAATACCAGGTCTATTGATAAGCAATTAAAAGGGAAGAATCCTGTTTCAAATGTAATGACGACATCAGTCCTGTAGTCTTTAAGAAATAAAAGTGTCAAGTAACTGACTTGGAATTTAAGGGATATTTATGACTAGAGAAATATTTAATGGCATAGAAAGAGATCTAGGTTCCTGATTCCTGAAGACAAACCCTAGGCTCATTAATGCATCTTAAATAAATCTTCAGGTCCAGAATTGAATTCTTATTATACTGACCCTTATTTACAAATAGTGAGGAAGATATCTGATAAATGGATTCTATGACAACTATGTCCTAGGAAGTCATATTTGTTGAACAAGCAGCTTCATTTAATAAGTTGATAAACTGGATCACAGAAAGATGCAAAGGTCTACCACTTCTATTCAGTGGAAATATTGGAATTGCTCTATTTCTTTCTTTCTCTCCCTTCTCTTCATAACATTTTTATCTAATTTGTTCTACATCTCAGAACCATATATTAAATTATTTAATTTAATTTATTTGCTTATTTATTTGGTTCTTCTCAAACAAGTGGTGCTCAGGGTTCTGTGCTCACGGATCACACCTGGCAGTGAGTGGAGATCATAGGTGGTGCTGAGGATTCAAGTGTCAACCATAGATAAGGAAAGATTCTTAATCCCTGTACTATCTCTCTGACCTTCACAAGTTATTTTAAAATGTTATTGTTCATACAGAGACATTTTTCTCATTATAAAAGCCTAAAATTTGTGTAACCTTTCTAAACTGTGCTTAGTTGTCAGAGAAAGAGAAAAGCCTTATATTTGGAGAGGAAAACAATGCAACGTTTAACATATAACATGATTTTGGATGCAAAATGTTGTCTTTACAGGGTAGATGTCCTGAATTAGATGGAAATGTTTCAGGACCTTAACACAGCGGGTAAAGCATTTGCCTTGCACACCACCAACTCAGGTTCAATTCCTCTGTCCCTCTCAGAGAGAACAGCAAGCTACCGAGAGTATTCTGCCCACACAGCAGAGCCTGGCAAGCTCTCCATCATCATCACTGTCATCACTGCCATCCTGTTGTTCATCGATTTCCTCAAGCAGGCACCAGTAACGTGTCCTTTGTGCTAGCCCTGAGATTTTAGAAAGTGCCACATTTGAGACTCTTTCAGGGTCAGGAGAATGAGACCCATCATTGTTACTGGTTGTTGGCATACTGAATACGCTACAGGAAATTTGTCAGACTCTGCCGTGTGGGTAGGATACTTTTGGTAGCCTGCCAGGTTCTCCAGAGTAAGAACTAGATAATAATGTCTTCCGGGATCTGGGTTTTATAGTCTCTGGTCTTGGTCATTGATGGGATTACGCGGCGCCGACACAGCTGATGGGTGTAATGCCTACATACTGGAAGATGGGGGATCTGGGTGGAGGAGGCCCAGTTCCAACCCAAGCAGGCTTGGAGATCTATGCCCCGGGTCCATCACACCTGGGTTCCTCTGCCAGTTCATTCATGCGTGGGGCTCTTCCAAATGTGTGGAGAGTGGTCTTAGCATGGCTGTGACTGGAACCGGAGGTATTCAGCTGCCGGGGCTCTGCTCGGGGCAGAGAGGGAAACTCAACCCACTCTCCTCCAAGCTCCCCATGGCATATTCAATATGCCAAAAATAGTAACAACAAGTTTCCCAATGGAGAGATTACTGGTGCCAAGATGAGAAAATCGATGAGCAATGGGAGGACAGTGCTACAGTGCTGATGTATACTAAAACTACTTATCACTATGTAGGGAAATACAGAATATATAGTATACAAATTTTGTCTTGGTAATTTGAAACTCCTTCCTCTGCCCACCATACAGGTGACACAGATCTAAAGGCAATTCTTGAATTATTTTATTGCTCTCTGAATTTTTAAAAATTTTTATTAGTTTAACACTATGAGGTACAGTTGTAGACTTACAAATTTTGGTGCTTGGGTTTCAGTTATAAAATGATCGAGTACCCTCCATCAGTGCCCATTTCTACCACCAATGATCCCAGAATCCCTCCCTCCCCCATCACACATCCCACCCCGCCTCTGTGGCAGGGCATTCCCTTTTGTTATCTCTCTCATTTTGGGTGCTGTTGTTTGCAAAAGAGCCATTGAGTGGCAATCGTGTTTGGTCTATAGTCTACTTTCAGCATGCATGCCCTATCCTGGGAGGATCCTCCCAACACCCTTTATTTGGTGTTCCCTTCTATATCTGAGCTGCCTTTCCCCCTAGCCTGTGAGGCTGGCCTCCAAGCCATGGAATAAATCTCCCCTGGTACTTATCTCAGCTATTGATGCGTGTTAGTCTCCTATTTTATACTCTATGTACCCCAGATGAATGCAATATTTCTATGTCTGTCCCTCTCTTTCTGACAAATTTCACTTAGCATGATACTTCCCATGTAGTACCACTTGTGTGTAAATTTTATGACTTCATCTTTTCTAACAGCTACATAGTACTCCATTGTGTAGATGTACCAAAGTTTCTTTAACCAGTCATCTGTTCTGGGGCACTCAGGTTTTTTCCTGATTCTGGCTATTGTAAACAGTGCTGCAATGAACACACAAGTGCAGATGTCACCTGGACTATACTTTTTTGCCTCTCTGGGATATATTCCCAGGAGTTGTGTTGCTGGGTCAAATGGGAGCTCAATTTCTAATTTTTTGAGAATCATCCATACTGTTTTCCGAAAAGGTTGAACCAGTCGGCATTCCCACCAGCATTGTAGGAGGGTCCCTTTCTCGCCATATCTGAGCCAATACCGGTTGCTTTTGTTCTTTTGGATGTGGGCCATTCTCTGTGGTGTGAGATGATACATCATTGTGGTTTTGATCTGTATCTCCACGATGGTTTATGATGTAGAGCATTTTCTCATGTGCCTTTTTGCGAATCGGATTTCTTCTTTGAGAAAGTTTCTGTACATTTCTTCGCCCCATTTTTGATGGGGTTGGATGTTTTCTTCTTGTGGAGTTCAATCAATACTTTGTATATCCTTGATATCAACCACTTGTTGGATGGGTATTGGGCGAATAAACTTTCCCATTCTGTAGATTGTCTTTGTATTTTGGTCACTGTTGCTTTTGATGTGCAGAAGCTTCTTTGTTTAAGATAGTCCCATTTGTCTATCTCTGCTTTCACTTGTTTGGCCAGTGGTGTCACATCTTTGAAGATATCGTTTGCTTCAATGTTGTGGAGGGTTTGCCAAACTTCTCTTCAATGTACCTCATGGATCCTGGTCTGATGTTTAGGTCTTTAATTCATTTTTATTTTACTTTTGTACATAGTGTTAGGCAGAGATCTGAGCCCATTTTTTGCAAGTAGCCGTCCAGTTTTGCCAGCACAATTTATGAAAGAGGCTTTCATTGCTTCACATTTCTTCTCCCTTATCAAAGATTAGATGAGCATATGTTTTGGGGGGAGATGTCAGTATATTCAACCCTGTTCCATTGGTCTGCAGCTCTGTCTTTGCGCCAGCACCATGCTGTTTTAATTATTACTGCTTTGTAGTAGAGTTTGAAGTTAGAGAGGTTGATTCCTCCCATTTTCTTTTTCCCAAGAATTGCTTTAGCTATTCGTGGGGGCTTATCATTCCATATGAATTTCAGGAGTGTTTGCTCCATTTCTTTGAAGAATGTCATAAGTATCATTATAGAGATCACATTGAATTTGCCATTTTTGACAATGTTAATTCTCCTGATCAAAGAGCAGGGGATATCATTCCATTTTCTCGTGTCCTCTTATTTCCTGAAGTAGGGTTTTGTAGTTTTCTTTGTACAGGTCTTTTACTTCCTTAGTTAAGCTGATTTCTAGGTACTTGATTTTCCTGGGCACAATTGTGAACAGCATTGTTTTCTTCATGTCACTTTCTTCTCTTTCACTATTTGTGTATAGGAAAACCATGGACTTTTGGGTATTGATTTTATAGCCTGCAACTTGACTATATAAGTCTATTGTTTCTAGGAGTTTCTTGGTAGAGGTTTTAGGGTTCTCTAAGTATAGTATCATATCATCTACGAATAGTTAGACCTTAATTTTCCTTTCCTACCTGAATGCCCTTAGTATTTTTTTCTTGTCTAACCTCTATTACAAGTAATTCCAGTACTATATTGAACAGCAGTGGAGAGAGTGGGCATCCTTGTCTCCTCCTTGATCTTAGATAGATGGCTCTCAGTTTTTCCCCATTGAGGATGATGCTTGCTGTAGGCTTGTGGTATATGGCTTTATTTATATTGAGAAAGTCCCCTATATACCTATTTTGGTGAGAGTTTTCATCATAAACCGGTGCTGGATCTTCTTAAATGCTTTCTCTGCATCTATTGATATGACCATATGGTTTTTATGTTTTCTTTTGTTGATATGATGTATTATGTTGATTGATTTCCGAGTGTTAAACCATCCTTGCATCCCCGGGATGAATCCCACTTGGTCATGGTATATGATCTTTTTGATGAGTAGTTGAATTGTATTTGCTATTATTTTGTTGAGAATCTTCACATCCGTGTTCATCAGGGATATCAGCCTGTAGTTTTCTCTTCTTGTGGTGTCTTTGTTTCCTTTTGGTATTAGAGAGATATGGACTTCATAGAAACTGGGAGAGTTTCTGTTTTTTCAATTTTCTGGAAAAGCATTAGAAGAACTGGCAATAGGTCCTCTTTAAATGTTTGGAAAAATTCGCTAGTGAATCATCTGGACCTGGGATTTTGTTTTGGGGAAGACTTTTGATTATAGTTTCAATTTCCTTGATGTTAATTGGTCTATTCATGTACTCCTGATCTTCTTGATTCAGCCTTGGGAGATTATAGGAATCCAAGAATTTATCCATTTCTTCTAGGTTCTCTTGTTTTGTGGCATACAGACTTTCAAAGTAGTCTCTGATGATCTTTTGAATTTCTTTGGTTTCTGTTGTGATATCCCTCTTCACTTTTCTGATTAGGTTTATTAAGGTTCTCTCTCTCTCTTGCTTTGTGAGTCTTGCTAGTGGTTTATCTATCTTGTTTATTTTCTCGAAGAACCAGCTCTTGGTTTCATTGATCTTTTGGATTGTTTTTTTGGTTTCCATGTCATTGATTTATGCTCTAAGTTTTATGATCTCTTTACTTCTGCCTAATTTGGGCTCCTATTGTTGATCATTTTCTAAGATTTTGAGCTGTGTAGTCAAGTTTTTTTATGTGGGTCCTTTCTTCCTTCCTGAGAAATGCTTGCAGAGCTATAAATTTTTCCCTTAACATGGCTTTAGCTGCATCCCATAGGTTCTGGTAGCTCATGTCTTCATTCTCATTTGTTTCCCGGTATCTTTTGATTTCGTCCTTGACTTCCTTCCTGACCCACTTGTTGTTAAACAATGAGTGTTTAATTTCCAGGTGTTTGATTGGATTCTTCGTGTCTGTGTGTGATTAACTTCTATTCTCAGTTCATGATGGTCTGTAAAGATTGTTGATACTATTTCTATCTTCCTGATTCTTTTGAGGTATGTTTTGTGTCCTAGCACATGGTCTATTTTGGAAAATGTTCCATGTGCACTGGAGAAGAATGAATGTGTATTCTTTCTTTTGGGGTGTTAAGGCCTGTATATTTCTATAAGCCCTCTCTCTTCTATTTCTTCCTTCAAAGCCAATGTTTCCTTGCTAAATTTTGTTCTTGTTTATCTATCCAGAGGTGATAAGGCGATGTTGAAATATCCAGCTACTATTATGTTGCTAGAAATGTCCTCCTAAAAATCTGTTAGCAGTTATTTTAAATATTTAGGTGTTCCCTCATTAGGTGCGTATACATTTAAGAGTGTTATTTCTTCCTGATATACGTATCCCTTGATGAAGAGAAAATAGCATTCGCTATCCCTTCTAATCTTTTTCAACATGAAATTAATGTTGTCGAATACTAGTATGGCCAACCCAGCTTTTTTGAGGAAGCTGTTTGTTGCAGGATTGTTTTCCATTCTTTAACTTTGAGTCTGCGTTTGCTGTGACTGTTCAGATGAGTTTCTTATAGACAGCAGAATGTTGGGTTCTGTCTCTGAATCCATTTTACCACTCTGTGTCTCTTAATTGGTGAATTTAGACTGTTGATGTTGAGAGAGATTATTGTTATGGGGTGTTGTGTCATCTTACTGTAAGGGTCTGTTGTGCTTGTAGGGTTTGTCTTGTCTTACAGTAGCCTCTTTAGCCCTTCTTTTAGGTTTGTTTTGAGTCTATGATGTTCCTGAGCTGCTCTTTTTCCAGAAAACAGTGTACCCTTCTTTCAAGTTTGAGGGAGTTGTTAGCTGGATATAGTATTCTTGGTGAAGCGTTCATTTCAGTGAGTTTTTTCACTATATCCCACTATTACTTTCGGGCTTGGAGGGTTTCCTCTGATAGGTCTGCTGTGAATCTAAGGGGGTGCTCCTTTGTATGTGATTTCCTTCTTTGACCTTGCTGCTTGCAGTATTGTGTCTCTGTCCACAGGATCCATCATTCTAACTATGATATGTCTTGGAGTGTTTTTGTTAGGGTCTCTTTTAGCTGGCACCCTTCATGCTTCTTGAATCTGCATGGCTGCATTGTCCAGCACTGGGAACTTTTCAGCATGATTTGTTTAACCATGGCTTTTTCACTGGGATTGTTTCCAGGAGTTTCTGGTACTACAATGTTGTTCTTCTTGGAATTATCTCCTAGGACTCTGATTTACTCTCTAACTATTTTGAGGTCTCTTGTCATTGTTTGTTGTTGCCTGTTGGCTTTGTGCAGCTGATCTTCCAGGTCATTGATTCTGTCTTCAGCTATGGCCATTCTACTGTTGAGGGCACAGACTGAGATTTTTAATTCATCTACGGAATCTTTTATTCGTGACATGTCTCTGAATAGCTTTCCAATTTCTGCTCTCATTTCGTCCTGAATTTTCTTGATTGTCCAATCCATTGTTTCTTTCATGCCTTTCATTTACTGGATATCTGTCTTACTGTTTCATTGAGTTCATTGAACATCTTCATTACTTCTTATCTGAGTTCTTTCTCAGAGAGGTCCCTTAGGTGCGTAGCACCTACTGAGGCTTCTGTACTCTTTTCATAGTCCTCTCCACGTGGTGGGGATTTGCGTTGTTTCTTCATGTTGGTGTGTAGGTATGGAGCCTGAGATATTACTTGAGATTGCTGGGCATGAGTAGATTACCTGCGGCCACATGAGCATTGACCAGTCTAAAAATAGGCCACGCCCACTTCTACAGAACCCGTGCCCACTTCTCAATAGGCCACGCCTTCTACAGGTACCTGGTGTGTGTTGGGGTACCACCTGGTGGAGGAAGAATACCAGCACAGCGTTGGGGATGAACAGGAAGAGGCCTGTGATTGTTTTTTGTGGAGATTTTTTGTGCTATATTTATTAAGGAAAGTTATGTTCTATTATCAGTATGCTTGAAATTTTAGAATGAATACTTACACCATTTGAGATGAGGCAAAGTGGGTGAAACACTGAGTTTCAAGTTCTGGTTTCTGATGTTATTTGACCTTTATTAGTTCATCTGACATATCCTACAATTATGTAAAGGGATCTAGTAGTTTGGAGCAATAGCACAGTGGGTAGGGCATCTGCCTTGCACACGGCCTGGAGTTCGATTCCTCTGCCCCTCTCGGAGAGCCCAACAAGCTACTGCGAGTATTGTGCCCACACAGCAGAGCCTGGCAAGCTCCCTGTGAGATATTCGATATGCCAAACACAGTAACAACAAGTCTCACAACGGAGATGTTACTGGTGCCCACTTGAGCGAATCAATGAACAATGGGAGGATGGAATTTCCTTAAGAAAAAATAATCTAGACTCACATATGAATCTCAGAACTGAACAGCTCATTGCAGGGATGGCTCCAGACCATGCACTGGGCTGATTTCACTGGGGCACCTCAGATGGGAGCAGGCATCCTCTCTCTCTCCGTCTGCACCAGATGAACTCTGGCAGCCCCAAACCTCCAGAAACCAATAGCTACCACCCTCATGGCTGATCTTCACAGACTTGTCCTGGACACCCCGCGACCTCCACTCCCCCCTCCATGCAGGAGACTAAATTCACTGAATAACCCAGGTATGTGGGACCAGTGACAGAAAATGCCAGGCCTCATGGGGTTGGGACTGGGCTGGCCCTTCCCATCTCCCCATCATTCTGGGTTCCTGACTGTAATGCCCACGAACTGTCTCCGGTTTCTATTTAAGCACATTAATGGCCATGATCTGGAGACTCAAATATGAATCTCAGGACTGAGTAACTTGCTGCAAGGATGCTCCAGACTCCTATTATTTCATTTTTTACCACCCCAGGAGCGATATATCATACTTCTAGTTGTTGTTGAATCACAGTGAGAGAGACCCTTACAGACATCTTATACTATTCACAACAAGCAATTCAGAAATAAATGATCTAGCATCTACTTGTGGGGCAAACTTGAGTGGTAGTGGGAAACTTCGAAATACTGATGGTGGGAAGGTGTAATGGTGGTGGGATTTGTGTTGAAATATCGAACGTAATCAATTATTGTGAACAGATTTATGATAATAAAATTCAATTTTTTAAAAAAATCTAATTAAAATGAATTTCTGTCACTTCTAAATGGAGAATCCTTGAAAGATACCTATGCCTTTTCTATGTGATTGAAAATTAAAGTACCATCATGTGGTTTTATTTTTCTAAAAAAAGCTTAAAATGTGACTTACTGATCAATTAATTAAGAGGGAAACACTAGAAAAAAAGAATTTAAACAAATCATTGTTAATCATCTTTCAATGTAACCACTTGTATTATCACCGGATGTACAAACATAAAGATTCAATGAGACATGATTTTTTTTACTCAAATAATAAGTTTTTTACTCAAATAATAAATATAGCTGAAAGAAGTAGAACAGAGTAGTTAACATCCTGGGCCTCATAGTAGACTAGCTCTGGGTCAGACCACTGTTCTATCATTCAGTTATAATATGGCATTGAACAACTTAATTGTTCTCTACTAGCTTATTTTTTTCTCATCTTAAAATTATCACTAAACTATGACTGCTGTATGGATTTACTGAGTAATGTAAAAAATACTCGGTGTTACTTTTGTACTTAGATCAATAAAATGCATTTTTATTGATTTTTATTTACTCTGATTTTGCATATAAAGAATTCCATGTGCATCGGTGATCAGTAGAGTCAGAAAATTTACTTTCCACAATTCTCTCTAGTCATTATTTTGAGTTTTATGTTTTATAGCTGTTTTGCTGTATTTTGAGACTATCCCACTCTTTTATGCAATTATGTGACAAGGAGCATCACAATCTGATGTAAGGCATGAAACAAAGTGAAGAGAGACATAGTTCAACACTCAAATGTTTGCATCCTTAAGCATCCCTCTACATACACCTTTTGTACGTTATACTTAACTAGCCAAACACAATTATGGAAAACTCAATTAAGATAAGCTTGTATGCCAAAATAAACACATATTGAATTTATAAGATTTCTCAAAAGAGTTTAGTAGGAAAAAAATTTTCGTAAGTCTATTAAATTTTCCATTCAACTTTCAGCCCAAGAACAAAGACTGTTGGAAATAATTGCTTTTTAAGTGACACACACAGCAAATAACTCAAGGTAAACTCTTCTGTAATTATATTCTTGGAAGGGAAATACCTTGTGAGGAGATTGTGGATGAAACAAGAATTTCATTTTGTGCTTCTCGTTTCTATGAAAGCTTTATAATCTTTTCATTCTGATACTTGACTAGTAAGTACCTTTAGAGAAATTATCATTTTCCTTTAGAGAGCTAAGTAGATAAGTAATAAGTTAAAAGGGACTTAGAATTGGTTTTCAACTTATCTGTTGAGCTCATTCAACTGCACCTTTCACCCGTGTGTGTCTGCTTTATGTATACACACTGAAAACCTGATTTTTTTCCCTTTTTCTTTTTGTTCTTCTGTGAATATGACCAATAAATGGTCTCTTATGCCAGGCATGAAACAGTATCACTCACAGGCACCACTCTCTCCACTACATGGTTTCCAAATGTAGTCAATGTTAAAGTTCTAAATTTCATAGAATGGGAATAGAGTTACCCAAGTTTGGTCTGAGATCATCCTGGTTAGGTTTGTTCTGACTAATCAAGAGGTAATGAGCATAAACTTTGTTATGAGTTGGTGGGAGAAATATAGCTGTTGGATAGAAAGTTAAAGGCATAATGGGTTTCCCATAGGGATCTATTTCACATGCACTGATCAGCTTACTAAGGAGAAAACCTGTAACTCAGAACATTTCAATATGTTGGATAAGTCCTTTAACATTGAATGAATAGATTTGATCATTTGTCTGACCAGAAAGTCAAATGATCAAATGTCTAAGTCTGTCTGAATCTAAAGACTGGGATTCCTTTAAATCAGCAACTTTCAAAGTAAGGGGCCCAGCACTGTATATTGGATTTAAGGAAGAATTATCTTCTTTCTTCTCCTCAAGTAGAATAACAAACATCAAAGTTATCTACAATTGGTTTATTGTGCACATTGAGTTCTTGGTTTGGTTCATATGTCAAACAGGAACAAACGTTGTTGGGACAGAAAGAAGTTCTTCTGTAAGAAAAATTGATAAGTTGTACTCTCACATTCATTTGCTTATAGTTTATTGCAGTTTGTATGCACCTACTAAAGAATACGCACAAATTATGCATAATTTTACTGAATTAATGGCAACAGAGTAAATAATCTTAAAATATTGAACATAATAATAACAATATCAAAAAGCCACCTATGAGCAAAAGCATTTACTTGAAGTATAAATTCAAGGGTTGTTATTCTTAATGTAAACTCTTACTTTAAGTATGCAGTGAGCAAGCTACATTAGTTAATGAGAGTATAAACCATTACAATTAGAAAAACATTTAACATCTAAGTGTGCAGAACATTATTAATAATGATATGCTTCAGTGAAGAAAAAGGTTCTATGTACTAGAAAATGTTATATAAAGGCCCTCCCGTTGATCGTTGATTTGCTCGAGCGGGCCCAGTAACGTCTCCATTGGAGACTTTGTTGTTACTGTGTTTGGCATATCGAATACTCTCGGTAGCTTGCCGGGCTCTCGAGAGGGGCGGAGGAATCGAACTCGGGTCGGTCATGTTGGCCGCTTGTAAATGTTATATAAACTGATATTATTTTTAAAAACAATCTTTAAAGCACTTTCCTGGGCTGGAGCGGTAGCACAGCGGGTAGGGCATTTGCCTTGCTAATGGCCAACATGGCCGACCCAAGTTTGATTCCTCCGCCCCACTTGGAGAGCCCAGCAAGCTACAAAAGTATCTAGCCTGCACGGCAAATCCGGGCAAGCTACCCATGACATATTTAATATGCCAAACACAGTAACAATTGTCACAATGGAGACGTTACTGGGCCCGCTCAAGCAAATCGATGAACAATGGGCGGACAGTGACACTGACAGTGAAGCACATTCCCATTTATATTTGGGGCATTATAATCTACTAGGTTGTACTATATGACATCCTCACTTTTCTTTGGTCAAAAAGGCTGATTGTTGGTAATTTCATATTTAGAAACACATAAATAAGAGTTGTTTTTATATGATCTGAAGTAAACAAATTTGCTTCTGTTGGAAAAATTCTTTGGCTTTTTTTGATAGATAAATTCATCAACAGAGTTTGTAGACCCTTGCCTCAAATTAGATCATGTTAAACAAAGGAAGGTTTCAGTGAGATGAAAGCATTGACTGCAGCTTTGAAAAATTAAACATTTCTTAAGATGAATGCTTTCTGAAAGCAAGAACTGGGTCTTAGAGTAGAGGTTTGAAAATAGACTAAGAAATTGACATTAGATAAGATAGACAAAAAAATATATAATAACTGGGAGAAAGGAACTAATTCTCTTCAGCAGAAATGTCAAAGATAAGTATTTATTATTAAATAATGTCTTTTACAGAAAACAAATATTAAAGGCGTCATTTTACATTCCTTTTTTTTGTTTGTTTGTTTGGGAAGAGCACACCCTCTGTGTTCAGGTCTTATTCCTGACTCTATGCTTAGTGATCAATACTAGTGGGCTGAGGGATTCAGGGACCAAATGTGGTGCTGAGTATCGAATCTGGATGAGCTGCATGCAAGATAAGTGTTGCTCAAACCTTATTTTACAGTTATACCTAGAACAAGGCACCATTCATTTTTGGTGCCATGTGTCACTGAAGACCATCTTAAGGCATGTAGAAAGACACAGATTTCAATAGCGAGCCTTTGCTTTCCTCTTAAACACGAAAGATTTAACACATTTATCAGAATTAGCTACAAAGTATATTTCTCACTGTCCTTCTAAGTAAGATTTTCCTTATAAAGTGACCACAAATTTTCTACCCTTTGCCTGTATGTCAGACAGATGAAAAATAGCCAGGGTATGTCTATGACTATTTCACTAGTTCTGTGAAAAATTAGAAAAAAAATAAGACATAAATATGGTGTCCTACTTTTAAAAATGGAGAAAAATAATATAGGAAAGGTTTTTCACATGTTGTAAGCCATCATACACACCACACATGCGCACACACACACAAACACTTCTAGAACAGTGGTTTTCAACTTTTCAGTAGCTGTGGACCACCACTGACTCATGCACTAGTAGGAGGACCAGCAGTTAATAATCACAGCCCTAGGCTCTAGTTTTTAACCTTTACATAACTGAGGAACGTATTGTTCTTCTAAAAAGCAATTCAAATAACTGATGAAGCTGCTATGTGATTGGAAGGAAATTTTTGGCAGACCACCAAGAAATTTCTATGGACTGTTTTAGTCTGAGCTCCAGAATATGACATCCTTTATCAGTGAAGCAGAATTCAAGTAGATAAGCTATCAGTTCAAAGTATCCTGGAGACATCACTGTCCCTTTTGACTACAGAGAGTGAGAGACTATTTGAATGGGTGCAGAAGTCTGTCGTATAGTTTGGGCATTGCTAATACTTATTTCTAGTAACATCACCACACTACCCAACACACACACACACACACACACACACACACACACACACACACACACACACCCCAGACAATCACAAAGTGTTATACTAATGTGACACTTCCTATATTTCCTTAAACACTGATATGCATATATCTGTTAGCTAATTTTCATCACATGTATATGAGCTAGAAAACAAAATTCTTACTTAGAAAATTGATTGCAATAAAATGTATAATGAGTGAGAAGCTAAACTTTTTTCTCTAGCTGAATGATTTCCCTTAACACTTTTGTGTATCTGAATTACTTTTTGTTGTATAATTAAAATGTGTAGTTAAATAATTCCTGTGCTACTCTAAATTCTTCATGAAAAACATTGATGAATTATTGATCAACTTAGCTTACTTCCTCCTGTTATCCACGCTTGAAGTAAAGTCCAAATGCTTTTCCTGTATTTTCCTAATCGGGAATCACTAATCCCCTAGGGTCAACTAACAGAATGATTCATTAGAGGGTAGAGAAATTAACCAAGTTCTCAAATTTCCTCAGAAAACCGAGCCCTTTACTACGACAAAAATATTGTAGGTATTGTAAATATCAGGATTTTAACAGGAAACTTTGTACAGATGACATGGTCATTCATTTAGCACTAACTAGAATTTAAATTTCAATTTGTTTGACTTGATAAAGAAGTGCAAATAACTGATGTTTTCATTACTATTTTCAAACTGTTTTATTATACATTACATTATACATGATGAAGCTATTAATAATATTTTTCTTGGGGCTGGAGAAATAGCACAGCGGGTAGGGCATTTGCCTTGCACACGGCCGACCCGGGTTCAATTGCCAGTATCCCATATGGTCCCCTGAGCACCACCGGGGTAATTTCTGAGCACAGAGCCAGGAGTAACCCCTGTGCATTGTTGGGTGTGACCCAAAAAGAAAAAAAAATAATAAAAAATAATAATATTATTCTCATCTTAATCTTACAAGTAGAAAATAGGATCTGAAGAAACCATGTGTTTATTGTTTCAAGGCAAAAAGCTGTCTGTCTGTCTGTCCTCCCGTTGTTCATCGATTTGCTCGAGCGGGCCCAGTAACGTCTCCATTGTGAGACTTCTTGTTACTGTATTTGGCATATTGAATACTCTCAGTAGCTTGCCAGGCTCTCTGAGAGGGGCGGAGGAATCGAACCTGGCTCGGCCAGGTTGGCCGCGTGCAAGGCAGATGCCCTACCGCTGTGCTATCGCTCCAGCCTAAGTCTAAAAAATCAGCATAATTTCACTCCCCTTTAATTATTTTTGAAATACCTCTAAAAATATAAGAATGTTACTCAGGTCTATGGTGCGACCAGCAGATCTATCTGTACCTGTGAGGCGAGTGCATCATCAGCCTGATGGCACCTTCAGACTTCCGGATACCACAAAATTGCTGCTGTGCCTTTGGCCAGACCCCAAAAACTTGGAGCAAAGTTTACCAAGAAATTAAACGGCCATAAGTTAGGTATGTGGGAGACACACCCACAAACCACCTCTGGCTCAACTATATACTTGGAGGCATGGCCTCTCTGCTTCCTGATAAAACTGCTTAACAGCCATGATCCCAGAGACTCAGAAACAAATTTCAAAACCCAAAAACGACTTTTGGCAGAAATGCATCCAGTCCCTGCAGTAGGTTACCGGAGCCGGGCCACCCCAGGTGGGAATAGGTTTCGTGCCTTGGCCTGTTCCTCTAGGCAGCCCGGTGGCCACCATCCTTCAGAGGCCACTGGACAGTCAGGTTTGAGCGTGCAGTGACGAGAGACATGGGGCCTCATGGGATGGGGGTGGACCTGGCCCTTTCCTCCCCGTCCCAACAAGACCTCGAGTAGCCACCCACGAATGGCCTCTCTGGCTCCTGATCAAGCTGCATAATGGCCATGATCCCAGAGACTCAGGAACAAATCTCGAAACCCAGCAACTTTTGGCAGAAATGTGTCTGGACTGCGCAGTAGGTTACTGTTGCTGGGCCACCCCAGGGGGGAAAGGGTGCTGTCCCTCTACCTGCTCCCCCTTGGTGGCACAGTGGCCGCCATCCTCCAGAGGCCACTGGACAGTCAGGTTTGGGCCCGCAGTGATGAGACACGCAGAGCCCCATGAGATGAGTGTGGAGTCGACCCTTTCCCTCCCACCCCAATGAGACACTGAGTTGCCACCAACGAACAGTCACTCCTGATAAAGCCATTTAATGGCCATAATCCTGGAGATTCAGAAGCAAATCTCGGAACCCAGTGGCTTTGGGCAGAAATATGTCTTGACCCCATAGTAGGTTACTGTCACCGTGACATTCCAGGGGGGAAAGGGTGCTGTTCCTCTGTCTGCTCCCCCCTGGTGCCTCCGTGGCTGCCATCCTCCAGAGGCCATTGGACAGTCAGGCTTGGGCCCTCAGTGATAAGACACATGGGGCCTCACGGAATGGGAGTGGAGCCGGCCCTTTCCTCCCCATCTCAATGAGACCCCGAGTTACTGCCCACGAAAGGACTTTCTGGCTCCTGATCAAGCTGCTTAATGGCCATGATCCAATAGACTCAGGAACAAATCTCAGAACCCAGCAGGTTTTGGCAGAAATCCCTCCAGATTTGAGTGTTAAAATTAAAGAATTTCAAAATCACATAGCCACTGCTGCAGCCATGCAACATCATATGTTATTCATAACCAGCAATAGAAAACAAATTGTTTACTGTTGCCTTTTCAGCAGATCTGAGTGTTAGAGTAAAATCCCAAATAATAATGGTGGGTCTGGTGTCAAAATATTGAATGTAATCAGAGTAGAGAGAGAATAAGGTTGAAATCATCTGCCCCACAGGTAGGTGGAGGGTTTGGGATGGGAGTATACTGGGTTTTTTGGGGGTGGAGAATCGGCACTGGTGAAGGTACATGTGTTTCATTATATGACCAAGAATTAAACAACATAATATTTCAATACTACAATCACCACCAGTATCAACCATATCAACCTTCCTCTACCAATGTTTCCATATCCCCTCCCTCTCCAACCCCACCGTATCCCCACCTGTGAATTTTACAGGCACAACCAAGTTTCAGTGATTGCAGCTTAGATTCTCATATTTTTCAGTGTTGTTGGTTATGTGTTTTGGATATATGACAAGATCACTCATTTATATCACCAGTATAACTGAAGCCCTGATTGTCTGTTCACCCATTCCTGTTCTTTTCTTTCCCCCAGATTTCTTTCCTTCTTTGTCTTCTCTTCTATTAACACTGGAGTGGATGGTGATCTAGGCATTCCCCTTTTACTATAGTATATTTCCTCATCCAGTATTCTATATACCACAGATAAGTGAGATTATCTAGTGTTTTTCTTTATTATTTTGGCTTAAATCATTCAGCATGATATCTCCCAGTTCCAATCATGTTGTAGCTAATTGCATCTTTTAATCATTCCTTCCAGCTGCATAGTATTCCATCGTGTATACATACATCACAACTTCATGATCCATTCATCTATCATTGATTCCATATCTTAGTTATTGTACTGAGTGCAGCATTAAATAATTATGTTCACTTGTCAGTTTTGAGAGTGTTTTTATGTCCTGGGGATCATTGTCACTGTCACTGTTCTCCTGTTGTTCATTGATTTGCTCAAGCGGGCCCAGTAACGTCTCCATGTGACACTTGTTACTATGTGTGGGGGTAGAGTCCCCAAAAAGGAATTGCTGGATCATATGGCATTTCAATTTTAAGTTTATTGAGAATTCTTCATACTCTTTTCCACAGGAGTTGTACTAGAAAATATTAGTGCATGCAGTTGATGAGAGTTCCTATTTTTTTATCACACCACTCCAACACACATTGCTCCTACTACTTTTGATATGTGCCATTCTCACTGATATGATTTGGTAATACCTGATAATTTCAATGATAGTGTATTATTCTCTACTTTGTCTATTTGTTCTTTGAATGTACTGGTGATAATAGTATTCTCATATTTACTGTATTTTGTTTAACACACTTTTATTATGCATATTATTATATTAAATATACTATGTATGATGTGTTTATGTTACATAATTTTATTATGTAGCAACTATAAATCTGTTGGTTCACACAGTCTAATTCTGATCTGTTTATTCAAAGTTCTTAACTCCTATCTGACTCACAATTGTGGTAATAGGTCTCCTCTGTTTTTGACAGTTTTGAATGAAGAATTCATCCACTTAGGGGCTTTATCTTTATGAATCCTTGGAAATACAAATTTCAGTAGTGTGCCCAAAGTTACTATCAACCCAAGATGATTTTACCAAATTTCTAAACTCTAGCACAGCGGGTAGGGCGTCTGCCTTGCACGCAACCAACATGGCCGACCCGAGTTCGATTCCTCCGCCCCTCTCGGAGAGCCCGGCAAGCTACCGAGAGTATCTCGCCCGCACGGCAGAGCCTGGCAAGCTCTCCGTGACGTATTCGATATGCCAGACACAGTAACAACAAAGTCTCCAGTGGAGACGTTACTGGGCCCGCTCGAGCAAATCAATGATCAACGGGAGGGCCTTTACTTTACTTTACTCTAAACTCTCCAGATTATACAAGATCAACAAAAAGTAAATTTAAATTTAAAAATATATGTAAGTCATCATCTTTCCTCCTTCTAGTGAGATGATAACCTTGTTAGCGGGTAGGCATTTGCTTTGCATGCGGCCAATCCAGGTTCATCCATCCCTCTCGGAGAGCCCAGCAAGCTACCGAGAGTATCCCGCCCACACAGCAAAGCCTAGCAAGCTCCCTGTGGTGTATTCAATATGCCAAAAACAGTAACAAGTCTCACAATCGAGACATTACTGGTGCCTGCTAGAGCAAATCAAAGAACAACGAGAGAACGGTTCTACAGTGCTATATACAATTGCGAGGAGAATTATTTTCTTTATAAATTGTTAGGGTCATGAACCTTCTTGGACTTCAGTTCCACCTTCCACACCTTCCTGTGTATTCTCTCTCTGATTCTGAGTAATAAAAAGCTATTTATTTATTTACTCAGGCTTTTCAGTCTTCCTTTATGTTTTCAGGATCCTTCAACTGGTTAGATGATGTGGCACCTCTGCCCTCTGATGATCCTGAATTTAGATTATAAGGCTGTATCCCATGCTTCCTTATTCCAGCTCCCACAAAACAAACAAACAAGGAAAGGTTGGATCAGGTTTTTTCCTGGGGAATATCTTATCTTGAGTTTGGTAGGCTGAAGATATTTGTTTACCCCTCCCTACTTAATCTTCAATATACACTTAATTCTTTATAAAATTTAGCAAGGTGTCATGTAATTTATATGTACAGGGCAAGTGCTAGAGGCCAACTGCATTGAGTAGTGTTGTAGCACTGCAGCACTGTCCTCCCGTTGTTCATCAATTTGCTCGAGCGGGCACCAGTAACATCTCCATTGTGAGACTTGTTGTTACTGTTTTTGACATATCGAATACGCCACTGGGAGCTTGCCTGGCTTTGCTGTGTGTGCAGGATACTCTTGGTAGCTTGCTGTTCTCTCCGAGAGGGGAGGAGGATGGAGGAATCAAACCCATTAAAGGCAAATGCCCTACCCACTGTGTTATTGCTCCAGCCCATCATACAATTTACTTAATCACTTATCACTTAATCACTTAACTTCCCGTTAGTCGTCGATTTGCTTGAGCGGGTGCCAGTAACGTCTCCATTTGTCCCTGTCGCGTGCTAGTGTAGCCCAATGGCATCTGTTCGCTCCGGGAACATGAAGGGCCTCAAACCGATCGTTCATGATCTTGACGAAGAAGTCTGACCATCTGGTAGGTGGGCGGCCACTCGGTCTCTTGACATCCCGTGGAATCCAATCAGTAACAGCTCTAGTCCAACGGTCGTCTTTAAATCTCATTACGTGACCAGCCCATCTGATTTTCGACACCTTGGCAAATGAGACAGCGTCCCTGATCCTTGATCCTCGACGGATGTCAGAACTCCGGATTCATTCTCTCATTTGAGTGAAACGTGATAGTCCAAGCATAGCTCTTTCTATTCTTCTTTGGGAGACCTGAATGGCGTTCTCATCTTGTTTGCATAGGGCCCAGGTCTCTGAGGCATATGTTAATGCAGGAAGAACAGTGGAATCAAAGAGATGTGCCCGGAGCCGGAGGTTCTTCGTCCTCTTAGCTATTTCTTCGACGTTCTTGAAGGCGTTCCAAGCCGCTCTCTTCCTCCTGCGCAGCTCGGGTGCCAGGTCATTTGTCATGTTGACCTCTCGAACTAGGTAGACATAGCTGTTGCATTCGGAGATGGTCGTTCCATTGAGAGCGAATGGGGCGTCAGGAACGAGGCTGTTTCTCATAAACATTGTCTTCGTAAGATTCAGCTGTAGTCCTACCTTTCCACACTCACGGTCAAAGTCTGCCAGCATTTGTGCCACTTGGCTGATGTTTGGTGTTATTAAAACAATGTCATCAGCAAAGCGGAGGTGGTGTAATTGCCGACCATCTATCTTCACTCCCATTCCTTCCCATTCCAGTCGTCGCATGATGTTCTCGAGGGTGGCAGTGAAGAGTTTCGGTGAAATGGTATCACCCTGCCGCACCCCTCTCTTGACATCAACGATCACTTCTTTGTAGAATGGTGAGATCCTGGTAGTGAATCCGCAATACAGCTCACGGAGGATCCTGATGTATTGGGCTTGAATGCCCTGATTGGCTAGGGCTTCAATGACCGCTTCCGTCTCAACAGAATCAAAGGCCTTCTTTAAATCAATGAACGTTAAGCAGAGCGGCATCTTGAACTCCCGAGAAACCTCAATGAGCTTTGTTATTGTGTGGATATGGTCGATGGTGCTGAATCCTTTGCGGAACCCTGCTTGCTCGCATGGTTGTCCTTCATCTAATGTTCTGCCAATCCTATTCAGGATGACTCGAGTGAACAACTTGTAGATGACAGACAATAGGCAGATCGGGCGATAGTTGCCAATGTCATGGATGTCTCCCTTCTTGAACAGTAGTACGGTCCTGCTGGTTTTCCATTGGGACGGAACCTTGCATTCAGACAGGTAGCGAGTGAAGAGCCGAGCCAGTGTATTGATGAGTACTGACGGCAGGTTCTTCAGGTGTTCAGGTCTGAACTTAATAAAAGTTTACTTAATAAAATTATATAATGTGGAAATATTTTTTGGCTCAGTTTTCTTTTGTAATATATGGTTTTTGTTGCTGAAACCATGAGAAGATAGGAAATTAATTTTTCATAACACCATGTAGTTCATCCTTTAATTTGGAGAATAGGAAACAAATCTTAATATCAGTTTTCCTTCTTTTCAATTTTCCCCATTATCTAAAAGTTACAGAGATAAAAAATAGAGATGGATACATCAAAAATACAGATTATCATATCCTTTGAAGGCAAAACCAACTTTCTGTCTCTTTCTTCCATGAAATTTCTGCATTCTTTCTTTTCTGGATTATACAATTTTGGATATTTAAGACATCACGAAGGCTTCAGAGGGATTAGTGTATATCGAGCAAAGACAACATAGTTGTTTTTCTTCAGTGTTTGCTTATTTATCATATATCATAGGGAGGGCAAAGTATTTAATGTTATAGCTACTAAGATAAGCAGAACATCACTGTCCCTTGAAAAGTTCACTCTATAATAAGGAAAATAGGTCATGTGTTAGTAGTGAGAAAAAAGCCAGGTCTGAACATGATCTTTTTTAAATATTGAGCATTAAATTTATCTTAATGGTATTCTTAGTATTATTGTCTCATAAATATTGCCCCACTCATATATCAAACACAAATATTCCCATTGATCTTATTTGAGTTAATATTTACTGTCTTTAAATGGTGGAGAAATTATAGGAGGAACATAAAATCAAGGCTAAAATATTTCTAGTATAATCACTAGTGAGCGTGGTTGAGTTTTTTATTGTCATTTTTTGCATTGATGTTACAGCTGGAGACATTGTATTCCCAGACAAACATACCCTTGATTTTTTAGAGCAGACTTATGGTATGATTTGAAAGAAAGAAAGAAAGAAAGAAAGAAAGAAAGAAAGAAAGAAGGAGTGGAGGGACAGAGGGCTGGGGGAGAGAGGAAACGGGAAAGAAGGAAGGGAAAAGAAGGAAGGGAAAATTATGAAATGATATTTTATATTTTTATTGCACAAGTAAAAAATAATCTGAATTCAGACTTCCTTTTAAAAATCATCCAGTAAAATTGGGGCTAGACGGAAAATACAGAAGTAAAAATGCTTGCTCTATCTGTGTCTAACCCTGGTTTTATTCCTGATACCACATGGTTCCTGAGAACCATCAGGTGCACTCCAAGAGGCCCCAGAACAGCTCTAAAGGTGTTCATGGAGACCCTGAACACTGCTGTAGTGGCCTGAGTAACCTATGGTACCACACGCACAACCAGAAATGTATCTTTAAACTTCTTATTGATTTGTCAGCTGGACTGAGTAGGATTGCCGGGAAGGGTTCCCAGGTCTCTTAAGCAGTGCTCCCAAAAATATACAGTAAAATAGATCGTAAATCTGATATAGAATGTAATGCTATATAATATTTAATAAAACAAAAGAACATCTCTAGGATCCATGGCCAGTCAAATAACTCTAAAACTTGGTTAAGAAAAAAGTAATTAGTTATAATTTGGTCTTCGTCATAATTAAAACCTTTGGGGAAACGGGGAAACCAAAAGGGGAAAAAATGCAATGGCAGAAAAATATTCCAATTTGGCATCACATATCCAACAAAATACTGCTATTGCTATTTTTTAAACTCTTAAAACTGAACAAGAAAACAAATAATTCAAATAGAAAATTGTCTAAATATATGGAGAGAATGACTACTGGAATTATATATGTCAAATAAACAGAAGGAAAAAATGACCATCATTGGTTATAGGGGACACTCAAAACCACAATGAAATACAACTATAGACCTATCAGAATAATGTTTTTAAAAGGTGACATCAAATATTGAAATGAAGTCAAATCACTGCATTATTGGTTGGGAGGTAAAATGTGCTCACTCTGAAATGATGGTAATAATTTGGCAAATTCTTCGAAAACTTGGACTTACCTACAACCCATCATCTGTACTTGTGGATGTTAAACCCTAAAGAACTAAACATGTAGGCGCTTGAACCCATGTGGCTGAGCACATGTGGTGTCCAAGCACGTGTTGCCCGGATGTGTACTTTTATGCTTTCATTTCTAATGCTGGCATGTGCCTAGGGGCTCTCTCCACCCTTGGAGAAGCTTACAGTATCTCTTGAGCGCATTACTCTCTATCACCCTCTCTCCCTCCACACCTTAAAACTCTCCAAATAAAATCTGTTTTACTTCAAGAACAAACAAACAAGAAATAACTAAATATCTATGTTTACAAAAATGTATAAAATGTGTTATGGGATTAATTCTTTTTTTTTCTTTTTTTTCCCTTTTATTTTATTTTATTGTTTTTTACAGTTGTAGATTTACAATTTTTTGTGCTTTGGTTTCAATTATACAATGATCAGATACCCATCCCTCCACCAGTGCCCATTTTCCACCACCATGGATAATATCCCTCCCACCCCCATCCCCCCATCCCCCCTGTCTCTGTGGCAGGGCAATCCCCTGTGTTCTCTCTCTCCTTTTGGGTGTTGTGGTCTGCAAAAGAGGCATTGAGTGGCAAACATGTTCAGTACATAGTCTACTTTCGACATGAATCTCCCCTCCTGGGAGGATCCTCCAAACATCCTTTATTTAGTGATCCCTTCTCTATCTGAACTGCCCTTTCCTCTAGGATACCCGCTGGCCTCTAAGTTATGGAGTAATCCTCCTGGTGCTGATCTCAGCTATTCTTGGGTATTAATCTCATACTTTCTTACTTTATATCCCCCACATGAATGCAATCTTTCTATGTCTATCCCTCTCTTTCTGACTCATTTCGCTTAGCATGATACTTTCCATATTGTACCACTTGTATGTAAATTTCATGACTTCATCTTTTCTAAGAGCTACATAGTACTCCATTGTGTAGATGTACCAAAGTTTCTTTAACCAGTCATCTGTTCTTGGGCATTCAGGTTTCTTCCAGTTTCTGGCTATTGTGAAGAGTGCTGCAATGAACAAACAATTGCAGATGTCACTTCGACTATACATTTTTGCCTCTCTGGGATATATTCCCAGGAGTGGTATTGCTGGGTCAAATGGGAGCTCAATTTCTAATTTTTTGAGAATCGTCCATACTGTTTTCCAGAAGGGCTGAACCAGTGGACATTCCCACCAAGAGTGAAGGAGTGTCCCTTTCTCGCCACATCCACGCCAGCATCGGTTGCTTTTGTTCTTTTGAATGTGGGCCAGTCTCTGAGGTGTGAGATGGTATCTCATTGTGGTTTTGATCTGCATCTCCCTGATGATTAATGATGTAGAGCATTTTCTCATGTGCTTTTTTGCCATTCGGATTTCTTCTTTGAGAAAGTTTCTGTTCATTTCATTGCCCCATTTTTGGATGGGGTTGGATGTTTTCTTCTTGTGGAGTTTAACCAGTATTTTGTATATCCTGGATATCAACCCCTTGTCAGATGTGTATTCGGTGAATATCCTTTCCCATTCTGTAGACTGTCTTTGTATTTTGGTCACTGTTTCTTTGGAGGTGCAGAAGCTTCTTAGTTTAAGATAGTCCCATTTATCTATCTCTGTTTTCACTTGCTCGGCCAGTGGCATGGCATCTTTGAAGATACGATTAGCTTCAATGTCATGGAGGGTTTTGCCAACTTTATCTTCAATGTACCTTATGGTTTCTGGTCTGATGTTGAGGTCTTTAATCCATTTTGATCTTACTTTTGTACATGGTGATAGGCAGAGTTCTGAGCCTATTTTTTTGCATGTAGCCGTCCAGTGATGCCAACACAATTTATTAAAGAGGCTTTCCTTACTCCACTTCACATTACTTGCACCTTTATCAAAGATTAGATGAGCATATGACTGAGGGGAGATGTCAGTGTATTCAACCCTGTTCCATTGGTCTGCAGTTCTGCCTTTGTTCCAGTACCATGCTGTTTTAATTATTACTGCTTTGTAGTACAGTTTGAAGTTCGGGAGGTTGATTCCTCCCATTTTCTTTTTCCCAAGAATTGCTTTAGCTATTCGTGGGGGCGTATTGTTCCATATAAATTTCAGGAGTGTTTGCTCCATTTCTTTGAAGAATGTCATGGGTATCCTTATAGGGATTGCATTGAATTTATACAATGCTTTCGGTAGTATTGCCATTTTGACAATGTTAAGTCTCCCGACCCATGAGCAGGGGATATCTTTCCATTTCCTCATGTCCTCTTTTATTTCCTGAAGTAGCGTTTTGTAGTTTTCTTTGGACAGGTCCTTTACTTCCTTAGTTAAGCTGATTCCTAGGTACTTGATTTTCTGGGGCACAATTGTGAACGGGATTGTTTTTTTCATGTTGCTTTCTTCTCTCTCACTGTTTGGGTATATGAAAGCCATGGAATTTTGGGTATTGATTTTATAGCCTGCAACTTTACTATACGAGTCTATTGTTTCTAGGAGTTTTTTGGTGGAGGTTATTGGGTTCTCTAAGTAGAGTATCATATTATCTACGAATAGTGAGAGCTTGATTTCTTCCTTTCCTACCCGAATGCCCTTAATATCTTTTTCTTGCCTAATCGCTATTGCAAGTACTTCCAGTACTATATTGAACAGCAGTGGAGAGAGTGGGCATCCCTGTCTCGTCCCTGATCTTAGAGGGAAGGCTCTCAGTTTTTCCCCATTGAGGATGATGCTTGCTGTAGGCTTGTGGTAGATGGCTTTAATTATGTTGAGGAAGGTCCCCTCTATACCCATTTTGGCTAGGGTTTTCATCATAACGGGGTGCTGGATCTTATCAAATGCTTTCTCTGCATCTATTGATATGATCATATGCTTTTTATCTTTTCTTTTGTTGATATGGTGGATTATGTTGATTGATTTCCGAATGTTAAACCATCCTTGCATCCCTGGGATGAATCCTACTTGGTCATGGTGTATGATCTTTTTGATGAGTAGTTGGATTCTATTTGCTAGTAGTTTGTTGAGGATCTTTGCATCTGTGTTCATCAGGGATATCGGCCTGTAATTCTCTTTCTTTGTGGTATCTCTGTCTGCTTTTGGTATCAGTGTGATATTTGTTTCATAGAAACTGTTCGGAAGTGTTTTTGATATTTCAATTTCGTGGAAAAGCTTAAAGAGCATCGGGAGTAAGTCCTCTTTAAAGATTTGGAAGAATTCACTAGTGAATCCATCCGGGCCAGGACTTTTGTGCTTGGGGAGACTTTTTATTACCATTTCAATTTCCTTGATGGTGATAGGTCTGTTCAGGTATTCCAGGTCTTCTTGGTTCAGCCTTGGGAGTCTGTAGGAGTCTAGGAATTTATCCATTTCCTCGAGGTTTTGATGTTCCGTGGCATAAAGCTTCTCAAAGTACTCCCTGAGGATCCTCTGAATTTCTGTGGTTTCTGTTGTAATGACCCCCTTTTCATTTCTGATTCGGTTTATTAGGGTTTTCTCTCTCCCTTTCTTTGTGAGTTTTGCTAGAGGCTTATCGATCTTGTTAATTTTGTTATGGGATTAATTCTTAATGCCTCAACACTGAAAACAGTCCTGATACTGTTGATAAAAAGGAAGCTGAACAAATTGTGATAACTGTTGATGTTCTGGAAAACTACTCAAAGAACAAAAAGTAATGTATTGATAATCACAATCAGTTTCTTAAATCTAAAGAGAGTTATGCTGAGCACAATTTAAAAAAATCAACCTCAATATGTTATGTATTTTATGATTTTATGTAGTATGTCTTAAATGACAAGATTATAGAAGTAGGAAATAGATTAGTGTTTGTAAGGATGGTTTAAAATGAGTCAGTTTTGGGAGAAGTGAATGAACATGGGTGTGGTTATAAAAAGGCAATAGGAGGGATACTTGCATTCTGCATTTTCATTATGTTGGTAGACAAACAACCTACTCAGGTGCTAAAATTACATGAATGTGAATAAACAGAAGTAGAAATAAAACTGGCGAAATTGAAACAATATTAAATACCAGGGGCTGGAGTCATAGTGTGATATAGCAGGTAGGGCATTTTCCTTGCATGTGGCCAACCCAGTTTTAATCCCCTGCATCCCATATTGTTCCCTGAGCCCAGCAGGAGTGGTAAGTGAACATAGAATCAGGAGTAATCCCTGAGCACTGCTGGGTTTGCACCCCCCCCACCAAACGACAACACAACAACACAACAGCAATATCAATCTATTTGTAGCATTTCAGTACTGCTTTGTAAGTGGTAATCATTGACGGAAACTGGATAAAGGATACATGGATATAATCTCATGTTACTTTTGAGAATTGAATGTAAAGCCATTCATTTTAATTTTTTATTTTCATTAATCATAATTAATTGAAAAATCTTTGTGGAAAAGCAACAGGACTCCTGCAATTCAAGTAAGTGTCCATTATTGCTGATGTTTCAAGCTCTGTATGAGGCTGTTGATGTCTGCCTGTGAGCATATTAGACATTTTTACTGCTCAGGGGAAACACTGGATCAACTGGCAGATCTAGGTTACCAAAAGATGAGTTTACCAAAAGGTTTTTTTTCCCACAACCGGAATTTTGGTCAAAGGAAGTTCTCAACACTAACATATAATTGAAAAAATCACTATTCTGCAAGACAGTGGGATTTCCAATATTCTTATTCTTCCAATAAATGAAGAAACAGATAAGAAAGAGGTTTCCTGCTCAAAAATGGCAACTGTTCATTCATGGTCCTTCAATCACTAGGACCAGACTAGGCTCCAGGTACTTATCCATTAAAGTTCAATCCTCCTGTTCTTCCTGTAGCTAATATTATTTTGTACTACATTTCAAGTTTGAAGGTAGTTGTTAAAGGGGTGTTAATGTTTTGAGGAGAGCAGTAGAAAATCTTGGTTTATTCACTGCCTTTGAAAATTGAATCTTTTAATCTTTTTAATCTTTTGGAACTTGGTTTCTGCCTCTGGTCTTTTTGCTCTTGTTTTTGTTTGATTTTGGCTTGGTTTTTGCTGAGTTCACCTCCTCAAAGTGATGAAGATAGGAAAGTACTGATTTCAATGAACTGTTGGAAGCATTAAATTAGATAATAAATCATCCATGTATTCATCTACACAGGCTACAAGAACAGAATATCTGGGAAGTTTAAACAATGGAAATGTATAATGTCATATAGATCTGGAGGCTGGGAAACCCAAGAAAAAAGAATGGCTGATTTGAATCTTGGCAGGGATGCCTTTCTGGCTTGAGATGTCACTTTTAATGTTTACTCACGTGGTCCTTTCTCTAGGTGCCTACTTGAAGCCCCTTCCTAGAAATTCCTTCTTCAAATACACTCACAGTGGGGGATTAGAGTTTCAGCATATGAATTTGTGGGGGGTTAACACTTGAGTCTATAGCAGACTACTTAGAGTAGTTGTCTAACATACAGTAAACTTTTAGAATATGGAAATACTTAATTTCACTACTTATTCCATTAATTTTCTGATTGTAAATAGCAGAAATTAGCTCTGATTATAAATAGCTGTAAATTACATGAGCATAAGCAAAACAGGAAAATGTTTATATGAAAAAATATTGATGTCTTTAAATCAAGGTCATGAATGGATCTAGCACTCAAGACATTTCTGTAAATAAGAAATGGAAACATATTAAGAACTCCTTTCACCTCTCACTATCTTCCATCCTCACAGCTTCCAAAGACATTTTCTCTGACTCAGCCTGCAGCTAGGGCCATTCCCAGCTCCCATTACATCATGTCCTCCATCCTAACCAGACCCCATTACTAATTCATTTGTGGACTCAATTCCAAATTGCCAAGAGGGAAAGTGAGTTACTTCACCTGAGTCAGAGGTTCACAGCTGCTCCAGTCACAAGAAACCACATCTGGAACCACAGAGACAGCTACTCTTAATAGCAAGAAGTTGTCATCAAAGAACTGGGATTCTTGCAAACTTGGTGATCATCATGTAAAACCACTGCTATATTCTTAACAGTTCACTTTGTTTCACAGGATGCACTTTTCCAGATGTAAATTTGAGGTCTCATTCAATGATGTTGGTGTTCAAAGCCACTTAGAGGGATTGCTGTCTTTTTTTTTTCATAGATCATCACAGGAATGCTCAGGCGACTGTCCTCTTCCCTTTCTTCCCCTCTCCTCTTCACTTTTCTCTGCTCTCTCTTCCATTCACTTCTCCAGTCTCTATCCTTTGAATGTGGGTTGCTATCCAAGATTTTAGAAAATTCCTTTTGGGGGTTAGAGCAATAGCACAGTGGGCAGGGAACTTGCCTTGCATGTGGCCAACCTCAGTTCGATTCCCAGTATTCCATATGGTTCCCCTTGCATCGCCAGGAGTGATTCCTGAGTTCAGAGTTCGGAGTGACCCTTGTGCAACACCAGGTGTGACCCAAAAAGAGCAAATAAAATTATTTTTTTTTTCTTTCATGACTTGATGTTTCAATTATTGAGGTGAGATAGTTGAGGTGCCATATTTCTGGCTATGATTTGCATAGAATTCAGTATTGATGTTCATAAGAGTTTGTACATCAAATTGTGTTGCTCACATAGTGTGCAGTGACACTTGTTGCTGGTTGTACTCCTATTCCTTTAGTAGAGATGCTTCCACACATATTGGTATCACACTTTTTAGTGCTTGCACACATGTGTATTGGGGGTCGTGATCATATTCTAGTAGTGATACTCGCACATATATGTGTTGTGAGGGGTCAATCTCTTTAGTAGTGGTGCTTGCATACATTCTTGTCAGAGTCATGGTAATAGTCTTTTTGGTTTTTGAGCCACATCTGGCAGTGATCAGAGTTTACTCTTGGCTCTGTACTGAGGAATAACTTTTAGCAGTCTTGGGGGACAATATGGGATGCTGAGGGTTGAATCCAGGGTTGGCTGTATGGAAAGCAAAAACCCTATCTCTTGTACTATCACTTGCCCCAGCCCCAGGGTAATGCTCTTCAGCTAAGGTGCTCACACATATTCTGATGGCAGAGCTAATGGGAATTCACTCTGATGCCCAAACATGTGCTCACTTAGAGTCATGTGTTCAACCCAGACATGGTACCCCTTTATTTTGCTGGTAAACTATCTGCTTGTAATTTGGAAATCTTTTGCAATATAGTCAGCAGAATTGTCAGGTTCCAAGAGCAGAGTTCCAGGATTGTGCTCAGTACATGAGATGGCAGGAAGTACTGCCCCTGCAACTAACTATGAATTTGCGAGAAAGCTATTTTAAGGCACTGGAATATTCTTCTGCTTATTTAAATCTGCAAGTTACCTCACAGGATATTATATTTTCTGGGAAATCATGTCTAGGAAATTCCACTTTATTTGTGGCTAGAAATGGTCAATTTCAAAACTGCTGGACTTGAGCTTCAGGGACCCTTTTATCACTGAATTCCCAAACATTCCTAGTGTTCTGGAGGAGTTTGGCCTTTTATAAATCCAGGGAATAATTCCCTTCCCACCTCAAGTTTTATTTTGTGACCCATCTTCTTCCATAACAAGATAGTCTCTGCTTGATATTGACTCAGAATTTCATGCTATCTGGACCAGGATTTTTTTCTCCACTCACTGGTCCTTGTAAGAATCTAAAGCAGCATGCTGAAGCAAAGGCAATAACTTCTATCAAAAAGATAAATCATAACAAGTTGCTGACTGTACTTCTCCATTTAGCCATGATTGTAAACCATATACTAGCCATAGGAGGGAATACAAATCTTCTGTGACACTAAGAAATGAGATAAAGAAGACATGCTTGGAGAAGAATAACCAGTGTGAAAAATCCCCATACTGAATAGTAAAGATGGTCAGAGAGAAAGAGTCAGGGTAGAAGACATGTTTTTCATTTCTCTAATTTTCCTGCTCATCTGTTTTCCATATAACACCTTTGAGGTAAGAGGCTCAAAGACCTTCATTTCTAGAATTGCTTAAAATTTATATTTTTTTCATTCAACCTTGGGAAGTTTTGTAACTGAAGTAAATATATAAAAAAATAACTACTACACATACACACATGAGCAACTTTGGGATCTATCTACCTATCTCTCTTATACTATCTTTTACTTGCTGTATTTTTGTTGGCTGTGCAATTAATCTATATAATCCTGTCCCCCAGAAGAATATTTTGGATTGTAGCTAAAAGTGAATAAGCCTACAACCAAAGTAAGCTTTTAGGAGGATGTTTCATTATGCCAGTTGGCCTATCATGTGCTTCCAATCCAGTATTTTACTGGAAACTACATTATAAACCCCAAACGTATTAATGCAGAGAGATAATGTTGTTTCTAGGAAAGCTATGATAAAAATTTGCACATTTAAAATTTCCTTTTTAAAAATAATTTATAGTTAAAATTTTATAACTATATTTAAATTTATAATCTATAGCTTTAAATTTTTCTGGGAAATTGCATATGCTCATATAGCTCAAGAAAAAAAAATGGTAAGGACTTGGGTGGGAAAATGGAAAGGGTGTTTGCAATGAGATTGCAGTTGAAATGTCTTAGATTCTTAGATTCTCTCTATTCTAAAACTAAATTCTCTCTACATTCTAAAGAACAAAAGCTGTAAATAGTAAAGTCTATATTATGCATGTTAATTATGTATGAAAGGAAAGGCAGAATTCTAGTAAACAGTCTTAAAAAGCAACATAGGTCTGTGGTATATAGAATAGCAGAATGAGGGAATTCAAGGCATCTGAGTGGAGTGCCTTGATTACCCTTGACCCCAGCATATAAAAATTAGAAGGATAGGGGAAGAAAAACATCAGCTTGGGAAGTAAGAGGCAGATAGAAGGGAACTGAGTAGGAGTCAAGGACCTTGAATATTTAGGGGATATAAAGGAGTGTTGGGTCTCATTCCCCTGATGTTGACAGAGCCACCAATATGGGAGTGTTAAGAAGGATGAGGAAGGAGAGGCTGATAAAATCTCAGGGCCAACCGAGGCTGCCACAATGAAGAAAAACAAAAATGACTGTCTGTACTTTCAATGCACGTATGCTGGTATTGGATGCATTCATCGAGGACCTGATGGTGCAAGTGCGAAAGATCAAGTACGACATCGTTGGTCTGACCAAGACAAGAAGGCATCAAATCGCATCATGCAATTTTCAGCACTGGGGAAGAACTCTTCCTCAGAACATGTGACAAAAGAGGCGTCAGTGGTGTCGGTGTCCTTGTCAACACAAACGAGGGCCTAGCCAAACAAGGCATTCAGTGACAAAACATCAGGATCCTCCTTGAGCTGTATTGAGGATTCACTACCAGGATCTCACAATTCTAGAAAGAAGTGATCATTCATGTCAAGAGAGTCGTTCAGCAGGGTGATACCATTTCATCAAAACTCTTCAGTGCCACCCTCGAGAATGTCATGTGATGACTGGAATGAGAAGGAATGGGAGTGAAGATAGATGGTCGGCAACTACACCACTTCCTCTGTGCTGAAGACATCGTTCTTATAACACCAAATATCAACCAAACAGCACAAATGCTTGCCAACTTCGATTGTGAGTTGGAAAGGTAGGACTACAGCTGAATCTCACAAAGACAATGTTTAAGAGAAATGGTCTTGTTCCTGATTTTCCATTCACTCTCAATGGAACATCTGAATGCAACAATTATGTGTACCTAAGTCGAGAAGTCAACATGACGAATGACGTGGCACCTGAGTTGTGCAGGAAGAAGAGAGCGGCTTGAAACGCCTTCAAGAACTTTGAATAAATAGCTAAGAGGAAGAAGAACCCCCAGCTCCGGGCACACCTCTTCGATTCCACTGTTCTTCCTGCATTAACATATGCCTCAGAGACCTGGGCCCTACAAAAACAGAATGAGAACACTATTAGGGTCTCCCAAAGAGGAATCAAAAGAGCTATGCTTGGAGTATCATGCTTCACTCAAATGAGAGAAAGAATCTGGAGTTCCAACCTCTGTTGACGGTCAAGAATCAGGGACTCTGTCTCATTTGCCAAGGCGCTGAAAATCAGGTGGGCTGGACACGTAATGAGATTTGGAGATGACCGCTGAACTAGAGCCATTACCGACTGGATTCCATGGGACATCAAAAGATCGCGTGGCTGCCCACCTATGTGATGGTCAGACTTCTTCATCAAGAACCTGAATTGAGGTTCTTTGTGTTCTTAGAATGAGCAGATGCCATTGGGCTATATTAGCATGCGAGAGGGACTAATGGAGACGTTACTGGTGCCCACTCAAGCAGATTGATGAGTAACAGGATGTCAAGTGATCAAGTGATCAAGTAGAGGAGTGTTATATGTAGGTAGCTAAACCACAGAGCCAAAAACTCTGAAAACATAAAATTCAATCTACAACATGCAAACTTAGAAATTTCCATTTTAAGCAGGCAAGCTGCAAGTTGGAGTATACCTGTGGACTCTTGTAGAGGGAAGTTGACTCTGATGCTAGTAATTGTGCTGAAATGTTGTTTACCTGAAACTCTACTATGAATAATCTTGTAGTCCACTGTACCTTGATAAAAGTTCGCTGTATCACTGTATCACTGTCATCCTGTTGTTCATCAATTTACTCCAGCGGCTTCCGGTAACCTCTCTATCCGTCCCAGCTCTGAGATTTAGCAGCCTCTCCTTACTCGTCTTTCCTAACACTGCATATTGGAGGCTCTTTCAGGGTCAGAGGAATGAGACCCGTTATTGTTACTGTTTTGTCACTGTTTTTGGCATATTGAATACATTACAGATATCTTGCCAGGTTCTGCCATAAGGGAAGGATACCCTGCATAGCTTGCCAGGCTTTCTGAGAGAATATATATATATATATATATATATATATATATATATATATATTTCCCTCTATGATTTGTTGCCTACTGTCTGAGCCACATCAAATATGGTGTGGTAATTATGGAAAATGGGAGTGAATTACGATGTGTCCAGGAATATGTTTACTCATATGTGAGGCTCGGCATGAGTGAAGTCCCATGGAACCCAGGTAATGCGGAACTTTGTGACCTTGGACTCTGGGCTCAAGGGGATCCAGGAGAAGAGATTCTCTGCCTGTGTCCCTCAGTCCCTGACAACCCAGGGGTCACTTGCATAAGCCACTTCCTGCCGGCGCCAGATAATCTCCTCATCGGCCACCCTCCAGAACTCATAGCTGCTTCTCTCAGAAGGGAGCATAAAATGAGGCTCCATAACCATGCTACTCGACTATGCGCCAGACTATTTTCACTTGGGGCATCCCAGAGAGGGCAAGTGAGAGCCCTCCCTACCCCAAGGGACCCAGCCCTGGCAGCTGACTTCCACTACTCAATCACTGCCACGCTTTAGGCCACTTTTCACACACTTAATGAAACTTAATTTTAAAAAATGTGGCCTGGGTTTGCATCAGGATAGGCAAATGTGTGCATAATTACACTAGTATTTATATTTATATAAAATTAAATGTGTATGAGTTGGAATAAAATGATAAAACTTCATTTTCTTTATTTCTATAACTTTTGGGTTTTTTGGGGGGGATGGGGGCTGGGTAACACCTAACTGCATTCAGGCTTTGCTCTTGGCTCTGTGCTCAGGAATTACTCCTGGAGGTGCTCAAAAGACAATAGACAATGCTGGGGATGGAACCAGAGTTGCTTACATACAAGGTAGGCATTTTTAATCTTTTACTATCTCTTTGGCCCCAAACTGCCAATTGTCTTTGTTGTTTCTCACTTTCACTTTTTAAAATAGCAACATACCTTTATTTCTAGGCTCAGAGGGTCGTGGGACATTTCCTTTTATTATGTTTTTATAAAATTGAACTGAGAGACTTTGTGAAGCAGTAGTTAAGAGAACTAGCATTGAAAATGGATGAAGGTGTGTTATTTGAATGATGTATGACTTAAGTTGCCTCACCTGTAAAGTGAGTATGAGACTCATCTCATAATGGTGTTTGAGAGGGTGCTATAAAACAATGTCTTTGAAATACTTAGCACATTTCTCAGACTTTCTTAAGCATTCAATAAGTTTTGGGAACAATGATAACTACAATATTGACAAATTGGTAAGCAGAGACTAATTGTCAGCCATTGTTGAGACCACAAGATGAAAAGCATAGTTCCTAACCAAATCATGGGGCTCATTAGATAGAACATCACAGAACTCTCAACAGATGTGAACATCCAACACTGTAACCTAAAATGAGCTAAAAAGGAAATTAGTCTCCACTGGGGTGCACATAGCAGGATGGACTATCCTGAGGAAAAATATCTTGAAGTAATTTAGGGTTTGCTGGAAAATTTTCAAAAAATGAGCTTGAAGGAGGGTCAATCCTCATGAGTGAAGGAATCACTGTGTGAGGAGACACTCTGGCAGGAGAAAGTAAGGTGAGTAAGTGTGTAGCATTCTGTGGATTTGTCAGGGAAGGGAAGGGAAGAACCAAGTACAGATGATTTGGTGAAGTGCTGTAACTATGAATGCTTCATAGAGCAGAAGACATGGAACAAAACTGTGAAGAACAATAAACTTTCTGCAAAACAAGAAGGTAAGAAATTATGCTTAGAGAAACCACTTAAAAATGTTAGAGTGAAGGTTGGTGATAGGGAATAAACGAATGGGCAGCAGGACCCAGGGTTTGAGTGCTTTGTTAAGCATCAGAGAATGATACTGTCTGGTGTTAGGGAGACCATTTGGGTGAAAATTATGAAAGAGCCTGAAACTGCACAAGAACAAGAATGGGTAGGAGTGAACTATCTGGGAAGATGATGCCACAGTCCAGAAAACAGGAAACTAGATTCTGTGGCTGAAGCGTTTCTAGGAAAGGAGAGGCAGAACCCTTTTGAATAAAGAGGAAGACTCAGGAATGGCTGGGAGGTGGGGTGGAGACAGGCTGGTCTTCAGGTACGACAATAGTAATAGTAATGTCTGACTTTGAGAGAAAGCCAACTCATATCATTGCAATTATGTAAGTGAATACAATGTTTAATTAGATTAGTCTTCAGAAGTGCACATTTCATCAGATGATATTTTAAAACAGCCGACTCTGGAGGAAAGCATCCAGGCGTGCAGATCCTGTATGCTCACAGAAAGCCTGGCTTCCTCTGGCACAGTCTCTCATCGCTTCAATGTTCAGCCCTTCTAGCGAACTATTCGATGAGATTATTTTGAAGTTATCAATATACAATTAACCCAGTTATCATGTAAAATACAGGAGGATTTCTAGAATATAGACAACAAACTTTTGAAAAGGTTCCATTTCCCCTTTTGGGGGAGAGGTGGGTGGACCGGACCCAGAAGTGGTGGTGGTGGTGCTCAGGATTTAGTCCTAACTTTGTGTTCAAGAATCACTCCTGACAGTGCTTGGAGAAACATATGCAGTGTCTAGAAGTGAACCTAGATCAGCTGAATGCTAGACCAGTGCTTTAACCCCTAAGAGGGTTTTCAAATAATCGATAAAAGAGAAATTTAAGGGCTTTTTATTCTCATTTGTACTGTAAAATGACAGCAAGCCTAGTAGAATGCACCAAATGAGAAATATTACTCTATAACAGTGACATGTCCAATGTGGCAGCTTTTGTCCCCAGAGGACATTTGGCAGTATCTAGAGATATTTTTGGTTATCAGAATTTTCTAGGGAGTGGGCCAGATAGTCTAAAGGGTCTGAGCACATACTTTATGTGAAAAATGTCCTGGTACAACCTTGACACTGTATACTACTGTCCTCCTCACCCCCCACCCCCCAACCACATACACACATACACACACACACACACACACACACACACACACACACACACACACACAGCACTGCCAGGAACAACCCCTGAGTGCTGAGTTGGAAGTCATCCCTATGGGCCACATGATATGGTCAAAAAATAAACAAAAATTTTAGCTTGGATGCCACTCCTGGCATTAAGTGAGTGAAGAATAAAGGTGCTGGTAAGCATTCTAAAATATACAGAGTAGTCTCTGCCAAAATGAATTATCCAGCCAAAGAATTATCAATAATGTCAAGGTTATAAAACCAATGTTTCAAACCACAAAATCACATTTTTGACTATTTCAAACTTCTAATTTTACAGCTATGCTGTATAATGCCAATAATGTTAACTTGTTTGCACCCTGCTACTTGGTTCAGAGCAAATGGAGCTGAAATCAAACCTTCTAGATTAGTGTTTTCCTCTCAATGCAAAAATGTTGCA
The DNA here is from genome assembly GCF_029834395.1 of Sorex fumeus. NCBI lineage: Eukaryota > Metazoa > Chordata > Mammalia > Eulipotyphla > Soricidae > Sorex > Sorex fumeus. The sequence continues at coordinate 46,150,303 of NW_026606059.1, read as the reverse complement.
AAAATTTTTTTTAAATTCTGTGTTTTTATTTTAATTGCATAACTTAAAATATTTTTTAATCGAAATAATGTTGGTTTATAATATGATGCAAATTTTAGGTACATGACATTATAATTAAATGGGATTACCATGAAAGTGGGTTTTCTATCAACTGTCAAATGGATAATGGAAAAATGTTCATCATTACATAATATTAGAAGAAATGGAAATCAAAAACAAGGAGATCATCTCATACCTCTTAGAATGAACATTATCAAGATGACTAGAAATAGCAAGTGCAGGCAAAGATGCAGAGAAATGGACCCTCACAAACTGTTAGTAGAAACATAAATAAATGCAGGAAATGCCATTCACTTATTGTCAACGTATTCAGTGCTATCAGTTTTTACTCCTAATACTGAAAGGCAGAGCAGGGCAAATAAAAGCAGGGAAGAGAAGGCAAGAGGAGGATAGGGGAAAGAAGTGCAGGGGAAAAGTAGGGAGGAAAAGGGAAGAAGAGAGAAGGACAGGAGGGAAGGGGAGGAGAGGGGAGGGGAGGGCAGGGAAGGGAAGGGATGGGAAGGGAAGGGAAGGGAAGGGAAGGGAAGGGAAGGGAAGGGAAGGGAAGGGAAGGGAAGGGAAGGGAAGGAAGGGGAAGGGAGGGGAGGGGAGGGGAGGGGAGGGGAGGGGCGGGGAGGGGAGGGGAGGGAAGGGGAGGGGAGGTGGGAGGGGAGGGGAGGGGAGGGGAGGGAGGACGGGAGGGGAGGGGAGGGGAGGGAAGGGGAGAGGAGGGGAGGGGAGGGAAGGGAAGGGATGGGGAGGGAAGGGAAGGGATGGGGAGGAGAGGGGAGGGGAGGGAAGGGGAGGGGAGGGGAGGGGAGGGAAGGGGAGAGGAGGGGAGGGGAGCAGAAGGAGCTAAAGTATGCCCAAAAGAAGGTGATGCTGGGAATTACTGTGCAGTGAGAATTTATGATACTGATAGTTTAATTTTAAAGGATTAATTCAGTTTTATTTTTCTTTAATAAACAATGTGCTATGCAAATCACAAACATTGTACAGACAATAGAACAAATATAAACAATAGAAGACAAGGCAAATACCTGAAAATGAGGCCTCAGATGCTAAAGAGACAAACTTTCACAGGCCTACTTCACCGGGGACTATGTTGAAGCAACCCCTGCCTTGGCGGGTGGGTGGAGTATGATGGTAAGGGCCTGGAAATGAGAGCTGAGGAGTCCTGACCTCTGACCTCAGGTCTGTCACTTACTAATATGTCACTTTGGCGATGAGATTTTTGTTCCAGGATAAGTCTCCCGAGTTGTCACTCTTGAAGTCAGAACCTTTCAGAAATCTTCAGACGTAAGTTGTTCCATTTCTCATCAGATAAATTTAAAACAGCAAAATGTCACATTATCTCTTTTAGGTCACTAAGCTAGTGAAAGAACAAGGGGTGTGATCTCAGATCCAAAAGCAAAGTTTCTTTTGCCTCAACTAAATTCCGGTTCTCACAAAACTGTTATATATGTGCAAGTCAGCCTTGAGCCCTTCAGAGCAGTCTGGCTTCAGGATTCTGACCCTTTTCCTACCTTTGTTTCCCCATCCCTCTGCCATTAAATTCGTGGGACCTGTGTGTCCCTAGATTGGGTTCTTATCCCAGTATCCCCAATACACATGTCTATTTATTTATTTTTCGAGACCACACCCAACTGTGCTCAGGACTAATTCCTGGCCTGTGCTCAGGAATCACTTTCAATGATGCTGTAGGAACTATATGGTATTGGATCTGAATGCTGAATTGGCCACATGCAAGCCAAACACCTTACCCACTATATCATCTCTCTGAAAAATGCCTTTATGTAGGTTTTTTGTTTTTTTTTTTTTTTTGCTTTTTGGGTCACACCTGGCGATGCACAGGGGTTACTCCTGGCTATGCACTCAGGAATTACCCCTGGCGGTGCTCAGGGGACCATATGGGATGCTGGGAATCGAACCCGGGTCGGTCGCAGTGCAAGACAAATGCCCTACCCGCTGTGCTATCGCTTCAGCCCCTGTAGTTTTATTAAAATATTAGCCAATCAATTAACTGCTAGGGCAGTTAATTGACCATGGTATGATCAATACCACCTTGACACAGGCACAGAATCAGGAATGAATAAAGCACACTTTCAGCCCTTGGCCCTTGGTCTGTACCTTTCTCAGTGGAATCGCATACAGTGGAATCGCACACAGTGGAATCACACACAGTGAAATCACACACAGTGGAACTGTCTGATTTCCTCAGCAAATGGTGGGCACTCAAAGCCAAACTCACACTGATTCATCTTCTTTATACTTCACATCATTCTTAAACCCCAAGTTTGCAGGAAAGTGCCTCCTTTTCAGCTAAGTTATACTGAAAGATTGGACTTGAGTTTACCAGAGACACAACTAGAGAAATAACCATTGGAGACAACCCAATGAATACGCCAGAAAATCTAATACTGGTGATAATTGGATCACTTTATCTCAAAGGCTAAATGCCGAGGGAACAGATATTTCTAAGACAAAAACAAAATCAGAAGCCAGGAGAATCCGATGAGGTATACAAACATTAACAATCTTTAAAACTGTCCAATTACCCAATGCTTCCGGAAATTTCTTAATGAGGTATGCTCTTGGATAACAGATTGGTGAAAAAGGAAGTCACTTGTGCCCTGGGTCTGGTTTCCGTGCTCCCAAAATGAGATAAGACTAATAAAAATGATCTGCATCTCTAGAAAATATTAAGAAATAAATATTAAAAACATCAAATAAAATTTCACCCTGCTCATGTGGTGAATTGGAGCTTAATCCTTTGAAATCCTTCAGCCTGAGGCTAGTGGGCTTTTCAATCACATTATATGCTGCTTTGGAACAATCTCCACAGTTTGGTAGGGAAAAGGTCATCTGCAGTGCGGTCCTTGGAGAGAAAACACAGCAAAATATGTTGTCACAATGGTTTCATCAATGAGCTGAGATACAAAATCTCAGTGGGTGGTGAGCTTGAAACTCTTTTCCCCCCTGTTCACTTTTTCTGCTTCCAATTGAATGCACAGGTGCACAATTCAAATTTTTTCTTGGGAGCAATTTGCCCCCTAGAAACTATGTAACCTGCATGTGTAAGTGGGTTGGTAAGTGTGTGTATTGAGGATTGGGGGGTAGGCAGTGGATTGGCAGGGAGTTGGAGAGTCCTGCATGGTCCTTGACTCTCATTAAACTCTAGTGGTTTACAATAAAGGAATTATATAAACTCTGGATTAGCCAATACTTATTTAGGGATTATAAAATAGCACATAAAATTCTACAGGGCCTTGTCCTTGTCAAAAGCCAGAATTGCATTTGGCTTTTCTAAATTAAAGACAAAAAAAAAAAAAGAACTTGCTTAATTCTAAATTTTTTCCCAAAGAAAGCATAAAATAATGCATGAGTTTTAGTTCTTATTTTTTCTCATTTGTTCTTACAATCACTAAATCTCCACACAACAATCTCACAGCATAGTTCTGCTGCAGAACTGTGAAGTTTAAATTTCCAAGTGCCAAGAATTTCACACTTTATGCAAACAAGAGCAGTCCCAGACTTATGATATCCCATGCTATATGGCAAACTTATCCTTAAAACTTCCCTAGAAGGGGCACTTTCAATCAGCTTCTCTCATAACTCATAGAGATACAATCATAATTAATAGACTCAAAATTAAATATTGTAATGTACACAAAGGGACGTATGGAAAAATTCAGTGATGCAAAGTGCATGCTATCATTAGCCCACATGGACCAAACCCAGTTCCACATTTTTGCTATTACCTCTAAAATACTTGTCTGCAAATTTGGCAATTTATGTGACTCCCCAGTGCAAATATGAGAACTAAAGTGTACAAGCATCATATCAGATCTGTGAGACCAATGAGCACCCCAATCATGTGCATGAAGGCTATAACCAATGAGCAACTTCATGTGTTCACTGTAACAGCAACAAAAGCAAGGGAAGGGAACAGGGAATCCGTAAAGTTAGAGCCATTGAAATACAAATCGAGAAATAAGCTAGTTATCTAGATTCCCAATTTAACACAATATTAATTAATTATAGTTAAATGTATATTTCAGTTGGGGGAGCACACCTGGCAGTGGTGGACAGGGGTTATTCACAGTAGTGCTCAGGGGATCATGCAATGTATTAAACCTCCTGCTTGAAAGAGTATGCCCTCAAAGTCTGAACATTTTCCAGAAGGGGTATTTGCTCATTGTAGTTCAACCTGAGTTGTATACTTCTAATGTCTTATATTTTCCTTTCTCTCTATCTATTTTCTCCATTCCCCCCCCTCTTCTGTCTCTGTCTCTCTTTCTTTTCCCATATCAAATACATTTTAACTCAGGCATGACCTAACAAATGGCCCTCCCATTGATCATAGATTTGCTCGAGCGGGCCCAGTAATGTCTCCATTGGAAACTTTGTTGTTACTGTGTCTGGCATATTGAATACTCTCGGTAGCTTGAGCGATAGCACAGCGGTAGGGCATTCGCCTTACAAGCGGCCAACATGGCCGACCCGAGTTCGATTCCTCCGCCCCTCTCGGAGAGCCCGGCAAGCTACCGAGAGTATTCGATATGCCAGACACAGTAACAACAAAGTCTCCAATGGAGACGTTACTAGGCCCGCTCGAGCAAATCGACGATCAACGGGAGGGCCTAACAAATGGCATACCAGATATTTCTGTAAAAGAACCAAATGACATTTGAGCAAATAAAGTATATAGTAATTGCAATTTAAATAATAATAAACAGATTATACAGCTCAGATGTAGACAAGTAAATTATATTGAAAGATAGAACTTCAGTGTTCATCCAGAAAGCAAACTGCACTGCAATGTCCTCCCGTTGTTCATCAATTTTCTCGAGCGGTCCCAATACTGTCTCCATCGTGAGACTTGTTGTTACTGTGTTTGGCATATCGAACACATCACGGGTAGCTTGCCAGGTTTTTCCGTGCAGGTGAGATACTCTTGGTAGCTTGCCAAGTTCTCCGAGAGGGGCAGAGGAATCGAACTCGGGTCAGACACATGGGCCGCGTGCAAGGCAAAAGCCCTACCTGCTCTGCTATCATTCCAGCCCACCAGAAAGCAAAATGGAAAAAAAATTTTTAATGGGTGAACAATAAAAGAAAGTTCAAGAGTCAGGGAAACTTAATCAAGTATATACAATACCTCTCTGAGAAGAGATCGAGAAGGGAAAAATGGACGGATAAAAGAGAGTGAGGATAAAAAACCTGTAAAGTATTCACAGAGATCAACAATCAAAATGTTAATAACACCACTCAAAAACTTAGTAGAGTAGTTGAACAGACATTTCCATGAACAGGATATAGAGATGACCAACAGGCATGTCACAAAGCCTTTTCCCCTTATTTTAGGGAAATGATCATCAAAACAGCAGTGAGATCTTATCTTATATTAGTGAGAATGGCAAATACCAAGACTGAAAATAACCATTGTAGGTTGGGAATGTGAAAAAAACTCTCAGTCCCTATTGTTGGAAATGTCTGGTCAGCCTCTGTGGAAAATAAAGAACGTAGATTTTTCAAAAAAAAAGTAATTTTCATATGATCCATGATTTCACTTCTTGATATCTGCTTCCCAAAACCAAAAAATATGAATTTGAAAAGATATATTCTTATCTATGTTGACTGTAGCACTTAGTACAATAGGCAAAATCTGGAAACAACCTAAATGTCCAACAATAGATAAATGGATTTTAAAAAGTAGTGATATTTATACATAATTTAATGCTATGCAGTTACAAGAAAATATAAAATCTTGGATTTCACTATAACAGGATGAAGAGTATCATGTTAATTAAAAAATTAGAGGGAGAAGTCAAATACTAGATGATCACTCATCTCTGGTATATGGAGAAATTAGATAAGGGACTAGAAGGAATGGAGGCTATCAACTGATGACAAACCCTTGGCCCTGGATTAATGATCTGAGAGCCCCAAGTAAAGGGGAATTATGAGGTGGACTAATGTAACATAAGGACATTGGTTGAGAGCCCTGAGCACTTTGGTAAAGAAACTGTATGTTGAAACCATAACTATTAGCATTATTGTGAACATGTGACCAAATCTCTAATAACTTAATTTTAAAAAATGAGTTCATCAAGAGGCTGAGTTTGAGTGGGAAGGGATATTGAGATATTGGTGGAGGGATTATAACTCTCATAGTGGGTGTGGTGGCATTGGGACATAGACCGCCTAAAACTATCATTTTAAATCAGGGTGCCTAAATAAAAAATGTGAAGGAAAGTGGAGAGAGAGAGAGAAAGGGAACAAGGCAATATTTGTGACTGAGGATGTAGATGAAAGTCATCAATAGTTCATTCAAGAAGTAGATCAAATTCCAAGCAGGGATAGGCAAGTTTATTTTATATATTAATGGAAACTTGTTTTATAGTACATGGAGAGACTCTGATACCAAGCAGAAAACATGAATTCTTCACCAACATACTTGGGCAAGAAATTACTACTAACCAAAGAACCAAGTACAACAGATTATTTTTTCTCTAACCACAAGATAGTAAAGTAAATCAAGAGCCAGAGTCTATATTAGCAATCAAAATTATGGAAATGTTGGAGCCCGAGAGATAGTACAGTAGGCAGGGCATTTGCTTTGCATATAGACAGCTGGCAACTATACCACCTCCGTTTCGCTGATGACATTGTTCTAATAACACCAAGCATTAACCAAGTGGCACAAATGCTGGCCGACTTTGACCGAGGGTGTGGAAAGGTTGGACTACAGCTGAATCTCATGAAGACAATGTTTATGATAAAAAGTCTCATTCCTGATGTTCCATTCACTCTCAATGGAAAGAACATCTCCAAATGCAACAGTTATGTATACCTAGGTTGAGAATTCAACATGACAAATGACCTGGCACCTGAGTTGCACAGGAAGAAGAGAGCAGCTTGAAATGCCTTCAAGAGCATCGAAGAAATAGCTAAGAGGACAGAGAACCCCTGGCTACGGGCACATCTCTTCAATTCTACTGTTCTTCCTGCATTAACATATGCCTCAGAGACCTGGGCCCTATGAAAACAGGATGAGGACGCTATTTGGGTCTCTCAAAGAGGAATCAAAAGAGCTAGGCTTGGAATATCACGCTTCACTCAAATGAGAGAAAGAATCCAAAGTTCCAACCTTCGTCAACAGTCAAGGATCAGGGATGCTGTCTTGTTTGCCAAGGCATTGAAAATCAGGTGGGCTGGACAAATAATGAGATTTGGAGATGAACGCTGGACTAGAGCCATTACTGACTGACTGAATTCCATGGGACATCAAAAGGTCACATGGTTCCCTACAACACCCCAAAGGAGAGAGAACAAAAGGGAATGCCCTGCCACAGAGGCAGGGTAGGATGGGGAAGATGGGGGGTGGGAGGGATACTGGGACCTGTGGTGGTGGAAAATTGGCACTGGTGTAGGGATGGGAGGGAGGGACTTGTTCATTATATATCTGAAACCCAAGCACAAAAATTTGTAAGTCTACAACTGTACCTCATGATGTTTCACTAATAAAAAAAAATGTTGCATGGCTGCCCACCTATGAGATGGTCAGACTTCTTCGTCAAGACCCTGAATGATTGGTTTGAGGCTCTTTGTGTTTCTAGATCAAGCAGATGCCATTGGGCTACACTAGCACGCGACAGGGATGAATAGAGACGTTACTGGTGCGCGTTCGAGCAAATCAATGAGTAACGGGATGTCAAGTGATCAAGTGATCAAGTGATAGCTGACTACACTTAATCCTATGCACCACATATGGTCCCCAGAGTCTGCCAGGTATAATCTCTGAGCATAGAGCCAGGAGAACTCTGAGCACTACTGTGTTCCCAAAAATTAAAAAAAAAATAATAGGAACATTTCTTCTCTTACATCTCTACATTAAGGCTGTCATTTATGGCACACAGGATATGAGGGATTGCAGATATTATGTTACTCAGTGCCTGGCCATAATACTAAGTTTTTGGAGATGGAGGCCTTAATTTGGATTGTTTACCCTTCCCAACATAAAATTCTTGTCACTGCCAACTTAGTTAAAAATGTGCTAATATAAGAGCCAAATTACAATTATTTTGATGTTCAAAAAAGGCACCACCACCTACTAGCTTCTAACTTGGGTTAATTATATTATCTGTGCCAACTTTCCTCTTTTGTACAATTAGTATGATATGCTGCCTAGCTTTTAGGATCATGAAGAAGATTAAATTAAATAATTCATATGTTTTGTAAAAATACTTAGAACATTGTTCCTAGTCCTAACATAGTGACTACTATTTTCTAAATTAATGCTTATATTGATTGTTATCTCCTTTTCTGCCTTCTGAGATTTTGGTGAGAATGGTCTGCAGGATCTGGTTGGAATGAGAGAAGGACCTGAAGACAGAGTTCTGTGTTCTCAAAACAAAGTCATTGGAATAATAGAAGAATTTGCATTACAAAGGCATGTCCAGGATCTTTCTACACCAAGCTCCATGTTTGGGTTCATGAGGGAGACTGTGAATTATGTGATATGCTCCCAACTTTTGTCCCTCATTGAATCCTTTCCTAGAAAGAATTGTGTGTGTTTGTAGGGTTACTCAATGGATTATTTCCAGGGACTTGTGAGTTTTAAGTCACAAAGTATAGAGGGAGAGGGTCTGGCCAAGTGAATAGATGGGATGATTACATCTGAAAAAAAAATATATATATATATACATGGAACAAGGCTAGTGAGAGGAAATCAGGAGAAGGAAAACATGTTCCCATAACTTGATCAATTTTAAACCTTCAGGAAAGTGGAAATAATTAAGGAGCAGGTCATATTTATATAAACTAGTCCACAAGAAAAAATCATAACATAACACCTGCTTATAAGAAATGCTTTATTAAGTCAAAGGTTACAAAAAGATATAGTAACATAAAAATTTTCTGAACATTAGTTTTCACATCTATAAAATGAATTATGAAATTCACTGAATTAACTGTGTTGTGTTTTGAGGAATATATACAATAACATGGGAAATGTGCCAGGAATAGATAAATTCTTGTTAAGTATTACTCATTGCAATTAACTCTAATCCTTCCATCCATTTTAATAATGTGTAAAATTTACTCATGAACCTTTTTCTTTTGCATTGCTTATATGTATGTATATATGTAACTGTGACTGTATTGTAATTATATGTTTAGATGATATATTCAAAATCCAATATTCCTTGTGTTTATATAGCCTGTGTGGTAGTGAGTATAAGCAATGACGCATAGATGTTGTTCTTTTTCCTCAGGGCCTCCTACTTGAGTGGAAGAACAAGGCAGAGTGCACATTGAGTGCAGTCCAATTACTGCTGTGACCTGAGTTGACTCTGTGAATGTCTGGTCATGCAGGACCCTGACATTAGAAGGGAGTCAAGCTTGATTTAAATGTTCTTCTGCTGTTGTTTTAAAATTTCTGGTAATTTTTAACAAGACAACAATGCTTTGTAACTTTTCCTTAGCCCCACAAGTTGAGTAGAATATGCTGCTTTTGCTTCTGTTTGTTTTGGGGCCATACCTAGTGATGCTCAGGATTAATCAGGGTTTATACCTGGTTCTAGTCTCAAGAATCACTCCTGACAGTATTGAGTGCCGTATGTAATGACAGGATTTCAACCCAGCTCAGTTGCGTGGAAGGCTACATGCTCCACAATATCTCAGCCCTTGGATGATACTGGTTTTGACAGAAATACAAGTAGCAAACTATGAGGGTTAGACAGATGGTTAAAATAGAAGCCTTAAAAGTTTTGCCTGAAATTCCTCTTGAAGCAGAAGAAGCAAATAACCATGTAGAAAGGTGACTTGGGTGCAGGGTACCCTTGTACACGGCACTTTAAAGCTATGCAATTACTAGAGAACGAAATCTCCTGCCCGCACGCCAGGCTGTCTTCACCAGGGTCCTTTGGAAGGGGCCGGGTTGAATTTCCCTCCCTGCTGTAAGCAGAACCTCAGTAGCCAAAACCTTCCAGAATCCAGCCACAGCCATGCTCAAGATCACTCTCCACAGGCTTGGACAAGCCTCATGCATGAAGGAACTGGTAGAGGAACCCAGGTATGCGAGACCCGTGGCTGAAATCTCCAAGCCTGCTCGAATCAGTGCTGGGCCTCCTCCACCCAGACTCCCACTTTTCCAGTAGCTTGGAAGTCACACCCACAAACTGCCCCCAGGGCCATGTAATCTCTTCAACAACAAAGATCCAGAGACTATAAAACAAAGCTCCCAGAAGAAAGCAACAGAGTATTTTCTAGACCTGTAAATTCTATCCCTCTCTGGGAGAGCCTGGAAAGCTACCCAGAGTATCCCACCCACACAGCAGGGCCTGGCAAGCTACCCATGGAGTATTCTATATGCCAGAAACAGTAACAATAACGGGACTCATTCCCCTGACCCCGAAAGAGAACCCAATACGCCATTGGGCTATCCTAGGATGCAACAGGAATGAATAGAGAAGTTACTGGCGTCCACTCGAGCAAATCAATGAACAACAAACAACAAGTGGTATTAAGTGATAATAGAGAACTAGCCAAAGGAGGTGTGTGGGTCTTGAAAAGATTGAAGAAGTGGAAAGTCAAAAAAAAAAACTACTTTGTAAAAACATTCATCAAGAGGAAGATAAAGATTCTCCTCTACTCAGTCTACTTAGTAATCTTGATGTCAAAGCTGGACATTTGACAGGAGGAGATTCCATTCCTCCCATTCCCCCCCCCACCCCACATACACACATACACATACTATTGAAGCCACTGGGAGAAGCTGGAAATAGGAATTTAAAACCCAGGGTGATGGAAACCAGAAGTCCTGTAGCCCACAGTTATGGGGAGCTTTGTAGGAAAGGTATATGTATAGGAAAGGTATCAGATGCTTGTTTCTTTACATGTTACAAGGCCTGTGTAACTTTCATTTTTTTTAAATGCCCATAAAGGGGCAATGATGGAGACCAGTCATAGGATAAATGTTTTTCATGTGTTCAGTTCCTCACATCATAAACAAACATATAAAAACAAAATTAAATAAAGAATAATATCTCCCACTTCATCCTCTGCTATAACCTGAAAACCAAATAAAATAAAATATTTTTTTTCTAAACACAGAAATCTTCCATTAAACTCCAACTTCCAATTTTCAACTCACTACTTTATTTTTCTTCTCTTTGCTACTTGCCCTTTTTGCCTAGTAGGACAATTCTCCTTTGGAAGGAAATAATTCTCATTTCTGTCATAATGCACTGTTTGTTCTAAGCATTGGAGAAACTTTGTGTAGGAAATTATTTAGCTAGTCAAGCAGCTGAAAGATCTGTTCCAAAGACCCTTCTGCATTTTCATGAAGGACTTATTTTATTTGTGTTCTATCTTCCACTTGAATTTCCTCCTGTTGTCTCTTTCCCTTTCTTCAAGCAGATGATCAGACATAAATTATTCATAACTGTATGGAGCTATTAATGTCACAATGAAGACAACTCTGATGATAGTTTAGAACATGCGACTCAGAGTCTCCTCAAGCAACCACTTTCATATTTATTATCAGAGTGAAATTGTAGTAAGAACAACAATCCAAATATGGTATAGAATAATAATATTATGATATGTAATAAAATAATAGAACAAGGGAATTCAAGGTTTCCAAGGTATCGAGGTATCTAGATAACCCATGACCCTAGAGAACACAAGGACAGAGAGGGAACAAAATTGAGCTGGAAAGTAAGTAGAGAAGAACAGAGGGTAACAGAGGCAGGACTCAGGCTTTAGGCACACTGGTGTTGTAGAGGTATAAATGCTCCAAATGACAGAGCAACAACACTGTAAGCAGGAGACTCAAACTACAACAACCAAACTGAAAAAGGGTGACTATCAAGGAGGCAGACTTGGGGATGGGAGAAAACCTAGAGACACAGGTAGAGCAAAGGGAAATGAACAATGGTGGTAGGATTGATGTTAGAACATGTATGCCTGAAACACGTTATGAGCAACTTTGTAAGTCAGGGTGCCTTAATAATACTAAAAAAATTAAAATTTAAAATTCTGCAAGGGAGTCTGAGAAAATAGTAGTAGGCAGCTCTTAAGAATAAAAAATAAAGCATAAAAAATTCAGATTTGAAAGTTAGAGAAGGAATATAGCCTTCCTGCAGTCTCTTAGCTGTCACCTTAGTTCAAACTTTCTGACACTTGATTACTCTCATTTTACCAAAATCAGACACTCTAGAATATTCAAAAATCACATGAAATAATCACATAGTGCTTAAATATGAGTACATTAACACTATTAACTTTCTAAAAATTATATTAGCATTCATGGAGAATTTCACATTTTATGCTATATTTGCCTTTGAAACTTATCTTAATCCCTCAAAGAACAGACTATATTTTCTCATTGTAAAAATTGAAAAGAGTATAGTTTCTTTAGGGTGATCTTGGAGTCAGGAAACCAGACACAAAGTTTATATTCTGAGGCTTATGAATTGTATGAACCTAGAAACGTCACAGGCTTCTCCAAATCTCAATTTTCCTTATCTTCAAACAGCTAAGTCACAGAATTTTTTAAAGTATGAAGATAATAATATGTGATAGAAAAAGAAGAAACCAATAAGAAGAAAATCTAGAAAAGAGCCTTTGCAGAATAATTTATTTGGTATGACTGTTGTTCATCAATTTGCTCGAGCGGGGACCAGTAACATCTCCATTGTGAGGCTTGTTGTTACTGTTTTTGGCATATTGAATACATCACAGGTAGCTTGCAAGGCTTTGCTGTGCCAGCGGAATACTCTCACTGAGAGCTTGGGCTCTCTAAGAAGGTCAGAGGAATCACCCGGGTCAGCCACGTGCAAGGCAAACACTCTACCCACTATACTATCGTTCCGGCCCAATTTATTTGGTATGTTTGGAAAATATTTCTACATAGTGCTTTATAGATACTCCCAATAATAGTCATTGAGTTGTGTTTAATCCAGAATGCATCATTATTTTGTCTCAGTACAGTTTTCCCAAAGGATGATATTATTAGCATCTACAAAGCAATTTAATGAAATATGCTTTGTGAGACATTATTGCAAAGCCTGGAACTAACTCTATTATATCAATGTGTCCCCTTTCCGGCCATACACACCTCAAAACTGGCATTCCAGAACTCTGGCACTCCAAAAGGAGAGGAGTTTCCTTTCCCATCCTCCACTCCCAACCTCTGATCTCTATCCTACAGGTTTCTAGATAAAATGGAGCCCCTCCATCATTGCTGGTTGCTGTGGGGAATTGCAATATCCTATCCAGGTTTTGACAAGTATACATTGCTAACTATCCTTCAGTGAATACGAAGATGATAAGAGATTGATAGATTTTCCTCAACTCTCATTCATCACCTGCACTGGGAGAGTAATAGAAGAATCGAAAGCAGAAAGGATGTTACCAATTACTCTTCAATGCATATAAAGTGGGTAATAAATTGATAGAGTTTCAACAGTCTTCATATCCTTACCTCCATTGAGAGAGTAATAGAAAAAGAATTGAAGACAGAAAAAAATGGAGTAAGATGGGGGGAAGATGGGATGGGGTGGTGGGAGGGAAACTGGGATCATTGATGGTGGAAAATGGGCAATGATCGAGAGATGGGAATTCAAACATTGTATGACTGAAATGTAAGCACAAAAGTTTGCAAATCTGTAACTGTACCTCACCGTGATTCATTAAAAAATAAAAATGAATCAGTTTTTAGAAAATGGAGTAAGAGAATTCACCCAAAGTTTAGTAACTCATGAACAATGCTCTCTGGATGTTCAATTGCTGGAGCATGCGTGCTGTAGAGTACAAGGGCCTGGTTTCTGAAGTAAAGCCTTTGGGTTTCCAAGAATGTATATGATGTATAACTTCTGGCTTGAATTTCTCCAATTATTTTGAAAGAGTACATTGTGTAGGGGAGAAGCAGTGAGGTGCCATGGAAGCAGCTTGCATTTTGAGTGAGGAGAGGAAAAATTTGGCTACAGAGCTCATCATTGATCACCTAGCATGGTTATTGGCTATGTCTTCATTTCCTCCTTGGCAGGAAATCATGGGATTGCTCCCATATCACCACCTCAGAATATATTTTGGAACTCTCAAACCTACAATGAACAAATATCATGTGCCAGGATCTATACAACACTTTTTTTTTTATATAGGAGTACTGCTATTTATTCAGCCACTGATTAGCTGATTGATTTGGGCATAAAATCTACCTTACTTTTTTCATAGTTTTATTTATTTATTTTTCTTCTTATATTTATTTATTGAATCACTGTGGGAAAAGTTACAAAGCTTTCAGGTTTAAGTCTTGGTCATGAAATTATCAAACACATTTCCCTTCACCAATACTTTATTTTCATCACCAAGAACCCCAATAAACGCCCCCTTCCCAACCCTCCTAAAGCCTTTGAGGCAGATGAATTCTAGTTAACATTCTATCTACTTTGATTAGATTCATTGTTTTGAAAAAAGATGCACCATTATTATTTAGCGTTTACACCCCCAAATCATACATGCTGAAAAGGCATTGTGAAATAATTTGTTTTCTACAGTTGGCCACAAGAATCAAATGATGCTGCATGGCCGGCCGCTATTGCAGCCACGTGACTTTGGATTTCTGGTATTTTACTTATTAACCCTGGAAGTATTTCTGCTGAGAGTCAGATAATTATGAGATTGGTTTCTGTTCTCTGGAGCCATGGCCGTGCTGGAGAGCCACTCGTGGGGGGCAACTCCTGACCTCGGTAGGGCGTGAAAGAAGAGCCGGGAATGCCCCCCTTCCCATGAGGTTTCAGTCACTCTGTCATGACCAGCTCATCTCTGGCTTTCCACAAAGCTCCGAAGCCGCTGCCATCTTTCTTTCTAGAGGGAAAAAGGTGGAAGGGAGCAACACCCTTTCCCCTCTGGGCAGGCATGGTGGCGTGGATTAATGCATAGTCCATTCACTTTTCTGCAGCAAGCCGACAGGCTCTGCATTAAGTCCTTGTGCTTCTGGAGCCATGGCCGTGCCAGAGAGCTGCTCGTGGGGGCAACTCCTGACCTTGGTAGGGCGTGAAGGACGAGCCGGGAACGTCCCCCCTTCCCATGAGGTTTTAGTTGCCCCGTCACGACCAGCTCATAGCTGGCTTTCCACAAAGCTCCGAAGTGGCTGCCATCTTTTCCACTTAACTCTTCTCTACATTGATTACATTCATTATTTCGACAAAAGATGCACCATTATTGTTTAAAATTTCCCCCCCCCCCCAACAATCAGAATTGCTGAAAAGGCATTGTGAAATACTTTGTTTTCTATAGCTGGTTATGAAAATCATATAATGATTTTTGGATTTCTACAAAGAGACAGATAATTATGAGATTGGTTTCTGTGGGTCTGGTGTTATGGCTGTGCTGGAGAGCCGCTCGTGGGGGGCAACTCATGACCTCAGTAGGGCATGAAGGATTAGCCGGTACCGCCCCCCTTCCCATGAGACTGCAGTTGTCCCGTCACCACTGCTCATGCCTGGCTTTCCTATAAGCTCTGAGGCTGCGGCCACCTTGCTGTGGCTGGCGGGGGGGGGGGGGGGGAGTGGGGCGGGGAGGGAAAGGCAGAAGGGAGCAACACACTTTCACTCCCGGGAGGCATGGTGCTGTAGTTTAACGCATGGTCCATTCACTTTTCTGCTGCAAGCTGCCGGGTTTTGGATTAAGTCCCTTTGCCTCTGGAGCCATGGCCGTGCTGGAGAGCTGCTTGTGGGGGGCAACTCGTGACCTCGGTAGGGTGTGAAGGATAAGCTGATACCGTCCCCCTTCCCATGAGACTGCAGTTGTCCTGCCACCGCCAGCTCATACCTGGATTTCTAATAAGCTCTGAGGCAGCTGCCACCTTGTATGCGGTCCAGATGCATTTCTGCCAAAAGCCACTAGGTTTCGAGATTTGTTTCTGAGTCTCTGGGATCATGGCCGTTAATCAGCTTGATCAGGAGCCAGAGAGGCCATTTGTAGGCAGCAACTCGGGGTCTCGCTCTGATGGGGAGGAAAGGGCCGGTTCCACCCCCATCTGGTGAGGCCCTGTGTGTCTCATCACTGCAGGTCCAAACCTGACTGTCTAGTAGCCTCTGGAAGATGACAGTCACCAGGCTGCCAAGGGGAACAGGCCAAGGCACAAAACCTTTCTTTCCAAGAAAGTCTAGGCTGTGTCTTTCTTGTTCATAACTACTTCACATTAGTATTTTATATGCATATGACATAATCATTTGATGACTATGCCTTCCTTCTTTGCCATCAAATGTAAGTTCCATGATGACATGACTTTTCCTGTGTGATTCATCACTGTATACCCAGGCTAATGTAAAAAACAACTCATAGACTCAGCAGTGAATCCCAGAAGACAGCAGCCTGCAGGAGATCTCTTAGACCTTTGCTGAGTAAATTTTCCTGGGGCACCTCAGATAGAGCAGGTGTTTCCTCTTCACCCACTTCAAATGAATCCCTGGTGCCCACAAACTTCCAGAAGGAAAACCCAGATATGAAGGACCAGAAACAGGACTCCAGGCACCTGACAGCATCAGGAATGGGTTGTCCCTTCCCATCTCTCCACCCCTTGAGGGTCCTTACTGTCATGCCCATGAACTGCCTCTAGGAGCTGTCTCAGCATATTAACAACCTGGATCCAAAAACTCACAGATGAATCTCAAAATGGATTAGCTCCCTACAGAGATGTCTCTGGACACCAATCATTTACAATTTTAGAATTCTAGTAGCGTGCACAACATCTCATGATATTCATAATAAACAATAGAATAAACATAAACATAATAAATTTATTATCTAGCATCTGCCTGTGGCAGGCATGCTTGAATGGTGGTGGGAAAATTTGAAATAATAGTGGTAGGAAGGTATAATGGTTGTTGAAATATTGAATATTTAATTAATGTGAACAACCTTATGAAACTAAAATTTAAAAATTAAATAAAAACAACTCATAGTAAAACTTAACAACTGGCTGCTTTATTGAATAGGGAAATTTAATTACAAATTAATGAATAAGCATATGGTAACAAACAGCTTCACAAGTACATGAATAAATTAATAAAATTACCGATAACCAACACTAAAAATTTTAGCTGATTGGGACCTGGGTTTGCCTGACAGTAATTATAAACATACACAGGTCCACATACGGTGTCTTCTTTTTTTTCACAGAAACATATTTGGAAGAGCATTTATTTATTGGGATTAGGAAGATCCCAAACTGTGCTCAGGAGTCTAGGAATATGGCTATTCTAAGCAAACTGGACCCATGGTTTGATGCAAGAGTAGCATGCAGTGCTACTTGGGCCTTGAGGTGCTGGAGATTTTCTAGGTCAACTTGCTAGTGCTGGAGGCTTCCAGAAACACATCTAGTGGTACACGGTGGCCTCCAGGACTGCACTCAATAATGCTCAGGTGACCATGTGGTGCAAATAATTGAGCCTGGATGGCAAGCATGACAAAGTTTTCCCCCAACTTCTGTACTATTTTCCAACTTTTGAAAAGGAGAATTCCACTGTAAAAGTACTAATAAGCTGTTAAAGAACTGTTCCATACTAAGCAGCTACAAGGAAGGATGAAATCATGCCATTGACTGAAACATGAACGAAATTAGAGGATATCGTGTTAAGTGAAGTAAGCCAGAAGAAAGACAAGTACTGGATGATCTCACTAACCTATAATATATAAAATAAAAGGATGAGATAATGTAAAGTACTAAATGGGGATACTTAAATTACCCTTGATCTTGGAGTATATAAATGAGGAGGACAGGGAAAGAAAGAAATCTAGGGGAGAAGCAAAATGAAACAGACTGGAGGTAATAGGGGCAGGGACCAAGAGCCTCAAGAACATTAATGTTGTGGAGGTGCTGTACATCAATACATATAAATCACAGAGTAATAACAACAGTGAAAGAAGATCCAAACTATAATAATCAAACTTAAAAATGTGTCTGTTAAGGAGGTAAGTTGGGGCATAGGAGGGAACTGGGGAAATTGATGGAAGGAAGTTAACACTGGTGGTAAATTGGCATTGGAGCACTGTATGTCGAAACTTAACTATGAATAACTTTGCCAATTACAGTGTCTTAATAAGAATTAATTTTTTAAAAACAAAATCATTCCAGTCCGAGAGAAAACTATATTCACTTTCATTTTTTCATTTAATAAATACTTGCATAATTTCATAATGGCATCATAGTAAGCAAGTTATATGGGGCTTCTGTTCCATCAAAAGATCCAACAATTTTTCCATTTATTTCAGGGATAAAGATGAAAATCATTTGCATTGCTGTAGTGGGTAGAGAAAGGCATGCTAATAGTCATCAGTTATCCTACAGTGTTTGCCTCAGAAGGTACTAATAACTCCAGGTGCTAATCATTATAAGGTAAGTAATTTTATTCACCCAGGACCTCGGTTCCCACATCCCTTTACAAAGATGATCTAATAAATTCCATATGCAAAGTCTAGGAAAATTGAAGAATTTGACAGAGATGTGAGGTCAGATATGCCTAACCAAGCAATAGCAAAGCAAAGCAAATCCAAAAAACTGGGAGAGGAAAAGGTTAGGTATACCGTGTCTACCACAACTGAATAATAAGTTGAATTTTAAGGTTTTGGTTAAGAAAGAGACAAAAATTCTGATGTTTATATTCACTGTGTAAGATTCTCTTTTTAGTTGACTAAAATAATGAAATAGTATAAAGGAGTTCAGAATTTTAAAATAGGAGAAGTCATTTGTTTGAGATTCAACTCACATTTGAGTCTGATTAAACCTTGAACTTTTTTCATGACCAAGGACCCCAGTTTCTTTTAGTGCCTTCTGCTAATTAGAAGCAGAGACCTTATGAATTTTATTTTTTTAATCCAGTGGCTGTTTTAGAAGAGACCTGGTCACATATCAGGAGAGATGATTTAAGGTAAACACATCAGGTCTTGCTTTGCTTCATATAAAGGATAAGCAATGACATTGTCATGAATTTTTATAAGCGCCTTTTTATATTTCTCTGTACCTGTGTATTAGAGGGCAGAGGGGATGCTCAGTATAAACCACTCCCTTTAGAACATAAGGATGTCAACGAGGCTAATCTCATATTGCAGTCTCTGCTGATATCAACAGCTTTTGATAAAAATTAGCTAAAACCTAAGTTCACTGAATCTGGGAAAGAAAGAGACAATTTGCCTCTGTATGCTCCAGGCTGGCGTGAATAGGAAGTACTGCTCCTCAGCCTTCCTGGACTGTGTATGGGGGATATTGACTAATGGGAGCTCTAAGGCACAGGCCCTGTGATGGGTGTGCAAACATGAGCAGACAACTTGTACCAAGGGAGTTTCTACTGTGATGCTGCTTTTCCATGCAGAAACAGCAAAAGACAGAAACATCATTCGTAACAGTAGAGACCATCCTTCAGGTGGCAGATTGTTCATTCCTTTTCTTTGTGAAACAATAGACCCCTCTATAACCAAGTGCCTCAGTCATCTGGAAATACACTGAACAGAGATCTGCAAGGAATGTGGGATCTGTAGACAACATATTTTCCCATAGAGAGGGTGTATTTACCAAGGCAGGAGGGGACAGATGGGAGTACTCAAGCATTAATGCCTTTGCTGAAAATCTACTGAGCAAATGAGACCAGATTAAAAGATTTGACTCTTTCTGAGGGTTCTCTAGAGGAAAGCAGGGTAAACTCAATGACTGAACAAGAAAATTGCAATGGTGTAAGGAGAAAAGAACGTTACCCTGAATTACATACATGCAGTATACAGAAAGTTTGTTATTTAAGTGAATTAAGGCAGAGGAGAGAGTAAGTAGTACATGCACAAGGGTTAAGAGGGGTACTTGCTATGCTTGTAGCTGACTCCAATTTGAACCCTAGCACCTTATATGGTCCCCTTAGCATTTCCAGGGGAGATCCTGATAACAGATTCAGATGTAAGCCCTGAGCACCACCAGTTCTGAACCCCCCCAAAATTAGTGATTGATGAATGTATAGAAAATTAACCATGCAAAAAGAGAAGATGTTGATTTTTTATAAAGCTTTACAAGAAAGCAGTAGAACTGTAGAATGCTGATTGTTTCAGTAAAGAACACTATTTATGTGGTCATATTTGACTACACTAAATAATGACTTACCTAAGATTACCATATTACTGTCTTGAGAATTTTACCTAAAGATAAAAATATGTGACTTTCAGAGAAAGTTAAGAAAACTCGATTCTCTACCATAAAAGAAAGGTAACAAGTACACCTAAATATAAATAATATGATTAAACAGTATAAATTTTCATCTTTACATACTTTAAATTAAATACCAAAATAGAAGTGGGGAAAGTGGTTACCAGTGTGGAGATTATAGTGCAGTGAAGAGGGAACTTGCAGACAAATAGTATTATTTGCTTTTAATAAAAGCAAAGAGCCATGTGCATGTGTTACCATTAAAATAATAAAATATTCACCATAACCTTCTAGAGCAGGAAATTTACTACTCCTAACAGGATTTCCTTCTAGCTGGACAAATCATATTTCAAAGAACTCATCGCAAGTATAATTTGATCATGGACTTATTTTTCTTTCAGACATATGTGTCATTCTCTAATGCATTTCTCATGACAGTACCAGGTGGTCACACCCACCACCTGGCCCCCTGGCGCCGTGTAATCCCATCAGCGGCCAAGACTCAGAGACTATAAAATCCAGATCCCGGACGAGAACAGTGCAGTCTCTGCCCCCGCGCCTGGGTGTTCCTTCCCGGAGTCCCTTGGAGGGGAGCGGGTTGAGCTTTCCTCCCCGCCCCGACCAGGGCTACGGCAGCCGAAGACCTCCAGGACCAGCCACCACCATGCTGAGACCACTCTCCGCACACATGAAGGTACTGGCAGAGGGACAAAGCCACGCGGGTTCCGGGGCCGAGACCTCCAAGCCTACTCGAATTGGAGTCGAGCATCTTCCACCCAGATCCTCCAAATTCCAGTAGGCGGGGGTCACGCCCACCACCTGGCCCCCTGGCGCCATGTAATCCCATCAGCGGCCAAGACTCAGAGACTATAAAATCCAGATCCCGGACGAGAACAGTGCAGTCTCTGCCCCCGCGCCTGGGTGTTCCTTCCCGGAGTCCCTTGGAGGGGAGCGGGTTGAGCTTTCCTCCCCACCCCGACCAGGGCTACGGCAGCCGAAGACCTCCAGGACCAGCCACCACCATGCTGAGACCACTCTCCGCACACATGAAGGTACTGGCAGAGGGACAAAGCCACGCGGGTTCCGGGGCCGAGACCTCCAAGCCTACTCGAATTGGAGTCGAGCATCTTCCACCCAGATCCTCCAAATTCCAGTAGGCGGGGGTCACACTATAAAATCCAGATCCCGGAACCTCGCGGCCACAGTCGCTGCCGCGCAACATCTTATCAGAACTTTTTTTTATGACATCTTATTATCTCATTCCTACTTTGGACAAACTTGCAGGCTATCGAATGTAGCCTGCCCACAGGGCAGAGTCTGGCAAACTCCCCGTGGCCTACCAAATATGCCAAATACCAGTAACAATGATGGGTCTCATTCTCCTAAAGAGCCGTGAATATAATCTCAGGGCTAGGATGAAAGAGACGTTACTGGGGCCTGCTCGACGCAATTGACAATTAACAGGATGATGAAATGAAAAAAATGAAATGACAGTACCAGAGACCATAATATTCCAGAAAAGCACTTCTGTGAACAGCAATATCCAATTTTCCACAAATTTTAGAATATATTGAGACAAAATGACTAAATTTATAGTTTGTATCTCTACCCAGACCCCTCTCACAATAATAAAATTAATGTAGTCAATAGTCCTTGGATCTTTCAAACTACAAAGAATCACTAGCACTTAAGCTAAAATGCCCTAATTCACAAACACATATGCATATATATATATATTACATATATATCTGTGTACTATATATACATATGTGTGTGCTCATGGTACTTCCTATGGGCTGGAGCGATAGCACAGCAGGTAGGCATTTGTCTTGCATGCGGTCAACCTGGGTTCAATTTCTCTGCCCCACTCGGAGAGCCTGGCAAGCTACCAAGAGTATCCCGCATGCACAGCAGAGGCTGGCAAGCTACCCGTGATGTATTAGATATGCCAAAAACAGTAATAACAAGTCTCACAATTTGTTGTGAGATGTTACTGGTGCCTGCTCAAGCAAATCAATGAACAATGGGAGGACAGTGCTACAGTGCTACTTCCTATATTCTCAAACTGATTTTCATTACCACTTTACAAAATAGTCACCAGTATTTCATGCATCTCTTTCATCCAAAACTGTCCATATCAAGTTTATTTCTCTGACCTTCTTAGTCTGTATTTTTTTCCAGCTTAATTCCCCTTCATCTACAAGCTGTTCACTCGAGTCATCCAGAATAGGATTGGCACAACACTAGATGAAGGGCAACCATGCGAGCAAACCAGTTTTCAAAAAGGATTCAGCATGATCAACCATATCCACACGATAACCAAGTTCATTGAGGTTTCTCGGGAGTTCAAGATGCTGCTCTGTATAATGTTCATTGATTTAAAGAAGGCCTTTGATTCTGTTGAGATGGAAGCAGTCATCGAAGCCCTAGCCAAACAGGGCATTCAAACTCAATACATCAGGATCGTCCATGAGCTGTATTACAGATTCACTACCAAGATCTCACCATTCTACAAAGAATCAGCAGGGTGATACCATTTCACCGAAACTCTTCAGTGCCACCCTCAAGAATGTCATGCAAGAACTGGAATGGGAAGGAAAGGGAGTGAAGATAGACGTTTGGCAACTACAGCACCTCCGTTCTGCTGATGACATCGTTCTAATAACACCAAACATTAGCCAAGCAGCACAAATGCTGGCTGAGTTTGACCGTGAGTGTGGAAAGGTCAGACTCCAGCTAAATCTCACAAAGACAATGTTTATGAGAAACAGTCTCTTTCCTGATGTTCCATTCGCTCTCAATGGAATGAACATCTCCAAATGCAACAGTTACATCTACTCAGGTCGAGAAGTCAACATGTCAAATGACCTGGCACCTGAGTTGAGCAGGAGGAAGAGAAAGGCTTGGAACACCTTCAAGAGCATCAAAGACAAAACTAAGAAGATGAAGAACCTCCTTCTCCAGGCACATCTCTTTGATTCCACTGTTCTTCCTGCATTAACATATACCTCAGAGACCTGGTCCCTACGGAAACAGGATGAAAACGCTATTCAGGTCTACCAAAGAGGAATCAAAAGAGCTATGCTTGGAGTATTACGCTTCACTCAAATGAGAGAAAGAATCCAGAACTCCGATCTCCATCATCAGTCAAGAATCAGGGACACTGTCTCATTTGCCAAGGTGTCAAAAATCAGATGGGCTGGACATGTAATTAGATTTGGAGACAACAGCTGGACTAGAGCCATTACCTACTGGAATCCACCGAATGTCAAAAGGTCGCGTGGCCGCCCACTTACGAGATGGTCAGACTTTTTCATTAAGACCCTGGATGATTCGTTTGAGACTCTTTTTTTCCTAGAACGAGCAGGTGCCATTGGGTTACACTAGCACGTGACAGGGATGAATGGAGCCATTATTGGCACTCGCTCAAGCAAATCGATGAGTAACAGGATGTCAAGTGATCAAGTGATCAACTCCCCTTAGCTAAGTACAGATGTGTTATCACATTTCTGTTTCACCTCAGAAACCACCTGAAATTTTATCTCTTCTTGGGTCCATTTTTATCTATTCTCCTCAGTGAAGTCAGAGCAAACTCAAATCTCTCAGTAGCACTTAGCAAAAGTTATTTTGCTCTATATGCAAGATTCTGTAAATTCATGGCATTTTCTTATTCTCCTTTGTCACATCTCCTAGTGGGGTAGTATCTAGGTGGGGTAGTATCTAGGTGATCAGCACATAGCTCAGTAAAATCCTTCTATTTGGGAGAAGAGAGGGGAGGTGAAATGCATAAGGTGAGAGAGAAGAAGAGATGACAAAGGAGAGATAGGAAATATCTGATGTGTGGCCTATAAGGTCATGGAATCAAGTGCCTGGCTCTGGTACCTGATTAGACAGAAAAATATATTTCTCACCAATATTCTGTGGCCCATCTACCTTTACTGTATGACCTGGGAATGATATAAATATCTGAATGGTGTTTGGAAGAAAAATAGTTACCCCCCAAAAAATTGCCAAAGGGAGCAATTTTTTTTCTCTTTTTGGATCATACCCAGTGATGCACAGGGGCTACTCCTGACTCTGCACTCAGGAATAACCCCTGGCAGTGCTCAGGGGACCATATGGGATGCTGGGAATTGAATTCTCAAACTCGAACTGGCCGTGTGCAAGGCAAATGCCCTATCCACTGTGCTATTGCTCCAGTCCCAAGGGGAGCAATTAATACTCTTCTTATACTTGGTTTTTCCATTGAGAAAACCCAGAATCATTTCACAAAGATAACTGAACTTAGCAATGTTGAAAAATACAAGGTGAATAAAATATATTGTATAGTATGGCAATGAATAGGTATAATAAATAATTGCCTAGTTATAATAGAACAAAGAACATGAAATTTATCAGTACAATAACTCTATCTGAAAAAAATTATATTTAAAGCTACACGATCATAATGAAAGATGCCAAAGAACATTTAATAAAATGGAAATAATTAATTTGTTTTGGTGTCAATTCTCCTGAAGCTGACCCACAAATTCAATTCTAAATGTTTCCCAAAAGTCTTGTATAAAAAACAAAGAAATTATTCTTTTTTGATTTTTTAACAAGTTAATTCTTAAAATTTATAAGAAAAGACAATGAAAAAAGTCAAAAATTTGAAATAGAAGAATTTTAGTGTTCAGGCTAAATGACTTATTCTTAAACTGCAATAATTAAGATAATGCAACATTGCAGAGAAATATAGATTGCTGAAACTGAAACAACATTATGGAAAAAGAATCACAAGTACATGGTCAATTGATTTTTCAATAAAAGTACAAAAGCAATCCAACAAAGAAAGGACATACTTTTAACAAGTATCTGCAATTTTGGAATAACTGGATTTCTATATGAAAATAAACTATACCTCAAATCCTCTAGAAAATTAGTAACTCTCCTACCTAAATGCAAAAATATACAAAAGTAAATTTTTTGGTAGAAAACTTAGAAGACAACCTTTGTGAAAACGAATATGACAAAGATTTCTTAAATATATGCAAAATTCAAATTCATTAGCAAAGTTAGTAAAAGTGGATTTTATTAACATTTAATACACTTTTTTTCTTGAAATATTCTTAGGAGGATAAAAATTCCTATTGACAACAAAATTTCAAATTGTATATAAAATAAAAAGTTTATGTTTAAAATGCAAAAACTCTCAAACCCAAAAGTAATAAAAGAAAAATATGATTTTAAATGAACCAAAACCTTGAATTATATATTTTTAAAATTTTTTTATTGAATCACCATGACATACAGTTACAAAGCTTTCATATTTGAGTTTCAGTTCTTTCTTCTTTCTTTCTTAGTTTTTCCCTCCTTGTATCATTTTGCTACTTCTCTACTGAAGGCTTCTGAGATTACCTCCTAAATAAATCATCTGCATGCAGATCCTTAACTTACCTTATCTTCTAGGAGAAGACAGGCTATCGTAAATAAGTGCATAACTCTCATGAGCATTGATATCAAGGGGAATTTATCAGATGGATTATTTTGAAACAATTATTAGATAGTTATTTATTATTTAATTATTAAAATAATTAATATAATATAATTCTTTAATTATTATAAACAACCAAAGAATTAAAGCAAGAAAAGCTTGAAAATTCAGTGATACCAAGACATTGGATAATAAATGAATAACAGCAGAAACTGATGATTGTGGCTTTTACAGAATAGTAGAAAAAAATAGAGTCAACAAGCTATTGGCAGTAGTGTTACAAAGTAGGTGAAAAGGGGAACCTAGAAGATAGATGTCTGGATTCAGTAGCCTCTATGGAAGACAATCTCCCTTATACTGTCTTTTGTATTGCTTGTTATGAATAGCATAAGGTGTCACGCAGTCACTCTCACTCCTGCATTCTCCTGGAATTCTAAAATTTTAGACAATTAGGGTCTGGAAATATCTCTGCAGTGAGTTGCTCGGTTCCAAGATTCTTTTGTGTGTCTTTGGTTCACAGCCATTAAGGAACTTAAATAGCAGCTGGAGGCAGTTTGTGGGCATGACCTCCAGGGTCCTATGGGGACTATATGGTCCATCCCCTACTCTTTGAAGCCTGGAGTTTGCTGTCACTGAACTTACGTACCTGCACTTCTCACTGGGTTCTGGAATTTGGTGGTCACTGGGATTCTTAGGGGATAGGTGGAGGGATGACGCCTGCTCCTGTCTGAGGCACGCCGGTGAAATCGGCCTGACTTAAAATCCGGAGGCATCTCTGCAGCAAGCTGCTCAGTTCTAAGATTCTGTTGTGTGCCTTGAATTTATATTACTGTAAAAAAAAATAAATAAAGGGAAAAAATTAAAAAAAAAAGTTTTAAAAAAAAAGTTTCTTAAAACCAGAAATGAGAGTAAATTGGATCCCATCCTCTTTTGAAATACAGCCCTTCTTTTCCTGTGGCCAAAGGGATTTAATTGATACCTGTGACCTTTGGTTCTCCCAGCCAGTTACCTCTTCACTTCATCATTGTTATTCTCTGGGAGAAATAAGAGGAATAGGTGGACAAGAAGTTTGCTTTTATTCTCTCCACTTGTCACGGGTATAGAACACTGTCATTTATTTATTTTGGTTTCTGGGACAGGACTTGCATGCTCAGGAGGATTATATAAGTGGGTCAGAGAGAGAATACAGCAGGTAAGGTTCTTGCCTTGCAATATAGCTGACCCAGGTTTGATTCTCAGCATCACAGGATTTTCCAAGCCCAACTAGAAGTGATCTCTGACCACAGAGCCAGGAATAAGCCCTCAGCTCTAGTGACCCACCCAACATAGACAGATATAGATCAATGAGTAATGCTAGCCAAAATGGTAGGAGTCTTCTATCTCTTCCCCCTCTAGAATCCTTCTAGCCTCCTCCACCCACACACACACACACACACACACACACACACACACACACACACAGTTTCCCCAGATCATAATGCTTCCCAAAAATGTCTATTTCTTATCTCTTCTTAGTGTCTGAGGTACTCTTCAAAGCTGTGGTGCTAAGAATGGTGGAAACACAGAGGAGGGCTCAAATTCATCAAAAGGACAATAGCTGGTTTGTAGTTCTTCCTACTAGGTGATACACATACTCTACCAGGTAGCATTTCCAGCAGATGTTGATGACACCTCACTCATAGGTCCCGTAACTAGTCTCTCAGTCTCCTCATGAATGGTACCACACTTTTAGTTTCCCCATCATGATCTGCGCCACCCCCCACCCCATTACTATTACATGTAAGAGAATCTTTGCAGATTGCTAGTGAACAAGTGCAGAAGCCAACTCAATCCTAAAACTCAAATCTGAGACTTTCAGAGTCCTGCTCTAGGGAAGACAATCAGGAAAGATCAACACACAATCCTAATACCTGTTCTGGCAAGATTGTTAGAAGGTATGTACAATCTTCAGTACCTTCCTCTCTCCATGCTCAGAAGAGGGAACAAGAAATATGAAAGAATCTTACTCACGTAAAATGCAGCTGGACTGACACAAGAATATAATTCTCTTCCAAAAACTGCCAGTAAAGTTAAAAGGAAAGGACTAATTCTCCAAATATGAACGTGAAAGGGTCTGACTGATAGTATAATAGGTAGGATGCTTGCCTTGCACAGGGCTATCAAGGTTTGATCTCTGAAAGCACCACTGACCCCCTGAGCCCTCTTAGGAGTGATCCCTGAGTGCAGAGCTAGGGGGTAAGCCCTACACGCTACTGGGTGTGCCGCTACCAAAACAGACAAATTATAAAAAGAAATATGAGGGTAAAAGAGGTAACCTCATTTTCTTCATGTCAATTGCCTCAAGCGGCTTTATTTGCTTTATTTGAGCTTTCCACATCCTACAATTTAAACATTCTTGCAAATCCCTGGACTTTTTCTGAGACTGGGGGAATTCACAGCTTCCCAGGACTATAAGTTCTGCCTCAGAGTTTCAGCTCACACTTAAGAGATAATGGGGCAGTACCTGGGCACATGGTGAAATATACAACCTTAAAAGGTTTTAAATAAGCAGACAGTCCCTATCAGCCTACGTGTGAATATGAGATGTTAATCTTATTTTAGCAACACAAATGACTCTGAATTAACAGACATCTATGGGAAATAAATGATACTTTGATAAGTAACATAAAGGCCCAATTTTTCTATTAAAAGAACTCAAAATGAGTGATATTTAGCCTAGTCCTATACTAAGTTCCTACTGAGGAGTTTCTTTCTCTTCTGCTTTCCAATAATCTTTTCTATTTTCTAACTCTAAATCTAAGTATCTTTATTTCTTTATTTCTCGGTATTTTTACTTTTGAAAATATTGAAGAACCTGGGAACTGTGCATGAACACAAAACCCCGTGGTCACTGCTTTGGATCAAAGGCAACAAGCAAAACTTCAATAGACAAGAAATATAGAAGAAAAAAAATGTATCAAGAAAGTAAGCTCAGTATACACTTCAGAGGAGTAGGAAAAGAAAAAATAGGTTATTTCCTAAATTAGCATTAGTAAAATCATAATATAAATTAAGTAAAGGTTTTAAAATATTTTTAAAAGATTAATGAAATGAACAGCAGGGGTTTTAAAAATATGTACAACTGAGGAAGATGTACATTTCAGACAAAAAGAGTGCAACTTGACATGATTGTGCTGAATGAAATAAGTAAGGAAATAGAATTATTGGATAATGTCACTCATATGTAGAACACAACATAAAAGAAGGAAAAAAATTTCGCTCCATAATTATCCCCAATATTCTTCCCAACTCCCGTGCCTTAACAAATATATTTTTTAAGTTTGGTTGCAATCATTTGGATCTTTTAATAGCAGAATAGTATTCCTTTGAGAATATATTGCAGATTCTTTAGCCAATCAACTCCTAATGACTATCTAGTTTATATTTGGCTATTGTGAATAATGCTGCTGTGAATAAGGGATGTAAACATCTTTTTGAATTTGAGATATCCTGTGAATTAAATGCCTAAGATTGGTATCTCTAAATGATATGTATTTCCATTTTTAGTTTCTAATGACATTTCTCCATATTTTATGATGCTACTGAATCCAGACGTCTATCCTCTAGGTTCCCCTTTTCACCTACTTTGTAACACTACTGCCAATAGTTGTTGACTCTATTTTTTTCTACTATTCTGTAAAAGCCACAATCATCAGTTTCTGCTGTTATTCATTTATTATCCAATGTCTTGGTATCACTGAATTTTCAAGCTTTTCTTGCTTTAATTCTTTGGTTGTTTATAATAATTAAAGAATTATATTATATTAATTATTTTAATAATTAAATAATAAATAACTATCTAATAATTGTTTCAAAATAATTCATCTGATAAATTCCCCTTGATATCAATGCTCATGAGAGTTATGCACTTATTTACGATAGCCTGTCTTCTCCTAGAAGACAAGGTAAGTTAAGGATCTGCATGCAGATGATTTATTTAGGAGGTAATCTCAGAAGCCCTTAGTAGAGAAGTAGCAAAATGATACAAGGAGGGAAAAACTAAGAAAGAAAGAAGAAAGAACTAAGAACTGAGAAAGAACTAAGAACTAAGAAAATATTAGCCAAAAGTGGCCAGTGTGCATGATTTCATGCAAAAGATCTTTGAAGTTATACTGCTCAAACTATAAAGGAATTTGGGAATTAGTATACCAAATTTTAGTATACCAACTCCTGTCATCATTAGTTGGAATGTACAGAGAGGGGTGTTAATTTCATAGTATCTCTGGCCTCCTGGACAGGCAATAAAGACGGCTCTGACCACTTGTCTCAAAGACAAAGTGGGAACTGGTTCTGTCGTCGGAAGTCTGGCTAGTGAGCAGTGAAGTGGTAAATGCAAGAGGTTATGGCAGGGCTCCAACGTCATCCAATACTATTCCATTCAGATTCTTTCAAAGGTACTATCAGCACAAAACTTTACTACTGTATAGTGTATTTGTAAGTCTATGAAGGTGATACTTAAAATGTTAATTAAAGCACAAAAATGTACTCAAATGCATCAGGCACAACATCTCTGGCTAGGATCTCCCTTTCAGGAGAACAGAGATTCCCTTCACTACCAAATCCCTTAGGATGTTGGAGAGTAAGATGTGGTCAATGGCACTTTTACCTTATTTCTGTTTCTACACACTGACAGTGACAGCTTTACTCTGTATGCTTATAAAATGACACACCTTTCCTAAGCTTCTCTTTGACTTACACTATTTTATTTTATTTTGTGTCTTTTTGTCTTGTACCTATATAGGGAAAAGAAAACATCTCTTGGAGGTAGGATTAAGGTTAAGGGCATATGTCTTAAAGATAATTTGAGTTCTTCTCATAAAACTTCAAGCAAATGAAGTCCTTTCTCTCTTTTATCTCCTCAGAAACAGAAACTGAGTTTCATGTTTTTGTAGCTTCTCACTAAAACCTACATAGTAGAGTCAAGAGCTAAATAGCTTCGTTTTCTTCCCTAGTCTGAGAAAGAATGAAATTGATATCTCCCATGCCTGACTGAGGCATGGCATAGGATGACGATTATCATGAATGTGCCCCATTCTTCACTTTGCCAATATTCATAACCAGAGACGGGTCAAGTTTTAGATGAAAAATATTTCCCAAGGGTTTTTATGATAACCATGGTTTGACTGAGATAGAAAAAATACCCTAGACCGAGGTCACAAGTTGGCCCCCACAAGCGGCTCTCTAGCATGGCCATGGCTCCAGAGGCACAAGGACTTAATGCAGAGCCCAGCAGCTTGCTGCAGAAAAGTGAATGGACTATGTGTTAATCCCCGATACCATGCCTCCCCGGGAGGGAAAAGGTGTCACCCCCTTCTGCCCTTTTCCCCATGGGCAGCAAGAAGGTGGCTGCCTCAGAGCTTATTGGAAAGCCAGGTATGAGCCAGTGATGACAGGGCAACTGCAACCTTATGGGAAGGGGGGCAGTCCCGGCTTGTCCTTCATGCCCTACCAAGGTCACGAGTTGCCCCCCTGCGAGCAGCTCTCTGGCGTGGCCATGGCCCCAGAACCACAGAAACAATCTTGTAATTATCTGGCTCTTGGCAAAAATTCCTCCAGACTTAATAAGTAAAATATCAGAAATCCAAAATCGCACAGCCGCTATTGCAGCTGTACAACATCATATAGTTCTTATAACCAACTATAGAAAACAAATTATTTCACAATGCCTTTTCAGCAGTTCTGATTATTGGGTGAAAACTCTAAACAATAATGATGCATTTTTGTCGAAATAATGAATGTAATCAAAGTAGATAGTTAAGTAGAAATCATCTGCCTCACAGGCATTGGGAGGGGTGGGAGGGGGTGTATATTGGGATTCTTGGTGGTGAAAAATAAGTACTGGTGAAGGGAAAAGTGTTTGATCATTGTATGCCTGAGACTTAAACCTGAAAGCTTTGTAACTTTTCCCACAGTGATTCAATAAATAAATATATTTAAAAAAAAAAGAAAAAATACCCTAGCACAACAACTTTGATGATGCAATAGTATAGGATAAGAGCCATAGTTTGACTGAGATTTAAAAAAATAAATTTATAAACCATTAGCACAGCAACTTTGATGACGTAATAATTGAGGTTAAGATGCTCTCCCTAGAAGTGTGGGCAGGTGGATCCAGGTGAAAATTTTAGACTTAATGTCAACATCTAAGAAAGCTTTCATTTCTGAAGATGGGAAGTTGAGAATAGGTCTTCGAGAAAGCATATCCTGGGTCAGTGGTAAAGATAGTGACCATGATCTCTAAATGTTTTAGCTATATTTCCACTTATTTTCCTGTGTCTATCAATTTTGCTTACAGTTAATCTTTGCTAACACTACTATGTGTAGTATTCTCAGAGCTTTGTTTACACTAGCAAATGTAATTCTTATAAAACTACAATGCAGGAACTATTATAGTTTCCATTTTAAAAATAAAAAATGAAAATAAAAAAATTTAAATATAGTTAAGGTTTTAAAAAATATCCGAAGTAAACTTGTTAGTAAACTAGTTAGCAAAAAGCTGAACCAAGTTTGTTTGTATTGGATCATACCATTTTCTTCTTTCATAAATAAAAAATAGAAGAATAAAAAAGGGGACAGGGAAAGAGATAAGACAACTGTAATGCACCATGTAAAAAAAGGAACACATAGCATCTGAAGTGGATTTTTCTTTTTTATATACATTTTTTACTTTATAAAATAGTTCACAATATTTCATTATATTTAATATTCAAACACCAATCCCACCACAATTACACCTTCCCGCCATTATACTTTGGATGTTTCCATCCTGAACACCAACTCCTACCTCAAATAAGAACCGAAATAATATATTTTTTATTGTTTGTTATGAAAAAACGCTAAAAATGCTACAGAAAGTTATTCTTAAAGGAAAGAGTGTGGAGATTGTTGTATTTCACCCAGGGTCCATTAAGCCCTTCTATAAGAGATCGCTTACATGTTGTTAAAGGTTGAGTCTTGTGTGCTTTTTATATATAAATTTGTTAAAAATAATGTATATTTCTCTTTAAGATTGGTTCCCTCCTATTTTGAACATGATCAAATGTGGTGCGGTAATCTTGGAATATGGGAATGTGTGTGGTTCAAAGAGTTGCGCAGCCGCAAATGTGTTCGTGTGGTCCAAGAATAGATTCACTCGTGGGTGGTGTTCTACCTGAGTATGTGGAGAGCGTCTGTGAGCATGTTGGTGGCTGGGTTCTGGAGGTTTTTGGCTGCCAGGCTGGGTCACTTGGGGCATGGAAGGGGTCTCACCTGTCCCCGCTGGGGTACCCCAAGTGTAACAGCCTGGTATGGGGTACAGTGGCACGGTTATGGCATGCATCATGTTGACGTGCGATCTGGGTCATGGCTGATGACAAGATTATCTGGCGCCAGCTAGAGGAAGTTTATGGGCATGAGTCACTGGAGATAGGGAGAGTATGGGCGAAGGATCTTCATTTCCTGTCCTATTGAACTTGAGTTCTCAGTCACAGTCTCACATACCTGGGTTTTTCCAGAGATTCGCTCATGGGTGAGGCTCCACATGCACATGCGTGTGGAGAGCGGCCATGAGCATGGCAGCTGGTTTCTGGACGTTTTTGGCTTTGGGGGCTGGGTCCCTTGGGATGGGGAGGGCTTTCATCCAGCCCCCTCTGGGTGCCCCAAGTGCACCCACAATCTGGCGTGGGGTCTTGTGGTATGGTTATGGTGAGTATCATGTTATGCTCCCTTCTGGGAGAGAAGGACTTGCAATCTGGATGGTATCCGATGACGAGATTATCTGGCCAATGTACCATTTCTTCTTTTCCTGAGTAAATCAGTCATTTATGATTGAGAACGTCTTTTGACAACAAGTTGGGTCTTCTCATCTTGTTTTGGCTTCAGATGTACCATTTGCAGGGAAGGTCTGGAGCAATCACTAATCAATTTCACACCATTATATTCATTTTTCATTGCTTGACTGGCAGGTGCCACCGCCTCTGCCTCCATCTTCGGCAGCAGGGAACACCACTTCGCATCGCCTGCTTCTCGTGCTCTGTTCGGGATGGGGCACCCACCCTCTTCCCAGCCGGGCCGCACATGATCCCCCCACCCCTGTGGGTGCCATACTGGCACCTGTTCAGCCCAGCACCATTTGCAGCACTGCAGCCCGCCGAAGAGGGCTCCCTGAAGTGGATTTTTCAATTCAAGAAAACAAAGGGACAAATGGGAGGATGGAAGAGGTTTTTGTTTTGTTTTTACATAAGAGTGCTACTGTTTATTCAGCCAGTGATTAAGCTGATTGAATTGGGCATGAACTCCACATTACTTTAAAAAAAATTTAATTGGTTATCCGTGAAATAGACCATTACAAAATTGTTCATAATTGGGTTTCAGCCATACAATGATCCAGCATCCATCCTTCTACCAGTGTACATTTACCACTACCAATATCCCCTGTTCCCCTACCACTGTCCTCCAACCTCCCCACTCCCCATCCCCAGCCTCTCTCTATGGGAGGCACTTTCCTTCTTGCTCTCTCTCTCATTTTCCTGGTGTGTATTATGCTTTGTAATACAGGTGCCAAGAACTCATGGTGTTTGTTCAGGGCACTCTGTATTTTTATCAGGATGATAGGACTGGAGTAACTTTTTAATAGTATGGCAGCTTTGAGGTCTGGATATGACTGCTGAGGCTTCTGGAAGTACAGAGAGGAGGGAGGTAGCCTATCCTGATCTCAAGAAAGCCTGTAGATTTCATTCACAAAACCCACATATCAGAATTTTCAGCACATTATGTCTCAGTGAGATCTTTCCTGAGATGGTGGAGTCCAGCCTGGGATATGGCAGTGATTTTGAATTGTGAAAGCAAGTGGCTTCCAGGGGCTCTGCTTGGGCAGGCCCCAGGCCAACCCGCCCCCCTCTGGTTTAGCCAGTCTGTTCAGCCATGCTCGGGTCCGAGCTTAAATGCAGCTTTTGATCTTTTTCAAGATTTATTTGTGGTCTCTGAAGCAAGGCCTGTATTAGAGCTTACATGATGTTTCTGGAGTTGGTTCATGGGGGTGACTGCCAGTGCTTCCATGAGTATTGGGAAGTAGGGTGAAGTAGCTCTTCCCAACTCCTAGAAAGCCTGGAGATTTCAGTCACAAAACCCGCATACCCAAATTTTGAGCAGATTATATCTTGGTGATATCTTGGTGAGGTGATTCTTCCTGAGATGGTAGAATCAGGTTAGAGGTCTGGGGATTTTGAATTGTGGAAGTAAGTGGCTACCAAGGGCTCTGCTTGGGCAGGCCACCAGGCCAACCCACCCCACTCTGATTTACCCCAGTCTGTGCAACCATGGGTCTGAGATTAACTGTGACTTTTGATCTCTTTGGAGATTATCTATGGGTCTCTGGAGCAAGGCTAGTAAATGAGCTTGTATAACTGAGCTGGTTTGTGGTCGTGGCTCCCACATACCTAACTTTTGGCAATTTAATATCTTTGTAAACTTGGTCCCAGGTTGTTGGGGTCTGGAAAAAAAGCACAGTGGCAATTTTGGGGTATCAGGAAGCCTGAAGGCACCATCATGCTGCTGATGCACTCGCCCCACAGGTACAGGTTGACCTGCTGGTGGGACCATACTCCCAAGGATGGGAAAAGTTAAAGAGATAGAAACCACCCTCTACTAGAAGGGGAAGATAATTTAGGTAGGGGGTAGAAATATATGAGTATGGGGAGTAGGGAGAAAGAGAAGAAATTTTGTGTCTAGGGGGAGAGTGGAAAGGATTAGATGTTCAGGTGGCTCCTCTCATTTTTGAACAGGCACCTACTCCTGTCCTGTGCTGGTAATTGACCAGAGTGATTCTTCCAGGAGCTCATGACAACTTGATGTGGCCTTCTTGAGAATGAGCCTGACAGTCACTATTTTTCCCACTTCCGGACAGTGGAACCAGCTGTAAAGGCAGTCCTGCCCTGCAGTTCAATAGTGGGGTCTTTCTCCACCCCTAATGCTCCTCTAGGCTAAATTTACATCATTTCAGAATTCTGTAAGATACCTCTTTGAGCATGAAGTGACTAGAAAGTGTTGTCTAAACCTTAGACAACAATAACAGGGATTGTTCATTCTGTGTATTCTGGGTGCCAGGACTGAGATAAGCACTTGTCTAGGTTTTTTTTCCCTCACTTGATTAATCTTTGCAGCAAACAGGAATATATGTTTTAAGAGTATGTATAATACAAGAGAGTGCATTAAAATGAGTAATGTGGGGTGAAGTGGGGTAAAATAACTCCTCCTTATCATGCAAGTGTTAGAGATGCACTGGTTTGTTTTCTTCAAAACCCAAAGCTTGGAATCTATGCCCACTCCTAGGAGCACAAGTGGAACCATATTTACTGTGGAAGCATGTCTACAGGGGACCCATGTCAGTGGTAGATCTGGGTCTACAGTGGACCCATGTCAGTGGTAGGTCTGGGTCTATAGTGGACCCAAGCTTTGGACCAAGCAAGAAATCCTCTACTCTCTGTTCACATGATTTTCAGTTTCCATTGTAGGCATAATCTGTAATGAATCTCAGAGAGTCATATTAAAAGAAACATTCTTCTATTTCTCCTTCCTTTTCCCTTCTCATACTTTCAGTTTCCTCCCAGTTCCTTTAAAAATGAAAAACAAAACAAAAACAAACCAGTATTAAAAAATGGACAAGAAAGATAAATAACAGAGGATTTGGGGAAATAGTTATCAGAGAAATTGAGGCTTATGGCAGAATCATGGAAATTCTCATTATTAAATGTTACTTTTCTAGTGATAAATGGAAAAACTAAATCAATTTGGAAAAATATGAAGTTAGCTTATAAGATAACATAATAACGTATTCAGAGTTTTTAAGGGATATTGTACAGGATTAGGGCTTTTTTCTTCTCAAGTTTCTTTTTATTTCTTGGCTCTCAATTTGAAAAATATACTGATAAACCATTTGGCTTTCAGCATTCAGTGGCTGGAATCAGAATTTCAATGGGAACATGAAACCCAAAGGAATTCCATTTGACATCATCCCCATCAATTTGAGGTTTATTTGCCTGAAGGCCTATGACAGATATAGCTAACTCAACCGGGTTCTGTGATTTTATGAGAGAGTTTTGGCGAGAAATGCTATTTTAAGCACCATTTAAGCTTTGCTCCGACTGTTTTATGGGGAATGTTATGATTCTTGGTAATTGCTAGAGTTTACTTTTAACGTCTCCTCCTCAATGTTAGCGTGGGCTTCTCTGCCTTCTGAACATTCCCATCACAGTTGCTGTTGCATGGCATTGTTCCTTGGTCTTTAGGCTGACATTATTTATAAGCTAATGACAGAGCAATAAATACTGTAGTAAGTAGTTGTAGAGTGACATTTGCTGATCCAAAGTTACAGGCAACCAGAGAGTGTTTCTTTGTGAAATTGGTTTTCCCATTCTTCCCATTACAATGACCTACGATGCAGATAAAAATGCTTCAGCACCCCCTCCACCCAAATACATTGCCATTTCTTTATAAGATCAATAGACCTTTCAGTGGAAATCACTTTATATGCACATTGTTCTATGAGATTGCCTTGGCAGGCTTATATATTGACTTCAAAACAAACTAGTGGATACATTTTTATTTTTTTTATAGATCCATTGAACCACAGTTACTAATGCATACAATACACGAAACTCTGTACTGATTGATGTCATGTAGAATGTTGGCAGTATCCTTATCAAAGAGCTCACACACTAAAAAAATCATAGACAAGCAATCCAACACACATTAAAGTAATTAGGGTCTTAATGATAACTTGGGTCTTAATGAAGTGAAAAGGAAGTGGCTTAGGAGATTCAACTATATTTTAAAAATGATTTTAGTCAGGGAAATACATTAAAGGGACCACATGATGCCTAGGATATAAAATGCAGATTGCCCCTGCAGTAGCTTGAGATAAGCGTTTCTTACTGATATCTGCACCAGTCCACTAAATTGTAACCCTCATTCTTTTAATCAGTCATGTATTAACTTTAGGATTCATTTTGGGCATTGTCCTACCCAGAGATCATCCTTCGGTAGCACCAAATTTGACTCTATACCTCCGTCATGCTTCCATAATAAGATTATCTTTATATTTTGACATTGTTTGGTAATGAAGTCATTGCATATTTATTATCTCTCCAGTATTAATTATTTATAATATAGACAATGTCTTACTCTGTGGCTTTTATGCCAACACAGATCTTACCATGTGGTAGACTTCAGTGTATAAGTATATATGGGCAACTGAATGGAACCAAAAGACATTCTGCTTTTGCTTTTTGTGTGAATGAAGAGATGGGAACAAATATTTTCAAGAAGAAATACAAAATATGTGAAAAGCAGTAGGCAATCAGGCACAAAGGAAACTAGGACCTGTATTTCTCGGTGCCAGTTTGGGAATTTTGAAATCTTCCTAGGCTGCACTAGCTAATAGTGGTTTATGGGATAATTGCTAATGTCAATATAATTAGGTTTGTAGTCCTGTGCTCATTCATTCTTTTGGAGAAGACTATCTCTATCTGCTCACCATAGAATTCAAAAGGGACCCTGCAAATCTTTCCATCTCTTAGCTACAACACTTGTTTGGCATTGCCCTCAGGCCTAATGTCAAGAGGAAGTTGACATTAGGCCTAACCAGGGAAGTTGCCTGATGTCTTGCCAATAATGTACATGTGACAACAATCAGCAGAATTAGAGATTTCCTGTAATGGCTTTTGAATCTGTACCAGACAGGGAGGTGTTATCCATTTTTCGTCATGCAACCTTGAGGATGTGTGTTTACTTTGCCTCAG
The DNA here is from genome assembly GCF_029834395.1 of Sorex fumeus. NCBI lineage: Eukaryota > Metazoa > Chordata > Mammalia > Eulipotyphla > Soricidae > Sorex > Sorex fumeus. The sequence continues at coordinate 46,111,779 of NW_026606059.1, read as the reverse complement.
ACTGAAATGAATCAAATTAAAGAATTTTATGACAATTGCACCAATAACAAGTCCTTAGTATCAGTTCTTTCAGACGGCAACATAACACTTTCTTACTAGGCTAGTTGCTGTTGTCCCTGAGTTACCTATAGTCAGATGATTGTCACCATCCTTAAGTTGCTTTCCACTCTAATACCACCAAGGAGAGCTTGGCATTGCCCTCAGGCCTAGACAATTGCTACCATGTCACTGCACATTACCTAGAAAATTTACTCAAGAATGTATACAGTAGTGAATAATGAAAACAAGCCTTCACTCAATAGGTATCAAGATGTTACCCAGAATGTCTGTGTCCAAGTTGGTCTTCTTTTCCAGACCCATGTCCTAAGAAATAGCACTGGTCAAGCTCTCTCCAAGTACCAGATGCCAATGAAATTTCTTGTCACTTATATAAATTAATAGAAACGGTCAAAAGAAACTAGTTAAATTTTTGGACAAGTCATCCTAGCAAATGGCATATTAACCACAAATTCTGTCTTCTTTTTTGTTACAGTGAATGTAATGACCCTGGCTCTATTTAAAGCTAACCTTTCCACATTTCACTGGGTATCTTCTCTCTTTCAAGAGAATTTTTCCCCTTGTACTATCTCCCATATCATCAAGTTTTTCTCTTTTCTTTCCAAAATCTTTCCAAGTTATATATAAACTATTGTAATATCTTCCTTATGAAAAAGGGAAAAGCATCAGTGACCTCCCCTTCAACTCTAGCATCTCTCTTTTTTCTTTTTCTATTTTTTAAAAATATGCTTCTTTAAATAGAAATGAAATCTTCAAAAAAGAAATATTTAGACGAGCTAAACTAGACCTAAGTGTTTAAAAGATTTAATAAAATATCCTCCATTTCTTCAGAGCATTAAAGGCAATAAGAGGGTGTCAAGAACCATGCATTAGAAATATAATGCTATAGAAAAACTTTCATATCTATTTTAGACTTTATGCTATGGAGTATAATAATAAGGATAAAAGAAGTGAGATCTAGCTGAGAGACCTCATTAAAAAAATAGACATTTCAGACTCTTGTCTTGGCATGAATTTGCATCTCATTAACATCGAGCTGATAAGAGGTCTTATTTCCACATTCATTAAAGAAAGAATTATTTCTCTTTAATGGTACTTGAGTCCAATATTATACACATAGCACATGAAATGCAGGCGAAGTTTCAACCCATCACATTCCAGATTTGAAGAGAAGAAATGAGCTGATAACAATAATACATAATTTCTCAATCCATAGACTAGATGTCATTTAATCTATGTAGCTGTCCCAAATAATGCAGGGAGAATTAATCATTTTTTTCTGCTAGTCTAATAAAATTTTGAATGTATTTTTTGACTTGGGGGGTAAACTGTTAGAAGAAATTTGTAGTCACAAGTCATGTTACCATGTGGTGGATTTTACTACAAAGCACCTGTTCCAAAATATATTACTTACAATATTGGAGAGGGTTACAAAAAAATTATGAAGGAGATTTTAAAACCCTGACATTAAGTAAATGCTTTTTAACTATTCACTTCTAGAATCCCACCTTAGTTTCAAACACAAGATCTAGTCAGGTCTCGCCTGCTCACTGACCACTAAATCTACAATAATCTCAGCTGAAATGACCAGGAATCTAGTTGTCTAGCTTTAATATTTTGAATGAACATAGAAGATAATTATGATAAATAGACTTTTTTGAGGAATTGCTTCTCTGCAGGTGACTACATTTCTATTTAACTTAATTGCTTGATGACCTAAGGAGAGTCAACATAAATAAATTATAAACAGCATTCCCATAAGACATTGTTCTGCTTTGATTTTCTATTTCTGAATGTAGAACACATATTATGCTCCTGCATTATGGAATAAGGCATCCATTGTCTATGTTACTTATAGCACCAAAAATATAATGGTGGGTTCAGAATTTAATGCAGGTGAAATTTGAAAATAGCTATTGTTACGGTTTACAGAGATGAATAGCATTGTGTGTTACTAAGTAAATATCCCCTGTTTATTGTGCATTTTTGTGACTTTATTTTATCGTGTCTTTTTAGATAGTATATCAACTTCTACTTGCTACAACACATTCTATTTGCCTGAATCAATAGTGAACATGCAATTACTATTATAAGGCAAGTGTAATTAGGATCTAAATGACGATTGAAAGAGTTCCTTTATCAATATAAACAAATGTGATTATGCTACAAGCATTTTAGAATTTCTGTTTTGACTTCTGCTTACCATTTATGTTTGAATCATTGAAGTAGACAAAGGCACACTGTTGGTAAGAGGTATTTATAAATTGCACATTTATAATGTGTTTTACATGGCTGCTTTTTGGGGTGGTAAAAAAACTCATAAAACATTATGTAAGCAACTTGCTGTGTGCAACAAAAGCTCAGGGTTCATACTTTCTATATATCTGATTTTATGGTACCCACCTGACGCAGCTTAGCTTCATCCCCACCCTCTACAATGAGCATTTTCCACTTCGTACTTCATAGACCAGCAGTAAACAAACTCCAAGTTTTATTTCCATAATGCGATAGAAGATTAATTCCCTGTGTAAAGACCATCTTCTCCCCTTCATCTTAGAATTTTACAATGGCAGACTTGATCATAAATGTTAAGGGGTGCAATTAAAATACAAAGTGGTAGGTGGAAAGGGCATAACAGACCGACATGGGTCTTGAGTCACTTCTGTGCCTTGAAGATACCAAATACCTAATAAATGCTATTCTCAGTTTGTGTTACCCTCTGAGACACCCTTTCTTATTTTCTTGGGAAAGAGTTCATCTAAGTCTCAAAAACTCACCACAGAGGAGAAGCCACTGGTTTTATTTTGGTTTAGCCACTGGTTTTACCTTAAGTGTCGAAAAAGTTCCATTCACTCTCAATGAGATGAACATCTCAGAATGTAGCAGTTATGTGTACCTAGGTCGAGAAGTCAACATAACGAGTAACCTGGCACCTGAGTTGCCCAAGAGGAAGAGAGCGGCTTAGAACACCTTCAAGAGCGTTGAAGAAATAGTTAAGAGGACAAAGAAACTGTGGTCCGGGCACATCTCTTTGATTCCACTGTTCTTCCTCCATTAACAAACGCCTCAGAGACCTGGGCCCTACCGAAAACAGGTTGAGAACACAGGATGAGAATCGGGAGTTCTGAACTCCGTCGATGATCAAAAATCAGGGACTCTGTTTCATTTGCCAAGGCATTGAAAATCAGATGGGCTGGACATGCAATGAGATTTGGAGTCGACCACTGGACTAGAGCCATTACCGACTAGATTCCATGGGACGTAAAAAGATCACGTGGCCACCCACCTATGAGATGATCAGCCATCTTCGTCAAGATCCTGAATGATCAGTTGAGGCTGTTCATGTTCCTAGAATGAGCAGACGCCCGCCATTGGGCTACACTAGCACGTGACAGGGACGGATGGAGATGTTACTGGAGCCCACTCAAGCAAATCAATGAGTAATGGGATGTCAAGTGATCAAGTGAAGCACTTAAAGATAGCAAAACGATAATAAATTATGAAAATTTATCCAGAGATAAAAGTAGAACTGTGATGACTATTTGGGGAAGGGGGCATGGATTTGAGTCACACCCTTTATTGCTTAGAGACTACCTCAGTTCTGTGATCAAGGGCCACTCCTGGATGTGCTCAGTTGATCATGCAGTTCTGAAGATCAAACTTGCATGTGCCATATGCAAAGCAAATGCCTTAACCCATTGACTATCTCTTTGGCCACGGGTGACTACTTTTATGTCAAGTGAAGTTTTCACTCATTCTGATGATATCACTCATTTTACAAACACTCGGAGGGTCTAGTCTGTAGTTCTTGCTGAAGAACGGCCACTACTACTCATTTCCCATCATTACCAACACAATCAAGGTTCTTATATTTATTTCATTTTATACAACTGAGGGAACAGAAACTGGGTCAAATTATACAAACACCTGCTCTGTAGGAGTAGTAAAATATTCATGGTAAATAGTAGCTTAGTCCTTGAGTTATAACTTGTATTGTAAAAATAACTGAATGAAGAACTAAAAGGAAAGTGTGTAGTCAAAGTTAAAAGAATCCTATCAAATATCATAGGCCATTTGAAATGCTACGGCTCCACATTCTCACCATAGGACATTGATGAGTTAATTTCTCTGCAATTTCAATGCTTAACTGTAAATTAGTGCCCGTGCTTTCAAAACCATGTGATTGATATAATATATATGTGTGTGTTCATATATGTATATACACATATACATGTATGTATACACGCATACATATGTACATAAATATACATATATGTGTAAATATGCGTGGACTGAATTACTATCTGTGATATATTTAGCAGAGAGATTGGTATACGACTTTGTCTGTTAAAGAGAAAAAATGCATAGTGACTAAGAGAAGACATATTAAAGCAAGAAAGACCTGACTTTTAGTCCTGGCTCTGTCATTATTCTCTCTGCACAAGAATTCTTTCTTAGCAATTGTTAACTAATATAAAATATGGTAAATATTATAACACTTGCATTATTAAATTATTTAGTTTATCTCATAAGAGCAATCAATAAATGTATATTTTGTTATCTAAATGTTAATAAAGGCTAACATTTATCTAGTACTAATTACACAATAACTGTGTACTGTACTTTAAAATGCTGGATAAATGTAATTTACCCCCAAAATATGAAACAGAGATGAGAATGAAATTATATCCTTAAAGAAATTTAAATTTTACTTAAAATTTTCAGTAACTATTACATGTTACCCATTACTTTTGCCAGTTAATTCTAAGCAATATCAGAACATTTTAAAATAAATACCAAAATTGTCTTCACTCTCATCTGACCATAACAGGTATGAGATTAAAAACTAGAATGAAAGCTTCAGATTAATATGACTTAGGAAACTTCATATATTTTAAAACAATACAATAACTAATCAAGTTCAATATTATATAAAAACAAAAATATATTCTGACCAATTGAGATTGTATTATGAAAATGCAAGTATTTTATACTTTATGAAAATCAATTTGTGAAATGCACTGTTAATGCATTAAGGGAGAAATCATACATTTTAATAAATGCAAAACACATTCAATAAGTCACTTCCACTCAATATAAAATGTCAGAAACAGTGAACATAGTAAATTTTCTTAATCTGATAAAAATATCTGAGAATTCCCTACATAAATTCTCATATTTTACTATGAAATATAGACATATTTCCCATGTGATTAAGAGTGCAAAAAGGGTTTCTCTTCTTATCACATATTTAATATTTTACTGGAAATTCTCATCCTTACAACAATACAAAATGAATAAATAAATAAGCATATTTGAAGTCTACAAAATTCAAGGAAGTGAAAAATAATGTTGAAAGTCTAGATAAGTGCATTGGTTGAATTGGAAGAGAGCCAGAAATAAACTCATACTCATACCATCAAATATTTTTCAGTAATGGCTCCAAAGAAATTCAGTGGAAAAATTTTATTAATGCTAAAAAGGAGAAATAAAAGCATTTCAAATTTCCTATATTATGATGTATGCAAAAATTGACATGAATCATATATCTAAGTATAGAAAGTAAAACCACAAATTTCTAAATGGATATATGATAAAATGTTTTTGTGCTAGGAAAGAAAAAATGTTTTCAGAAAGTTTTTAGAAAGTACCCAGAATTGAAAAAATAAGTGGCAAACTTCTCACAATACTTCATTCATAGGGAGCAATAAAAAAAAAGGAAGAATTAGGCTATGCATTTTCTTTGCAGTCTCTCAAGCTGTGATGGGAACTAAACTTGCAGAGAAACTGAATACTGCAATGGAAGCCTGGTGGTTAGGTACCGGACCCAGCAATGCGATGCTTGCCTGGACTGAGGTATTAAGCACTGATATTGGGATCTTATGCATCTAGGGCACATGCTTCATCCACTTTTCTCTATCCTCCCAGCCTTAGCATATTGTCAAAATGACCTTTCTACCCCCAAATTTATATATTTTTGATGTAATTTTTATCAAAAATTTGGTAAGATTCTTGAAGGATTTAGAACAAATACCTCTAAAATTCACATGGAAACCTAAAACTCCCTGAATAGTTAAAGAAACTCTGAATAAAAAAAAAGGATAGAGGTATTTTTTCCTCTGATTTTAAATTTTACCCTAAGGTTAAACTTGTCAAAATTGTATGGTAATGGAATAAAGGTATATTCTCAGACCCAGAATAGAATTGAGAGCCAATATGCATCCTCATGTATCAACAGTTCATCTATAAAAATAAAGCTGGGTGTGTGAAGTGGAGCAATGAGACTCTGCAAAAAATGTTGTTGAAAAAAGTGGGCAATCACATATAAAAAAAATAGAGAGAAAAAAGAAAAATGAAACTAGATTTATTTATATCATACATCTCACACAGTAGTCCTATTTGTATTTTGCATGCAAAATATAAATCAAACCAAAATATTAAAACAAAAATCCCTTGAGCTAAAATACAAAGATACCACACTAACTAGCATAACATATTCACACAATCATCAGATAAGTGACTAATATCCATACAAATGCTCAAAATACTCAACAGCACACACATGCACACAAAACATTATTCAATTAAAAATAGAGACAAAAGAGAAACACTTTCCTGAAAAGGGACATATGGTCACCCAGTAGTCACATGAAAATTTGTTTATTGCCACTTATTAGGAAAATGCATATCAAAATAACGATGAGATATCATCTCAGACCAGTGAGAAAAGCATATTTCTAAAACACTAGAGTCAATCAGTCTTGTTGAGGATGAAATGAGAAGGAACTCTTCTTTCACTGTTGATGAATGTTGATGATGATGAACTCATTCATCAACAGTGAAAGAGTTCATCAGCAGAAAAATATATAAAGTTTTCTCCTCATGTGAAAGAGTGGGTTTGGTCCATCCTCTCCCCAAACAAAAAAGAAAACATTAATTTGAGAAGATAAACACATGCCAATGTTCTTGGCTATAATAAGTACTATAGCCAGCATATAGGAACAACCTAAACATCCAATGACAAATGAATGAATAAAGAAGCAGTGGCACACTGCGTATTACGTAGCTCTATGAAAAGATGAAATTTTGCAATGTGGATGAAACTGGAGGATATCATGTTTAAGTGAAAAATTGAATTAAAGGAAGAAGAATAAAAAATGATAATCTTATTTATCTGTTGTATATAAAGAAACAAAAACAAGGAATAGATGAGATGAAATGACACTACCCCTTCACGTTTTATTGCAAAACTGAGATTGTCAAGCAAGGAGTAAAGAAAGATAGAGCCTAGGAGGGATATAAAGACAGAGATGGTGAGTCCTTGGCCCTTTGGTAATGGTGATGGGTCAGTAATTTTATACAGGAAAAAACATAAAAGTTAAAATGATTATAATTATGTTGCCTAAACTACTATAAAATTTTTTAAATGTAATTTTTTTGTTTTTGTTTCCTAAGATTATATTATTCATATGCACTCAATCATGTAGTCATCAACTATTCATTTAAACATGTGTGCTATTTACATTCAAGCATCCTCTATATGACAATACCTAATTTAAACTTAGTGAAAATAATGGTAAAGTGAATCAGACAGATCTTGCCCTTATGCCCCTAATATAATTTAAAAGGGGGGTGTGATATACTTTAGACAAGTAGATAAATAGAAAAAGTAATAGAAGTTTGTTATCATTGCTATTAAATTTGCTTAAGAAATTTGTTTCATGAGTTAGATCTCAATGGTGTGACTAGGGCAAATTATTGGGTCTCTGAGTTTTCTCATTTAAAATAGATTCAAATAAAGTTTCACCCCCCCCTTATAATTTCTAAAGACCTTCAGTGACAGAAATATGTGTTAGGGCACTGGAAATAAATTACATAAATCTTGATTATTGTTGAAATAGCTTTTACACTTTTCTCTGGAAAAAAATAAACTGCAAAGAGTACAAGAGATAAGGAAAAGAATCATAGATGCATCACTCAGACTCTGGCATAAAAAAAGTTAAATGTAATTAGTCATTGTTTGATTATTGGAGTAAAAACCATCATTGGCACATTTGAAGTTTCATAAATTTTATCTGACTGTGTATGATGCGTCAGTTCTTAGGTGTAAATAAGATTTTCTCCTCCCCCCAACAGAAAAATGAGGGAGATAGGAAATTCACTACACATAATATTGTAGGAGCAAAAGAAGAACCTGTGGGAAGCCAGAGCAGAGCCTGAATGAGGTTATGAAAGAGCTTTCTAGAACTGGATTTGAATCTGAACTTAAAGAATGAAGAGCAGAATTTTAAGGAGTCTGGGGTATGACTCAAGTGCACGCTTAGCTTCATGGTCACCCAGAGAAGAGGGAAGGACATCACAAGCATCAGACAAGAAGACTCCAAATTGAGGTATGTCCTGAAACATCCTATTCAACTATGAAGGCGGAATGGAACGCTACGGCAGAATTCTAGATTTAGTACAAAGCCCAATTTTATTTGCAACTGTTTTAAAAGTTAGCCAGAGAGGTGATATGATTCAGGAAACATCAGGGAAACATGTTTGTCACAGCGGAGTAGGTGAGTTCAGAGGCAACCCAACTAGAAATAGAAAGTCAGTGCCAAGCTTGGAGGATGGTGCTTAATCACTTATCACTTAACTTCCCGTTAGTCGTCGATTTGCTCAAGCGGGCACCAGTAACGTCTCCATTTGTCCCTGTCGCGTGTTAGTGTAGCCCAATGGCATCTGTTCGCTCCGGGAACATGAAGGGCCTCAAACCGATCGTTCATGATCTTGACGAAGAAGTCTGACCATCTGGTAGGTGGGCGGCCACGCGGTCTTTTGACATCCCGTGGAATCCAATCAGTAACAGCTCTAGTCCAACGGTCGTCTTTAAATCTCATTACGTGACCAGCCCATCTGATTTTCGACACCTTGGCAAATGAGACAGCGTCCCTGATCCTTGATCGTCAATGGATGTCAGAACTCCGGATTCGTTCTCTCATTTGAGTGAAAAGTGATATTCCAAGCATAGCTCTTTCTATTCTTCTTTGGGAGACCTGAATAGCGTTCTCATCCTGTTTACGTAGGGCCCAGGTCTCTGAGGCATATGTTAATGCAGGAAGAACAGTGGAATCAAAGAGATGTGCCCGGAGCCGGAGGTTCTTCGTCCTCTTAGCTATTTCTTCGACGGAAATAGGATGGTGCTAGTGAGACATATCTTCTGACTGTGCTGTCACACAAACACTTGACACATATCACTGCCTATAATCTCCATGATCCCTCAGGTTCTAACCTTTCCATTTTGCAGATGAGAAAGCTGAGAGCCAGAGGGATGTGTGATAGAACTTGCACTTTGAACATAGGCTGAATAATTCTGCTTTGCAATTTCTCATCAACTTGAAAGTTCTCAGTGAAAGATGAGCAAAAATAGAAGTTTAGATTCTTAGAATACTGTGAAAATAAATAAAGAAGTTAGTGTTCTTAAAGGGACTATTATTCCAAAAAAAGCTCTTTATTCTTCCTTTATGAAAGTAAGTAAGCACAGACCATTCATTGACACTAAGTGTGTAGATCTTCGTGTCCCAACTCATGTGGGTAGTAGTAAATAGATCTGCAATGCAAATGCAGGTGCCTATGCCCCCAGTGCCTGCGTCCTGAGACTGTTTCCCATTGCTACTTGGTGTTCTTTACAGCAAGCTGCAGCAATTTAGTTCCCCTTAAGTGGATTACCTACAGAGACTTTCAAAACAGCCTCTCTCTCATATCTTTCACTGGGGCTTTTCTGTACTGAGAATTTGTGCTAAAAAGCCCCACAGGATCACAAATGAAGTGTCAGCCTTGTGTTGCCTTCTGGTTCCCCATCCATCTGGTTTCACAGAGAAATCATCACATGAAAGAGAAGAATTCATCTCTGGTTTTCCTTGCTGATGCTAAGCACCATATCCTGCCTGTTGGAGCAGAATTTTAAGAAACCTGGGGTATGATTCAAGAGCACGCTTAGTATCATGGGTCTCTGAGTTCTACCCTCAGCACCCTATGGGCCCCCAATCACCACAGGATATTGTTGTAGTGCTCCCAGGAGTTACCTATATAAAAGCATGTATATTAAAACGAAAGAGGCAGAATGTCTGTTAGTGAAATTTCATATATAAATGTGGGTTATATATGCCTGTTGCTACTCTCAAATACCAGATTAAGAATACAAAATAAATAAATATTGTTGAGGAACTTCAGAGAAACAAAATAAACCTGAATGCAATTTCCACTTCGTCCATTTATTTGGTCATTTAGCTGTTGTATGACTTTTGGTGGGCAGAGCTATAGCACGGCGGGTAGGGCGGGGTAGGGTGTTTGCCTTGCACTCAGCCTACCTGAGTTCGATTTTTCCACCCCTCTCAGAGAGCCCAGCAAGCTACCGAGAGTATACCGCCCGCACAGCAGAGCCTGGCAAGCTCCCCGTGGCGTATTCGATATGCCAAAAACAGTTAACAACAAGCCTCGCAATGGAGATGTTACTGGTGCCCACTCGAGCAAATCCATGAACAATGAGAGGTCAGTGCTACAGTGCTATGACTTTTGGTAAATTATTCAAGTCTCTGCTTCTCACTTCCTCCTTCCGTGATATGGGAGCAATTACATATCTCAAGAAGTTTGGGTGCAATTTTAACAGGCTAATGCTAATAAAATATTGGCACTCCTAACCTATAACAGATTCTTCACCCATGTGATATCCCCTTTTCTTGGTTTCTGCTTCCTTTCTCAGATGCTAATGGCAAATCCTACAGCTATATCCTTTCCTGCAATGGCACCAGAGGTCAGTTACTGAGATTGTGAGTGGTACAGGAGATGTATGAAAGGAAAAGTATAGAAAGATATACAAGGATGCTTACAGGACTCCCTTTCCCAAAGGACACCTTGTATTTGGGAACACGAGGGGCCTCAGAGGTATCAAGAGCTGGAGATCCTAGCTTATGTAAGGGTTGGCCTCCTAAGGTATTCCAGAAAAGAGTCACATCTCACTGAGGAAAGTAAACTTACTCTCCAGGACCTCAGAGTCTGATGTTTCCTCCACGTGATTTTTGCCTTTTGCCAATTATACTTGCTGTGAGCCTTGGCAGGCTCCTCTCTGTCCACTCTTTAGCTGGGAAAGGTCTTCATCCCTTACCTATGATAAGAGGGATAAGTGACTGAATAAGGGCACATATGTGGTGAGATTTGTCCATCTACCAAATGATTCTATTTCCAAACACCTTCCCTGCCTTTTCCCATTGAGATTTCTATAATGTATAAAGAGTATAATTCTAGCCCTTAGCTTTTTAGTGTATCCCTTTGCACTTTCATAAGTAATATTAGGTCAACGAAATCTGAATTTCAATACTATCTCTGACCTGTTTCTCTTGAACTACACAAAGATTTGAGAACTCTTTCAGGTGATCATTCCCTTGCATTTTCTCTGTCATGTTATTTTTAATACTTTAATTTCACCTGATGTACTTAAGTTCTAAAATTATCCCTTATCATTTTAAAAGAGATTGCTTTACATGACTGATCATTATTTAGGCTTTCTCACATATGGATATATTTCTTTGATGCTGCATGTTTCTTTCAACTCATACTTTTCTCAGAATTCAATTTCTATCTTTGTGTAGTCCAGGATTTAGCAGTTCTTTCAGCTGAAATATGAGTGTCAATCCTCTTGGGGTTTTCTTTCTCTTGTTGGAGAGGAAATGGGTTTGAGAAATGTGTTTCTATTTCACCTTCATTTTTGAGTGATAATTTAGTTCATTATAAATGCTAGACTGTGATGCTCCCTTGATATGTTGAAAATAGTTACATAATATTTTTTATCAGCTACTGAGAAGCACAGCGGGTAGGGTGTTCGCCTTACAAGCGGCCAACATGGCCGACCCGAGTTCAATTCCTCCGCCCCTCTCGGAGAGCCCGGCAAGCTACCGAGAGTATTGGATATGCCAGACACAGTAACAACAAAGTCTCCAATGGAGACGTTACTGGGCCCGCTCGAGCAAATCGACGATCAACGGGAGGGCCTTACCTTACCTTACTGAGAAATCATGGAAATCATTATGAATAGAACTGATATTTCTTTGTGGTGAATCTTTTCTTTTTCCGTGGTTGTTTTAAAGTTCTCTTCATACTCTTTTTGGTCTTTCATTTCAATATGCTATATTTAGGAATAATTATTTTTTTAAAAATGAACTGCATTTGTACCATGCCTCTCAAAATAAGGTTTCAGTTATATGTAATTAATTTAATTTTTATTTGATCCTAAGGCTACAGTCAGCTGTGGTCAGGGTCTACTGCTGGTTGTGCACTCAGGTATTATTCCTAACAGGCTCAGAGGACCATATGGGTTGTCAGGGATGGAACCTAGGTAGGCCAGTTGCAAGGTAAGCACCCTGCTAACTATAATATGTCTCCAGTCACAGAGTTTTCCATCTTTTTAAATGAAATACAGAAAATTCTCAGACATTTCCCATTCAACTATATTCTAGGAGCTAGAAGATGACTTAGTAGCTAAATCACTTGCGTTGTAAGCATGAGGCCCTGGGGTTTGGTTCCACTTTAGCCCACATGTGCCTAGCATGATTCTTGTTACTCTGCCGTCTATGGTTCCCCTAAACCACCAGTCATTTCCTGTTGCACTGAAGCCAGGTGTGAACTAGCACAACAATCCAGGGAACACCACAAATCATAAAGATGTGCATGTACGAGGCCTCAGAGTTCAACCTCCTGATGGGTAGCTACATGAACAACCCAACCAAGTTTGTTTGTAACCTGCAGTCACTGCAGCAATAATACCAAGAGTGCAGAAAACAGTGATTAAAGAAAGAAAACATGACTTTCTCCTTTCTCCATTCTTTCTATTGTTTACTTCTGTATTTCTTAGAAATTAGTGGAAACTTTTTTGTGCCAAAATAGCATTTGTGTCTTCCATAGCCCTTTTTCATCTCTCATTTCATGTCAATGTACTGCAATATGGGTTATTGCTCTTGTGACTGTCTCACAGTTCACAAATTTTTTCTCAATTGTGATTAATTTAATGTTTAATGTACCATTCTGTGAGAGTTCCCATCATAATGGCACAATTCAATATTTTATTACTGAACATTGGCTAGAATCTTTTTAAAATTTATTTTTTATTTGTTCATAGTGCCATTTATGTTTTTTACTATTAATTTTATTTAAGTAAGATGCCGCTCTGTTTAACGTTCATTGATTTAAAGAAGGCCTTTGATTCTGTTGAGACGGAAGCGGTCATTGAAGCCCTAGCCAATCAGGGCATTCAAGCCCAATACATCAGGATCCTCCATGAATTGTATTGCGGATTCACTACCAGGATCTCACCATTCTACAAAGAAGTGATCGTTGATGTCAAGAGAAGGGTGCGGCAGGGAGATACCATTTCACCGAAACTCTTCAGTGCCACCCTCGAGAACATCATGCGACGACTGGAATGGGAAGGAATGGGAGTGAAGATAGATGGTCGGCAACTACACCACCTCCACTTTGCTGATGACATTGTTTTAATAACACCAAACATCAGCCAAGCGGCACAAATGCTGGCCGACTTTGACCGTGAGTGTGGAAAGGTAGGACTACAGCTGAATCTTACGAAGACAATGTTTATGAGAAACAGCCTCGTTCCTGAAGCCCCATTCGCTCTCAATGGAACGACCATCTCCGAATGCAACAGCTATGTGTACCTAGGTCTAGAGGTCAACATGACAAATGACCTGACACCCGAGCTGCGCAGGAGGAAGAGAGCGGCTTGGAATGCCTTCAAGAACGTGGAAGAAATAGCTAAGAGGACGAAGAACCTCCGGCTCCGGGCACATCTCTTTGATTCCACTGTTCTTCCTGCATTAACATATGCCTCAGAGACCTGGGCCCTACACAAACAAGATGAGAATGCTATTCAGGTCTCCCAAAGAAGAATAGAAAGAGCTGTGCTTGGAATATCACGTTTCACTCAAATGAAACGTGATATTCTGACATCCGGAGTTCTGACATCCGTCGATGATCAAGAATCAGGGACGCTGTCTCATTTGCCAAGGTGTCGAAAATCAGATGGGCTGGTCACATAATGGGATTTAAAGATGACTGCTGGACTAGAGCTGTTACCGACTGGATTTCACCGGATGTCAAAAGACCGCGTGGCCGCCCACCTACCAGGTGGTCAGACTTCTTCGTCAAGATCATGAACGATCGGTTTGAGGCCCTTCATGTTCCCGGAGCGAACAGATGCCATTGGGCTACACTAGCACGCGACAGGGACAAATGGAGACGTTACTGGCGCCCGCTCGAGCAAATCGATGACTAACGGGAAGTTAAGTGAAGTGATTAAGTGAAGATAAGTGAAGTAATCCTTTTTAACTTGTTTTTGTCCACTTTTATATTGTCTACTATTTCATCTTCTGGGACAATGAATCATGCTATTATGTTGTCCACAGACTCTCCCATGTGAAGAATACTTTCCACTTTGTTGTCATTGTCAGTTTTATTAACTTCTTTCCTGTGAAATAAGCTAATTTCATAAAAGGTTTTTTAGTTTGCTTCACTTCCCCACTGAAAACCTTTTCTGTTGTATATTTCTCAGAAGAAGTCTGAGATTCACTAACTACCTTCAGCTTGGACCTAGCTTTATACTATTTTCCTTAGAATAGAATTTCTTTCCCCTCTTAAATAATGGCAAACTAAATTCAGACCCATATAAGGTACATTTCTGGATCTTCCATTCACAAGTAATGTTTCCCAAATCTCAGACAGAAATTACTTCTCTCTTCTAGATTTTTATTTTTTGCTCTGTCCTAATGAAAATTTTCATTTATAAATCTTTAGCAGTTCTTTAATCTTCAGCTGGAAAACATAACTGAAGCTGAATCCATACAATACTGAGCATTTACAGTACTGTAAAAGAATTGAGAATCTGTTGACTCAGATACTTTATGAGGATTATCCCTGAATGAACCCATATATCTTTCTGTATAAGTATTAGTAAATATAAGCATAACAGCATAAAAGTAAATTAAGTCCATTTTTTCTCTGTAACTTTATCTTTGTAACTTGGAATATTTTATCATGCTCTTCATCTACCTTAAAATTCTTCCTCCAGGTTCATCATATGCCTAGAAATATCCTCCTGATGTTATCAAATATGTGAAATGGAATTCCTTTTATATTTTTTCCAAATCTCTCTCTGTTAGAAAAGATATTTATTGCAAAAAATAATAGTTAAGTATTGCTCCCTCAGAGTTCCCTTTTCTTCTGTTGTACCTCCTATAGAACATTTTTCACATTTTTTCTTGCTTTTGAACTATGTGCACTTCTTGTTTTAATAATGCTATACATTATGGATGGGAGTTGACCAAATAAGGGTATATTAAGGAAACAAAAATTTGAATATCATCTTTTAAGATGTGAGGACATACTTAAATCTATATAGTTACCAACAAGAAAGAGTGTATAGAAAATATTTCCTCCCAATCTTTGTTTTATTGATTAGCAAATATTAAGGAATGGCACAAAATTTTGAAAAGGAAAATTTTAGAAATTGTGATTTTCTTTATACTAACATATCAACATTGTTTATCATACATTTATGTGGCCTCTGGTCTCAGTTAACTTATTTCAGTTAACTAGTAAGTCACAGGGCTAAATCTAAAGAGATTTACTCCTCTTTTAATTTCATGTCTATTACAGATGGCCAGATTGTATAAAATTGGATCAGATAGGAAAAAAACCCATCATATTCCTGGTAAGGGAGATTATTTCAAGGGTGGTATGGAATGAAGGAATAACCATACATAACTGGGAATCAAAAATACTTTATTAGTGAGACCTGGGTTTGAACCCCAGTATTATTATAATAGCTCAGTTTCTTCAACAAGCTAAATCTGTTCTATTATCCATTTGGTGAGAATAATAATGTGATTCACATTGAAAAAAAAATAAGATTCTACAGTTAAAGCTTATTTCCCATGCTGTAATATATATTTATTAAATTCTCTCATTCTCATGAGGAAGGGTGAAACATTACACAAAATAAGTAAGCTTATGAGTCTGTCTGGACATTTTGGAGGACCAATTCATTTATTGTCTTCTAATGTGACATGTTGTGTGAGTGTCTGAGTAACTAATAAATGTCTGTAGTACAAGTCCCAAAGCTGTCAACCAGCAGTTATGTAGAAGTGTAAATACTTTAATTTTTGTATTGGCTGAGGCCCCATTGCTCTTCAATCCTTCTAAGTTCTATCTTGGCACACAAAAGAAGGATTCCTTCCAAATGTTTTGTACTGAGAAGTATATTGAAGCAAGAGTACATACATTCATACACTGTTCTATACTGATCTATCAGCACTATTGCTTAATTCTGAGTCCACATTACTAGCTGTAATAGAATAAAGGTTTACACGACAATCCCAACACTAAATCCAATGACACCTTAGGACCCACAAAGCCAGCTGCATTTATATACTAATCTGTGATTCCAAAAGCAACTTTGTCTAAATGAAGGGAGCCTGGTGTTCATATGCTTCATGCTCCAGAGTAACACTGTAACACTGGCCTCCCGTTATTTATCGATTTTCTCGAGCTGGCACCAGTAATGTCTTCATTGTGAGACTTGTTGTTACTGTTTTTGGCATATTGAATACGCCATGGGGAGCTTGCCAGGCTCTGCCGTGTAGGCGGGATACCCTCTGTAGCTTGCTGGGCTCTCTGAGAGGGGTAGAGGAATCAAATCCAGGTTGGCCCCGTGCAAGGCAAACACCCTACCCACTGTGCTATCACTCCAGCATGCCATGATCCAGAGTAGTAAAAACTTAATAGTAACCAACTTTTAGAAAAACTCTAATTAGAGAAAAACAGAGGAAGAAAAATAAAATATAACTTGCCCAGGAGATTTTAGTAAAAAGCTCTCTAAAAAGTTAGAAGGTTGAAACTTTTCAGACACTGGTAGTCCTAGGCATTGCTAGTGATTAAAGTAAGAAAGAGGGAGTAAAATGACATTGGTTTAAGCTCAGGCTGCAAGTTCACTTTCTAGGAGATGTAAACAAAATAGAGTTTAGCCCTCATGGTAGTCAATTTCTTTGACGATAAACAGATACCCAAACACTTGAGTATTAGCACTATATCTTGACTTGTGACTTTATGAGCAAAAATGACAGTTGAAGGACTAGGACTTGACAGACCTGAGTTCAAATCTCAATCTTACTATTAATTCTGGGGGTTTTGTCCAGTGTATTTAAAATTAACGTGTTGGGTCTTTAGAACTAGGGCTCTACATGTCTGTCAGGCAACAGTGTAGTAATAAATGGGATTGCGCATTCAGCAGTTTAATCTCTATAGACTATGTTTTTTAAACAAAGGAAGAAAAAATAGTCATTTTATTCATGTTCTGATACAGTTTCCTACTATTTCTCTCCTTCCTCTCTCCTGTGCCTCTGTCCCATTGGATACTTTTTAGGCCATCTTCATAATGTATAAAAGTGACCAGAGTTGGAGCCCCTGGCTCTCTTTAGTCTCTACCATTCTCCATTTATTTATTGCAGTAACTCAATCCTTCTGAGCTTCATTTTCTACATCTTTAAAATAAAAACTCTGCATCAATTCATAGTAGCACCAGGAATTGATGCACAACTAGTTTGGTTGTGAAAAAGAAAAGTTGTATAAAAAACAAAAAAATAATAATAATTAAAATTTTCATAATCATGACAGAGTTAACCAAATGTAGTGGTCACATTCTATGTAGGAAAGGAACTAGAGCATGTGAAAGCACTATATTAACTTGTACGGGTCATGAAAGTGGTTAAAATTTATGAGGAGAACACAATTTCTCAGGGGTCTTGAATGGGATGAGTGGGATATGACTATAAAAACAAATGCTTCAGACTAAGACTTGCCTTCAGAGAAGCAAATAGCTCAAAGTCCTCATTTACTCCAAAAGTTTGAACTTGTTTTCTCCTAAGTTGTCCTTATACTGCCATGTTCCAGAAAATGACAGGGCAGTTCTTGTGAAGTAATTGTTTCTATTTAATTGACAGAGACACATTGGCTGAGGCAAAAGAGCATTAGGATGTGATTCCCCCCAGATGGAAGGTTGATTGTAGAGAAGTCTCCTTGCTTGTCTCTTTTCTTGGATTTCTTATTAATACAGATTTGAAGGGTTGTGTGTGGAGCTCCATTTACTCAATCAAGGAGAGTGTTGTGAAAGTTGCCAACTTTGGCCTGAATATTCCTTCTGCTCATCATTCTGATATGTTATCAACATGCTCAAGCGGGCCCAGTAATAGCACAGCGGTAAGGCATTCACCTTACAAGCGGCCAACATGGCCGACCCGAGTTATCAACATAACCCCAGATAAAAACTACAAATGTGTCTTAAGAGAACTTGCCCTTTTAAGAAAGCGAGAAGCCCCCTGCAATATCCATGCAGTGTTATTCATAATAACTAAAACATTCAAGCAACTAAAGTGCCTGTGTCAGATTATTGGTTAAGGGAGATGTTTGTACATACAATCGAATACTATTGAGCTTATTAAAAAGATTAAACTTTGCTGTTCACAGCAAAATAGTAGGTGTTTCAGAGGATGATGTGAAGAAAAATAGTGAGTCAAAAGAAAAAAATAATATTTGATAATTCCACCAATGTGTGAAATACACAGATATGCTATTAACAAATAAACAAGGCAAAATCAACAGACAAGCTAGTTAACATTGATGATAGAAATGAGATTACATGTGAATAAGAGGGTAAGAAGGTAGAAAGGGAAGCAGTTAAGGTAAGAGGGAAAGTAAGTAGGTAAGAATTAAGGTAAGATGGAGACAAAGTAGAGGGAATTATTAAAACAAATAAAAATTAGCATTATAGAGTGAGTATGGAGATTAATAGAGATTATGTCTATAAACTGCTCAACACAATTCCACAGCATAGTTTTAGGGTTTTGATATGATCCATGATCCTGATTATCTGAAGGTACTTCATGCAGTTTTGGCACATGGCTGAAGCTAAAAATCCTGGTAACTATTTAGATGTTGCCTGTGATTTGTAACCTCCAGGCTTTGTTATTTAAAATTTTTATTTGTAAGCAATTAACCAGCGGTAGGGCGTTTGCCTTGCATGCAGCCAGCATGGCCGAGCCGGGTTCAATTCCTCAGCCCCTCTCGGAGAGCCTGGCAAACTACCGAGAGTATTCAATATGCCAAACACGGTAACAAGAAATCTCACAATGGAGACATTACTGGGCCCACTCGACCAAATCGATGAACAATGGGAGGACAGTAACCTAATCTTCATCCTAATACTTAGAAATGTATTTTTTTAACTCTATAATTCTAACAGTTCCTGGCATCATTTCCTGCGCACAGTAGGCACTCTGACCCAACACATAGCTGTTGGGTCAGTCAATTGAACTAAAAATTAATTCAATCATTAAAATGAGAACTTCATTACTAAAGAGCTGCCTTTCCTAAACTGACAGCCAACCCTACACAGACATGCTTACACAGTTTTGAAGCCATAATATCAATTTAGTGCACTGCAGTCTCAGTTAATATTCCCTTACACGCTAAGGGAAAAGGACGATTCAATAGAAATAACGAGCTTAGCAGGTGAAAGGATAAGCTTTTGTCTTGATAGATCCAGACAATATCTAGGCTCAGCACGGTCTTGTGAGTCAGAATCAGTAATCTCCCTGAAACTCAGTTTTTTCTTCTCTAGGATCAGAGATAATTATAATGCCTCTTTTCCCACATTATTATAAGAATAGTGCCCTCTAAAGACTGTTCTGTTTGTCTAGAATAGTTCTTTTATTTCATCCCTGTCTTTTCACCTTGATTACCAATTCTTCCAGAAGGTCTTCCCAGAAACTATGGTAGGTTGAGTCTAAGGTTGAAAGCTCTTCCTTCTAGCATATATAAATTACTGTTTTCAAATACTTCAACAACTCACTTCCTTTCTGAATTTTGAAATTCCACAGGATAAGGATGGTGTCTACCTTAATTCCTGTTACCCTCATACCCCAGATTTTCTTGTACATAATACTCCAGAGGAATATGTTGTTTAACTGAAATAATGAGTCATATCATTCTCATTAATGCAGAGCTTAACATAAGTAAACTCTTAATAAATAGAATGGACCATTCATAATTAATTAATGATTTGAACAAGATGAAAGCAATATTAAAGAAGTTATTCATCTGAATGTAACACATTTGGATATTTTTCTTGTCTCAGCAGTTCATATGTTCATGGGCAGGAAGACAAAGTCAAGATAGAGCATTTGAAGGTCAAGCCATATTACTTGTTAAGCAATGCCAATGAAAACACGGGCTGTCTGTGTGAGATACCATCTAGGGATATGGATGAAGGAAAATAATGAAAGATCACATCAATCACCTTGGATTTGGAGGTAATGACAAAGGAACAGAGGAAAAATCACGTCATTGATAATATCAAAAAGTGATATTTAGTTATGTAAGGACTGTGTAAATTATATGAACTTCATCAATTACACAAAAAATAGAACTCAGGTATGGAGGTTAAGCATTCCTCTAATAAACACAAGGTAGATCTAAGACTTTGGTACAAGAAATAAGACCAGTAAATATTCAGAATAAATGAATCATATTGTCCTTTTGAATTCAAAAGCTTTGGGAATGACAGGGATTCTTAGGAAGGGACAGAGGTTCACATTCAAAGCATGCTATATTTTCAGTTCAGCACCTAAACTTGATAATCATGATCATTTTCCTGGCCCTGATCGCTCTGCCAGTGGCCAAATGTGCCAAGTCTATGTAGATTTACATTTACCACTCTCTGTTTCTCTTCCTGTAGTAATTTCCTCTTACCTTAAGTTTTCCATTTTTCCCCCTTTGGAAATGATTCCCTTTATTTAATGCCAGAGTGAGTTTCAGCCTTGAGTCACAACTACCAACAATATCTGACATCAATTGCCACAGCTAAAAGAGGTTTAGGCTTGACAGACCGTAAAGTCCTTCGCAGTAGCTAGAGCTGAGTGGAAAAGCACCTATCACGAGGCTTAAGCCTGTCAAATGCAATTGCCCACAAGGGATTCCAAGGAAGAGGAGGATTAAACCTTGTAAATCTTAAAGGCCCAATTCAAATGGCTTATTTATTGAGCATGCTCTAAAGAAGGTACTCAAACAAACTTTGTTTTCTGTACCAGATTCTGCTTTCTTTCTATTTGCATAATATATATATATATATATATATATATATATACATTTATATATGTGTATCACTGTCACTGTCCTCCCGTTGTTCATGGATTTGCTCAAGCGGGCCCAGTAACGTCTCCATTGGAGACTTTGTTGTTACTGTGTTTGGCATATCGAATACATCATAGGTACTTGCCAGGCTCTGCTGTGTGGGCGAGATACTCTCGGTAGCTTGCCGGGCTCTCCGAGAGGGGCGGAGGAATCGAACTCGGGTCGGTCATGTTGGCTGCGTGCAAGGCAAATGCCCTACCGCTGTGCTATCACTCCAGCCCCATATATGTGTATATATATATATATATATATATATATATATATATATATATAATGGGCTGGAGTAGTAGCACAGTGGGTAGGGTGTTTGTCTTGCACGCCAACATGGCCAACCCAAGTTTGACTCCTCCACCTCTCTCGGAGAGCCTGGCAAGCTACTGAGAGTATCTCGCCAGCACAGCAAAGCCTGACAAGCTACAGTGACGTATTTGATATGCCAAACATAGTAACAAGTCTCACAATGTTACTGGGACCTCTTGAGCAAATTGATGGAACAATGGGAGGACAGTGACAATGATATATAATATAAACACACACACACACACACATAAGCAAGTGCTTGGGAAGGTGTCTGTGTGTGAATTTCATATGAACTCTTCATGCTCTAGATCAGAACATGAGAGGATAATGGCATTTATAAGAACCACCAACGATGACCACAAATCCAAATTCACTAAGCAAAGTGTACTAGAAGCTTATGGTTCAATCTTGAAAAATTCTACTTCATTGTTCAGATACACACACACACATTTTAATAATATAAGGTATAGTAGAAATAGCATCAATATGTCTATTGAATTATGATTTGTTTCCTTCTGTCCATAGCACTAACCTAAATTCCTAGTTTCACTCGCAGTTAGTGCAGGCCATCTTTCCATACTTTGTCCATTATCATTGAAAAAGTAAGAGGCAAAGTGATGTCATGCTCTGCACTCTTGTCATAGCTCTTCTCCTCATACCTCTATAGCAGATGTTCCTGGCAGATGTGGAACATTCAGCAGATTTCTCAATGACCTCCAAGAAAAACGGAGTCACAAATAGAATAAGCAGAGTACCTGAATGACTTCAAATAAAACTATCCTGCCCTTATGCCTCTATTTTTGGAAAAGAGTAAATATAAAATAAATAGTAGCAGCAGACAAGAGTAGAAATAACATCAAGTATATTTTCAACAGGAAAAGACAGAAATGGTGTTCATGTTGGATAAAATCATGTGAGATGGTAGAAGAGATATTTGGGAAAGAGATATTTGGCTTAGATTAACAGATTTCATACTTGAATGTTTAATAGTCTTCCCTAATACCTTATATTTGAAACTAAACTCTGCTAAACACCTTATTCCCTCCCCTTTTCACTGTGATTCTGTTTAGTAAATGACACCTCCATATCATTGGAGAAAATTCTTTGTGTAAACTTGACATTTTCTTTTTTCACACCACGCATAATCAGAAACTTTTATAACCTTTTTAATTAAATTATACCTATTACCAACCACTTTTTCTCACCTTCACTAATTGTAGCACTCCAGCTGAAGGCATTTTCTTCCACCTAAATAGTTTCTAAACCCTTGCATTTTTTCCCCTTGTTTCTGTTCCTGTGTCATCACTCCCAACACCACCTCTTATTTTTTGTCTATACAGCAAAGAAAATATTGAAAATGTTAGATCTGATGTATTCTCTTTCCTGGGGACTTGTCTGTATCTCAACCAGTGTTATGGGTTCTGGACTCTATTTCATCTGGAAAAGACAATGTTCACTCTTACACTCTCTCTCTCCCCCTCATATTTGTCCAAATAAAACAATTTTTCTCCCACCAAACAGGGGCAGGGCCCACCAATTTCTGGATTTCCAAGTAGATTGTAGTCTCACTAATCATGAAATAAAAAGTTCTAACCATTGTTCATACTCTCTTTGAACTATTTGAACCGGCCAGCCCTTCCTTGAGCTTGACTCTGAACTTTGCTTTCCAACAAATCTATCTTCCTTGCACTTTCTCAAGGCCGCTGTCATCACAGGACCTTTGCACTGGCTTTGATTTCTGCTTTAGATTTCTCACGTAGTGCATGGCTAACTGTTGTATCTCAGACACAAACTATGCTTCACTGACAACCCTATCTGAAATAGTATCCCTGAACTTCCCAATCTCCATGCATCAGATGATATTTTTAAGTGGAGTCCTATACCTTCCTTACATAAACTACACAGTTGTACTTACTATCTGATTCTCAACTAGCACAGAAGCATCAATAGAATAAGATTATGAAGCTGCTTATCTCTTTCACTATTATTTTCTCTTTCACTATCTTCCTAGTTTTTCACTTAGCTTTATGACACTTTTTACTACATTGTTTATAGACATAGAAATCATTTGTTACGATAATCATAGAAGACTATCTAAGACTAGTGGCATTTAAATGAAGCCTTAGGCAGTGTGGCATTTCAGTATGGGAAAAGAGAGCCAAACAGCAACAAATGCATTATCTGTAAAGGACAGAGTATGTATGTGTTGCAACCATTTTGTTTTCTTCGAAGTCGGGGCTATTTTCTCTAGTACACAGAGAAAGAACAATCTGTAGATTGAAAAATAGACTTACCTAAGCACAGCAGTGGGGAGAGACTAAATTTGATTAACTGCAGAGGAACATAGACACTATCTGATTTGTGCACTGAAATTATATTGAATCATGTTAGTCAGAATCTTTGATATCAAAGGACAGAAACCCAACTTGTATTAGCTTTTATTTAAAAAAGGAAAAATTAATTAGGTGAGTTCTGGAGCTATTCTAGGGTATCACAGATTGGGAAAGACATCAGATATCAATACTTGGCTTCCAGGGAAAGATCATTAAACCTCATCTATAGTTAAGTATATTGGAATTTTCACTCATTGCACCAAGGGAGAATTCTTAGTAAAAGGGTCACTGTCACTGTCACTGTCCTCCCGTTGTTCATCCATTTGCTCAAGCGGGCCCAGTAATGTCTCCATTGTGACACTTGTTACTGTGTTTGGCATATCAAATACGTCACAGGTAGCTTGCCAGGCTTTGCCATGAGGGCAAGATACTCTCGGAAGCTTGACAGGCTCTCTGAGAAGGGCAGAGGAATCGAACTCGGATTGGCCATGTTGGCTGCATGCAAACGACCCACCTGCTGTACTATCGCCCCAGCCCCAATAAAGGGGTATCAGAAAGAACTTCTTACAATGTTTGGGTTGTGGTTGGGTGATTATGTGGGATTTTTGTAGAATTGATGATGCGTTCTGTATTGGGTAACACTGTAGCACTGTCCTCCCATTGTTCATCAATTTGCTCAAGCGGGCACCAGTAACGTCTCCATTGTGAGACTTGTTGTTACTGTTTTTGGCATATCAAATATGTCACAGGTAGCTTTCCAGGCTTTACCATGTGGGCAGGATACTCTTCATGGACTCTCTGAAAGGGGCAGAAGAATCAAACCCGGGTCAGCTGCGTGCAAGGCAAACGCCCTACCTGCTATGCTATCGCTCCAGTCCTCTGTATTGGGAAGTATGGGTAATTCTTTGACTAGGACCATAGGACATAGTAGCTCTCTAGTAGACAGACTGGAACAAGACTAAGCTTCAAATGTAATCAAGTACAAGTCACTAAAACTAGCCATATATAAACATGATTGTCATAGGAGTGTTTGGACAACAATCATGATTTTCCTTCTGCGTTCAGGCATGATTACAAAACTGTCTTGTTTTTGCTGTAATTGATCACAGTCACATAGCGGCCTCTTTTGGATATTGATGTTCTATGAAATCTTTTATGTTCTTTAACAGAACACCAAGGTCTTGTGAGAGCCAGGTAAACAACAGTATGCCAGAGGCAGCTTTGCTCTTTCTCAAGTATGATGTGGGCATGGTGGTAATGCAGGTGGATTTCAAAAGGAAATGAGACCAGAGATTTGAACACAGCCAGTGTCCTCTGCTCTTATCTATGTCCCCCTTTTCCAATCTGCATTTTATTTTGGTAAATACAGCAACTGTAGTTTACAAGTTTCACACTTTTGAATCCCCATAAATGAAGAACAATATGCTGAGAAAAACTGAAAGGAGGAGGCTGGAGTGATAGCACAGTGCATAGGGCGTTCGACTTGCACCCAGCTGACCCAGGTTCAATTCCCAGCATCCCAGATGGTCCCCTGAACACCGCCAGGAGTATTTCCTGAGTGCATGAGTCAGGAGTAATCCCTGTGCATAGCCGAGTATAAACCAAAGACCAAAAAAAAAAAATTGAAAGAAAATTCATATGAGAAGACTGTGAAGTTAGTGCTTTCTCCTCCCTACCTCCTGGGAGGCTTATATGAGGTGGGAAGGGAAAAGGTGGTCACTTTCTCCCCATCCACCTCTGCCACCTCAGAACCCAGGGATACCCAATTCTTGTCTCCCCTCACAGAAAAGAATTTCAGTAGATAAGGAGTGAAGTAAAAACAGATTTTATTTGGAGGATTCTAGGAAGGGAAGAAGAGTGGGGAAGAAAGAGAGAGAGAGAGAGAGAGAGAGAGAGAGAGAGAGAGAGAGATAGAGAGAGAGAGAGAGAAGAGCAACATGCTCATAAAAGAATGTGGGCTTCTCCAAAGATGGAATAAGTCCATACACACACCCCAGCATTAAATTTGGAAGCATGAAAGTAAACATCTCAAGAGGGTATATGCAGATGCTACATGTACTCAGGTGCCACATGTTTTTCAGCCACATGAGCACAAGTAGCACATGGACGGGCAGCACTTTCTTTGTTGAAGGTGGTCTGGATAATTGAGGATTATCAAATTAAAGGAAGAAATTGAAGATTCTCCAGTAACTTCTTTAGGCACTTTCTTTAGGGAGGGGTTCAGTCTCCTCAGGGCCGGCTGCTGGAGGTCTTATTTTTCTGTATCCACAAGGTGGATCAGACTTAGGACTGGTGGCTTTATTATTTCCCAGAAATTTCATTGTCATGATGGGACAGGGGTGAGGTTATAGGGGAGATGTCTTCCCTAATCTATTGTCTACATCAATTGTACTTGGATATGTTTGAGCGAGTGCTCCTCCTAACTAAGCAGCTATTTATCATGTGGGTGGCAGATGTAGGGATGGGAGGAAAACAATGGTTCCCAATTCCTAATCTAAATAAAATGGTAATGTCAGGGATCAAAGTCTGAAGTAGATAATTCCCCAAATTTCTTCCATAAGAGTCCACAATAGGATTTAGCAATTCATTCAGCAAGACCATTTCATTTAAATTTACCAAGCTTGGAGACACTTGGCCACTTTTCCTCTCTGCTCAAATTGTCACAAAATGAGTGTTTCATGCCTGGACCCTGATCACACATATAGGATTTGTTGAACTAGAAGCTGTACTTCTGTTCTTTCTTAGAAATGACTGTTTCCTTATTTGTAAGGGGACAGTTGCTGTACTGGACAGTCACCTTCTTTTTGCAGTAATCTCCTACTCTTCAATGAGACCACAAGCCATTTCATTTCAAATAAAGTTCTTTTATTATTCCCCCAAGCATGCAAATCAAATGGCATCTAGGGTTCAAATCTCTGCTCTTGAAGAAAGCTGGCAGAAGGTGCCAAGTGGGGAACGGTTTTGCCTCTGACAGCTGCATCTGTTAGCAGCATGGCTTTCTGCCTCTCTTTTCCATTCTACATGCTTCTTTGCCTTCCTACCAAAGTAAACATGTCTCAAAGTCACTTGATTTGAGAACAGTAAAAAAGGTTATCTTAAGGGGAAAGAAAAGAACCTTTTAGAGCAGGTACTTGTCACATAACAAGAACTATTTGCAAGTTGTTTTTCAATCCTCTGAATGGCCCTGTAGGAGTAAATTTTAATTCCCAATTTACAAATGAACAACAACAACAACAAGTACTGAGCAAGCTGAAGTTTCTTGCTTAAGGGCTCACAGCTAGTAAATGGCAAAGCAGGGATTCCTCCCACTCTGTGGTTTCCAAGTTTATTATCTGGACACACATAAGAAACACAGGCAAGGATGCAGAAGACCAACATCAATCAAGCAGGAGCTGATATCTAAACTCCAGGACAACACAGTTGGAGGAAAGGGTGAAAATTTTAGTCTTGCAATTTAGAAGTTTGGAGGAAGTAAACTGAACAAATAAAAATGGGGCTTGGTAGGTATAAAATAGCTTAAGTTTGGAATCATTTCCACCGGTATTAGATGAAGAAGAGCTTCAAAGAACAGAATAGAGGGCAACCAGAGAAATACCACACTAGGTAGGAGCTTGCCTTGCACGTGGCTGATTGGTTGATTTTCAGCATCCCATATGGTTCCTCAAGCATGGCTAGGAGTAATTCCTGAGTGTAGAGCCAGGAGAATCCTTGAGCACTGCAGGGTGTAGCCCAGAAACAAAAATATTAAGAAAAAATAAAAAGCAAAGAAAGGGAAAAAAAAGGTTAGAGAGACAGTGCAGGGGGTAGTGCACTCGCCTTCCATGTGGTGGAAGTTCAATCCTGGCATCACATAAGGTCCCTCAAACTGAGCTAGGAGTAAGCCCTAAGCACTACTAGGCGTGGCCCCCAAACTAAACCAAATCAAACCAAAAAAAAAAAAAAAAAGAAAAAATGAGGTGCAGAGGTTGCTTTAGGCTCAATAGAAAGAGTGACATACCAGTTTAAGCATATTCAAGGAGGTTTGAAGAAAATTCATATATTCATAAAGGAGAATGGTAAGGATGCAAAACTGAGGAACATACCATGAACAGACATCACATGTACAGAAAAGGTGAACAAATGTGATCAGGGGTGTGTGTTTTAGAACAATAATGAAGTGGATGGTAAGCAGAGATCCACAAGGTCTCCACCCTACAGTCCCTACTCGCTGGGACTGTGAACCAGAAGCATGGGATTCTTTCTGCCCAGAAGAGTTCTGAAACTTTTGATTTGGCTCAATCAGAACAAAGATAATTTAATGGGAAGCATTTCACAGAGAAAGATTATGACTCCCCTATAAGCTTCCAGACTGTCCTTTTGTACCCCGCACCAGGCTACTTCATTCGGGACACCCTGGAAGGGGGGAGGGGGGGCCCTCCCAAGCCCTAGGGACCCAACACCAGTAGCAGACAACCTCCAGAACTCAACTACTGCCATGCTCACAACTGCTCTCCACATGCTCAGGCCAAGCCTCACCCATGGGTAAAGCTGTCCCTGCATCAAACAGCCGCATTCACAGCCACAGGACATCCCATACCTCTCTCTTATACTCCAAGAGTAGCACATCACATGTGATGTGGTTTAAAGTATAAGGTAATCAACCTTAGAGGGAAATATATCTCTCTCTATGTATATATGTGTATGTATTTCTCTCTCTCTCTATATATATATATTTTCAACTTTATATATATATATATATATATAGAGAGAGAGAGGCTGGAGTGATAGTACAGCAGGTAGTGCATTTGCCTTGCATGCAGCTGACCCAGGTTTGATTCCTCCGTCCCTCTCAGAGAGCTTGGTAAGCTATGAAGAGTATCCCTCCTGCACAGCAGAGCCTGGCAAGCTACCTGTGGCATATTCGATATGCCAAAAACAAGTCTCACAATGAAGATGTTACTGGTGTTTGCTCAAGTAAATTAATGAATAATGGGACGACAGTGCTAGAGTGCATATATATATATATATATATATATATATATATATATATATATGCACACAAGCCTCAACCCTTAACAACATATTAGTAATCTCTTATAGAAAAGCTTAATGGCCTCTGGATGAAACACAACAACCCTCACACACTCTCATCTAAAGAAAGTTTTCTGGATCATTTTCAGTGGTTTATTCATAACTGTATCACTGTCACTGTCATCCCGTTGTTCATCGATTTCCTCAAGCAGGCACCAGTAATGTCTCCATTCTTCCTAGCCCTGAGATTTTAGCAAGTGCCACATTGGAGGCTCCTTCAGGGTCAGGGGAATGAGACCCATCAATGTCACTGGGTTTTGGCATATCAAATATGACACGGGGAGCTTGCCAGACTCTTCAGTGCAGGCAGGATACACTCAATAGCCTGTCGGGCTCTGCAAGAGTGGGAACTAGACAATAAGAGGTCACAAGGCCATGAATGGCTGTGGGCGCTTCCAGGAGCAGGGTTTTATAGTCCCTGGGTCTTGGCCGTTGATGGGATAACATGGCGCTGGGGGCAGTTGGTGGGTATAATGCCTATATACTGGAAGATGGTGGATCTGGGTGAAGGAGGCCCCATTCGAGCAGGCTTGGAGATCTCAGCGGTGGGTTCCACACTCCTGGGTTCCTCTGCCGGTTCCTTCATGCCTGAGTCTTGTCCAAGCATGTGGAGAGTGATCTTAAACTATGACTGTGGCTGGTTCCCGAGTTCTTCAGCTGCCAGGGCTCTGCTCTGGATGGGGAGGGAAACCTAACCCGCCCCCCTCCAAGGGGCCGGGTGAGGACAACCAGGCATGGGGGAAGGAGACTCATAACAAACAATACAAAATAAATTACTTTAGTTCTGCTTTGGGTCAGGGGTTGGGGTTCAGGATGAAAACATCTGCAATTTGGCAGTGGGAAAGTATAATGGTGGTGGGATTGGTGTTCGAATATTAGCATTGTAGCACTGTAGCACTGTGCTACATCCATTGTTCTTCGACTTGCTCTTGCGGGTGCCAGTAATGTCTCCATTCGTCCCATCCCTGAGATTTTTAGCAGCTTCTCCTTTCTTGTCCTTCCCAACTCTGCTGTATTGGAGCTTTTTTCAGGGTCATGGGAATGAGGCCCATTATTGTTACTGTTTTTGGCATATCAAATACAGCACTGGTAGCTTGCAAGGCTCTGCAGTGTGGGTATTAAATGTAATCAAATACTATGAACTTCTTTATTAATTAAAATTTTGAAAAAAAAGGTTGTGTTTTTTGTTTTTCCCAACTCCAGAAAATAGTTCTAAATTTTCAGAGGGAAGATGTATGAGATGGAGGCAGGGGTTAGTGTATGGAGGAGAGAGTGTGTGCCAACAAAATTGTAAAAAACTTTCTCTTTTATGTGGGGGTAGGGTGAGGTGGGGAGTGGATAGGTATTTGGACCACATGCAGTTCTGTCTCATGCCAAGCCTTAGTACTATCTCCCTGCACTATCTCTCTGGCTGTGTAAAAGCTTTAACAGAAAATAAATCCAGTTTCTAGAGGCAAGGGTGAGATGAAGCAGCCAGGCAAGTAGATAGGGAAGGACACTACATGGCAATGAATTACTGGGAAATAATAAAATCAATAGCCCCAAGGCAGGTAGGAGTGCAGGAAGTAAGGCCTGATAAGACCTTTATTTGGTACCAGCAAAACCCAAAGAAGGTCGGACATCCTGGAGAGAAGCTCCAGCAGGAACAGTCTAGGAAAGGAAATATTAAAGAAGACTTCCCAACTCTACCCCTTGGCAACTACCCTAGCAACAGACTCTTACCTATACAGAAAGCCTCAGTTGGGTCAGCTTGGGAGAAACCCTATAAAAGCCAACTTGAACAAAGGAAGCACTTGCATATGCTTCCCACCAAACTCACGTGCTGTCTGTGGCCATGTATTGCTGCTGAGCAGATGTGGTGTCTAAGCACATGTACAGCCTGAATTTCCCCTCTTAAGATGTGAACATTCCTTCTTAAATGTTTAACACCGAGATGTGGACTGGGGCTCCCTCTCCACTCTGTAGAAGCCCATGTTCTCTCTTGAGCATGTTCTCTCTCTCTCTCTCTCTCTCTCTCTCTCTCTCTCTCTCTCTCTCTCTCTCTTTTGTGTCCCCTTCTTCAAAACTTCCAGATAAAACCTGTTTTACACTGCTCACTGCTCATCTCCTCTTCTTGAAATTATTTTCTGTGTAGAAAAGGCTGAAACATGAAAGGCTTGGGTTGGGTAAGGCTTAAGACTGGCTTTCCTGCAGAAGAGAAGCTCACAGTGAAATCTTTCAGTCCTAGATTTCCCCCAGATATTCCCCAGATTAAAAAAAGGTGGATAGAGAGAAAATGTCAGATTCCTTTATCTAGGCTGCCACCTCTCTCTTCCCCACTTTGCACAAGTCACCCATGGACTCCACCAGCATCACAGATAAGCAGATTAGTATTAATTTTTCAAAGGAAAAAAAAGCTTGTTTCTTCCTTTTTTCTTTTCTTCTCACCCTCTCTCCTTACCTTGCTTCCATTTATGATTCTCCCTCTCCTCTCCCTTTTCCCCTTCCTTCCTTCCTTCCTTCCTTCCTTCCTTCCTTCCTTCTTCCTTCCCTCCCTCCCTCCCTCCTTCCCTCCCCCTTCCTTCTTCCTTATGTCCCCAGTTCCTTTTTTATTTCTTTCCATTATTTCTTTCTTCCTTCCTATTTCCTCCCTTATATTCTCCCTCCCTCCCTCCCTTCCTTCCTCCCTCCCTCCCTCCGTCCATCCCTCCCTGTTGGAGTATAGCTGTAAACATTTTAGGGTTAACATTGGTAGTCCATTCTCCTCTGCCACAAAGAGTTTAGATTTATCTGGTGATACCCATCACAGTGCTCCTGAAGCACCTCCATTCCTCTGTTTTTATTGGAGCAGCTCTAAACACTTTTAGGATAACATTGTATGTCCTGTTTCCTTTGCCACAGGGAACTTAGGTTTATCACAGTGCTCCTGAGACACTTCCGTTCCACTGTGTTTATCTGTAAACTCCTCTCTATGCTTCCTACCCCAACCGATCTATCTCCTTTTTCCCCTAATCAGACTCTGTTAACTTGCAAGGTCAGATTCCTCAGAAATTTATGATTTTATATTTATGAATGAAATATTGTCTTTCTCCTCTCCTTCTGTCTTTTGAATCGTTTACTTTAAAACAATGTCCTTTTTGTATAGATACAGGAAGACAAGTTTTTGTAACTTGGGATTTAATTGGCTTTAAATATTATTCACTCCCAGGCTTCTGCTTTATTGACTTAAGCCTCAGTTGCCCTTAGTTCCTAGCACCCTAGAAGCAGGGTCCCAATGTGGGACTGAATGGACCCAGGGCAAGCTGTGAGCTACCCTGGCATCGAAATGGGCCAGGCCAAAGCACCATGATTCTTAACTATAAGTTAAGAGCTTAATCATGGACAAATGCTGTCATGATCCAAAAGTAACAAGAGTAGGCCCATGATAGGGATAGGAAAAACTAATCTGGCCTGAGCACTGTAGTTTGAGATTGAGATACAGGAAAGCAATTCTATAATCTTAATGTATCTCTTACTGTGTCCATACAAAATAATTAATATTATGAATGCTTATATATTTGTTGGACTAAGGAGAGGAGAAACACAACCACATTTGCCTTTTGCCCAGTCGTCTTGCTGGGTAAGAATCTGTCCTGGAAGTAGCTTCCCCTGAGGAAAGGTCCTACATCTGCTGATTGTATGTTGATACCTATGTGTAATTGTTACCTCAACCCCTCATGAAGGGGATTTAACCAAGTGTGGAGCAAGCAAGAGGAGACGGAGAAGAGAATGAGGAGATTGGAATAAATGGCAATTGAGAACAACCAGTTTGGTGCTCGTTCTTTTTTTGCCTGCCCATCGCCATCGACCTCCCCTGGGTGGGGGAAATGGCCTGAGACTACCAAAGGCCGGCGGCAGGGAGAGATAGACCGCTGCAGTCCTTTTGTGTTTACACACCTCCTTTGTCCTTCCTTCCTTCCTTCCTTCCTTCCTTCCTTCCTTCCTTCCTTCCTTCCTTCCTTCTTTCCTTTCCTTTCCTTTCCTTTCCTTTCCTTTCCTTTCCTTTCCTTTCCTTTCCTTTCCTTTCCTTTCCTTTCCTCCTTCTTTCTTTTCAACAAATGCTCTTAACCAGGTGGGGAAACAGAAAAATACTGAAATTAATTACTATGATACTTAAGGGCTACTACAGAGCAGCAGTTAGACTTTGGGGTTAGTCTCACAATAAACTGATATGGGGTCCAAAACCCAGGAAGACTCTGTTAGGAAAAGCAATGTCTAGTTTTGTTTTCTTATTTGTATTTTCAGGTGCCATGGATCGGACTCAATAGCCTCTCCTGAGGTAGGTGTATAACCTATCTCAAGACTGATTTTTAATCTTTCTGGGATTTTGAGAGTTCAAGGAATGACTACTAGGCCTACAGACTTTCAACTGGATGATGAACCATTCTGATACTGATAATAACAGAGAGATGGCCTCAGCTGTGGAAATTCACTTATATTCAATTCTTTGTATCATGATCTCTCACCTACTCCTCTTCTGACCTTAATTTAGTACTTTCTCCATTTATTTAAGAAAATGTTCACTGAATATCTGCTGTGTCAGTCATTCCATTAGAACTGTTAGTATAATGGTGATCTTGAAGGAGATGATCCCTGTGCTCATAGAGTTAGCATGGCTAGGGAGTAAGGACATGATTCATAATCACAACTTGCATGGTATTATCAAGGAAGCAAAGAATTCTTTCTTCAGAGATGATAGGGGAAAGCCTCTTTCCTTCTGAAGCCTGACACACCTGCCAGCTTCACTTTGAAGGAAATGGAGCAACATCTTATCTTTAGACTAAGTATATTGTCTTTTGCTCACAATACATTGTTTCTCTCTTTTCTAACCCCTTTTCCCAGAAGGAGCAAGGCTAGAAATCAGTATCAAAAGAAGTTAAGCTCAGAGACTCTCATTCTTAGGATCCCAAAGACTTTCCCGTCTAGTTCAGAAATGCCCAATTGAGAGTTTTCCCAACAATGACCTAACAGTGGACAGGTAATCTCTGCTCATAGCTCTCCAGGCATGGAAAATACCACACCTTCCACAAAAACTATTAATTTTCCAGATAATTCTTTTATACAGAGCATCCCCAAATTTTTCTGAATTAGCAATATCCTACTAATTTTAATTCAACCACTTAGGGCCTCAAACAATATGTTATCTAAGAAAGATAGCTTTAACTCTGTGCCAGTCACTACATATGGTCAACTACATAAGATGGTTTTCATAAATTCCAAGTTGTCCTCTTGATTAAATCAAAAAGAAAAAGTTTACTTCTCTCCAAGAGTTTATTTATTGCCAATGTAGCTGAATATTAAATCAACTCCCATCATAAATACAAATTATTTACACATATGAACAGAACAACCAAAATCCAGCTACAGAAAGTTTTGTCACTGTTCAGCCCAAGGCAAGACAACATAATCCATAAAGTATTGACTTACAAATCAGAGATATCTGGATCCCAAACATTGTTTCTTTACCTACAAGGTTTGCTGTACAAGTTATCACTATGCCAGATAAGCAAGTTTTCACTAGGCCA
The DNA here is from genome assembly GCF_029834395.1 of Sorex fumeus. Lineage (NCBI taxonomy): Eukaryota > Metazoa > Chordata > Mammalia > Eulipotyphla > Soricidae > Sorex > Sorex fumeus. The sequence continues at coordinate 46,077,185 of NW_026606059.1, read as the reverse complement.
GGTTGAAAATACAGTGGGTAGGTGCTTGCCTAACACATAGACAATCTGTGTTCTTGCCCTTATACTGCATATGGACACTCAAGCACTGCATGGAGTGATCCCTGAACAAAGAGACAGAAGTTTTCAGGAGGTGTTTCTGCCTCACTCCAACCACCAAAAGAAGATGCAAGTAATGCTGCATATCTCTGAACTACACTGAGTCTTGTCATTCTTATCTACAAAATATAAATGAAATCTGAATATGAGTACTGCAATTAGAATTAAGAACTGCTTAAATAAAGAATACTACCTGGAATCTTGAAAAGCAGCTGTTAATATTAACTTTAAGCACAGCTCCTATTTGTATTAAAGAATCTATTTGAATCCATACAATGATGCCTAAATTAGGGACTGAAAATAATTTAGACAAGCATGTTTAAGTTAGATGATGAAAATAAGGCTCAAATACTTTTTACTTGAACCATATAGAAAATTAAAGGAAAAAGTCAGGACCTGCCATTACTTATACTCTTAAAATCCTGGGAATTTATCACAGAAGAACTGGAACTTTAGGATGAATCAAGAGAAATTCCAATGTTGCCCTTGTACCATCATTACTCCAGAGAACTAAAATTGATCTTTTAAATAGATTGGTCATTCAGTTAAAAAATGTGAGTACTACAAGAAGAAAAATAAATCATGCATATCACTCTCTTTAAAACACCATGTTCCAATGCCTTAGGATATAGACACTTGGATAATATTGCTCCCTGTTGGGTTTTATCTCTAGGGAGCTAAATTTTTCTAATGTGAACATTCACACAGGCTGTCAAGCTTTAATTAGTCCCTTGGATTGTGAGAAACTTTACTTACCCAGATCAACTTATTCCCTACTGCCGGTTCCCCCATTAAAAACCCATTTTAAAGGTTTAGCTCAATTATTGGGGTTGAATGGTTGATATAAAACTATTTCAAATAATAAAGGCAGGCAGATAATTAGAAGCATTTTTCATGGATAAGATAAGGGTGGAATAGAGACACTTAGAGCACTGGGGATCATAGTTTTTTTCAGCATTTTCATTTAAAAAGATTTTCCTTCTGAATATAAAGAATCTACTGTCATCCAAAGTCATGGACTTTAAAACCTCCTGGCCAAGAAAGAATAAAGTCGGGCAGAAAAATAAACTTGAATTTAATAAAAAAAAAAAAACAGTGCTCAGAATAAAATTTAAAAGGATATTGCTTTTTATTTTAGTGTCCCTTAAGTTGCCATGTATTAAAATGGACAAATGTTCTATAATGGTAGGTGTGTTTGCACACCTATCTTCTTCTTTGGGCTCAACCAAGAATTGCTATGCAGGCAATAAGCAATGCTGCCCTAGGGCATCATTCAACCTCTCAAGTTTCACCCTTTGCCCAAAACTAAACTTCCCCTGCTTACCAGACTTGTAAACTCTTGGCCAGTTTTTCCTCCTATGAGTAACTTTTCCAGGATCTTACAGCAAAGGCAAAGATCTTCTTCTATTCACTCATTATGCCTTGGCTGCTCTTCCTTGTAACACTTAGCACTCTTTATTATTATAATTCAAATGTAATCATAGTAATAGCAGCCACTAAATATCTCTTCACTCTCTCACCAATATACTATGAAAGATTGCATTATCTCCATTTATAGGAGAGGATACTAAAGCTCCGAGGAGTAGAGAAAATTGTTCAAGGTCACACACACCTAGTGAGAGGTGAATCTCTGATTAGAATCTGAGTAGTGTCAGGCTTTGAACATCTCTGTCTCTCCCTCCAAATAACAAGAGACCCCAGAGACCAGCAGGCTTTTTCATCTTTATATTCCCAAACTAGATCAACTGTTGCTCTCTGTTAACTACTTTCTGAATGCTTTTACATGGGTCAATATGTTTATGTCCTATAGACTGCATGTCTACACTCCACACGTGAAGTGTTCAACATGGTCCTCTCTTCCCAGGGTAACCCATTATTTGGAATTCCTTGTCCTTACTGATAATATATGAATGTAACTGCTGTTCATGTTCACGTTCCACTGCTGTTCACATTCCATTGCTGCTTGAGGGCCAGTCAAGATACAAGGAAGGTCACGGGCTGAGTAAGATCTATGTCGGCAATGAACTTATGCACTGGAATATGGCCAACTCACATCATGTGCCTTTGCCTGCTTTGTCACAGAATTTTTATAAGAAAACAACAAGGAGGGGCTGGAGCAATAGCACAGTGGGTAGGGCATTTGCCTTGCACATGGTCAACCTGGGTTCAATTCCCAGCATTCTATATGGTCCTCTGAGCACTGCCAGGAGTAATTTCTGAGTGTAGAGCCAGGAGTAACCCTATGGGAGAAGAATACAATCATCTTTGACTAGAATAGGTCGCTAGAATAGGATTTAATTTTCAATTTAGTTCTCAATTTATTTAGGGACAGAGTAGGAGATGAAGTGTGAAGATTTTCTAGACCACTATATATATATATATATATATATATATATATGATTTTCTAGACCGCCATATATATATATATATATATATATATATTTGAGCTACAAATGGTGGTGTTCTGCATTTACTCATGACTCTGAACTCAGAGATTAGCCCTGGGTGTATTTGGAGAACCATCAGTGGTATGTGGGGTTTAATTAGGGTTGGCAATGGCAGCGAGTAAGGCTATCTCTCTGGTCCTTCATTCCATACAATGTTTAATCTTGGGGTGCAAAAGAAATATTTTTGAACTCTATGAGTCTTCAGAGACTGGAAAATTATTCAAACAAGTTTCAGACAAATTTATATGACAGAATAAAGATAAGTTTAACATGCATGCCTCCTTTCTCTACACATGAAAGAGATCCAGCAAAGTTAAAGAATCAGTCATCACATGTTTAGAGACACAACTCAAAACCCCTTAGCTCTGACAGTGTTGAGGAAAAGAGTCAATTAGAACAGTTGCCAAGAAAATCAAGGTAAATATCAAATCATGATAATTTGAATTTCAACTTCTCCTTGGAAAAGGATGACTCCTTTAGTACAAGGGGCTAGGGGAGAGCCTTCACAGTGATCACTATGTACAATATGTTTTTTCCTAAGGCACTCTCCACCCTGACTTCAGAGTTTCTCCCACCAAGTCAACCTTTGTCAAAGACATTTCTGGGCAGACAGATTCTTGCTGCCCTCCATTTAAGACATTACCAGGGTGATTTCTTGCCAGATTTCCCTAAAGCTACATGGGCAAGTGCATTCATTATATAATCTGCATCTTATATTTCCAGAAAGTAAAATTTGTTCATCAATTTGCTTAAGCGGTAATGTCTCCATTGTGAGGCTTGTTGTTACTGTTTTTGACATATCAAATACAACATGGATAGCTTGCTAGGCTATGCCGTGCAGGCGGGATATTCTTGGTAGCTTGCCAGGCTCTCCAAGAGAGGCAGAGGAATCAAACCCAGGTAGGCCGCCATGCAAGGCAAATGCCTACCCACTGTGCTATCGCTCCAGCTCTAATTTATCTAATTTTAATAGGATTAAACAAAGCATATGTGGAAAATCCTTTGTATATATTTGAAACAAACCTAGCACAATGACAAGTTACAGGAAAGACACTTACTCATTACTAACAACAAACTTGATCTCCATGCACAAAATGGAGGGACTTATTTACAAGTTCTAAAATCAATTTCCTTGTTAAGTTTAATTTTCAAATAAAATTTTGCAATTTTAACTATACATAAAACTTTCCATACATCAACCATACTTTATGTTGTTTTTTATTTTAAAGTTAATTCTCTATACAATTATTGAACACTTTGCATTGCATTGAAACTATTCTAATGAAAAGATATTCAATGAAAGAACTAAAATAATCCCTCAGTGGAGTTTATGTACTAGAAGAAAACAGACGAAAAGTAAACAAAAAGATCATTTCAGGAGACAATAAATGTCAAGAAGGAAAATAAAAGAGGTGATGAAAATACAGGTAAATCTAAATGCTATCTCTTAAATTAAATAAGAACTTCTCTTTTTTTACTTTGAAGTAAAACAGATTTTATTTGAAGGATTTTTGAAGGTTTGGAGGGGAAGAGAAAGAAAAAGAGAGAGAGAGACAGAGACAGAGAGAGAGAGAATAATGTGTTCAAGAGATAATGTGAACTTCTCCAAGGGCAGAGAGAGTTTAAATAAGACTTCTAAAGAAGATATTTGATAGAGTTTTGGATGAAGTGAAAGGTCCAGTCCTGTATTAAACTGGAGAGGAAATACTCTAAGAAAGGGTAACAGCATTTCTAATGCAGTAAAATCTGGATTCAAATTTTTCAAGAATAGGCAACTGAGTAATGTGGGTGAGTTAGGAAAATATTGCCCCTTCTTCCAATAATGCTATGTAACAAATAACGATAAACATGGTAAGTTTCAACAACGCCAAATATTTTACAGTTTTTTAAGTCTAGTATGCATGCCTGGTTTCTCTGCTCAATTTATAATAAGATTGCAATTAGCATGAGAGTTGAGCTAATTTCTTGTCTTGACGCTCCCAAAGCAATTATTTCCAACTGCAGTCATCAGGCCCTTTCTGGCAATTCTCAGCAACGTAAATTGGTGATTCAAAGTAAGAAGCCAATGGTTCCTGAACCTCAGGTTTCTGGGAATTAGCTGGACCATCTGGGTTTCTCAGGCACCTTTAGAGCTACAATGGTAAGACTTTGGAAACATGTGGTGTCAAATATAAACCCAAGGTTGAGTGTATGCAAGTCATGTTCCTGAACTCCTGTGCAATCTTTTTGGCTCTCTCCAATCTCATTCTTCTCACTATAAGGAGAGAAGAAAAGAGAGAGAAAGAATAACAAGAAGTAAAATAAGGAAAAAGAAGAGGAAGGAGGAGGAGGAGGAGGAGGAGAAGAAGAAGAAGAAGAAGAAGAAGAAGAAGAAGAAGAAGAAGAAGAAGAAGAAGAAGAAGGAGGAGGAGGAGGAGGAGGAGGAGGAGGAGGAGGAGGAGGAGGAGGAGGAGGAGGAGGAGGAGGAGGAGGAGGAGGAGGAGGAAGTAGAAAGATTTATATGATCTGAAGATGACTGGTTAAAGAAACTTTGCTTGTACATCTACAAAATGGAATACTATGCTTCTGTCAGGAAAGATGAAGCCATGAAATTTGTTTATAAGTTGGGATGTCCATGGAGAGTATCATGTCAAGTGAAATGAGTCAAGAAGAGAGGAACAGACATAGAATGACTGCACTCATTTGTGGGATATAAAGTATCACAATCGAGACTAACAACCAAGGAAAGTTGAGGGCCAGGAAGATTGTTCCACACTTGGAAGCCTGCCTTGTGATCTGGGAGAGAAGGCTGAGATAGAGAAGAGATCACTAAGTCAAAGATGGTGGGAGGGATTGTTTGGAAAGAGAGATGTGTGCTGAAAATAGATAAAGGACTAAACGTGATGGTCTCTCACTATCTGTATTGCAAAGCACAATACCAATAAGTAGAGAGAGAGTAAGAGGAAAATTGTCTGCCGTAAAAGCAGGGGGAGGACTGGGATTGGGGGCAGGGATACTGAGGGCATTTGTGGTGGAAAATATACATTGGTGGAAAGAGAGGTGTTCAATTATTGTATGACTGAAACTCAATCTATTAAATATTTGTAACTGTAGCTCACGGTGAATCAATAAAAAATGAAAATTAAGTAACACTGGGAGTGGGAAAAGTACACTGGTGAAAGGACAGTGTTAGAACACTCGGTCCTCCCCTTGTTCATCGATTTGCTCGAGCGGGCCCAGTAACGTCTCCATCATGAGACTTGTTGTTACTGTGTTTGGCATATCGAGTACATCATGGGTAGCTTGCCAGGCTCTGCCGTGCGGGTTAGAACACTATATGACCGAAATCCAATCGTGAACAACTTTGTAAATGTGTATGTCACTGTGATTCAATTTTAAAAATAAATAAATTGGGGGGGGGGGTTCAGTTTTTTTAGTTTATAGAGTGATCTCCACTTCCTCAGTGAATGTCAGTTGGGTGCTACTATTAGGTGCTAACACTACCTACTTACTTTGTCATCTGCCACTCCTGTCTCCAGTGCCATGCTGGGAGTCCTCTTTTTATTTTTTAAATAAAAGTCAAAATAAACACTTTGCCTTTAATGGTATCATGAGAGGTGATCAAGTCCACCATAAAATCTCCCTATATTAATGTTAAATGTATAATTAATAATGAGAGTAAAATTAGTCATATTTGGAGTCCAGAGACTATGAGGGAAGTGTGGGAAGTCTTGGGGCTAAAATAGAATATTATCTACAGAGTCTTCTATGTTTTAGTCCCCAGAGATTCACCTTTCCACTCAAGTTAAGCAGCCATTTCCTCCAAGGTTGCCAACAGTCTCCAGACATTCATGTAAAATTAAAATCTCATGTAAATTTTATCAGCTCAAAAAATTCATAATTTTATCATCTAAATTGTATAGGCCAAGTATATCTGAGGCTCCTGGGCATATACATTAATTACAACTCCTAAGATTTTCTCCATCCATGATCCAGTGAACATAAAGAATAAAATTTATTACCTTCTTCAATACCTCCAACACACAATGGTTAGAATAAGGTGTGGAAACAATTCTGTACAACTTTGCATCATGCCCCTCAGTCATCCTTCCTGTTTCATTAAGGGAACAGATATTTACAATTGAGTATATTGATCTGTCTTTTTCTAGACAGTGGAATTTTTGGTAATCAAGAACCCTTGTTATTACTCGAAATATATGCCTTTGTGAAAGATTTTGTAAGAATATTTCATAGTCTTTATGACATCTGGGTTAGAGAGACATCACAGTTGGGTAGGGCATTCGATTCTTCCATCCATCTCAGAGAGCCAAGCAAGCTACCGAGAGTATCTCACCTGCACAGCAGAGACTGGCAAGCTACCCATGATGTATACGATATGCCAAAAACAGTAACAAGAAGTCTCACAATGGAGAGGTTACTGGTGCCCACTCGAGCAAATCAATGAACAACAGGATGACAGTGCTACAGTGCTTTATGAAATCTATTAAATACATATACTGTTTTTATTTTATAGAAAAAATGCTATTTGTACTCACATATTTGTGTCAATAAGCACTAAAATCTGTAGTGTTTTCACAACATGTCCATACCTATGACTTGGGTTTCCTATAAGAGGTCCCACAAATTTTGCTTGTCAATAGATTTTATGCACACTGAGGAAAGGAATGATGTTTCTCACAAGAAACTATCCCCAAACTGGTTTAGTTCTTGTCTCACTTGGGGGGGGGGGGAGGGATTTAAAAATTAGGTCAAAAGTCTAGAGGAAAAGTTCAATGGTTTAAATGTCTTATTTAGAGGAATATGACTGCTCGGGCTGGAGCGATTGCACAGCGGGTAGGGCGTTCGCCTTACAAGCGGCCAACATGGCCGACCCAAGTTCAATTCCTCCGCCCCTCTCGGAGAGCCCGGCAAGCTACCGAGAGTATTGGATATGCCAGACACAGTAACAACAAAGTCTCCAATGGAGACGTTACTGGGTCCGCTCGAGCAAATCGACGATCAACGGGAGGGCCTTTACCTTTACCTTTTTTTTTATGACTGCAATTCTATCTCTATGGCACTGTATATACCAAACTCAATCCTGCAAGTTTTACTATCTGTGATTCTCTGCACTGCAAATGATTTCTCAGCCATATCACAATCAGGCATGCATGTGTCGCACAAGTGACTGCCATCTCCAGCAAACAAACCACAACTAAAATGCATGTGAGCACCACAGTCAGGAAAGTGCAACCCCTGGTTGCACATGTGTAAGAACTATAATGATCTCCAGCAAGCATTATAACCAGAGTGTGTGATACCAGCATAACTGAAAAGTACATCCGTTAGTGAGAACTGAACTGCAACCTAATGAATGACCCCCAGGAGGTGACCATATCTAAAATGAGTATGCACAATAGCCAGGCACATGTTGCACCATTGCAATAATAACATAAACAACAATGAACAGAAGGACAGGGGTAATACATGATAATTTTTATTAATGGTTGAAACTGAGCAGGGGTGAGTCACTCCATGTGGGGCTGACCAGGGCTATTCACAGGTCTTCATATGGTGACTGAAAGGATCTGGAAGGTTGAATTCATCTGTCACCTATCAGTTCTGATAAGAGTTCCAAGTATTTATGGGATTCATCTTTAGTTATGTTTCTGAATTTTTGTTAATGTTCACTTAAGGCCTTAAGAGTATAAGATTGAGAGCTGGAGAGATAGTATAAGGGTTAAGGTGTTTGCCTTGCAAAAGGCTAGTGCTGCTTTGATCTTTGTCACTATATTTGGTTCCCTGAGCACTCCCAGGACTAAGTCCTGAGCACTTCTGAGTGTGGGCAGCCAACCTTCCAAAGACAAGATAGAGAATGAAACTGAAGTAAATGCTGGATCTACTTAAGATGGGGAATAAAATTGAAGACAGGTCATTTTGCTATACTATGTTGATTAAATTACTCATAATCCCAGTTTAAATGGGAGTGGAAATAGATCCCATGCTTTAATGAGATGAGCATCAAGACCTTTTCATACGTTTTTAATCTGCCCAGATATAAGAATTTACATCCACTCCATTATCCTTTTGATAATTTGAGGTCATTGAAAAGCTATAAACAGGGCAATGAATGTTCTAGTTAATTGTCTCAAAAGTGAGCCTCATAAATAGGAAGGACTTAAAATTAGAGTCAAGGAGATCAAAGAGGAAAGTCTTCCAGTCTTAAAGACATGAGCTGATGACAGATTTAACTAAGAGTAGGAGTAGGTTTTGCAGGGAAATGATGGGTTCAATTAATATTTAAGCAATAGAATAAACAGAATGTGGTAAAAATGTCAATCAAGGAGAATTGAGCACAATTCCCAGATTAAAAAATTGGTGGGTTCACTGGTTGAGAGGGGGGCTCAGAGCATGAATGAAACCCCTCTGGACTACAAGCAACCAGTGTGTCCAAGCCTTCACAGTCACATCAGTATTTAAGTCTTAGGTTTAGTCTGCAGTTTTCTTTCAAAACACAGACAGAAGCTTCTAGCTCAAATGTGGAGGGTGGGGAAGGTGCTTTGATCAGCATTAATGAAATTTTAGCTCTTGGGAGTCATTTCACTTTTGCTTGAAAGGAGACTCCCTATTATATTTGTTTAGTAATGGCATAAAGAGTGGTAGGAAAGGATATTTTCAGATTCTATCCCCTGGCCCTCATTTACCATGGATAATGTGTTTTTTCCACCTTACACGTGTGGTAGTTAGAACTTGTTCATTAATTCTCATAAAGCTTGTTGTGAGTGAACATCTTGTGTGCTATGTGGTGACTATTATTTCTGATATGACTGGAACTTTATGTCAGCACTGGGCTATCAAGGAATTGGCTGATCCACCCCTTATTAACTTAATGGGCACTATACAGTCAGTTCTACTCACTGATACTCTTCCAAGAAATTCTCCCAAAAGAATGTACACTTCAAAGTATAATGTGGCATTAAGAAGATGATTGGGAGGGTGATGGGGGTCTAGTTTCTTTGCTACTGCCCATTTAGCTGCTTCTCAGGAGAGTGATTGAGAACTGAAAGTCAATGATGCCAGACTGTGTGGAGTCTGAGATAAAAGCTGGAATTAGGAAGGAAAGCAGCAGTTAAGAGTTAAGGGGCTCAATCTGAAGACAAATGATTATGCTGCTTATTAAAAGCTTTGGGGAGAGGGGGTTTTCCAAGATGTTCAGGGAGTCTGGGGGGTCACTTCCAATGGCACTCATAAGTGAATCAGCAGGTAAATGCTGGGGTCCATTAGAATGGTGTTGTTTGGGTTGGTTCTGGAGTGCCAGGGACCACAGGACCACCCCAGTAATACTTGATGTTACTTGACATGCCAGAAACTGAACTTGTGCCTTCATACATGCAAATTAGATGCGACAGGCCTTTGAGTTATTTTCCCAATTCTGAAATTTGAAATATTTATACAGTTCTATCACTTGATCGCTTGATCACTTGACATCCCGTTACTCATCGATTTGCTCGAGCAGGCGCCAGTTACATCTCCTTTCATCCTGCCACATGCTAGTGTAGTCCAGTAAATACAGTTTTATATAAGGTAAAAAAATGTATTAATTTAATAAACAAACAAAGCTCCTTTGCCTTTGAACACACAAGACTATCTGATTACCTTTTATAAAAAAAAAAACCTGAGATCATTTGACAGCTACATGGGATTGACCTAAAAAATAAAGGTATTATTTAAATTTAAAAGGTTTTCTGTAGGAATTAGTAAGTTTTAACAGTTCCTAACAGGTTACGAATTCCCTACAATTGTTCATGACATCATCAATGGTAACAAGCAGGGGAGAATAATGGTAGCAACTAATTAATTCTCCAACATTCAACAACAATAAGTTCAATTCTTGGTACTGGTAATTAAAGAGAAATAAAATAACCCTGCCTTTAGTAAACCCATTTCAATGTACTCATTTTTCCACTTCATCTATCTATAACAATGATTGATATTTATCTATTAGGAAACTCTATAAGCAGCACTATGATAAGCACAAGAGAACTTGCAAAGAAAACAAAGCCTAAAAATTCCTCATAACAGAAGCCTCATAATTACTTAATTTATTCACCCATTAATTTAAACTGCACATTTAAGCACTTTCTCTGCCTCAGATGCTCTAGTATCAATATGATGTTGAATAAGACTCGTTGTTTACATAACTTCAGAAAATCGCACTTAAGAAACAGCAACAACTGCCCAACTCCATCACAGTCAACTCCACTTTCTCATCTGCATATTAGAGATGCTTTCATTAAACAGTTTACAAAGATTTTGTGAATAGCAAATCAAATACTTTATGTTATTGTTTATACAATTATCAAATGATGATAGTATTTATCAACTGTGATATAATTACATAAGTCTGATAGAACAGAATGAGAATGCAGTCTAGAAATAGCAGATTAAATTGTTGTCAACTGTCTCAGATTACTCAGGGGTCATTTCTTTAACTATAAGAAAGATGCTGATGATGTTACTGACATTTATGATATGATATGGTGATGAAATCATGGTGACTTGTACGTAAGATGATGATTATGATGTGATCATATTAATAGTGAGAATGACAATGATGATCATATAATTTCATTGCATCAAAGCCTTATCTTTAAAGACAATGCTTTGAACTCAGAAAAATTTTAATTCAAGCTTCTCTATAATAATTTCATAAATTAATTTATTTCTCTTTGTCTCATGTTCCTCATAAATAAAATAAAAGTGATAATTATACTACTTTATAAAGTTATTTATAAGGGTTCAATTTCATAACTAGATATTTATTATATTACCTACCCTATATATGGTACATATGACTTTGTAATTGATAATAATTTACAATATTAGAGTTGTAACAATCAATTGATGTAGAAATAACACTCTGCAACAGTTAAAAAAGCACTGCTAGAAAAACAAAACTAGAAAGAGCATAAAAATGTGTATACTTCTTAAAATTTTCCACATAAAAGTATATCAGAAAAGAAAAAATATGACTATAGTTAACAAAATATAAGTTTATTTTTTGTATATAAGATGCATGAACATTAAAAAACTAAACTCTATTGCACAAAGATGTATCAGAGATAAAGGCACAAAAATTCTTTCTATCCTACTTTCTGTAAAATGAGTCATTTCTGTATCTATTTCACTACATACATGGTCAAAAGGAACTTCCAAGATTGTGTATTAATTATTAAAAACAACTTCAATGAATAATCTGGGAGGGCCTTTACTTTGGAAAATATCACTGATTAGAAAGATTCATGAGGAAATCCAATTATTCACAGAGTGCTATTAAAATATAAAGAAAAAATAGATTGCTTTTAATTAGTCAGATTATTATACACATTCTAGTAGCAGTAAAAAAAAAAAGTCAGTATCTCAAGGAAAATCTCAACATTTAAAAGAATCTCATGCCTATGGCATTTGTCTATAAAAGATTACTCACTTGAACTGTCAGTTTTCCTGTGTGAATTCCATATTTCTCAGAAATTTGCTGATGCTGTAGTATCTGTGGCTTTTCTGAAAACACACAGATCTGAGTTTACGTCTCTGTATTATGACACATTTCCCAAGAGTATTTTGTTTATATTTTCATTATGTATCCTTACACAGAGGACATTTAGAGATATTAATCTTTTTTTTTTCATTTTTCTTGCTTGTCAGTGCACTTCAGGCCAAAGAAAAACTGTCCAAACTCACTGAAAGCATGGGAGAGAATTATTCAGTCTGAAGACAACAGAATCAAATTTTATGTACTTAATTTCAAATAAAAGCATTTGAAATATATAGCAAAGAAATAAGCTTGAAAAGCTGACTCACAAGATAATCATGAGAAGCTCAGACAAGGAGATTGACCTGAAAGACTATAGCTTTATATGTTCAAGGGTATCTCTTTTTTTCCCTTCATTTTAAGTTGGAAAGAAAATCTTATATTTGTTCTAATATATAAAATTCTTCTTGTGACTTTCTGTATCCAGTGTTGGTTTTAAGAAGTATGACATCAATCTACTTTTATTTCTTTTGCACGTGACCTGATTTTTTATACCTTGGAATGATTTTCAACTATTCACTGTAATCTTCTAATATTTTAGCTTTTTGTGACAGTGTGTAAATTGAGAGATTCTCAGGCAATATTTTTCTCATTAATGAAATTACTTTTTTTCCTTCTTTTTTGCCCACACCTGACAGTGTTCAGGGTTTACTCCTGGCTTTGTATTCAGAAATCACTGTTGGCAGGGCTCAGGGTGCTGGGGATCAAACCAGTATTGGCTGCATACAAGGCAAACACCTTACCTGCTGTACTGTCTAGACCCAGGAATTATTGTCTTAAAGATGTGGTTATTTTACTTTTCCTTTTTTTGCATTATTAGCAATATTACTATGTTTTATTTTAACTATTTGTGTATGTCTTTCAAGAGAGGTTCTTAGCATCATGTTTTAGAACAATTTATTCTTTTTTGTTTGTTTGTTGGGGGTCACATCCTGAGATGTTCAGGGCTTACATTTGGCTGTGCCCTTAGGGATCACTCCGGTCAATGCTCAGGGGACCATATGAGATGTCAGAGATCAAACCAGAGTCTGCCATATGCATGGCAAATACCTTACCTGCTGAACTATTGCTCTAGCCAATTTGTTCTTTGACCAGATATGTTCTCTTTTTTTCTACAGGCATATAAAAGTAATGTGGGGAATCATAATCATACAGTGTTTGCAGCTTAGAAAGCACTTTCTTAGGCACCATATCATTTGTCTTTCCTGGATACTTTGGAGAATGACAATAATTTTACTAAAATGTGTATTTCAGAAGATAAGTTTACAAGGTTATATGATTAGCAGTAGGGAAGATAGACTGACATCCAGGTTTATCTACGAGTAGTTTCTTAATCTTTGTCAGAGCTTGAAAAAATTTTTCTTCATAAAGAGCAAGATAGTTAATATTTTAGAATGTGTGCTGTATGCACTCTGTTATGCCTCTAGCTTAAAGTCTCTGAGCAAACCACAGACAATCTGTAAATTAATTTATTATTGACTATGTTTCAATACCATTATATTTTGGATGTTGCTATCTGAATTTTGTATATTTTTATAGAATATGAAAACAATTTTATTTGTTAATGCATTCTAACTGTTGTAAAACATAGACTCTTAGTTTACAGGTTGTGAAAAATGCAACCAGTAGGCTAGATTTATCCTGTGATGCCCAATCTCCTGAGACACCCCCACCCCTCAAGTCTCCTTTGTTTTACAGTTGCAGTTTAATTTACATAACTTGTTAGTTGGGGCAGATCTTTTTCTCTCTTCTTGTTCTTTATATTCTTACTCTTATGAGCTAATCAGTAGAGGTCTCTCTGTCTCTGTATCTGTCTCTCTCTCTTCTTCCCCATCCCAAACCCTCTGTTTCACACCACATCACTGGGACTCAGGATGTACGCTTTGATTACCAAGTCATTATATTATATGTAATAAGTCTCCTTTTTTTCAGCATTTCTTGATAAAACTGGCAATTATACAAAATCTAAATGCCAGTCTAGTCACATATATAGACTGAGAACAACATGGGACTGTATTGTTCCATCAGTTTACAGCTAGACTCAAAGTATTGCTAACTTATGAGCAATCATCAGTAGTCTTGTAATAAGCATGGGTCTAGAAGAAAACCTAGATCAAATGTCCCAGGCAGTAAATAAGGAACAAAAATTAAATTGGAAAAACTAAATGCACTGAACCAATTGGTGCTTTTGGAAATAACCATATGAAAGTTTAAAAATATCTTGACTTATAAAAGCATTTTATTATCATAATATATCATATGTTGTTATTTATTCTTTTCAAACAAATTAAAAATTGGTATGTCAGATACAATCCAGTTATATTTTTGAAAATCACAAAAATAGCACATAATCATAACAAGATGAAATCAAGGCTCTATATATGTCCACTGTACCGCAATGCCTCACATTGTGAGGAGAAAATAAGGGATGCACCTTTGGGGGAAGCTTAAAATAATTTTAAGGAGTATTCCTAGCACAATCTCTCTCAGATCAGGCATAGAAAAATGCCACTGGTTCCAGCTACAAGTCAAAAAAGTGCTTTGGGATATTTTTAACAAAAGTAAATTTCCAGTATCAAATGCTTAGAGAGACATTCAAAATTGTCTGAACCCAGAGCAAAATAAAACTATCTTGTTCTGAAGTTATGAGGAATGAAAAAACAGTGTCAGATAAAAAGAATATTACTTTTTCAACAAAAGGAAACAAAATACAATTAGAAATGGTGGTGTTTTCTTTCCTCCTTTCTTTGCCATTCTTTCCTTTGAAAGAAGGAGATAGTACACAGATGTTTTGTTATTATTTCAGCATTGTTTTCCTCATAGGAGGGTAATTTTCCTTTGTATATAATTATCCATTCTTTAACTTTATCACAAATTATTTTAGAATTATGTTATTTTACTATCCAAGTTGTCAATAGCCAGAAAAAGACAGTTCAAACATTGTTAGACCTTAAAACAGAAGCTATTTCTGATATTCAGAATTAGAAGGTCCATTGATAATGAACAGATCTGAATCCATACATAACCCTAAATTCTGACTTCTTTTGGTACCAAGAATGAATATATTTGAATATTGACCACAACTTCTAAGATGACAGACGATTAGACAGCTAAAATTTTCTGTAAACCTTCTACTTGTTTTCATTGATTGAGATATGGCTGTGTTTGGGTTAGAGGTGCTGATTATATCTGACATTTTTAGACCCCCTAAAGATGTAAAATAGGGAAATAAAACACCAAAAATTTAATTTTTATAGAACTATAGGTCTCTAGTTTTGTAAGAAAGCTCTGGTCTGGTAGCCTCTCCTTAGTGTCTCACTGCATGGTTGAAAGTATTCATTTCATTGGTCAAATTTTGGGATGTTGGCTGGGCCAAGCATAGAGTTGAATGGGAGTCAAAAAAACCATGACATAGTTGTGGTCCTCCTGTACATAGTAAGTGATGGAAAGGTTACATGTAACTTCCTTTCTGGTGTTGTATGCCAACCCTCTTTCTCTTTTAAGCATTTTAGAAATGGAAACAGTAAGCAGACCAAAAATTTGCTCTTCCAAACCATCTTTGATTGCATTTCCCTTTTTCTGTTTTATCCATTTTTCGCCTGAAAAGAGAAAATGATGCAGCTTCCACGAACATTTTCTATGGTCCTGACTATCTGGGTAAAATTGTAAGATTTAGGTGATAGCTCAAGAAGAATACTGAAGGACCCATAAGAACTTTAACCTATGCTATATATTTTGGGCCAGTCTTCCAGAATTCTAATAAACTGGAACTTTTTGTCCTACTCGAGACACTACCTCCACTACCCAGCCACCGCCACACTCCAGGACGCTTTCCGGACCCACGCGGCCGCAAAGAGGCCGCGCAACACATCATAAGACACTAAGTACCCATCTTCCTGAATTGCTGTACCATATTTGATAGGGTTCAAATATGGTAACACCTACGAGGGCGATTAGAGGTCACCCCAAAAGCCTCTATCCCTCTCGGAAAGACTGGCAAGCTACCGAGAGTATTCCTCCCGCACGGAAGAGCCTGGCAAGCTATCCGTTGTGTATTCGATATGCCAAAACCAGTATTTACAACTGGTCTCCTTCTCCTTCTTTTTGTCCTACTCATTTGTTTCTGCTTTCTATGGATATGTTTTTTTATAATCTTCAAATGAAGAATAATTATGGTGTTGAGTAAGAATTAAAAATTCCTATTCCCTCAATATAAATATGAACACAATACCTACTATTATCAAAGATTTTGTTTTATTGAGAAAGAAATTAATTCAGAGAAGAAAATAAAACAAATAAGGATAAATGAGAAGGATCTCCCAAGTAGTATTCAGGAGGCCTGTGGTCCATTTCTAGTGACATGGGCCAACTAGGCCAGGTAGTTCACTGCTCATACCAGAGAAAGCAGTGTTGTGCTGGCTGGCAATATTGGGAATCACAGGGGTCCCTGCAGTGCTCAGGAACCATGAGGTACTAGGGATCAAACTTGTATTTCTCATCACTGAACTAGCATCCCAGTCTAGGATACAACATATTTTTGTGTGCATGTGATTTTAATTTTTATCTGATTTTATTTTTAATTTTTTGTTTATGTATTTATTTATTTTTAATTAAATAACTGTGAATACAAAGCTTTTATGATCAGGTTTCATACAATGTTCCAATACCCTTCCCTCTACCAGTGTAATTTCCTACCACCAATACACCAATATTCCCTGTATCCTTCTTGCCATCCCTCCCTCCCCACCCACCCTACCTCCTGCCTCTGTGGCAAGTAATTTTCTTCTCTCTCTCTCTCTCTCTCTCTCTCTCTCTCTCTCTCTCTCTCTCTCTCTCTCCCGCTCACTTGTTTGTTCTTGCTCTTGCTCTCTATCTCTTTATCTCTCCCCATATATATGTATACATATATATGTATATATGTATATATGTATACACACACACACCATACCCTTGGGGCATTATAGTTTGCAATACAGATACTAAGAAACCATTGTGTTTGGTCCTTTAACCACTTTTAGCACACATTTCCAATCCAGAATGATCCCTTCCAACCACCATTGTCATAATAGTCCCTTCTCTATCACAACTGCCCTCTCCCCTAACCCTTGAGGCAGGCTTCCAATTGTGGACCAATCCTCCTGGCCCTTGTACCTACTGTTCTTGAGTGTTAGTTTCATTCTATGTTCTTTTACAAACCACAAATGATTGCAGCCCTTCTATGTCTGTCTCTCTACTTCTGATTTATTTCTCTCAGAATGATACTCTCCATCTCCATCCATTTATAAGCAAATTTCATTACTTCATTTTTTTCTAATAGTTATACAGTATTCCACTATGTTGACGTACCATATATTTTTTTAACCAGTCATCTGTTCAAGGGTACTCTGATAGTTTGCAATTTCTGGCTATTGTGAATAGTGCTGCAACAAACATACAAGTGCAGATGCCATTTCTGCTGTGTGCTTTTTCACCCCAGGGGTATATTCTCACAGTTGGTATTGCTGGGTCCTCTAGAAGTTCAATTTCTAGTTTCTTGAGAAATGCCCATATTGTTTTCCAAAGGCTGCACCAGTCGGCATTCCTACAATAGTGATTGAGAGTCCCTTTTCCCCCGCATCCGCACCAGTACTAATTGTTCTTATTCTTAATGATGTGTGCCAGTCTTCATAGTATAAGGTTACATCTCACTGTTGTTTTGATTTGCATATGCCTGATGATTAAAGATGTAGAATATGTTTTCAAGTGTCATTGGTCATTTGTATTTATTCTTTGAGAAAGTTTCTGTTCATTTCTTCTCTCCATTTTTTGATGGTGTTGGGCGTTTTTTTCTTGTGAAATTCTACCAGTGCCTTAAATACCTTGGATATTAACACCTTATCTGATGGGAATTGGGAAAATAATTTTTCCCATTCTGTAGGCTGTCTTTGTATCTCTGTCACTATTTCTTTTGAGATGCAGAAGTTTCTTAGCTTAATGTAGTCTCATTTATCTTTGCTTCCACTTGTTTGGTCAGTGGTGTTTCATCTTTAAAGATGCCATTAGCTTCAATGTCATGTACAACATCTTTTTAAAAAAATTATTAAAGAGTCATGATTTACATAGTTAGTGGTAGTTGAGTTTTAGGCATGCAATAATTTAACCCCACTCCCTCTACTAGTGTCAACTTCCCTGCACCAGTGTTCCCAGATTCCTTCTCCACCCAACCCTCACTTCACTCCAGCCTATTGACTTGACAGACACATAACAAAGATTCAGTGTTAATACTTAGGCCTCATATTTTCAGTTTTGTTGAGTCGGTATTATGAATATATGGCTATCCCCCTCACTCAAATCACTGGTATAACTGAAGCTCTGATCTCTATTCACCCATTATTTCTCGTTCTCTTCTTCCCCACCAGAATTCTTTCCTTCTCTGTCTCCTCTCCAAATATTGGGATCAAGTATGACTAGGCATCCCCCTTTTACTACAATGCATTTCCTCCTACAGTTTTCTATATTCTACAGACAAGTGAGATACTCCTGTATTTGTCTTTCTTCTGGCTTTCTTCACTCAACATATCTTCCAGTTCCAACCATGTTGCAGCAAATTGCATGATTTCATCTTTCATTGCAGCTGTGTACCATTCCATATGTATGTATACCACACTTCATAATCCATTCATCTTTTATTTGACACTTAGATTGATTTTATGTCTCAGCTACCATATGAGTGCAACAATGAATACTAGCATGCATATGTTTTTTTGAGAGAGTGTTTTTTATATCTGAGGATAGATGCCCTAGTAGGATTTCTAGGTCATATGGCAGTCAATTCTAAGTTTAACGAGAACTCTCCCTATTTTTTCCACAGGGTTTGTACCAGACAACATTCCCATCAGAAGTTAATGAGAGATCCTTTCTCATCACATCCCCACCAACACACGTTGTTGTACTTTTTCTGACATTTGCTATTCTCTCTGGTATGAAATGGTATCTCATTGATGTCTAGATTTGGAGTTCTCTGATGATAAGTGATGCTGAGCATATTTTCATCTGCCTGTCTTTCTCTTAGAAGGGTCTACTAATTTCCTCTCCCTATTTTTTAATTTGAGTGAAATTAAATGAGAAATTAAATGAGTGAAATTAAATTGAGTGAAATTAAATGAGAAATTAAATGAGTTTCACTCAAATGAGAGAACGAATCCGGAGTTCTGACATCCGTCGACGATCAAGGATCAGGGACGCTGTCTCATTTGCCAAGGTGTCGAAAATCAGATGGGCTGGTCACGTAATGAGATTTAAAGACGACCGTTGGACTAGAGCTGTTACTGATTGGATTCCACGGGATGTCAAGAGACCGCGTGGCCGCCCACCTACCAGATGGTCAGACTTCTTTGTCAAGATCATGAACGATCGGTTTGAGGCCCTCCATGTTCCCGGAGCGAAGAGATGCCATTGGGCTACACTAGCACGCGACAGGGACAAATGGAGACGTTACTGGCGCCCGCTCGAGCAAATCGATGACTAACGGGAAGTTAAGTGACTTAAGTGACTTAAGTGATTTTTTAATAGGGTTTTTAAATGCTTTTTTTGTTGTTGATCTTTATGAATACTTTATATATCCTGAATATCAAACCGTTAGCCAATGTATTGAATGCAAATATTTTTCCATTCAGTTAGCTGTCTTTTAGTTTTGGCCAGAGGGTTGTTTTTTCTTTCTTTTCTTTCTTTTTTTGCCATGCAGAACCTCTTTAACTTTATTTAGTTCTACTTATTTATTTTTTTGCCTTTATCAGTGTATGATATGGCAACTTTAACTGTGCGTGTGTGTTTTGCAAAGCATTTTTTGGATTCAGTTTTGCCCCTAATTTCCTCATCCAATAAAGAATATCTTTGGTATCAAATCAAGAATATATGAGTAGGAAAGTGATAGTTAAAGTAGTTTTTAACTGTCTTATTTCCTTTTGACAGATGTAATTTTCAAATCCTAACCAACTAAACTCCAGTAATGAATGTAAGCTGTGAAATGAAAAAATTAAAGGAGGAGGTACTTCTATAAAAATTATAAATAATGTTAATGAGGGGGTAGTTAGGACAATGATAGTATTGTTTTACAAAACCCAATATGCCCTAGCCAAATAATGAGAATTGAGGATAAAACAAAATATGAAGAGTCAATTTCATAACTTCTAATTGGAGCACTTACAAATTCCTATTAATTCTCCTCTGTAGTCTCACCATTGGAATTTTCAAATTTATTTAATCCAAGAATGGAGGAAATTGTTAAATATTTTTCAACAAATTATTTAAACGTACACATAGCACCCAGTTTCTAAACATGAATCCATTAGGAACATATGCAAATTATTTCATTTTTGTCACAGTATACTTATTTTTCCTTACAAGTAAAAGAAATTGAGATACCATCAAATAAAGAAAAATAAGTAACAGAACTTTTGAGAAAAGACCTTTCAGAAGGTGCCAGGAATTTTCCTGTACTGGAAAAATTCCTGTCTATGCAAGTCAAGACAGAGGATCTATAAAAGTAAGTCTCAAATACAATAAATACATCCACTGGATACAAGCTTGATTAGAAAGAGATATTTTTCATAGGTAAACTTTTATTCCACTCCAGAAACACTTTTGAGTGTGAATATTGTTATTTCTTGTTTCAAGCCAGTGGGAGCATCACAGATGTTCGAGACTCTAGTATGAGAATCCATTTCTCCCCTAAAATAGATATGATGCTGTTGGGTATAAAACATCAACTATAATAAGTGTGCTCTGCATGTGTCTGAAAAGCAGTGAACTCATTATCTTCTACAGACTGATTGTATTCTCCAAAATTCTTATGTTGAAACCCTGTTCCTTTGTGTGATTGTATTTGGAGATAGGACCTCTTAGGGGCAAATGAGGTTAAATAAAATGTTATAGGTAAGACCCTGATCCAAATCATAATTGCACTTTATTCAGCATGGTATACCTATGAGAAGAGGGAGCTACACCACAGTTCAGTCAATTGATCTTTCTTTCTACACACATTCACAGAAGAAAGACACTTGTGTACAGGATGAGAAAGTGATCATCTGCAAGCCAGAAAAAGACACCTCAGCAAAAATCTAACCTGATGGTCACCGATCTTGATTCCACTCCCCTAGTTATGAAAAAATAAATATCTATAAGAATATATGGATTAAGTAACCTATGCTGTGGTAACATTTTATAACTAATACACAACATCACATGCTTAGTTATTTTATTAACCTTATGAACTGATAGCACAGCGGTAGGGCATTCACCTTGCATGTAGCTGGCCCGAGTGAGCCGGGTTCGATTCCTCCGCCCCTCTCAGAGAGCCTGGCAAGCTACCGAGAGTATCTCGCCCACACAGCAAGCTACTCGTGACATATTCAATATGCCAAACACGGTAACAATAAGTCTCACGATGGAGATGTTACTAGGCCCGCTTGAGCAAATCAATGAATAACGGGAGGACCATGACAGTGACTGATGAAACTTGAGGAGCATTAGAAGCTATTCAGAACCAGAATGAGGAGAGCATTTCAGAAAGAGAGCATGTAAAAGATAGTAAAAATTTCACATCTCAGATGCAAGGGAAGGTCAGTCATAAAATTATGCCATAATAATGTTATGAAGCGTCAAATGACATGTATGAGTATTCTGGGGCTGGAGCGATAGCACAGCGGTAGGGCGTTTGCTTGCACACAGCCAACATGGCCGACTCGAGTTCAATACCTCTGCCCCTCTCGGAGAGCCCGGCAAGCTACCAAGAGTATCTTGCCCGCACAGCAGAGCCTGGCAAGCTAACTGTGACGTATTCGATATGCCAAACACAGTAACAACAAAGTCTTCGATGGAGACGTTACTGGGCCAGCTGGAGCAAATCGATGAACAATGGGAGGACCGTGACCGTGAGTATTCTGAATAAATTATTTTGGTTTTATAAAAGCAGAACCACAAATGTTGTGAGTGTTTACTATTACTTTCACAACTTATTGAATCTTAAAATTTTAAAAATTTTTTTCTAAAGGCAGTGCTCCTAAACATATTACACTTTTCATCACTTCATGCAGTTCTCAGTACTTAGATTTTTAACAAATTGACTTATGGTAACAACTTTACCATACTAAGTTAATCCTTATTAAATATTTTGTAACCTATTAATAAAATAATTTTGTTCGTATTAATTTGTTTTGATATGATTTTTCCCTGCATTCACTGCTCACTCTATTACACAATGCTACAGGTTTTATTATGTGCAAACAAATTATAAAATCATACTTGTTTAAAACTCTACAATAAAGTTTTACGATAGAAGTCCTTGAAATATTGCCCACCCCATCTTGGGTTGGTTCTTTCCTTGGACAGAGAGAAACAGACCCAGAAACAAGTTAAAGCAATTAAAATTTATTCAAAAGCTATTAAAATAAAAAATATTTCAGTATAGAATGCTCAATTTTGAATACAAAATAGAAATCTGATACATATCCAAGGAGCAGGTTGAGAGCAGGGGGTTGATCAGGGGATAAAAATTAACTAAGAGAGGACATCAAGACTAATTGGAATCTCACACCACAGAGACTAGTCCACATCCAAAAAAACAAAAGCAACCGGTGTTGGCGCGGATGTGGGGAGAAAGGGACTCTCCTTCACTGCTGGTGGGAGTGCCGACTGGTTCAGTCCTTTTGGAAAACAGTATGGACGATTCTCAAAAATTTAAAAATTGACCTCCGATTTGACCCAGCAGTACCACTCCTGGGAATTATCCCGGAGAGGAAGAAAAGTATAGTCAAAAATAAAATCTGCACTTCTATGTTCATTGCTGCACTGTTCACAGTAGCCAAAATCTGGAAAAAGCCAGAGTGCCTGAGAACAGATGACTGGTTAAAGAAACTTTGGTACATCTACACAATGGAATACTATGTAGCTGTTAGAAAAGATGAAGTCATGAAATTTACATACAAGTGGTTCTACATGGAAAGTATCATTCTAAGTGAAATATGT
Source organism: Sorex fumeus (assembly GCF_029834395.1). Classification (NCBI taxonomy): domain Eukaryota; kingdom Metazoa; phylum Chordata; class Mammalia; order Eulipotyphla; family Soricidae; genus Sorex; species Sorex fumeus. The sequence continues at coordinate 46,054,067 of NW_026606059.1, read as the reverse complement.
CAGAAAAAGAGGACAGACATAGAAAGACTGCACTCATCTGGGGAATATAAAGTAAAAAAATGAGAGTCGAACATCCCAGAATAGTTGAGATAACTACCAGAAGATCTGCTCCACGGCTTGGAAGGCAGCAGCACGTGCTGGGAGAAAAGGCAGCTCAGATAAAGAAGGGAACACAAGTAAAGGGTGTTTGGAGGACTCACTCGGGATGTGAGACGTGTGCTGAAAGTAGACTATAGACCAAACATCTTGGCCACTCAATACCTCTATTGCAAACCACAACACCCTAAAGAAAAGAGAGAGCAAAAGGAAATGCCCTGCCACAGAGGCGTGGTGGGGTGGAGGGGATGGGGTGAGGGTGGTGGGAGGGCTACTGGGATCATTGGTGGTGGAAAATGGGCACTGGTGGAGGGATCATTGTATAACTGAAACCCAAGCACAAAAGTTGTAAGTATACAACTGTACCTCATGTTGTCCACTAATAAAAATTAATTAATTAATTAATTAATGAAAAAAGAGAGTAATGGGAAAGTCGGTAAAGGAACAAACTTGATAACCTTTCAGCACCTGTATTGCTGAAACCATAATGCCCAAAATGAGAAAGAGAGAGAAATAGAGAGTGGCTGTCATAAAAGGGGGGGTGGCAGGAGAAACTTGGGGAAATTGGTGGTGAGAAATGTACACGGGTGAAGGGATGTATGTATGGTTAGTCATTGTATAACTAAAATTTAGTCATAGTATGACTAAAACCCAACATTGAACAACTTTGAAACCATGTATCTCACTGTGATTCAATTAATAATAATAATTTAAATTAAAAAAAGAGTTGTGGGTTATTTCTAAAACAAGACAACTCTTGTTGAAGGGAGGTCAGTATGATCAGATGTAGGAAAAGGAGATTCCTATAGTGGTGGTAGAATTGGTGTTGAAATATTGAATGCCTTTAATAAATCATCAGGAACAACTTTGTAAACCAAGATGTTTCTAAAAAGTGGGAGATGGGGAGAGGGGAGGAGATTCCTAGTAAATTTACTTTAATAGAATATGTACTAAAACTGGACTATGCAGGCCCAGTAGGGTGGGGTCAAAATCAAGATATATTTTAGGAGGAGGACTCAAAGAAGTTTAATTAAGAAGAATTTCTGTCAGGATGCTAAAATATAAATTCTGCTTATATCAATTTTCTTTCCAGGAATTCAAGACCAGAGGTTCAAGACTTCTTTTCTTCTAGACGTTGACTCATAAAGACCTATTGATCTATTCTATGTTCTTCCCTTCTGTCTTATTTTGAAAATTCCTTCAGGTCTCCGATTATACATCTTTTCTGGAATTTTCTTTTTTTTTTCCTTAGGGGAAGGTGGTGGACCACTCCAAGAGGTTCTCGGTGTTTACTCCTGGATCTGCACTCATGAATCACTCTTGTCAGGGTAGGGGGACCATTCAGGATGCCAGGGAATAAACCTGGGTTGGCCACATGCAAAGCAAATAACCACCCATAATACTTTCTCCAGTCCCAGAATTTCTTTTTTGATAATTATACATTTCAAGTCAGCCTCAAGTTGGACTCAGTATTCAGAGAATTTCTTCTCTCTTGACTCTAATCTACGTTCTCATTAGCACAGCCATAGTCTCCTATATAACCTTTGTCATAGCATACTTCATACTTGATTGTAGTTACTTTTATCCACAGTACCATGAACTTCTATGTTTTCTATTATCCATTGTGTTCTTGGTATTTTCACAGTGCTTGGAGGCATATATTTCAATACACATTTGTAATATGTATTTATCAAGTATGAGTAATGATAATCATGGCTCTTGATTCTAAATCCCTGTTGGGGAGCCACACATGATAATAAGCAGCTGTTGGTATGGAAACAATTTCTACTTCAGAATTCAAGGAGACCTCTTTCAGACAAGAAACTGAAAAAGGAGAAGTAACAGCCTTAGAAAGAGCCTTTGGGGACCTATCTAACTAGTAGGATCCATGTGGGATCTTCTCTCTCTTTCTCTCTCTCTATCTACTTCTTTATCTCTCTTTCTCTTTCTCTCTCTCATTGAATCACTGAGCTATAGAGTTACAAAGTTGTTCATGATTGGATTTAATCTACTGTTCCCATGCCCACCCCTTCACCAGTGTATATTTTGCACCACCAATGTCCCATCTCCCTCCTGATACCACATCTCCGAGGGTCCCTGTATGGCAGACACTTTTCTTCTCTCTTTCCCTCATTCTCTCATTCTCTCTCTTTTTCTCTCCCTCTGTCTCTTTCTGTCTCTGTCTCTCTACCTCTCTCTCTCCTTTTGTGTTTTATGGTTCGCAATACCATTACTGAAAGGTTATGTTGCTTGTTCTTTTACCTCCTTTCATTATTCAGTTCTTCTCCAGAGTTATCATTTCCAACCATCATAGTCCTAGAGGTCCCTTCTCTAACCTAACTGCCCTCCTCCCCCTCCTTCTAATTGTGGACTACTCCCTCTGGCCCTTGTTTCAGGTGGTATCTTTCAATCTATGAAATAATGGATTTTTATTAGCCTTGTGAAAAATTGCTCCTTTCCACAATTAGTATTTTATTAGGGTCATCACGATTGAGGAAATAAAATGGGTATTGGGGAAAATACTAGCACAGATTCTAAAATGACATTAATTTTAGGGGGTCAGCAATGTCATTGGGATTAAGTAATTAGACCAGGGTACTTATTGGGGTCAGGAAATTAATGGAATTTTAGTTCAGATGCCTTTTGCTAGGGATACAGTAACACTGTAGCACTGTCCTCCCATTGCTCATCAATTTTCTCCAGCGGGCCCAATAACAACTCCATTTAGAGACTTGTTGTTACTGGGTTTGGCATATCAAATACATCACAGGGAGCTTGCCAGGCTTTGCCATGCAGGCCCCTTTGTAGGGGCCCCAGTGAAGACAGCCTGGCGTGGGGGCAGTAGCTGGCTGGGGTCTCTGAGAGGGGTGGAGGAATTAAACCTGGGTAGCCACGGCAGCCGCATGCAAGGCAAACGCTGTACCACTGTGCTATCGATACAGGCTCCTAAACTTGTCGTGTAACTTTCTCCATCTTCTGCAATGTGTTTGCAATAGTTATATTCAGAAGCCATTAGAGCCTAGAAGACCACTCAGTGGGTTTAATCACCTACCCGGCCAACTTGAGGTTGAAAAATCAAACCCTGAGCATGCACATTTTTCCACGGCAATCTTTTGAGCTATCCAATTTTGGATATCTGTCTAGTAAGGAGAAGAAGCTAGTAGAGATTGATAGAATGCCCACATGGATTCTGGGAAATCTCTCTGCTTCAACATTTTTTTTGAAATTTTTATACATTTTATTTTCATAAAGTAAATTATGCCAATAACAGTAGCTAAAACGGGTCTCATTTCCCTAACCCTGAAGGAGTCTTCAGCTGAGTTGGGAAGAACAAGAGGGCTTGTACTAAGCAAATGGCATGCATGTCAAAGGGCGGGAAGGCACCCCACAAGCTGCTGGCCACCAAGGTCTCCCACAAGAGTGGCACCAGCCACGGGTGGCATGAAGAAGCCGCACGGCTCCTGGCCCAACACCATGGCTCTACGTGAGATTCTCCAGCTACTGTTCCAGCGGCTGGTTTGAGAGATCACGCAGGACTTAAAGACTGACCTGTGCTCCCAGAGCTCTGCTGTCATGGTGCTACAGCAGGCGGGCAAGGCATACCTGGTGGGGCTCTTCAAGGACACCAACCTCTGCACATTCCCCACCAAGTGCGTCACCATTATGCCCAAGGACATCTGGCTGGAGTGCTGCATCCACCGAGAGAGAGCATAAAGTTTATGATGCTAAACTCTCAGGGCTGGGACAAATGGAAATGCTACTGGCGCCCGTTTGAGTAATCGATGATTAACGGGATGACAGTGACAGTGACAGTTCACAATGGTTCATTACAGATAATATTCAAACACCCAACCAACCAGCAAGCATCTTCCCACCACAATAAGAGGAAAGTGTGTAAAGGTTGTTGATTTCATTCTAGAGCCCTTTAAGCCTACATATAAGAGAATAGAAGCAAGTATGTTAAAACCAAACACATGTGTGCTACTTTAGGCACTTCAGTGGACTGGAGTATAAAATACTCCAGGAAAAACTGTGTCACTCTTTTCCAGGAGCTTTGTTTTATAGTCTCTGGATCTAGGCCATTGATGAGATTACTCGGGGCAGTTTGTGAGCATGACTGCCAAATTACTGAAAAACTGGGGATCTGGATGGAAGAGGCCCAGTCCCGATCTGAGCAGGCTTGGAGATCTCAGCCATGGGTCCCACATACTTGGGTTCCTCTGTCAGTTCCTTCATGCATGAGATTTGTCTGAGTATGTGGAGAATGGCCTTGAACCTGTCTGTGACTGAGTTCTGGAGGTTTTTGGCTGCCAGGGTTTTGCTTTGGGTGGGGAGGGAAACTCAACCTGCCCCCCCCTTTGTAGGGGCCCCAGTGAAGACAGCCTGGCGTGGGGGCAGGAGATTCTGCAACTTCAACATTTTTCATGAATAGGATCCATTTTTTCAGAGATAATCACTTTTTTAAAAAAAATTAGAATTTCTTATTTATTCCCAGTAGGAATCCAGTCTATAAAACAACATAAGAATTAGTAGTAGATTAAGAAATTATGCTATTTCCATTCATTTGCATAGTAAGTCACAATGCTATCTACAAGGGTCATAGAACTGAGTTTAAAGTTAAGTATTGTGACAAAGTTCTAAGTGTCCACACTCATGAACAATATTCTGCTGAGAAGGATGATGGACACTTTCCATTCCCTCCCAGCAATAAAGCATTTCAACAAGGCCTTCCTATATGCATACTTATAGGTAAGAAGAAAGAAGCCAAGAAAACTGTATTATACAAATATATATATATATATATATATATATATATATATATATAAAATATGTTCTCTGGCCCAGAAAAACAAAGAGGTATAGAAAACCACACAGCCAATAAGTGTGCATGTATAACACAATGTTTATTAGACAAGTAAGGCATGGTCCAAAAAATGCTGAATCAGCATAGAACATTTTGATTAAAACCTCCATAGGAATATGTGAGTATATAGGCAATTCTGGGCCAGAAGAGACAATAATAAATTATACATTATTGGTATGTATTCTCAAAGTAGGCAGAGACCTGGACCCTACGAAAACAGGATGAGAACACTATTCGGGTCTCTCAAAGAGAACTATGCTTGGAATATCACGATTCACTCAAATGAGAGATAGAATCCGGAGTTCTGATCTTCGTCAACGCTCAAGAATCAGGGACGCTGTCTCATTTGCCAAGACATCAAAAATCAGATGGGCTGGACACGTAATGAGGTTTACAGACAACCACTGGACTAGAGCCATTACTGATTGGATTCCACGGGACATCAAAAGATCACGTGGCCACCCACCTATAAGATGGTCAGACTTCTTCGTCAAGACCGTAAATGATCGGTTTGAGGCTCTACATGTTCCTAAAACGAACAGATACCATTGGGCTACGCTAGCACGCAACCGGGATGAATGGAGACGTTACTGGCACCCGCTCAAATAAATCGATGAATAACGGGGATTAAGTGATTAAGTGATTCTCAAAGTGAGAGGGGATATTGAAAATCTTCTTGTCTATTGTATATCCACATCCACTAATTTCTTCCAGTGCATTGCTCATTGCCCCTATGTGACCATCTTTACGATGGAGAATTTAGTCTACTTGGACACACCTTATTCTCTTTGCAGACTTCTCTCATTATCATTAATGTCTAACTCCTTCTTTGCTGGACTTTCTCTTTGATTCCAACACCTTGTCCTTCATTGTGTACTCATCAACAAGCAATCATAAATCCTTCTTAAAATAGTAGAAGGATTTCACAAACCACTTGCAAAATATTTGTAGTGCCATCTGTATTTTAACAGGATTTCTTGCTGATCTGTGTGCACATTATAATGGAGCATTAATCTGTAACTACAAAGTGAAAGTATAGTAAGTAAGTTGAGTAGTTGAGTAAGAGTTGAAGGGATAATACGAATTATGCCTTCAACTCTTCACAAGGCATCATATCTGTGTCAAAAGATGTCAGGATCAGCAAAAAGAAGAAAGAATAAATCTACATGTATTATTAGCCCATGGCAACAAAACAATTTCTGGTCTTTTGATATTAAAGTGCTGTCTATAAACTAAACTAACATGCCCTGGTGGGAAAAATATTGTTTTTATGTTAATACTGTTATTTGTATGTTGCTGTTATAATTTGCCCAGTAAACCTATCCTTAATGTAATAATAAGTTCAAAAATAGGCATTCTCATTTAAAATAAATTGACCAGTTATTTCCTAAATTTTTGCATGCTGTGCCCAGTTTGTTAGAATGATGAAAACAGATAAAGTTCTCTAAAGCTTCTCAGCTAAGAAGAAAATTAATAGACAGACTGTTTCAAATTCCGTGCTGACAACAAAAACAATTATAAAAAATTTTCACTCAGGTTCAGTGTAATAAAGAAGTCAAGGATGGGAAGGAAAAAGTCAAATCAAAAACTTACAAAATTTGAAATAATTTTGTTTTATAGATAATCATTTCTACAAACTTAGAAATGATCTAGTTTATCTTTCTCCAACGAAAAAACTGAGACTCAGAAGGTGACATGATATAGCTGAAGGTAGAGGTAAAAGAAAAACAGTAACCGTTGCATCATAATAAACCTATATCTATTTTTATTTTATTTATTTTTATTGAAAACTGGACCCATTTTTAAATTATAAATATTTTTAACAAAATATAAAATAAATTTACTAATGAATTAATTTTCCTTATGATAAAAACATGTCTTCATTGTTAACAGAGGTTTGAGGTATAGTTTATTAACAAATTGGTTTGTCCATTGAAAGTACACAATTATAAAAATTTAAGCATATGTTTAGAGTTGTACAACCATAAAAATAATCCAACTTTTAAATACTGTTTATATTTGTTTATATTTCTATATATTTTACCTTATATTTTCTCTCTCTGCCTTCACTACCAAGCTGCCACCATGCTCCAGGATGCTTTCCTGATACTCAGGCCGAGATTCACGCACGAGTGAAGGCCCACAGAACCAGAGAAGCTGAACTCTGCGACCTTGGACTCTGGGCTCAATGGACCCAGGAACAGAGATCCTCTGCCTGCTCCCAGAAGCCCGGCAGAACTCCACTACCTCCACTACCTCCACTATCCAGCCACCACCACACTCCAAGATGCTTTCCGGACACTCAAGCTGAGACTCATGCACAAGTGAAGCCCCAAAGAAGCAAGGAAGCAGAACTCTGTGACCTTGGACTCCACGTTCAATGGACCCAGGAACAGAGATACTCTGGCAGTTCCCAGCAGCCCGGCTGACCTCCACTACCTCCACTACCCAGCTGCCGTCACGCTCCAGAAAGCTTTTCAGACCATGCAGCCACAAAGCACCCACACAACACATCATAAAAAATTTAATACAAGATTACCACACCATATTTGATGGGTTCAAATATGGTTTGAAACATGGAAACTCCTGCAAAGACGATTAGAGGCCACCCTAAAAGCCTCTATCCCTCTTGGAGAACCTGGCAAGCTACCAAACATGCCCAGCCTTGAGCTGCAGACCAATGGAACAGGGTTGAATACACTGACATCTCCCCTCAATCATATGACCATCTAATCTTTGATAATCGTGCAAGAAATGTGAAGTGGAGTAAAGAAAGCCTCTTTAACAAATTGTGCTGTCAAACTGGATGACTACATGCAAAAAACTAGGCTTAGATCTCTGCCTAACACCATGTACAAAAGTAAGATCAAAATGGAATAAAGACCTCAACATCAGACCAGAAACCATAAGGTACATTAAAGACAAAGTTGGCAAAACCCTCCATGACATTGAAGCTAATGGTATCTTCTTCAAAGATGTCTTGCCATTGGCCGGGCAAGTGAGAACAGTGATAGATAAATGGGACTATCTTAAACTTAGAAGCTTCTGCACCTCGAAAGAAACAGTGACCAAAATACAAAGACAGTATACAGAATGGGAAAGGATATTCGCTGAATACACATCTGACAAGGGGTTGATATCAAGGATATATAAAGTACTGGTTGAATTCCACAAGAAGGAAACATCCAAACCCATCAAAAAATGGGGCAATTAAATGAACAGAAACTTTCTCAAAGAAGAAATTCTATTGGCAAAAAAGCACATGAGAAAATGCTCTACATCATTAATCATCAGGGAGATGCAGATCAAAACCACAATGAGATACCATCTCACACCTCAGAGACAGGTCCACATCCAAAAAACAAAAACAACCAATGCTGGCATGGGTGTGGCAGGAAAGGGACACTCCTTCACTGTTGGTGGGAATGCCAACTGGTTCAGCCCTTTTGGAAAACAGTATGGACAATTCTCAAAAAATTAAAAAATTGAGCTCCCATTTGACCCAGCAATAACACTCCTGGGAATATATCCCAAAGAGGCAAAAATGTATAGTCGAAGTGACATCTACACTTGTTTGTTCATTGCAGCACTCTTTACAATAGCCAGCATCAGGAAAAAACCTGAGTGCCCAAGAACAGATGACTGGTGAAACTTTGGTACATCTACACAATGGAGTACTATGTAGCTGTTAGTAAAGATGAAGTCATGAAATTTCATACAAGTGGTACTAAATGGAAAGTATTATGCTAAGCGAAATGAGTCAGAAAAAGAGGGATAGACATAAAAAGATTGCATAAAGTAACAAAATAGGAGATTAATACCCAAGAATAGCCAAGATCAGTACCAGGAGGATTACTCCATGGCTTAGAGGTCAGCAGGGCATTCCAGGGAAAAGGGAAGCTCAGATAGAGAAGGGAGCACCAAATAAAGGGTGTTTGGAGGATACTCCCAGGATGGGAGATGCATATTGAAATTAGACTATGGACCGAACATGATTGCCACTCAATGCATCTTTTGCAGACCACAACACCCAAAAAGAGAGAGAGAACAAAAGGGAATGCCCTGCTACAGAGGCAGGGTGGGATGGGGGGATGGGTGTGGGAGGGATACTGGGATCCATGGTGGTGAAAAATGGGCACTGGTGGAGGGAATGGGTATTTGATCATTGTATAATTGAAAACCAAGCACAAAAATTTGTAAATCTACAACTGTACTTCATGGTGTTTCACTAATAAAAATTAATAAAAAAAAATTGAAAAAGTGTTCTGCCTCATGGCAGAGCCTGTCAAGCTATCCGTGGTGTATTTGATATGCCAAAACCAGTAAATACAATGGGTCTCATTCCCCTGACCCTGAAAGTGCCCCCAATATGGCAGGGCTAAGAAGGATAAGGAAGGGGAGGCTCATAAAATCTCAGGGTGGACCTAGGCTGCCAAAACAAAGAAGGACAAAAATGACTGTCTGTACTTTCAATGAACGTATGCTGGCATTGGATGCATCCAGTGAGCACCTGATGGTGCAAGCGCAAAAGATCTAGTTTGACATCATTGTTCTCACCAAGACGAGAAGGCATCAATTACATCACGCCGTTTTCGACACTGGGGAAGAACTGTTCCTCAGAACATGCAACAAAAGAGGTGTTGGTGGTGTTGGTGTCTTTGTCAACATGAACTTGGCCATAAACATTGATTCATTCGAATACCTAACAACCCAAATCAGACGATTACACTTGAATAGACGTTGCTCACTGCCAGTAGTTTCTATCTTTGTTGTCTACGAACCAACACCCAATTATGATGAAGGAGAAATTGAGAAGTTCTACCTGGGGCTGGAAAAGTTCTATAAAGAGATCAACCTTCTACAAGATCATTGTTGGTGATTTTAATGCCAAGATAGGACCAAGAAGATCAGCTGAAGATCACATCGGGACCCATGGTCTAGAATGGAATGAACAGGGTGAGAGACTGTCTGAGTTCATCATGTCGACCAAGACTACCTATGGTAATTCACAGTTTCAGAAGGCAGAATCTAAATGTTGGACATGGGATCTCCTGGTGAACAATTCCACAACAAAATTGACCACATCATATTCAATCAACGGTTTTGCCTGACGGATGTCGCTGTTGTCCCAAAATTCCAAACGGGATCGGACCACAGTCTCCTTTGTGCAAAATTCTACTTCACAAAGCAGGGCGTAAGGACTACAAAGTTTATGAAGAGAACTCCCAGAACAACCACCAACTGGGAGCTCTTTGGCACTATTGCAGCAATATGGGAAGATGCCGTCATTGACAACATTGACAAGGAATACGATCGACTGGTTCAGCACCTCCTGGTTCAGCATGATTGTGTGAAGAACTCCCAGAGAGAGATAGCCACAAAAAGACACCTGTCTTCATAAACTCTCGAGCTCATTCTCCAACGTGGTTTTGTGCAAGCCGCAGGCAACCACAAGCGAATGTCCAAGCTTGCAAAGCAGTGCAGAGAAGTGATAAAGGAAGACCTCAAAGGGAGAAGAGAAGCAGTAATGGCAGATGCGGCAGAAGCTAGGAAAAGCATTTGCAATGCCTGCCTGCCCTTTGCCAACTAAAAGACTAAGATGAATGCCCTCTGACATTCTGATGGATCTATCACATCTTCCAGAAGGGCAATGGAGAAAATTTTCCATGATTTATACTCGGATCTCTTTGATAGCCATGTCCACCTGCCCAAATACCAAATTCTGCATGATGTATATGTCGTTCCCAACATTCTCCCTTCCGAAATCCAACACACCATTTTGTCAGTAAAGAAGCAAACAGCACCTAGCCCAGACAAGGTCAGACGTGAACACCTGAAGAACCTGCCGCCAATACTCATCAATAGACTGGCTCGGCTCTTCACACGCTACCTGTCTGAATGCAAGGTTACGTCCCAATGAAAACTACCAGTACTGTACTACTGTACAAAAGGGAGACATCCAGGACAGTGGCAACTATAGCCTGATCTGCCTGTTGTCTGTGTTCTACAAGCTGATCCTCTGTGAACTGTATTGTGGATTCAGTACCAGGATCTCACCATTCTACAGTTAGGTGATCATTGACATCAAGAGAGGGGTTCAGCAGGGTGATAACATTTCAGTGCCACGCTCAAAAATGTCATGCGAGGACTGGAATGGGAAGGAAAGGGAGTGAAGATAGACAGTCGGCAACTACACCACCTCCGCTTTGCTGATGACATCATTCTAATAACACCAAACATTAGCCAAGTGGCACAAATCCTGACTGACTTCAACTGTGAGAGTGGAAACATCGGACTACAGCTAAATCTACTGAAGACAATGTTTATGAGAAACTTTCTTGTTCCTGACGTTCCATTCTCTCACAATGGAACAAACATCTCCGAATGCAACAGGTATGTGTATCTAGGTCGAGAAGTCAACATGACAAATGATCTGGCACCCTAGTTGCACAGGAGGAAGAGAGCGGCTTGGAATGCCTTTAAGAGCATCGAAGACATAGCTTAGAAGATGACGAACCTCTGACTCCGGGCATATCTTTTCGATTCCACTGTTCTTCCTGCATTAACATATGCCTCAGAGATCTGGGCCCTACAAAAACAAGATGAGAATGCCATTTGGGTCTCCCAAAGAGGAATCAAAAGATCTATGCTTGGAGTATCATTGCTCACTTGAGTGAGAGAAAGAATCCGGAGTTCTGACCTCCATTGACGATTAAGAATCAGGGATGCTGTCTCATTTGCAAAAGCGTCGAAAATCAGATGGGCTGGACATGTAATGAGACTTGGAGGACCGCTGGACTAGAGCCATTACCGATTGACATCCCATTCGATTCCAGGGGATGTCAAAAGATTGCATGGCCTCCCAACTATGAGATGATCAGACTTCTTTGTCAAGACCCTAAATGATCGATTTGAGACTGTTCATATTATGAGCATATCGAATAAACCAGTAACTACAACTGGTCTCATTCACCTGACCCTGAAGGCTTCACTGACATGGCAGCACTGAGAAGGATGAGAAAGGAGAGGCCTATAAAATTTCAAGACCGAACTAGGCTGCCACAACGAAGGAAGACACAAATGATCGTCTGTACTTTCAATGCACATGCGCTAGCAACAGATACATCCATTGAGGACCTGATGGTACAAGCGTGAATGTCAAGTACGACCTCATTGGTCTGACTGAGACAAGAAGGCACGAATCTCACCATGCCGTTTTTGACACTGGAGAAGAATTGTTCCTCGGAACATGCGATAAAAGAGGTGTTGGAGGCGTCTGTGTCCTTGTCAACACAAACTTGGCCAAGAGCGTTGATTCATTCGAATGCCTAACAACCCGAATCAGACGTTTACGTTTGAATAGATGTGGCTCACTGCCTGCAGTTTCTATCTTCGTTGTCTACACACCAACATCTCATTGTGATGAAAGAGAAATCAAGAAGTTCTACATGGAGCTGGAAAACACCTATAAAGAAGACCACACCTTCTACAAGATCATTGTGGGTGATTTTAATGCCAAGATAGGACCGAGAAGATCAGCTGAAGAATTTCAAATTGGGACCCATGGCCTAGAATGGAACAAACAGGGTGAGAGACTGTCTGAGTTCATCATGTCGACGATCCATGGTAACTCACAGTTCCAGAAGGCAGAATCTAAACGTTGGACATGGAAGTCTCCTGGTGGACGATTCCACAACGAAATAGACCACATCATATTCAATCAACGGTTTTGCCTGACTGATGTCGCTGTTGTCCCAAAATTCCGAACAGGATCGGACCACCATCTCCTTCGTGCAAAATTCTACTTCACAGAGCGGGGAGAAAGGGCTGCAAAGTTCAAAAAGAGAACTCCCAGAATGACCACCAACTGGGAACTCTTTGGCACTATTGCAGCAACATGGGAAGATGCCATTGTTGACAACATTGACGAGGAATACGATCGACTGGTTCAGCACCTCCATGAATGTGCGAGGAACGCCAAGAGAGAGATAACCACAAAAAAAGCCTGTCTTTGAAAACTCTTGAGCTTATTCGCCAGCGTGGTTTGGTGCATACCTCAGGCAACCGCAAGCTAACGTCCGAGCTCACAAAGCAGTGCAGAGATGCGATCAAGGAAGACCTCAAAGAGAGAAGAGCAGAAGTGCTGGTAGACGCGGCAGAAGCCGGGAAAAGTATTCATAATCCCGCCTGTCCTTCGCCAACTACAAGACCAAGATGACTGCCCTCCAACGTCCTGATGGATCCATCACATCCTCCAGAAGGGCAATGGAGAAGATTATCCATGACTTCTACTCAAATCTCTTTGATAGCCATGTCCACTTGCCGACATACCAAATTCCACAGGATGGATATGTCGTTCCCAATGTTCTCCCTTCCGAAATCCAACACGCCATTTCATTGGTAAAGAAGCAAACAGCACCCGGCCCAGGCAAGGTCAGACCTGAACACCTGAAAAACCTGCCGTCAGTACTCATCAATGCACTGGCTCGGCTCTTCACTCACTACCTGTCTGAATGCAAGGTTCCATCCCAATGGAAAACCAGCAGGACCGTACTACTGTTCAAGAAGGGAGACATCCATGACATTGGCAAGTATCGCCCGATCTGCCTATTGTCTGTCATCTACAAGTTGTTCACTCGAGTCATCCTAAATAGGATTGGCAGAACACTAGATGAAGGACAACCATGTGAGCAAGCCGGGTTCTGCAAAGGATTCAGCACCATCAACCACATCCACACGATAAACAAGCTCATTGAGGTTTCTCGGGAGTTCAAGATGCCGCTCTGTCTAACATTCATTGATTTAAAGAAGGCCTTTGATTCTGTTGAGACGGAAGCAGTCATTGAAGCCCTAGCCAATCAGGGCATTCAAGCCCAATACATCAAGATCCTCCATGAGCTGTATTATGGATTCACTACCAGGATCTCACCATTCTACAAAGAAGTGATCGTTGATGTCAAGAGAGGGGTTCGGCAGGGTGATACCATTTCACCGAAACTCTTCAGTGCCACCCTCAAGAACATCATGCGACGACTGGAATGGGAAGGAATAGGAGTGAAGATAGATGGTCGGCAACTACACCACCTCCGCTTTGCTGATGACATTGTTTTAATAACACCAAACATCAGCCAATTGGCACAAATGCTGGCCGACTTTGACCGTGAGTGTGGAAAGGTAGGACTACAGCTGAATCTTATGAAGACAATGTTTATGAAAAACAGCTTCGTTCCTGATGCCCCATTCACTCTCAACGTAACGACCATCTCCGAATGCAACAGCTATGTGTACCTAGGCCGAGAAGTCAACATGGCAAATGACCTGGCACCCGAGCTGCGCAGGAGGAAGAGAGCAGCTTGGAACGCCTTCAAGAACGTCAAAGAAATAGCTAAGAGGACGAAGAACCTCCGGCTCCAGGCATATCTCTTTGATTCCACTGTTCTTCCTGCAATAACATATGCCTCAGAGACCTGGGCCCTACGTAAACAGGATGAGAAAGCTATTCAGGTCTCCCAAAGAAGAATAGAAAGAGCTATGCTTGGAATATCACGTTTCAAATGAGAGAAAGAATCCGGAGTTCTGACATCCGTCGACGATCAAGAATCAAGGATGCTGTCTCATTTGCCAAGGTGTCAAAAATCAGATGGGCTAGTCACGTAATGAGATTTAAAGACGACCGTTGGACTAGAGCTGTTACCGACTGGATTCCACTGGATGTCAAAAGACCACGTGGCCGCCCACCTACCAGATGGTCAGACTTCTTCCTCAAGATCATGAACGATCGATTTGAGGCTCTTCATGTTCCCAGAGCGAACAGATGCCATAGGGCTACACTAGCACGCGACAGGGACAAATGGAGAAGTTACTGGCGCCCGCTGGAGCAAATCAACGACTAACGGGAAGTTAAGTTAAGTAATTAAGTGATATATGAGCAGACACCGTTGGGTTACAGTAGCACGCGACAGGGACGAATGCAGACGTTACTGGGGCCCGCTCAAGCAAATTGATGAGTAATGGGATGTCAAGTGATCAAGTGTTCAAGTGATATTTCGTCTGTTCAGACTTAAGTAGTCATTTTCATTTTCTTTTCACTTTATCATCAGTGTATCCACATTCTAATAAAAACTTGCTATTTTCTGTCTTTTGGCCGATAATCCTAAACATGAAAACTTTAGAGTCAAGATAATCAGAAAGCCTGGAACTAGTGGAGTGGGAAAAAATGAGATATTGGAGGGACTTAAATAAATCAGTACTAAGTGTTATGTGGTTGCAGCAATAGTATAGCAGATAGGATAGTTGCCTTCTCATGACCGACCTGGGTTAAATCCCTGGAACCACATGTGTTCCTCTGAGCCCAGTCAGGAATCCTCCCTGAGCAAAGAGCCAGAATTAAACTCTGAGCACTGCCAGATGTGGCCTCCAAACAAACAAATAAACAGTAAATAAATAAATACAAATAAAAATATTTTAGTAATACTCTCTGAGAAATTTTAGGCTGTGTCACATTCATAACCTATGCAAGAACAAGAAAAAGTCTTTCTAAATATTTTTATATATTAGTCTATAAAAGTCTTAATAGATATTAAGATATATATCTCAATATATGTAGCACAGCGGGTAGGGCGTTCGCCTTACAAGCGGCCAACATGGCCGACCCGCGTTCTATTCCTCCGCCCCTCTCGGAGAGCCCGGCAAGCTACCGAGAGTATTCGATATGCCAGACACGGTAACAACGAAGTCTCCAATGGAGACGTTACTGGGCCCGCTCAAGCAAATCGACGATCAACGGGAGGGCCTTTACCTTTACCTATATATATATCACAGTAGAAAAATCAACAAAAATAATCTAAGATATAATTGATAAACCCCTGCAAAACCTAGTACAAAAAGATCATGGAAATTTTGAGAAGAAACATAAATAGCATAATGTCAATGAAGGAATTTAATATATAACTCATAGGAATTTTAGAAAAATGAGCTGAGTAATAGTGGATAGGACAGATGTGTAATGTTCTGCTTTTTTTTCTCCTTTTTGGGCCACACCGTGCCATACACAGGGGTTACTCCTGCCTCTGTACTCAGGAATTAGTCATAGCAGTGCTCGGGGGACCATATGGGATTGAATCCAGGTCAGCCGAGTGCAAGGCAAAAGCCCTACCCACTGTGCTGTTGCCCCAGCCCCAATGTTCTGTTTTTGAATCAAAATATTATTTTATTAAATCACTGTAAATCACAAAGTTGCTCATTGTTGGGTTTCTGACATACAATGTTCTATCACCAACTCCATCACCAGTATCAACTTCCCTCTACCCAGGTCCCCAGATTCCCTCTCCTATTCCTTACTCCCCAGATCCAGCGTACGTTTTTCACAGGAACCTTTTAAATTGCTTATGAAAGTTTTGGTCTCAAAATTTTAATGTTGTTTGACTCTGTGGTTTGGATATTTAGCTCTACCATTCCTTAACACCACCGATGTACCTGAATCCCCTTGACCCTACCCTTGATGCTTCTCCTCTATGTCAGAAGTATAAATTTCCGAAAGTTAATTTTGCATAGCTAAAAAACTTAACATTATTAATGTTGAAATTACTTTTGAATAAGTAATTAGGAATAAGTATGGAAAAATTATATCTTGATTTCAGGCAAATTATCACAACTTCAAGGATACAAATGCTTATCAGAATTATTTACTTCTATAAATTAATGAAGATAGTATTTAAAAATCTAGAAACTATTCCCACTAATTACACTTTCATACACTCAGTTTGCCTCATATGCTCTTTTTTTTTAGAAAGGCTCTTAAAGACATTTTTCAAATAATAAATCTGAGAGTAAGAAGTTAAAACTAAAAAATAATGTACCCAACACAGTTGAAGTAGACAATATGTGAATGAGTTACAAAATAATTTGATTTTTATAAGAACTAACCTTTGTTCAACAACTATTATACATCAATTACTATCTAAGCAATTTTTTTATTAAAATTATTTATTTATTTATTGAATCACTGTGGGAAAGGTTACAAAGCTTTCAGGTTTAGGTCTCAGTCATGCAAATATCAAACACATTTCCCTTTACCAATACTTATTTTTTACCATGAAGAACCCCAATAAAACCCCACCCCACCCACCCCTCCCAGTCCCTGTGAGGCAGATGAATTCTAGTTAACACTCTATCTGTTTTGATTAGATTCATTGTTTCAATAAAAGATTCACCACTATTATTTAGAGTTACCCCCCCTCCAGGACCAGCCACCACCATGCTGAGACCACTCTCCGCATACATGAAGGTACTGGCGGAGGGACAAAGCCACGCGGGTTCCGGGGCCGAGACCTCCAAGCCTACTCGGATTGGAGTCGAACATCTTCCACCCAGATACTCCAAATTCCAGTAGGCGGGGGTCACACCCACCACCTGGCCCCCTGGCGCCGTGTAATCCCATTAGCGGCCAAGACTCAGAGACTATAAAATCCAGATCCCGGAACTGCGCGGCCGCGAATGCATCTTATCAGGACCTCTTTTTATGATATCTTATTATCTCATTCCTACTCTGGACAAACTTGCAGGCTATCGAATGTAGCCTGCACACAGGGCAGAGTCTGGCAAACTCCCCGTGGCATACTAAATATGCCAAATACCAGTAACAATGATGGGTCTCATTCTCCTAAAGAGCCTTGAATATAATCTCAGGGCTAGGATGAAAGAGACGTTACTGGGGCCTGCTCGAGGCAATCGACGAATAACCCCCCCTCCCCCAAATCAGACATGCTGCAAAAGCATTGTGAAGTGATTTGCTTTCGACACCTAGGTTCAAGAATTAAATGTTGGTTTTGGATTTCTGCTATTTTACCTATTGACCCTGGAAGTATTTCTACTGAAAATCAGATAGTTAAGAAATTGGTTTCTGTGTTCTGGAGTCGTGGCCGTGCTGGAGAGCCGCTCGTGGGGGGCAACTGTTGGCCTCAGTAGGGCGTGAAGGGCAGACCGAAACGCCCCCCTTCCCATGAGGTTTTAGTCGCCCCCACACCCCCGGCTCATACCTGCTGTCCACAAGGCTCCCATGTGGCCGCCATCTTTCTTTCCAGAGGGAGGAGGGCGGAAGGGAGCAACACCCTTTCCCCTCCGGCAGACTTGATGGCCTGGATTAACGCATAGTCCGTTCACTTTTCTGCTCCAAGCTGCTGGGTTCTGTATTAAGTCCTTGTGCTTCTGGGGCCGTGGCCGTGCTGGAGAGCCGCTCGTGGGGGGCAACTGGTGGCCTCGGTAGGGCGTGAAGGATGGACCAGAACGTCCCCCTTCCCATGAGGTTTTAGTCAACCCCACACCCCCAGCTCATACTTGTCCACAAGGCTCCCATGCGGCCGCCATCCTTCTTTCCAGAGAAGAGAGGGCGAATGGGGCAACACCCTTTCCCCTCTGGGTAGACATGATGGCCTGGATTAACGCATAGTCCGTTCACTTTTCTGCTCCAAGCTGCTGGGTTCTGCATTAAGTCCTTGTGCTTCTGGGGCTGTGGCCATGCTCCAAACTTAACTCTGATTTTCAGGGAGAAAGGTTGGGTGGTTTACTTCCCATTGATCTCATTGTATATAGAGAGATGTCGCGCGGCCGCTTACGTGGTTTTGAGAAAAAGTCTTAGTTCCCGCATACTCGAGCTGTGCTTGTAGAGGCTTCTGCTCACCGGGGTTCCATCTGGGGGAGGCGGGATGCGGTACCTACCCCATCTGGGACTTCCCGATGATCTCGGCTCTTTTTGGAACCTGTTTTTTTTTTTCTCCGGGAGCTGTGGTTCCCACCCTCCATGTGGTCCTTCTCTTAGGCTGTATGTTGTAAAAATGGCGCTGGGGGGCGGGCTGTGGGCGTGACTTCTGGAATCAGAGGTTACCTGGGAGCTGTAGTCCGGCAGATTTGAGAAAAAGTCCTAGTTCCCACATACTCGAGCTGTGCTTGTAGAGGCTTCTGGTCACCGGGGTTCCATCTGGGGGAGGCGGGATGCGGTACCTACCCCATTTGGGACTTCCCGATTATCTTGGCTCTTTTTGGAACCTGGTTTTTTTTTTTTCCTCTGGGATCTGTGGTTCCCGCCCTCCATGTGGTCCTTCTCTTAGGCTGTATCTATCTAAGCAATTAATGTGTTATTAACTTACTTAATTTTCCAAAAACTGCTGTGGCTACTCTCTTTCCTTTATCTGTTCTCAGAAAAGGTAATGAAAAGTACCTTTTTATTGTGTGCATGATGCATGAAAGCAAATTGACAACAAGTATAAAAAGTCCTTTAAAATAGTTACTCCCTTTAACCTACGAGGCTTGCAGATCACTTGCTTGTCTATCTATTGACTATTTATTTCTGACCAATTGTCACTGTCACTGTTCTGTTGTTCATTGATTTTTCTCTAGCGGGCCCAGTAACGTCTCCATTGTGACAATTGTTACTGTATTTGGCATATCGAATACGTCAGGGGTAGCTTGCCAAGCTTTGCTATGTGGCCAAGATACTGTCGGTAGCTTGCCAGGCTCTCTGAGAAAGGCGGAGGAATCGAACTTGGGTCGGCCATGTTGGCTGCTTGCAAGGCAAACGCCCTACCCACTGTGCTATTGCTCCAGGCCTGACCAATTGTAAGTCAGGTAATGTCCTAGGGATTGTGCACCAAATATAGACTAGGTTCTCACAACAATCCTACAAATTGCTCATTTTCACATCCATTTTATTATATTCAGGCAGTTAAATTGAGATGCAAAGAGACACTAACATTTGAGGAATTGACTTTTAGCCCTTGTTGAGACTCTCAGTATCTGTCAACATTACACTATTTCATACTTCTTCCATTATATGTTATTTTTAAAAGGGAGACACAGGAAAAATCCAAGGTTTGTCCTGAAAAATCATGCGTTGTCTGAATTTTGCCTGTGTTTTACCAACAGTAGTATATGAAGGTTAATTTTCCTCCACATTGTTACCAACAAGCATTTCTTGTCTTTTTCATAATAGCCCTTATGTCAGGTGTGGAGTAAATGCTCATGTGGTTTTGATTTGCATTTCCCTAATGATAAGCAAAGAAGAACATCTTTTCATATATCTATTGACCATCTGTGAACATGAAAACACTAATTTGAAAAGACTTTCATATCCCTATATTCACTGCAACGTTATTATTCACAATAGAAAAGATAGGGAACAAGTGTGTTGATTCAAAAATGGATAAAGAAGATATAATGTATAAACAGTGTAATGTTACTCAGATATTTAACAGGAGTCAGGGGGAGCAACATCTTGCTACTTAACTATAACATGATGGGCCTGAGGGGATTATGCTAAGTGAAAGAAATCAGATTGAGAAAAATAAATACTGCATTATTTTAGTCACATGTGGAAAATAAAGAAGCAACAAAAGCAAATAAAAAAAACCAACAAACCTTTAGATACTAACAATAAAATAGTGGTTGTAGAGGTGAAAGGGTGAGGTGTGACTACAAGAAAGGGTTCATTTGATGGTGTGAATGGTAACCTGACATTTAGTGGTGGGCAGTGTGGTTTTGTGTGAAACTGGCACCTGAAATGTCTAGTATTAGAAAACAATGTTACTTCAACTGAAGAAAAAGGAGTCCCTTTTTTGAGGGAATGTTTCTGATACCAACTCAGCATTGCCTTGAAGTCACTGTATATCCTTTCGCTATTTCCTTGGGAACAAGTACAGCAGCTTCTATATCAATACCCCTCTAGTAAAAGTACATCTGTATATAAAGTACGCAAAATACCCTACCTTCAGTTTCTCTCTCCCAGAGTGCTTAGAGTATTTTTTAATAAATTAAATTATCTTATTTGCTCAACTTGCCTACTGACGCTTTCTTTTTGAAACTGAAAGATCTATGATAATCTAATTTTATTCAAGTGTTTTGTCCTCTTGAACTTATTCTAGAGCACTCAATGCCATTTGTCAATAAATAAATGTAGGAATAAATAACACACAAGAGATCTCAGGAAAGTAGCTCAGTGGATACTTGACTTTTCTCTGCCCAGACATAACTGTTCTGTTCTCTTCCCCATTGTATTGGTCCTAAATGTCATCCTGCTTGATTTCTTTAGAGTCAGCAGAGTATCTATCACTCTTGTTAATATTCGCCCACCCTTAGTAAGTGATCCAACTGTTTTATAATTAATGGCCATCATTTATTATAATTAATTTCTTACAAATTTTCCTTCTATGGTAGCAGGGATTAGGTTTTATTCAATGTTGTATCTCTAGAACTCATCACAATGGTTGGCTGTCAGGAACTGGGTTCTGCCCATTTTATCACTTGTGGAGCACTTGGATGACCTGGGTGTCTCGGTGAGGGGGTTGGAGTAGTTCAACAAGGAGCCATGGGGTTGAGAGGCAGGGATTGCCTATTACACATTATTAGAGCTCTGTAAACAATGGCTGCCTTGTTCCAGACCCTGTTCCTCTTTCATTTTCTCTGCATCAGTCTTAAGGTGGTCTCACTGTCTTGCACATTTATGACTCTCAGGGTTCTCTCCAGGGGTACAGGTAGAAGCAACAGTCCTATCTGGCAGAACTTCCCAATCCTCCAGGACCTCTCATCAGTCTTTCAGGGATCACTGATCCTTCAGCCTTCCCCTGCATTTCAGGACTCATCAAATATCTCCATACTCTCCCCTGGCTCCACAGGGCATCATGGCTCTGTGATGATACTCTAGCAGCAGTAGTCCCACCATCTTAGCACTTATAGGGGAGAAAACAAAGCCTACATAATGCCAAGGGAACACTATCTATCTGAGCCATGTCCAAAGGTTCCAGTGTTTGCCTGAATACCCCACATGCATGGACCCTCACTAAGCAGGTGTGGAAGGTCTTGCTCTCCCACTCTCTCTTCTCTCTTTCCTCTGTCTCCTCTCTCTCCTATCTCCTCTCTCTCTCTCTCTCTCTCTCTCTCTCTCTCTCTGGATTCCCAAATGTGCAATCAAGCCAACTCTTCTAATGTGGTGGATAATCTAACAAAATTTCTATTTTTCCTAAACTAGCATAGTCAGATTTTAGTAGGGGTGTGTTTGTGCATGTGTGTGTGTGTGTGTTCAGAGACAGTATTTATATTTATATACAGAGAAGGTGTAGGATAACACTGTTTTGTCCTTCCTCAGGTAGCTTACATTTATTGGTTCATACCCATCCCAGGTCACTGAACTTTTATTATAAATTAATATTGCCTTTCTCCTCTCCTTATGTCTTTTGAATAGTTTACCTTAGCGATAGCACAGCGGTAGGGCGTTTGCCTTGCACACAGCCAGCCCGGCCAAGCCGGGTTTGATTCCTCCGCCCCTCTTAGAGAGCCCTGCAAGCTACTGAGAATATCTCGCCCGCACGGCAAAACCTGACAAGCTACCCGTGATTCATTCAATGTGCCAAACACAGTAACAACAAGTCTCACGATGGAGGTGTTACTGGGCCCGCTTGAGCAAATCGATGAATAACGGGAGGACTGTGATTACCTTCAAGCAATGTCCTTTCTGTATGGGCACAGGAAGACCTAGATTGGGACGGCTAATATTATGCTTTGTAACTTGGGAGTTGATTAACTCCGAATAATATTTACTCCTGGGCATCTGCTTTCTTGACTCAGTTGCCCTTAGTTCCTAGCATCCCCAAAACAGGGTCCCAATGAGGGGCTGAATGGACCCAGGGCAAACTGTGAGCTACCCTGGCATCGAAATGGGCCAGGCCAAAGTGCCATAATACTCAACTATAATTTGAGGACTTGATCATGGACAAATGCTGTCATGATCCAAAAGTAAGTAACGACAAGACTAGGACCCTGCTGGGCCTAGAAAGACTAATCTGGCCTGAGGACTGCAGAATGGATAGTGAGATGTTCTCAGGAAGAACCAAACTAAGTTTATATCTCTTACTGTGCTCATACAGAATGACATTGCTAGAAATATTAGAAGTAGATTTATTACAACTATTTAAGTAGATTACTAACTGAGGGAAGAACACTCCCTTGTTGGGATCCCACCCTTGAGCAGATCTCCTAGTAATCTGGAGTAATCTCTTTATATGAGATTTTATCCTTGAGTTAATCTCCTGGAGGAGTGTTGATTTGTTAATGTTCAACCCACCTTTGTGTCACCGCCTTACATAATTGCTATATAAACTAAAACTGTAGGTCCAGGCAAGAGAGATCCAGAGTCAGAGCCAGAAGGAAAAAGGGTTCCAGATTGGGGTCCAGGAGAGAAGAAGGCAGAGGTGAGACAGGAGTGAAGAGGGTTAGAATAAATTACAATTGATATCGACCAGCCTGGCCCTCGTTTCTTTCTTTGTCTGCCCTTCACTAACAGTCGTCCCAATCTAGGCCACACACAGTGGCTCAAGAATACCAAACATGGGTGGTGAGACTGTCGTCCAGTGAGCCCGCAAACACACAATCTTCAGCGTGCTAAGATTTTACAGCGAGAACAGCCGTCCTGATCCAGGCCACACATAGAGGCTCAAGAGCACCAAACACAGGCAGTGAGACAGTGCCGTCCAGAGAGGTCAAAAACACACAACCTTCGGCGTGTTAAGATTTTACAAGAAGGATCAGATAAAAATAAAATAATGAGGGGCTGCAGCAATAGCACAGCAGGCAGGGCGTTGGCCTTGCATGCGGCCGACCCGGATTCGATTCCCAGTATCCCGTATGGTCCCCCGAGCATCACCAGGAGTAATTCCTGAGTGCATGAACCAGGAGTAACTCCAGTGCATCACCAGGTGTGACCCAAAAAGCAAAATAAAAAATTAAATAAATAAAAAATAAAATAAAATAAAATAATGAGCAGTAGAAAGCTAATCATCTCAGGCCAGAGAGATAGTTCAGTGGGCAGGGCACTTGCCTTCCATGCAACCAACCCAGATTCAATCCCCAGGACTCATATGGTCACCCAAGCTCACCAGGAGTGGTGTCTGAGTTCAGAGCCAGGATTGAACCCTGAGCACCAATTGGTATAGCTCCCAAAAAACAAAAAAAAAAGGAAAAAAAAGTTAACTCATTGGTCCAACATAATAGAATACTATATTGTATAGTGTTTCTGACTTGTTTGACATTGATTAAAAACTTTGACTTTGCAGTCACAACCTTTGGGGCTGAGTTTTCACCCTACTTCTTTGCCTTAGGAACATAAATGTTGTTTAATAATTAAGCTATATTATCAATGAATGTTGAATCAAGGAAAGAGATGATCAATATTTTAAGAAAGTAGGACTCCAGTGTATTCAGTATAAATAAATGGTTTTTTCTTTGTATCTTTCTTTTTTCTTTCTTTGTTTCCTCCTTCCTTCCTTCCTTCCTTCCTTCCTTCCTTCCTTCCTTCCTTTTTACTTTCTTTCTTTTTCTTTGGGAGTGGGCACACCCGTGTTATTCAGGGCTCACCCTAGGCTTTCCATTCAGGGATTACTCCTGATCAGGTTGCAGGGACTAGATGGGATGCGGAGGATCAAAACCAGGTCAGCTACATACACAACAAGCCCTCTACCTGTATTATTGCTCTGCCTTCAATCAATGTTGGAGTATTTTGCAAAAATGTTAGAAGTGCTGAAGGATCAATATAGAAGAAAGGATTGTGGGACTAAAGCAATAGTACAGCAATACAGCAAATACGGGGCTTGCTTTGCTCGGAGAGAACCCATGTTCAATCCCTGGCATCCAATATGGTCTTCCAAATTCCTAAACACAGAGTCAGGAGTAAACCCTAAGCAATGATTAGGACTTGCTGTGATCCAAACACACCAAAAAAACAGAACAATATTGTTGAGTGAATATTCGTTCAGTGAGAGGTGCTGAGACAAGGAAGGTGAGAGAAATTTATTTCATGGAGGGTCTAGGTTCACTCAGAAGCTGTGACAAAGGTAGAGTGCCTTGAAATCTCCTTTTACAATCCAATTACAATCCTACTGTTAATATTCGAGAGGGCTCAAAACAGTAAGATCATCAACAAAGGAGTTACAGGAAGAACAGGCCAAGCCAAAGACTTTTCTGCATATTGAAAACAAACATGCTAAGTACCTAGGATCTGCATATGGCAAAAAACAGACTAAATAAACACCTGGGATCTATGAGAAAGGAGACTGAAATTTATAAAATTATTTACTAAAGCATCCTAAATAAAAAGATGTTCAGCCTCATCCTGAAGGTGTCACCAATATGGCAGCATTGAGAAGGATGAGAAACGAGAGGCCAATAAAATCTCAAGGCCGAACTAGGCTGCCACAACGAAGGAAGACAAAAATGATCCTCTCTACTTTCAATGCACGTATGCTAGCATCAGATGCATCATTCAAAGACCTGATGGTACAAGCGCGAAAGATCAAGTACGACATCATTGGTCTGACCGAGACAAGAAGGCAGCAATCTCATCACACCATTTTCAACACTGGAGGAGAATTGTTCCTCAGAACATGCGACAAAAGAGGCATTGGTGGTGTCATTGTTCTTGTCAACATGAATTTGGCCATGAGCATTGATTCATTCAAATGCCTAACAACCCAAATCGGACGTTTACATTTGAATAAATGTGGCTCACTGCCTGCAGTTTCTATCTTCATTGTATACGCACCAACATCCAATTATGATGAAGGAGAAATTGAGAAGTTCTACATGGAGCTAGAGAAGTTCTATAAAGAAGACCACACCTTCTACATGATCATTGTGGGTGATTTTAATGCCAAGATAGGACCGAGAAGATCAGCTGAAGAGCTTCACATCAGAACCCATGGCCTAGAATGGAACAAACAGGGTGATAGACTGTCTGAGTCCATCATGTCGACCAAGACCATCCATGGTAACTCAACATTCCAGAAGACTGAATCTAAACGTTGGACATGGGAGTCTCCGGTGGACGATTCCACAATGAAATTGACCACATCATGTTCAATAGAAGGTTTTGCCTGACCGATGTTGCTGTTGTCCCAAAATTCCAAATGGGATTGGATCACCGTCTCCTTCATGAAAAATTCTACTTTACAGAGCAGGGAGAAAGGGTTGCAAAGTTTAAAAAGAGAACTCCCAGAACAACCACCAACTGGGGGCTCTTTGGCACTATTGCGGCAACATGGGAAGATGCCATTGTTGACAACATTGACGAGGAATACGTTCGACTTGTTCAGCACCTCCATGACTGTGCAAGGAACTCCAAGAGAGAGATAGCCACAAAAAAAAAAATGCCTGTCTTCGAAAACTCTTGAACTTATTAGCCAACATGATTTGGCGTATGCCTCAGGCAACAGCAAGCGAATGTCCGAGCTCGCAAAGCAGTACAGAGATGCGATCAAGGAAGTCCTCAAAGAGAGAAGAGCATCAGTGCTGGCAGATGCAGCAGAAGCTGGGAAAAGTATTCATAATGCACGCCTGTCCTTCACCAACTATAAGACCAAGATGACTGCCCTCCGACATCCTGATGGATCTATCACATCTTCCAGAAGGGCAATGGAGAAGATTATCCATGACTTCTACTCAAATCTCTTTGATAGCCATGTCCACTTGCTGACATACCAAATTCCACAGGATGGATATGTCGTTCCCAATATTCTCCCTTCCGAAATCTTACACGCCATTTTGTCAGTAAAGAAACGAACAGCACCCAGCCCAGACAAGGTGAGACCTGAACACCTGAAGAACCTGCTGTCAGTATTCATTAATATGCTGGCTCGGCTCTTCACAAGCCACCTGTCTGAATGCAAGGTTCCGTCCCAATGGAAAACCAGCAGGACTGTAGTTCTGTACAAGAAGGGAGACATTCATGACATTGGCAACTATCGCCCGATCTGCCTATTGTCTGTCATCTACAAGTTGTTCACTTGAGTCATCCTGAATAGGATTGGCAGAACATTAGATGAAGGACAACCACACGAGCAAGCTGGATTCCACAAAGGATTTAGCACCATCCACCATATCCACACGATAACCAAGATCATTGAGGTTTCTCAGGAGTTCAAGATGCCACTCTGTCTAATGTTCATTGATTTAAAGAAGGCCTTTGATTCTGTTGAGACGGAAGCAGTCATTGAAGCCCTAGCCAATCAAGGCATTCAAACTCAATACAACAATATCCTCCATGAGCTGTATTGCGGATTCACTACCAGGATCTCACCATTCTACAAAGAAGTGATTGTTGATGTCAAGAGAGGGGTTTGGCAGGGTGATACCATTTCACCAAAACTCTTCAGTGCCACCCTTGAGAACATCATGTGATGACTGGAATGGGAAGCAATGGGAGTGAAGATAGATGGTCGGCAACTACACCACCTCCTCTTTGCTGATGACATTGTTTTAATAACACCAAACATTCGCCAAGTGGTACAAATGCTGGCCAACTTCGACCATGAGTGTGGAAAGGTCGGACTACAGCTGAATCTTACAAAGACAATGCTTATGAGAAACAGCCTCGTTCCTGATGCCCCATTTGCTCTCAACGGAACAAACATCTCCAAATGCAACAGCCATGTTTACCTAGGTCGAGAAGTCAACATGACAAATGACCTGGCACCCGAGCTGTGCAGGAGAAACGGAGCAACTTGGAATGCCTTCAAGAGTGTCAAAGAAATAGCTAAGAGGACGAAGAACCTCTGGCTCTGGGCACATATCTTTGATTCCACTATTCTTCCTGCATTAACATAAGTTTCAGAGACCTGGGCCCTATGCAAACAGGATAAGAACGCTATTCGGATCTCCCAAAGAGGAATTTAAAGAGCTATGCTTGGAATATCACGTTTCACTCAAATGAGAGAAAGAATCTGGAGTTCCGACCTCCATCGACGATCAAGAATCAGGGACGCTGTTTCGTTTACCAAGGTGACAAAAATCAGATGGGCTGGTCATGTAATGAGATTTAGAGACGACCGCTGGACTAGAGCTGTTACTAACTGGATTCCACGGGATGTCAAAAGACCACGTGGCCGCCCACCTACCAGATGGTCAGACTTCTTCATCAAGATCATGAACGATAGGTTTGAGGCTCTTCATGTTCCTAGCGTGAACAGGCACCATTGGGCTACACTAGCACGCAACAGGGACAAATGGAGATGTTACTGGTGCCCGCTCGAGCAAATTGATGATTAATCGGAAGTCAAGTGATCAAGTGATCAGCCTCATTCAAACCAGTCAGGACCCACAAGTAATCTTGTCCATTTTTATGGATCCCTTGTTCCTGCTTGTGTGTGGCACAGTCTACATGGGCTCATTCTGACAGCTCAGTCTGGCTCCAACACAAAAAGAAAGGAGAAGGAGGAGGAGGAGGAAGGAGGAGAAGGAGGAGGAGGAGGAGGAGGAGGAGGAGGAGGAGGAGAGGAAGAAATAAGGAGGAGGAGAAGAAAGGACGAGAAGGGCAAGGAAAAGGAAGAAGATGGAAAAGGAAAAGGAGAAGGAGAAGGAGAAGGAGAAGGAGAAGAAGGAGAAAGGAAAAAATTGTTTCCCTACCCTCATCTCCCAAATCAGATACTTTTTATCATCCCAGGCCTTAAGCATGTACTGGTGCAAACAGAAGCCTGGAAATCTTCACGTACCCTGAAGGAAGTGCACAAAATAACACCCTTCAGAGGAGAGTCTGCAGTGCTCGAATTATCTGCCTTTTTAAATGTATCTTAGGGGATCTTGCCAAATTGGGTCCTCTTTCATTCCACCTTCCAATCTCCTTCACTGTCTGCTACTGGAAAAACTGAAAAGCTCCTTTGGCAGCATAGCCTGGGAAAAGTCTTCAGTTTCTGGCCCAGTGGAACAAAGCAGTGCTCTGCATATTGTCCCCGGGAGATCTGACTAACATGCAAATCTTGACTAAGCAGATCTACTCAGAGAGGGAGTTTTTCAGCAATGCTAATGTTTCTGGTCATCAGAGCACCTGACTCTTAAAAATGTTTTTAAAGCATTCTGGTAAAACTGCTTGAGGATCAAGAGCCAGTTTCAACCCAGCAGTCACACACTTTCTCTCTGAGCTTAGGTTTCCTAATGGATAAAATTAAGATAGCATTTTTTTGTCTAACTCAGATGTTAACTATCCTGAGACTGCCTCAGAATTTCTCAAAAGCTGCTAAAAACCAAAAATTTTATGCATCTATCCCAGAGCCTTGGACTCAATAGGTCTTGATTAGAACTCATTTTTCAGAGCTGTTTATAAAGTTGATTTTCACAAGTTTGTCTGAAGTCTTGTCTATGTCCTTTGATGATTGTGAATAAATCAAGCATTATATAAACATCTTAACACAGTGCCTGAGGCACACTGAGAAACATACCTGATTACTGTTCTGATGGCTGGTGCTATTGTTATTTTATGATTAACTGAGATGATGCATGTGAAAATTTCTACCCAGTACCTGCTGCATGTTCCTATAGCTAAAGATGGTTCCAGGTAAAAGCATAAAAGTAAGTTCATGATCGACAATATGGAGATTTTCACTTTAAATACTAAAACATTAAGCACTGTCCTTCTGTTGTTCGTCAATTTGTTCAAGTGGGCCCAGTAACGTCTTCATTTTGACACTTGTTGTTACTGTGTTTGGCATATTGAATACGTCATGGGTAGCTTCCCAGGCTTTGCTGTGATGGCGAGATAATCTCAGTAGCTTGCCGGCCTCTCTGAGAGGGGTTGAGGTATCAAACTGGCTCGGCTGGGCTGGCTGCGCGCAAGGCAAACACCCTACCGCTGTGCTATCACATGTTAAATGATCTGTAAAATACGTTCAATATGTGGGTATGACATTCTATAAAAAAATACAAAATCACAAGAAGCACATGGTATAAATGACCTCCTACACATATAGTTGAAAGTTTCTCTTTCTGGAATTTCTCAACTTTATAAAGAGAGCCTGTGTCTCCTCTAAACAATTTTGTGGTTATCAGGACAGCAAAGGAAAACCCTGGCAAATTTGGTCAGGAGTTGCTTTTCAACTGATTCACTGATTATTCTTCTGAATTTATACTCCCGATCTGTCAGCTAGGCCTAATTTGTGTCAGTTGTAGCCCACTGTTAAAATACTACCTGCTAGATGTGCCTGGAGGCATTCATAGGAGCCTTTAATGACTTTCCCATAGTTGTTGTTTATTCTTTCATGTCAATATCATGACTAGATGCCCCTCAGGGTCCTTATTATGGTTGCAAGATGCCTCTCAGCAATATCTATCAGGAAACTCTGAAGAAAACAGATCTATTACTTATAAGAATTTGAAATTTCAAAGCAGATGGAGTCAGAGTGAAATAGGTCACAGAGAAAGAATGTGGGCCTATAGTCCATTTAACAAGGCCAACGGTGGGGTGGGTCTTAGTTTTCCCAAGGTAACTCTTCACTAGTACATTTAAAACATAAGTGCAAATTTAAAGCAGTGGAAGAAAAACAAGGACTCCAGTAGAAGGGAGTGGTGGGGAGGGTGGAAGAAGGGGAGGAGAAGCAAATGGAGGAAAAGAGGTGGCGAAGGAGGGAAAGGAGGAGAGGAAGAGGAAGAAGAGGAAGAGGAATTTTTCCCTTTACTAGAGGGGAAAGATTAGTTGGTTCATTGTCTAAATCAATTAGCATCTAGGAGACAATGGTCTCAGGTGGAGTGGCAGCTTCTCTATTTTCTGACTCCAGTTTGGCCACTTCTTTGGAGTGAGTCCTTTTTGATGGGGATGCTTAGGCATCAACATTTAAATCAGGCACTTGTATTCCCAGGAGCCTGTCAGGGTTTACACAGTAAGGCCTGTCTATTTGAGTGTATTTATAAAATATAGTGAGGCATGTTTTCTTTCTTTCCCCCTTTTCTCTCTAGTCACTGATTTTGCTTAGGAGGAATGTTTTTTAGATTGCAGGAAGTTGGGTTTGAGGGGAAACCTTGATCAATCCTAGGGAAGAGATTTCATGTCTTGTGTTTTTAAACAATCCTTAGTTTTCTTTTTTTCTTTTTTTTTCTTTTTTTGAGATGAATGATATAAAACTGCACCCTTTGGGGGGAAAAGTGCTTCACTGAGGAATAATAAATAAGATAGCAATAACCATCTTGTGCTTGACATTATACAATATATTATTTTCAAGGAAGGGAACATTCAATAAAACACCAGATTGATCTTGGATAAACTTGTATAGCAGAGAATCGTTCTTTGTGGTGTCTGATCTTACACCTCATTATCCTTTAAATCATTTTCTAACATTTTCAGGATCTATTAGTTATTAACATTTCAAACAGATGAAGACATATTGAAGACATAGGAAAATACTGTTTCCTAAATGCTATTATGTTACAGAACAAGCATAATAGAGTCAAAATATTCGACCAAACCTCAGTTCTCCAACTTGTTGTTTGTGATGTGTGACAAGTTTCTTTGCAGCTCAGTTTTTAATTCTTAAAATGAGATTAAGTGTTCAATCCTATGAATAGCCTGGAGGATCAGTGAGGTTTGCTATCCTAGACTTCTTTTTTCTTTATCTTGACCCTTCCAAATAGGGAGAGGACATCAAACAAAGATCTTATCCTTTCTGTTATAATTCTCTCATTTGGGCACCAGAAGTGATCATCCATGACCTAGTTTTATCGCTGATAAATTCAAGGGATATGTGTGAATACTTTCAAAAGAGCCTTTTATGGACAAATAGTCAAACCACCATCTCTTTCATGGTTTCCTGTAACCCTTGTGAGAAACAAGGACTCAAACACTCCCCTATAGGTGCGTGCTGGTGATCCAAAGTTCAGTCCTGTCAGTGCCTACTCATTTTAGAACAAGATATAAGGGAAAGGTTGGTTTAGAGGACTAGTTAATCAGAATGTAGTATTCAACCCATGGAATATTTCTAGATAAAAACGTTTCCAAAGTTTTCAAACTAGATGAATGCAGTTGACATGATTATCCATGAAGAATCAAGGCAACTACTGAAAGTGACTTTTTCTTTAATTTGTTTCCAATCATTTAGCATTTGAAATTTCAAGCAAAATACCATATACTTGACTGTCTACTATCCACCATCCACTGTCCTTCCATTGTTCATTGATTTTCTCGAGTGGACCCAGTAATGTCTCCATCGTGAGACTTGTTGTTACTGTGTTTGGCGTATCGAATACGTCACTGGTAGCCTGCCTGGTTTTGCCGGTCGAGTGAGATACTCTCGGTAGCTTGCTTGCTCTCCAAGAGGGGCAGAGGAATTGAACTTGGGTTGGCAAGGTTAGCCACATGCAAGGCAAGAGCCCTACCTCTGTGCTATCACTCCAGCCCTATACTTGACTATTATGATATAAAATATGAGAATGTCATTTCTTTGATGACACAGACAGGCATTGAGCAAATATATAAATACACGATGCATACAATTATTATCAGATTCTCTGGGATAAAATTAATTCAGGAAACAGTAACAGTAGAATAGTACAGTATAATTTCTCAGATTTAATGTCCTAATGTGTTTTTGCAAACTTTGAAGATCAGTTATAATATTCAATAGTATCCTCACCTATGTTGGTACTAAGCATCATTCTACACATTATTTCACTAAGAAATTGTATCTCTCAGATACTTGCTGCTCCATGTGTGATTTCTGAAATAATATTATCAGATTTACCTGGCTTTTCTTAGAATTGCAAATCCCAGGCAGAATCCCTCTCATCCTAAAACAATTTCCAAGAAGAAACCTAAATGATTTGAATAACTATCATAACACAAAAATGATCATAAAGACTTTAGGAAGCTCCGTTCCAATGAATTTTGTATAGAAACCACTTTGGAAGTCATATGCTTCAAAAGTTTGTAAGCCATCTTTTAGTTGAATCAATGGATGGATTTATGGAAGTTCAATATAAGTAACAGAAACCAAGAAAGCTTATTCTGGTTGAATCCAAGGATGTATCTTCACAATAACATTTCTGGTCTGTATCTGTTGAGTAATTTTTAAGTTCTACCCTAGACATATTGTTTTATTGAAAATTCTATTTTCTGTTGTATTTTATAAAATGTGGCTCTATTTGATGATCATATTCCTCCCTTATGCAAGTTTTTAATTTCTGTAATTTTAAAGCCTTTTATTGTCTTAAATTATCATATATTACATGATTTTAAGTAAAACACTATTCATATAACTTTCGTATAGTATATCATAATTCTTTTATTTCTTACTAGTCCTACCTCTCATATGTATATATGACAGAATAGACTATATGAGGTTTGGTACTATCTTCAGTTTCAGGAATTCACTGGGATCTTAGAAAGTATCTCCTGCAGACAAGTATTGGAGGGACTAAAATATTTATTTCCTTTGTTTAATCAGGCACTAAATTTGATTAGATTCAAAATTGCAGACATGAGCTCTCACATGATAGCTCAAATTTCAGCTCATTTTTTTCTCCTTAACTATAAATAATCCAGAACCTCTGTGATTCATGAATCCCCTTAGGGTTTGGGGAGTTGACACTTAGAATTTCAGTACCTCTTCCTTCATTTTTCCCTCTCTCATTTTCCTGTTGTGATCACCTTAAGTTCTGCCTTGGGGCTTTAAAGACCAGAAAGATAGTTGATAGCATTTGGTTCTCTTCCAACCAAACAGAACTGTGTTATGTTTTGGTGGATTTTGTTTTGTCTTGTTTGTATATTCATTCAACCCAGCACAGTCTTCGACTTGACCTCAGGTGAAAAGCAGAAAAACAGTCACTATTTCATGCCATCTTTTCTTTACTCTAGAATTATTGAAAGCAGAAGCCCCTCCTTTTTAATCCTTAAATATCTAAAGCAAATGTCAGTTTCATAATTTGGTCAGATAATTATTCGATGACTGATCGTCACATGTGTATTAAGTGGTAAATGTGTATTGATTGATACATGTGTATTACGAATGATACGAAGTGAGGTGGTGGGAAGAGGAAAGAAGCGAAAAATATGATAGAATCTTTAGTGTTTCCATTTGCGTCTAAGAGTTGTGCCTTATCTTGGGCAACTCAAATTCAGGGTGGAAAGAGTTCTTTCCTTAGAGATAGGTCAGTGAGATTCTATTCCTAGCTCTAGCATAAACTGGTTGTGTAGCCTTCTGAATGTCATATTACCTCTCTTGGGCTCAGTTTTCTCATCTGAAATTACAGCCAGTTGTACTAAGGAATCTCAGATTTCCTGTTAAGCCTGGTATTCTCTCATTTTGCTAAACCAAAGTAGCTATTTCTTAGACCCAGATGCCTGGCGAATATAATGAGAAATTTTTATGCTCTTGATTTTTCATGTTCAGGGCTATTAAACACAATATCATACTATGAAGAAACAAAGAAGAGGTCTTATTCCTCCTCACAGGATAATATATAGTATATTGGTTCTTCTAATTGGGAAAGTCACCCTGAAAGGCCTAATACACCGCTGCAGAGTAGGTCAGAGGAAGGAAAACGGATCCAGGAAATGTATAGAGAAATAGGAACAAATTTGGGCTATAAACCTAGATTAATTTAATTAGGCAACTTTGGCTCAGGAATTAACTACAGTGTGATTTAGTTCTTCATGGAAGGTAGGTTTTAAAGTCAGAAATATCAGGGTCAATATCTTATTTCACTGCTTAATAACTGCTAATATCTTAGTAACTGCTTAATAACCATGTGTCTTGGGGAAATTATTGCAACGTTCTCAGCCGTAAAATCAACTTACGAATCCCAAGTTTGTATAACAGCTTAAAGATATTATTAGTACCAAGTACAAAAATCTAGTACAATGCCTAATATGTAGATTTAATGAATATAATCAATATAGATGCTTTCCCCACACTGATACCAAACCTTCGCAATGTACAAAAGAAGAAACTAAAGAAGGGCCTGTTAACAAACAGTTGCAATGAGAAACAAAAATAATATGTATAAATAGATAAAGCTCTAGGAATATTGACCACTTTAACTTTTTTCGTGTCTGGGTGAGATCTCATAAGGAGTTAACCCAGATTGCTATGTTAGTAGCAATCTTAATCACTAGTTCCATTTACCCAATTTACTATGACTATACAAAAGACTTCATTCAAACAAGTAAATAGAAGGGGAAAGCTTGAAA
Organism: Sorex fumeus; assembly: GCF_029834395.1. Taxonomy (NCBI): domain Eukaryota; kingdom Metazoa; phylum Chordata; class Mammalia; order Eulipotyphla; family Soricidae; genus Sorex; species Sorex fumeus. The sequence goes on along the minus strand of NW_026606059.1, from coordinate 46,019,124 downwards.
CTTGTTTTTAGTTGAGCTGACCCAGTGAACTGGCCTAAAAATGGATGCATTATGAGCATATTTAGGGGAGTCCCAGAAAGAACTAGATTAGAGGAATGTCTAAATCTATTTCTATCTCCAATAGTTATAACTGAAAATGGGCCTGATCTTCCACTTTGTGTAGAAGTGAGAATAATGAAAATACAGACAGGTTTTGGGGAAGGGTCAAGTTACCTTTATTGCTGTTCAAAACTTTGTACATTTGTGGACTAGAATATTAGACAAAGGTAAGTATGAAGTAAAGGCATGATGACAGACATAAAAAAGTGGACATGAGATATGGACAGAATTTTGACATTGTTGCTATTTGGGGCCACCCTCAGCAATGCTCAGGGAATACTCCCAGCTATGTACTTAAGGCTGTTATTGGTAGTTGTCAGGGGTCCCACAGTGCTAGAGAAACCTATACATCACATATGCAAAGTCTTTACTCTAGCCCACTGAGCTATCTCTCACAGGCCTAGAAGTCTGAAGATTTTTGTATCACATATTAATATCCACTAGAATGCACACACTTCAGTGTTGATTAACTAAATATAAAATGGTAATGGTATTTTTCATCAACCCTTGGATCTGATACAATAGATTTATGAACCAAGGAGAGGCTGCATATAGACCTAAGAACATAATTTCCACTTTTTAAGGTCTGTGTAACTTCCATTGCTTCTGAGTATTCAAAATGCAAAACCCAAGTTCCTTGTGTAATATTGCTTCTAGTAAGTCTATTTAATAAATCCCCATTTTCATCCTCTCATTTAATACCTATAATGTGGTATTAGGTTTGATTTCTATAACATATAATATGGAATAAGTGGCAGCATATGACTTCTAAGACCAGCTATTACTTCTGCAGCCAGGCTACAAAGATATTTTTTCTGTTTATTTGCTTTTTCTTGAGTTCTCATTTTGTAGAAGGTAGTTTCCATCTAATGGAGACTCTCAGGCAGCATGTAGGGTATCCTATGTAGCAAGGAGCTCAGATCTTTTCTCCAAGGTATGTGAGTGAACCATGTTAGAAATTGATCATCCCTCCCTGTCAAAAGAGTACCAAAAGGATAATTTGGAGAATACCTGGTTCATAACAGATAACTCATCACCAACTCATTGGAAGAATGACTGAACATGCTCAGTCACCATTGCTAGTAAATTCTCTCCTCTCCTAATGGAAAATCTTGACTCAGATATTTCCTCTTTTTTTCTGGAAAAGAACTGGACCAGTATTATTCATCATTGTATCACCAGAGCTCAGCAAACTCCTTGACACATAATTGGAGCTTAATTTGCTTTTGCTGGATTAATCATTTAGTAGAAGAATAGCTGAAGCAGGTGCTACCAAAAGCTATTGTATTCCATTAAAAAGAAAATGCAGTGCCAATATTCTTACCAGATATTTTTCATAGACTTTGTGAAACTAATTCTTTTGCTACAGAGAGAATTGAGTACTAACTTAATTATGTCCAAACCATATGTTCTATAGAGTATTTATCTTAATAAGTAGTAGAAATACTTTGAATCTCTTATTTGGCATGGTGACAAGGTAGCTTCTCTGAGAAATGATGTTTTAATGCTTGCCCACCCCTGACTATGCTTATGCTTTAATCCATTCTGAAATTTCCATTGTGAAGCCACTGCCTCTTATCATCAAGCCCAAATTCTATTCATTCTTTAAGATTCTGTTAAGTTGCCACTGCACATTAACCTCAATGTTTTTTTGCTTCCTTAAACTAAGAAAATGATTGCTCTTCTACAAATTTAGGCAATTATAAAGTACACACTGTTACATTATTTAAATATATTATAAAAACCAGATTATGCATGCAAATGAAGTATTTCATTTTCAATGACAAATAATTTATCAAGTTAGATGATGTAGAGTGAAATAAAATAAAAAATTGAAGATATAGGAAATAAAGTTGGCAGGTCCATACAACTGTGTTTCTTTTGCTATCCAGGCACAGTAAAAAACTTATACTGAATAGTACATGTACAGCACTGTGTTGAGTATTTTAATATTTCCATATATGAGGACAGTTGTAAGAATATTGACATAACTCATTTCACTATAACGTTGTGAAATATTTATTAAGTCATCACTTGATCACTTGATATCCTGCTACTCAACGATTTGCTTGAGCAGGCGCCAATAACGTCTCCATTCGTCCCTGTCACATGTTATTGTGGCCTAATGGCATCTTCTCGCTCCAGGAATATGAAGAGCCTCAAACCATTCATTCAGTGTCTTGATGAAAAAGTCTGACCACCTCATAGGTGGGCAGCCACATGATCTTTTGACATCCCATGGAAATGAGTAGGTAACGGCTCTATTCCAGTGATTGTCTCCAAATCGCACTACATGTCCAGCCCATCTGATTTTCAACACCTTGGCAAATGAGTCAGTGTCTCTGATTCTTGATCATCGATGGAGGTCAGAACTCTGGATTCCTTCTCTCACTTGAGTGAAGCGTGATACTCCAAGCATAGTGCTTTAGATACCTCTTTGGGAGACCAGAAAGTCCTGTTTTCATAGGGCCCAGGTCTCTGAGGCATATGTAAATGCAGGAAGAATGGTGGAGTCGAAGAGATGTGCCCAGGGCCAGAGGTTCTTCATCCTCTTAGCTATTTCATTGACACTCTTGAAGGCGTTCCATGCCACTCTCTTTTTCCTGACCAATTCAATTGCCAGGTCGTTCGTCATGTTGAGTTCTCAACCTATGTACACATAACTGCTGCATTCGAAGACTTTCGTTTTGTTGAGAGTGAATGGAACATCAGGAACGAGACCATTTTTGATAAACTTTGTCTTTGTGAGATTCAGCTGCAGTCTGACCTTTCCATACTCATGGTCGGAGTTAGCCAGCATTTGTGCCACTTCGCTAGTGTTTGGTGTTATTAGAACGATGTGATCAGCGAAGCAAAGGTGGTGTAGTTTCCAACCATCTATCTTCACTTCCATTCCTTCCCATTCCAGTCATCGCATGACGTTCTCAAGGATGGCACTGAAGAGTTTCAGTGAAATGGTATCACCATGCTGAACCCATGTCTCTTGACATGGATGATCACTTCCTTGTAGAATGGTGAGATCCTGGTAGTGAATCTGTAATACAGCTTACGGGGGATCCTGATGTATTAAGTTGAATGCTCTGTTTGGCTAGGGCTTCAATGACGCTTCAGTCTCAGCAGAATCAAAGGCCTTTTTTAAATCAGTGAAAGTTAGACAGAGCATCATCTTGAACTCCCAAGAAACCTCAATGAGCTTGGTTACCTTGTGCATATAGTCAATCGTGCTGAATGCTTTTCAGAACCCTTTTGCTTGCATGCTTGTCCTTCATGAATTGGTGTGTCAACCCTATTCAGGATGACTCGAGTGAACAGCTTGTAGAACACAGACAACATGCAGATCGGGTGATTGTTTCCAATGTCGTGGATGTCTCCCTTCTTGTACAGTAGAACGATCTTGCAGGTTTTCCACTGGGACAGAATCTTGCATTCAGACAGGTAGCGTGTGAAGAATCAAGCCAGTGTATTGATGAGTACTGATGGCAGATTCTTCAGGTGTTCAAGACTGACCTTTTCTGGGCTGGGTGCTGTTCATTTCTTTACCGATGAAATGGCGTGTTGGATTTCAGAAGGGAGAATGTTGGGAACAACATATCCATCCTGAGGAATTTGGTATGTGGGCAGGTGGACATGGCTATCGAAGAGATCCGAGTAGAAGTCATGGATAATCTTCTCCATTGCCCTTCTGGAAGATGTGATAGATCCATCAGGACATCAGAGGGCAGTCATCTTGGTCTTGTAGTTGGCGAAGGACAGGTGGGCTTTGCAATGCTTTTCTCGGCTTCTGCTGCATCTGCCATCACTGCTGCTCTTCTCTCTTTGAGGTCTTCCTTTATCATTTCTCTGCACTGCATTGCAAGCTCGGTTACCTTGTGGTTGCCTGCGGCATGTTCCAAACCACATTGGAGAATGAGCTCGAGAGTTTTTGAAGACATGCATCTTTTTGTGGCTTTCTCTCTCTTGGCATTCTTTGCATAATCATGAAGGTGCTGAAGCAGTCAATCATATTCTTCATCAATGTCATCAACAAAGGCATCTTCCCATGTTGCCACAATAGTGCAAAGAGCTCCCAGTTGGTGATCGATCTGTGAGTTCTCTTCTTAAACTTTGTAGATCCTGTCCCCGCTCCGTGAAGTAGAATTTTGCATGAAGGAGATGGTGGTCCGATCCCATTTGGAATTTTGGGACAACAGCAACATCGGTCAGGCAAGACCATGGATTGAATATGATGTGGTCAATTTCATTGTGGAACTTTCCACCGGGAGACTCCCATGTTCAACGTTTAGATTTGGCCTTCTGGAACTGTGAGTTACCATGGATGGTCATGGTTGACATGATGATCAGAAAATCTCTCACCCTGTTCGTTCCATTCTAGGCCATGGGTCCCAATGTGGAGTTCTTCAGCTGATCTTTTCAGTCCTATATTGGCATTAAAATCACCAACAATGATCCTGTAGAAGGTGTGGTCTACTTTATAGAACTTCTCCAGCTCTATGTAGAACTTCTCAATTTCTTCTTCATTGTAATTGGATGTTGGTGCATAGGCAATGAAGATAGAAACTACTGGCAGTAAGCTACATCTATTCAAGTGTTATAGTCTTATTCGGGTTGTTAGGCATTTGAATGAATCAATGCTCATGGCCAAATTCATGTTGACAAGAACACTGACACCACCAATGTCTCTTTTGTCGCATGTTCTGAGGAAGAGTTCTTCTCCAGTGTCAAAAATGGTGTGATGTGATTGGTTCCCTCTTGTCTCAGTCAGAACAAGGATGTTGTACTTGATCTTCCACACACGCACCATCAGGTCCTCAATGGATGCTTCTGATTTCAGTGTACGTTTGTTGAAAGTACAGACAGTCAGTCCTTCTTCAATTTGGCAGTCTAGTTTGGCCATGAGATTTTACCAGTTATATATTTGTGACGGTTTTTTGTGGTTATCTCTCTCTTGGCATTCCTTGCACAATCATGGAGGTGCTGAATCATTCGATCGTATTCCTCATCAATGTTGTCAATGACGGCATCTTCCCATGTTGCTGCAACAGAGCCAAAGAGTTCCCAGTTGGTGGTTGTTCTGGGAGTCTTCTTCTTAAACCTTGCATTCTTTTCTCCTCGTTCTGTGAGGTAGAATGTTGGAAATCTAATACATGTTAGTCTAATCCGAATTACCCTAACTTTAAAAGTACTCTCCTGAACTTCCTCCATTAAGGTAAAATTCTAGAAAGAAGACAAAAAAGAAGTGAAGGGAGATAAAAAAGCAGGAAGGTGTCGAGGGCCCTAGATACAACAGGTACATCATTTTTGTAGGGAACTGGTCTAGCTCTATATCATAACTTCAGAGCCAACAACACTAAAAGCAGGAAGTCCACTCTACAACCAGACCTAAAAATGTTCCTATGAAGGAGGTAAGCTGAGATCGGAAGGAATCTGAGGACACTGAGAGAGAGAAGCTGGCACTAGTAGTGCTGGAGAAGAGCTGGAGCCTAGCAAGCTAAAATTCAACTATAAACAATATTATGAACAATTACTTTGCAAATAACTGAGATAACCACAAAAAACCGTCTTTCTTCGAACACTCTTGAACTTATTCGCCAACGTGGCGTGGCACGTGCCTCAGGCAACCACAAGCAAACGTCCGAACTGGCAAAACAGTGCAGAAAAGCCATCAAGGATGACCTCAAAAACAGGAGAGCAGCAGTACTGGTAGATGCAGCAGAAGCTGGGAAAAACATTCGTAATGCCCGCCTGTCCTTCACCAACTACAAAACCAAGATGACTGCCCTCCGACATCATGATGGATCTATCACATCTTCCAGAAGGGCAATGGAGAAGATTATTCATGACTTCTACTCAGATCTCTTTAATAGCCACATCCACTTGCCCACATACCACATACCACATGATGGATATGTCGTTCCCAATGTTCTCCCTTCCGAAATCCAACATGCCATCTCGTCGGTAAAGAAACAAAAAGCACCTGGCCCAGACAAGATCAGACCTGAACACCTGAAGAACTTACCATCAGTACTCATCAATACATTAGCTCGACTCTTCACACGCTACCTGTCTGAATGCAAGGTTCCATCCCAATGGAAAACCAGCAAGACTGTACTACTATACAAGAAAGGAGACATCCACGACATTGGCAACTATCGCCCAATCTGCCTATTGTCTGTCATCTACAAACTATTCACTCGAGTCATCCTGAATAGGATTAGCAGAACACTAGATGAAGGACAACCATGTGAACAAGCTGGATTCCAAAAAGGATTCAGTACCATCGACCATATCCACACAATAACCAAGCTCATTGAGGTATCTCGGGAGTTCAAGATGCCGCTCTGTCTAACGTTCATTGATTTAAAGAAGGCCTTTGATTCTGTTGAGACGGAAGCGGTCATGGAAGCCCTAGCCAATCAGGGCGTACAAACTCAATACATCAGGATCCTTCGTGAGCTCTATTGCGGATTCACTACCAAGATCTCACCATTCTACAAAGAAGTAATCATCCATATCAAGAGAGGGGTTCGGCAGGGTGATACCATTTCACCAAAACTCTTCAGTGCCACCCTCGAGAACATCATGCGACGACTAGAATGGGAAAACATGGGAGTGAAGATAGATGGTCGGCAACTACACCACCTCCGCTTTGCTGATGACATCGTTCTAATAACACCAAACATCAGCCAAGCGGCACAAATGCTTGCGGACTTTGACCGTGAGTGTGGAAAGGTTGGACTACAGCTGAATCTTACGAAGACAATGTTTATGAGAAACAGCCTTGTTCCTGACGCTCCATTCGCTCTCAACGGAACCACCATCTCCGAATGCAACAGTTATATATACTTAGGTCGAGAAATCAACATGATGAATGACCTGGCACCTGAGTTACGCAGGAGGAAGAGAGCGGCTTGGAATGCCTTCAAGAGCATTGAAGAAATAACTAAAAGGACAAAGAACCTCCAACTACGAGCACATCTCTTTGATTCCACTATTCTTCCTGCATTAACATATGCCTCAGAGACCTGGACCCTACGAAAACAGGATGAGAACACTATTCGGGTCTCTCAAAGAGGAATCGAAAGAACTATGCTTGGAATATCACGATTCACTCAAATGAGAGATAGAATCCGGAGTTCTGATCTTCGTCAACGCTCAAGAATCAGAGACGCTGTCTCATTTGCCAAGACATCAAAAATCAGATGGGCTGGACATGTAATGAGATTTACAGACAACCGCTGGACTAGAGCCATTACTGATTGGATTCCACGAGACATCAAAAGATCACGTGGACGCCCACCTATAAGATGGTCAGACTTCTTCGTCAAGACCCTAAATGATCGGTTTGAGGCTCTACATGTTCCTAAAACGAACAGATACCATTGGGCTACGCTAGCACGCAACCGGGATGAATGGAGACGTTACTGGCACCCACTCGAATAAATCGATGAATAACGGGGATTAAGTGATTAAGTGATATTTGTGACATATTAAGTCATCATATGAAACAATTTGCATATGTCCTTCTGTGTGATTCTCACCAACTTTAATTTATGTGATAGATGACATTCTAAAGGTGACCATAAATAAACTTAAAGTTTATTCATTTGTTCAAGATTGTTCAACCAGTCTAATGTTGGAAATCTAATACATGTTAGTCTAATCCGAATTACCCTAACTTTAAAAGTACTCTCCTGAACTTCCTCCATTAAGGTAAAATTCTAGAAAGAAGACAAAAAAGAAGTGAAGGGAGATAAAAAAGCAGGAAGGTGTCGAGGGCCCTAGATACAACAGGTACATCATTTTTGTAGGGAACTGGTCTAGCTCTATATCATAACTTCAGAGCCAACAACACTAAAAGCAGGAAGTCCACTCTACAACCAGACCTAAAAATGTTCCTATGAAGGAGGTAAGCTGAGATCGGAAGGAATCTGAGGACACTGAGAGAGAGAAGCTGGCACTAGTAGTGCTGGAGAAGAGCTGGAGCCTAGCAAGCTAAAATTCAACTATAAACAATATTATGAACAATTACTTTGCAAATAACTGTGTCTTGATAAAAACAAAATATTTAATTAAAAGAGTATGCAAATTAAAATAGAATTGATTTTAAGGAGTAACAAAATAACTATCCTGACAAATCCTATGCTTTTAGGGCACAAATACAAATGTTAGGAGTACTGATTATATGAAACAGTAGATATCCTTTAAAATCAAAACTCCAACTTTCGAAATGACTAAAACTCAAAACTAGAAACTAAATGTGAATGATTCATCCAAAAGGAAATCCTACAGATTAAAGTTAGGAAAACACAGTGGATATAATAAATATAAAAACAACAAAGAAGTTGCAAAAAAAAAGGAAAAGGAAAAAAGAAGAAATAGGGAAGAATAAACAAACAGTGCATTTTTTTCCAAAATAAATTAGTCTTCATGAAACTGAAAGATTTCAACTCCTAGACAGGAAATGTTCACCCAAGCTGAGCATCGTGAATGGGAAAGCAGCAACACAAGATAGGTCACAAATTAGTAGTCAGCAGGCATAATTCTACATGCAAGATTTTCTCACTGCATCTTCAACCACCATGGGAAAAAAATAGATTCTGGTGTTGAAATTGGCTTTTCTTATCTGCCTAGCTGACATTAAAAGAGTAAGATTCTTCCAGTGGGTATGATTCGATTACAGGTGGCTTTTGACTGCAAGAGGTTATCATTGATTGGTTGTAGAAGGGGAAGACAAAGTAAAACACAAAGAGGACCCCTGATCTTCTATTTCTGACTTGCAACTTGAAGATGTCACGGCAGAGATGCAGTAGTAGTTTCTAGATGGCAAACAGTGCTAAAATGATTCCAGAACTGCAATGAATCAAATTCTAAAGATGATTTTGGAAAAGACATTTCCTATGGAATCCACCTATTCAGAACTCCAGAATTCAGCAGACTGACGATGTGTTTTATGTTTTGTGAGAGCCTACATAGAGAACCCATCAATTCAGTACAAGTGTTATATCCTACAGATCCTTAAACTGAGTACATTTCAAAGCATGAATTTTGTAATAAATTTGTTGTATGGTAACAGAAAGGGAATACAACACTGAGGCGGGTAGATCTCTCCACTTTACAAAAAGGAGAAAAGATGATTTCATATGCAGGATCAAAGATAAAACAGAATTGGAATTTTTACCAGGATCAATATAATCTAGAGGATATAGAGTAGTGGCTTTCAAGTTCTGGTGTCAGAATTATTTTCTTTTATTATTATAAAGTTATCAGTTGTTTATAGAAAAGTAAAAATTATGACAATATTTTTTATTTTTTAAATTTTATTTACTTATATCTTTATTGAATCACTATGAGATACAGTTACAAAGTTTTCATGTTTGAGTTTCAGTCATACAATGATCAAACACCCATCCCTCCACCAGTGCACATTTTCCACAACCAATGTCCCCAGTAGCCCCCTCCCCATCCCATCACTCCCCCTGCCTCTATGGCAGACAATTTTCCCCATACTTTCTCTCAACTTTGGAGCATTATGGTTTGCAATACAGATACTGAGAGACTATCACGTTTGGTCCTTTATCTACTTTCAGCACACGTCTCCCATCCTGAATGATCCCTCCAACCATAATTGACTTAGTGATCCCTTCTCTATTTCAGCTGCCTTCTCCCCCAGCTCATGAGGCAGGCTTCCATCCATGGAACAATATTTCTGACCCTTTTCTCTGCTGTCCTTGGGTTTCAGCCTCATATTACGTTATTTTATATGCCACAAATGAGTGCAGTCATTCTATGCCTGTCCTTCTCTTTCTGACTCATTTCACTTAGCATTATACTCTTCATGACCATCCACTTATCAACAAATTTCATGACTTCATCTTTCCTAACAGATGCATAGTATTCCATTGTCTAGATGAACCAAATTTCTTTAGCCAATCATCTGTTCTCAGGAACTCGGGTTGCTGCCAGATTCTGGCTATTGTGAATAGTGCTACAATGAACATACAGGTGCAGATGTCTTTTCTACTGTGTGTTTCTGCACCCTCGGGATATATTCCCAGAAATGGTATTGCAGGGTCATATGGAAGCTCAATTTCTAGTTTTTGAAGGAATGGCCATATTGTTTTCCAAAAAGGTTGGACCAGTCAGCATTCATACCAGCAATGAGAGTCCTTTTCTTCCCACCCCCATACCAGTGCTGGATGTTCTTGTTCTAATCATCAGGGAGATGCAAATCAAAACAACAGTGGGATATCATCTCATACCACAGATACTGGAACACTTCAAAAAGAACAAGAATTTGGCAAGAATGGGGCAACAACCACTGCCTTATGAGTTGAGGGGAAAGGCAGCTGGAATAAAGAAGGGATCGCTAAGTCAATGATGGTTGGTGGGATCATTCAGGATGGGAGATGTGTGCTGAAAGTAGATAACGGACCAAATGTGATAGTCTCTCAGTATCTGTATTGCAAACCTCAATGCCCCAAAGTAGAGAGAGAGAGTATGGGGAAAATTGTCTGCCACAGAGACAGGGGGAAGGGGGATGGGGTGTGGTTACTGGGGACATTGGTTGTGGAAAATGTGCACTGGTGGAGGTTTGGGTGTTTGATCATTGTATGACTGAAACACAAACATGAAAGCTTTGTAACTGTATCTCATGGCAATTCAATTTTAAAATTATTTTATTTATTTATTTATTTATTTTTTGGTAGGAGTACTGCTATTTATTCAGCCACTGATTAGCTGATTGAATTGGGCATGAACTCCACCTTAATACTATTTATTTATTTTTTTCTTTTTGTATTTATTTATGGAATCACTGTGGGAAAAGTTACTAAGCTTTCAGGTTTAAGTCTCAGTCATACAATGATCAAACACCTTTCCCTTCCCCAGTACTCAATTTTCACCACCAAGAACCCCAGTGTACCACCACCCCTCCAAATGCCTGTGAGGCAGATGATTTCTACTTAACTCTTCTCTACATTGATTGCATTCATTATTTCGACAAAAGATGTACCATTATTGTTTAGAATTTCCCCCTAAACAATCAGAATTGCTGAAAAGGCATTGTGAAATATTTTGTTTTCTATAGCTGGTTATGAGAATCATATAATGTCACGCGGCCACGATTTTGGATTTCTGCAAAGAGCCAGATAATTACGACATTGGTTTCTATGTGTCTGGTGTTATGGCCGTGCTGGAGAGCCGCTCGTGGGGGGAGGGGGGCAACTCGTGACCTCAGTAGGGCGTGAAGGACGAGCCAGTACCGCCCTCCTTCCCATGAGACTGCAGTTGCCCCGTGACAGCTGGCTTGTACCTAGGTTTTCTATAAGCTCTGAGGCGGCGGCCACCTTGCTGCCAGGGGGAAAAAGGCGGAAGGAAGCAACACCCTTTTCCTCCTGGGGAGGCATGGCACTGTAGTTTAACGCATGGTCCATGCACTTTTCTGCCACAAGCTTCCAGGCTCTGGATTAAGTCCTTTTGCCTCTGGAGCCATAGCTGTGCTAGAGAGCCGCTTGTGGGGGGCAACTCATGACCTCGGTAGGGCGTGAAGGACGAGCCAATACTGCCCCCCCTTCCCATGAGACTGCAGTTGCCCCATCACCGCCGGCTCATACTGGGCTTTCCAATAAGCTCTGAACTGGTGGCCACCTTGTATGCAGTCCAGATGCATTTCTGCCACTGCCAAAAGCCGCTGGGTTTCAAGATTTGTTTCTGAGTCTCCGGTATCATGGCCATTAATCAGCTTGATCAGGAGCCCGAGAGGCCATTTGTAGGCAGCGACTTGAGGTTTGTTGGGATGGGGAGAAAGAGTCGGCTCCACCCCCATGTGGTGAGGCCCCATGTGTCTCATCACTGCAGCCCAAACCTGAATGTCCAGTGGCCTCTGGAGGACGGTGGTCACCAGGCCGCCAGGGGGAACAGGCCCAGGCACAAAACCTATTCCCACCTGGAGTGGCCCAGAGCCAGTAACCTACTGCAGGAACAGTACGCATTTCTGCCAAAAGTCTTTGGGTTCTGAGATTCGCTTCTGAATCTCTGCGATCATGGCCATTAAGCAGTTCGATCAGGAACCAGAGAGGCCATACCTCCAATTATATAGCTGATCCAGATGTGGCTTGTGGGTGTGTATCCCACATACCTAACTTTTGGCCGCTTACTTTCTTGGTAAACTTTGCCCCAAGTTTCTGGGGTCTGTCCAAAGGCACAGCAGCAATTTTGGGGTATCTGAAAGTCTGACGTTGCCATCAGGCTGCTGATGCACTCACCTCACAGGTACAGATTGACCTGCTGGTGGTACCATACCCCCATTAAAAATTATTTTAAATAAAATCTTCTCTATTACTAAAAAAATGTGAAGAGCAATAGAATACTATAAATTAGACACACTTTAACTAGGATGAATAGAAAGCCTAAATGTAAAAAAGAAAGAAAGGTAACCATTTCCTATATAGAGGAATTCCTTATTGGTCTGATGTGATCTACTGGTAGAATTTTGATCCTATTTATCATGAGATGCTTCTAAAACCACAGACTGGAAAAGTCCTAAATTAGGCAAACGGCATGGTCTTCGATGCCTTTTCCAGAGTAGGTTCTAGTTTGTTGAGAAACAGCTGGGAAACAAAGAATTTAAGGGGCATATTCTGTGAAGTATTGGTTGCTTAAAAACTAGGTAGCAAACAGAGGGAGAGAAGCTGTCATCGTGTAAGAACAACACCTCACTGACACTCTGTGGTTTTCTGTATCAGTGTATTTGATCTAAAAATTATACATATATTGAGATTTTCCCAGAATGTATGATTTTCTAACATGATGTCTTTGGTACACATAATGAAGCTGTTAGGCCAGAACAATGATATTCTCAGCAAAGAATGAAAGTATATTATCCTATACCTGTTCATTTTTCTTAAACCTACTCAAAGCACGCTTCCAGACAGAATAAAGAATTCTTTATTTCCTAACCCACAACTAGCCCCCATAATGGTGAATTGCATCATGTATATGACATTCCCCATAGTCACAATGTGCATGATCCGGCTAGGGGCAAGTGGGCTATACCCTAGAGAAAAGGTTGTCAAGACCAAAGCATACGAAAGCATAAGATATAGGAAAGCCATGTCTTCAATGTGCCTGTTTATTTAAAGCCCACGTCTACTTCCCAAGACATTCATAACAGGATATCATAGAAACTGAGACAGAGGATTGATCCTCTGAGAAGTATTGAGAGACTCTCCCTAAAGAACCTGAGGATCTCTCCAGAGGTGCATCTTCTGTTTGCTGTTGCAAAGATCCAGAGCTAGATTGAAGCAGAGCAAAAGCCTTTGGTGAATCACATCAGCTAACTCTGACTCTTAAGGACTAAGTGAATTTTTACAAATGGAAATAATAAACCCAGAGGAAATATTTTGAACATGAATATGTAAACACTGAAATCAAATGCAATCATGAGAAGTCATAATTTAAGACTAATAAGGAATAAATTATGCTGGAATGCAGAACTAGCTTTGTTCCTCACCGTAACTGCAGCTACATGTAACTATAGACTCCAGGATATAATCTAATGAGTCACTGCAGAACTGACCTCCTAACTTGGCTAGGAGTATAAATAGATAAATAACTTTAGCTGTAAAATGAATAAAGTTCTTTGCAGGAGCTATACATTTCTTGCTCAAAATGCATCTCATATTTTTTTCTTCCTCTTCTACTTTTTTACGGCTCAGAAACAACAAAGACTTGTTAATTCCTTGGGATACATTTGACCCAGATTTGCTGATCTCAATACTATCATTTTTCTCCCTCAAAGATAATGCAGAAAAACAATTTTGGGTTTGGAAAGCAGGTCTTTATTACTTGTTATCACAATGTCTTTTTTTCTTTCCTTCTACTTAAAATTTCAGGTTCAGTTCAGTGACAGCATATGTGAAATCAGTTATTACATTATGAAGACATTATTTTTTCTGTTGTTGCTGATGTAATAACCAAATTAATTTTTTTTCTGAAATTTTTACCTCACTTATGCTTTCTTTTTATGTTTCTGAGATGAATGCTATTCATGCTTCCTATATTCTATCTGCCCAACTTTCTCAAAGGACCTAAAGTTTTTTTTTTAAAAAAGCATATTTTTACAGAGGTAGATAACTGAAGTCACATTTCCCATGCTAAAGCCAGTTCCTTATCCACATAAGATCTGAATCTGATGCCTTTGAGTTTTCCATGTTCTTAATCCTGAGCAATTTGCCATACTCTATCTTGACAATTTTTGGTATAGATATTACCTTCTAATTTTTCTGTTTTCAACACCCTTATCACCTACATTATAGTAGGCACTCTCCTAAAGCAGTCTCCAACAATTCTTGCCTCTTGATTTTCACATTTGTTGGATAACACTGGGTTGCCTTGTTGCTCCCACAGGGAGCTTACGGTTTTATTAAGACACTTCCACAACAGTGCAACTGAGACACACCCAATTCCACCAAGCAATAATAATTCTAAATTTCTTTTCCCTTTCCTTTATGTCATTTGTATGGTTCATTTAGCAATGTCATTTTTGGATAGACACAGGAAGACAGTTGATGCTATGCTATGTACCACAGGAGCAAATTGACTCCAAAATAATATTTACTCCTGGGCATCCATATTTACTTAAGCCTCAGTTGCCCTTAGCAAGTAGCACTCCAAGAACAGGGTCCTGACAAGGGATTGGATGGACCCGGGACAAGCTGTAAGCTACCCTGGCATCAAAATGGGCCAGGCCAAGTGCTATAATACTTAACTATAAGACTAGCCTGAGAACTGTGGTCTGAAATATATAATGAGATGTCCCCAGGAAGAGCCAAACTTTAAGCTTAATATATCTCTTACTGTGCAAAACGGACATTGATATAATTATAAGAAGTAAATATTCTATTTACTTTAAATGGTTTAAATGGATTACTAGCTGAGGAAAGGTGAAAGCAATATACCCTGGATGGAATGGCTCCCTTAAGCAGAACTCCTAGTAATCTTGCATACTTTCCTTAGATGAGATTCTGTCCTTGAGTTAATCACCTGAAGGAGTAGCCTTTACCTCTCTTTGTTGTTATGATAATGTTCAATCCCACCTTTGTATCCCCATCCTATGCAACTGTGCTGTAAGGGGCAAGAGGAGAAAAACTACTTGGGCAGAAGAATTATGCTGGTAGAGAGACTTGTAGGTTGGAAGAGGGATTTGTAGTAGGTAGACAGGACTCTGGGAATGAGATGCTGAGAGGGAGATGAAGACTAGATGCTGAAGACCAGATGCCAAAGACCAGATGCCAAGGGCTAGATATTGAGGACATCTAGAAGGTCGATGATGAGATGTTGAAGACGAGGAGAACTGAGACTTTGGAGACTGAGTTTTGCGAGGAGACTAGGATGATGGAACTCTGATGACCGGGACTACAGCCAACACTATGACCATGACTGCACCATAAAGGGAGAGATCAGATGACGCTGGGGAGAAGAGAGAAATAAACGGACTGCTGACCAGCCCAGGGCCCGGTTACTATTTCTGTGTACATTGCCCGTCCTTCACACATAGTCCGGTCTGGGGAGGCGGCCTTTAGCCACTGAATGCTCAAGTCCTGCGTGTCCACCCTCTTCTGGCCCACCATTTTTCTTTTTTTATTGAAGCTTACATACATTCTTTTTGTTGTTGTTGTTTTAATGTTGGAGTACTTCTACTTATTCAGTGTTTATTAAGATGATTGAATTGGGCATGAACACATTAATTTTTTTTTAGTTTAAAAAATGTTTAGTTGGATATCTGTGAGATAGACCATTACAAAGCTGTTCATAACTGGGTTTCAGTCATATAATGATCTAGCACTCATCCCTCCACAAGTGTACATTTCCCACCACCAATGTTTCATGTTTCCCTAATACCATCCACCAATTCCTCAACCGCCACCCCAGCCTCCCTCAATGGGAGGCACTTTACTTCTTGCTCTCTCCTCTCATGATCTCTTGTGCATTATGATCTGGAATACAGATGCCAAGAGGTCATGGTGTTTGTTCAAGGCTTGATCACTTTACATCCCATTACTCATCGATTTGCTCAAATGGGTGCCAATAAAGTCTCCATTCATCCCTGTCCAATGCTAGTTGTAGCCCAATGGTGTCTGCTCATTCTAGGAACAAGAAGAGCCTCAAACTAATCGTTCAGGGTCTTGACAAAGAAGGCTGACCATCTCATAGGTGGGCAACTTGGCGATCTTTTGACATCCCGTGGAATCCAGTTGGTAATGACTCTAGTTCAGCGGTCATCTCCAAATCTCATTACATGTCCAGTCCATCTGATTTTCAAAGCCTTGGCAAAACAAGACAGCGTCCCTGATTCTTGACCGTTGACAAAGGTCAGAATTCCAGATTCTTTCTCTTATTTGAGTGAAGTGTGATACTTGAAGCATAGCCCTTTTGATTCCTCTTTGGGAGACCTGAATAGCATTCTCATCCTGTTTTCATAGGGCCCAGGTCACTGAGGCATATTTTAATGCAGGAAAAACAGTGGAATCGAAAAGATGTGCCTGGAACCGGAGGTTCTTCATCCTCTCAGCTATTTTTTTGATGCCCTTGAAGGCATTCCAAGCCGCTCTCTTCCTCCTGTGCAACTCAGGTGCCAGGTCATTCATCATGTTGACTTCTCTACCTAGGTACACATAACTGTTGCATTCAGAGATGTTCGTGACATTGAGAGTGAATGGAATGTCAGGAATGAGACTGTTTCCTATAAACATTGTCTTCTTGAGATTCAGCTGTAGTTCAACCATTCTACTCTCACAGTTGAAGTCAAGGAGCATTTGTACCGCTTAGATGTTTGGTGTTATTAGAACAATGTTATCAGAGAAGTGGAGGTGGTGTAGTTGCCAACCATCTATCTTCACTCCCATTCCTTCCCATTCCAGTCGTCACATGATGTTCTTGAGGGTGGCACTGAAGAGTTTCGGTGAAACATTATCACCTTGTCAAACCCCTCTCTTGACATGAATGATTGCGTCCTTGTAGAATGGTGAGATCCTGGTAGTGAATCCGTAATACAACTCACAAAGGATCTTGATGAATTGAGTCAAATGCCCTGTTTGGCTAGGGTTTTGATGACTGCTTCTGTCTCAACAGAATCAAAGGCCTTTTTAAATCAATGAACCCAGCTTGTTAAACAGAGCGGCAACTTGAAATCCTGAGAAACCTCAATGTGCTTGGTTATAGTGTGGATATGGTCGATTGTGCTGAAACCTTTTCAGAACCCAGCTTGTTCGCAGGGTTGTCCTTCATCTAGTGTTTTTCTAATCCTATTCAGGATGACTTGAGTGAACAGTTTGTAGAAGACAGCGAACAGGCAAATTGGGCGATAGTTGTCAATGTTGTAGATGTCTCCCTTCTTGTACAGTAGTACAGTCCTGCTGGTTTCCTATTGGGATGAAATTTTGCATTCAGACAGGTAGCGTGTGAAGAGCCGAGTCAGCGTATTGATGAGAACTGGCAGGAGATTCTTCAGGTATTCGGGTCTGACCTTGTCTGCGCCAGGTGCTGTTTTCTTCTTTACTGACAAAATGGTGTGTCGAATTTTGGAAGAGAGAACGTTGGGAACGACATATCCATGCTGTGGAATTTGGTATGTGGGCAGGTGGACATGGTTACCGAAGAGATCTGCGTAGAAATCATGGAAAATCTTTTCCATTGCCCTTCTGGAAGATGTGATAGATCCATCAGGATGTCGGAGGGCAGTCATCTTGGTCTTGTAGTTGGTGAAGGGCAGGCAGGCTTTGTGAATGCTTTTTCCAACTTCTGCTACATCTGCCAGCACTGATACTCTTCTCTCTTTGAGGTCTTCCTTGATTGCTTCTCTGTACTGCTTTGTGAGCTCGGACATTCGCTTGCAGTTGCCTGAAGCTAATGCCAAGCCACGCTGGTAAATGAGCTCAAGAGTTTTCGAAGATAGGCACCTTTTTGTGGCTCTCTCTCTCTCCATATTCTTCGCACAATCATGGAGGTGTTGAACCAGTCGATCATATCTATGGTCAATTTGTCAATGACAGCATCTTCCCATGTTGCTGCAATAGTGCCAAAGAGATTCCAGTGGGTGGTTGTTCTGGGAGTTTTCTTCCTAAACTTTGCAGCCCTTTCTCCCCACTCCATGAAGTAGAGTTTCGCATGAAGGAGACTGTGGTCCGATCCCATATGGAACTTTGGGACAACAGCGACATTGGTCAGGCAAGGCCATTGATTGAAAATGATGTAATCTATTTCATTGTGGAACCTTCCACCGGAAGACTCCCATGTTCAACATTTAGATTCAGCTTTCTGGAACTGTGAGTTACAATGGATGCTCTTGGTTGACATGATGAGCTCAAACAGTCTCTCACTCTGTTCGTTTCATTCTAGACTATGGGTCCTGATATAGAGTTCTTTGCCTGATATTCTCAGTCCTATCTTGGCATTAAAATCACCGACAATGATCTTATAGAAGATGTGGTCTTCTTTTTTAGAACTTCTCCAGCTCCATGTAGAACTTCTTAATTTCTTCTTCATCATAATTAGATGTTGGTGTGTAGACAACGAAGATAGAAACTGCTGACATTGAGCCACATTTATTCAAGTGTAATCGTCCAATTCGGGTTGTTAGGCATTCGAATGAATCAATGCTTATGGCCAAGTTCATGTTGACAAGGACACCAACACCACCGACACCTCTCTTGTCACATTTTCTGAGGAACAGTTCTTCTCCATTATCGAAAACAGCATGATGTAATTGATACCTTCTCATTTCGGTAAGACCAATGATGTTGTACTTGATCTTTCACACTTGGTACAGTCATTTTTGTCCTTCTTCATTTTGGCAGCCTAGTTCGGCCTTGATATTTCATCAGCCTCTCCTTCCTCATCCTTCTTAATGCTGCCATATTGGTGACTGTTTCAGGGTCAGGGGAATGAGATCCATTGTATTTACTGGTTTAGGCATATTGAATACTCCATGGAAAGCTTGCCAGGCCCTGCATGCAGGCGGGATATTCTCGATAGCTTGCTAGGCTCTCTGAGAGAAATAGAGGCATTTAGGGTGGCCTCTAATCACCCTTGCAGGTGTTCCCATGGTTCAAACCATATTTGAACCCTATCAAATATGGTGCACTAATCTTGGAAAGTGGATATTAAGTTTCTTATGACGTGTCACGGCATTTAGGGCATTCAGTATTTTTTTTTATTTTTGGGTCACACCCGGCAATGCAAAGGGATTACTCCTGATTTTGTGCTCAGGAATTACCCCTCTCGATGCTCAGAGGACCATACAGGATGCTGGGAGTCGAACCCGGGTTGCCGCGTGCAAGGCAGGTGCCCTACCTGCTGTGCTATTGCTCCAGCTTCGGCATTCAGTATTTTTATAGTGACGGGAAGCCTGAGTAGATTTTCTATTGGTGGACACTTTGGGGTGTGAATGTGACTGCTGAGACTTCCAGAAGGAGAGGGATGTGGGAAGTAGTAGCCCACCCTGACCAAAAGAAAGCTGAAGATTTCCGTCATAAAAACCCACCTGCCTGAATGTTTAACAGATTATATCTTGGTGAGGTTCATCCTGAGATGGTGGAGTCAGGCAGGGGTTATGGCAGCAGTTTTGGATTGTGAAAACAAGTGACTGATGGGGACTCTATTTGGGAGGGCCTCAGGCCAACCCGCCCCCCTCCAATTTACCTCAATCTATTCAGTCGTGTGTGTGTCCAAGATTAACTGCGGATTTTTATCTCTTTTGAGATTTATTTATGGGTCTCTGAAGCAAGGTCGGTAGTAGAGCTTACAGGGTGACACTAGAGTTGGTTCGTGGGGGTAACTGCCACTGTTTCCAAGAGTATTGGGAAGTGGGGTGAGATAGCCCATCCCAACTTTGTTCTGCCATGTGCAATTCTGAGATTAGCTGTGGTTTTTGATCTCTTTCAAGATTTATTTATAAGACCTATAAATAAGCTTGTATAGCTGAACCAAAGGTGTTTTGTGGGTGTGGCTCCCACATACCTAACTTTTATCCGTTCAGTTTCTTGATAAACTTGGTCCCAACTTATTGGGGTCTGGCCAAAGGCACAGTGGCAATTTGGAGGTATCGGGATGCCTGATGTAGGTTGACCTGCTGGTGGTACCATACCCCTGATTTTCATGTTCTTAACAGGATCCTCAGTAAGGGAATTTTGCAAAAGTGACAAAGAATGATGTTCAAATATATACCATAAAAGTCAAAGTGTCTGTTCCTTGCTTTCTCAATTTTTTTTTGCAGGGGCTGGGATGTGGGTGGCACACAAGCCGCTGGCAGGGCTTGAGGGACATATCGGGTGATGGATAGAACCAGGATCATCCACAACCACATACAAGACAAACATGTTACTCACTATACTATGGCTCTGGCCCTCCAGACATTCTCTAATATAACCCAGACTGGGAGGATACTCAAGCAGCCTTGTGAAGTTCTCTCTATGGTAAAGGACTGAAGCCTTTCACAAACAACCAGCAATGACTTTCCAAGATGTGAGTGAACCATCTTGAGTAGTAGATCCTATGGTTCCTAACAAGACTGCAAATGACCAGTTTCAATAAAAATCTTGACAATTTTATGAAATGTCTAGAACTAGAAATACCATTTAAAATGGACCTGGACCTCTGACTCAAAAACTACAAAAGATAATAGAAAGCAAAATGTAGTGGAAACTTTATGTTCTTCGAATCAAGTTTCAAAATTAACTTTTATAGTTAAACTAAAATATAAGACAGTAGTGTAAACATTTTGTTTATCTATTTATTAAATAATTGGGCCATGAATTGCCATACATAGATGAGTTGTATTATATATGCATGCTCCTTATCAGTTGAATTATAAGAACAAAATTGTGTGCAAAAAGATTTTTAAGATAACGGAATACAAAATTCTTGTAAAAGGGTTCCCAGTGCTTGCCACGCATTTGACACTGAATAAATGTTAGTAATTGTAAGGAGAAGGTGGAAAGGATGAAGTATAATATTACCACTATTATAGTACCTGATCAATTAATTTGAGCAAAGTTTATTAATGTAGGTAGCTGATCCAGCATCAAATTCAGATCTATTTGATTATAGTATCTATTCTCTTCATCAAATGGCTTCAATTAAATGATACACAATTGAGTCAAGCAATGAAATGGAATGAAACACAATTTTATTTATTTTTGGAGGGTCACATCCATCAATGCACAGGGATTACTCCTGGCTCATGCACTCAGGAATTACTCCTGGGGGTGTTTGGGGGACCATATGAGATGCTGGGAATTGAACCCAGTTGGCTGCATGCAAGGCAAACTCCCTACCTGCTGTGCTATCCCTCTATCCTCTGAAATACAATTTTAAAAGCACCTATTTCTTTTTTAGCAGTTGAGATGGAAAAAAATAAAATTATTGCATTTTTCAGATATAGTAGTGAATGAAGTCAGGGAATAATATTTTTAAGTGCAACTAATTTGGAAAAAAAAAACCCTGAGATGAAAACCCATGCAAAATGAAGTGAGAACACAAAGGAGAAAATCGCCAATAACTGCTTTTAACTTAGTTTTATCTCTAGTCTTTTTTATCCAGGTCCTGGACTTCATATATACCCCATACTATTCCTTGTAGGTTTCCCTTGAATTGCACCAATTGCTAAATATTTTATAGGCTTAATATAAAATGCTTACTCCCAACATTCACAAATCAGCATGCTGCACTCCAGACAATTGCTTTTGAAGTGCAGCACTTATAGATCCGTGACCACAAGCATTTGGTACAAAGATTAGTAGATTGACTTTAGTGGCCTATAATCCCCATGGCTTGCTGCAGTGTTGTCTCCAGGTTTTCTTTCAAAGTTGAATGCATGATGGAGGAAATAAATAAGCCAATAGTGAGCAAATAGTAGGAAGTTTTCTAACAATGATATCAATGAAGTTGTGATGAGTTTTCTTGCAGGGTAATATCTTCCAAAGAACCTATCTCCATAAAGTTACAGTTGCTTAACCAAATTTATTTCTCTTGCCGTAAAGAGTAAAGAAGGAAACCTTATTTTTTTCTTCAAACAGAGTTTAACTCAGAATTGAAAAAATGCTAATTTAGCAAAAGGTTTTTACTTTAATATCTGTGGCATTCTGTAGATAAAGTGCTTTGATCCAAGGAGATTTCATTTTGATCACTGACAGGCTCTGGCTAACAAGCATTCATGAGAGTCGCAGGTGGAACATCCCCCAAACATCACTTTTTTTTTTTTTTACTTTTCCCTTGCAGCTATTGCTCCAGGCTTAAGCCCAACTAGTCAATGGACTCAAAACTATAAAATGCTTGTGGCAGCAGGACAAATGAACATTTGGTTTTCATTGAGCTTTCCTTCACTATCCAAGCTTTAATTACCTACTTGTCATTGTACCCCAGGTTGTAAAATTGTCTGAAGAGCAAATTGGCATCCAGAGTCCATAAGATATAGAAAAAGATAGTAGTTAAAATGGGGGGGGGGGGAAGGGAGAGTCATATCTTGCCTTGTAAACTCAACCAATTTGATCTGTGGGACATTGACAAGCTATAAATATGGAACTGCATGATGTGATTTTTATAGGCATTTTATGGGTATAATAACCAGGAGAATTGTCCATGACTGAAATGCAGGTGTGTTTTATGGAAATGATCCCTTTGGTTGGTTCTGTCTCAATAGTCTTCCTTTGAAATCTTTATCCATAAATTATTTAGCTATTCCTGATTATACATAAAAATATATTTTTCTGTCCTTAAGAGTAGAGTCAAAATGAACTTGAAATCTTAGTTTTGTTGTTTTTATACTAATTACTGTTTTTACTGCAATCCATTTATACTTAATGATGCATCCTCAAAATGACTACGATTTTAAGATCTAAATGATTTTATATTTTTTATAAGTTTAGATTCTTTTAACCTTTTATATATAAAAGGAGAAGGGAGAAATTATAAGACATGGTTCATTTCCTAGGTTAGAATTGAGCAGTTTGCAACTTTCTTAATTGAAAGTTGGACCCCTCCACCATCCTATTTAATTCTTTTAAACTCATTCAGACAGCCAAAGAGACATTTGAACAAGTCATTACCACATGTGAATGCATTATCTTGGAAATTGATTAATCCATCATGTGAATGTTTTTTACCAGCCTACAGCAGACAACAAAATTTTCATGAAAGCCCATTGTATGTGGGAGGGACAATACCGTGGACAAGCACTTTCAATCACTCCAAGTCTCAGTTAATCTTTATTTGGAGTTGGTTTGATTATGCTCTGGAGTTTAGCAAGATTGGAAACACGGTGGAATCAAATCAAGCATGTATTCCTTGTACATCAGAGCAAAATTTTTCTGAACTGTTAGGTGGCTAGAAGTAAGGGATCATGTGTTCAATGTAGGATCCAAAAGCACTGCTGGCATAGTGGATGTAAAACCAAATCATTCCCGGCCCTTTCTTTTTCCTTGCTTTGTCCTCCCTTCCTCAGTAACCAGATCGACCAAAACTTTCATAAATTTTATTTTGTAGTTTTAGAGTAGTAACTAGATAATAAGATGTCTTCCGGGTAGATTAGAAGAAGTCACACATATTAATGCTTTACAACCAATTTATAGTAATTCCTGATTTCAAAATTCAATTTTAATGATGAAGAACAGATTTAGAGAGTTTAAGGAACTTGCTCAAGGTCACTAACAACTAAAGACTGACTTTATCACTTAGACAAAATTTTACAATACATAACGATTCTCTTAATTGTATGTTATCTCCATTTTGATTAGCTGAAGTCAGCTGCTTGCAAAGCAAACAACTTACGTGATATACTATCCCTCAGGCCCACCAGAAGTATCAATTGACACCAAAATCAGAGTTTATTTCTCTCTTGGGGGAAAGGGATAGTCAGCAGTGTTCAGAGCTTATTCCTGGCTCTGTGCTCAGGAAAAACTCCTGGCAGTATTTATACGACCGTATATCACTGTATCAATGACATTCTGTTGTTCATCCATTTCTTCGAGCAGGCACCAGTAAGTAACATCTCCTTCGCCCTGGCCCTGAGATTTTAGAAAGTACCACATTCGAGTCTCTTTCAGGGTCAAGAGAATGAGACCCATCATTTTTACTGGTTTTTGGCATATTTAATACGCCACGGGGAGTTTGCCAGACTCTGCCATGTGGGCAGGACACTTCTTTTGCTTTGTGTGTATGTGTGTGTGTGTGTGTGTGTGTGTGTGTGTGTGTGTGTGTGTAAAATGCACTGATTTTTATTTATTTATTATGCATATACATTTTCTTTATTTTATTTTTTCTTTTTAAATTTTTAAATTCTATTGAATCACCGTGAGATAGTTACAAGTTTCATGTTTGGGTTACAGTCACACAATGATCAAACACCCATCCCTCCACCAATGCACTTTCTCCACCATCAATATTCCCGATATACCCCCCTTTCCCACCCTCCCCCTGCCTCCATGGCAGACAATTTTCCCCATACCCTCTGTTTACATTTGGGCATTGTTTTGCTATATAACTACTGAGAGGCCATCATGTTTGGTCCTTTATCTACTTTCTGCACACATCTCCCATCTCAACAGATTCCTCCGCCACCGTTTTCTTAGTGATCCCTTCTCTATTCCAGTTGCCTTCTCCCCTTTGCTCATGAGGCAGGCATGGGCAGGACACTTTCAGTAGCTTGCCAGGTTCTCCAGAGTAAGGACTAGATAATAAGATGTCTTCCGGGAGCTGGGTTTTATAGTCTCTGGGTCTTGGCCTTTGATGGGATTACACTGCGCTGGGGGAAGTTGGTGGGTGTAACGCCTATATACTGGAAGATAGGGGATCTGGGTGGAGGAGTCCCAGTCCCAATCTGAGCAGGCTTGGAGATCTAAGCCCCAGGTCTCACACACCTAGGTTCTTCTGCCAGTTCCTTCATGCGTGAGGATTGTCCAAATGTGTGGAGAGAGGTCTTAAGCATGGCTGTGGCTGGAACCGGGGTCTTCAGCTGCCGGGGCTCTGCTCAACCTTATATGGTGCCTGGATACAACCAGGTGGGCAGCATGTAGTTCAAGCACAATCTATACTGCACTGTCTCTCTGGTCCCCAAAATGGCATTTTTTCATCATTGTATGTAGTAATGATCAAAGTTACAGTATTAAAAATGAAAATATTTTACCAAAATGCTAAAAATAATTGAAAATTATACTTTTATTTTATTATTCAAAGAAACTCTGACATTACTAGCAACACAACAGTAGCCGAAGACTTCAACATCGCCTTAACACCTCTGGATAGAACAACAAGAACAAAACTCAACAAGGAAATATTGGCTTAGAAAGAAGAAATAGAAGAGAGAGGGCTTATAGAACTATATAGGAGTTTACACTCTCAAAAGAATGAGTACACATTCTTCTCCAGTGCACAAGGAACATTATCAAAAATAGACCATGTGGTAGTACACAAAATATACCTCAATAAAATAAGAAAGATAGAATAGTATCAACAATCTTTTCAGACCACAATGCACTGAAAATAGAAGTGAATCACACACAGATAGGGAGAACCAAATCAAACACCTGGAAATTAAACAACTCAATTTTGACCAACTAGTAGATCAGGAAGGACGTCAAGACGAAATCAAAAGATACCTGGAAACAAATGAGAATGAAGACACGAGCTACCAGAACCTATGAGATGCAGCAGAAGCCATGTTAAGGGGGAACTTTATAGCTTTGCAAGCATTTCTCAGGAAGAAAGGGCCCACAAAAAAACTTGACTTCACAGTTCAAGATATTAGAAAAGAATGAACAAAAGCAGCCCAATTCAGGCAGAAGGAAAGAGATCATAAAACTTAGAGCAGAAATCAACGACATGAAACCAAAGAAACAATCAAAGATCAATGAAACCAAGAGCTGGTTCTTTGCTAAAATAAACAAGATAGATAAACCACTAGCAACACTCAAAAAGAAAGAGAGAGAGAGAGAGAGAACCCTAATAAAACGGATCAGAAATGAGAAGGGGTGATATCACAACAGAAACCAAAGAAATTTAAAAGACCATCAGAGATTACTTTGAAAGTCTGTATGCCATGAAACAAGAGAACCTAGAAGAAATGGATAAATTCCTGGATTCCTATAATCTCCCAAAGCTGAATCAAGAAGATATAGAGTACCTGAATAGACCTATTAACATCAAGGAAGTTGAAACTGTAATCAAAAGTCTTCCCAAAAACAAAAACCCAGGACCAGATAAATTCACTAGCGAATTTTTTCAAATATTTAACGAGGACTTATTGCCTGTTCTTCTCAAACATTTCCAGGAAATTGAATAAACAGAAACTCTCCCAAATAGTTTCTCTGAAGCCCATATCTCCCTAATAGCAAAAGGGGAAAAAAACACAAGAAAAAAAAACTACAGGCTGATATTACTGATGAATACAGATGTGAACAACCTCAAAAAAATACTAGCAAATAGAATTCAACAACTCATCTAAAAGATCATACAACATGACCAAGTGGGATTCATCTCGGGGACGCAAGGATGGTTTAACATTTGGAAATCAATCAACATAATCCATCATATCACCAAAATAAAAGATAAAAACCATAGATCATATCAATAGATGCAGATAAAGCATTTGACATGATCCAGCACCCGTTTATGATGAAAACCCTCACCAAAATGGGGATACAGGGGACTTTCCTCAATATAGTTAAAGCCATCTACCACAAGCCTACAGCAAGCATTATCCTCAATAGGGAAAAACTGAGAGCCTTCCCACTAGGCTCAGGGACAAGATAAGAATGCCACTCTCTCTACTGCTGTTCTATATAGTAATTGAAGTACTTGCAATAGCGATTAAGCAAGAAAAAGATATTAAGGGCATTCAGGTAGGAAAGGAAGAAATCAAGCTCTCACTATTTGCAGATGATAAGATACTATAATTAGAGAACCCTAAAATATCTACCAAGAAACTCCTAGAAACAGTAGACTTGTATAATAAAGTTGCAGGCTATATAAAATCAATACCCAAAAGTCCATGGCTTTCCTATATGCAATAGTGAGAGAGAAGAAAGTGACATGAAAAAAGATCCCGTTCACAATTGTACCCCAGAAAATCAAGTACCTAGGAATCAGCTTACTAAGGAAGTAAAGGACCTGTACAAAGAAAACTACAAAAGGCTACTTCAGGAAATAAAAAAGGACACAAGGAAATGGAAAGATATCCCCTGCTCATAAATTGGGAGAATTAGCATTGTCAAAATGACAATACTTCCCAAAGCATTGTACAAATTCAATGTGATCCCCATAACGATACCCATGACATTCTTCAAAGAAATGGAGCAAACACTCCTGAAATTCATATGGAACAATAAGCACCCACGTGTAGCTAAGGCAATTCTTGGGAAAAAGAAAATGGGAGGAATCAACATCCTTAACTTCAAACTGTAGTACAAAGCAGTAATAATTAAAACAGCATGGTACTGTAACAAAGGCAGAGCTACAGACCAATGAAACAGGGTCATATATACTGACATCTCCCCCCCAAGCATATGATCATCTAATCTTTGATAATGGGGCAAGAAATGTGAAGTGGAACAAGGAAAGCCTCTTTAACAAATTGTGCTGGCAAAACTGGACAGCTACATGCAAAAAATGGGCTCAGATCTCTGCCTAACGCCATTTACAAAAATTAGATCATAATGGATTAAAGACCTCAACATCAGACCGGAACCCATAAATTTCATTGAAGACAAAGTTGGTAAAACCTTCCATGACATTGAAGATAATGGTATCTTCAAAGATGTCATGCCACTGGCCAAGTAAGTGAAAACAGAGATAGACAAATGGGACTATCTTAAACTAAGAAGCTTCTGTACCTCCAAAGAAACAGTGACCAAAATACAAAGACAGTCTACAGAATCGGAAAGGATATTCTCCAAATACACATCCGACAAGAGGTTGATATCAAGGATATACAAAGTACTGGTTGAACTCCACAAGAAGAAACCATCCAACACCATCAAAAAATGGGGCAACGAAATGAACAGAAACTTCCTGAAAGATAAAATCCAAATGGATAAAAGGCACATGAGAAAATACTCTACATCATTAATAATCAGGGAGATGCAGATCAAAACCACAATGAGATATCATCTCACTCCAAGAGACTGGCTCTCATCCAAAAGACCAAAAGCAACTGGTGTTGGCATGAATATGGTGAGAAAGAAACTCTCCTTCACTGCTGGTGTGAATGCCGACTGGTTCAGCCCTTTTGGAAAACAGTATAGATGATTCTCAAAAAACTCAAAATTGAGCTTTCATTTGACCCAGCAATACAACTCTTGGGAATATATCCCAGAGAGGCAAAGAAGTATAGTCGAAGTGACATCTGCACTTGTTTGTTCATTGCAGCACTCTTTACAATAGCCAAAATCTGGAAAAAACCTGAGTGCCCTAGAACAGATGACTGGTTAAAGAAACTTTGGTACATCTACACAATGAAATACTATGCATCAGTTAGAAAAGATGAAGTCATGAAATTTATATACAAGTGGTACCTGTACATAAATATATAAATAAGTATATAAATAAGTGGTACTTGTATGGAAGGTATCATGCTAAGCGAAATGAGTCAGAAAGAGAGGGACACACATAGAAAGATTGCATTCATCTGGGGAACATAAAGTAACAAAATAGGAGACTAACGCCCTAGAATAGCCGAGATAAATACAAGGAGGATTGCTCCATGGCTCTGAGGCCAGCCGCACACACTAGGGGAAAAGGCAGCTCAGATAGAGAAGGAACCACTCAAAAGGAGAGAGAGAACAAAAGGGAATGCCCTGCCACAGTGTTAGGGTGGGATGGGGAGATGGGGAGTGGGAAGGATACTGGGATCAGTGATGGTGGAGAATAGGTACTGGTGGAGGGATGGGCATTCATTCATTGTATATTTGAAACCCAAGTACAAAAATTTGTAAGTCTACAACTGTACTTCATGGTGTTTCACTAATAAAAATTTTAAAAAATAAATAAAAAAATAAAAGAGACTCTGAAATTTTTCTCATCCCTTTTATTCCTTTGCTTTTATTCTTGCTTCTATTTTGGTTTGGGTGTTTTTTTAAGGGGGAAAGGGTGTGCTTTTGTTTTAATTTAAAAATTCTAATAACTCAGTAATGCCCAGCTTGTGTCATATGTCATGCCTATCTAGATTATGTCACATGTTCATCTGTCTTTGAAATTGCTACTGACATCCTCTGAAATCATTTTAATCTTTCCTGAAGATGGGGACCCAAAATTTGTTTTTAAAGGATATCATCATTTTCTGGCATCAAGAGAAAGAGAAATGACTTGAAAAAGAAAAAGAAGAAAAGACTCTGTGAGCTGTTTCTGAGCACAGTGGGAGGGAAGAACACAGAACGTGCTCAAGAATGAAGAAAAAGTAGTGGCTGTTACACTCACAATGCAATACGGAATCAAGAGAAAAGATAAGTGTAGCTGAAAAAGGAACTTTTCTTTGCAAAAGGTCTTCCAGGACCTTGTAAAAAAGTAAAAGAAAAAGAAAAAAGAAATATCTCATGCCTTTCACAGAATGTGGTTACATCCACATGTTCTGGAGAAGTAGTATTCCTTGTTAACTTGGAGAGTAGCACCTTCTATCACTCTTCTGGAGATTTAAAAGTGTAGGATCATATTTTAAAAACTCTGAGGATTCTCCAATAATGTCTTCTTTAGCCAAAAATTTCAAATTTATGTTTTCAGGAATTCAAAGAAAGTCAAAATTTGCAAAGCAAATTAATGAGGGCAGAACTTCTTGATCCAGATGATACTTAGAAAGATCCTTAAAGAAAATGCATAGTACATACATAAGCACATATCTATAATGTTCTTAAAAGAGTCACAAGGGTACTCATTTGTGGAATATAAAATAACATACTATGAGACTGACACCCAAGGATAGTAGAGACAGGGTCAGTAATATTGCTCCATGGTTGGTCTCTTGAGCTGGGGAGCTGGAGAGAAGGCACCTGGAATACAGAAGGTCACTAAGTCAATGATGGTTGGAGAGATTGTTCAGGATGGGAGATATGTGCTGAAAGTAGATAAAGGACCAAACATGATAGCCTCTCAGTATCTGTATTGCAAAACATGGAATGGATATTTGACCCATTGTATGACTGAAATTCAAACATGAAAGCTTTGTAACTCTATCTCATGGTGATTCAGTAAAAAAATGCACACACTGAAGAAAAACATGCAGGGCATATGAATAAAGTACCTGTATTTTATGCCATCTTCTTTAACCTAATGAGATTTCTAATTAAAAATATTTCATTTAAAAAAAAGAATTGCAAGGGCATTCAGGAATGTGACATAAGAAAATGAGATAAGAAATATGATTATTTTATATGTTATTTTGTAGAATTAGAAGCATCCAAACAAAGATACACACAACCTGGAGAAAATGAAAAAAAGATTATTGCATAATATTTTCCATATCTGCCTCTAAAATGAGAAAGGTTTAATACTGGAGCGATAGCACAGCGGGTAGGGCGTTCGCCTTACAAGCGGCCAACATGGCCGACCCGAGTTCGATTCCTCCGCCCCTCTCGGAGAGCCCGGCAAGCTACCGAGAGTATTTGATATGCCAGACACAGTAACAACCAAGTCTCCAATGGAGACGTTACTGGGCCTGCTCGAGCAAATCGACGATCAACGGGAGGGCCTTTACCTTACCTTTACCTACAAGTAATTATATTTTCTTACGCAAAAATTAAGCTTAAGTTAGCTGTTGAATAAACTGCTGGTTGATTTCATTTGAAATGTTTCTCACAATTATTGATTACTTTCTCCTAGTGTGTCAGAACAGGTTGCTGTTGAAAGAGGTCATATAGTGTCATCTGAGGGCTCTGAGTGAGTGGGTTGGTGAGAAGTCCTTCTTTATCCTTCTTTTTCTTTCTTTTTCCTTTCTGTCCCCTTCCCACAAGACCCTTTGACACAGGTCAACTATCCCTTCTTCCCTTAAGTTAAAAGCAGCCTACATCAGATTGAAATGGATAAAAAGATAAATCACCACCCCTCTGCTGAACACAAAAAGCTAAAAGGGAGAACAAAATTGCATTTGCCTTTGCACTCAATATATCAAAGTAATTTATGTCATAACCACTCTGCTGCTTTCATACATATTCGGTTTTAAATAAAATCAATCTCTCTAAACCTATGTAAGAGCTCTTTTTGTAAGGTTCTAAAAAAAACCTTTTTCTAAGATAGAAAAAAAAGAATGCTGGAACTTGATTCCATTAGAAGCAAAGTTGATTTACTGCCTCACAAAAATCACTCATTCTAATAAGGCACACGTATAAGACTTTGGACACTTTAAGCAGTTAATGACGAGCAAGGAGCAAAGAGTTCAGTGATCTGGCTCGGAAACAGTTAATTGTGCTTCCATTTAAACAGTGAGAAGGAGCAGCTGTAGAATCAGAATTGGAGCCAACTTTGGAGGTGAACTGGGCTCTGTGAAGAGGAGGGATGTCAGCGCTTCCCCAAAGAAAAATCTTAGGATCAACATCTATCAACACAGCCTATACTGTTTCAGAAGGCTTCCCAACTGGGAAAAGAATCACCGTTTTTTTTTTTGCTTTTTGGGTCACACCAGGTGATGCTTGGGGGTTACTCCTGGCTCACGCACTCAGGAATTAATCCTGGCGGTGCTCAGGGGACCATATGGGATGCTGGGAATCAAACCCAGGTCTGCAAAGTGCAAGGCAAATGCCCTAACTGCTGTGTTATCATTCCAGCCCCAAGGACCACCATTTTAAAGTAACAGTAATAAACACATTTTAAGTAGAGACTGTCCACACTACTCTTTGACCAAACTAATCTAAATGAGATACTAGAAGCTGCCATAGTGGACCAATGTCTTCACAATTCTGGTAAACACCTACCTGCAACCCAACAGAGGATTTATGTAGTTCTGAATTACAGGACCTTAACCCTTCAATGTTCTATCTCCTCTCTTATCTAACAGATACTGTTGATAAAACTTCATTTTAATCCCAACTGACACCTTGAGAAACATTCGCAATACATATCCATATAATTCTGTCTGCATGACCCCAGAGTTTATATCTTTTCTCTAGCAAATATTTTCAAATGATTGGTAAGAGGACAAAACCAAGAAATCTTATTGTACCTCCAAATATAACAACTGACATTAAATGACATATAATATTTTGTTTTGTTTTGCTTTACTTTCTAGCTTGAGGCATATACAGTTCAATACAGAGCTGACAATTAGACAACATTTTACTGAGTAATAAAGAGAAAAGGGTTTGGAAGCTGAGACATAAGAACAAAGAAAGCTAAGCCTTGGTTCAGAAAGATAGCAGACAGGCAAACATCTTCCATACAGTCAACATTTGTCTTATGATCTCTGAATCTTTGGATGCCTCTGAGCATCTCTGGATGTGACGTGGAAGCCAGTCATATCATTGCTTAATGTTGGCATTAATCCCTGGCACCATAGTACTATAGTAGCATCACATTCCATTGAACCTCTGGCCAAGTTGACTGAGAATAACCAGGAAGGGCACTGTTTGGGAGGCTTATACAAAAAAAAAAAATAGAAAGAAAGGAGGCTGGAGAGATAGCACAGTGGGTAGAGCATTTGCCTTGCATGCAGCCAACCGGGTTCGATTCCCAGCATCCCATATGGGTCCCTTGAGCACCGCCAGGAGTAACTCCTGAGTGCAGAGCCAGGAGTAACCCCTGTGCATCGCCGGGTGTGACCCAAAAAGTAAAAAAAAAAAATAGAAAGAAATAAGTAAAAGTAAAACCACTCTCATTCCTTTGTAGTTAAGCTTATTAGATCTGAACCACTTACAGTCTCTTGGTCTCAGTGCTATCACTGTAAAATAGGAATAAGATTCTTCACCTCAGCAAATTGTGGGATTAAGTATTATGAATCTGAAACAGGGGAACAGTGCAGGTAAATAGATTTCACTCAGTAAATGTAAGCTATCATAATGTTCATTATCATTCTCATGCATTCTCATGTCCTCTAAATTTCTCAGGCCATACCCTGCTATAGACCTTGTCAGAGAAAGAACACGAAAGGCAAGACTGGGCAGGGAGATGAGTTAAGGAAGTTAAGGAAGGACACAGTTATCTCGGATCAAAGATATTTGTCATTTTATATTTGTTTAGTGAAGTTTAGTGATGACTGAAGGTGCCTCATGCTCTTTTTTAAATTTTTATTAGTGAAACACCGTGAGATACAGTTGTAGACTTACAAATTTTTGTGCTTGGGTTTCAGTTATACAATGATCGAGTACACATCCCTCCACCAGTGCCCATTCTCCACCACCACTGATCCCAATACCCCTCCCATTCCCCATCCCCTCCATCCCACCCTACCTCTGTGGCAGGGCATTCCCTTTTGTTCTCTCTCCTTTTGGGTGTTGTGGTTTGCAAAAGAGGAATTGACATCAATTTACATCATGCTTTTTAACTCTATATCATGTTTTTAAACATTCAATGATTGAAGCTTCTTCATATCTATGTTAAGAGAAGCTAGAAAGATTTACTTTAAATTTTGCTAGTAACACTTTATAAATAATTTCCTATGCCTTACTACATGCTAATTTCCTCATAATAAAAGAAAAATTAAAACAACTATATAATTTAATTGTTAAAGAAAGACAACGAGATAGTTAAGAGGGAGCAAGCCTTAAAAATATATTCTTTGGCTTCAAACCCATCTTTATTACTTAGTAACTGTTGGATTACTCATGCATGATAATCACATCTCATATATCCAAACTTACTATGCTTTGAAAGAGAAAAACAGAGCATGAAAAGGATAATAAATGAAATATCTCAGAGAAATACCTGTGCATGTAAAGTAATATTTAAATTACATCATCGAACTTACAAATTTCAAAAATCTTCAAGATAACCAATCCAACCTACTAATACTAATTTCATGAAAGATGATTCTGTGACTTGGAGGAGCAATGTGAAGACCTAAATTCCATTTGGATTAATGATGAAATAAAATTAAAAAATATTACAAAGTGATTGCATAAAAACATCTTGTGATCTTGGAGTAGGAAATAATTTTTTTAGACAAGAGACTAAAAAGAACATTCACAAAGAATAAATAAGATTGATTTTTACTAGAGTAAAATTTGTGATTAGATGTCTCTGACTTTGAATTATATGATATCCATCTAATATTCACCCTGGCAAAAAGGAAGAGATGGAGTTTGAATTTAGCATCATGTCCAGTGACTGAATCACTCATACTTATATTACAAAATCCCAATAAGAATCTGGACATGGAATTTGGAGAGATAATACAGGGGTTAAGGAATTAACCTTGCATTAAGCCAGCTCTGGTTCTAGCCCAAGAATTGCATATAGGTTGCTGAACATCACCAAGGTCCTTCCTGAGCACACAGTCAGGAGTAAGCTCTGAGCAAAGCCAAATTTGGCCCAAACCACTCCCTCCACCTCTGCTGACACACACACATATCTGGGCACATATATAAACATGAACAATATCGGAAAGTGGAGCTCTTCCATAATACATCTTAAAGGATAAGATATTAAACCCAGGTTTATGGATCCAATATATCACTTGATCACTTGATCACTTGACATCCCGTTATTCATCATTTGCTGGAGCAGGAACTAGTATCATCTCCATTCATCCCTGTCGTGTGCTAGTGTAGCCCAATGGCGTCTGCTCATTTTAGGAACACAAAGAGCCTCAACCTGATCATTCAGGGTCTTGATGAAGAAATCTGACCATCTCGTAGGTGGGCGGCCACGTGGCTTTTTGACGTCCCATGGAATCCATTTGGTAAAATCTCAAGTCCAGTGGTCATCTCCAAATCTCATTACATGTCCAGCCCATCTGATTTTCCATCATATATATACACACACATAAATATGTGTATATATGTGTATATATATAGATATAGATATAGATATATGGGCTGGAGCGAGAGTGAAGTGGGTAGGGCGTTTGCCTTGCATGCAGCCAACATGGCTGACCCGAGTTCGATTCCTCCTTCCCTCTCAGAGAGCCCGGCAAGCTACTGAGAGTATCTCGCCTGCAAGACAAAGCCTGGCAAGCTACCCTTGACGTATTTAGTATGCCAAACACAGTAACAAGTCTCACAATGTTACTGGGCCCGCTCAAGCAAATTGATGAACAATGGGAGAATAGTGACAGTGACTATATATATATATATATATATATATATATATATATATATATATATTCCAACGACAAGAAAAAGTTTCCTCCAGCTTCAATGTCATGCCAAGTTCTGCCTATGTTTTTCTCCGCCAAAAATTTAGGTTTAATATTAAGGTCTTTAATTTATTTTGATTTTACTTTTTTTATCGCCTTAGAAAGATGTCTGAGTTCTTTATTTTTTGCAGGTGACTGAACAGTTTTCCTGGCACCATTATTTAAGAGGCATCCCTTGCTCTACTTTAATACATTTTTCTCCCTTATCAAAGAATTACTGACCGTATGTATACCTGTGCTTCTGTCTCTGAATTTTCAGTTCTGTTCCATTTATCTCAAAGTCTATCTTTATTTCCATAACACTGTTTAACTGCTGCGGCTTTGTAGTACAGTTTGAAGTTGGGAAAGTGATGCTGCCCACCTTCTTTTCCCCAAGGATTGCTTTGGCTATTTAGAGGCAGAGGCTTCTATTGCTCCATATAAATTTCAGGAGAGTTTGATCTATGTTTTTATAAAATCTCATAAGTATACATGGGAGCTGGATCTTGTCAAATGTTTTCTCTGCATCTATTAATATCGCATGACTTTTATTTTTTGTATTGATATGATATATTATGTTGATTCACTTGCTTTGTTAAACCATCCTTGCATCCCTAGGATGAGTTCTAATTGGTCACAGTGTATGATCTTTTTGATGAGCTGTTGGAATAGATGTGCTAGTATTTTGCTGAGGATCAAAGTACTAGATTGAGGTATATCCATCTGTAATTTCTTTTTGTTTTTGGTGCTGTCTGTTTGCTTTTGGAATCCAGTCATAGAAACTACTTCTGACTTTTTCACTCTTTTTGATTTTCTGAAAGAGCCCTAAAAGAATTGGCAGTAGTTCATTAAAGATTTGAAAGAACCCATTGGTGTATACTTCTTTTTTTTAACCTATTTATGTTTATTTATTTATTTATTTATTTATTTTTCTTTTTTTATTAGTGAGAAACCATGAGGTACAGTTATAGGCTTACAAATTTTGTGCTTGGGTTTCAGTTATACAATGATCAAGTGCCCATACTTCTGGCCTGGGTTTTTGTTTGGGGGGAGACTTGATTACAATTTCTATTTTTTCTAAAGAGACAGACTGGTTCAGGTGTTTCATATCTTCTTGGTACAGTGCATAGAAATCCAAGAATCGATCAGTATCTTCTAGGTTCTGAGTGGCATAAAGATTTTCAATATTATCACTGAAGATCCTTTTAATTTCCGTGGTATCTTTTGTGACCTCACCTCCTTTCATTTCAGATTTGGTTCTTTAGGGTTTTTTCTCTTTTCTTTTGAGTGTTGGCTAATGGTTTATGAATCTTGATATTCTTTAAAATACCAGCTTTTGGTTTCATTAATCTTTAAGATTTTTTTTGTCAGATTCCAATTTACTGATTTCTTCTCTAAGTTTTATTAATTTATTTCCTCCTGCCAACTTTGGGCTTCTTTTATTGGTCGTTTTGTAATTTCCTTTTCAGTTAATTTTTTTGTTTTGTTTTCCAGTTTTTTGAGCTGTGCAGTTAGTTTATGTTAGTCCTTTTTTCCTTTCTGATGAATTCATGCATAGCAGTGAACTTTTCTTTTAACACCACTTTTGCTTAACACAGAACTTTGATTAAGTTCTGGTACCTCACTTCCTCATCCTTGTTTGTTTTCAGGTATCTTTTGATTTCCTCTGATGCATTGGTTTTTCAGTAGTGGGCTGTTTAATTTACACATGTTTGAGTTATTTCTTTGTTTCTGTTTGTGATTAACTTCTGTTTTCAGGAGCATTGTAGTCTGAGAAGACAGTTGCTACAATTTCTATTGTCTTGACTTCATGGAGGTGTGTTTTGTGGCCCAGCATGTGGTCTGCCTTAAACACTGGCCTATGTGAGTTGGAGAATGCATTTCCGGTTTTTTTGCAAGGAGGCCTATACACATCTAGTAAATCCCTTTCTTCCATATCTTCCTCCCAACCAGGTATGTCTTTGGTGAGTTTTGGTCTAGTTGTCTATTGAGAGGTGACTGACTGGTGTTGAAGTCTCCAGCTATTTTTGTTTTGCTGTGTGTGTCTTTCTTCAAATCTATTCGTGGTTGATTTAAATATTTTGCTGGTCCATTGTTAGTTGCATATATTTTGGAGTGTGAGTTCTTCCTGGGGCTGAAGTGATAGCAGAGTGGTAGGGTGTTTGCCTTGCATGCAGCCAGCCTGGCAGAGCTGGGTTTGGTTCCTTCGCACCTCTCAGAGAACCTGGAAAGTTACCCGTGATATATTCAATATGCCAAACACAGTAACAACAAGTCTCAGAATGGAGACGTTACTGGGCCCACTAGAGCAAATCAGTGAACAAAGGGAGGATAGTGTTTTGTTTTATATATATATATATATAATGTTACTGTCTTATTATCTAAATGATAATTCAAGATTCCTCTTATCTTTATTCTTGTGAATTTGTATATTAATTTCACCAATTTTAACTTCTGAAACAAAATACTGAAAACCCAGGTGCTAAAATCATGATTTGACTCAACAACTATTAACAGTAGCCCCTAGTATAATGGGAGAAATGAGCTCTAAAATATTATGTAAAATGTTGGTACTGAAATCATGAAAGAGGATGCTTCAGGGATAAAGATTCTTCTTATGGTGTTGGAAAGAATTCAAAGAACATGAGACAGAATAAGGACAAACCAGGAATGAAAAAAAGATATTTGAATGTACAAAGAATAGAATTGAATGCATTAAACGACCTTGACTAAGTCAGCAGGTTATTTTCTTAAAGGATGAATGTCTACAAGTTCAAACGTTTATCTCATTCCTACTTTGGACAAACTGGCAGGCTACTGAATGTAACCTGCCCACACAGCGGAGTCTGGCAAACTCCCCGTGGTGTACCCAAAATGCCAAATACCAGTAACAATGATGGGTCTCATTCTCCTAACTCTGAAAGAGCCTTGAATATGGCAAATGCCCTACTGCTCTGCTATCACTCCCCTTTACTCCTTAAAGTAAAATATTTTGGATTAATTATCTCCTAATTATAATCAAGTTCTATATTTATACTTAATTTATGTTTATAATTTTCATTTCTATCACGATCATGATCACGACCATCCTGTTATTCGTCGATTGTCTCGAGCAGGTCCCAGTAACGTCTCCTTCGTCCTAGCCCTGAGATTTTTTAAAAAGTGTCATATTCAAGGCTCTTTCAGATTTAGGAGAATGAGACCCATCATTGTTACTGGTATTTGGCATATTGGGTACGCCACGGGGAGTTTGCCAGACTCTGCCATGTGGGCAGGTTACATTCAGTAGCCTGCCAGTTTGTCCAAAGTAGGAATGAGATAATAAGATGTCATAATAAGATGTCGCGTGGCCATGAATGTGGCCGCGAGCTTACCGGAGGTGGGTTTTATAGTCTCTGGGTCTTGGCCGTTGATGGGATTACATGGCGCCAGGGGGCCAGTTGGTGGGTGTGACCCCTGCCTACTGGAATTTGGAGGATCTGGGTGGAGGATGCTCAGCCCCGATCCAAGCAGGCTTGGAGATCTCAGCCCTGGGACCTGCATGCCTTTGTTCCTCTGCCGGTACCTTCGTGCCTGTGGAGAGTGGTCTCAGCATGGTGGTGGCTAGTTCTGGAGGTCTTCAGCTGCCGGAGCCCTGGTCAGGGCGGGGAGGGAAACTCAACCCGCTCCCTCCAAGGGGCCCTGGCGAGGACAGCCAGGCACAGGGGAAGGAGACTCTTCATTTCTATGGTAAACAAAAAATTTAATTTTTATGATAGGAATTTAATCATTTATAAGTCCTAACTATATAGACCACATCTTATAATCTCCTTTACTTTTCCAGTTGGCAATATATTATGAACATTTTTCCATGCTAATGACCATTGACCTCTAAAACTCTGTTTCAGTAACCACCTGACATTCTATTGTTGCAATATACAGCAATTTATTTAACTCATTTTCTATTGATGGACATTTACAATTTTGGATTATAATAAAATGTAAATTATCATAAATCTATTTTTCACAGTATGCAAATTATTTCACAAACAAAATATTATTGTCCTCAGTGGTCCTTTGATGTCACTCAAACTTGTCAAGTGCACTCTTATCTCAGAATATTTTCTATTTTCTACTTTGCTTGAATGTTTTTTCCCAGGAAATTACATGATTTCTCCAAACTGTAATTTGAGAGATCTCCCTGACTTCATCTTCTACAATGATATGTAGATGTCATAATGCACATATTTTTGCCCCACTCTCCTATCTGCCTTGTTTTTATAATCACACATCAAATCCTGTATGAGTATGAACTTAATAAAAAAATTAAATAAAAAATTTATAAAATATTCATAAAAGAAAAATTCATGTTTGGTAAAATTTCTGAGTCAGTGAATGGACATTTCATGTAAATATAGATTGCTAAATTGTGTCTTTGAGAACATACTCTCAGTATTCTCACCAATATTATTTTTCCTCCCATGCCAGAATTGGGTTACGTCCATCAATATGATTAGTTTTGTTCATAAATTAGTGTGGTCAGAACACTTAGTTTTATTCATGAATTTACAAGGTTGAGCATTTTTCTTAGTTTCCATAAATTTGTACGTGAATTTAAGTCAGTTTATGACTGTTTTATCTCCAGGCCTCTTATCCTATTGAATTTTTTGTTTTCTTAATGACCTGTGAAATCTTATGCTATCGTGTAATTGATCATTTTTATGTGCCAAATATCTTTCCAAGTTAACATTTTGGACTTCCTTAAAACATAAAGACTCTGTTACATTTTTCTAAGATACTATCTATAATATCTTCTTAAATATTTGGAGGAGTGTGGTTTGGGCCATACCCAGGTCTTCTAAGGGTTTATTCCTGGCTCTGTGCTCCAGGGTCACTCCTGGCAGACTTGGCAGACCATATAGGAATCAAACCAGTGTCTACTTCTTGCAAGACAAGCACATTCCCATCTGCAGTATTGTTCTAGAGCTCTTTCATAAATATTCTTATTTTTAAATGAAACAATGTTAATGGTATTGTATAGAACTGAAAAATCTTTATAAGGTGTCTGTTAAATAATCACTCAAAATAACAAAATTCTGAATTTAGTAGGTGAGAATCCATTGATATGAACTTAGTTCTATTAACCAATTGTGCATGTGTGAGCAAACCATATGTTTGTTTATGTTCCAGTATCTTTCTCTATTATGTGAAAATCAAATACTTTTTCACTCTAAACTCAATGAGACTTTGTGGAGATTGAATGAGAATATGAATCTAAAAGCATGGAAGTTACATATTGGGATAACATCAGATAGGAAGAGAGAACAGAGTACTAATCATCAAAAATTAGGTACAAAATTCAGTCCCCAAATTGTTTTTCAAGTCAACTAGAAATTGGGGGAAAGAAAACTATTCTTAAAAAAATAGTTTAGCAGTTGCTTTCAAATAAGAATTTAAGATAGGCAATAAGCAAATTATAATCCCCTTGTATAGTAGAAAAAACACTTGATTTAGATTCAAGTGACCTTACTTCTAAATCCTGTTCTATCCATTACATTAATTTGTCTATCTCAGGTAAATCTTATTGCCTCTTTGACCTTCAGTTTTTTTATTAAGAGGATATAAAACTCTATCTCAGATTTTC
The DNA here is from genome assembly GCF_029834395.1 of Sorex fumeus. Classification (NCBI taxonomy): domain Eukaryota; kingdom Metazoa; phylum Chordata; class Mammalia; order Eulipotyphla; family Soricidae; genus Sorex; species Sorex fumeus. The sequence goes on along the minus strand of NW_026606059.1, from coordinate 45,978,100 downwards.
AATGAAGATGAAATAAAACTTGTATAAAAGCATCATATAAACTCTAAAACTTTATAAGAATACAAGTTAACTTGTTATTTAATAACTTTTAAGGTCATAATTTTACCAATAATGGTTAATATCCTCTATGGGATGGTGAGCATATATATGTTTCTTACTAGTTCTAGGAGTATATCTTAAAAGTTATTTCTTTCTTAAGAGTTATTTGTTTTGAGACCTTTGTGTAGCTGTGTTTGTAGAAGAAATGTATTAGATGATTTGGAAATTGCTCCTGGTAGCCTTGTACTACACACAATGGTTGTATTCTGGGCAGTTGATGGAGGAGCTTGTATTAAACATATGAGCCAAGTCCCTGATTCTAGACCAGCCCATTTTAATAGAGGTACTTGTCCATATCCAACCATTTAAACTCAGGAAGCTATGTTTCATCTCAGGATCATGACCTTATATATCTAAAAGAATTGTAGTCAAAAAAAAATAAGCAAAACTTTTTCAGGCTAATCTAAGTATATTAAAGTTAACCTCAGCATAAAGTACCACAATCAATTTCTACATTTAACTAGCCATTTATCTCATGTAATTAAAATGCTAAGTTATAAAAACTGAATTAATTATCTGAAAAGTTATTAATAAGTAAATGATTCATTAATATTCTCAAGAAAGGTTCTGAATAATAATGGGCTTGAAAAATGCCACATTTCTCTTCTGAATTCATTAAAAAATATTGTTAGTTTCAAAAAAGAAGTTAAACTAATTTTCATCTGATTTTTAGATTACAAACATTTCTCTGGAAAAAATATTTGGAGGACCTATACATATTGATGTGTTTTACTCTTCTATTGTCAGATAACATTGGTTTGTCCTTTCCCCTTGCTGCAGGGAGCTTTCCTTTATTGAGTTACACCCATCACAGTGCTCTTGAGGTCCTCCCACTCCTTTGTGTCTATCTTTAACTTCTCTGTGCCCTGCTTCCCTATCTGTTAATCACCTATACCCCCAAATCAGACCCTGTGACTTGTAACGTCAGGTCCTTTTAAGAACTCTGGATTTTGTATTTGTAAATTAAACGCTGCTTTCTCTTTCCCTTATGTCCTTTGCATAGTTTACTTTAGAGCAGTGTACTTTTGTATAGACATAGGAAGACAATTAACGCTATGCCTTTGTAACTTGGGAGTTGACTCTGAATAACATTTACTCTTGGGCATCTGTCATATTTACTTGACTAAAGCCAAAGTTACCCTTAGTTCCTAACATCCCCAAAGTAGGGTCCCAATGAAGGACTGGATGGACCTAGAGCAAGCTGTAAACTACTCTGGCATCAAAATGGGACAGACCAAGTGCCATAAAACTTATAATAGCACAATCGTCAACAAATTCTGTCATGACTCAAAGAGAAGTGACTGAACAAAGACCCTGCTAGGGTTAGAAAGGATTAATCTGACCTGAGGACTGCTCAAAACAGGCCAGACCAGCTATTTAAGAAATTTTACAGACAAACTCTCTTGTCTAAAGAAAATGACTCTAAAAAGAAGCATTTTCCCCTTGAAATGTAGAGAATTATCTTAAACTACTTGAAGTACATGGATTTCCCTGTGTGTTAGAACACAGGATATACCTTACTACCTGAAGGTATAGTGATCATGAACTCTGGCATTCACTAGCATTCACATGCTAGTAAGAAACCCAGAGCTAAACATTTTACAAGGCCAACTGAATTTTAATACTCTTATTACCTAAGTACATGACTACTTCCATCATTCAGATTCAGTTATGAGACAAAGAAAACTATGATATTAAGAAGAGAAAAACTGTGGTCTTTTACTTTCAATAGACCTTGACTTCAAAGTATAGGAAAATTTAATTCTCATATTTTTATCACCCATGAGAAATTTATAATGGGGAGAAGTCTGTGCATCTTAAACTGACTGTATTTTACATTGCTGACTGCATGATTTTTGAGATAGAAAATAGAATAGGGACAGATTCTTTGTACAAGATATTATATAACCTCTTTTTGGCTTAACTAAGGCAAATTTCATTACGAGAAATTTTGGAACTTCCTAGTGGTATGCTCTCACTGGGGAAATTGGTACCAAGGGAAGGTCTTCTCCAACTTTGACATCCCATCAAAGACTCAGACTCTAAAGTCAGACCTTGTGGACTCAAACTCCATCATCTGACTTGATAATTACTATGATCTTTCTGAGTGAGTTTCTCCAACTGTGAAATGAGAAAGCTATGTATATGATTATTATAGAGCAAAAGATGTGCATACTGAACTATTGCCAGTATAAGGCAAGCAGTGAGATGCAGTAATAAGTAGTTGTATATATGATAGTCTCCTACGTTCGATTAAAAAAAAAAAAACTCTTGTAAATTGGAATGAGGCCTTATTCTTCTTTTCAACCTTGTTGAAAAGAAAGTTACTAACACATGATGCTCAATTAATGTATTTGATATGACTAATTTCATGTGTTAACTAGGTTAAGGTACTTTTGTGATGTTGCACTTTTAGATGAAATTGACATTAAAATCATCAGACTGAGTAAAGTACATTTTCCTCTTTAGTGTTTGGGCATCTCATACAACCATTATTGTGTACACACATATTTATGTATATATAATATATATTACAAATAATATGAAGAGCCAGTTGAACTAAATTTTGTGCTGAATAAAAAATATGTAACTGCACTATTTCTCCACAGAATTCTAACACAATGTGAGTGAAAAGATCAATTCCACTTGATCCTCACATACTTAATCTTATTTCTCTATTATTTTTCAGAAGTCTTTTTGGTGGGTCTAGTGATGTAGGGGAAAGGAAAGATTTTGTTTGGTCCACCATAAGGTCTGTCTTTATTGAGTCTGTTATCTTAGGCTATACCCAACATCAGTGCTTCTCAGCTTTGTTTTCTAGTTTTTTACCTTTTCAGAAGGACAAAAAGTTTAGAAGGTACTGGAATTGGCATTTTCTTCTTAGATCATTAAGGATCTTGTAGTTCCTAGCAAGTTAGGCTTAGTAAAATAGTTTCTCTTGAGATAATATTGCTTATTGTATCCATTATGAAGTAAGGAGATTTTTCTCTGCTGTTTTCCTCTGTTATTCACAGTGACAACCCGTGAGAGCAGCTAAAGGTAAAATTAAACAAAGACCATGAAATATTTTAAGACTCAAACTCATTCACTGAGCTTCCAATTCCCCTCAATTATAGAATGGATTTTCCTTTCCAGGTGTTGTCTTCCATAGTTTTATACTCTTGGAATTCTGATCCAGTAATCTGTTTTTCTCTGGAGCCATACAGAGAATGGCTGTTTCTTCATTTGAGCGACAACACTCTGCCCTATGATCTCAAATCCATGACAGATTTTCAGTTTATTTAGCTGTTTCTTGTGGTGTGAATGTGAGAGGCAATTTGCAAGCTATGTTTTTGTTTTTGTTTTGTTTTGGGGTTACACCAGCTGTACTCAGGGCTTGTTCCTGAACCTATGTTCAGAGATTACTCCTGGCAGGGTTCAGGAGAACATATGCAGTTTCAGGGATCAAACCCTTTGGGGGCTGGATTGATAGCACAGTGGGTAGGGTGTTTGCCTTGCATGCGTCCCGATCCAGGCTCAATTCCTATCATCCCTGAGCATGGCCAGGAGTGATTCCTGAGTGCTTGAACTAGGAGTAACCCCTGTGCTGGGTATGACCCAAAAAGCAAAAAAACAAAAACAAAAACAAAAACAAAAAAAAAAACCAAACCATGTGAACCATTTTAAAGGGCAAGCATATTACCCACTGTACTATCTTTCTAGTCCACGACTTTCTTTCTTTCTGATAGGCATTTGTCTTCAATTTAAATGACTCTGTATTTAAGAAAGGCTATGTTATATTGTGTTCAGTGAATACAATTAAAAACTGAAGTGAAGGAAAACTAACTTTCCATCAAAAATAGTAGTGATAACTGCTAGACAACCTAGAATAGGAATTCAAGTTCCTGAGAGAAAACCCAATGTCTTTTGTGCCAAAATAAGCATTCTCTTCATTCTGCAAGTCATCTAAGTTGTCCAGAATGAGCTTTTTCATCTGTAATCTATTTTTAACTCTTGTTAAACTGGATCACTCCATGCTCTGCCTAACAAGATTTTGTATCTCTTTAAGACTGCATTGGAAGAGGGAATGCAGCTCACTGGTGTTTTCCCCAAATCTGAAGCCCTAATGATGCAATTAGGTAATATATAAGTGGAAGTCACCGTGTCTTATGAACATGGTGGAAAAGGATAAGGGAGTCATTTAGGTGGAGCAGGGGCAGAGCCCATTAACCCAGCTCAATTCACACCTTAAGTGGCCATGGTATATAATGTATATATGAACTGGAAGTCTTAGCTTTCTTTTTATTCATTAACTTTGTGAGCAAAAGTCTTCTTATTTTCATTTCAAGGTTGCCGTGAATCTTCCCATCTGTAACTGCTTGGTTCCCAGATGGAAGCCAGCAGAAGTTCTCTCTGCTGTCAGCCCAGCCACATGATGCTTTTGACAGATCTTTTTCTAAAAAAGGAGCTAACTGTTTCCAAGGAGCAGTGGAAGGGACATTCAAAGCAAAATGCCAGTTCCAGAGGGTGTGAAGTTCACACTCAGAGGATCTCAGTGTGTGGGTGCCAGTTTCAGGGATGTGGAGACAAGCTGAGTTACAAGTTCCAGAGAAAACTTGTTGTAGAGATTGGAGACCTCGTGAAAGAGTGCTTGTGTTCAAATTTCGACTATGCTGTCTGAGAGCTGTGCAGATTCCTGAAAACTTAGTTCCTGAACTTGAATCCCGTTATATAAAAAATGAGAAAGGGAGAGCTAGCAATAACAGAGTCATATACCTTAAAAGTATCTGTAATAAGTGTGTGTTCCTCAATGCTTATTATACTTTCACTCCTTCCTTCCTCCCTCCTCCCTCCCTCCTTTCCTTCCTTCCTTCCTTCCTTCCTTCCTTCCTTCCTTCCTTCCTTTCTTCCTTCCTTCTTTTTCTCTCCCTTCTTCTTGTTAGACTATTTTCTTTTTCACACTGATCTTTTTTAAGGAGAAAGCAGGATTGGAATAGTTCAGAAAAGCTAATTCCTTTGATTGGATGTATAATTTGGGGTCTGGGATGAGGAGAGAGATTAGACATTGTTGAATATGGATCACAGTACCACCTCAACATTGACTGAACAGAGGGTCAGAAGAGCTGGTTCCTTTTGCATAGTTTTCAAATGTGAGTATATTATGCTTTCTACATCAATGAAGAGTCTAATTATCCTCTCTATATCTGGGAACAAAGAAAATTAATGAACACAATGTTTTCTTTTTTGTTTTGTTTGAGATGTAAGACTACAAAAATTATATTTCACAACTAGGATCTATTTTGTGACAGTATTTGGTATAGGATCAGAGAATATTACTTTAGAGGTGTCATTGAGTGTTAATAATATCCCTTTTATCATGAGTAAAATTTGAAGCTTCAGCATTCATAATTGAATGATTTGTATTGGATTGTAACTCAGTGCTTTCATATTCTTTATCTTCCTATAAAATGATGGACAATATAAAAACAAATAAAGTGATTTGCTTATGATCACTTGATCACTTGACTTCCCGTTAATCATTGATTTGCTAGAGTGGGTGCCAGTAACATCTCCATTTGTCCCTGTCGCGTGCTAGTGTAGACCAATGGCATCTGTTCGTTCTAGGAACATGAAGAGCCTCACACTGATCGTTCAGGGTCTTGACAAAGAAGTCTGACCATCTGATAGGTGGGTGGCCACGTGGTCTTTTGACATGCCATGGAATCCAGTCGGTAAGGGCTCTAGTCCAGCGGTTGTCTCCAAATCTCATTATGTGTCCAGCCCATCTGATATTCGACGCCTTGGCAAACGAGACAGCGTCCCTGATTCTTGATCATGGACAGAGGTCGAAACTCCAGATTCTTTCTCTCATTTGAGTGAAGCATGATACTCCAAGCATAGTTCTTTCAATTATTCTTTGGGAGACCTGAATAGCATTCTCATCCTGTTTTCATACACTCAGGTCTCTGAGGCGTATGTTAATGGAGGAAGAACAGTGGAATCAAAGAGATGTGTCCGGAGCCGGAGGTTCTTCATCCTCTTAGCTAGTTCTTCAACGCTCTTGAAGGCGTTCCAAGCCGCTCTCTTCCTCCTGCACAACTCAGATGCCAGGTCATTTGTTATGTTGACTTCTCTACCTAGGTACACATAACTTTTGCATTCAGAGATGGTCGTTCCATTGAGAGCAAATGGAGCGTCAGGAACGAGGCTGTTTCTCATAAACATTGTCTTCCTGAGATTCAGCTGTAGTCCAACCTTTCCACACTCACAGTCGAAGTAGACAGCATTTGTGTTGCTTGGCTAATGTTTGGTGTTATTAGAACGATGCCGTCAGCAAAGCGGAGGTGGTGTAGTTGCCGACCATCTATCATCACTCCCATTCCTTCCCATTCCAGTCATCACTTGATGTTCTCGAGGGTGGCACTGAAGAGTTTCAGTGAAATGGTATCACCCTGCCGAACCCCTCTCTTGACATCGATGATCACTTCTTTGTAGAATGGTGAGATTCTGGTAGTGAATCCGTAATACAGCTCACGGAGGATCCTGATGTATTGAGTTTGAATGCCCTGATTGGCTAGGGCTTCAATGACCATTTCCGCCTCAACAGAATCAAAGGCCTTCTTTAAATCAATGAAGGTTAGACAGAGCGGCATCTTGAACTCCCAAGAAACCTCAATGGGTTTGGTTATTGTGTGGATATGGTCGATGGTGCTGAATCCTTTGCAGAACCCAGCTTGCTTGCATGATTATCCTTCATCTAGTGTTCTGTCAATCCTATTCAGGATGACTGGAGTGAATAGCTTGTAGATGACAGACAATAGGCAGACTGGGCGATCGTCCATGATTTTCTTATGAAATCCAAATGATAATGTACCTAAAAATACTTAGAATCTTGATTTTTTCTAAGATTATTCTGGTTTCTTTATCTTTTATAATTGTCAGGATGATGTTATAAGCAAGACAAAGTGCATATTCTATCTTCTAAATCAATATTTTATAATGTATTTTGATAAATACACACAAAAACCTCAAGAAAGTTATCATATATAATATGATATATATAATATAGCAGTATCTCATCATATTACTACAATTGCGTAGTATATTTATATATATGGTGTTTATGCATATGTGATGACTTGTTTATGATTATAGCAGCCACTATGTTCAGAGCTTAGGTTCATTACAGTTTGGGAATTGGTGACATTCATCCTATCATTTTTTCTTTACACATTGGCAAGAATAATTTATACAGAAAATTTTCTCTCATCAATTCTTTGGTAACTCCTGTATGCAGTCATAGGCAGAATAGATGTTTTATCATTTATTTATTTTTAAATCAATTCACTGACATCTGTTATCATGTAGCTAATAAAATTATTTGTTTTATATTATGGTAAACTCAAGGATTTAAAAAAACAGGATATCTTATTAATATGTATTCCCTAATGTTGCTTATATGTTACATTTTAGATAGGAGGAAAGCATATATGGTTCACTCCCTACTAATGACAAGTGCAGATGACTTTCTTTTTTTTATTATTTTTTTTTTTTGCTTTACTCCTGGCTCTGCACTCAGGAGTTACTCCTGGCAGTGCTCAGGGGACCATATGGGATGTTGGGAATCGAACCTGGGTTGGCCACGTACTGGCTGTGCTATCTCTCCTGCCCCATTGCAGATGACTATCACCTCATTTGAGATATGCTTGAGCTCATCTTGAACAATCTCAAGAAGTTCTGCTAACCTTTATCAGGAAATGGTATTTGGAAACCACAAATTAGACATTAGGAATGCTCACTAATACTGATAGGACCATTCTTATACCATCCCAAAACAGGGTTAAGAAGGAATTTAAAAATAAGATACATTCTAAGGAAATTCTGACAGTTTTAATTCAAATTTCAGGCTTCAGAGTTTTTACTTAAATTTTAAACTTGCATTATCACCTCTTTTTTCATGCTGATTCATATTTTAATGGCATCTTAAAAGGCTATTAAAATATTACATAATTGCTTATTTGCTTTATCACTCAGTATGCAGACAACTGTCTTAGAATAATAACAAAATTCCATTAGTATTTTAGAATCTATCCTAAATATGTAGACATAGCAATTATATAGGCTTTCTTATTTCTTAATTATATTTCTTTGTCCTATTTTCTACTTAGCAAAAATTATGCTTTTCATAAACGGTTACTTTTATAGTAAGTTTTGTTGCATGGTAAATTTCTCCAAAGGAGACCCACCTTTTATATAGAAAAAAAAGAGGAGCGGGACAGGGACAGGCAGGGGGACAGGGAGAGTTGGTTGTCCAGAGCAGATGCCTGGTGTGGTGTGGGAGATCCCATAAACGCACAGCTAACTGAAAAGGTGGTGTTTCAGGTTTTTCAGTCTCAATATCTAAATGTTACTAAGGAAAATAGTGTTGTGTGTGTGTGTGTGTGTGTGTGTGTGTGTGTGTGTGTGTGTTTTAAGGTTGTATTCAGCAATTCTCTGGGCTTGTTTCTCATTCTGTGCTCAGAGATGGTGGGGCATGGGGGAACCATATGGGTTGCTGAGGCTCATACACAGGTCAGCCACATGCAAGGCAAATGCTCTAACTGCTGTACTATCTCTCCAGCCCCAAAGGAAAATCAGTCACAGTCCTCCCGTTGTTCATCGATTTGCTCGAGCAGGCCCATTAACGTCTCCTTCGTGAGACTTGTTGTTACTGTGTTTGGCATATTGAATACATCACAGGGAGCTTGCCAGGCTTTGCCATGCAGGCGAGATACTCTCGGTAGCTTGCCGGGCTCTCTGAGAGGGGTGGAGGAATCGAACCCGGCTCAGCCGGGCCGGCTGCGTGCAAGGCAAACGCACTACCACTGTGCTATCGCTCCAGCCCCCAAAGGAAAATAGTTTTAAGATGTTTTATGTTTCATTTAATGTATCAACCTAATCATAGTATTTCTAAAAATAAAAGGATATACCAAAAGTGCAGATATAGAGTGCATAGATCACTGTCACTGCCACTGTCACTGTCCTCCCGTTGTTCATCGATTTGCTCGAGCAGGCCCAGTAACGTCTCCATTGTGACAATTGTTACTGTGTTTGGCATATCGAATACTTCACAGGTAGTTTGCCGGGCTTTGCCATGCATAGATACATGTCATACATACATATAAAATATGCACACATATGAGAACTTTTATTACATTCATAGACCTATGAGAGAGATCGAGACCAAAACTACTTTCAAACACAAGTCTTTATAAACATGTAAAATATTAATTGACCATCTGTTTTAGGAAACAATTTAAAATTTCTATATTTAGCACCGTAGCACTGTCCTCCCACTGTTCATCGATTTGCTCGAGCTGGCACCAGTAATGTCTCCATTGAGAGACTTATCTGTTTTTGGCATATCGAATATGCAACGGGGAGCTTGTCAGGCTCTGCCATGTGGGCAAGATACTTTCAGTAGCTTGCCGAGCTCTCTGAGAGGGACGAAGGAATCGAACCCAGGTCGGCTGCATTCAAGCAAATACCCTACCCACTGTGCTATCGCTCCAGTCCTGTTATCACTCCAGCCCCTCTATATTTACTATCAAAATATTTCAAAAATAATAAAAAATACTCAACACATACTTTCTTCCTTTAATCAGGTGAATATCTGACTACATTATCTTCAGAAAGTCGTATTGTTTTTCTTATATTTCCAAAATATTTTTCAGAGGTAGTGTATGATTAAATTTTTCATATGAGTAACTTTACTTAAAAGTTTTCTTTTTGTATACTATTATAACTTTATTTGAGAAAACTGTTGCTATAGGTAAAGAGATATCCTAATATTTTCAGAAATTTCTGCTAAATGTAGATTATTCTCCATTCTATTTTATACTGAAATATGTAAAACTGTTAGCATATATATTTTAACTATATAATCAGTTTGTCTTCATGCAGATAAAGTTTTTACAATGCATATATTTTATAAAAAATATGTTAAATGAGATATTTTTGTACTTTTTGAATATATTGCTAAATTAAAAACTGCAAAATTTAGACAATTCAATGATTCCATCTTAGTACTGGATATCAGTGTATCTATTTAAAAGCTGCACTGGCATTAAAATGGAAAAAACTTTTATCTCAAACGTAACAATTTCAACATTTCTAAGTCAATGTTAAATGATTATTTTACTTTTTCAGTTCTCCTATTGCTTTCGTAAGAATACATTTTTACATCCTCTTATTTGCAAGTTTTGTTTTTAATAATTGTAATATGCTTTTAAGGTTTACAAATGCTTAAAATTATTTAATAATTTGAAATAAGTCTTTTTTTACATAACGATACCACAATTTAGAGAAATTATGGATAAAAGTCTTAAAGTACTCTAAGAAATTTAGGTTTATTTAAGAAGTGTTTTTACAGAGTTTCAAAAGCTTTTTAATTGGATCACTTTTAAGCAGTAATGAGAAAAGCATATATAGATTAAATGAAAATAATTATAAATGTTTATTTAGATAACATTTTCAATTACATAGCACTGAAACCATTTCCAAGTATATTTTGGTTCATGGTTTTAAAATTTTTTATTAATGTTATTTGTACCCAGAACTGTCTCTTAATAAAATTTTGTATCATAATACTACTACAAAAATTTATTTTAAGCATTGTATTTCAATAAATTTAAATAGCATTCAAAACCTATTAAATGTTTTATTTCTGTTTACATTATTGGTTTTTAAATTTTGCTAATTTTTTAAATTTTTTTTGAAGAAATGAACCTTTAATAGCTTGATTTTTCTATATTTTGATGAAGAATTCTGTTAGAATTAACTGGTTTTCTATATAATTTCATCCATTATGTATTTGTAAATTTCTTTTGATGGAGGCCACACATCGTCAGCATTTTCTCCTTTGACATACATTTGCAGGAAAATGTGCGATCGAATATAAATAAATTTAACTTAAGAAATCATTTTATCTAAATGAAAAAGAATCTTTTATTGAGCCCTATCATCTCTTCAGAAGTTGTATGCATTGAATCATTGCCTCAGGAGAATCTTCTTCTAAAAGTAATCTTTGCATACATGCTAAAGCTTGAAGAAGCAACTTTTAAGCAGATCTGGGGTTTCTATGGTCAATTGTTTCATTTTCAGTCCTATAGTGGTATGTGGTAAATGCCTCAAACAATTTTGCATAAAGGATATACTTATCACCAAAGTATTTCAGAAGGAAAAGATCAAATTTCAAATTCCTTGACTATATCCTTAAGTTTAGAGATATTTATAAGGTAAAAATATCTCACTTTAAAATCACTTGATCACTTGACTTCCCATTAATCGGCGATTTGCTCGAGTGGGCGCCAGTAACGTCTCCATTTGTCCCTGTCGCATGCTAGTGTAGCCTAATGGTGTCTGTTCGTTCTAGGAACACAAAGAGCCTCAAATCGATGGATCATGATCTTGATGAAGAAGTCTGACAATCTTGTAGGTGGGCAGCCACGTAGTCTTTTGACATCCCGTGAAATCCAGTTGGTAATGGCTCTAGTCCAGTGGTCTTCTCTAAATCTCATTACGTGACCAGCCCATCTGATTTTTGACGCCTTGAAAAACGAGACAGCATCCCTGATTCTTGATCATTGATGAAGGTCAAAACTCCGGATTTTTTCTCTCATTTGAGTGAAACGTGATACTCCAATCATAGCTCTTCAATTCCTCTTTGGGAAACCCAAATAGCGTTCTCATCCTGTTTGCGTAGGGCCCAGGTCTCTGAGGCGTATATTAATGCAGGAAGAACAGTGGTATCAAAGAGATGTGCCCAGAGCCGGAGGTTCTTCGTTCCCTTAGCTATTTCTTCGACGCTCTTGAAGGCATTCCAAGCCGCTCTCTTCCTCTTGCGCAGCTCAGGTGCCAGGTCATTTGTCATGTTGACTTCTCAATGTAGGTACACATAGCTGTTGCATTCAGAGATGGTTGTTCTGTTGAGAAAGAATGGAGAATCAGTGACGAGGCCATTTCTCATAAACATTGTCTTCGTAAGATTCACCTTCCCTCACTCACGGTCGAAGTCATTTGTACTGCTTGACTAATGTTTTGTGTTATTAAAACAATGTCATCAGCAAAGAGGAGGTGGTGTAGTTGCCAACCATCTATCTTCACTCCCATTCCTTCCCATTCCAGCTGTCGCATGATGTTCTCGAGAGTGGCAATGAAGAATTTCGGTGAAATGGTATCACCCTGTCTAACTCCATCAATGATTACTTCTTTGTAGAATGGTGAGGGGCTGAAGCGATAGCACAGCAGGTAGGGCATTTGCCTTGCACCCAGCCAACATGAAAGACCCGAATTTGATACCTCTGCCCCTCTCGTAGAGCCCAGCAACCTACCGAGAGTATCTTGCCTGCATGGCAAAGCCTGGCAAGCTCCCCGTGACGTATTCAATATGCAAAACACAGTAACAACAAAGTTTCATAATGGAGACGTTACTGGGCCTGCTCAAGCAAATCGATGAACAACGGGAGGACAGTGACAGTGACAGTGACAGAATGGTGAGATCCTGGTAGTGAATCCGTAATAGAGCTCACGGAGGATCTTGATGTATTGAGTTTGAATGCCCTGATTGGCTAGGGCTTCAATGACCGCTTCTGTCTCAACAGAATCAAAGGCCTTCTTTAAATCAATGAACGTTAGACAGAGAAGCATCTTGAACTCCCGAGAAACCTCAATGAGCTTGGTTATCGTGTGGATGTGGTCAGTGGTGCTGAATCCTTTGTGGAACTCAGCTTGCTCTCATGGTTGTCCTTCATCTAGTGTTCTGCCAATCCTATTCAGGATGACTTGAGTGAACAACTTGTAGATGACAGACCATAAGCAGATAAGGCGATAGTTGCCAATGTCATGGATGTCTCCCTTCTTGTACAGTAGTACACTGTAAAATAAGCATAAACATTTAACCAAGCATCAAGCAGTAAAATATTATACTATAAATAACAAAATAAAGAGCAAAAACAGTAGAATTAACCCTTTCAGATCATATTTTGTATTCTCTATGGAAGGATTCAACCCTCTACTTACAAGAATACTTCCCCTGTGATTTTCATTATCTTATTTATTAGCATTGAAGCGGTCATTGAAGCCCTAGCCAATCAGGGCATTCAAGCGCAATACATCAGGATCCTCCGTGAGCTGTATTGCGGATTCACTACCAGATCTCACCATTCTACAAAGAAGTGATCGTTGATGTCAAGAGAGGGGTTCGGCAGGGTGATACCATTTCACCGAAACTCTTCAGTGCCACCCTCGAGAACATCATGCGACGACTGGAATGGGAAGGAATGGGAGTGAAGATAGATGGTCAGCAACTACACCACCTCCACTTTGCTGATGACATTGTTTTAATAACACCAAACATCAGCCAAGCGGCACAAATGTTGGCCGACTTTGACCGTGAGTGTGGAAAGGTAGGACTACAGCTGAATCTTACGAAGACAATGTTTATGAGAAACAGCCTCGTTCCTGACGCCCCATTCGCTCTCAATGGAACGACCATCTCCGAATGCAACAGCTATGTGTACCTAGGTCGAGAAGTCAACATGACAAATGACCTGGCACCCGAGCTGCACAGGAGGAAGAGAGCGGCTTGGAACACCTTCAAGAACGTCGATGAAATACCTAAGAGGACGAAGAACCTCCAGCTCCGGGCACATCTCTTTGATTCCACTGTTCTTCCTGCATTAACATATGCCTCAGAGACCTGGGCCCTACACAAACAAGATGAGAATGCTATTCAGGTCTCCCAAAAAAGAATAGAAAGAGCTATGCTTGGAATATCACGTTTCACTCAAATGAGAGAAAGAATCCAGAGTTCTGACATCTGTCAATGATCAAGAATCAGGGACGCTGTCTCATTTGCCAAGGTGTCGAAAATCAGATGGGCTGGTCATGTAATGAGATTTAAAGACGACCGCTGGACTAGAGCTGTTACCGACTGGATTCCACAGGATGTCAAAAGACCGCGTGGCCGCCCACCTACCAGATGGTCAGACTTCTTCATCAAGATCATGAACGATCAGTTTGAGGCTCTTCATGTTCCCAGAGCGAACAGATGCCATTGGGCTACACTAGCACGCGACAGGGACAAATGGAGATGTTACTGGCGCCCACTCGAGCAAATCAACGACTAACGGGAAGTTAAGTGATTAAGTGATTTATTAGCATCCTGAAATTTTTTTGTACTTCAGAAGTCATAAATAAATTGACAAATTTAGGAGTTAAAAGCCTGCAAAACAAACCAGGTCTGTGAATTTGTTCCCAGCACCACCTTAACAAGAAGAATCACTTGAGTCAGATCTCAATTGGTTTATCTAGTAAAACTGTCTCTGAAAAAAGATACAAAAAAGGACATATTAAAGCTAGTTTTCTTTCATTTAAATATGTTAAGAAAAATGGTTTATTGCACAGACAATATAGTAGAAAGTCAGTGTGTAAAATGGAACAGCATAAAATTAACCCCCGATTATTGGAAGTACTTTAGGAGTAATTTTAAAATAAAATCCCTGGACAAAAGATGACTGATGGTCATCAGTATTGAAGTCAGCACAATTCAAATCTCAAGAAGCAATTAATATTTCTTAAAAGTTGTTATTCTTATTTAAGGAAGCATGCATTGTTTTATGTGGTATACACACTTACATTTCAATTTAAATCCCTGAGAATTAATAGACAGGATATTCTAGTTTTGACTGTTTCCATAAGTGAAAGAATGTTGACCTAGAAAAAAACTTATCTGAAGCTACTTCCAACCAATTGCAAGCTGTGTTACTTGGGACAACTTTCTTAATTGTGTTGATCATCAATGTCAAGCTTCCTTTTCCTTATAGGTAGAGTGTGTTAGCCTCAGGCCCACTTTTTCTAGCTATCACAGAACTTGTGAATGCAATTGGTCAACACTGGAGATATTTGCTAGTCTATGTGCACTAGGGGTTGTTATGACTGAAGCCAGGAATACTCGTGCTTTTTTCTTTCAGTGTGTCTACCAGAATGTGGTAGAGATCCTAGAAGCCTATGGATGCTTAGAAAAGGTAGTTGCACTCTTTCCTCCTGCTTCCAGATTCCATTTGATTATTTATCCTGCATCTGCTTGATAACTGCCAGTCTCTCTCCACAAATAACCTCAGTGGTGATGCCAAGAATCAGATATGGGGTAAGACAGAGAGGATGGTGAAGGAGAGCAGAATGAAAGGTCCTATCACTTCACCAAGCCTTTGTTGCATACTCCAATTCAAGAGAGAACTCTCTTCTGTATTTCATGATATATAGATGTATACAAGTGATTTAGAATTGTTCTTATTCTTTGTGTGTGTGAAGAGTGTTTGAAAATGTGAATGGTGCTGCAGAGATGATTGATGGCTGGCATTGAGTAATTTCTGGGTCCAATATCTGCGATGATACCTTCAACATTTAGTTCATGCATCTAAGCCCATCTCAAAGACAACTCCGTGGCCACACTTTCAACCCCTCTGTTCAAAATCCCTTCCTCAAAACAAGCTTATGGAACTTTTCTTATATGTACAATGTAGCCTGCATTTTATTATCTGTTATTGCATCAATCTGAGTAAACATCTGTATTTCATTACATGGCTCACACTCCCTGGGGAATTTCTATTCCCTCCTTCTGAGTTCCCCAAACTATGTGTTGGAAGCAATTTGCCCTCTAAAAATAAGTTCAAGACACATTAATTTAACATTACTCAAATGCTACCTACACTTATTTTCCCAAAGAGGAATAATACAGACCTGCAGTTTTCATAGTTTACAATTTGAGAGAATGCACAAAGAAGAGGTTTACTAAAAGCATAAAATAATTTTTAATCTAATTTTAAAAAGTTTTCAGACATTGGGGCCGGAGCGATAGCACAGTGGGAAGGGAGCTTGCCTTGCACATGGCCGACCCGGGTTCGATCCCAGGCATCCCATATGGTCCCCTGAGCACTGCCAGGAGTAATTCCTGAGTGTGAAGCCAAGAGTAAACCCTGAGCATTGCTGTGTGTGACCCAAAAATGGGGAAAAAAAGTCTTCAGTCATTGTGACATTGATTTTTCTTTTTCCCTGAGAATCTTTTATAACTTCAATAGGTTTTTAAGGTTATACACATCTTCCAACACCACTTCCCGTTCAATAATGATGCAGATTCATGGGGAGAAAATTCTTCTGCTTAGTAAACAATGTACAAAGCCTTGGCAGAGTTCTCAATGAGGTGAGCAATCAAAAGTTCATTGGTGTTAACTTTGCCTTGTGTGGGTGCTGCCACCTTTGAGAACATGGGTTTAAGAACTGTTGTTTCTTCTCCTGATGGTAGTGATTCCTCAGTTCACTGTCAAGGAATCAGACCTAAGAACTGCCTGTGATGCTTAGTCTAGCACTATTTTCAAAACTTTATATGTAATAAAATGTGTGATTTTCAAAGCTGCCTTCAGAAGTAAAGTCCACAATTATTAATATGAGGTAAAACAGTTGCTTTAAATAAATATTACTTATCCTACTCTGGTTGAAATATATTACTTTAAAAGACTTTTAACCCTTGCGTTGCCTGCCGTTAGACAATAAAAGATTGTTTTACATACACTTTCCTACAGAATAGTCTCCCAAAATGTATATTATGAGTGCTCCTATCTGAAATAATTAACATAAATCCATCACTTCAAGTCCTTCTCAAATGATTTTTCATCTACAAAAATTTTTCTCAATTAACCCAAAGTTCTAAACAAACAAACAAACCAGATTCTCTCCTATCTTATTAATTATATGAAATATAATTGTTTGCATATTTTATCTCAGAGATAGCATAGAGTTTGAAGACAGAAAATTTCCATTTCCAGACTGGACCTGTCACTGCAGGCCCCATGACTATGTCTCAGTGGTATAATATGTAAGGGTGTAAGGACAGTAGTGTCTCAGTAATGCACTGGAACTATACAACAGAATAGTGTTTATTAAATAGGGGCACTGGGTCCTCAGGATGCTCCAGGGAGCCACCAATGAAAAATCATATTAATGGGGGTGGTGGGGATCACTGCATGAGACTAGGAAATACACTGCTAGAATAGGGGCACAGGAAAGAAACAAGATCAGACAAGCACCATGGTCAGAAAAAGATTAAGAAACACTACAAAAATGCACTTGAAGATGTTTCAAAAACAAAAATGCTCAATTAGAAAGATGGTTGTATTACATGTATGACTCAGTAAGTAAGAAACCACCTTCCCTATGGCCATTTTAGTTCAACTAGTCCAGTATAAATATGACTTATATTCCAAGGATATGGATACCAACTGTACCTGCTTTAAAATATAAAACGTTTGGGGGGCTGGAGAGATAGAGGGTAGGGCGTTTGCCTTGCACGCAGCCGACCCAGGTTCAATTCCCAGCATCCCATATGGTTCCCTGAGCACCACCAGGAGTAACTCCTGAGTGCAGAGCCAGGTGTGACTCCTTGTGCATCACCAGGTGTGAACCAAAAAGCAATAAATAAATAAATAAATAAATAAATAAATAAATAAATAAAATATACAACGTATTTTATGGCAACGCCATAGCCATGCTGCTGGACTCCACACCAGGCTGTTTCATTCGAGGCACCCCAGAGGGGGGCAGGTAAAGTCCCTCCTTGGCCCAAGGCACCCAGCCCCAGCAGCCAGAACCCTCCAGAACTCAATCGCAACCATGCTCATGGCTGCTCTCCACGTGCTCAGGCTGAGCCTCGCCCACAGTAAACCTATTCCTGAACCATGTAACCACATTTGCGGCTGCACAACATCTCATACCTCACACTACTCATACACCAAGAGTAGCACACCACATTTGATGAAGTTTAAAGCAGAAGGCAACCAATCTTAGAGAAATATATTTTCACATTTACATATATGTATGAATATATGCATATATATATGCATGCAAGGCTCAACCCTTATCAACATATTAGTAATCTCTTATAGATGGACTTAATGAATGACCCTTAATGACCCTAGGTGAAACACAACAATATTCAGACACTCCCCTCTAAGGAAAGTCTTTTTGGAACATTATCAGCATTTTATTCATAACAAACAATAAAAAATAAATTATTTAGGTTCTGTTTTGGGGCAGGTGTTGGGGTTCAGGATGGAAATATCCAAAATATGGTGGTGGGAAGGTGTAATGGTGGTGGGATTGGTGTTCAAATATTAAATGTAATCAATTTTGTTCATCAATTTGCTTGAGCGGACACCAGTAACATCTCCATTGTGAGATTTGTTGTTACTGTTTCTGGTATATATTTTTTTTTAATAATTTATTTATTTATTGAATCACTGTGGGAAAAGTTACAGAGCTTTCGGGTTTAGGTCTCAGTCATGTAGATACCAAACACATTTCCCTTTACCAATACTCATTTTTAACCCCGAACCCCAATAGACCCCCACCTCCCACCCCTCCCAATTCTTGTGAGGCAGATGAGTTCTAGTTAATACTCTATCTACTTTGACTAGATAGATTATTTCGATAGAAGATGCACAATTATTGTTTAGAGTTTACGACCCACCCCCCACAATCAGACATGCTGAAACAGCGTTGTGAAATGATTTGCTTTCTACAACTTGGTTTAAGAATAAAATGATGTCGCGCGGCCGCTATCGCGGCCGCGCGGTTTTGAATTTCTGCTATTTTACTTATTGACCCTGGAAGAATTTCTATTAAAAGTTAGCTAGTTAAGAGATTGGTTTCGAAGAGGCTTTCCCTGCTCCATTTCACTTTTCTTGCCCCCTTATCAAAAATTAGATGATTATATGTTTGGGAGGAAATGTCAGTATATTCAACTCTGTTCCATTGGTCTGCAGCTCTGCTATTGGACGGCTACATGCAAAAAAGTGGGCTCAGATCTCTGCCTAACACCATGCACAAAAGTAAGATCAAAATGGATTTATGACCTCAACATCAGACCAGAATCCATAATGTTTATTGAAGACAAAGTCGGCAAAACTCTCCATGATATTGAAGCTAATGGTATCTTCAAAGATGTCACGCCACTGGCTGAGCAAGTGAAAACAGAGATAGACAAATGGGACTATCTTAAACTAAGAAGCTTCTGCACCTCCAAAGAAACAGTGACCAAAATACAAAGACAGCCTACAGAATGGGAAAGGATATTCACCAAGTATACATCCAACAAGGGGTTGATATCAAGGATATACAAGGTACTGGTTAAACTCCACAAGAAGAAATCACCCAACCCCATCAAAAAATGGGGTGAGGAAATGAACAGAAACTTTCGCAAAGAAGAAATTCGAATGGCAAAAAGGCACATGAGAAAATGCTCTACATCACTAATCATCAGAGAGATGCAGATCAAAACCACAATGAGATATCATTTCACACCACAGAGACTGGCCCACATCCACAAGAACAAAAGCAACCGGTGCTGGCGCGGATGTGGCGAGAAAGGGACCCTCCTTCACTGCTGGTGGGAATGCCGGCTGGTCCAACCCTTTTGGAAAACAGTATGGACGACTCTCAAAAAATTAGAATTTGATCTGCCATTTGACCCAGCTATAGCACTCCTGGGAATATATCCCAGAGAGGCAAAAAGGTATAGTCAAAGTGACATCTGCAATTGTTTGTTCATTGCAGCACTCTTTACAATAGCCAGAATCTGGAAAAAACCTGAGTGCCCAAGAACAGATGACTGGTTAAAGAAACTTTGGTACATTTACACAATGGAGTACTATGTAGCTGTTAGAAAAGATGAAGTTATGAAATTTACATACAAGTGGTACTACATGGAAAGTATCATGTTAAGCGAAATGAGTCAGAAAGAGCGGGATAGACACAGAAAGATTGCATTCATCTGGGGAACATAAAGCAACAAAAAGTGAGAGTGACACACAGGAATGGCTGAGATTAGTACCAGGAATTTTGCTCCATGAATGGAAGGCCAGCCACAGGCTCTAGGAGAAAAGGAAGCTCAGATAGAGAAGAGAGTACCAAATGAAGGGTGTTGTGAGGGCCCTCCCAGGGTGGGAGAAGCATGCTAAAAGTAGTCGATAGACCAAACATGATTGCCACTCAAAGCCTCTCTTGCAAAACACAGTACCCAAAAGAAGAGAGAGAGAACAAGGGGGAATACCCTGCCACAGAGGCAGGATGGGACGGGGGGGGGGGGGGGGGATGAGGGGGGGGGATGCTGGGACCCATGGGGATGGATGACGGGCACTGGTGGAGGTATGGGGACTTGATCATTGTATAACTGAAACCCAAGCACAAAATTTGTAAGCCTATAACTGTACCTCATGGTTTTTCACTAATAAAAAAAAAAGAAAAAAAAAATTTATAAACGTTTTGGCCTGGGCAGTAATCCTGGCCAAATTTCTTAAAAAGACAATTTGACACAGTAATAAAATTTCTGCCAAAGTAAAAAAAAAAATAAATAAATAAAAATAAAATAAAACAGGGTAGTAACTAAGTATACAGAATATAAAAATAATATCTGAATTCACAGCATAATTCTAGCTTTGTAACCCTGAGAAATGTACTTATTCTATCAGTGCTTCCAATTGATCTATAAAAAGAGAAGAATAAATGTACTTACCACATGAAAAAAAAAAAAGAGATTGGTTTCTGTGCCCTGGAGTCGTGGCCGTGCCGGAGAGCCGCTCGTGGGGGGCAGCTGGCGACCTCGGTGGGGCGTGGGGGACGGCCCACAAAGCCCCCCTTCCCATGAGGTCCCCGCCGCTCCCCCGAGCCCGGCTCAAACCTGCTTTCCACAAGGCTCCCGTGCGGCCGCCATCTTTCTTTCCAGAGAGGAGCGGGCGGGCCGGTCAACGCCCTTCCCCCTCCGGGCAGGCTTGGTGGCGCGGATCAACACAAGTCCATTTGCTTTTCTGCTCCAAGCGGCTGGTTCTCTGTGCTAAGTCCTTGTGCCTCCGGGGCCGTGGCCGTGCCGGAGAGCCGCTCGTGGGGGGCAGCTGGCGACCTCGGTGGGGCGTGGGGGACGGCCCACAAAGCCCCCCTTCCCATGAGGTCCCCGCCGCTCCCCCCAGCCCGGCTCAAGCCTGCTTTCCACAAGGCTCCCGTGCGGCTGCCATCTTTCTTTTTTCTGTTTCTGGTATATAAAATATGCCACGGGGAGCTTGCCAGGCTCTGCCATGCAGGTGGGATACTCTCAGTAGTCTGCCAGTCTCTTCGAGAGGAGCAAAGAAATCGAACCCAGGTCAGCTACGTGCAAGGCAAATGCCCTACCCGCTGTGTTATCGCCCCAGCTCAATGTGAACTAATTTATAAAAATAAATAAATGGTCATTGATTATCAAAAAAATAAAGAAAATAATATATATAACACTAATAAAGGTCAGAGTGCTTAAAATTCCACAAAATTCTTGCATAAGAAAAATGTCATTTCAATGTCTATGATATTAGGATATTAGGATATTAAAAAATTATGAGAGCCTAGAATATTTAAGATAAATAAAAAACACTTTTGCTTTTTTGTCTCTTCAGTTTCACTCCTTTCTGGACAATGAATCTTTAAGCACTCCCTGCCTTCCTTATGGGGCACACCTACAAGTTCAGTAAGATGCAAGCCATTGCAGAAATCTCCAAGGTTTTTTAATTGTTGTCTTAGCATTCATCATAAAAGGCTTCAGCATAAAGAGCCCACCTTTTCCTCATTAGGGGAATTGGGAACAAGGGCCAAATCCTCCACTTTTCAGAAATGACTTCCAAATTTCCTTTGCTTTTGCCACAGTCAGCTCTACTCAGGTCTTACTCCTGGCTCTATGCTCAGGAATCACTCCTGGTGGGTCATGGGGGACCATGTGGGATGCCAGGGATCAAACTCGAGTTGGCAATGTGCAAAACAAATGCCCTACTGCACTGCACTATTACTCCACATGCCCTCCAACCCACCCAATTTCTTCATGGATGGTTTTCCAGCCTGATCTCCCATAAAGACTGATGTTCATTGCATCTGTATATGCCCATTATAGTTAAATGTACCCTCAGAATGCATGGGACAAGGATCAGGTCTAATTTCAGTTGCCTAAATTCTTTACTGCTAGCATGGACATTTATGGCAATAGTATCTACTCCAGGTGTGTTTAAAGAGTTAAATGCATAAGTATTCACACAGTAATATTTATACAGTTCTAAGATCAGTGTCTAACCTATCCCTGGAAATATTAACTCATATCTTGACTGTTGACCTCAGGTATAAAGCATTAGAACACAATTCGCTTCTTTTCTTACATCACATAGATACTTCTGTGTTCCATAACCTCTTATTCTAGTTAGGAAATAAAGACATAGAAGCACTGGGAAAACTATTCCACTTTTACTGATGTTTCCTTTCTGGTGTCCACAGTGGTCATTACCTGAATTATATATTTTAGAGTATGAATGCATTTAGTTTAGTTTTGGATTATAGTGTCTAATCTTTTCTCTACGATGAGATAATAAATAAGACTTACTCTTTCATACAAATTAAGGCTTAGCATTGAGAACATGAAAGCCTTAATTATTGCACATCTAAAAATGACTGTAAACAATTACAGTTGTCTTTCCTAGGGACTTTTTTCAGAGGGATTACTAAGAGACTTCAAGAACCAAATCTAAATGGCTGCTTTCAAGTATTGCTCTCTCTCCTCTCCCTTACTAGAAAAAGAGGAAAGAAAAGAAATATGAAAGGACAGAGCACTTGTATTACAGTGAAGGCTGCTAGAGAAAATACTGATTGGTCATTGAAAATAAAATTAAGACAATTTTTTGCAAGAAATATTTTATCAAATAAAAGAATAGAGATTCACTTATACTCAATTAAAACTCGTTTTTTCTTGTGCATAATTCATGTAAATACAACGGGTCTGTTTCTCCTGACACTGAAAGAGTCACCAATACGGCAGTGTTAAGAAGGATGAGGAAGGAGAGGTTGATAAAAATCTCAGGCCAAACTAGGCTGCCTAAACGAAGAAGAACAAAAATGACTGCTTTCAATTCACATATGCTGGCATCGGATACATCCATCTAGGACCTGATGACCTGATGGTACAAGCGTGAAAGATCAAGTGCGACATCATTGGTCTGACCGAGACGAGAAGGCATCAATCACATCACACCGTTTTTGACACTGGAGAAGAACTCTTCCTTGGAACATGAGACAAAAGAGGCATTGGTGGTGTTCGTGTCAACAAGAACTGGCCATGAGCACCAAACATTAGCCAAGCAGCACAAATGCTGGCCAACTTTGACCATGAGTGTGTAAATGTCAGACTACAGCTGAATCTCATGAAGACAATCTTTATGAGAAACGGTCTCTTTCCTGACATTCCATTCATTCGCAATGCAATGAACATCTCCGAATACAACAGTTATGTGTACCTAGATCGAGAAGTCAACATGACGAATGATCTAGCACCTGAGTTGAGCAGGAGGAAGAGAATGGCTAGGAATGCATGCCTTCAAGAGCATCGAAGAAATGGCTAAGAGGATGAAGAACCTCCGGCTGTGGGCACATCTCTTTGATTCCACTGTTTTCCCTGCATTAACATACACCTCAGAGGCCTAGGCTCTACAAAAACAGGATGAGAACGTTATTTGGGTCTCCCAACAAGGAATCAAAAGAGCTATGCTTGGAGTGTCACGCTTCACTCAAATGAGAGAAAAAACCCAGAGTTCTGACCTCCCTCGACGGTCAAGAATAAGGGATACTGTCTTGTTTGCCAAGGCATTGAAAATCAGATGGGCTGGACACGTAATAAGATTTGGAGACGACTTCTGGACTAGAGCCATTACTGACTGGATTACACGGGACATCAAAAGATCATGTGGCCATCCACCTATGAGATGGTCAGACTTCTTCGTCCAGACACTGAACAATTGGTTTGAGGCTCTCTGTGTTCCTAGTTCGAATGATGCCATTGGGTTACACTAACATGTGACAGGGACGAATGGAGATGTTACTGGTGCCCACTCAAACAAATCAATGAGTAACGGGATGTCAAGTGATCAAGTGATCATTCATGTATTGATTCATTTTAATTACATTTTTAACTACACATATAAAAATATTATGTGGAACTTATATTGAATGGTGTTCATTGTTTATAGAAAATTCCTATTACCTCAGGTCTACAATTTTATCTGTTAAATGTGCCATCCTATGGTGTGAGAGAAGTGGAGAAATGTTTTTAGCAAGACTTATTCTGTTCTCTCTGCTAGGGTAAAGTTGAAGGCCCTCTAAAAAATCACACACACACACACACACACACACACAAACACACACACACACACCTCTCTCCTTTCTCTCTCTCCTCTCCTCTCTCCTCTCTCTCCTATCTCTCTCTCTTTCTCTCTTTCTCGCTCTCTCTCTTCCCTTCTTTGAAATCACTAGCTTTTGGAATATTGGTGAGAGACCACAAATATATTTCCACCAAAACATGTGGTCAGCTTCAAATTAAAGTCCCAGACACCGCAAGTTTGCTCTCTTTTCCCCTTTCTAGGTATCAGTGAAGAGCCTGTGGCAAACCTGAACTCTGGATCCCTACATAGACATAAGGAGCGTCTCTTTGCACACCAAAATATAGTGAGAAATCAAGATTTCCACACCTCAGAAAAAGTAATCTGAGCTGAGGTTCTATGGGAATCAGAACACCTATCCCAATGTGGCTGTGGTTTGGATCACCTTCCATTCCTAAGAAGGCACTGAAAACTGGGAGGACATGTTATAATTTTACTTCAACTAGAAGCAATAAGGTAAGACACATTTTACATTCAGACTAGTTTCAGAGGGTACTTGTTAAAGTGAATGGTAGAATAATAATATTAGCATCTTTATAAAATTCTTTTGGTACTCTGAATATTTCTGACTTCAGTTGAAAATGATTCATCATATCAAGGACCAGTATGATCTCAAACTGAGTTTAAAAAAATACAATCAATGATGCCAACACCAAGATGATATTTTTAGAATTATATGACAAGAATCTTAAAGCAATCATCTTAAAATACTTGAATCAGCAATTGTGAACATGCCTGAAGTAAATGTTAAAGCAGAAAGTTTCTGCAAAGAAATAGAAGCAGATTTTTTTCTTTTGTAGATATAGACAATATTATTCTGAAATACATAGGGCAAGAGAAACCTTTAGAAAAATGCACTAGAAGTATGAAGTATCTAACCTAGAAAAAAAATCCCATCTTCTAATCACAAGAATCTGTGAATGTTAATTTAGAGACAGGGATAGACAGAATTAGGATCGCTAAACAAACAAATGAATTACAGTAGAAAGATTAATCAGGCCTATCTGGGTTGATCTACTATAATCACGAGAGATTAAAATGGAAAGGGTAGACAGAAATATTAGGTATGAGAAGGATTCATACTGATATTGCTGGCTTAGAAGATAAAGAATCAAAAACCAAGTAATGTGGGAAACCTCCACAAGGAGAAAAAGGATTCTCTCTTAATGCTTCTAGTATGAATACATCCCTAATAATGAATAATTTAGTTCAAAATTAAGTCTAATTAATTTTATGTGTCTTAGTTTCAATACCTTGAACATTTATTGTTTTTTGTTTCTTGTTGATCAGAGCTTTCTCCTGGCTTTGTGTTCAAGGATCACTTCTAGTGGTGCTCAGGGAACTATATATGGTAACAGAGTTAACACACAGATTAGCTGCATTCAAGGAAAAATGCCTTAACCATTGAACTTTCTTTGTCCCTACATTTTTATTATTAATGATTCTATATTTATGAAACTTCTAGAGAAACCGTAGACAATTCAAAGATACAGAATAATTTAAAAACCTAATATTGTACCATTAATCAATACTGGAAGTATTGTACCATTAATCAATACTGGAAGAGACAGACAACAAAGATCACTGGAACATACCAGAAAACCTAGATATCACAATGGATGACCAATTAACTTTGATAATGATGCAAAGTAATTTAATGTAAAAAAAAGACTTTTCAAGAAACAATACTTGTATAATCTGACAACCAAAATCATTTATCTGTTCAAGATTTAAGATGGTATTGAAGCATCTTTGAGCGATAGCACAGCGGGTAGGGCGTTCGCCTTACAAGTGGCCAACATGGCCGACCCGAGTTCGATTCCTCTGCCCCTCTCGGAGAGCCCGGCAAGCTACCGAGAGTATTCGATATGCCAGACACAGTAACGACAAAGTCTCCAATGGAGATGTTACTGGGCCCGCTCGAGCAAATCGACGATCAACGGGAGGGCCTTTACTTTACTTTTACTTTAAAATTCAAAATGATTAAATATCCTTAAATATAACATTAAGATAGGTCATAAGAGGAAAAGTAGAGTAACTAGACTTAATAAAAACTTTTTATTTCTGAAATATCTTTTTAATAAAATGAAAAGGTAACTATTGACTATGAGAAAAATAAAATTTATAAACTACTTATCTGATGGGCTGTAGTGATAGTACAGTGGGTAAGGTGTTTGCCTTGCACGCGGCCAACCTGGGTTTGATTCCTCCGCCCCTCTCAGAGAGACCAGCAAGCTACCGAGAGTATCTTGTCAGCACGGCAAAGCCTGGCAAGCTACCTGTGATGTATTCGTTATGCCAAAAATGGTAACAAGTCTCACAATTTGTTGTGAGACATTACTGGTGTCCGCATCGAGCAAATCAATAAACATTGAGAAGACAGTGCTACAGTGCTACTTATCTGCCAAGAGACTGTTATCTAAATATATATATATATGTATATATATATTCTAAAGTCTTAATGCCGAAAAAATCACTATAATTAGAAAATGAACAAATTTTTAATTTCCTTTAGTACACACACATCACTAAATAAAATATACAGATTGCATAGGTTGCATAGCATATGAACAGATGTTTGACATTACTGTTAATCAGAAAAGCAAATTTAGATTATGATTTTTAAAAATGAATATTTTTACAATGGTTAAAATAACTTAAATACATTCCACAATATAATATATCACTACAAGTTTCCAATTAATAACTGTTAGTTTTATTCATACAAGTATTCAATTATCCAGGAAACAGAGGTCAGTGGGCATTAAAACCAGATCAGTTTGGTTTGTTTGTTCGTTTTGGTTATTCTATTTATTTTTTATTTATTTTTTAAATGTGGGCAAAAGTCACAACTGTTGATATAATTCTAGAGTTGAAATTGATTAGATAACAAAGCTCCAATATTGAAATCAATAAGTTTTAAAATAATTTTAAGTAGTAATTTAGACATTTATTTGGACCTAAGGTCATGGAATATCTTAATATATTCCTAAAATAAGTCGCTGCTTCATCAAGACAGAAAGGCATAGTAATCTAAGAATCAAACTCAGAAAAGAAGGAATAATTCCACACAGCAGTCCATGTAGCAGTAAGTGATAGAGAAATCCCTAGAGGAAAACGGAACTTTGTAAAACAAGTGATTTGGTATCATCTTCAAGTTTAGTCCTGAGGAGGTCTCCAAAGTAATAATAATACCCATGTATTTTCATAGCAATCAAAGCAATGGGTCCAGGAGATAGTACAGCAGGGAGAGCACATGCTAATCATGCACACAACCTGGGCCCATTCCTGGCACCACATAGTCCCCTGAGAATTGCTATATGCAATTCTGAAAGTTTCAGAGCATCACCAGCAAATGGCTCTGGAGGCCCCCTGCACCTTTTGAGTTATCCAGGTATCCACACACAGCCTGAGGGGATTCACAATAGGATTCTTCCCCATTGTGACAGTCTGGTTGACTGAGAATTGTTGATGGTGCCCCCAAGATTCCTGATCACCACTTGGGAGTCCCATTCAACCAGAAACGAAAATTGAGGAATAGACATAGATGATGAAATAGAAGGTTAAAATGCAAATAATCAAGTGGCTTTTTGTTTTGCTTTTGCTTTTGTAGAATTATATCAATTAATTTAGCCAAAATCTATAGTCAAAATCTCTCTGAATCCTGAAATATATAGGATGAAATTAGATCTCAAGATCAGGTCAATGTATTTCTCTTTCAAACTCTTGTGTTACATTTTTTCCCACTGGACTAGGAAAGAATGTGATTGGCATTTCAGAGTATCTTAAAGTCAATTAAATTATCTTAATGGATTAAGTGAACCAGACATTGTCATCGCAAAATCATACGGCCAATGTGAAGTATCACAGCTTCATGGGGAACTTCATTTTGTTAGAAATAATTAGCCTTAAATATAACGGATTTCACCTGGGATGAGGGTGAAAAGTGAGGCACACACACAGGATGGATGGCAGTGGGAAGAGGAAAGCACAGATTTGGAAAACTCAGAAATTGGACTCCAGATTGGGAAGTATAACTTGAGACTAGTGGGGTCAAGTAATGGTTAAGTAGTTTCTGATAAAGTTTTAATAGTTTGGAGGATATGTGGGCAGCATGAACACTTGAGATGTTGTTCATGAAGAAATTATTTTACTAAAGTTTTAGCAGCTAAGATTGTTAGATTCATACTCATCTTCTACTCTTTGATCACATCACAGATAGGGGCCCAGAGAATTTTAAATTCAATTAATTTTCCTCAGAAATATTTACTACTAGTATTCTCAGAAAGAAATTAATCTACTTCCTTTCTCTTTGGCCAAAAGCACATCTTATAAATGAATCCCTTTACAGTGTCATTTGCAAGCGCACTTTGCTGCTAAATCCCTGTCAGTATCATCATTCCACTTATCATTTCCCTCAGCATTTGTATGGGGTTGTAGGGTGGACTCTATGGAATCAACTATAAGCTCATACTCTTTCGAATGAGTGATAGATATTGTCATGCAATTTCCTTTCTTTTCTCTGAAGCTGTTTGAGTTCCATCCTCAGATGCATAAACTATAGAAAAGTCTTCTGAGTTAATTGAATCTTGTTAGTAATGTACAAATTGGATGTACGCTGCCTGGGGTTATGTGAAACATGAAAATATTTAGCATCCACAACCACTGAAAAGAACTGGCATTAGTAGATGCTAAGCTAATGCCTTCAAGCAAATGAAGAAATAACCTCTTGGAGTACTCTAATTATCGTGTAACTAACCATAACAAAATTTAGTTAAGCAATTTTGTGGGCCAAAGTATTGGGCAGATGTAATCAAGATGGTTCGTGTCTGTTAAAGAATAACTGAGGACTCACCTAAGACCATTCAATGGCTACAGAAGCCTTCAGTGATTCAAGTGGATTCTTGTGTCTAGGAATTCAATTCTGTTCTCCTGCATATATTTTTGGTTCTTTTCAACATTGTATTTCGAGGAGCCTAAATGTCTGGATCTCTTCTTCCTCACTAGTTAAGTGTGGGGCCATGAGTCATATGACTGGAACATCTTGGAGATGCTGAGATATCGCCTCTCTTTCCAAAATGGCTTCTTCACATGATCAACTTGGGTTTCCTCACAAGGAAATACTGTGCAAGGTTGGACTTCTTATACAATAGTTCTCTTCCTTCTGGATGGATCTTAGAACCAGCCAGTTAAAAGTCCTCTAAATGACAGAGCTCCAGAATTCTAAAATGTTCTACTGACCAACTTTAGTTCAAACAATGAAAACCTTTAAATGGAGGAATATAGTGGATTTGAAGTCATCTCTAATCTGAGTATAGAGACATCTTTCTAGTCTCTAAAGCATCTACATAAAATTTTTAAGTTATATTTGGGTCTTCTTGTTGAATTTTTTATTAGATCTCTTCTTTATTTTTACTACTTTATCCTTTTATTGCAAATATCTTCTATATCATTCACTTATTCTACCTATTACTGATAAATTCAAAGACACAGTAATACATTAATTGACACAACAGTGAAGCAAAAAAAAATATGTGTTTAGCATTTATATTTTAAATCTCAAAGAAAGAAGAGCCTTAGATAAAATAAGCTTCAGATGTAACTTAGAACATTTAAATTACCTATCCCAGGTCATAGATAAGGCAGCAGAGGAACTTAGATAAAAGACTAATAACCTAAACTCCTTATCGCCTATTTTTCTGTTATCTGTGCTTTTCCCCTTATTCTCAGATACCCGTGTCTGGTATATACCCGTGTCTCATTAATGAAAAACGTCCTAAAATGTCTCTAATAAGATTTTAACTAGGCATAAATACATTCATCTGTCCTTCATTTATTTTTCTCTACAATCATGCTATTTATAAAACCATAATTATAATTATAACTAAATACTGAGTTCAATTCTACGTAGAGAAATACAATAGTAAATGAAAAAATGTAATTTCTACATTTGTGAAATATTAGTTCTAATAAAATATTATTTCTATTAATATTACTGTTGCTTTTATTATTACTATTCTTCTATTATTACTGTTGCTTCTATTATCACACTGCTATTAATACTAACATGAAAGTTTAACAAGATAAAATTTCAGGGAAGATTTGCAAAAGAAACAAAAGAATATTAAGAAATGTACATTTCCATGGCTTCTTAAGTGTCTTTGAGTTTTTCCTTTTTTATCCCTTTAGGAGGGAAGGAAGGAAGGAAGGAAGGAAGGAAGGAAGGAAGGAAGGAAGGAAGGAAGGAAGGAAGGAAGCTAGGGAGGGAGGGAGAGAAAGAAGGAGGGAGGGAGGGAGGGAGGGAGGGAGGGAGGGAGGGAGGGAGGGAGGGAGGGAGGGAAAACAAATAAAATTAATAAGGTAGAAAGAAATAATCTAAAACTGGATGTTAGAGTCAATGTAATCCCAGGTATAACTGTCAACTGATTGTAGAGTTGTGTCTCATATGGAAAGATCTTCTAAACTTACAAAGCTACGGTGAATAATTTCTTACCAAACTACTTTAGAGAATCTTCCAAATGGTGCTTGAGGGATGGGGAGCACATCCCACAATTTTCAGTGAACACCAATGGAGTCCAGTGAGAAATCCTGAGGAATCAGTGCTGCTGGGGCCCTGCAGTGCTACAGAGATGGGGACCACAAGGGCCATATCTAGGGATACTCAGCGGATCTCTAGGGCTACACTCAGGGATTCAGGGTGGGAGACAAGCGGTGCTGGGGATCAAACTAGGATATTTCTAAACCCTGTGCACTGCCCTAGTATCCAGTACTTTAAGTATTTATTTAATGTATTTTAAGTTTATCCTGCTATAATATACAATGCAAAATTCAGCTATAGTTCAGATTCTATTCAAAGTCCCAACAGCATAAACCGAATAATCCCTTTTTAAAAATTTATTTGATGACTAAACAAATTGTTGATCACTGCTGTTACCAAACATGATTCTAGAAGGTATAAATATAGCAGTAAAACATTAACAACAAAATATATCCCTTTTCTTACGGAACTTTTATTAGAGGCAATATTCTTGATTATGTTCAGGTCTCTTTCTAGAATTTAATTTCAATTGCTTGATTTATATGTTAACTTAAGTTGCAGCACAATATCCAGTTTATTATTGGGACTTTAATTCTTACATTTAATATCTGGTATTTTAAAATAAACCTTAATGGCCTTTTAAATAATTTACCTAGCTATTGTTGTGTGTTTTTCATGTGATGCTTGGAATCAACCTCTCTGCATTCAAATAATAATATTTAATTATAATTTCATTGAAGTAGCTAAATATATAATTTGAGTAAGGGAAAAATGCTCTTATTCAATAGCAGGTCTTCCTAAATCCTTTGTGATCTTTTATATACCTACTGGAATTACAATTATCTATCTCATTTCAGATGACAGAATACATATATGATAGTGGTGCCAAAGTGCGAAGGGTATGTAGTAGGTTTTAACATTTGGTTTTCTATAATTGCATTCTGGGACCGTTGCACAATCATATAATGACACATTTCTCCAAAGACATAGTGCTATATAACTTAAATTTTAGTTTAGCTTTATCCACCTAGATCTTTCAATTATCTGCTTATTCCTAAGCATTTTATCTTTTGTGCTACTATAGCAAATACATCTTTTTTTATCAGTCAACTATCTGGCTATTTTATATATGTGAAAAATATTCATTTATATATTAATTTTCTCAACTTTTTATAGTTTTAAGTTCAATATTTTATTAAATTACCATGAGATAGATCATTAATAAGTTGTTCATGATTCAGTTTCAGTCATTAAGTGTTCCAACACCCATCCCTTGACCAGTGTACGTTTCTCAGCACCTTTGTTCCAAATTTCCCTCCCACCTCCCAACCACCCTGCTAGCCTGCCTCTATGGCAGGTAACGTCTCTCTCCTCTCTCTCTCTCTCTCTCTCTCTCTCTCTCTCTGTCTTTCTCTCTCCTCTCTCTCTATCTATCTCTCCCTTCCTCTCAGTTAACTTTTTCAATGTTTATACTGTTTACTATTGATTTTCTTATGCTTTTTGGGTATATATCAATACCCTTTTTATTTATTTATTTATTTATTATTTCATATACCCCGGCAGTCTTCTACCCCCGCGCCTGGCTGTTCCTCACTGGGGCCCGTTGGAGGGGAGCGGGTTGAGCTTTCCTCCCCGCCCCGACCAGGGCTCCGGCAGCTGAAGACCTCCAGGACCAGCCACCACCATGCTGAGACCACTCTCCGCACACATGAAGGTACTGGCAGAGGGACAAATCCACGCGGGTTCCAGGGCTGAGATCTCCCAGCCTACTCGGATTGGAGTCGAGCATCCTCCACCCAGATCCTCCAAATTCCAGTACGCGGGGGTCACACCCACCACCTGGCCCCCTGGCGCCGTGTAATCCCATCAACGGCCAAGACTCAGAGACTATAAAATCCAGCTCCCGGAACCGCGCAGCCGCGAATGCATCTTATCAGGACATCTTTTTATGACATCTTATTATCTCATTCCTACTTTGGACAAATTTGCAGGCTATCGAATGTAGCCTGCCCTCAGGGCAGAGTCTGGCAAACTCCCCGTGGCGTACCAAATATGCCAAATACCAGTAACAATGATGAGTCTCATTCTCCTTAATATATAATCTCAGGGTTAGGATGAAAGAAACGTTACTGGTGCCTGCTCGAGGCAATCGACGAATAACAGGATGATAAAATGAAATGAAATGAAAAATATACCCATCCCTCCACCAGTGCCCATTTCCCACCACCACGGATCCCAGTATCCCTCCCACTCCCATATCCCCCCATCCTACCATGCCTCTGTGGCAGGGAATTCCCCTTGTTCTCTTTCTCCTTTTGGTTAATATCCTTTTTAAATGGCAATTTTACAATCATTACTTGCATATAGCTCAGTTCAGTTCTTATACTTTTATCCTCACTGATAAATTCCCAGTCCAGTTTCCATATCGAACCTAGAATTAATACATACTATACATGCCAGCATGATACAGACATTATCTTCTATATTTTTAGTGTTTTATGTTTTTTCTTAATTTAAAGATCCAAATATTTAACATGGTCCTACAAGAATCATTCTTTTCTGGGCTGAAGAGATAGCACAGAAGATAAGGAACTTGCCTTGTTTGCAGCCAACACAGGTTTGATCCCTGGTGCCAGATAAGATTCCCAAGGCCCCCAAAATGTGATCCCTAAGTGGAGAGCCAGGAGAAAGCTTTGAGTACAGCCAGGTGTGACTCCAAAACAAAAATAAATCATACTTTTATGAATATCTAGCCTGTCTTCACACTCAATACATTTCTTTCATGTCCAGTTCCACTGCTTTCCTAACATAAAAAACATTATCAACTTATTTACATCTGTATAGAATATGTTGATACCTACTTTGTATACTCAATTTCTACTCATTCTCATTCTTTTGATGTCAATTAATCATCAATTTAAATATAAAATTAACTCTTAAGACAAAGATACTGCATAAGATCCTAAAAGTTTATGTGTTCTTTTATTTTATTTATCTATCTGTCTATTTATTTATTTATTTATTACTGTTTGGGTCACACCCATCAATGCACAGGGGTTACTCCTGGCTCTGCACTCAGGAATTACTCCTGCTGGTGCTTGGGGGGAACATATGGGATGCTGGGAATTGAACCAGGGTTGGCCGCCTGCAAGGCAAATACCCTACCTGCTATACTATTGCTCCTATAATATATATTATATAATATACTATACTATATTATAATACTATAATATTGGAGTGCATGAGATGAGATGTGAAGGGTTGGAACACAGGAACTCAGGAGGTGCAGCTCTGAGGTGCTCAGAAATTAGTGACTGCCATTTGTCCAGAGGTCTACAATTAGAGATATGTTTGACTACACAACATTGGGGTTAAACTGCTTATCTTCCACCATGTCTTCAATGCTTATTCACCATAAGATTTGTTTAAGATACAGTGCTTTGAAATATAAATTGTTTGGTGGAGAGAAAATTTAAGCTTGACCCTGAGACCATTCCAATTACATGTTTCGTCGATATAGAAATGATAAATTGGTCAGTGAGGAATATGTCCACCATGCCCTGTCACAGATTTGGGAGTTAGGAAAAGTAACTTTTAAAATATGAAATTTGGTATTGGAGCAATAGCACAGAGGGTAGGGCGTTTGCTTTGCACGCCGTCAAGCAGGGTTTGATTCCCTGCATCCCATATGGTGCCCTGAGGACCGCTGGGAGTAATTCCTGAGTGCAGAGCCAGAAGTAATCCCTGGGATGGCCGACTGTGATCCAAAAAGAAAAAATAAAATAAATATGGAATTTAATGAAGTTATATAATATAATTAGGAAATCCTCGTATCAAAAAGGTTGGGAAATACCAATAAGAAGAATTTAGATAGTTTAAATATTAGCCTCTGTGTCACTGATGACTAGATGCTTTTTATACACCTTTGCTCTAATGCTAAGACCATCTCTGTGTTTATTTTTCTTCAACTTATAAAGAAAGATATTCATCCAATAAATATATATTTCTCCAGGCTCTCGACCTTTGGCAGTGCTTGTTTGTACCAGGATATTAGCACCATCATTACAGTGTGTGTATGTGTGTGTGTGTGTTGTATGTGTGGGGGTGTGTGTGTACACACAAGCACAGCGGGTAGGACGTTCGCCTTACAAGCGACCAACATGGCCGACCCGAGTTCGATTCCTCTGCCCCTCTCGGAGAGCCCGGCAAGCTACCGAGAGTATTCGATATGCCAGACACAGTAACAACAAAGTCTCCAATGGAGACGTTACTGGGCCCGCTCAAGCAAATCGACGATCAACGGGAGGGCCTTTACCTTTACCTTTAAATATATTTTTCACTCCTGTGTTTGGTTCCAGTTACCCAGAGTTGAACAGTTAAACACTCCAGTTCTCCATTGTTCATAGAGGAACAAATCTGAATGATCCAGAAAGATTTTGCTCAAACTGTCCCATCTCCCCACAGTTCTGTCACATATTTTAACACTTTTCCAAGGAAAATGTCAACTCAAATGATAATAACCATGTACTGATGAAGAACTATCCCATTTCTCAAGTGTATTTTAGTTGTAAGCACAGTCTGAGGACCTTTGATTTACATAAGTGTTTTGAGAGGATGATGAATGACTCATTTTAACTAATGCTTACTTAGACCCTACACTGTCCAAATGCTATAAGGCAACACACAGGGTTCAAAGAGAGCATGATGGAATGAGCCCTCATTGAGATTAAAGTTTACTATGGCAGGCAAACCTGTAACTGGAAGGAACAGAAAAATGGCAAAATACCCCCCACCCCGAAAAGTGGACATGTGTGGACCATTTGCATGAGTGCGCTTGTTTTTATTGGGTACAGTGGCAGTTTGAAATTACATTGATTAGATTTATCTTAAAATATTTGAAACCTCTCCCAGCCTTACCATTTTTCTAAGTCTGCTGTCACTTTCCTGTTTGAAATTTTAATCTCTGATACTTGCAGATAACCTAAGTACTAATCATTACATGTCACCATAAATAACCAAAGGAAAAGATAAATGTTAATTATTTCCCAGCACATTTATACACAACACGAATAAGCTATAATATTATCCTAAAAAATATGTTCTATAATAATAAAATATATGATTTGTTAATTCCTGTTATGTAAAGCATTTAACAGTCTTTGTCATATCTAGTTTTCATAACACTACTATAAAGAGGTAATTATTACCTGTACTTAATAGGCATTAAAAAAATTCAGAGGAACATACAAAAAAATTCTCAGTGCTAGACAGATCTTAAATAGAAGAGTCAGACTTCTTATCCAGACTATAGGGGTTATTTGATGGGGTGAAGAAATTTTTTTGTAATTTAAGGTCATCATATTATCATATAAAATCAAAACAGATGGAAATCACAATACTAGCTTTACTGCCAGTTTAAACTGAGAAGAAGAAAACACCTAACAACACAACTAAACAGAATAAATACTCTTTTGTGTGGAAACTTCCCTCTCTCAAAAAATGCAGGTACTTCACATCTGATGCGGTTACTAAGTGACCCAGCTTGAAACATTTTAACTTTGCAAGGGTATTCCCAAGTAGAGAATGCAAATGAGCTATGGAAATAATAGTACTATAATAAGGAAGTTTTCTAGAAGCAAAAGGAAAGTGTAGAAGGAACCGCACAATATGCCCTGGGTCTTGGTTCTTTAATCCTCAAGTTCTTTTCAGTTTTTGTTTTCTATATAATTCACATCACTCATAAATTTATGCCTTCACAAAATGATTTCTATTGGGCATCACTCTGGACTAAAGGCACTTTATATTTCTCTCCAGATGATTCTGAAATAGAACAATCAATCATTACAAAAAACATTATTTGTAAACTGAAAATGCATTCTGAATATTTTTTTCATCTCCAGCTATATTTAGGCTATATTGTCTAATATAGTTAACTATAGGGCCGGAGTGATAGCATAGTGAGTAGGGTGTTTGCCTTGCATGCGACTGACCCAGGTTTGATTCCTCTGTCCCTCTCAGAGAGCCCAGCAAGCTACCAAGAGTATTCTACCCGCATGACAAAGCCTGGCAAGCTACCTGTGATGTATTCAATATGCAAAATAACCAGTTACAACAAGTCTCACAATGGAGACGTTACTGGTGCCTGCGTGAGCAAATTGATGAACAATGGGAGGACAGTGACAGTGACAGTAATAGAGGCTGTGATAAGATTTAAGAAAGTCAAAGAGATTCTTAGATAATTCTGATAAAACATTCCTCCATCATCATATTTCTAGAAAGAAATTATATTTCAAGGTAAAAGTGTTTTGAAATAAAAGCCAGAAGAATTTGTCTTAAAGAAATTAAAATTCAAAGTCACATAAACTTGTTTATGCTAGCTGTATTTGTAGACTTTAGTGATTCTATCCACTAGAGAATCAAACTCTCCTTGCATAATACGTTACTGTTATTTGAAAGTAGCTGATGACTACATTGATCAAATTCCCTTTCATTAAATTTATGAAGCAATTGAACTCTGGTCAATAAAGTGGGAACAGAACTAATGAGTACCCTCCCTTCCAAAACAGACTAAAAAAAACTTGAACCTAAACTCCTGACGATGGTAAGAATAATTTTTTGCCTTTGTTTTGTTTTGGAGTCACTGTGGTTCTCAGGGCTCTGCACTCAGGGATTATTCCTGGGAGAACTCAGAAGACCACATGTAGTGCTTGGGATCGAACACAGATTGGCCATGTGCAAAGCAAGTACCCTCCCAGCTATACTTTCACTCCAGCCCAATGCCAAGAATGATTTAAGGAGTAAACATCTATCTCACCACAGACTCTGTAAATCTGAATTTTCACATGATGGCTTAGAATGACACTTTTCAATGCCACCACAATGGAATTTGGTTTAAGAGTCAACGATTTGCTTGATTCAATAACAATTATCAATAACAATTAATTTAATGAAAAGAAAGTAAAATGACACTGAAGTCCAAAATCCAGCACCCTTCAATTCTGTTTTATTATTCTCAATCTCATTCTCCATGTTTATAGAGCTGACACTCTCTTAGGAGTTTAGGTATTGACACACCATTCAATAATGGATCTGCCCATTAGTGAATCTCTTCATTCACGAATGTTTGTCCATGTCCACAGTAAAGAAATGTCTTCTGAGTTTTATTAATAAAGTATACATATTATTAATAGAATATTAAAGATTATCATGGCTCTGACCTCACTGTCCATTAAATTTATTTTTTAATTTTATTTTATTTTTATAAAGTTATTCACAGATACTATCCAAACACCAATCCCACCACTGTGCACTTTCCCACCACCATAAGAAGAAAGCGTGTGAAGATTGTTGTATTTCATCCTGGAGCCATTTAAGCTCTTGTATAAGATAGTACAAGCATATATGTTAAACCCAAACAAATGTGTGCTACTTTTGGTACATCAGTGGGCTAGAATATAGGAGTTCACGGCTGTGTGCTCCAGGACATACTGTGTCGCTCTCTTCGGGAAGCTTTATTTTATAGTCTCCGGATTTTGGCCATTGATGAGATTATATGGCGCCAGGGGCAGTTTGTGGGTGTGACTGCCAAGCTCCTGGAAAACTGGGGAGCTGGGAGGAGGAGGCCCAATCCTGTTCCAAACGAGCTTGGAGAGCTCAGTCACAGGTCTCTCACCATTCTGCAAGGAAGTGATCATTGACATAAAGAGAGGGGTTCAGCAGGGTGATACCATTTCACCAAAACTCTTCAGCGCCACCCTCGAGAACGTCATGCGATGACTGGAATGGGAAGAAATGGGAGTGAAGATAGACAGTCGGCAATTACACCACCTCCACTTCACTGATGACATCATTATAATAACACCAAACATCAGCCAAGTGGCACAAATGCTGGCTGACTTTGACCATGAGTGTGGAAAGGTCGGAGTGCAGCTGAAACTCACCAAGACAATGTTCATGAAAAATGAACTAGTCCCTGATGATTCATTTGCTCTCAACAGAACAAACATCTCTGAATGCAGCAGCTATGCGTACCTAGGTAGAGAACTCAACATGAGGAACAACTTGACTCCAGAACTGTGCAGGAGGAAAAGAGTGGCGTGGAACACCTTCAAGAGCATCAAAGAAGTTGTTAGGAAGATGAAGAACCTCTGGTTCTGGGCACATCTTTTCTACTCCACCATTCTTCCTGCACTAACATAAGCCTCAGAGACCTGAGCCCTACGAAAACAGGACGAGAACACTATTCGGATCACCCAAAGAGGAATCGAAAGAGCTATGCTTGGAATATCATGCTTCACTCATGTGAGAGAAGGAATCTGGAGTTGCGACCTCCGTCAATGATTGAAGATCAGGGACGCTTCCTCATTTGCCAAGGTGTTGAAAATCAGTTGGACCAAACACATAATGCGATTTAGAGACGACCTCTGGACTAGAGCTGTTGCCAACTGTATTCCACAGGACATCAAAAGAATGCGTGGCCACCCACCTACGAGATGGTTAGACTTCTTCATCAAAACCCTGAACAAACAGTTTGAGGCTCTTCGTGTTCCTGGAGCGAGCAGATGGCATTGGGCTACACAAGCATGCAACAGGGACAAATGAAGACATTACTGGGGTCCGCTCAAGCAAATTGCTGATCAACGGGATGACAAGTGATACAAGTGATCATCTTCCATTCAATGACCAATTGATTACATTATTTGTGGTGATTCAATTGTCTTTAAATTTTTTATTTCCTGCATACATTTTCCTGCAAACAGATGGTTAAACTCTTTGACATAATTATGTGCTTTTATACACTGGACTTATACTTTTATACTTTAGCTTTCAGACGCTATGGTATACAAACAATACTAGCCATCATCTACTGTCCCTGTGCTTTGAGGTTTTCTTTTGAGAAATCACAGGCAACTGTGGAGGGAATATGGACATCATTCCATCTTTGATGGGCCTGCTGTGGAGTTGTGCATTGGCACCATCTACACACTTCAGCACATTGACATAACTGCCATTGATGGCTAGGCTTTCAGCAGACAACTCAGCAGCATTCTAGCACTGATGCCAGCCATCCTGGTGCTCTCACTTCCACTGTATTCATTGCCAGCTCCCAGGAAGCATTAACATTGCCAGCAGCCACTTTGTTGACTTGTAGATACATAGCTGGATTTGTTAACTCCTTATCACCTTACAAGTGACTTTGAAAAATTTTATTCTTTTAGTTTTTTTTCTTTTGAGAGAATGTTTGGATTCCTATGGCATAGTCTTGTTTATATACCAATTAAAGCAGGAAGCAATTATCATCAATTATCATGTGAGACTAGCTACTGTCTTGTAATTACTGTGTTAATTGACATTAAGTTTAGATAGAAATTACTGTTGCCTGATTTCAAGTAAAATCTAAAGAATGGCATGTCAGGGGAAAAGAAAATGTATCTATAAATACATTTCCCTCTAAAAATATTTAGAGAGCACTTTCTTAACTGTATATTTCTCATTGCTTATATTATTCCTTTGTGATGATATTTTCAGTCTACAAAAATTCCTCCATACATCTTGTCTTTCAAGTCCTTTATAGACTTCTCCCATAGTTAATAGGTGGAATCATGTAATTACTGTTGGTTGAAAATGATCCTGTTGATTTCTAAAGTTAGGGCATGACAGATCTTGCAGGTTCTTAGTTTTCTTAGATTTCTCAGTCTATGAGAAACTAGCCTCACATCATGAAGATTTTCAAGGAACTTTATGAAGAAGTAAACATGGTGAGGAGCCAAGGTCTCCTATCAACAACAAATACCGGCAAAACAGTCATGTAAATAAGCAATTGTAGAAATAGTCCCGTCAGTTCCACTCTAATCAAGTCTCAATGGAAGCCCCAACCTGTATGTTATCTTAACTGCAACCGCATGAGACCCAATCCAGATAACATATTTTCTGACTTGCAGAAATTTTAAAATATATTTAATATTAATCATTGCTCTAAGCCAACATTTCCTAATCAAAAGACATCTGACTGTCAAGATAAGGGGGCCATAATTGAAAATTGCATAAAAAGTGGAACCATGATACTATCTCAGGGGATCAATTAGTAAAATAGGGACAACCCAGAAACGATATAAAATTATAAGGGAGTCATGGTCCAAAAAGTCCTGAGAAACACTGTTCTTAACCACCTTTAAAATTTGAGACCAATAATTCAATTGCAGTAGACTATTGGTAAGGATTTTCATTATCACTGATGGTATGTTCACTGAATCACTGTCATCACATTATTCATAGATTTGCTTGAGTGGGCACCAGTAACGTCTACATTCATCCTAGCCCTGAGATTTTAGCAGCTTCTTACTCGCCCTTCCCAATGGTGCCACATTGGAAGCTCTTTAAGGGTCAGGGGAATCAGATACATCATTGTTACTGTTTTTGTCATATAGAATACACCACAGGAGCTTGCCAGGCTCTGCCGGATGGTATGTTGGTGATGCTAAATATCATTTTTGAGGAAAAGAAAATATAAAATTAGACAAAATAGTCTCTCTTGAAGAACACAAAGATTTTAATTAAAGATTTAGTCACAGTACTGACCAATGGAGTCTCAGAACAATGGAGAGCCCTAAGATAGATCCTCTGCTAAATGGACAGTTAATCATTTTGTTGTTTGGGTACCACACCCAGTGGTGCTCAGGGATTACTACTGGCTTTGTACACAGGAATCACTCTTGTGTCCTTAAGGTATTAAATGGGATGCCAGGAATTGAACCCTAGTGGGTCATGTGCAAGGCAAGTATCATAACCACTATACTATCATTCCAGCCCCTAAAAGTTAATCTTTACATAGTATGAAGTAGAGCATAGAAAGCTCTTCTACAGGTGGTGGTAGGACATCTGGTTTCTCACACGTAAAAAATTAACTCACATCATGCGTTAAGGTCAGTTCAAAATGAATTAATGACCTTGATATCAGACCTAAATTTATAAATTATATTGAAAACACATGGTTAGAACACTTCATGACAAGGAATTTACAGATATCTTCAATGAATCAATGCATTAGCCAAATATACAGAAGCAAAAATAAGCAAATGGGATTACAATAAACTAAGAAATTTATGCACCACAGAGGAAATGATAACCAGAACAAAAATAACCCGGCAGACTGGGAGAAAAACAATTTCCCATCACTCATCTAACAAAGTGCTAATGTCCAATAAATGTAAAAGTTCTGGTAGAACAACAACAAAGCAACCAGCTTCATCCAAAACTGGGGGGATGAGATGAACAGAAATTTCCTTAAAGAAGTAATGACCTACAGGCATATTAAAAATTTCTCTGCATCACTCATCATCATGGAAATGCAAATTAAAACAACAATGAGATATTACTCCATACCAATAAGAGTGCCACACAAAACAATGAACAAATACAACCAATGTTGGTATAGATGTGGGAGAAAAGGACCCATTATCCACTGCTGGTAGGAATGTCCCTGGGTATAATCTTTTTTGGAAAACAATATGAACACTTCTTAAAAAGCTAAGAATTTAGTTTCCATACAAGTCAGTAAGTTTGCTTCTTGGCATCTACCCCAAGGACTCAAAAGATATATTCAGAAAAGACATTAGCAGTCCTATATTCATTACATCACTATTTACAGTAGCCAAAGTCTGAAAGCAACCCAATTGTCCGAGAACAAGTGACTGGATAAAAAAAAAAAAAGAAGTATGGTAAATATGTAGTCAATGGAATAAAATGAAGCTATAAGAAAAGATGAAATCAAGTAATTTTCTGGTACATGACTGGATCTGAAAAGTATGCTGCGTGAATAAACTTAGAAGGAGAGGAACACATAAAGAATAATCTCTATAATATGTGAATTATAGAGAATCACTGTAGAGGAATAGCAAATTCCCAAAGGCAACAGAAACTGATAACTTGTCTTCAGTAGGAAACATCATGGTGGGGGCAAAATGTTAGAGAGGATAATATGGGGGTTCTGGGACAATGGTAGAGGGAAGTGGACACTGAGAGTGTGGTACTGGAATGTTTTGTGCATAAAACTATAATTAACAGGACTGCAAATTATGGTGCTGAAAATATTTTTTTAAGTAAAGATAAATTACAAAACAAATTATTTGGGCGCAATTGACAGTGTTTATTCAGGTTCTGGTTTGTAGTTACATTCTTCTGATGGTAAAGGTAAGATATAAAAATTCTTTGACATCAAGATCTAAATAAATGTGATTGTATGGCTAAGGACAGGGAAGGAATGTTAGAGGGAGAACTGTGAAAGGACTCTATAACACTCAGATTTTCTATTTTATTTATTGATAGAGGGGAAAGAAGTTGCCATGAATATAATTTGTTTTATTACACAACTGATTTTAACCATCTGAAAAAAATGTCTATATATTTAAATTTGCTAACCATGTTAGATATGTTTCTATAGTGATTAAAATGTAACTCACAAAATATATTATTTTATACATTATTCTTTTTGTCAGTTTCTTCAGATATTATTAAACATAAATAAAAGTACAATTATTTTGATATGACTTTCTACCTGAATCTATCAAAGGCAGTTAAAGCATGCTATTTTAAATATTAATTAAACTTGAGTTTCCTTGGCAAGGTAATAAGGTAAAAAACTTGGGATTTTTCTTGTTTATTTTTGTAGGCATCTATCGCTATAAATTTTGCTCATAGTACTATGTTTGCTACTTACCATAGGGTCTGATAGCTCATTTATACATTTCTAATTTTTGCCAGATAACTTTTCATTTCTCTATTGATTTCTTCATTGACCCAAGAGTTATTCAGAACCATGTTTCATAGTCTCCACATGTTTCATCCTTTTCACTTTATTATTGATTTCTATATTCATACAATGTACTTGGTACAATTTTGACAGAATTATGAATGCTTGATTGTGTCCCATGTATTAGCTATTCTAGGGACAGTTTTATGTTCACTTGAAAAGAATTTGTATTCATTTATACTTTATGAAAATAACTGGATGTTCTCATTTAATTAATGCCATTATTTCCTTATTAATTCTTTGGATTAAATCCCCACTGTACAATGGTGCATTTATGTATTCAATAATTAGCACATTGGTTTCAATTAGTTATTTGAAGTTTTAAAATAATAGGATTAATATATGTGGTACTCTATTTTGGATATACAAATATTGATGACTAACTCTTATTGATGGATCTAACTTTGATCATTCAACAATATTTTTTTGTCTCATACAACTGTTTTAGTTAAAAGTCTAATGTGTCATATATGACAATTGCAGTTCCTACTCTTTTTCCCCTTGCATTATTGTATTTTACCAAAAATCAGAAGAAATAAAATAGTCTAAATTGGAAAAGAAATAAATGAAATGAAAGAAAAAAGACAATACAAAGATCAGAGAAATCAAGCGTTGTTTTTTTTGACATAATCAACTGATAAATTATTTCTTAGGCTCACCAAGAAAACAAATGATAGGAAATGAAAATAAATAAGCTATCACTAGTACCTCAAACATGCAAAGAATCATAAAGACTGACATTACATCCTATTTGCAAACAAGTTGAACAATAGAAGAAAGAGGCAAATTCTTGAAATCTCACACCTTCTCAAAACTTAAAAATGATGAAATAGATGACTTAAACAAACTAAACTATTTAGTGAACATA
This sequence comes from Sorex fumeus, assembly GCF_029834395.1. Classification (NCBI taxonomy): domain Eukaryota; kingdom Metazoa; phylum Chordata; class Mammalia; order Eulipotyphla; family Soricidae; genus Sorex; species Sorex fumeus. The sequence goes on along the minus strand of NW_026606059.1, from coordinate 45,933,503 downwards.
GTGAAACTGAAACAGAATTTTCTATCAGAAATCTCCTTTAAGAACAAAGCCAGGAGAATATGACTCCACCAACAAATTCTAACTAAAGTTTCCAAGAAGAATACTTAAATTTTCCAGCTCCTCTAAAAAATGCTGAGAGGGAAATACACATAAAACCATTCAATAAGCTATGTATTTCTATATCAGAAAAGGACAGTACACATACAAATAAAGGAAATAAAACTACAGACCAAAATATAGATACATTGTTGAATTCTGTTTGCTAGGATTTTGTTGAGGATCTTTGCATCTGTGTTTATCAGGGATATTGGCCTATAATTCTCGTTCTTTGTGGTATCTCTGTCTGCTTATGGTACCAGGGTGATATCTTTTTCAAAAAAAACTGGAAGTGTTTCTGATTCTTCAATTTCCTGGAAAAACTTAGAGAATTGGTAGTAAATCCTCTTTAAAGATTTAGAAGAATTCACTAGTGAATTCATCTGGGCCAGGAGTTTTGTATTTGGGGAGACCTTTTATTACCGTTTCAATTTCCTTGATGGTGATAGGTCTGTCTGTTCAGATATTCCAGGTCTTCTTAATTCAGCCTCAGAAATTTATCCATTTCCTCGAAGTTTCTTGATTTGTGGCATAAAGATTCTCAAAATAATCTCTGAGAATCTTTGAATTTTTGTAGTTTCTGTTGTGATGTTCCCCTTTTCATTTCTGATCGGTTTATTAGGGTTTTCTCTCTCCCTTTGTGAGTCTTACTAGAGGTTTATCTATCTTGTTTATTTTCTCAAAGAACCAGCCCTTGGTTTCACTGATCATATACCATGGATTAGGATTACATCCTGGAGATGTAAGGATGGTTTAACATCTTCAAGTCAATCAACATAATCCATCATATCAATAAAAGAAATGATAAAAACCATATGATCAAATCAATAGATGCAGAGAAAACATTTGACAAGATCCAGCACCCAGAAGTGCTGGTTCAGGAGTGTTTTGTCTCTTTAGAAAGAGACAAAACTTTCTTCTTTATGAAAAAAACTCTAAACAAAATGGGCATCTAAGGAACTTCCCTCAATATAATCAAAGCCATCTACCACAAGCCCATGGCAAACATCATTCTCAATGGGGAGAAACTAAAAATCTTCCCTCTATGATCTGGCACAAGACAAGTTTTCCTGCTCTTTCCATTCCTATTCTATGTAGTACTGGACATACTGGCCATAGCAGTTAGGCAAGAAAAAGATTTAAAAGGCATACAAATAGGAAAGAAGAGGTCAATCTATCACTATCTGCAGACAATATGATACTAAGAAAATCCTAAAGACTCTACAGGAAAACTCCTAGAAACAATAGGTTTGTGTAGTAAAGTGGCAGACTACAAAATCAACACCCAAATGTCCATAGCTATCCTATATACAAATAATGAAAGAGAAGAAAGAGACATTAAAAAAAAATCCTGTCAGGGCTGGAGTGATAGCACAGTGAGTAGGGTGTTTGCATTGCACACGGCCGACCTAGGTACAATTCCCAGCATCCCATATGGTCCCCTGAGCACCACCAGAGGTAATTCCTGAATGTATAGCTAGGACTAACTCCTGTGAATTGCCATGTATGACAGTAAAAGAAAAAAATAATAATCTCGTCAGCAATAGTACTTCGGAAAATCAAGTACCTCGGAATCAGTTAACTAAAGAGGTGAAGGACCTATACAAGGAAAATTACAAGACATTAATTCAACAAAAAAGAGGACATTGGGAAATAGAGACAATCCCCTGCTCGTATATAGGGAGGGTCAACATTATCAAAATGGCAAAACTCCCCAAAGTACTTTACAGATATAAAGTGGTCCCTATCAGGATACCCATGACATTTTTCAAAAAAAGAGACAAAACACTCCTGAAATTCATATGGAACAATAAACCTGCATAAAAGCTAAAACAATCCTTGGGAAAAAGAAGACGGGTGGAATCAACTTTGCCAACTTCAAAATGTATTACAAAGCAATAGTAATTAAAACAGCATGGTATTGAGCTAGAACAGACCAGTTGTCCAACGGAACAGATTTGAATATTTTGTCACATACTCTCAAATATATGATCACTTAAGCTTTGACAAAGGAGCAAGGAATGTGAAGTGGAACAAGTAAAGTCTCTCCACAAGTGGTGCTGGGAAAACTGGAGAGTTGTGTGCAAAAAAAAAATTGACTCTGACCTCTGCCTAACACCAGACACAAAAGTCAGATCAAATTGGATTAAAGACCTCAATATCAGACATGAATCCATCAGGTACATGGAGGAAAATGTAGGAAGAACCCTCCATGACACTGAAGTCAAAATCATTTTTACCACTGACCAAGCAAGTGGAAACAAACGTAAACAAATATAATTAGATCAAACTAGGAAGCTTCTGCACTTCAAAATAAACAGTGATCAAAATACAGAGAGAACCCACAGAATGGGAAAGAATATTTACCCAATACCCATCTAATTAGGAATTAATATCCAGGATATACAAGACACACTAGAACTGTACAAGATAAAAACCTCCAACCCCATCAAAAAATGGGGAGAAGAAATGAACAGAAGTTTCCACAAAAAACAAGAAATAAAAATGGCCAAAAGACACATGAAAAAAATGTTCCACATCGCTAATCATCAGGGAGATGCAAATAAAAACAACAATGAGATATCAACTCACACTACAGAGACTGGCACACATTCAAAAGAACAAAAGCAACCAGTGTTGGTCTGGATGTGAGGGGAAAAGGATGCTCTTTCACTATTGGTAGGAATGCTTACTGGTCCAGCCTTTCTGAAAAACAATAAGGACATTCCTTCAAGAATTAGAAATTGAGCTTCCATATGACCCCACAATACCACTTCTGGCAATATATCCTGAGGGTACTAAAAAGCACCGAGACATGATATCTGCACCTATATGTTCATTGCAGCACTGTTCATAATAGCCAGAATCTGGAAACAATCCAAGTGGTGAAGAACAGAAAACTGGTTAATGAAACTTTGGTACATCTATACAATGGAATACTCTGCAGCTGTTAGGAGATCCACTACCTCCACTACCTTCACTACCCAGTCGACGCCATGCTTCAGGATGCTTTTTGGACCTTCGGGCTGAGACTCACACACAGGTGAAGTCCCACAGAGCTGGGAAAGCAGAACACTCTGACCTTGGACTCCAGGCTCAGTGGACCTGGGAGCAGAGATCCTCTGCCTGCTTCCAGCAGCCCGGCAGATCCACTACCTCCACTACCTCCACTACCCAGCCGACGCCACACTCCAGGATGCTTAATACAGGATTACCACACCATATTTGATGAGGTTCAAATATGGTTTGAACCATGGAAGCACCTGCAAGGACGATTAGAGGCCGCCCTAAAAGCCTCTATCCCTCTCAGAGGGCCTGGCAAGCTACCAAGAGTGTTCTGCCTGCACAGCAGAGCTTGGCAAGCTATCCTTGGCGTATTCGAATATGTCAAAACCAGTTAGGAGAGATGAAGTCATGAAATGTGCTTATAAGTGGAGGCACATGGAGAGTGAAATGAGTCAGAAAAAGAGGGACATAGAATGGCTGAAGTCATTTGTGTAATATAAAATAACATCATATGAAACATATACCCAAGAACAGTAGAGACAAGGTCCAGGAATATTGCCCCGTAGTTTGAAACTTGTCTCATGAGCTGGGGGAGAAGGCAGCTAGAATCGAGAAGGGATCACTAAGTCAATGATGGTTGGAGTAATCGTTCAAAATGGGAGATGTGTGCTAAAAGTAGATAAAGGACCAAACATGACAACCTCTTAGTATCTGTATTGCAAACTTTATACTTGGGGGTATACTGGAGACATTGGTGGTGGAGAATGTGTATTTGTAGAGGGATGGGTTTTTGATCATTTTATGATTGAAACTCAAACAGGAAAGCTTTTAAATGTATCTCACTGTGACTCAATAAAATGTATCACTGTCTTACTGTCATCCTGTTGTTCATCTATTTACTCGAGCAGGTGCCAGTAATGTCTCCATTCGTCCCAGACCTGAAATTTTAGCAGCCTCTACTACTCATCTTTCCCAACAATTGGAGGCTCTTTAAGGGTTAGGGGAATGAGACCTGTTATTGTTACTGTCTTTGGCATGTATATATATATATATATATATATATATAGAGAGAGAGAGAGAGAGAGAGAGAGAGATGCAAAAATCTTGGCAGAATTCAACACACATCAAGAGAATCATTCATCTTTACCAATTGGGATTCATTCCACAACTCAGGGATGGTTCAACATATGAAAATATATCATATTATATACCACATTAACAAAATAAGATGAAACTTACATGATTCTGTGTCTAAATGTTAAGCACTTATGAATGCTTCTTGATCCAACTGAGAACTACATAGAGACACCTATCAAAAAATAACTGTAAAGGTAAAGGTAAAGGCCCTCCCGTTGATCGTCGATTTGCTCGAGCGGGCCCAGTAACGTCTCCATTGGAGACTTTGTTGTTACTGTGTTTGGCATATCGAATACTCTCGGTAGCTTGCTGGGTTCTCCAAGAGGGGCGGAGGAATCGAACTCGGGTCAGCCATGTTGGCCGCTTGTAAGGCAAACACCCTACCGCTGTGCTATCTCTCCAGCCCACTGGATATCAGACATGAATTCAGAAAATTCATATATGAGAAACATAGGTGACATTCTCTCCAGGAATTCAAAATCAAAGATGTATGTGAAGACAATTCATTGACAAGAAAAACAAAAGCAGTAATACACAAATTAGGTGCATGAAATTACAAAGACTCTACACTACAAAAGAAATTTAATTTTAAAAAGCCATCTATCCATTGGGAATTATCTCAAAGCAGTCATTCTTCTACCCAGAGATGTAATGTTTTGGGAATTATAGAACATTTGAGTTTCCCTCTCCACCCCGACCAGAGCCCCAGCAGCCAAAGACCTCTGGAACCATCCATAGCCATGCTGAGACCACTCTCCATATGTTCAAACGAGCCTCACTCATGAAGGAACAAGCAGAGGAACCCAGGCGTGCGGGACCCGAGGCTGAAATCTCCAAGCCTGCTCATATCGGTACTGGGCCTTCTCCACCCAGATCCCCCATCTTCCAGTAGCTAGGTGTTACACCCACCAACTGCCCCTGGTGCCATGTAATCCCATCAAAGGCCAAGACCCAGAGACTATAAAACCCAGCTCCCGGAAGCATGAGGCCACATTCGTGGCTGTGCTACATCTTATTATCTAGTTCTCACTCTGGAGAACCTGGCAGGCTACCAAAAGTATCCTGCCCTCATGGCAGAGTCTGGCAAACTCCCTGTGGCAGATTCAATATGCCAAAAACCAGTAACAATGATGGGTCTCATTCCCCTGCCCTTGAAAGATTCTCAAATGTGGCACTTTCTAAAATCTCAGGGCTAGGATGAAGGAGACGTTACTGGTACCTGCTCAAGGAAGTTGATGAACAACAGGATGACAGTGATATAGTGATACAGAACATTTTTGAAATGTTACCTCAGCTGGTTATTAGTATGTTATGTTTGGTGCATTAATCCATGATTTTTTTTGGCACTTACAGATAAACTGTATCTGAGCACCAAATCACCTTGTCCAAAATAAGGGCACTAGAAAAGACAGAGCTGAAACTAGATGGCAAGTTAGCAAGGACTATTTTAGAGTCAGGATTTGAACCTGTGCTCTCTGTTTTCAGAATGTTTTTACAAATTGAGATAAATAAAGGCCAAGGAATCTGATTAAATATTTTGTTTAGTGTATGCAGATATTTACTTTTGCTGTTAGAATATACTTTGTGAGTCTCCCAAGGATAATATATTCTCAGATGTCCCCTGGGAAAATAAAGCACGTTAGCTGTTTGTTCCTAGACCCCAAGGCAAAAACAAGAATGAATCAGGTTTCATTCTGTAGCTTAATCCCTTACCCCAGAGCAAAGCTAAATCCTTATCTAACCATTGCATACCTGCATTCCAATCTGTATTGAAGAGAAGACAATTTAGGAACCTGTAAATATTTCTTTTTTTCTTTTTTTTTTTTTATTTTCAGGTCACACCATGCAATGCACAGGGGTTACTCCTGGCTCTGCACTTAGGAATTACTCCTGGTGGTGGTCAGTGAACCATATGGGATGCTGGGAATTGAAGCCCAGTAGGCTTTGTGCAAGGCAAACACTCTACCCTCATTACTATAGCTCCAGCCCCTGTAAACATATCTTGATGGAAAAGCCTAGAACATTGAAATATTAGACCTAATGTTACAAGGAAAGATAAGTGAGCTTCCTAACAAAGTAAAGCAGGAGGCAGTTATAGTACAGAGCTTGCCTAATATGGACAGCTGGGGTTCATACCTGCCGTCACTTATGGTCCCTCACCCAGAGCCACAAGTATCCCCTGAACACAATGAGGTGCCCCCCCTTTAGAAAACAAACAAAATAAAACAACAACAATAAAAACCCCTCAAAGTATCTTGTTTTATTCTCTGAATCAACAATTCTTTTTTTTTTTTCTTTTTTATTAGTGAAACAACATGAGGTACAGTTGTAGATTTACAAATTTTGTGCTTGGATCTCGGTCATACCACGATCAAATACCCATCTCTCCACCAGTGCCCGTTTTCTACCACCAGGATAACATCCCTCCCCCCCATCCTCCCATCCCCCCATCCCCCCCTGCCACTGTGGCAGGGCATTCCCCCCTGTTCTCTCTCTCCTCCTGGGCGCTGTGATCAGCCAAAGAGGCATTGAGTGGCGAACATGTTCAGTCCAGTCTACTTTCAACCTGCATCTCCCCTCCTGGGAGGATCTTCCAAACACCCTCCACTTGGCGTTCCCCTCTCCATCTGAATTGTCCTTTCCCCTAGAATACCCAGCTGGCCTCTAAGTTATGGAGTAATTCTCCTGGTGTTGTGGGTGTTAATCTCATATTTTATTATTTTATATCCCCCAGATGAATGCTATCTTTCTATGTCTATCCCTCTCTTTCTGACTCATTTCGCTTAGCATGATACTTTCCATATTGTACCACTTGTATGTAAAGTTCGTGATTTCATCTCTTCTAAGAGCCACATAGTACTCCATTGTGTAGATGTACCAAAGTTTCTTTAACCAGTCATATGTTCTTGGGCACTCAGGTCTCTTCCAGTTTCTGGCTACTGTAAAGAGTGCTGCAATGAACAAACAAGTGCAGATGTCCCTTCGGCTACACGTTTTTGCCTCTCTGGGATATATTCCCAGGAGTGGTATCGCTGGGTCAAATAGGAGCTCAATTTCTAATTTTTTGAGGAACGTCCATACTGTTTTCCAGAAGGGCTGAACCAGTGGACATTCCCACCAACAGTGAAGGAGTGTCCCTTTCTCGCCACATCCGCGCCAGCAACGGTTGCTTTTGTTCTTTTGAATGTGGGCCAGTCTCTGAGGTGTGAGATGATATCTCATTGTGGTTTTGATCTGCATCTCCCTGATGATTAATGATGTAGAGCATTTTCTCATGTGCTTTTTTGCCATTTGGATTTCTTCTTTGAGAAAGTTTCTGTTCATTTCATTGCCCCATTTTTTGATGGGGTTGGATGTTTTCTTCTTGTGGAGTTCTACCAGTATTTTGTATATCCTGGATATCAACCCCTTGTCAGATGTGTATTCGGCGAATATTCTTTCCCATTCTGTAGGCTGTCTTTGTATTTTGGTCACTGTTTCTTTGGAGGTACAGAAGCTTCTTAGTTTAAGATAGTCCCATTTATCTATCTCTGTTTTCACTTGCTCAGCCAGTGGCGTGTCATCTTTGAACATACCATTAGCCTCAATGTCATGGAGGGTTTTGCCAACTTTGTCTTCAATGTATCTTATGGTTTCTGGTCTGATGTTGAGGTCTTTAATCCATTTTGATCTTACCTTTGTACATGGTGTTAGGCAGAATTCTGAGCCCATTTTTTTGCATGTAGCCGTCCAGTGATGCCAGCACAATTTGTTAAAGAGGCTTTCCTTACTCCACTTCACATTTCTTGCACCTTTATCAAAGATTAGATGATCATATGATTGGGGGGTGATGTCAGTGTATTCAACTCTGTTCCATTGGTCTGCAGTTCTGCCTTTGTTCCAGTACCATGCTGTTTTGATTATTACCGCTTTGTAGTAAAGTTTGAAGTTCGGGAGGTTGATTCCTCCCATTTTCTTTTTCCCAAGAATTGCTTTAGCTATTCGTGGGGGTTTATTATTCCATATAAATTTCAGGAGTGTTTTCTCCATTTCTTTGAAGAATGTCATGGGTATCCTTATAGGGATTGCACTGAATTTGTACAGTGCTTTCGGTAGTATTGCCATTTTGACAATGTTAAGTCTTCCGACCCATGAGCAGGGGATGTCTTTCCATTTCCTCATGTCCTCTTTTATTTCCTGAAGTAGCGTTTTGTAGTTTTCTTTGTACAGGTCCTTTACTTCCTTAGTTAAGCTTGAATCAACAATTCTTAATGGTCACTTTTAAAGATAATCAAATATTAATCAAGGTTAATCAAGGTACTGTATTCAGGGCTGGACCCATCACACAGTGGATCATTTGTGCACTGTTCTTCCTGCATTAACATATGCCTCAGAGACCTGGGCCCTATGCAAACAAGATGAGAACGCTATTCAGGTCTCCCAAAGAAGAATAGAAAGAGCTATGCTTGGAATATCACGTTTCACTCAAATGAGAGAAAGAATCCGGAGTTCTGACATTCGTCGATGATCAAGAATCAGGGACGCTGTCTCATTTGCCAAGGTGTCGAAAATCAGATGGGCTGGGCACGTAATGAGATTTAAAGATGACCGCTGGACTAGAGCTGTTACCGACTGGATTCCACGGGATGTCAAAAGACCGCGTGATGGTCTAACCTACCAGATGGTCAGACTTCTTCGTCAAGATCATGAACGATCGGTTTGAGGCCCTTCATGTTCCCGGAGCGAACAGATGCCATTGGGCTACACTAGCACGTGACAGGGACAAATGGAGACATTATTGGTGCCCGCTCGAGCAAATCGACAACTAACGGGAAGTTAAGTGATTAAGTAAGTGATTAACCTGGGTTTGATTCCTCCATCCCTCTAGAGAGCTTGGCAAGCTACTGAGAGTATCCTGTCTGCACAGCCAAGCCTGGCAAGCTCCCTGTTACATATTCGATATGCCAAAAACAGTAACAAGTCTCACAATGGAGAAGTTACTTGTGCCCACTCAAGCAAATTCATGAACAACATGAGGACAGGGCTATAGTGCTAATGTATTCAGAAGCTTGGCATATAGTAGTGATTCAAAAAAGCTAATTTCTACCTATTCCCTCCCTTAGGTTCACCTGCATACTCTGAACACTCATATTCCTGTATAAGGGGAAATTATGTTTCAAACTAGGTAAGTGTTAGAACTTTTTTGCCCATTATCTCTTCAGCAAAGTTAATTGAGAACTGGCATTAGGTATCCAAGGGGCAGAGGAACTTTACCTTTTAATCCTTTGGTTTTTCTTTGTTTGTTGTCATAAGATGGGTTTCTAGTAACAAAAATGCAGTAAGTGAACAACAAATGATCACAGGCAACAGAGATGGATCTAGAGAACTGAGTGGATAGACTTGATAGGTATTGAGGGAGGAGCTCTAGTGGAGGCTGTGGTGTTTTGAACATTTCCTGTCTGAAATCTTAGAATTAAAAAAGCATTTCAAATCAAGGTGTCTAAAGTTTAAACATATATTTTTTAAACCACTCATCTTCTTTTTTCAAAAATAAAAAGCCATTAATCCTTTTGTATCCGCATTCCATGCATTACGCAGGATGGATATGTCATTCCCAACGTTCTCCCTTCCGAAATCTGACATGCTATTTCATTGGTAAAGAAGCGAACAGCACCCAGGCCAGACAAGGTCAGACCCGAACACCTGAAGAACTTGCCTTCAGTACTCATCAATACACTGGCTCAACTCTTCACATGCTACCTATCTGAATGCAAGGTTCCATCCCAATGGAAAACCACCAGCAGGACTTTACTACTGTACAAGAAGGGAGACATCCACAACATTGGCAACTATGACCCGATCTGGCTGTTGTCTCTCTTCTACAAGCTGTTCACTCGAGTCATCCTAAATAGGATTGGCAGAACACTAGAAAAAGGACAACCATGTGAGCAAGCTGGGTTCCGAAAAGGATTCAGCATGACAAACCATCCACAGGATAACCAAGCTCATTGAGGTTTCTCGGGAGTTCAAGATGTCGCTCTATGCAACGTTCACTGATTCTTTTGAGACAGAAGCAGTCATCGAAGCCCTAGCCAAACAGGACACTCAAACTCAGTGCATCAGGATCTTCTGTGAGTTGTACTGCAGATTCACTACCAGGATCTCACCATTCTACAAAGAAGTAATCATTGATGTCAAGAGAGGGGTTCAGCAGGGTGATACCATTTCACCAAAACTCTTCAGTGCTACCCACGAGAATGTCATGCGACAACTGGAATGGGAAGGAATGGGAGTGAAGATAGATGGTAGGCAACTACACCATCTCTGCTTAACTGATGATATCATTCTAATAACACCAAACATCAGCCAAGCAGCACAAAAGCTGGCCGACTTTGACCATGAGTGTGGAAAGGTCGGACTACAGCTGAATCTCACGAAGACAATGTTTATGAAAAACGTCCTCATTCCTGACGTTCCATTCACTCTCAACGGGACAAACATCTCCAAATGCAACAGTTATGTGTACCTAGGTCGAGAATTTAACATGATGAATGACCTGGCACCTGAGTTGCACTGAAAGAAGAGAGCGGCTTGGAAAGCCTTCAAGAGTGTTGAAGAAATAGCTAAGAGGACGAAGAACCTCTGGCTCCTGGCACAGCTCTTCGATTCCACTGTTCTTCCTGCATTAATATACACCTCAGAGACCTGGGCCCTATGAAAACAGGCTGAGAAAGCTATTCCGGTCTCTCAAAGAGGAATTGAAAGAGCTTTACTTGGAGTATCACATTTCACTCAAATGAGAAAGAAAGAAGCTGGAGTTCCGACCTCCATTGAAGACCCCAGAAAGAAAAAAAAAATCAGGGATGCTGTCTCTTTTGCCAAGGTATCAAAAATCAGATGGGCTTTACACGTAATGAGATTTGGAACGAACGCTGGACTAGAGCCGTTACGGCCTGCATTCCACAGGATGTCAAAAGATTGTGTGGCCGCTCTCCTATGAGATGGTCAGACTTCTTCGTCAAGACCCTGAATGGTCAGTTTGAGGCTGTTCGTGTTCCTAGAATGAGCAGACGCCATTGGGCTACCTAGCATGCAACAGGGGTGAATGGAGACATTACTGGAGCCTGCTCGAGCAAATCAATGAGTAATGGGATGTCAAGTGATCAAGTAATCTGCATTCCCAGAGCTTAGAGATGCCATAATGGTGACCACAGTATGTCAATATGGAAAAACAGGGCCTGATCGCTATTTTCTCCTTATAAAGTGATTGCATGCTTTCTGCTAACTACACATTTGTAGTGCTAACATCTCCTCTTTTCCTATATGAAGGTCAGGTTCTCATCTCTGCCTTAATTTTATTTTAAACAGATTTATGCAGCAAGTACTGTCAGCTCTACAATGGATCACGATCACGACCACCCTGTTGTTCGTCGATTGCCTCGAGCAGGTGCCAGTAACGTCTTCTTCGTCCTAACCCTGAGATTTTTTTTTTTTTAAGTGCCATATTCAAGGCTTTTTCAGGGTTAGGAGAATGAGACCCATCATTGTTACTGGTATTTGGCATATTGGGCATACCACGGGGAGTTTGCCAGACTCTGCCGTGTGGGCATGTTACATTTGGTAGCCTGCCAGTTTGACCAAATTAGGAATGAGATGATAAGATGTCGCGCGGCCGCGAATGCGGCCGCGCGCTTCCAGGAACTGAGTGTGATGATCTCTGGATCCTGGCCGTTGTTGGAGTTACACGGCAGTTGGTGGGTGTAACTGTCTAGTTACTGGCAGGTCCAGTCCCAAACTGTGCAGGCTTGGAGATCTCAGCCCCGGGTCCCACACACCTGGGTTCCTCTGTTGGTTCTTTAATGCGTGAGGCTCATCCAAGTGTGTGGAGAGTGCTCCCAGCATGGCCTTGGCTGGGCCTCGGTGGTCTTCAGCTGTTGGGCCCTGGTGGAGACAGTCAGGCATAGGGTAGGAGACTCTGTCTTGTTCTCTCCCAGGAGCTGAGTGGATTTTTCTACAATGGATAGAAAAATATTTTTAAATAGTAGAATTTGACAAAGAAACTCAGACTTCAAGAAACATTTAACTTTTTTGTTTGGTTTGGTTTGGTTTGGTTTGGTCTGATTTTGAGGTCACATCTGGTGGTTAGGGCTTATTTCTGGCTCTACACTCAGGGATCATGCCTGGCAGTTTCTTGGGTAACCATATGGGAATATGGGATTGAACCCAGGCCAATTGCATGCAAAGCAAGTGCCGTATGCAACTATTATCTCTTCAGCCCCACAACTAACATTTTGATCTGGAAAAAGTATAAAATATATGTGAGCTTTAGCTGACATATGCTGTAAAGTTTGCTCAGACCAAACAGCATTTCTTGGGACCAAATGTCTATCAGTTGATGATATAGCAACATTTTTGGAACCAGAGATCACTCAACCCTAGCACAGAAGACAGACTTATGGTTCACCTGGTGCGAGGGAGCTACCGGGCTGCATTCCATGCATCCTCACATAGACCTGCTACAGATAAGTGCTTTGCTCTGGCCTCATTGATGTGTTTCCTTTTCCTGTTCAGAATAATGCTTAGCCTTTCCTAGCATGCAGCTCTACTCTGGCCTCACCAGAAGTGCTGTCTGCCCTAGAGCACGTCACAGTAATCTTCTCCTATTTCTTCACTTTCACTGTCTCTGTCTCTGTCTGCACTGGCTGAGGTCAGCGATCTGTCATATGCCAATTAAAGTTGCTTTGCATAACCAGCTAGCTCATAAGATTGCTGAGAGGGAAAATCAGAAACTATTTAAAAGATATACTAATACATATGATTTATATAGGTATATAGGTATATAAATTCAATGCTAATATGTCAGATTTTTAATAAGTGGGACAAAGTTAAAAGAAGATAGTGTCAGTCATATCTTAAATATTAAAAAAATTGCTTTTTTAGATAAAATCTATACTCATCGAAAAGACAAAACTATAAAAATGCATTCATTATGAAGACCGTATTCATTGTATGAAATTTAGACTCCATATGTGTGTATATATTCTATAATTTCCATATGGAATCCGTATTCATTGTGGAATCTATACTCATTAAATTAAAGGCAAAACTATGAAAATCAGGGATTAGAAGAGGGAAGACATGGATATTCAAAGCACACAGAAGTTTTTAAAACATTGAAATATTTTGCATGATAACATAACAATGAGTACATGTAATAAACCAATAAGTTTATGCTAACAAGAGTAAGCTTTAATGTATAAATTATGAATTTATTTTGATTATGATATGTCAATGTAATTTTACCAATTGTAACAAATATATCATTCTTATAATGATTGTTGATATTTGACAGTTTTATATGGCAGTGGGGTCAGAGAAAATTTGGAAATATCTGTACATTTCTCTGAATTCTGCTCAATGTCTAATTCTTCAAAATATTCTTAAAATAGAAAATTAAGGAGTATAGGGAACTTTTGGTAACACAGTATAGGATAGATGTATTTGTTTGCTTGTTTCTTCAATAATCAAAAAGTCCATTACTAAACTACTATCAATAAAGGTATGTACATATATAAGTTCAACCAAAGACAATGACAAAGGTAATATATATTATGATAACACAATTTTAAACATATAAACCAAATCTGTAAGTTTGAACTAAATTATCAGATTACAGAAAGAGTATGCATAAGTCCCTGTAAAAACAAACAAACAAACAAAAAGACAAGAAAAAGCAAGCAAGTTTGAGCCAAAGAACTCTGTAGAGCCCCAGCAATTAGAAACACAAAATAGTTCAGAACACTGGTTTAAAGCAGGAAGACTCTTTCAAAGTCAAATAAGGAACAAATTTTCCATATCCATGATTCGACTCTTCAAGCAGACTTCATCCCTCCCTGACTCTTTTCCATATATACCATGAACAAAAAATTACTATCCATAATTTATAGATAATTCATACAAATAAGAAAAATCAAAAGGCAAGATTGGACATTTCACACAGAAAGAAATATACATGGAGAAAAAATTTAGTAGTATTCAAGAAAGTGCATAATATTTTTCTTCCATCATATGGGCAAAAATTAAGCAGCCTGATGATATCAAGCTTTTGGGGAGAACAAAATTCAGCAAAATCATCATAAATAGTAGATAACAACACAATTTTTTGTGAATGGCTGTCCTCCAAGTAGTGGCTAGGAATTCAAACTCTGTCTACCCTATGACTGAATTGCCTCAGATAATTGTGCATTACACTTAAAAGGGATTTTTTTTATGCCCAAGCAAGCAATGGGTTAAATTGATTCCACCTACACTACTCTAGTTAGAGAACACTTGTGTAATCCAGATTTATCTGCAAATTGTGCTGGGAAATAAAGTCTTGTATAGTAAAAGAAAATGAGATTAATGAGCATATAATAAGGTCTCTTGCATGTCTTATAAATTTGAGAATAAATACACTCTATAGACGATCAATTATAGATTCCCTAGAGTCAGCTCAAAGACATCAAAATAGTTCTTTCACATACACACCAGAAGATAGATAGAAATATGTTCAAGGAGGCTTTGATTAAAAAAAATCAAAAGACCTGGAAAAGTATAAATGGCTGATAGTTAAGATTTAAAAATAAATCAAAATTCATCCAAATATAAATTGAAAATAATGCAACATGAACATATAAAGGGACTTTTTTTTTCTACCAAATGTAGTATGAACTTCAGTGAAATTAAATTAATGAACTGCAGACATAGACTGTAGCACTCTCCTCCCATTGTTCATAATTTTGCTCGAGCGGGCCCAGTAACATTGTGAGAGGCCCAGTAACATTGTGAGACTTGTTATTACTGTGTTTGGCATATCAAATATGCCATGGGAAGCTTGGCAGGCTTTGCCGTGTGGGCGAGATACTCTCGGTAGCTGTCCGGGCTCTCCGAAAGGGGCGGAGGAATTGAACTTGGTTAGGCCTGGTTGGCCACATGCAAGACAAACGCCCTACCCATTGAGCTATCCAGGATCTTTCTGATTATGACTATTTTTCAGACTTTTATTTCCTTCGATAATCTTGATGCTTTGAAGAAATAGTTTTATTTAGATCACTGTATCACTGTCATCCCGTTGATTTTCAATTTGCTCAAGTGGGCGCCAGTGACGTCTCCATTTGTCCCTTCCATGTGCTAATGTAGCCCAATGACATTGGCTCACTAGAGGAACACGAACAGCCTCAAACCGTTTGATCAGGGTTTTGACAAAGAAGTGTGACCATCTCATAGGTGGGCAGCCATGCATCCTTTTGATGTCCTGAGGAATACAGTCGGTATCCGCTCTAGTCCAGCGGTCATCTCCAAATCACATTACATGTTCAGTCCATCTGATTTTCAATGCCATGGCAAATGAGACAGTGTCCCTGATTCTTGATGGTCAATGCAGGTCAGAATACCAGATTCCTTCTCTCACTTGAATGAAATGTGATATTCCAAGCATAGCTATTTCAATTCCTCCTTGGGATACCTGAATAGCGTTCTTGTCCTGTTATCACAGGGCTATTATGTAGGCAATATGATCACTTGATCACTTGACTTCCCGTTAATCATCAGTTTGCTTGAGTTGGCACCAGTAACGTCTCAATATGTCCCTGTCGCATGCTAGTGTAGCCCAATGGCGTCTGTTCACTCTAGGAACATGAAGAGCCTCAAACCGATCGTTCATGATCTTGATGAAGAAGTCTGACCATCTGGTAGGTGGGCCGCCACGCAGTATTTTGACATCCCGTGGAATCCAGTCGGTAACAGCTCTAGTCCAGCGATCGTCTTTAAATCTCATTACGTGACCAGCCCATCTGATTTTTGACACCTTGGCAAACGAGACAGTGTCCCTGATTCTTGATCGTCAACAGATGTCGGAACTCCGGATTCTTTCTCTCATTTGAGTGAAACGTGATATTCCAAGGATAGCTCTTTCAATTCCTCTTTGGGAGACCCGAATAGCGTTCTCATCCTGTTTGCATAGGGCCCAGGTCTCTGAGACATATGTTAATGCAGGAAGAACAGTGGAATCAAAGAGATGTGCCAGGAGCCGGAGTTTCTTCATCCTCTTAGCTATTTCTTCGACACTCCTGAAGGCGTTCCAAGCCACTCTCTTCCTCCTGCGCAGCTCGGGTGCCAGGTCATTTGTCATGTTGACTTCTCAACCTACGTACACATAACTGTTGCATTCGGAGATGGTCGTTCCGTTGAGAGCGAATGGGGCGTCAGGAATGAGGCTGTTTCTCATAAACATTGTCTTCGTAAGATTCAGCTGTAGACCGACCTTTCCACACGCACGGTCGAAGTCGGCCAGCATTTGTGCCGCTTGGCTGATGTTTGGTGTTATTAAAACAATGTCATCAGCAAAGCAGAGGTGGTGTAGTTGCCTACCATCTATCTTCACTCCCATTCCTTCCCATTCCAGTCGTCGCATGATGTTCTCGATGGTGGCACTGAAGAGTTTCGGTGAAATGGTATCACCTTGCCAAACCCCTCTCTTGACATCGATGATTACTTCTTTGTAGAATGGTGAGATCCTGGTAGTGAATCCGCAATACAGTTCAAGAAGGATCTTGATGTATTGAGCTTGAATGCCCTGATTGACTAGGACTTCAATGACCGCTTCCATCTAAACAGAATCAAAGGCCTTCTTTAAATCAATGAGCATTAGACAGAGCGGTATCTTGAACTCCCGAGAAACCTCAATGAGCTTGGTTATCATGTGGATATGGTCGATGGTGCTAAATCCTTTGCGGAACCTGGCTTGCTCGCATGGTTGTCCTTCATCTAGTGTTCTGTCAATCCTATTTAGGATGACTCGAGTGAAGAACTTGTAGATGACAGACAATAGGCATATAGGGCAATAGTTGCCAATGTCATGGATGTCTCCCTTCTTGAACAGTAGTACAGTCCTGCTGGTTTTCCATTAGGACGGAACCTTGCATTCAGACAGGTAGCGAGTGAAGAGCCGAGCCAGTGTATTGATGAGTACTGACGGCAGGTTCTTCAGGTGTTCAGGTCTGACCTTGTCTGGGCCGGGTGCTGTTCGTTTCTTTACTGACGAAATGGTGTGTCGGATTTCGGAAAGGAGAACGTTGGGAATGACATATCCATCCTGTGGAATTTTGTATGTCGGCAAGTGGACATGGCTATCGAAGAGATTTGAGTAGAAGTCATGGATAATCTTCTCCATTGCCGTTCTGGAGGATGTGATAGATCCATCAGGATGTTGGAGGGCAGTCATCTTGGTCTTGTAGTTGGTGAAGGACAGGCGGGCGTTACGAATACTTTTCCTGGCTTCTGCTGCATCTACCAGCACTTCTGCTCTTCTCTCTTTGAGGTCTCCTTGATCGCATCTCTGCACTGCTTTGTGAGCTCGGACGTTCGCTTGCGGTTGCCTGAGGCATGCGCCAAACCACGTTGGCGAATAAGCTCAAGAGTTTTCGAAGACAGGCGTTTTTTTTTTGTGGCTATCTCTCTCTTGGAGTTCCTCCCACAATCATGGAGGTGCTGAACTAGTCGAACGTATTCCTCATCAATGTTGTCAACAATGGCATCTTCCCATGTTGCCGCAATAGTGCCAAAGAGCTCCCAGTTGGTGGTCGTTCTGGGAGTTCTCTTTTTAAACTTTGCAGCCCTTTCTCCCCACTCTGTGAAGTAGAATTTTGCACGAAGGAGACGGTCGTCTGATCCCGTTTGGAATTTTGGGACAACAGCGACATCAGTCAGGCAAAACTGTCGATTGAATATGATGTGGTCTTTTTCATTGTGGAATCATTCACCGGGAGACTCCCATGTCCAACGTTTAGATTCAGCCTTCTGGAACTGTGAGTTACCATGGATGGTCTTGGTCGACATGATGAACTTAGACAGTCTCTCACCCTGTTCATTCCATTCTAGGCCATGGGTCCCGATGTGAAGTTCTTCAGCTGATCTTCTTGGTCCTATCTTGGCATTAAAATCACCCACAATGATCTTGTTGAAGGTGTGGTCTTCTTTATAGAACTTCTCCAGTTCCACGTAGAACTTCTCAATTTCTCCTTTATCATAATTAGATGTTGGTGCGCAGACAACGAAGATAGAAACTGCTGGCAGTGAGCCACATCTATTCAAATGTAAATGTTCTATTCTGGTTGTTAGGCATTCGAATGAATCAATGCTCATGGCCAAGATTGTGTTGACAAGGACACCAACGCCTCCGACACCTCTTTTATTGCATGTTCTGAGGAACAATTCTTCTCCAATGTCAAAAACGGCATGATGAGATTGGTGCCTTCTTGTCTCGGTCAGACCAATGATGTCGTACTTGATCTTTCGCTCTTGTACCATCAGGTCCTCGATGGATGCATCTGATGCTAGCATACGTGCATTGAAAGTACAGACAATCATTTCCAGGATGCTTTCCGGACTCTCGTGGCAGCTCCGGCCGAGATTCACGCACAACTTAAGACCCACAGAACAAGATAAGCGGAACTCTCTGAGACCTTGGTCTCCAGGCTCAATGGACGCAGGGACAGAGATTCTCTGCTTGCTCCCACCAACCACAGGTGACAAAGGGATTATAATCAGGAGCCCCACCCTACCCTGCCCTGTCTGCTTCCACCAACCACCAGAGACCCAGGGATCGGATTGCACACAGAAGACCCACCCTACTGCTACTGGGACCAGATAAATACCCCATTGGCAGACCTCCACTACAGACACTACCTCCACTACCCAGCCGCCGCCACACTCCAGGACGCTTTCCGGACCCACCTGACAGTTTCGGCCGAGACTCACTCACGACTGAAGACCCACAGAACAAGATAAGCGGAACTCTCTGAGACCTTGGACACATCCTAAGACACTAAATACCCATCTTCTGGAATTGCCGTACCATATTTGATAGAGTTCAAATATGGTAACACCTACGAAGGCGATTAGAGGTCGCCCCAAAAGCCTCTATCCCTCTCGGAAAGACTGGCAAGTGCACCTCTCGGACAGCCCGGCAAGCTACCGAGAGTATTCCGCCTGCTCGGCAGAGCCTGGAAAGCTATCCGTTGTGTATTCGATATGCCAAAACCAGTAGTTACAATCGGTCTCATTCACCTGACCCTGAAAGCTTCACCAACATGGCAGCACTGAGAAGGATGAGAAAGGAGAAGCCGATAAAATCTCAAGGCTGAACTAGGCTGCCACAACGAAGGAAGACAATATGTAGGCAATAATAACTAGACAATTATTATAATATTTTATCAGAATATGTGCTTATCACTATTAGTGTAGCACTGTAGCACACAATTTCCAGAACAATGTCCTCCCATTGTTTATCAATTTGCTCAATTTGCTCGGCGGGCACCAGTAACATCTCCACTGTGAGACTTGTTGTTACTGTTTTTGGCATATCGAATATGTTACAGGTAGCTTACCAGGCTTTGATGTGGGGTGGGATACTCTATGTAGCTTGCCGGTCTCTCCAAGAGGGACAAAGGAATTGAACCCAGGTCGATTACGTGCAAGGCAAATGCCCTACCCACTGTGCTATTGCTCCAGCCTATCACTATTATTATAACTAATATTAATTGTAGCACAGTAGCATTGCCCTCCCATTGTTCATCTATTTGCTCGAGCAGGCCCTGTAACATCTCCATTGTGAGACTTGTCGTTACTGTGTTTGGCATATTGAATATGACACTGGTAGCTTGCCATGCTTTGCTGTGCAGGCAATATACTCTCGGTAGCTTGCCGGGCTGTCCGAGAGGTGCAAGGGAATCGAACTCAGTGCGGCTGGGTCGGCCGCTTGCAAGGCAAACGCCCTATCTACTGGGCTATCACTCCAACTCTAATATTAATTACTAATTACTTATATATAATACAAGTAATGTGTTTATATAAACATACATTCATTCATGTAATTTATTATGAATATTTATGAATATATAAAAATCATTGTTCTCAGAGACACTTTAGCAAAAACCCTAAGAACCCTATTGAAAAACTTAAAATTCTAATTTTTTTTGTTGTCTTCATCATACTTTTCATCTCACTTTACTTGCATTTTCCTTTTACTGAATCCTGTGCTGATTGTAATAGTTTTCAAATCTTCCCTTTTCCAATTTTATATTTAAAAGTTAAGGGTTCCTATTATTTTTAAAAAGTGTTGTCTGGGTCAAGAAGGTAGTTTAAAAGAGGCATTGAGTGGCAATCTCACTAATAAAAATTAAATTAAAAAAAAGAAGGTAGTTTAAGGTTGGAGTGCATTCAAAAGATGCAAGAACCCATAGGTTTTTATCCCTGGAACAATTCTGAGAATGCCCCCAACACCTTCTAGAACTAAACTACCAAGTGCTGTTGGTTCTATAAGTAAAGAATAAAATAATTTATAATTTTATCTTTTTTCTCTGATCCTCTACCAAATATAAAAGAAAAATGCAGAAATGTGGAGTCACCAAGAAACAACTTATCAACGGATTATTGTTAGTAAGATTACTAAGTGATAATATATTAAAAGGGAATAAAAGTTCAACAGAGTGCCCTGGGATCACTTCAAAGTGTACGCCTGTGCCAGATCCTATAAATAATGACTTTCATTCATGAGTGTGTTTCATGTTTATTTTTCAAACCTCTAGAGCAAAGAGTTCATGAAGTTCCCACAAATTTTTGTTAAATACATTAATAAATTCATGAATGAACAAATTTTTGCCTTTTTTTTTTCAAGAATCTGGAATAAGAACAAATAATTTGCCTTGGGCATGAAAAGTAGAAAGAGTAATTTATCTCTCTTTCTTCATAGTGGTTACCAAAATGATAAAAGTATCTGAAAGAACAATATCTTTATAAGAAAATAGCACCTTCTATTCACTTACATTGCCTAGGACATTTTACATTTTAATTAATTTCACTGAATCCTAAAAGAGTTCAGGTACAAGATCACTAGAGATTATCTTTACCAGGCAGAGCAAGTTAACATCCGTCCATATCCAAATTATTTTAGGACAAATAAATTATCTATTAGAAAATAATTTAATCTAGATGAGTGACTAGAAAGAAAATCCACTTAATATCTTACCAGTATCTATAGCATCACATACTGACATATGAATCCTTTTACAACAGTATGCCATGAGAAACTGGATTGCATGCACTTAAGGACACTGAGCCAGTATTAAGTGATTTATCACATTTTTTTGAATCTTAAATTATCTTTGGTTAATATTTTATCTAGTTCTCACTTTAGTAACAGTTAACAATATGCTGTTATAGAAAGAATACCCATTATAGAACCCTTGTCTAAAGTTCTAACATTAAATTTTCATTTGAGACTGTGCATTTAGGAGACGTACTTGGTTACACTGGAAGCTTGAGAGTTTTATCTCTAAAATGGGAGGCTTAATGCTTGATTTGAGGCTGGAGTGATAGCACAGCGGGTAGGGCATTTGCCTTGCACGTGACTGACCTGGGTTCAGTTCCTCCATCCCTCTCAGAGAGCCTGGCAAGCTACCGAGAGTATCCTGCCCGCACAGCAGAGCCTGGCAAGCACCTATGACATATTAGATATTCCAAAAACAATAACAACAAGTCTCACAATGGAAAAATTACTGTTGCCCGCTCACGCAAATTGATGAACAATGGGAGGACAGTGCTACAGTGCTAATGCTTGTCTCAGAGAAAAGATTAATTCAGATCATTTTACAATTTTTAAGTTTCAGGATAGTGCTCAACACATGTCATTATCTTCCTTCTTTAATTTGCATTTGTTTACTTGAAGTTTATAATTCAACATGTTTTTACTCTCTTTCAAAAGACATCAATTCAGAGTTTAAGATATGGTATTATGGCATTGTTTTTTTTTTTAATTTTTATTAGTGAGAGACCATGAGGTACAGTTGCAGACTTACAAATTTTTGTTCTTGGGTTTCAATTATACAATGATCAAATACCCATCCCTCCACCAGTGCCCATTTCCCACCACCATGGATCCCAGTATCCCTCCCACCCACCCCCCATTCCCAAAATCGCACCCTGCCTCTGTGGCAGGGCATTTTCTTTTTTCTCTCTCTCCTTTTGGGTGTTGTGATTTGCAAAAGAGGCAATGAGTGGCAATCCTGTTTGGTCTATAGTCTACTTTCAGCATACTTCTCCCATCCTGGGAGGATCCTCCCAACACCCTTTATTTGGTGCTCCCTTCTCTATCTGAGCACCCTTTTCCCCTAGCATGTGTTCATCTGGGGAATATAAAGTAACAAAATAGGAGACTAACACCCAAGAATGGCCGAGATTAGTACCAGAAATTTTGATCCATGGCATTGTTTTTTATGTTATACTCCAAGCAAAATGGAATAGGTGCTCTCAACAGTTAGTTGACATAGTTTATAATATCCAAGTGACATTGCTTCAGGTCAATATGATCCCTAGTGCAACTAAGTGGAGGTGGTTGGACAAGTCCTTCCCTTTTTTATTCAAGAAGATCAGAATCAGGGAGATCACTTTTTTGCTTGATGTCACTCATGCAAGAACTGGAACTAGAAGTCAGACATCTGCTCCACACAAATCTTCATTTTACTTTCTCCCTCCTTATCTTCCCACATTTTCATGGCAACCACTGGAGTACTTTTAAGTTACAGTCACTTTTAAATCTCAAAATGAGAAATTGCTTTTTCACAGTCTGGTTATAATTAAGCCATCAGCACAACTCATGAAAACAAAACTGTCCTTTTTTAATTAGTGTCTTGAAAGTGAATGAATGGCTCATTATCCTTCCCTATCTCAAGCTGAGATCATTATTAAAGTCTGAATAAATAACAAATAGCCAGAGAGGGAAAATCAGAACAACAAGAAAGGATCACTTTTCTTATTTGAAATAAAGAACATCAGAATGACAAGGGAAGTTTGATCTTCTGACCAAGCAGCAGATAGACAGTAGGGAATTAAAAGTATCACCCAGTATTTGGACCTGGAGCACCCTATAAGAAAAGACCTATCATTCATAGAAGAAGCACTTAAATAAGACTCATCTGAGTTTTCCTGAATGCATCCTACCATGTTAATAGTATGGACTAAGTTTAATTTCCTCAAACTAAAGCCCAAAGGAGCCATATTTGGAAACAGCCTTTAAAGAAGTAATTAAAATAAATAATGTCAAAAGAACTGTATCCTCACCCAATATGATGGTAGCTTTATAAGAAAAGAAAGATACAAGGTTATCATGTGCACAGTGGTAAGGTCATCATGTAAGGACTCATGCAGGCAAAAGTCAAAAATCATCTGCAAACAAAAGGTTATCTCAAATGAAATTTGCAGGTACCTGAATCTTAGACTTCCAACTTCCAATACATGAGAAGTTAGTTTCAGTTGTCTACATCACCCAGTTTATTATGCCAGTACTTACAGCTTATTCAGGTTATTATTGGATTTTAATTTATAGCTAATATGATGAGGTCAATTATTTTTGAATCTATAAAGTCACTTCTTGAGGTCCTACTAAACACCAGTTCCTATGCACAATTCTGGAGGTCTAAAACTAAGATACAGTCCCCAGCTTCAGGTTCGAAGTGCTGTACATGATGTATGTATATATGTATATATATGTATATGTGTGTATATATGTATATATGTATAGATGTACATAAAAAATGATTGCAGTACTCTGCAACAGATCCATTCAGCTTTAATTGACTGATGTTCAAGAAGGTTTTGACCAATGAATTAATGTCAAAATCATAGTCTTACAAATTGCAGAGGGAGATTCCAAATATTCTGATGGCAAACATAAGAAAGTTTCAAAGTGAGAGTTCAGCAGATATAAAGGTGTCGAGGATCATATAGCAAATAGATTTGGAGATGGCATCTGGTTATGTTGGCTATGGGTCCCATTAGCCACAGTGTGGTTCCTACACTGGAAGATTCTCAGACTGAGTCCTCAATCTTCACTTCCTTCCTGACTCAAAGCCAGCACAACAGGTTCCTGTATCAATTGATTCATACAATGACAGAAGATGATCAGAAGCAGAAAGGGATATGGGAAAATTCAGGGGTGTCTCCCAATTATTCTTTGCTTTGAATAGTATCTTCATGAAGTTATCTCTCCTCCATGACTACCTCCATTCTTGGACTAACCTATTCAAGATAGTTCCCTCTTTTCCTAATTCCTAAATGCCTCTTTCCTCTGTCCTGATTGCCTAGGGCTGGGACTATTGCCTCACTGCCACCACCCTCTAGATTGCATCACTATTCTTTATATGCCTCACAGAAAAGCAATCACTTCTGTAACTATTTCCAGTAAGACTCTATACATTAATACTAGAACAGTCTTTCTTTTACAATTATATCATGCTTGAGACATCTGAAAAAGACCTCAGAATTTATTTTTAATTTGCAATAGATCATAAATGCTAGAATGACCTATAAGACTCATTTTAGGAAGATTACTCCCATCAAAAGAGCCTGGATTGCAGTAGAAGTTATTGAAGGCTGAGATCAATGAGGAAGAGATAAACAGGGTAGCACAGGTGAGTAATGTATTTAAAACAAAGCAGACAAAACTGTAGGCTGAGCTGAGAAGGTGAGCAAAGATTTCACCATTCACTTCTAAAAACTCTTGGTTACCTCTGACATCTTCAATATAATGTGTATAAGTATAATGTGTAGTTCAATGAATTGGAAACCTCAGAGCGTTGAGTTCAGATGCTCATTTCTGCCTGAAATAGAAAGTGTGGCTTTGGCCAAGATACATAGTAGGATTTCCATATATAACCAAGTAAGAAAATACCTTTATTTATTTTTTTAAGAAAATACCTTTACAATCACCTTTCAAGACAGATATTTTTATACCTTCATTTAATTTAAATAAAGCATAATGGAGATATATTCAGAATTCAGAGCTGTTAAGCTATTTACCCCAAATTACTTAACAATGAAAGAAATAATCTAACCAAATCCATATCTGTGTGACCATAAACTTGTAATAAACACCCACATTACTGTATCACAGTTTTGTCTAATTCAGTCTTCCCATAACAGAACATTACACTTTGAAGGAACTTCAAATCTCATCTAACAGTATTGTCTAATTTTAGGGACAAGGAAACATTAAAAGTCCACTGTTCTTTGTATGTACTAGTTTACCTGTCACAGTTTAAATAGTCTAAAATTCTGCTCATGTATATAGTACTTTACTCTATGCTTCAACATTACTTTCTTGTGGCTTTACATAAAATATTTTTCTCAATTAAAAGAATCACAAAAGGCACTGACTTTTGTTTTCCTCCCCCAAAAAGAAGAGAAAAAGCTCCCACTTACATTCTGGTGAAAATTTCTAATATCAATGTGTGTGTGTTTTCAAAAGGCCAGCAGGGCTCTATCTCTCTTGCCATCTGTATTCTGTGGTATTGGCTGCTTTCCTCACCCCAGGGAGGTAGATGGCAGTGGGCAGGTGAAGGAAGGAACGAGGACCAGGATGGTCAGTATCAATTGTAGTTTATTCCAATCTCCACTCCCCTTCTGCTTCTCTCTCTCAAGTCTGAACTCCCTCCGACCTTACAGTCTTAGTTTATATAGCAATCAGGTTGGGTGGTGACACAAAGGTGGGTTGAACATTAACAAATCAACAAAAAGGGGTAAGACCACTCCTCCATGAGATTAACTCAAGGATAAAATCTCATCTAAAGAGATTACTCCGAATTTCTAAGAGATCCGCTCAAGTGTGGGATCCCAACGAGGGTGTGTTCTTTCCTCAGCTAGTCATTGTCACTGTCACTGTCCTCCCATTGTTCATCTCAAGCAGGCCCACTAACGTCTCCATTGTGAGACTTGTTACTGTGTTTGGCATATCAAATACATCACAGGGAGCTTGCCAGGCTTTGCCGTGCGGGTGAGACACTCTCGGTAGCTTGCCGGCTCTCCGAGAGGGGCAGAGGAATCAAACTCGGGTTGGCCATATTGGCCGCTTGCAAGGCAAATGCCCTACTGCTGTGCTATTACTCCAGCCCACCTCAGCTAGTAATACACTTAAATAGTTGTAGCAAATCTACTTCTAATATTTCTAGCAATGTCATTCTGTATGAGTACAGTAAGAGATAAAAACTTAGCTGGGTCCTTCCTGAGGACATCTCACTATATATTCCAGACCATAGTCCTCAGACCAGGTTAATCTTCCTATCCCCAGCAGAGTCCTAGTCTCCTCGTTACCTTTGGATCATGACAGCATTTGTCCATGATCATGCCCTCAACTTGATGCCAGGGTAGATCACAGCTTGCCCTGGGTCCATTCAGTCCCTCATTGGGACCCTGCTTTTGTGGTGCTGGGAACTAAAGGCAACTAAATCAAGAAAGCAGATGCCCAGAAGTAAATATTATTCAGAGTCAATCAACTCCCAAACTACAAAGCATAGTATTAACTGTCTTCCTATGTCCATACAGATAGGGCATTGCTTTAAGGTAAACTATGTAAAAGACAGAGAAAAGCAATATTTAACTTAAAAATTCAGTTCAATGTCCTAAAAGGATCTAATCTTACAGAATCTGATTAGGAAAAAAGGTTATTAACTAGCTGGGGAGGAGAGCACAGAGAAGAGTTTACAGATAAACAGAG
Source organism: Sorex fumeus (assembly GCF_029834395.1). Taxonomy (NCBI): domain Eukaryota; kingdom Metazoa; phylum Chordata; class Mammalia; order Eulipotyphla; family Soricidae; genus Sorex; species Sorex fumeus. Next base: position 45,906,700 of record NW_026606059.1, on the reverse strand, counting down.
AAATGGGAGTGACTCAAGAGCACTGTGATGGGTATAACAATTAACCTAAGCTCCCTGTGGCAAGGGAGAAAGGACAAACCAATGTTATCTTAAAAATGTAAGCATATTTTATGCAGATAAAAAAATTACCTCCAAGAGCCTATCTTCAAGCCTGAAGTTCCAAATTGCAATGACTTCTCACAATCAATCTCACTTTGGTGGTAATTCATTTCATTATTTTACTTCAAGATAGCAATTTGACTCTTTGAAGCAATTTTAGGGTCATAATTTCTTTGTAAAATGAGAACATATCTATAAGTTATCTTCTAAAAATAAGCAGTATATAGACTTTCTTAGCACAATGTTATTAAATATATTTTTCTTAGATTCTCTCATTCTTATAATATCTGAGAGTACTTGTGTTGTATAACAGAAAAAGAACAGTGATTTTAAATCTAAAAACATTTAGAATACATCTTTTTTGGCTAGGCATAGTACAATAATAAAAGTAATAACCACTGAATGCCAGCCCATCATTATTGGTCATTATCTAGAGAAAAAAATTATAATAGTTGTTACATTCTGTGATTCATCAAAACATGGTCTGGTCCCATTGTGAGACTAATTTGTCCAGATGACTTGCTCTTCCAGGATCTCTTCTATGAAATGAAGAGGTCAAGTGTAGAGGTGTTAAGCTTCCAGCCCTGGAAGTCTATAGTTCCATAATTTCTATGAAATATATTTCTGCTTTTGAAGCACAGTCCATGAATGATTCCACCCACAAGGACATCACTGAGATTCAGTTAAATGCCAGGATGTCTGATAGTTGAGGACAAAATCCATTATCCCAGAACATTCAAGGAGAATTGAAAAATTCCATCAGAAAATAGGCAGCAACCTTGCTTGTAATTGTGAGAGGGGGAAGGAAACAAGAAAGTACATAGACTGTGGGAGCTGGGTTGTAAATGAGGGCACATTAGCTGAATGAAATGCTTGCCAGGAGCAGGGACCCATAAATATTCCATGACACCCAATTGATTTCTCAAAATGAGTTCTATTCCTCATTTGTAAATCAAGCCCATGAGTCTTTGGTTGTTCCTTAGCCTCTGCCACTCATGAGGCTGTTTCTATGGCTGCATTTTTCTGCTCCCATCAGACAATCAACCCCAGTCTAGTTTATCTTGACACTACCAAGCACTCTGAAGTTTTATAACATTTTGGTTTATAAAAGGGTCACATTAAGTGGGGCAGGACACTTTAGAATACTGAGACAAAGCAAGGTAATGAAAATGGAAAGAGGTGAGGTGATGAAATGCAGCAACACGCATAACAGAATTCAGATTTCCCTAACATTTCAGTTCAATTTCTTTACACTTAAGAGTGTCTGTGTCCTAAGTTTTTCAATTATGTCAAACATAGAAATGTTAATTCTCCTAAAATAATAACATTAAGAGTTTAGATTACTTGAACTTGGAGAAGAGAGACCCTGAGTTTTACCTGTTCAGGTAGCCCCTGTAACTCTTACGGTGGACCTATTATAATAGTCAAGAAACATATCAGTTTCCACAACAAATAATCAAAATCTTAGTATACTTATTTAATGCAATTTTTTTCTTACTTGAGTCATTTTTGAAAAGGCTTTTTAAATAGCAAGTGAAATTTTATGCAGTAGTGCATAAACACAGTTCCTTCTAGCTTGTAATCTTACCATCTTTCAGACTAGGGCTTTTTAAACTTTTCCACTTGCAAGTTGCTTTTACCTAAAAAATTTTTACATGATCACTGGTATATAGGTATATAAGATAAGTAGATAAATCAAATATTTACTGAAATTAAGTCATAATGGAGTTTGTTTACAAGCAAAATTTTAAGATTTTTTTGTAACCCTTACATTTAGTCATGTAGCCCCAGATACGATCAGGACCTAGTGTGCAAAAAACTAGGCTCTAGATCCTTTTTGGATTCCTCTCCATTAGGTTTTTGGGCCATGCCAAAAACCTAAAGCTATATTCACGGCTTACTCGTTGCTTTGTACATAGGGGTCACTCCTAGAAGGGCACAGGGACTATTAGGGTATTATCAGGGACAGAACCCAGATTGACCTCAAACAAGGCCCTACACACTATACTATTTCTCCACACCTAAGCTTGATCCTTCTTATATATTCAGTAGAGTTAGAGTAGCAAAGTAACAGAGAAAACTCGTAGAATTACAGGACATCTTACAATCAGAAAACCATACCTCCCTCACTTAGTTTATTAACTGAATAAACTAAATGGTCTATCTGGCAAGGGACTGAACTGCCCCTCTGTCCAAGAGGAATGAATGGAGTGATTGAATGTCTGGCTTCTCTCTGCCACACAAATAGCAACAATTTCAGACTTTTCCTTAGAACTCTGTGAGGCAAATGTGGTTCATGATTTACATTCCTGGCATCTTCTGGGGTCCTTGAAGAAATGCAAAATCTCAGGGTTTGCTTTATTGTAATAAGACATCCAGGTGATCATGTCTAGAGAAACATTGCCCCAGAGAAGTAGCTATAAACTCACTATCAACCTTTTTACGAAGATGGTGCTGAAAGCCAAGAAGGAAACCCCTGGCCCTCCCGAAGTTGAAGCCAAAGCTTTGAAGGCCTAGAAAGCAGTGCTGAAAGACGTCCACAGCCAGAAAAAGAAAAAGATCCGCACGTCACTCACCTTCCCAAGACTCAAACCGCTGCGACTGAGAAGGCAACCCAAATACCCTCGGAAGAGCGCCCCCAGGAGAAACCAGCTTGACCATTATTTCCATCAGCAAGTTTCCTCTGACTGGTGAGTCAGTCGTGAGGAAGACAGAAGATAACAACACACTTGTGTTCATTGTGGATGTCAAGGCCAACAAGCACCAGATTAAACAGGCTGTGAAGAAGCTCTATGACATTGATGTAGCCAAGGTGAACATCCTGATTAGGTCTGATGGAAAGAAAAAGGCATATATGTCCGGCTGGCTCCTGATTATGATGCCTTGGATGTTACTAACAAATTTGGGCTGATGCAAACAGTCCAGCTGGCTAATCCTAAATACAATTTTTTTCACCATAAAAAGAAACCTCACTATCAAAATGGTCAATCATCAAAACGACAAATTCTTTTAATAAAGATTTTCTATGACAATGACCCCCTAAACACAAGCAAGCTATAAAAATTGAATATGTAAAAAACTGCATCTAACATGCAAAGAAATTTATATTTACTTTCAACCTATTTTATACAAGGTAAAATAATAAAAGACATCACAAACATCATCACATTTAAGATCGACCATACTCATATGGGAGGAGTTATGATCTCTGTGAATGAAAAGTAATGTTTTTAAAAATTAATGTATAAAGTCTGGTTTAAGACAATGAGACAACGTCCTTAGCTGTGATGATTCTAACATGGTATTTCCATTCTCTAACGTGTAATAAAGTAGCTACTTGCGAAGTGTGTTCTTAAGGATGTGACCCAGTAGATAATAGCTAGAGAAACTACAGAATTATGTGATTTGAGAATAAAAGGAAATGCAATAGAAGTTCGATTCCTCCGCCCCTCTCGGAGAGCCCTGCAAGTTACCGAGAGTATTCGATATGCCAGACACAGTAACAGCAAAGTCTCCAATGGAGACGTTACTGAAACATGAAAATTGAAAAATATTTAATTATTTAGTGAAAAAATAAAGAGAAATCTTCTTAAAGTTAAACCAAGGAGACATCTTACAAGCTGTTCAGTTCATTTTAGCGTCAGTGAGAAATACGACATTTCTCATACATGTGATTAGGCATGGAGGAGGGTTAGGACACCTTGATCCAGGGGTGATTTCCATGAGAATTGTACGGGTTGTGGAGATAATTAGGAAATTATATTTCATTTAAATATGAACAAAATAAAGAAAATGAGTTGCCTATATCCTGGTATTTTAAGAACACAGCAGATCTGAACATACTGACCTCTATTTACTTTCTAGTGAGTGATTATTCTAGGTTCTGAGTTTGAAATGCTCTTTCTTCTTTGCCCTTCTTATTTATTAGTTTTTGTTAAACTCTTTCAATATCTATTTGAGTCTTACTGGGGCAAATTTGGAGTTCATAATAATTTAAAGCAGAGAATGTCTCATTTTGTCCATTAACAGTTCTCAAGCAGAAGATATTGGTAAAAAGTGTTAAAATGCAGATTCCTGAACCCCTTCCAAAAATTTTTTCTATAAAGTCTTTTATTAACTATATTTGCTCTGGCATGCCAGAATCTATGTGCCTAAATAAGCAGCCTATTGTATTACTTATAATGGGATACTGTTCAAACCATGAAAAGAATACTTTGAAATATGTAACAAAATGAATAAACCTTAAGGATATTATGGTAAGTGGAGTAAATGAGCTACAAACAGATAAATTCTGCATGATTTTATGTATACTGGGGAACAGAAATTATCAAGGTGACAGAATCAAAAAGTGGAAAGGTGATTACCAGAAACTTGGGTGAGGGATAATAAGGATTCTTGTAACCAATGACAGAGGCATAATATTTCAGTTGAGCAAGATAAAAAAAAACTTTTTAGATATATGCTATTCCATATTGTGCTTATCTCTAATATTACCGTATTGCACAATTAAAATTTTGTTAAGTGGCCAACTTTTAAGTGTTCTTACCTTAATGGATCATGTTTTTGTTCCATACATCTGTATCTAGTTTTAGTCCAATGCACTGCAGCTTTGTTATACCTTTATAATGTGCTTTGAAGCTGAAGAGAATGGTACCTCCATTTTTGTTCTTTTTGTCATTCTTGTAGTTTTGGGGCCATACCTGGAAGTGCTCAGGAGTGATCACTGGCTCTGCGCTCAGGGGGTAGACATGAAATGCTGTGGATTGAGCCCAGGTAAGCTAGATGTAAGGCAAGTGACTTTCCTGCAGTACCATATCATCATCCCCTGCATTTTTGTTCTTATTTTCTCATAATTTATTAGATTATTATGGGTTATTAATGGTTCCACTTGAAATATTTTTTAAAATTTTTTTTTATTAGTAAAACACCATGAGGTACAGTTGTAGATTTACAATTTTTTGTGCTTGGGTTTCGATTATACAATGATCAGATACCCATCCCTCCACCAGTGCCCATTTTCCACCACCATGGATAATATCCCCCCCACCCCCAACCCCCCATCCCCCCCTGCCTCTGTGGCAGGGCAATCCCCTGTGTTCTCTCTCTCCTTTTGGGTGTCCACTTGAAATTTTAATTTTCATTCCATTTCTGTGAAGAGTGCTGTTGGTATCTTTTAGGGATTGGATTAAATCTCTCTGCTGCTTTAGGTAAAATAGCTACTTTAACAATGCTAAACCTTTCAAATGAATAAGCATGAAAACTGTTTTTATTTCTTTATTCTTATTTTTCAACAGATCCTTACAGTTTTCAGTGTGCAAGTTTTTCACGTGTTTGACTAAATTTATGCCTTTTGACTCAGTTGTAGATAATATTATTTAGTACTTTATTTTCATGCTAGTTCATTATTGATATATATATGTATATATATATATATATTTGTAAGATACCATCTTACAGCAGTGAGAATGGCACATGTCAAAAACAAAATATCCAAATAGGAGACTAACACCCAAAAATGGCCGAGATTAGTACCAGGAATTTTACTTCATGGCTTGGAGGCCAACCACACATGCTAGGCGAATAGGGAGCTCAGATAGAGAAAGGAACACCAAATAAAGGTGTTGAGAGGACCCTCCCAGGATGGGAGAAGCATGCTGAAAGTAGACTATAGACCAAACATGATTGTCACCCATTGCCTCTTTTGCAAACCACAACACCCAATAAGAGAGAGAGAACAAAAGGGAATGACCTGCCACAGAGACAGGGTGGGATGGGGGGAATGGGCAGTGGGAGAGATACTGGGATCCGTGGTGGTGGGAAATGGGCACTGGTGGAGGGGTGGGTGTTTGATACTTGTATAATTGAAGCCCAAGCACAAAAATTTGTAAGTCTTCAACTGTACCTCATGATGTATATCTCACGAATAAAAAAAAAATCCCAAACAATAGGAACAATCTAGGTTGGTGGGGATGTGATTAAAAGGGTACAATATTGATTGCTGGGAATGGGAATGTTTTATGGTTCCAACACTATGAAAAGTAGTATAGCGATCAGTCTGTAAATTTAGAATTAAACTTCCATATGACCAAGCAATTCTACTTTTGGGCATTTATCCCTGGCACATAAAAACACTCATTCAAAAGGACTTATAAATAATATAAAGGCCCTCCCATTGTTCATCAATTTGTTTGAGCGGGCCCAGTAACGTCTCCATCGTGAGACTTGTTACTGTGTTTGGCATATCGAATACGTCATGGGTAGCTTGCCAGGCTCTGCCGTGCGGGTGAGATACTCTCCGTAGCTTGCTGGGCTCTCCGAGAGGGGCGGAGGAATCGAACTCGGGTCGGCCATGTTGGCTGCGTGCAAGGCAAACGCCCTACCGCTGTGCTATGTACACCATTATTCATAGCTGCACTTATTACAATAACTAAGATATTTCCAAATAGATAAATGAATTATGAAGATGTGGTTTATATACACAATGGAATACTGTGCATCTGCAAGGATCAATGAAATCATGCAATTTCCCGTAACCTGGTTGGAACTAGAAGATGTCACATTGAGTGAAGTAAGACAGAAGAAGAAAGACAAACACAGAATGACCTCACTTATCTGTGGTATATAGAATAACTGGACAAGGAAATGTATTGCAGGTAAGGGGATGCTTGGATCACCCTTGACCGCAGAGTTTAGAAAGAAGTACAGAGAAGGAAAGAAATCATGCAAGGGGATGGGGGGCAGGGAGAGAAGGGAAGTAATGAGTGAACAGGGGACTGACCTTTAGTTATATCGGTGATGTGAGAGAGTAGTATAGCTGTATATCGAAAACACAGACTCAACAGCATTGAAAATGCGAGGTCTAAGCTGCAGGAACTTTGTGTCTATCAAGGTGACAGGCAGGAAGTGAAGTGGGGAGGAGATGTGGGTGGCTATGGAATACGGGAACACTGATGGAGGGAAGTTGACACTGGTAGTGGGATTGGTGTTCAAATATTATATGCCTAAAACTCAAATGTTAGTAACTTTGTAAATCATGGTTATTTAATTAAAAATAATTTTTTAAAGTAAGATATGTGAGATGTGTGAATCGCCCTGGCCAGTCGCCCTTCTCCCCGCCTACATCCCAGCCCTCTACCTGAAAGCAAGCTCCTCCCAGCATCTCTCTGGGACCCACAACCCCGTGCCAGCAGCTGCCCCCAAATTGTCAAATTTCATCATGTGTGTGAATAGCCCTGGCCAGTCGCCCATCCCACCACGCCTCCCCCCACTCGCCCCCCTCCGCCTGCACGCCCCGCCCTCTACCCGAAGCCAAGCTGCTCCCAGCATCACACCAGGACCTGCACTCCCCTGACATGTGGCACCCTCAAAGCACCGAACTTAAGTTCTCAATCAGGTGTGTGAATTGCCCTGGCGGATGGCCCCCACCCCCACTCCAATCTATCCGTCCAAGCATACTTTTAAACCTCTAACCACAAAACCACACAGACATGAGAACCTTGAAGAAGTTACTTTGTCTGCACCCCACATTTGAGGTACTAGTTAACCCTGGCCTCACATATACCTATCAATAGCCATGGCAACACATAAAGATAGCCCCATTGTAGGAACAAAAATGTGCAACGGAACAAGAAAAAACTCTCAAATGCAAAGTTCACTATGGTAAAAGAACACAGCAACTCACCAAACTTAATGATATAGCGATTTCTAGCTAAATGATTTAGTGAGTTTCTAGTTGCTAGCCCAGATGAATAAAATAGTAATAATGAACTCTATAACCTCCAGATATGGAATTTAAAATAGAGCTTTTAAGAATGTACAAAGAGCTCAAAGAAGCAATGGAATGCACTGCTGATAAAATGCAAGAGGATATGAAAGCAGGGTTGAGGAAAATACAAATAAAAACACAAGCAGAAATGACAGACCTAAAAAAACTTGGTGGGTGAAATGAAAAACTCAGTGGAATGCCTCAGTAACAGAATAAAAGTTGCTGAGAACAGAATCAGTAAGCTTGAAGATGAGGTGCAGGGAATAGCCATACAACAGCAGAAAATGGAAAGGAAACTCAAAATAAACCAACAGATGTCATGAGAAAATCAAGATGAATAACATAAGAATCAGTGGAGTCCCAGAGAGACAGTAAGAAAACCCTGATGAAGAAACTGTCAAATACATAATTGCTCAGACGTTCCCAGAGTTGAAGAGCACATGTGAACAAATTCAGGAAGCTGAAAGGGTACCAACTAAAAGAAATGCAAATAAAAATACTTCAAGACACATCCTGATCAGAAAGAAGAAAACCATAGACAGAGATAAAATTCTGAAAGCAGCAAGATCAAAAAAAGAAATTGCCGATAAAGGATCCTCCATAAGATTCACAGCAGAATTATCTGATGAAACTGTAAGGGCCCAAAGATAGTGGTGGGAGATAGTGAAAAATCTCAATGAAATAAACGCCTCACCAAGAATATTTTATCCAGCTAGACTCTCATTCAAATTAGAAGGAACAACACATAGTTTCACAGTCAAACAAGAACTCAGGAACTTCATAGACTCAAAACCATGGTTACAAGAGCAGCTAAGCGGGCTACTTTAAGACAAGACAAGCCCCTCAGATACACCAAACTTTTGCAGAAAGATGGGACAAAACCCTATAACAATAATCTTGCTCAACATCAATTGGCTAAATGCACCAATCACAAGACACATAGTGACAGGACAGATATGAAATTATATCCAACATTCTGCTACCTGCAAGAAGCACATCTGAACAGTCAGAGCAAACACAGATTCAAAATTCAAGAACAGAAAACAATTCTACAAGCACAAGACTCCCTCCAAAAATCTGGAGTGGTAGCAATAGCATCAGACCACATAGACTTCAGACTAAAAAAGGTTGCAAGAGGCAGTGAAGGTCATTTCTTAATGATCAAAGGATCTGTACACCAGGAAGAACTCACACTCCTAAATGTAAATGCACCTAATGTGGAAAAAGCAAAATACTGAAAACGACTGCTCATAGACTTGAAGACATTGATAGTAACACAATAATAATTGGAGATTTCTACACTGCTTTATAACCTCACAAGAGATCGACTAGACTCAAGCTCAGCAAGGACAAACTTTATCTGAGGGAAGAAATGGAAGAAAGGGGTTTTGTGTGTGTGTGTGTGTGTGTGTGTGTGTGTGTGTGTGTGTGTGTGTATCATACCTCCATAAAATTAAGAGGATAGAAATTGTATCAACAATATTTTCAGACCATGATGCACTAAAAATCAAAGTAAATCACACTCAGAAACAGAAAATTAAACCAAAACCTGGAAATTGAACAGCTCACTACTGAACAATGAGCGGCTTTGAAAGGAAATCAAAGAGGATATCAAAAGATTCCTGGAAACAAACGAGAATGAAGACAGGAGTTACCAGAACCTAAAGGACACAACGAAAGCAGTGTTAAGAGGGAAGTTTATAGCTCTATAAGCATTCCTCAGGAAGGAAGAGCAAGCCCACATAAGTAACTTAGCTCACAGCTTAAAATCTTGGAGAATGAGCAATGAAAGGAGCACAAACCAGACCAGAAGAAAGAAATAATAAAACTTAGAAAAGAAATTAATGACATGGAAATCCCAAAAACAATCCAAAAGATCAGTGAAATTGAGAGCTGGTTATTTTCTTTTTTAAAACAAGATCAATAAACTACTAGCAAGACTTATAAGGAAATATAAAGAGAGACCTCAAATAAACAGAATCAGAAATGAAAAGAGAGACATCACAACAGAAATCAAAGAAGTTCAAAGGATCATCAGAGATTACTTTGAGAAACGTTATGCCCCAAAGCTAAAAAACCTCGAAGGAATTGATAAATTCTTGGGCTCCTATAACCTTCCAAAGCTGACACAAGGAATACCTGAACAGACCTATCACCATCAGGGAAATTGAAATGAAATCAAACATCTCCCGGAAAACAAAAGCTCTGGCCCAGATGGATTCACTAGTGAATTCTTCCAAACCTTCAATGAGGACCTACTCCCAATCCTATTGAAGCTTTTCCAGGAAATTGAATAAAAGAAACACTTTCAAACTGTTACTACGAGGCAAATATCACCCTCATACCAAAAGCAGACAGAGACACCACAAAAGAAGAGAATTAGAGGCCAATATCCCTGATGAATACAGACGCAAAGGTCCTCAACGAAATACTGGCAAATAGAATCCTCAACAAAATACTAGCAAATCCAATCCAAAAAGATCATACACCATACCCAAGTAGGATTCATCCTGTGGATGGATGCAAGGTGGTTTAACATTCACAGATAAATCAAAATCACATACCATATCAATTTAAAAGGAAAGATAAAACCATATGATCATATCAGTATATGCAAAGAGGGCATTTGACAAGATCTAGCACCCATTTATGATAAAAAACTTTCAGCAAAATGGGAGCCAAAGGAGATTTCCTTAATATAGCCAAAGCAATCTACCATAGCCCACATTCTCTACCATAAGCATTATTCTCAATGGGGAAAAACTAATAGCTATTCCTCTAAGATCAGGAACAAGACAACATTACACCACTCTCATCATTTCTATTCAATATAGTACTGGAAGTACTTGGCATAGCACTTAGGCATGAAAAGGGTATCAAGGACATCCAGATAGGAAAGGAAGAAGTCAAGTTATCACTATTTGTAGATGACATGAAAAAATATTTACCCAATACCTTTAAGATAGGGCCTTAATATCCTGGATATACAAGACATTGGTAGAACTTTATAAGATAAAAACCTCCAACTCTATCAAAAAATGGGGAGAAGAACTGAACAGAAATTTCCTCAAAAAATAAATTCAAATGGCCAAGAAGCACATAAAAATGCTCTATATCGCTAATCATCAGGTAGATGCAAATCAAAACAACAATGAGATATCATCTCATACCACAGAATCTGGCACACATCAGTAAGAACAACACCAACCAGGGCTGGCACAGATGTGGGGAGAAAGGTACTCTCATTTGTTGATGGCGGAATGCTGACTGGTCCAGCCTTTTTGGAAGACAATTAAAGCACATTCCTCCAAAAACTAGAAATTGTTCTCCCATATGACCCAGCAATACCACTCCTGGGAATATATCTCAGGGTTGAAAAAAAACACAGTAGAAATAATATCTGCACTTGTATGTTTATTACAGCACTCTTTACAATAGCCAGAATCTGGAAAAAAACCCAAGTGCCCAAGAATACATGACTGGTTAAAGAAACTTTGATATATCTATCTACCCAATAGAATAATATAAGGCTGTTAAAAGAGATGAAATCATGAATTTTGCATAGAAGTGGATGGACACGGAGAATATCGTGCTAAGTGAAATGAGTCAGAAAGAGAGAGAGAAAGAGACAGACTTAGAATGACTGCACTCATTTGTGGAATATAAAGTAACATAATATGAGGTTAACACCTCAGGACAGTAGAGATAAGGACCAGAAGGATTGCTCCACAGCCTGCCTCACATGTTTGGGGAAAAGGCAGTTTAGATGGAGAAGGGACCACTAAGTAAATGATGATTGGAGGGATCTCTAAGGATCTGAGATGTGTGCTGTAAGTAGACTAAGGACCAAACATGATGGCCTCTTAGTATCTGTATTGCAAATTGTAACGCCCCAAATTTGAGTGAGAAGGAATTTACCTGCCACAGAAGCAGGGGTGAAAGAGGGTGGGAGTGGTGGGAGGAACACTGGGAACAATGGTGGTGGAAAAATGTGCACTGGGGTGGGTGATGGATCATTGTATGACTGAACTGTAATCATGGAAGCTTGTAACTATATCACATGGTGATCGAATAAAAAAATAAAGTAAGATATAAGTAGATTGTTATATACTGAGTTTGTGGTCTGCCACTTCACTTTCATTATCATTGTATCACTGTCATCCTGTTGTTCATCAATTTCCTCGAGCCAGCACCAGTAATGTCTCCTTCATCCTAGCCCTGAGATTTTTTTTTTTTTGCTTTTTGGGTCACACCAGGTATTGCACAGGGGTTGCTCCTGGTTCTGCACTCAGGAATTACTCCTGGCGGTGTCAGGCAACCATATGGGATGCTGGGAATCGAACCTGGGTCGGCCACGTGCAAGGCAAACGCCCTACCACTGTGCTATCACTCCAGCCCCATCCCTGAGATTTTAGAAAGTGCCACATTCAAGGCTCTTTCAGGGTCAGGGGAACAAGAACCATCATTGTTATTGGGTTTTGGCATATCAAATACGCCACGGGGAGCTTGTCAGATTCAGCCATGCAGGCAGGATACTCTCGGTAGCCTCCCGAGTTCTCCAAGAGTAATAAATAGATAATAAGGCAGGTTGAGTTTCCCAATCTGCCCTGAGCAGAGCCCCGGCAGTCAAAGACCTCCGGAACCAGCCACAGCCATGATTAAGACCATTCTCGTTCGGACGAGCCTCATACATAAGGGAACCAGCAGAGGAACCCAGGCATGTGGGACCCGGGACAGAGATCTCCAAGCCTGCTGGTATCGGGACTGGGCCTCCTCCACCCAGATCCCCATCTTCCAGTAGGTAGTTACATCCACCAACTTCCCCTGGTGCAGTGTTATCCCACCAACAGCTAAGACTCAGAGACTATAAAACCCAGCTCCCAGAAGAGAACAGCACAAAGTCTCCACTTAACTATATTTTAAAAATATATATATTTTTTATATTTTAAATATAATGTGAATACCATTTTCTAGTGTTGGTTTCTGATGTATAATATTATGGGTCCTATATGTATATAGCTTTTTGTTTTTTTGCTTTATGGGTCACAACTGGCGATGCTTAGGGGTTACTCCTGGCTTTGCACTCATGAATTACTCCTGGCAGTGCTCAGGGGACCATATGGAATGCTGGGAATCAAACCCGGGTCAGCCGCATGCAAGGCAAACACCCTACCCACTGTGCTATCGCTCCAGCCCCATGTGTATAGCTTTTTAATACTTTGTTTTATCATTAGACATTTTTCTTTTTTTAGGGGTTGTCATCTGACTGTGCTCAAGGTTTACTCCTGGCTCTGTGTTCAGGGGTCATTACTGGCAGAGCTCAGAAGCTTATGAAGTTCCAGGGATCAAACCACAGCTTTGCTAAGTGCAGGGCGAGCACCTTACCTGCTGTACTATCTTTCTAGCCCTATAACTTCACTATTTTTTTATCATTTCCTCCCCATTTTTTATTGCCTGATTGCTCTGGTAGGATTTCTAAGACTGAGATGAGTAAGTAATAAGAGTGTAATATCCGTGTATTATTCTTGATTTTAGAAAAATATCTTTTCAAGTTTGTGATTTTTTTACTGTAGGTAAATTTTATACAAACTTTTGATGTTGAGGTCTTTTCCTTTTAAACCTATTTTATTGATTTTTTAGAATAAATATTAAATCTTTCAAATGCTTTTTCTGTGTGTAATGAACTGATCATATGAATCGTATTCCTTTTAATGTGGCATATCACATTAATTAAATTACATTAAATTGTTTCATCCTTGAAATTAAATCCAACTTGATCATGATGTCATACTTCTTTTTTTAAGTTTTTATTTCTATAATGTTGTTCACAATAATTTATTGCATTCAATATTTCAACACAAATTCCTCACCATTATACCTTATCACCACCACTATATCTTCCTACCACCATTATTTTGAATTTTACCACTGCCACCCAAGCCTGTGCCAAAGGCAGATGCTAAATAATTTGTTTAGTACTGCTTGGTATAAAAATCCACTAAAAATGATCGAAAACAGTTTCTTTAGAGGAAAGTGTGTGAAAATTATTGTATCTCAACTTGGAGCCATTAAGCCCCTGTACAAGAGATCACTAACCTGTTGCTACATATATATGTTATATGTATGTATATATGTATATATGTATATATACATATATATGTTGTTACATATATGTCATATACATACATATAATATATATATAAAACAAGATCAGTTGCCTTCTACTCTAAATTCTATCGAATGTGGTGTGCTACTTTTGGTACATCAATGGCATAAAGTATGAGATGTCCTATGGTCTCAAATGTGGCCATGTGCTCCAATAATTCTAAAATTTTAAATAGGGTGCTAGAGCTGGAGTTAAAATTAACTGGATGGTGATTTGGGGGTGAAGAGCCATCTCTGCTGTTTGTTGCTCTCTTCCAATATTCATTTGTGAGTCTCTAGATAATGGCCATAAATGAGCTTATATGGCATGGAGATGCAGTTCCTAGAGGTGACTGCAAGGCACCTAAAAGCACAATCGGAGGGGACCAGTTCTGACTCTCTGTGAGTTTGGATATTTCAGTAACAAAACTCACATACCTAGATTTTTCAGCCAATCCATTCTCATGTGTGAGGGGCTTGTCCCAGGCTTGTGAAGATAGCTGTGATCATGGCAATGAGTGGGTTCTGTTAGGGCAGGTGGTAACTCACTTGCTCCCCTCCAAGGTGTCCAGGATGAATTTAGCCTGGCTCGGGGTGAGGAGGCATCTCCCTATGTGATACTTCTTATTGTCTAATTCACTTTGCTAGTATTTCAATGGAGATGGTTAGTCTATATTTATAAGAAAAAGTAATTTCTAGTTTCCTTGTTGTGATGCCCTTTCCTAATTTTATATTAGACCTATGTTGACATCATAAAGTGAGTTTGAATATATTAGTAGGACAGAATTGGGGACCCAGAAATAAGTACAGACTTTATGAACAACTGATTCATAGCAAAGGACAAAAGTATGCTGAACTGTTCATGAAAATCTCTTATGAAATAGGTTAGAAAACTGGACATTTAAATGAAAAAGGATAAAGCTACTATGCTGTTATATACCATACATAAAAATAAATTAAAAGTGAATTTAAAAGTTGAAATTGTGGGAATCTGGCCCTTTAACTGACGAAGAACCTACGTGCCTGTGCTATGTATGGTTATCTTGGCCTATGTGACCCTGAACAAGCGGGTCCTGACTAACGCAAGTCTGGTACTGCGTCTGCTCTGACCACAGACTAATCATATCCTGAGATATGTATGGTTATCTAAAATAAAACATTTGTCACAGCTAGCCCAAGAATAAGAAGTAACTGACACTGACTAATCAAGCATGTGAAACATGTAGTTTTTGTAACTCTCCTAACCATATATGATATGAACTAGTGATGTAATTGCCTTCTGTGATGTAAGCATAGTTTCCTGCATCGCAAAATATATAATACCCCTGCTGCCCTGAATAAAGTCCTGTCCTGTCCTGTCCTATCCTATCCTGTCTGCTGTCCTGTCTGCTCTGTCCTGTTTTCTCTGCATTGTGTCTCTTGTGTCTTGTGTTCATTTGGTTGGTCCTTCCCTGAACCTACAAATCCTAGGGCCACCTCCACAGGCCAGAGAGTGGTCTGGCGGGGCCCCCCGCAGAAATAATACATGAAAATATGAAATATGTGGAGGAAAATATAAGTGACAAATTCTTTAACATCATAATGAGATTGGTGTGCAAATCATCTCCAGTAGCCATGGAAATTAAAACAAATTAATCTACATCAAACTAGAAGAATTCTGTACAGCAAAAAAACCACCATAAAAACAAAATTGAGATCTACACCGGACAGGAACTGAGCCCACGTCCCAGCAACAAAGCTGAAGTTCTCCGCCAACTCTCTCCCCTTCCATTCAGGTACAGCCCACCCCCAAGGCCTGGGACTTTCTCTGGGCATGCGCAGCTAGCTCGATCTCATAGGACAGCCGGGTTTTTCCCTGATCTGCGGGGGACCAGTGTAGGGACCCTTTCCAGAGCCACGGCCGCTAATGTGGCCGTGAAATATTCTCCCACTACATATGCCCTAAGAACCATAAGCTACCTTCTTAGATGGTATCTTCTCTATTTTAGCTCAGACACTAGAAACTCAGTAGCCAATAACTCATAGGCCTATCTCAAACTCACACTGCATATCAAGCAGAATAGTAACAGTGAACGTGAAGTATTAAACCACACTTGTCATAATGGTAAAGCAACGCAAAAGCCCACCAAACTTTCTTATTGAAGAGGCTAGCCCAGAAGACATCGACAGTACTGTAGTGTTAGACAACCTCTCTGACAAGGAATTCAGAAGGGAGCTACTTAGGATGCTTAGGGAACTAAAAGAAACAATGGAAAGCAATGCCAATAAAAGACAAGAGGATTTGAAGGCAGAAATGAGGAAAATGCAATCAGAAATGTCAGACCTGAAAAACCTGGTAGGCGAATTGAAAAACTCAGTGGAAGGCCTCAGCAGCAGAGTAACAGCTGCTGAGAACAGAATCAGTGAGCTCAAAGATGAAGTTCAGAGACTCTCCAGAAAAGAGCAGAAAATGGAAAAGAGACTCACTATTAGGGAACAGATGGCAAGAGAAGATCGTGACGAAGCCAAGAGGGCTAACGTAAGAATTATTGGAGTCCCAGGGGGACAGGAAGAAAACCTTGATGAAGAAGAAACTTTCAAAGACATCATTGCTACAACGTTTCCAGAGCTGAAGAAAACTTGTGACCACATTCAGGAGGCCCGAAGGGTACCAGCTAGAAGAAATCTGAATAAAAATACACCAAGACACATTCTGATCAAAATGACCAAAACCTTAGACAGAGACAAAATTCTGAAAACAGCAAGATCAAAGAAAGAAATCTCTTACAAAGGAGCATCCTTAAAATTCACAGCTGATTTTTCTAATGAAACCCTCATGGCCCGAAAACAGTGGTGGGACATAGTGAAAAAACTCAATGAAATAAATGCCTCCCCAAAAATACTTTACCCAGTGAGACTCTCATTCATAATAGAAGGAACAACACACAGTTTCACAGACAAACAACAGCTCAGGAACTTCATAGACTCAGAACCATGGTTACAAGTACAACTAAATGCGCTACTTTAAGGCAAGAAAGGCCCCTCAAATACACCACAGTTCAACAGAACAATGGGACAAAATCCCATAACAATAATCTCTCTCAATGTCAATGGGCTAAACGCACCAATTAAAAGACATAGAGTGGCAAGATGGATTAGAAAATTTAACCCAACATTCTGCTGCCTGCAAGAAACACATCTCAATAGTCAAAGCAAACACAGACTCAGAGTCAGAGGCTGGAAAACAATCCTACAGGCAAATAGCTGCCATAAAAAACCTGGGGTAGCCATCCTAATATCAGACCACATCGATTTCAGAGTGAAGAAGGTCATAAGAGACAGTGAAGGCCATTTCTTATTGATCAAAGGATCTGTACAACAGGAAGAACTTACAATAATAAATGTATATTCACCTAATGAGGGACCATCAAATTACTTAAAACAACTACTCATAGATATCGAAAAAGAAATCAATAGCGACACAATACTAATGGGAGTCTTCAGTACCGCATTGTCACCTCTTGATAGATCAACCAGATTCAAGCTTAGCAAGGACATACTTCATCTGAGGGAAACATTGGAAGAAAGGGACTTAGTAGATATATACAGGACACTTCATCCACAAAAAGCTGAATACACATTCCTCTCAAGTGTACATGGAACATTCTCCAAGATAGACCACATGCTGAGCCACAAAACATGTCTCCATAAAATTAAGAAGATAGAAATTGTATCAACAATCTTCTCAGACCATAATGCGCTGAAATTAGAAGTAAATCACACACAAAAACAGAAAACTAAATCAAACACCTGGAAATAAAAAAGTGCGCTATTGAACAACGAGTGGCTTAGACAGGAAATCAAAGAGGAAATCAAAAGATTCCTAGAAACGAATGAAAATGAGAACACGAGTTACCAAAACTTATGGGACACAGCAAAAGCTGTGTTAAGAGAAAAGTTTATAGCTCTACAAGCATTTCTCAGGAAGGAGGAGCGAGCACACATAAGTAACCTAACCTCACAGCTTAAGAGCTTGGAGAAGGACCAAAAAAAGGAGCACAACCTGAACAGGAGAAAGGAAATAATAAAACTCAGAGCAGAGATTAACGAGATGGAAACCCAAAAAATAATCCGAAAGATCAATGAAACCAAGAGCTGGTTCTTCGAGGAAATTAACAAGATTGATAAGCCTCTAGCAAAACTCACAAAGAAAGGGAGAGAGAAAACCCTTATTCGGTTTATTAACCGAATCAGAAATGAAAAGGGGGTCATTACAACAGAAACTACAGAAATTCAAAGGATCCTCAGGGAGTACTTTGAGAAGCTTTATGCCACGGAACATCAAAACCTCGAGGAAATGGATAAATTCCTAGACTCCTACAGACTCCCAAGGCTGAACCAAGAAGACCTGGAATACCTGAACAGACCTATCACCATCAAGGAAATTGAAATGGTAATAAAAAGTCTCCCCAAGCACAAAAGTCCTGGCCCAGATGGATTCACTAGTGAATCCTTCCAAATCTTTAAAGAGAACTTACTCCCAATCCTCTTTAAGCTTTTCCACGAAATTGAAATATCAAAAACACTTCCGAACAGTTTCTACAAAGCAAACATCACACTGATACCAAA
The DNA here is from genome assembly GCF_029834395.1 of Sorex fumeus. Taxonomy (NCBI): domain Eukaryota; kingdom Metazoa; phylum Chordata; class Mammalia; order Eulipotyphla; family Soricidae; genus Sorex; species Sorex fumeus. Next base: position 45,888,084 of record NW_026606059.1, on the reverse strand, counting down.
AGCAGACAGAGATACCACAAAGAAAAAGAATTATAGACCGATATCCCTGATGAACACAGATGCAAAGATCCTCAACAAACTACTAGCAAATAGAATCCAGCTACTCATCAGAAAGATCATACACCATGACCAAGTAGGATTCATCCCAGGGATGCAAGGATGGTTTAACATTCGGAAATCAAACAACATAATCCATCATATGAACAAAAGAAAAGATAAAAAGCATATGATTATATCAATAGATGCAGAGAAAGCATTTGACAAGATCCAGCACCCCTTGATGATGAAATCCCTAGCCAAAATGGGTTTAGAGGGGACTTTCCTCAACATAATTAAAGCAATCTACCACAAGCCTACAGCAAGCATCATCCTCAATGGGAAAAAACTGAGAGCCTTCCCTCTAAGATCAGGGATGAGACAAGGATGCCCACTATCTCCACTGCTGTTCAATATAGTACGGGAAGTACTTGCAATAGCGATTAGGCAAGAAAAAGATATTAAGGGCATTCAGGTAGGAAAGGAAGAAATCGAGCTCTCACTATTCGCAGATGATATGATACTATACTTAGAGAACCCAATAATCTCCACCAAAAAACTCCTAGAAACAATAGACTCGTATAGTAAAGTTGCAGGCAATAAAATCAATACCCAAAAGTCCATGGCTTTCCTATATGCAAACAGTGAGAGAGAAGAAAGCGACATGAATAAAAAATCCCATTCACAATTGTTCCCCAGAAAATCAAGTACCTAGGAACCAGCTTAACTAAGGAAGTAAAGGACCTGTACAAAGAAAACTACAAAACGCTACTTCAGGAAATAAAAGAGGACATGAGGAAATGGAAAGATATCCCTTGCTCATGGGTCGGGAGACTTAACATTGTCAAAATGGTAATACTACCAAAATCATTGTATAAATTCAATGCAATCACTATAAGAATAGCCATGACATTCTTCAAAGAAATGGAGCAAACACTCCTGAAATTTATATGGAACAATAAGTCCCCACGAATAGCTAAAGCAATTCTTGGGAAAAATGAAAATGGGAGGAATCAACCTCCCTAACTTCAAACTGTACTACAAAGCAGTAATAATCAAAACAGCATGGTACTGAAACAAAGGCAGAACTGCAGACCAGTGGAATAGGGTTGAATACACTGACTTCTCCCCTCAATCATATGATCACCTAATCTTTGATAAAGGTGCAAGTAATGTGAAATGGAGTAAGGAAAGCCTCTTTAACAAAGTGTGCTGGCAGAACTGGATGGCTACATGCAAAAAAGTGGGCTCAGAATTCTGCCTAACACCATGTACAAAAGTAAGATCAAAATGGATTAAAGACCTCAACATCAGACCAGAAACCATAAGGTACATTGAAGACAAAGTTGGCAAAACCCTCCATGATATTGAAGCTAATGGTATCTTCAAAGATGCCACGCCACTGGCCAAGCAAGTGAAAACAGAGATAGATAAATGGGACTATCTTAAACTAAGAAGTTTCTTAACCTCAAAAGAAACAGTGACCAAAATACAAAGACATTCTACAGAATGGGAAAGGATATTCGCCGAATACACATCTGACAAGGGGTTGATATCAAGGATATACAAAATACTGGTTGAACTCCACAAGAAGAAAACATCCAACCCCATCAAAAAATGGGGAAATGAAATGAACAGAAACTTTCTCAAAGAAGAAACCCAAATGGCAAAAAAGCACACTATAAAATGCTCTACGTCATTAATCATCAGGGAGATGCAGATCAAAACCACAATGAGATACCATCTCACACCTCAGAGACTGGCCCACATCCAAAAGAACAAAAGCAACAGATGCTGGCGCAGATGTGGCGAGAAAGGGACACTCCTTCACTGTTGGTGGGAATGTCGACTGGTTCAACCCTTCTGGAAAACAGTATGGATGATTCTCAAAAAATTAGAAATTGAGCTCCCATTTGACCCATCAATACCACTCCTGGGAATATATCCCAGAGAGGCAAAAATGTATAGTCGAAGTGACATCTGCACTTGTTTGTTCATTGCAGCACTCTGTACAATAGCCAGAACCTGGAAGAAACCTGAGTGCCCAAGAACAGATGACTGGTTAAAGACACTTTGGTACATCTACACAATGGAGTACTATGTAGCTGTTAGAATAGATGAAGTCATGAAATTTACATACAAGTGGTACAACATGGAAAGTATCATGCTAAGCGAAATGAGTCAGAAAGACAGGGATAGACATAGAAAGATTGCATTCATCTGGGGAATATAAAGTAACAAAATATGAGATTAATACCCAAGAATAACTGAGATCAGCACCAAGAGGATTACTCCATAGCTTAGAGGCCAGCCAGGCATTCTAGGGGAAAGGGCAGCTCAGATAGAGAAGGGAGCACCAAATAAAGGATGTTTGGAGGATCCTCCCAGGAGGGAAGATGCATGTTGAAAGTAGACTATGGATTGAACATGTTTGCCACTCAAAGCCTCTTTTGCAGACCCCAACACCCAAAAGGAGAGAGAGAACACAAGGGATCGCCCTGCCACAGAGGCAGGGTGGGATGGGAGGGATGGGGGTGGGAGGGATATTATCCATGGTGGTGGAAAATGGGCACTGGTGGAGGGATGGGTATTTGATCATTGTATGACCGAAACTCAGGCACAAGGATTTGTCAATCTACAACTGTACCTCATGGTGCTTCACTAATAAAAAAAAAATTCGGAATTTCAAAACCACGTGGCCCTACTGCAGCCACGCAACATCATGTTATTCATAACCAGAAATAGAACACAAATTGTCTAAAAAAATTGAATAAACTGAATAAGAGAAATATTTGTCAATCAATATCTCAAAAGGAGTTACTTTCCAGATTATATGAAGAAATCTACAATTCTACAACAAAAAGCTTTTATACACTTAATTTTTTTATTTTAAAATTTTTATTAGTGAAACACCATGAGGTACAGTTGTAGACTTACAGTTTTTTGTGCTTGAGTTTCAATTATACAATGATCAAGTACCCATCCCTCCACCAGTGCCCATTTTCCACCACCACGGATCCCAGTATCCCTCCCACCATCCATCACCCCCATCCTACCCTGTCTCTGTGGCAGAGCATTCCCTTTTGTTCTTTCCTTTTGGAGTTGGTTGGTTTGCAAAAGAAGCATTGAATGTAGTCACGTTCGGTCTATAGTCTACTTTCAGCATGCTTCTCCCATATTGGACGGATCCTCTTAACACCATTTATTTGGTGCTCCCTACTCTATCTGAGCTGCCTTTTCCCCTAGCATGTGCGGCTGGCCTCCAAGTCATGGAGTAAAACTCCTGGTACTTATCTCGGCTATTCTTGGGTGTCTGTCTCCTATTTTGTTACTTTATGTTCCCCAAATGAATGCAACCTTTCTATGTCTGTCCTTCTCTTTCTTAATCATTTTGCTTAGCATGATACTTTCCATGTAGTACCACTTGTATGTAAATTTCTTTGTTTTTTTATTTTTTAATTTTTATTAGTGAAACACCATGAGGTACAGCTGTAGACTTACAAATTTTTTGTGCTTGGGTTTCTATTATACAATGATCAAATACCCATCCCTCCACCAGAGCCCATTTTCCACCACCATGGATCCCAGAATCCCTCCCATCCCCATCTCCCCCATTCCACCCTGCCTCTGTGGCAGGGCATTCCCTTTGGTTTTCTCTCTCCTTTTGGGTGTTGTGGTCTGAAAAAGAGGCACTGAATGGCAATCATGTTAGGTCCATAGTCTACTTTCAACATGCTTTCAACATTCTCCCTTCCTGGGAGGATTTTCAACATACTTTCAACATACTTTCAACATTCTCCCTTCCTGGGAGGATCCTCCAAACACCCCTCATTTGGTGCTCCCTTCTCTAGCTCAGCTGCCATTTCCCCTAGAATGCCCGACTGCCTCTAAGCCATGGAGTAATCCTCCTGGATTTGATCTCGGCTCTTCTTTGGTGTTAATCCCCTATTTTGTTACTTTATGTCCCCCAGATGAATGCAATCTTTTTGTCTATTCCTCTCTTTCTGACTCATTTTGTTTAGCATCATTCTTTCCATGTAGTACCACTTGTATGGGCTAGAGAGACAGCACAGTGGTAGGGCATTTGCCTTGCACGCAGCCAACATGGCCAACCCGAGTTCGATACCTCCGCCCCTCTCAGAGGACCTGGCAAGCTACCGAGACAATCTTGCCCGCACGGCAGATCCTGGCAAGCTACCCGTGATGTATTTGATATGCCAAACACAGTAACAACAAAGTCTCCGATAGAGATGTTACTGGGCCCACACGAGCTTATCGATGAACAATGGGAGGACAAACAATGACCACTTTAATGTAAATTTCATTACTTCATCTTTTCTAACAGCTACATAGTACTCCATTGTGTAGATGTACCAAAGTTTCTTTAACCAGTAATCTGTTCTTGGGCACTCAAGTTTTTTCCAGATTCTGGCTATTGTAAAGAGTGCTGCAATGAACAAACAAGTGCAGATGTCACTTCGACTATACATTTTTGCCTCTCTGGGATATATTCCCAGGAGTGGTATTGCTGGGTCAAATGGGAGCTCAATTTCTAGTTTTTTGAGAATCATCCATACTGTTTTCCAGAAGGGCTGAACATGTCGGCATTCCCACCAGCAGTGAAGGAGGGTTCCTTTCTCGCCACATCTGCGCCAGCACTGGTTGCTTTTGTTCTTTTGGATGTGGGCCAGTCTCTGTGGTGTGAAATGATATCTCATTGTTGTTTTGATCTGCATCTCCCTGATGATTAATAATGTAGAGCATTTTCTCATGTGTCTGAGCCATTCGGATTTCATCTTTGAGGAAGTTTCTGTTCATTTCATCACCCCATTTTCTGATAGGGTTGGATGTTTTCTTCTTGTGGAGTTCAACCAGTACTTTATATATCCTTGATATCAACCCCTTGTCAGTTGTATATTGGGCAAATATCCTTTCCCATTCTGTAGACTGTCTTTGTATTTTGGTCATTGTTTCTTTTGAGGTGCATAAACTTCTTAGTTTAAGATAATCTCATTTGTCTATCTCTGTTTTCACTTGCTTGGCCAGTGGCAAGACATCTTTGAAGACACCATTAGCTACAGTGTCATGGAGTGTTTTGCCAACTTTATTTTCAATGTACCTTATGAACTCCAGTCTGATGTTGAAGTCTTTAATCCATTTTGATCTTACTTTTATTCATGGTGTTAGGCAGAGATCTGAGCCCATTTTTTGCATGTAGCTGTCCAGTTTTACCAGCACCATTTTTTAAAGAGGCTTTCCTTACTCCACTTTACATTTCTTGCTCCTTTATCAAAGATAAGATGATCATATGATTGAGGGGAGATGTCAGTATATTCAACCCTGTTCCATTGGTCTACAGCTCTGCCTTTGTTCCAGTACCATGCTGTTTTAAATATTACTGCTTTGTAGTAGTGTATGAAGATAGGGAGGTTGATTCCTCCCATTTTCCTTTTCCAATAATTGCTTTAGCTATTTGTGGGTGATTAGTGTTCCATATGAATTTCAGGAATGCTTGGTCCATTTCTTTGAAGAATGTCATGGGTATTGTTATAGGGATCACATTGAATTTGTACAATGCTTTGGGAAGTATTGCCATTTTGACAATGTTAATTCTCCCGATCCATGAGCAGGGAATATCTTTCGATTTTCTCGTGTCCTGTTTTATTTCCTAAAGTAGCATTTTGTGGGACTATCTTAAACTAAGATGCTTCTGCACCTCAAAAGAAACAGTGACCAAAATACAAAGATAGTCCACAGAATGGGAAAGAATATTTACCAAATACACATCAGAAAGGGGTTGATATCAAGGATATACAAAATACTGGTTGAACTCCACAAGAAGAAAACATCCAACCCTATCAGAAAATGGGGCGACGAAAAGAACAGAAACTTTCTGAAAGATAAAATCCGAATGGATAAAAGGCACATGAGAAAATGCTCTACATCATTAATCATCAGGGAGATGCAGATCAAAACAACAATGAGATATCATTTCACACCACAGAGACTGGCCCACATCCAAAAGAACAAAAGCAACCAGTGCTGGCGTGGATGTGGCGAGAAAGGAACCCTCCTTCACTTCTGGTGGGAATGCCGACATGTTCAGCCCTTCTGGAAAACAGTATGGACGATTCTCAAAAAACTAGAAATTGAGCTCCCATTTGACCCAGCAATTCCACTCCTGAGAATATACCCCAGAGAGGAAAAAAAAAGTATAGTCGAAGTGACATCTGCAGTTGTCTGTTCATTGCAGCACTGTTTACAATAGCTAGAATCTGGAAAAAACCTGAGTGCCCAAGAACAGATGACTGGTTAAAGAAGCTTTGGTGCATCTACACAATGGAATACTATGTAGCTGTCAGAATGGATGATGTCATGAAATTTACATACAAGTGGTACTACATGGAAAGTATCATGCTAAGTGAAATGAGTCAGAAAGAGAGGGATAGACATAGAAAGATTGCATTCATCTGGGGAACATAAAGTAACAAGAATAGCCGAGATAAGTACCAGGAGGATTACTCCATGACTTTCAGGACAGACACAAACGCTAGGTGAAAAGGCAGCTCAGATAGAGAAGGGAGCACCAAATAAAGGGTTTTGGGAGGTTCCTCTCAAGATGGGAAATGCATGATGAGAGTAGACTATAGTTCGAACAAGATTGCCACTCAATGTCTCTTTTGCAAATCACAGTGCTCAAAAGGAGAGAGATAACAAAAGGGAATGCCCTGCCACAGAGGTAGGGTGGGATGGGGGGGGTAGGGGTGGGAGGGATACTGGGACTGGTGGTGGTGGAGAATGGGCACTGGTGGAGGGATGGGTATTTGATCATTGTATAACTGAAATCCAAGTACAAAAATTTGTAAGTCTACAACTGTACCTCATGGTGTTTCACTAATAAAAATTTAAGGAAAAAAAAAGAAATAAAGTGAAATTCTAAAAAAAATAAAGTAGCATTTTGTAGTTTTCTTTGTATAGGTCCTTTACCTCCTTAGTTAAGCTGATTCCCAGGTACTTGATTTTCTGGGTTACAATTGTGAATGGGATTTTTTTTTTTCATGTCACCTTCTTCTCTCTCACTTTTTGAGTATAGGAAAGCCATGGACTTTTGGGTATTGATTTTATAGCCTGCAACTTTACTATACAAGCCTATTGTTTCTAGGAGTTTCTTGGTAGAGGTTATAGGGTTCTCTAAGTAAAGTATCATATCATCTGCGAATAGTGAGAACTTGATTTCTTCCTTTCCTACTTGAATGCCCTTAATATCTTCTTCTTGCAAGTACTTCCAGAACTATATTGAACAGCAGTGAAGAGAGTGTATATGCTTAATTTTAATATAGTTCTTCAAAGAAAACAGGTGGCTAACAGGCACATGAAAAGATATCCAACATCAATAATTATTAGATATATGCAAATAAAAACTAAATTGAGATGTCATCTCATACCTCTGAAAATTATTACTATCAATACAACAAGGAAAAACAAGTATTAGACTGTGGAGGAAATGCAGTATTGATGAAAATGTGGATCCTTGTATCCGTTGTGAAAAAGGGTAGGGGAATTGTTTCCCCAAAATTTGGAACAGAAATACCATATGATCCTGCTACCTCACTTCAGAGTATTTATCAAAGGAATACAAAATAATTAATTTGAACAGAACTTTTCAACTGCTATGTTTGTTTTAGCATTGTTCTCATTAGTCAATATTTGGAAACAATTAAGTGACCATCAATAGATAAAGAAAATGAGGTATAGTAGCTCTACAAGTACAAACAATACAAATACCACTGTAAACCTCAATAAAATAACTGATAATATGTGTTTTAAAATAGATGAAATATGGGCACAATGAAATACTATTGGGCTGGAGCGATAGCACAGCGGGCAGGGCGTCCGCCTTACAAGCGGCCAACATGGCCGACCCGAGTTCGATTCCTCCGCCCCTCTCGGAGAGCCCGGCAAGCTACCGAGAGTATTCGATATGCCAGACACAGTGACAACAAAGTCTCCAATGGAGACGATACTGGGCCCGCTCGAGCAAATCGACGATCAACGGGAGGGCCTTTACCTTTACCTTTATTTAAAAACAAAATCTAGTCATTTATGACAACATGGATGAACCTATAAAATATCACACTTAATTATGTAAGTTAGATGGAGTAAAACAAATATAGTGAAATGTATTATATATGTAGAAGATAAAACAAACAAAACAAGAACTCTCTTTAATAGTAAGGGTAAATGATTGTTAGTAGAGTAAAAGAGGACTGGAAGATAGATAAATCAGAGAAAGGGAGTCAGTTGTATGTTGATAAGATTCTAAACTAGATTTCTGGTAGGGATCATCATGTAGCATACATAGTAAATTTAAAATTATGGTCCTTTATACTTTAAAATCAAGTGATTTACAAACCATCATTGCTTGCATAAGACATTTTTATAACATTTTTTTATAAAAGCAGACTAAGTGATTTCTATGCAGATGTTTTATGCATGAGGCACGAGACCCAGGCTTTGACAAATACTAATAATTCATTCATCAACAGTCCACTTACTATTTCACTATCATTAGAGCATGATCTTATTTTTTGTCTCTTCTTAATGCCTACTTTCTTTTTAAAAAAATATTTTGCTTTTTTGAGTCACACCTACCGATGCTCAGAGATTACTCCTGGTTCTGCACTTAGGAATTACTCCTGGCGGTGCTGAGCAGACCATAGGGGATGCCAGGGATTGAACCCCGGTGGGCCACGTGCAAGGAAAATGCCCTACCCACTGTACTATAGCTCCAGCCACATTGCCTAGTTTCTTGCCTAACACTTTGAGCTATGACTCTTTCTAACCTGTCATCCTCAATAAATATGTTTTTGAATAAAAAATAAGATGATAAGATAAAGTAGTATATCTTATCATCTTTAAGTATATAATAAATGGATGAATGTAAGATACAACGGGTTTTATTTAAATGCATTGTATGATATCTCCCCTCCACTACATCCTCCTTAAAACTTAGTCAAGATGTCGGAGTTAAATGATACTGGAACAGAGTAAGTTTTCCCAATTTTGATTTTGTGAGTGTGTGTGCTTAACAATACTGAGATTAAACAAAAATAATTTAGCTGCCTGTTTCAAGAGGTAAATTATTCAAGAAACATAAGACTGTGTTTTAACTTCTCGGCTTATTTATTCACTCATATATTATCAATGCATTTATCTGATAAACATTTATTAAGTATAATAGAATATGGATACATTTAAACTTTTACTAATAGAGAAGTGGAATATGTAAGCTAATCAGTGCAATAATGTGTAATGGAGTCTGTAATTAGTTTCTATTGCTGTAGTGGAACCACAGCAAATAGAGTGGTTTGTTCTACTTGTAGAGTGATATAAGTATCTCCGTGTGCATAATGGACTTGATTCCCAAGCTCAGATCTATAAAGTGATTTGTTATGGCTAAGAAAATAAGGCAAGAGAAATATTTATAGAAGAGAAAATAGGAGGATAGAAATATCAAGAGACATAAAAATACTGGTTCCAGTAGAATTATTAGTAGTGTGTTTATTTTCTGAAGGACCAAATTTGAGAAGTGAATCTGAAAAGGTTGGGAATGACAAGATGGCAAAATTCCTTGTTAAGATTTTTGAATTTGCTAAATCACTTTGTTTGTTTTGTGTTTGGAGGGCTATACCCCATAGTACTCAGGACTTATTCCTGGACCTATTCTCAGATATCATTCCTGTTAGGGCTCAGAGGACCATGTGGATACCAGGATCTAATATGCGTTAGGCACCTGCAAGACAAGTCCCTTACACATTGTACCATTTATCTGGCCTATGCTGAAGGGTTTTAAGCATCAATAAAAACAAGATTTGTATTTTAGATTTTTCCCTCTGGTACGAGAATGAATTCCAGTTAACTAAATGGTAAAATGTAATAAAATCAAGAAGAGTAGTTGACAAGCCATTTCATTTATCCAGTTAGAGGAAGTGAAGGTTGGAACCAACATGTTGCAAATTGAATTAGATTCTCTAGAAAGATAGGTTAATTCCTTAATTCAATATGTGTGTGAATATGATCTTTTTTAAAAACAGGATTTTAAAAAAAAAAACAGGATTTTTGTGTATATAATCATGTCAAGATGAAGTCATACTAGATATGAACCCTAGTTCAATAAGCTTTTCTTTAGGAAAAAGGAGGATTTGGACACAGAGACATTAAGAGAGACAAAACCATATGATCATAGAAAAAATATTATAGAGATTTCTAGCAAACACTGGAATTTAGGAGCTGACAGCAAAGAGTGCCCAGAGAGAGGATAGCTCTGTTGACAGCTGGACTTCAGATTTCCAGCATCCAAAATGAAGAGCATATACTTCACTGTTTAAACTCACCAGTTTATGACATATTTTTAGAGAAACCTTAGAAAGTTATTACAAGAGGATATGTTAGTTGAGAGTGGAATGACTGAGGACATACTATAATTAAGAAAGAGAAACCTAAAGACACAGATGTGTCTTTGAGTGTTTTTCAAAGGAGATAAATGGACTTTTGATATATTTTGAGGCTAGAGTGGACCCCAAACACCGTACTTTGTTCAATGCTGGATTCAGTGAGTTTAAGTATTTAATGGCTTCCCTGTAAAAGCAACTGACAGAAAGATGCAGATTCTGCTCTATAGGATAGGAAGTAGGAATGTGGGTAGTCCCCAGTCAACCCAAAGGGAGCCTACTGCAGGCAGAACACATAATCTGGAATACCTACTGAGGATCTACACACTGTCAGTTGTCAGCCTTGTTTGTTATGTAAATCAGGAAATAGACTTCATGCTTCTCTTTCAGTTTGAGTGTTTTACTTAAAGTTTGAGAAAAGTCATTTTATTCAGCTGAGTGTTGGATCCACTTGTGTAACATGACTTGCCTCTATCTACCAATGTGCAATATCCTTTGTTGCCTGTGTTCTGTCTTTTTCTCTGCCCAAACTTTTCTTCAACAGTCTTCACCAGTTATTTCTAGTTATTGCTCTAGATCCAATTTGCAGCACCTAATTGGCTTAGCAATTCCACTCTATTCTTCCAGGGTCTTTTTTTCTTTTTTATCCAACTTGTTAAACCCAAATTCACACGTAGCATGGGGATTTATTTTCATAAGTACAAACTTGATCACTTAATGGTTTTCCAACCACCAAGGGAGAGAGTTTTATTTGTTTGGCCTAACAATGCTATGTGTGCCCAGACTCAGGATACTTCTCTCTTCTAGTTTAATCAGAGCTCATTCTTGCATCCCTAAATTTCATGAGTATCATCCTACTCATAGATGTCCATGACTATTCTCCTACTCATAAATGTTCATTCTACTTCCCTCATTGTGTCCTCTACTCAGATTAACCGTTTCATCTGTTGAATTGCTATTGATGTTTACAAGACCCACTTCCTCCATAAAGCCTTCCTGATTTCCACTCTAAAATGAGAGGTCACTGCCTTCTCCTTTGTACAGGTCTAATAATTTCTCTGTCATCCTGGGAGGTGTGTTTTAAAACCCTCTCTCTAAAGAGATTACCATTGTAGAAGAGAAACTTTCTCTTTTAATTCATTAGGTACATCATCTAGAAAAATGGCACATAGCCCAGTCTCAAAATGTGCTTAATTAAAACATAACTGCTTAAATCCCACTGAAAGCCTCGCTTGCATAGGAAAAGCATCAGAAGAAAGTATCTGGGATTTTTCTATCAGGAGTGGGTGATTGATGAGGTGTGTAATTTATCACATTCTGCATCAGGTGTCACCTCTACATTCAACTTCACTGATCAAGAAAATGAATTTGATCCTGTATCTTTGTCCTCACAAGAGCAGCTTGCCAGAAAAGTCGTTAATGTGGTAAATTATCTTCCCAGCTGTTAATATCATGTTCTCATCTTGTTTCCTTTCCCTTAGTTCAGCTGAGCATCAATTTGCTCATTGATATTTACATGAATATCTTCATTTTGTTGGTACCATTGTCCATCTGTTTGGCTGTGAGTTGAATTACCAGGATGTGGCCAGGAGTGGAGGCAGTTTCCCAGACTGAATGGTAAATTCTCCCTAGAGAGAAAGGCAACTCTATTGCCAGTTTTCCTGTCCCTGCTTACAATTGAAATGCAGCTTGGCAGCCACAGAGCAGAGGATTAGAAAAATCATTCTTTAAAAGAATGTTAGAAAATTAGGACATCTGTCTCCTCTAAAACAGACTCTTCCATGAAAGCATGGAAACAGCACTGGCTTTGTAAGTCTTCCATCATCGAACCATATTTAACAAACAATTTTTTTCATCCATTAAAAATGTAGTTACTATGAACCTACTGTATTCTGGACACTGAACACCAAGGATCCAAAACAGTTTTTGAACTCCCATCAAATCCATTTCACTAGTAAATAAACATCTCTTGAGTGTCTACTATAATCCTTGCACTATTCTAAGTACTTAGAATGAGGTATTAATTGAAATCAAGGCCATGGGGGAGGAGCAGAGACATGCTCAAAGGCGGGGAGTACCATCATAGAATGTACTAGGACTTTAGTTTAATTACTTACAAAGCTTGGAACCCAGTGCCCTAATGTCTGCCACCATCAGGATGTCCTTGCTAGGCCAAATATTACTGGAAGTGGTTGCCAATACCCCAATACCACTGAGTATATATAGTAAAAAAAAGCATCAAAATATAAATCAAAGTCATACCTGAATGACCATAGGGATATTGAATGTTTAGGTTGAATGCTGAATAGTGAACATATCATTGAAATAAATTTTCAAGCAGAAAAGAAACTTTTGCAAAGTGGCTGATACAAAAACAAGCTTGACATGTTAAAAAAGACAGAGAAAGGGTAGTATATTATCACTGACCATCATGGGGAAAGGGTAAGAATGAGTTGTGGCTCATATCAAATATCTCAATAACAAGTGTTAAAAGTGTATAGAAAAGGAGCTATCTGCAATGTTGTTGAGAAAGTAAATTCATGTAAGCATTTTACAAAATGTTATGGTGTTTCCTTAAGAAGTTAAAAACAGAGTTGCTAGGGGCCAAAGAGATAGTATAGGGATAAAGGCACTTGCATTGAAACGCAGCTGACCCAGTTCAATCCCTGACACCACATCATATGGTCCTCGAGCACACCAAGGTCATTCCTGAGCACAAAACTAGCAACGGTCCCTAGCTCTGCTGGACTACCATATGATTCAGGGATTCTACTTTTCTATAAGCAGAGAATACAAAAACATAAACACATAAGTGTTATATAACTTAATTGCTGCACTATTTGCTGCACTATTTGTAATAGCTAAAGTATGAAAGCAACAAAAGTACCCATTGATAAATGATTGGACAAAGATTTGTAGGTTTATATAATGGGATACTATTAATCTATAAAAATATTAAAGCTCATCAATAGATGATATTTTTCCACAAAACATGATGATATTTTGCAACAAAACAGGGAGCTCAAGGCAATAATATAGAATGAAATAAGTGAGAAGGAAAAAATGGAAGTGTAGGAAACCCAGGTTTGATTTCCAGTACTTCATAGTCCCCGAGTACTATCAAATGAGCCACCTACACACATACGAAAAAAAGCAATGCAGTGAAAATTGAAAATAAGACTCATGTTACCTAAAGAGAAGTAGGCTTGGAGGGAAATATTGTGGCGAGAGAAGAAAGAGTGGGCTGTGTGGCCATGGCATGATTTTGAAGTCTCATATAAGTGTTATGGCATACATTAAAGACTTTTAAGGGAAATGCTGATATAATTTCAATTATTATAGAAAGAACTACTCATGGACCAGAGATATAAGCCACCTCCAGCCAGCACCAGATAATCTCCTCATCGGCCACCCGCCAGAACTCATGGCTGCTTCTCCAGAAAGGGAACATAAAATGATACCCCCATAACCATGCCACGAGACTCTGCACCAGGCTGTTTCACTCGGGGCTTCCCAGAGCGGGGCGGGTGAGAGCCCTACTCGCCCCACGGGACCCAGCCCCGGCAACTGACCTGCACTACCCAACCGCTGTCACCCTCCAGGCTGCTTTCCATATGCTCTGGCCAAGCCTCATATATGAGTGAACATATTTCTGGACTACAAGGCTGCGAAAGCATCACATATCATAAGGCACTCCCTAACCATTTTCTATAAATACCACACCATATTTGATGGGGTTCAGACAGTAGGCAACAAATCATAAGAGGGAAATATATATATGTACATGCCTCTTGGAGAGCCCGGCAAGCTACCAAGATTATCCCGCCCCCACTGCAGAGCCTGGCAAGCTACCTGTGGTGTATTTCATATGCCCAAAACAGTAACAATAACAGGTCTCATTCCTCTGACCCTGAAAGAGCCTCCAATATCACAACACTGGGAAAGACGAGTAAGGAGAAGCTGCTAAAATCTCAGGGCTGAGATGAATGGAGAAGTTACTGGTGCCCGCTCAAGTAAATTGAAGAACAAAGCAATGACAGTGACAATGACAGTGAAGGTTTAGGCATGTAGCCGAACTCAGTTTGATTTCCCATACCATATTGCCTCTTGAGCACTGCTGATACAACACTGGAGGCTTCTGAGAAAGACCCTCATAATCCTCAGCATCACTGGGTCCTTGCATTGACTATCAGTCCACTAGTAGAAAGTCAATGAGAGTGGTTTCTGAACCACCCAAGTATCACTTTGGAGAGGCTTCCCCTTCCCTACTCAAAAATAAAGTAACACTTGCTCAGCTGCCATTTTGAGAATGGACTACAGAGGAACTTGGTTGGAGGTAGGAAGACCTGTGAGAACTGTAACTTTTGTCAAGGAGACAAATGAGGTGGCTTACATGGGAGTTGCTGCAGTAAACATGCTAAGATGTATTTTGCTGTAAAATAGACAAGACTTCCCAATGGACAAGAATGAGTTATGTTGGGAAGAGGGAGCAAGTATAACCTGACATTTGTGGCCTAAACAACTTTGTGCACAGCAGTGCAATTTATTAAGGTAAGAAAGGCTTGGGAGTGGAAGCAGTTTGGGAGAGAAAAATCAGTAGGTCCTTATGGACATATTAGATTTAGATGCTTATTAGACATCCAAGTGGAGATGTTGAGGACGCAATGAGATCATAAAGAAGATGGAGGTGAGGAGGTAGTTTGCTGAGGGGGCTGAGATAGGGAAATACAGGATACTTTGAAAACATTACACAGATTGAAATGCACTTCACATTGTCGACAGCTGCCATATGTCAGGCATTAGACTTTAAATCTCATGTGCATTATCTCATTTCACCCACACTATGAGATGTTATTTCCTGAATGATACAGAACTTAAGAGTGCAAGCATTATAGTCTGCATGAATTTATACTCCAGCTAGTTTTAATTGCCACTCGTGTGACCTTGAACATGTTGCTTAATATCTCTAAGTCTTTGTTTCCTCAGTTGTAAACTAGAAATGATTATGAATTATATTTATGACATAAACCACCTTTATAAGAATAAAAATGGCAATAATAAGGAAATCAAATCACTGCACATGCATGCACAGATTAAATAGTAGTTTCATAGCTATCATTGTTATAATTTTGTGGGTTAAATTCTGTTATGTGAAATGGATATTCCATTTATGACTTCAAGAATTTATGATGACAAACTTATTTGAAAGTAGGGGCTTTGTGGCTGTCAAGTTAAGATAAGGTTATACTAGATATTAGTTGTGTGTCTCTTCTTAGAAGAGAACCCTTAGGATACAGAGAACTATAGGGAAAATAACCTATGAAAAAGGAAGTGTAGACTTGAGCTGTGCTGTTAAAGCTCAAACTTGTCAATGATTAAAAGGCAATCACAATAGGTAAGAGACAAGTAGGAAATAGATTCTTCAGAGTCACCAGAAAGGATCAACTTTGTTTTCAGACATCTACCATTTAGAATGGCAAAACAATAGTTTTATGTTGTTTTAAGCTATATGCTTAAGGGTAGTTTAGTATAATAGGCCTAATAAAATTCTACATTACTAAATTAAAAACTGAAAGTTCCAAAGAGGTGACCTTGATCTCCTATGGTCACAGGACAAATGGTTAGTAACCCTGGTTAGTGACAATGTGTACCTTACTATGCACCCCTATAAAATGTGAAGCATAACATTGGGAATTCATATTACAAATAATTTAGATAGCCAATGTTCTACAGTACCTCAGTCTACAGCTGATGCATTGACTGTGAAGTAAAGGTCTATATAAATGCTGATAGGGTGAACCATTTTGACCTGGATAGATATGACTTGAAAGCACATGAAGGAATGGCTAGATATGGACTTGCATAGGGAGATAGCAAATGTAATAAGTAGTCAGCACCTATGAAGCTTTGGGCTGCTGCTAGAGTCAAGCAGGGTGGATTTATTTTAGACAAGTTATCTGGCATTTCACAACACACACACACAAACACAGACAGAGCCCTTCTCATGTAGTCCTCATTCTGCACATTAAATCTAGTTAGACACTTTAGTCAACAATTGAAGACACTGAATCTTTGAGACACTGAGAATTTGTCCTATACAGAGATAGAAATTATATATCATCCTCGGTCATCCTTGTCTAATAACCTTTCTTTGACTGTTATGTTGCACTGCTCCTTAATCTGATAAACTGCTTGCATCCTGTTTTAGTTGCCAGACTTCGGAAAGTCTTTTACTCTATCTGAAACTCACTTTTGTCTCTGCACCCCAGGAATGATAATAGTTGATCTTCAGCATGAAGGAAATCATCTCTCGCTGGTAACCTAACTTGAAAAAAACTGAACCACAAAAAGCTATAAGCCAGTCCACTTATATTTTCATTCAGATACATTAAATTTCATGATCATTCTAGTGTTGTTGAACTGGTGACCTACAGTAAAAGTAGCTTGTGATTATTGTCTGAGATTGTTATCAAAGTTAATAAAAGTCTTGAATATTCAAACTGAGAAAAAAATAGAATAACTTAGTCTTGTGACCTCAGATGGGCCCCTCAATGATATAGGGCAAAATCACAGCAAAAATAGCATTTGTCAGGTTCTCTCTAACGATCTGCAATAGGAAAGATTAAAGAGCTTACCTGTCTTTTTGCAGCACCTTCAAGTGGATCTAAGGCATAGAGTCAATTAAGGAGGGAAACATTCTGAAAGTTAACCTATACGTAAACTCACAGTAAACAAGCCTGACACAAAATTTAGATAGGTATTCCCAAGCAAATAATAAGAGATAGAGCACTGTGGGCTAACAAGAATATATAAATTTTGTCTAAATTTAATGTAGAACTTCTCAAATTTTTTTAAAAAATGTACCTGACTAAGGATATGTTGTTGATTTCACTTTAAAGTGGAGCCCTAAATGATATGGTTACATGGTTACAGATCCCCCTCTAGGCTTAAGGCAGTTATGAAAAAGAAAAGAGTCCATTCTCCACTATATTCATGGGTTATCTTTAACTGTATTATTCTAGTTTCAATATTGGATTCAAAAGACGATCTTGAAAGTCCTATAATTGTCCAGATACAAACAGGTAAAATGAGAATTTAATTATTTATATTTAGATGAGTGACAAGATTTCTATTTCAACTTCTTCTACTCGAAAGAAGAGCATAAATAGTGATACTGGGAATTTTGCAGCAAATATTGTATGTTAAATACTAGCAAGAGCACTAGAATACCAGAAATGTTTGATCCACAGCCAAAAATGTCAATTATATATCAATAAAGCTGAAAAATAAATAGAAAATGATAAATTTTGTGAATCATTTCTTGCTGTTTTATCATTGAAAGTTCTTGAGAAATTAATAAATATGTGATGTGTGTGAGTAAACAGACATATTACCAACTACAAAACAGTAATACAACATGTTGTTTGAGAATTTTTATTGGAAAGTCTTAGTGGAGGAAGTGGCATTTGATCTGGGCCATCAAGGAAGATTTGACATTTAAAAAGAAAGGAAAGATGAAAGGTCTTCCAGAATTGCATGGAGAAGCTCTAAGAAACCCGCATAGAGAAAGGGCTGAAATTCACTGATACATTGATAAATGAATAGCATGATATAAGTAGGGGAGAAATGCCTTATTTACTACTTGATTCAGAGCCTTGTGCTTTGGCTTCCACATTAAAAAGTTATTAGTGATTGTCACATTTTCTATAATTATTTAAAAACTCTAGTTGCCTCTCTCTCGAGGGCATTGTAGTTCAGTTCACATGGTTACTTCAAGTACCAATCTGTCTGTGAGTATTATCTATCTGATGGGAAAGTAATGACCCTTATGATGGGAAACACATAGATCAAAAAGTCTTTGTGATATCAACTACCTGTGGAATATTAATTGCTGCTATTAGTATTTTTGAAATTAAGAATAATGTTAATCATTTTTTATTCAATGAATGATAATTTGGCATCTCTACCACAAGATACTCTGAGTGCTTGAAAACATAGCAAATAAAACATGCACGGCCCTACACTCTAGAGTGTATAGACTAAAAAAGATAGATATTTACCAAGAAAACAAGGAAAAAACTAACTTATTGTGAAAAAGAAGGAATGCAGGAGAACTTTCTGAAAGTGTATATTTCAGAATATCCACTATTAGAAAGAACAGTCATGCAAAGAACAGAAGAAAGAAAATTATAAAAGTTTTGAATAAGAGACATATTCAGAATTTGAAGGCAATCAATGATTATAGGAGTAGTAGTGATCAGATTATGTGCAACTGGAGAAAATACAATAAAATGTTCAAATTAGTATCTTTGATTATGTGCAACCTGGAGAAAATACAATAAAATGTTCAAATTAGTATCTTTGTATAGATAGCAACAACAGTAACAACAATAATAATAGCTTTCGCTTTTAAAGTCTTCTATGCCAGTGCTTCTCAACCAGGAATCATGTGTTCCCTGTGGGGCACCAGACTATTACAAGGGGGCCTCAGTTGAAAATTATATACATGGGGGAAGACATAACATAAGACTAGAAGAACAACCAGTAATAATAAGGGCCCCAGAAATAAAACAAAATAAAAAGGGAAACACGATCAAAAAGGTTAAGAAATCCTCTGTACCACACAATGTACTTTCTACCTTTTCTCTCATTTACTTGTAAATTCACAATCTTGAGCAACTAGGCCCATGTTAATCTTTCCTTTTATATGAATTGAGAAGCTGTGACTCACCAAAATCATAATTAATAGTGAAACAAAAACAAGCAAGGATTTAGGACTCTGAAATATCAATTCAGGTGCTTCTCACAGGCCCCACTGTTTTGACTAATTGTGATCATTACTTAATGACATAAATTTCCTTTATTTAATCCATCTCTTCAATAAGTATTGAATGTTCATGCAGAATCCCAGCTTCTCTGTTGAGTTTCTTGTCGCTGTACTGAGGCAACCTGTGTGAAGCTCAGAACTTCTACCATAGATATTTCCTGTAAACAGGGATCACTCTCAGTGTGACTCTAATAATCAAGAAAATAAATTAGATCCCAGAATCTTTTACTCTCGATAATAGCTCATTCCAGGAAGTCATTAATGCAGTAAATCAAACTCACAACTGTTGACACCCTGAAAGCATGTTGTTTACCTTCCTTTGATTCAGCTGAGTATCAATTAGCTCAGTGATATTTACATAAATATCTCGATTTGGAGGGCCGAAATGTCCATCTGTCTCTGGAAAGATTTAATTAGGTCCGTGTTGCTATGGAAGAAGAAATTAATTCTTTTCAACATTAACCTTTCAATTAATATATGTTTTGCGATGCCTTGTGCAATGTGTTTTGTTATGTAAATTGGACAAACAGGACCATTTCAGGCTGCAGAAATGCAATATTATAAACTGAAAATAAATCTCTTTTCAAACCTTGAAAATATATAAAGAATCATGCTCAACGATAAACATTTCCTCTCAGTCAAGTTTCTTTTAGCTCAACTTCTCGAAGGCTTCTTTTTGAGGTTCTATATATCCTGAAAGTCTGAAAGGATGTTCATATCTACACTATTCATTTGGGTAACACTAACTGAACTTCCCATCTTACTTCGACATTTTCATCCTCAAGGTGCTAGCCTTCCTTCAAACCTCACTAAGATCTGAACATGGTGGGGATGTGTTTCAGTATCTCTGCAGTGACTTTCTCTTACTTATAAAGTCTCTTTTATGTGTCTTACTCACGGGTATATTCATTCCATAAACAATGATCATGGACTTCTAATGTGGTTTGGCACATGGAAAGCATTAATGACATGTGAAATGAAAGAATGAGCAAAACTAGAGTCATCGGGCAACAGTTCCATTACAATTTCCCAGTTTATCACTTAACCTCACAGAAGCAAAAAAAAAAACCAGTAAAAGGTATACAAATCATAAAAATAATGATAGATTTAGATGCAAAAGTTATTCCTCTTCTTCTTACCCACACTCTAATTATATGAATGAGAGTTTCTTCTCTAAAACATCCTCATTATCAGTTTTTAGAAGTCAGAGAAACTCATTTAAAATTCCTGCATTACTAAACCTTCCTAATATGGGGTGTCAAAACTTCAATGAAAAGATCTCTTCAACATAATTCCTGGAGATTTAATTTTACTGCTTTGATGTAATTCTCTTATTCATTGCTATGAATACATAGTTTGTCGTTGAGTACAAATGGTAGCAATTATAAGTGTGAGTTCTATTATAACTTACACTTTTGCAATTTGAGCTCTCATTAGCTCAAATTGCATCATTTCTCAAAATTCCTCATCTTTGAGGGAAAAAAACATACAAACTAGTTACATGTACAAAGACCTTCAGCATATATGCATATATATGGAGTCATTGAATTTGTTTTGGCCATAGTTGAATATACCCTAAATCTTTCCTCAGAGACCTAATTTCTAAAAGTTGTTAGTATAAGATTATAGTGATACCAAACCATACCAAACCATAGAATATAAAAACAATGAGTGTATGTGGAGACTGGCAGGAAGAAAAAAAAGCCTAATTTAGTTGGAATTGTGAAATAGTTTTTCTATTGTTTGTTTTGTTTCAGTGGAGTTCCATTATACTAGTTTCAATGTTACTTATGTAATTAGAAAAACATATCGACATTTATATGAACTTAAATATAAAATGTTAAAATGCTTATCAAGCTCTAAAACATAATTATTTTTGCTTGCTTAAACATTAATTAATTCATTATTTTGTCATTTTGATTATAGTATTTTATTAATTGTACTTTATAAAAACACTTTAGACTTCATGATCTTTTGACTTCTATGTGTAATTTAGGATCACTCAGTGGTCTGTTTCACTAATTTTCTTTTCATATACTTTTATATTTGTTTCTGATTTACATTCAATAGTTAGGCACAGATACAACAAGAATATTCTGAGGAAATATTGATAATCACTTTCATTAGTTATATTTGTCCTATTATGCATAACTTGACAGAAATGCTTAGGTTATATGGTCATTCACTTATTATTCCAATATTGAGATCATTGAACACTTAAACAGTAAGCTGTGAGTTCTCTGAAAATTCTCTTTTTAAATGTCTAAACTCCCATAAGAGGACTGGAGCGATAGCACAGTGGGTAGGATGTTTGTCTTGCATGTGGCCCACCCAGGTTTGAGTCCCAGGATCCTATATGGTTCCCTGAGCCCTACCAGGAGTAATTCCTGAGTGCAGAGCCAGGAGTAATCCCTGAGCATTGCTGGGTGTCACCCAAAAAATGAAAAAAAAAAAACTTCCATAAAAGGCATTTGCTGAAGCATTATATAGACTATATTAATCCCTTCCAAAAGAGCACTTTCTATAGAATGAGCAAATATGTGTTTGTCTCTAGATCTGCCACTGATACAGCAAGTGACCTGAGGAAAATCACTTAAATTTTCTGCTTTCATCTTGTCAACTACCATACATCTCATTAATATCATGTAAATAAGATGGTATTTTACTATAATTTAATTCTTTCCTAAAACACAAACAGTATATACATAGTTCTAGATAATCTACAAGGGGCAGTGGACTCAAATTATCTTCTCTCAAGAATACAGTAGAAAAGACATAGGCACAAAAAATCAAGAATTAATGAACCACAATTGCCCTGAGCCATACATCTAAGTATTTTGAAGTGGTTGTATAAAATGACATACGACAGATGATATATCAGTTCTTCAGAGAGAAGAGAGATGGTAGCAAGGATGACAGTCCTATCAATAAGAATATCATTAACAAAATGCTGCCACATTCAAGAGCCCACCTCTTGTGGACAATATCCTGTACTTCATCTAACCCAGAATCCAAGGGCATTTGTATGGAAGGAGGAAGAATTAAGGGAAATAATGACATGGATCATTGTGAATTTTTATATTAAAAACTAAAGAAATTACTCTTGGAGCTGGAGATACAGCTCATGGGGAAATGATTTGCCTTGCATGCAGGAGATCCAGGTGCAATCCCCCAAAAAAAGAAAAAAAAAGAAAAAATATTTTTGAAATCATGGGCTTTTATTGCTATTTATGTATTTGGTGATTTTTTAAATCTTCTCTTTCATCATTACCACTTTCCTATAAGATAGTACTATTACTATGATAATTTTACAGAGTTTAAAAGTTTAAGAATCCAAAGTAATACAATGGAGTAAATGCTTAGTTAAGAACAAAATTTAATTTGTATGTTGCCAAGTTCATGACTACTCTTAACCATTAAGAGTTTCTCTTCTTACAGAGAGAGTAAGAGGGATTGTTCCTGCCACAGAGGCAGGAGGTGGGAAGGGGTGGGGGTGGGGGGAGGGATACTGGGAACATTGGGGTGGGGAATGGGCACTGGTGGAGGGATGAGTACGTGAACGTTGATTGAATGAAACGCAATTATGAAAGTCCAAGTTTGTAAATGTATCTCACAATGATTCACCAAAATTTTAAAAAGAGTTCCTTTTCTAGTTAAGGGTCTCGATTTTACAACATAGTCAATGAAAAGTCTATGTTAGACATGATAATGTGGACCATGTGATTGTTACTTGTGAATATGCAATTTCCTCTCTTGAAAGGGAACATCCTAAATATTTTTCTAACCAATATGATATAGCAAAAGTGATGAGATGTCACTTTAATGATTCAGATGCATATCAAATTGTGACTTGCTAACACACTATTTTCCCTGCCCACTTGAATAAAGTTGGGAACTATGTTTCAAAGGTCCATGAAGCAAAGAAATAGGGGAACTTCAGGTCAAGAACCAGTAATAAATAGAGGCACTCAGTAAAGCAGCCCTGTAGGAACTGCTGCCAAATTTTGACTACTGCCAAAACTTTTGAGTGAACTTGGAAGTACATTTATCTCAAGTGATGGTATCAACTGAAATCCAGTCCTGCTCAATGACCTGATTTCAGTACTATGAGACAACTTGAGACAGAAGGGTTCTATTGCTAATAGTTATCTCTGGATTCTTGTCCATATAAACATTGAGGCAATATATGTACAATGATTTATGCCACTACAGTGATAGTGATTTGTTACAGAGCACTAAATAAAAAAATGGATAACTTTTTATGAGTCTAAACAAAGGGATAATCTAGGTCCTATCTGCATTTTATAAAATCTCATTCACCAATAGGACAAATAATAGGTTAGAGGACAAAAAACCAAGTTGGATAAGAGCTTGTTTCAAGGTGAGACATTATGGTAGTGAGAGAGAAAATGGAAGGCAAGTAGAGAGTGTTGCAAAAGATTGAACAGAGATATATACATTGGACCACTTAGATTTGATGCATTTATAGCAGAAGAGGAAGGGAGCATTGAATTTGGATATAAGACTCATTCCACTGGCCTCACCTATAGTTTAAAATTTGTTGTTTTCAACAAACATTCAATTCCATCAGCCTAGATAATACAACATGAGCCTTAGGGGTTTCATTACAATCATCAAGAAAAAAGCTGTTGAACCAATACTATACAGGATAGGGGAATTTCTGAAGCCCTCTAGGTATTCAATACTAAGTCTTAACTAAAGGGAGTTTGACATTTTGAGGTATCATAATAATCAAACCAGTCTCTTTGAAATTCAGCCCACAGATAGGTCTCGGTATCATAAAACCACATAAAAATACCCTTTGGGTAAGTGGTTAGCTCTGGAGGGAATCTAAGACAAGAATAGGTAGGTTTCTAAGATGAAGATAAGTTGAGTTCTAGGGAAGCAAACAAACAGCTAAGAGGATGAGCACCCGGCCATAACTGCTCACTAGGCACACCGACTCCAAACTGCTGCCGCTTCTTATGCAGAACAAATGTCCCCAAGACTCTCTAGAATTAATGTGAGATAGAAATGAGATCATAACTCTGAAAGGGAAGACCAAAGTTTCTCATATAACTTATGAACAGCTACTATCAGAACTGAAACTAAATAAATAAAAAAAAGAAACATGAGTTAAAATGTAACAGAATAGCTGGCATTTTTCTGCTTTGAACTTTAAAGCTCACAAAGAGCCGCCACTAATAATTACTGTATCCTCACAATTCACTTTACAGTGAAGGCATTATTCACACTTGGGCTATGAAAAATCTGAGTCTCAAAAAGATTTGAATTTCCCTATTTACAGAACAAACTGGAGCGATAGCACAGCGGTAGGGCGTTTGCCATACAAGCGGCCAACATGGCCGACCCGAGTTCGATTCCTCCGCCCCTCTCAGAGAGCCCGGCAAGCTACCGAGAGTATTCGATATGCCAGACACAGTAACAACAAAGTCTCCAATGGAGACGTTACTGGGCCCGCTCGAGCAAATCGATGATCAACGGGAGGGCCTTTACCGTTACCTTTACCTTACAGAACAAACACAATTGCTATGGACTCATTATGTGCTCAGGCCCCACCCAAAACCATTTCTATGTTAAAGGCATGGCTTCTAGTGACTATGAGGGGATAAGGTCTTTGAGAAGTTAAAATTAACTTAACTGAGGCTTGGAGGATAGCCATAAGCCAATATGACCACATCCTTCTAAGAAGAAATTTCAGTACCAACACTAAGAAAGACAGTGTGAAGATACAGAGAGAAGAAGGCATCTGTGTTCCATGGGGAGAGACCTCCAAAGAAATCAAGCCTGTTGGTACCTTTACCACAGATTTTGAAGCTTCAAAATTGTGACAAAATTTATTCTGTTGTTCAAACCCGTGTTCCTCAACCTTTTCCTGACCCTGCTTAATCTTCATCCAACCAGTTGTCCCCCAAGTCTTGTGCCATGGGCCTCAATTTATGAGATTTTTTTCTCTATTTATCTTAAAATAACCCCGAGAGTCACAGGTTAGGGGGAAGATAGCCACCAGTTGATAAATGCTTCTCTTAAAATTTGAGATTTTGTTTCATTTTTTGTTTGAGAGGTACACAAGGCTGTTTTCAGTGTACTCCTAGCTCTGGACTTTAGTATCAGTCATGGAATGGCTCAGAGGACTTTAAGGGGGGCCAGGAATCAAACTACAATTTTCTGCTTGCAAGATAATCACCTTATCCCTGTACTATTTATTGCTCTGGCCCCAAAATGCTGGTTTGAACCATCTACTATATATTGCTTTTTTAAAAAATGGAACCCTTGAAAAAAATAAGTATAGACACACACACACACACACACACACACACACACACACACACACTGAGAGAGACAGACAGACAGACAGACAGACAGACAGAGTTCCATAGCATTTAGGCTCTGACACCAATCAAATATCATCTTGACCCATCAAAATCCATTGAGTACTAAAATTCAATACCAGAATAAAATTCAACATCAGAATCATAATTAGAGTGCACAAAGTTCCTGGCATAGTTGGTGAGAATGGGTGGCAGCTTCCAGAATTGTGAATGGTTCTGAGCAATAAATTTCATTTTCATAACAACTCGTCCTTTAATATATGATTTATAGCTAAGGTCAAGACAACATACTAGCAGCAATATGTATCCCATGAGAATGTAATATAAATACAAATTCTCAGGTTCCAGTGGAGATGGAATCTTATGATCCCAGAAATTTATACTGTAACAAGTCCTCTAGCTTCATGATTAATACCTTAAATTCTGTGAAGCTCTGGACTATAAGAAAGGCATCTAAATGCCTTAGTGGTTTACCGCACCTTTAAGCAACACTATGCATTACAGTTGGCAGGGAGGAAAGCATAAAATATCTTTTTTGAGATGACCAGTGCTTTAAGAATGAAGGAGTAAGTGCTTAATTGAGCAACAAGTAATTATTGAGCATTATATATGCATGCATTAAAGTATATATTATGTATATATGTATATAATGTATACATACATTGCATGTGTACGTGTGCATGAGGGCGGTGGTCTCTGGTGTAGCTGAAGGATACAAGTGAGCACCAAGAACCAACTGGCAAAAGTCACTTATCTTATATAACTTTTAATGAGAACTTTATAAAAACAAGTTCATATTATCCTGAATCTGAACTTTGCGATATTGGCACCTCCAAGAAAATCTACCACTTTCTCCTCCTACTGAGTGCTAAGCTGGGCAAGAATATAATTCTCTCTTGTCTATTTATATAACTATAGTTAAGTGTTGTGAACTATAAAAGATATATATAGCTCAAGGGGCGATATGCATACCTCATATATGGGAGGTATGAGTTGATTCCCAGCACCACATTGTCCTGGAGCACCTTCAGGAGTGACTCGAGTACTGATCCATGAGTCAAATTTTTTACTACCAGGTATGGCTCTTTTCCCCTCTTCAAAATAAGAGGGGAAGGAAAAAATAAAATTGTTCAACATATGCAGTGGTAAAACACAGAGATAATGATTTCATGTTATAGTAAAAAAATGGTATTTCCATTTCTTCACATTATTGCATAAGAAAATAAGAAGACATATTAATATTTTTAAATACTAAGAGTTATTGTTTGATCCTAATCATAGCCCACAAGACATGCTGTGTATTATGGATGCCACTGAAAGTTTCTGAGACCCAGAACCCTGCCTGCTTTATCACCACGTTCTTAACACCAGTGACAGTGTCCTTGCATTGCTGTTTCCTAAGACTACCAGAGCTTCAAAAGAGATTTGGGTGTGCCTCATATCAATAAGTCTAATTTGCCTAAAACTTCTTAGAGTTCCAAATAGACATGTTGAAAAATCACGCTTTCCTTCTCATTTAATGAGGACTTTCTTTTTTTAAAGAATAATATGCAGGCTGCCTTACAAGTAATTCCCCAGCTATTTGGAAGACTTGTGTTGCTACCTAGAAGTGCCAAAGGGAATATATACGGAGGCTGCTTTCTGATAAAATTGGAAATGAAGGGAAACATCCTTTGACAATACCCTCCCTTTTCCCAGAATCATTTTCCCTGTGTCCCAGGACTCTGGACATAGTATATTATGTGTCTCAAGTCACACAAAATGGTTAATTGCTATACTTTTCCCCTCTTACCTTCCGTCTATTGTTACAGCTGCTGTAAGACAGTGGGTAGTGTTTAGTTGTGGTGCTCATACATCTAATTGTGGTGCTCATTAGGGTCACATATGACGTTGTGGTGCTCACACATTTGCGTCATACTTTGTTTGCAGAGGGCATACGTCTTTTTAGTTGCAGCACTTATTGAAGGCTGCATCTTTTAGTTGTGGTGTGGTAGAAAACTGCTTGCTGCACCAGGAATTGCAGATAGCAGAGCTAACAGAGCTGTCAGGATCACACACAACATACACAGGCAGCACTACGGATTGAATTCACAGTCTCATGCTTGCAAGGAAGTTAATTTGGTCATTATTCCAAGTCCCCTTTCTGTCATGTGATATTTTAGATTGAAGTTACTATACTATTCTCTCAAATATTGTTTGTTTTACCAAGGATACTCAGGTGGACAATATACTTGTGTTATAAGGATCCTTTAACAATGTCAATATGATGATTTCTCAGAGGAATCCAGATTTCAGACGTGGTGATTCAGTAAAGATAATCAAGGATAAAATAATGTGTTCAGTGCCAGGATTATTAATCATCAAATTTATTTGTTTAGAAGAACAACAGTGGTTCTGAGTGACTAGCTTCATTCAGTACACTCCTTGCAGCATTGAATAAATGTCAGGTTCTGCCCTTTGTACTAAAGAAGCATCAGTAAGCAATCCATGGCCCTAAGCATAGAGCATATGTTCCTCAGCATGCAGTGCCCAACACCCAGGCATCTTACTTTACTGGAAAAAGAAACAATGTCTCAAAGCAGACTTTTATTAACATATATATTAAAGCATGACGCTATGAAAGGACATAGGAAGTAACCTCTACTAGGTTGCCTAAGTAATATGATGGATAAGGAACACTTAAACTAAATCTGGAAACAGAAGAAACAAAAAGTAGGTTAAAAACTGAGAAAGTTCCACAATTTCTGGAACTACAAATTAGGCACAGATATTTATTTAATGAAAGAGAATTGCCAGACAACTATAAAGTTTGAAAAACATGCACTGTAGTTAGTAAGAAAGGCATAAAATGCTAATGTCCCCTTGGTGATTATTCCAGAGGTAAGTTTGGCATGTCAGTTAAGAGCTTTGTTTCTGGAATCAGAGTGCTATGGTTGAAATTCTAGCTCTGCCACTCATAGATATGAAGCCTGAGGAATCAACTTAGCCATTATTTGCTTGCATTTTCTCATCTTTAGAATGAGAATGATAAGATATCTGCTTTCCAGACTTGTGAGGATGCAATGAATTAATGAGCATAGAACATTTTATACCTGATTCCTTATAAGAAGAGCTACGGTATTTCTAGCTATCATTGCTGTTAAGAAAAGAGACTGGAAGGAAGTGTTTTAAGGTTCCTAGAAAAATATGTGTATTCATATATTCAGCTGTGCACTCAACAAACACTCACCAGCAAGGACTGGTTATAAGTCAAACACAGGTGAGCATAGTCATTGTCCATGTGAGTTTGCAGAAGGAGAGCAGGAGGCAAAAAAGAAAGATGAACTGTGTTGGTCAAAGAATGGGGAGAGGGCATAAAGAAAGTCATGTACAGTTAGGTGTGGGGGTAACACTTTCATATAAATTCTATTTGAGGTATCATCTTTTAGACATCCAAATACAAATGTCTATCTTACTCAGAGGGATCCTGGGACAACACAGTAAACCAAACCAGAGACCCATGAACTTGGAAAGAGTGTGAAGATGAGACACGAAAGATATTTCAGGGCATGGGTCCAGCAGAGAGGTAAGGGAGGTTCCAGCTGAGTTCTGCCCAGCCTTTGCAGTTATGCTACCAGTCCCACAAAGTGGTTGCCAGGAAATACCTTTTTGATCTGCTCTGCCTGCAAATTAACCCTTATCACCCTGAATCTCAGGGAATCCAAAGAACCTAAGTTAGAAATAAAAGTTAACCCTTTTAGAAAGAGATATTAATGTCACTGGGCCCCACGGGTGACTTATGTGAAGTGGGAGGAGAAAGATGGTCACTTTTTCCCCAACTGCCTCTGCCACCCATGACCCAGGGTTACTGGGTTCTTGTCTCGTCTTGCAGAAAGGAATTTCAGGAGTAGACAAGCAGTGAAATATATTTTATTTGGAGGATTTTTGGGGTGTGGAGGGGCAGAGAGTGAGAGAGTAGAGTAACGTACTCAAGAGAGAACACGGCTTCTCCAAGGGCGGAGAGAGCCCCTACACACAACCTAGCATTAGACACGAAAGCATGAAAGTACACATCTCAAGAGGGGAGATGCTCCCATTCCTTTGTTTATCTGTAACCACTTCTCTCTGCTCTCCTCCCCAACCAGTTAATCAGCTTTTATCCCCTAATCAGTATCTGTTCATTTGTAAGGTCAGATCCTTCTAGGACACTGAAATTGTATTGTAAGTTAATTTTGCCTTTCTCCTCTCCTTATAGCCTTTGAATAGTTTACTTTAAAGCAATGTCCTTTTTGTATAGATACAGGAAGACCGTTAATATTATGCTTTGTAACTTAAGATTTAATTGGCTTTAAATATTATTTCCTCCAGGGCATCAGCTTTCTCGACTTAAGCCTCAGTTGCCTTTGGTTCTTAGCACCCCAAAAGCAGGGGTCCCGACGAGGGACCAAACGGACCCAGGGCAAGTGGTGAGCAGCCCTGGCATCGAAAGAGGCCAGGCCAGAGTGCCACGGTTCTTAACTACAAGTTAAGAGTTTGATCATAGACAAATGCTGTCATGATCCAAAGGTAACAACGAGAGTAGGACCCTGTTAGGGATAGGAAAGACTATCTGGCCTGAGCACTGTAGTCTGGATGGCCCTAGGAGAGCAATTCTATAAGTTTAAGGTATTTCTTACTGTATCCATAGAAAATGGTTTATATTATGAATGCTTATATGTTTGTTGGACAAGGAGAGGAGAAACACACCCATGGGATTCCACTCTAGGGTGGGTCATCCTGTTGAGAGAGTATCTGTCCTAGAAGTGGCTTTCCCGAAGGAAAAGAATTCTATCCCTATTGATTTTGACCACACCTACGTGTAATTGTTACCGCAACCCCTCATGCTTTGGGATTAAACTGTACTGTACTGTAAGAGTGGGCTGGGGGATCAGAATCCAGACTCCAGAGCAAGAGGAGAAAGGGAATCCGAATCAGGAGCCAGACTCCAGAAGGAGAAGGAGAAATAGGATCCAGATTCCAGAGCCAGAAGGAGAATGAACGGGAATAAAGGAGGAGAATGAAGTAGCATGGGAGAGGCAGAGAGGAGAGACAGGAATGAATGGAGAGAGGATTGGAATAAACTGCAACTAACACCAACCAGCCTGGTCCATGTCTCCTTCTTCACCTGCCCATCACCGTCGACCTCCGGTGGGGGGATTAGTGGGGAGGAACAGGCGTGAGACTACCAAACACTGGCAGCAGGAGAGATAGAGCCACTGCCACTGCTGTCTTTTTTGAGATTACACATATAAGTAGCCTCATTTTGGTAGTGATAAGATTATATTGACATCTTAGAACTATATGCTTATGCTTCCTAACACATTATATTACTAAATTTTAATCCACAGCAAATAGGTGAGTTAATATGTACTTTGGAATTAATGAAAAGAAAAATTAGAGTCAGGATTCTGTTCTCTGCACAGTAGAGCTTCTGTTCCAGTAACTGACTTGAACTGGTTTTCCAGAGTCCTCTCTTGATCCAAAAGTTGGTAACATTGTCTCAAGATCAATGGACTCAGGTCTCACAGTCTTTCTTCAGTCACATAAGATAGTCCTTATGTTTTTTTTAAGACAGCTTCTCACTTTCTATCTTCTATATCAAAGGGGTTATGGGTGCTTGTCCTCTGATGGTTATCCAAAGCACATCTGAACTGATAGAATCTGGAATTCTTTGATGAGGAGGAATGGAAATAGATCCCACAAGATGGAAAACTCAGGGAAAAAAGGATTTGTGCAAAGGAATTTGTGTCATTCTATGAAATTAGGAGGTTTTATCTGAAGACATATACAAGGTCCTGTTAACTTTAAAAAAAAAAAAAGAAAAAATCTCTGAAGGGATATGCATGGGGTGGGGGATACCAGCCTCTGGGAGGGGGTTTACACAAGGTGAGCAGCAGTTGTGAAGTGTTATGTGAGGTTTATACATGGTGAACAGAAGGTGTGAATATGTGTTATGTGAGTTTGACGAGGCTTGTACACTCAGTTCAGATACATTTCCTAAGTGCTAGATAAGAACTCTCAGGGGAAAGATTTCAAAATTCTAGTCCACTCTTTTCTCTAAGATAATTACAGTTCAGTCATATTAGATAAATGGCTGAAGTAACCTTTGAGTGATATAAGGCTTAGGTTATTTCTGACATTTTTTTCAGGTCTTATTTATCCATTTTAATATCATTCATTCAGTGATTATGCATTGCTGGCCTCTGGGTGGCTGAATCTATTGCACATGCCAGGAATAAGATATTCTTTAAAGGGCCTGCTTTCTTCAAGCTGAAATCCTCATAGATAGGGATAAGCAGTAAGCAAGAGTTAACAAACAACTAGGAAATATAAAACTAGAAAAAGAAATATATTGTTAGGGAAGGCCTCTCAGAGGAAGTGACATTTTAGATTTTAGTCAAGAATGAAATGACCAAAAGACAGGTGTCATACAACAGTCTTCATCAAAGGAGATATCAAACCTAAACACCTCTGGGTAGAAAAATACTAGGTGAGAAGGGTAAAACCAGTTGATGTGACATGGCTTTTTCTCCCAGAAGAGAGCAACGTGATGCCCACCATAGCCATGCCACCAGAACTCTCAGGGGAAAGATTTCAAAATTCTAGTCCACTCTTTTCTCTAAGATAATTACAGTTCAGTCATATTAGATAAATGGCTGAAGTAACCTTTGAGTGATATAAGGCTTAGGTTATTTCTGACATTTTTTTCAGGTCTTATTTATCCATTTTAATATCATTCATTAAAGAATATCATGCGCCAGGCTGTTTCACTCAGGGCACCCCAAAGGGGGGCAGGTGAGAATCCTCCCCGCCCCAAAGGACCCAGTCCTGGCAGCCAAAAACCTCCAGATCCCAGCCGGTGCCATGCTCAAGGCTGTTCCCCACACACTCGGGGCCAAGCCTCACATACGAGTGAATGTATTCCTGGACCATGCAACACTTCATGAGACAGTTTTTATAACAGACAATACAAAATATATTATTTCGGTTGTGCTTTGTGACAGAGATTGGGGCTTAGGACGGAAACATCCCAAATTTGGTGGTAGGAAGGTGTAATGGTGGTGGGATTGGTGTTTGAATATTAACTGTAATCAAATTGTGAACCACCTTATAAAATAAAAAAATTAAAATAAAACAGTTAATGTGGGCTCAGTAGGTCATGTCAGAATTCAAGTAGTGCTCTGGAAACACGGAGCAACTTTCAATGTTGGTCTTGTAAATTGGGGATTATTATCTTGTCAAGATAATCCAGTATTAGATCCCCAAAAGTTCAACTGTGCAGTTACTATTCAGTCACTGCAACCTTGAGGATTACCCAAGCCAATTCTTGGGAGCTTTAGGTGAGATACAACAGTGTTCAAGGTACCATGCAGTGCTAAGGATGAAACCAGGTTTGGCTGCATATAAAGGCTTATTACTTAATCCTTGTCCTATACTTTGCCCATAAACTAGAGCTTTTGTCCAAGAATGGCTATATAAAAGCATAAGGACTGGTTAGAAAGTTTTTATGGCAACCCAAGCAAGATATGACAGTAACTTGAATGAGAAATATAACAATGAATGATTGGTAAGAGATTTGTGCCCGCTCTGTGGGATAGATTATATGATTGCTTGTTTATTTACCCTTTTGCACCTTAATGTAGCAAGTGGGGAAAGGGACATGAATGGAAAATTAATTAACAGGAAAAACTATTCTCCGCATTCTGTTTTTCCCAGGCCATCTTTATGCAATTTCAAGTAACTGGAACTTCATCCAATGAGGTAGACAGAGCAGGAAGGTAGGGAAGTAAGGAACATTGATTAAATACTTGCTCTTTTTTGGGTGCTGTGCTTGCTTTTTATTTCGTTCTCATTTCACTTTCTTATGATTTTCAAACTTCTTTGAGATTGGAAAAAATATATTTTCAATACACAAAGAAATTGAAATTCAGAAACATTAAATAACTTTCCAAAGGTCACCAACCAGCAAGCAGTAATATTTGGACCTAGAACTATCAAGCCCAAAAGCAGGACTATGAACACACATAGTGACTGAGCACTTAGAATGTGACTGGCAAAAACTGTTGTTGTTAGTGTAATATACATCCTAAATTTTAAAGACTTGGATTTCAGGAACTTAGAAAATAAATGTGAAATATCTCATTAGTAAATTTTGGTACTGGTCATTACATAATTAGATAATTAGTAAATTTGATACTGGGCTGGAGCGATAGCACAGGGGTAGGGGGTTTGCCTTGAACACAGCTAGCCCGGCATAGCCAGGTTCGATTCCTCTGCCCCTCTCGGAGAGCCCGGCAAGCTACTGAGAGTATCTTCCCCGCACGGCAATGCCTGGCAAGCTCCCAGTGATGTATTCGATATGCCAAACACAGTAACAAGTCTCATGATGGAGATGTTACTGAGCCCGCTCGAGAAAATCGATGAACAATGGGAGGACAGTGTTTGTTTGATACTGGTCATTAGATAATACTTTTTGAGCTGGATTAAAACAAATGTACTCCTAAAATTAACTTCACCAGTTAGTTGTTACTATTTTCAATGAGGATCCAAGAAAATTAAAATGTGCATAAATGATTAATGTTTGTGGTGACACTTGGATTTCTCCTGGACAGCTGCCCTAAGGTCTTTACTCTCTGCACTCTCCCAAGCTACTCTGACACCTCGTCTTTTGTATCTATCCTGGGAGAAAAAGGAAATAAGAGGGAGTATGTGATTTGGGGGAATGGAGGGTATAACCAGAGATGTTAAATTCTAAAGCACCTGGGTATTTTGACTTCAGGTATTTGTTTTTTTCTGCAGCCTGCCTTGCTCTTGAATATCCTGAGGAGTGGCTATTTGCTGACATCAAGAGAAATTTAGGAAGAAGATTGAGATGACCACTCTGATAATCTCATTCAAACCACTCACCTCAGTGGAAAATCCTAATCCCTCCTTTAGTCTCAATTCAGAGCTTCTCAGCCTAACCCCTTGGAAACTATATATTCTGCACATGTGATGGTGATGAAACAGAATTAAAGAGAAATAAAAGGGATTAAAACTAATTGCACCTTATTAAATATGGTAGTCTAGATTTCATTGTGGATGTTTTCCCCACATTAATTAACTTAACCTTTACAAAACCCAAACACATTCAATGCTGCTATCACCCCATTGTCTGGATAAGGCGCTGAGAACAGAGAGGAAGTAACTTGCTTAGGGGTGTAGAACTAACAGGACAGAATACAGGATTTGAAACTAGGCACTTAGTTTTAATTGCTGCAGGGGGAAAGAGGTCTGGGGAGCAGGGGAAAGAAAGAGGAGGAAGACCAGTATAAAGGGATGACTTTGAAAAAGTTTTCTCCTGGTATTTAGACACCAAAGACTTTAGAATGTGACTAAGTCCCAAAATCTATCTGACCACTGTGGCACTATTGTTACCATTATTTTGACTTTAAAAAATGTTGTGATTAAGAAGGATAAATAGGTCACTCATGATCTCCTGGCCTCCTGACTTGTAAGCTTTTTTGTGAGTGTGTGTGTGTGTGTGTGTGTGTGTGTGTGTGTGTGTTCGTGTGTGTCTTGGGAGTCACATTGGTATTACTCAGGGGTTACTCCTTGGTCTGGATAGCATACAGGGTATCAGCATGCTGCATCTACTACCTAGTATCATTCTGGATCCCTAAGCTTGAATTCTTTTTTTTTTTAATTTTAATTTTTTTATTTGTTGTTTTTTTTAATTTTTATTAGTGAAACACCATGAGGTACAGTTGTAGACTTAAAAATTTTGGGGCTTGGGTTTCAATTATACAATGATCAAATCACTATTGTGAAGGTGACTGAAGATAGGGGCAGAGTGGAGGGGAGGGAGGTAAAGAAATGGAAGGAAAGTGAACATATAGAATATTTGTCCTGTATTCCCAATAAAACTGATAATTCTCATGCTATGAGACTAATACCCAGGGAGAGTAGAAACACAGGCCAGGAGTACTAGTCCATGGTTGGAAGCCTACCTCATGTGCTTGGAGAGAAGGCAATAGGGATAGAAAAGGAACCACTACGATAATGATAGTTGGAAATGACCACTCTGGATAAGGAATGCATACTGAGAGCAGGTAAAGGAACAAACATGATAACTTTTCAGTATCTGTATTGCAAAACATAATGCCAAAGTGGGGTTGAGGGAGGATGGAGAGAGAGAGAGAGAGAGAGAGAGAGAGAGAGAGAGAGAGAGAGAGAGAGAGAGAGAGAGAAGAAAAGTACCTGATACAGAGGCAGGCTGAGGGTGGCAAGAGGGAACTGGGGACATTAGTGGTGAAAAATGTATGCATTGGAGATGGATGGTAGAATACTGTATGACTGAAACCTGATCATAAACAGCTTTGTAACTGTGTATCTCATGAAAATTTAATTAAAATATATAAAATTTTATTTAAACATCTTAAAGTCTGTAAGATAACCAAATTTGAAATAATCTATATTAATAAGCTTAATGTTACATTTTAAAAAACTGATAGTTCTCACAGGGGATTGCCCTGCCACAGAGACAGCGGGGGATGGGGGGATGGGGGTGGGGGGATATTATCCATGGTGGTGGAAAATGGGCACTGGTGGAGGGATGGGTATCTGATCATTGTATAATCGAAACCCAAGCACAAAAAATTGTAAATCTACAACTGTAAAAAAAAAAAGTAATAAAAATTAAAAAAAAAACTGATAGTTCTCTGAGATCAAGAATTCATACCTTATATTCTTAACTGCCCTTTCCCCTTGTTCCTATCATGAGGCCAAGAACATAGTAAGTCTATAAAAATATTTATTGAATTTAAGGAGCAGAACATTTTATTCTGCAAAATCCTGGCTATTATACATAACAATGTGCATGTGACACTGATATTCATTGCACCAAATAATATGCACAGCAACTCTCCTCTTGCCAGTGAAATTTTTTTCCCCTGGGATTCTGTATTGAGACTAACCCACAGGATATTTTAAGACCTAGATTTATTAGTTTCGCTTGTGTTTCTAAAAGATTTTGAAAGTCCAATCATTCTATTTTATTATCATCATGTAACCTCACCTAATTCTCTGAAGGAATGTCATTTGTGGTCACTATTATGTGCCAGTTCTGTCTAAAGATAGCCAGCTGCACATTAGAGAAAGGATAGTCAGGCTATGAAAATTGCTTCCTCAGGGTAACAGGTCAGCAGATACATCATGGGCAGTGGAGGAGCAGGAGGAAGGACAAGGCTGCTTATTCTCTGATTATTCTAGTAGCACTGCAAAGCACCATTTTAAAGGAGTCTTTTCCATGGAGAAAATGACATAAATTTTTTATGACAAAATAGAGCATGATCAGGAAAAAAAGCCACTTCTAGAATCATTTATGCTGTCTGATGCATATCTACAATTAATTCTTAGCAAGGGGAAGGACAAAGCAGTCATCTTGTTGAAAGAAACTGATGGTTTATCCCCCAGACTATTTGTTAGTGATTAATAAGAATAGACTATCGTTTTCTATTTTGGTTCCAGCTCAGAGGATCTTTTATCCTAAAATATAATATGGTAAGCATGTGCAATTCCTAAAAGAACCTAAGAATACAGGCAGTATGTGGAATATACCCAGCAAAAGTAATGCATTAAAATGACTGAATTAAAGCTGCCTCACTTATACATTAATTGATTCAAGCAAGAATCATCCCTTTATGTTGTTCTAGTTTTTCTTGTTGCATAACAATTATCCTATATCAAGGGGAAAAATCATTTTATTTTGCTCACTATTTTGTAGATCCAAGATTCAGGTAGTATGTCCTTGCTTGCAGTCAGAGTTTCCCTCAGAGGTCGTAGATAATGTCAGCTATCTTTAGACTGAGAATGAAGTATCCATAGTAGATCATTCACATGAAGAAAAATTTTGGGATGGAGCATCCAAAGCAAATTGTATTTACTGTACTCATTGCACTGGTTGTTGGCTGGCATCTCATCTGAACCATGAAACAAGCATTTACTCACAGGCTCTCCAACAAGGCCATCTCACAATGGACAGATTCCCCATTAGGTATTTCACCTTGACATGGCCAATATCAAAAAAGGGCAAAGCAGAATCCATGTGACCTTTAATCAATTGACTCCATGTTCTCCCAGAACCTCTTCCCTATATGCTTCCCCACAGAGAATGTCGGTCTAATTGTGGTAATGCTGTCATAGTCCAGCTCCCTTCACTCCCCAAATCCTTGGGCACTCAGCATTCTAGTACCTGCATTCAGTACTACCCAAGAGAGATGCTAGACAATGTAAATTGGATAAATACTCTAGCTTTTATGTCTACTAAGTTAGATCACTCTGGGATTTTCTATACTGTCTCCTTGAACTCCTCATCAGAATTTTAGCTTCAGATGTTCTTACTGTTTATTTATTGGGTAACATATGTGTAATGGCTTGCTCCCCTTCCCTATTCCACTTCCACACTCCCCAAGCATGTTTCATAAAGTTTTCTCCAGAATAGCTACTTGCATTCAAATACTTCTCGCTACATGTCTTAGAAGGAATTCAATCTAACACAACCATGATCAAAACATAGACTAAGCAATCACTATATTAAAGACAAGTGAGGAGTCATAGAGGAGTGATAGATGCAATGTGGTTTTGATTGAAACTAAGACGGGGCGGGGAAGTGATGAATGACATGATTGGAAAAAAATATAATGCATGCTTGGATTTCAGCCATACAGTATTCCAACACCCATCCCTCCAGCAGTGTACATTTTCCAGCACCAGTGGAAATCCAATAATGAACAGCTTTGTAAGGGTCTATCTCACAGTGATTCAATAAAAAAAGTTTTAAAAAAAATTTGAAAAGAGTATCTACTTCTATTTTGGGTTGGAGAGATAGCACAACAGGTGGGGCATTTGCCTTGCATGCAGCCGACCCGGGTTCGATTCCTCTGTCCATTTTGGAGAACCCGGCAAGCTACCGAGAGTATCCCGCCCACACAGAAGAGCCTGGCTAGCTCCCCATGGCGTATTCAAAAATGCCAAAAACAGTAACAACAAGTCTCACAATAGGGATGTTCCTGGTGCCTGCTCGAGCAAATTGATGAACAATGGGACAACAATGCTAAGTGCTTACTACTACCTCAATGTTCGAGCTAGACAACTGAACATAAAGAAATAATGAAATATGCCACGGTCACAGTCCTCCCATTGTTAATCGATTTGCTCGAGAGGGCCCAGTAATGTCTCCATCATGAGACTTGTTGTTACTGTGTTTGGTATATCAAATACGTCACGGGTAGCTTGCCAGGCTCTGCCATGCGGGCAAGATACTCTCGGTAGCTTGCCGGGCTCTCCAAGGGGGGCGGAGGAATCAAATTCGGGCCGGCCATGTTGACCACTTGTAAGGAAAACACCGTACCGCTGTGCTATTGCTCAATTTGAAATAAGTAAAATCATTTTTGTGTGCTGATGACATGATTTTATATAAAGACGAAAAAATCAAAAACTAGAGTACATGCTATAGATTAAATAATAGTGCTATATCCTTGTGATTTCCCTGAATCCTACCATTATATTGATTTGTCATAAGATTATAGCACTGGTTTTAAGAGATGAACTCTGAAATATTAGTGGTGAAGGAGCATGATATCTGCAGTACATCATACAAGGGCTTAACAGGTAATACTAAAAAAAAATATGATATATTAAAAGAAATACTGCTCTAATTTGTGGACTATAAAACAACGTAACATGAGGCTGACACCTAAGGATAGTAGATACACGGAACAGTAAGATTTCTCCATAGCTAGAAGCCTGTCTCATGAGCAAAGGGGAGAAGGCAGCTGGAACAGAGAAGGGATCACTAAGAAAACAATGGCTGGAGGAACCGGTTGGGATGGAGATGTAGATAAAGTAGAAAATGGACTAAACATGATAACCTCTCAGTGTCTGTATTGCAAAACATAATTCCCAAAAGTAGAGGGAGCGTATGGGGAATTTTGTCTACCATGGAGGCAGGGGGAGGGTGGGAAAGGGGGGGTGGTATACCGGGAATATTGGTGGTGGGGAATGTGCACTGGTGGAGGGATGGGTGTTTGATCATTGTGTGATTGTAACCCAAACATCAAAGCTTGTAACTATCTCACAGTGATTCAATAAAATTTAAAAAAAAGAAATATAACAAATTTTAGTAATGACTGATTGTAGGCAAGTACTATTTGGATGTTAACTGATTAAGTTTTGCAATTTTTTTAACATTGTGAATGACTACTATTCATAAAAAAGAAATATATCTGTATACATGTATACATTAATGCAATGTAAATTAGAAGAAAAGGTACAGGTACCCAAAAGGAGAGTATCTAAAGCTGTTTTTATTGTAAACATAATTATGAGATTCCTTGCAGTTAAGAAATTTACACTATGTTTGAAGAAGTAAAATTTGTTAAATACATATCAAATCTTTTTCAAATTTTCAACAAATATCAGAGGTCAAAGTGATAGTGTGCTATTAAGGAAAGTCTGAAAGGAAAATAAGAATTTTATGAGATCATATGTTATGCCTACATTCTCTCCTATCTGTGGTAATATCTACATACATTGGCACGTTGAGTTTTGCATCTCTGTGGGCTACACTGAATCTTAGTGCACTGCCTCTGCTTCAGTATTGAGTAGGTAGGCAGTTCCTAGGTAGCTGGCATTGGCACATATGCACTACTGACTGGACTCCACGTGACTTTCCTATGTCCTTTAGTGGTGGAAATGCGCCTGAGGATGTGGCTAATGTTAATTTTTACCCCTCCTTGGTTTATGTGGTATTGTGGAGCTCTCTGTCTGCCACTGCCAGAGGTCTTAGTAGACTCGAAGCTCACCATGAGTCAAAATAGATACCAAGAAAAGCTAATCTGAATTTACATTGGAATCACTGGAGATTCAATGCATTTAATTTATTGTTTTAGACAATTCAGAGAAAAGTTATTCATCTAACCATATAACTTTCATAGATGAAGAAACTGAAGCCCAGAGGAATGGCTAATTAACAAAAGACGCATGCACAAAGATATTAGACAACACTCAGAAGACAGTCACTGGCATTTCTAAGATTCTCTATTTCTTTATTTTATAAAAACTCATGTTTTTTCTTTTATTAAATTAACAGTGCTATGACAAACTTAGAAGTGTCAATAGACCATCTGAGAAAGCTAGCAACAAATGTAACTGAAAACATAACTAGGAATATTCAGACTTTCTGGCTTTTTTCTTCCTTCATAGTTGATGATATGTTTCCCAAGGAAGTTTTAGGAATGGTTATATGGGTATAGTCTAGCTATTAATGATGTTGATAATCATGGCAATTCAGGTCCTGCTAATGCGATTAGAGTAGAAACAAGGAGACTAAAGAAATCTCCAGGGAAGCCAGGGAAAATAGAGAGTAAAAATATTGATGGGGAAATTTTCAGATAGTTTTACATCAAACAAAATCATATTTGAGGGTTTGATGCATAATATACTATATAACAGGGATCAAGATATAAAATCTCAAAAAAATTATACTCAGATTTTCCTGTGTGGAAGGGAAAGTGGTGAGGAAAAATTATGTGTATTTTCTGCAACTGACAGAATTTAGCTATCCTGTTTTTCAAATTACAACTCCAATTCATCTGCTTAATTATAAAACTATGTGTATATATATACATAGTATATATACATGTGTGTATATACTTTTACTTCATATACTTTTCTCTCATACCAATGAACTTTAGGTATGAATATTAGACTTACAGACCTCCCAATTGCAATTTATTTTTTTTCCTTTCCATTTAAGCTAAGCAAACTAAAATACACATTTATATCTGGAAATAAAAGACAAATCCACAAAATAACTCTGAAAATACCCACCATCTGGTTCAGATTCATACACTTAGAAATTAAAGCATCTCTGCTTTAACTATATTTCCAAGTTAACACTATCAAGCACTCCCTGGAGAAAGTAACCAATGCCCTCTGAGCTTAACATGTGACATTTGCACAGCAGTTGCAGAAACTCTGGATTGAAAACTCATCCATAATCCTTTGCATTGGTCCTAGGGGTGGCAGTACTCAGAATGTGTGACCTGTTTGGAGGGATGATAAATTTTACAAAGCAATCATCAAAATGGCATGCTATTTGGCTCCATCAGTTATGCCAACATGATTGATGCTTGCCCATCAGTGGAGGCAAGATTTGATCTGCCAGCCCAGGAGTGTAATCAAAACATTGCCCACTCGCAGTCTCAGGACCTGGTAAGAAACTTAGTAGGGGGCTTCTTTTATTATTGTTATTGTTATTATTCTCTTGAGGGGCCTCTGTGACTATTAAATTATAACTGATTTCTCTTGCAGTTTATTGCATTTTGCCATTTTGCTCCTCACATCAAAAACCCAAAATAATTTTCACCCAAAAAATAAGGCACTGCATTATGATAATGACATCAGGATTTCATCCATCAGCAATACCTGTATGCATTACTTAACACATTTCAGAGGAATTTATGATGAATTTGAAAAGTTGCCCTTTTGGAAGTACAGACTTAAATCTTTGGATCATCATTGAGGTTTAGGAAAAGCCTGGCAGTTTGGCCTACTGAAAAGCAGAAGGAAGCATTTTACGGAATGATCAGTACAGAGATCATAATAATCATCTGGAAGAAAATTTATTATTTGAGCAATGGCTGGGCTGGAGCAATAGCACAGCGGTAGGGCGTTTGCCTTACAAGCGGCCAACATGGCTGACCCGAGTTCGATTCCTCCGCCCCTCTTGGAGAGCCCGGCAAACTACCGAGATTATCTCGCCCGCATGGCAGAGCCTGGCAAGCTACCCGTGATGTATTCGATATGCCAAACACAGTAAGAACAAGTCTCAAGATAGAGACGTTACTGGGCCCGCTCGAGCACATCGATGAACAATGGGAGGACCATGCCGTGAGCAATGGCTACTCCAAATCCCATAGACAGTGGCTTTGGAGAACCATCTGCCTATAACTGATTCACTCAGAAGACTAGCATACAAAGATAATAAACCCAAGGTCATAGGGTCAAATTTGTATACATCTGAGCCAATTAGCTGGAGGAGAGTAATAGTAAACTACGAGTCTGGCTGTTGATCCTTCTTCAGCACCATTAGTTTTCTATGTATATAGCATTTGTTGCCAAGAATAAAAATGGTAGGAAGGGATGGAAACATGATTTATTCAATTCTGATTAAACGCCTGCCTAAACAAGATTATATCATTCCAATTATGTAGAGCCCACATGAAGCTCCTAGTCTGCTATCTGAATCAAAGAGAATTTAATTCCATTGAGACTTGAGAGACAGGAAATAAACAAGATGCTTTATAAACAAAGATAGTAGATGATAGTGTTTACACAAAGGCTATTGGACAAGGAGATTTTTGAAAACAGTAAATATACTGTAAGCCAGAAGTCTATAATATTTTTCTGTAAAGGACCGTAGGGAATATAGAGTCACCTTCCTAGCCCAGACCATCTCTTTCACAACCATTCAACCTATTTTGTTCTTGTAAGGTGAAAGCTGTCACAGACAATATATAAATAAATTGACATAGTACTAGAATAAAAAATTGTTTACAGAAGTAAGCATTAAATTGGATTTGGCTCATAAACTAAAGTTTGATGAGCCCTCCTTTAAATTATGGATTCAAGAGCACACAGTTCCTTGTTAGTACAAGTAATATGACCTCGTATTACAACAGAACTCAAGGCTATAGGTGATTGCTATCATCTCCTCTCTCAGCCACCCACTTTAGATTTCTCCCACCCACACCAGCAATCTTGCTTATCTAGGTTTATTTGCCAAGCCAGTAACCTAACTTTAATGCTTACTTAACCTTAACCATGTATTACTTTGAAAACAAAACCTCTTATAAAATAAAAGTAACACTAAATAATTCTTTGAGCACATAATAGCTGCTCAGTGATGCTAATCTCTTACCCTGAATTCATTCCGTATGTTAACTGAATGTGATATGCTTGCTTCACAACAAAAACAGACCTTAGAGAAAAAACCTAAGCCCTTCTTCTGCCTGATTTCATATGCTAGCATGTTCTTGCCAAATCCAGCTGTTGGCTCATCAAAAAGAGTTCATTAGTGTTGATTCTTCTGGCACTTTCCTAGCAGATACCACAGTGTGCCGCTTGAATAAAGCAGTAGCATTGCTGTTTGATCCAGTCCCAGGCCAAATACATGATCTTGAGTCCATAGATGTTGTAATTTTCTATTACAATATCTGTTCTTTCCTCCAGGTGCCCTACGGAGCTAGACCCCACAGGAAAGAACAGTTCTTGCTTGGGTATTGCTAACTTTTCTAAACCCTGGGGTTCTTCTAAACAGTATATTTTCAGGCTCATTTCATTTCCTGTCTTTGCTTCAACAGTCTGGAGAGGAGGGCAATGATTCCCCATTGTTTGTCCCAGCAGGTTTGAAGAGGCCATGCAAACCAAATTCATATCAATCTTTTTGGCAGATCCATGATGCAGAAAGTACCCTGGGCAGCCTGGGTGCTGAATAAGACTATTCACAGCTTCTGGTTGAATCATCTTTTTCTCCTCTCCACCTGGGAGA
This sequence comes from Sorex fumeus, assembly GCF_029834395.1. Taxonomy (NCBI): domain Eukaryota; kingdom Metazoa; phylum Chordata; class Mammalia; order Eulipotyphla; family Soricidae; genus Sorex; species Sorex fumeus. The sequence continues at coordinate 45,843,807 of NW_026606059.1, read as the reverse complement.
AGCAGCAGCTGATGTAAGGAATGAGTGATCATAGTGAAAATGACAATGTGTAAAGAAACTTTCTTTCCTGGCTTCTCCCTTAATCACAACAAACTACGGGGGATATTCATAGCCAAATATCAGCAGGAGTTAGATTTAACTCAGGAGCAAATTCCAAAGTTCAAAGAGACCTCGTTCATTCATCCCATCTTTAGGAAGACAGTGGAGCATAGCACAGTATCCTGGCTCTGTCATTTGGTGGCTCTGTAGTGACCTGGGCAATTTCACCACTTAGGACCTCAGTATTTCATCTTCATGAAAGTTCAGCAATATATGCCCTACTTAATCAAGATGACTTGCAAAGACTCAAAAATCAGATGCTATATCCTTTTATAAACTACCAAACCCATTATAGTTGCAATCCATTGGGATGAACCAGGATGTGGCCTCAAGAAAAGAATCCAGAGTCCAAAGTCTAAAACTGTAACTCTGGATCCACTTACAATTACTCAGGAGACAGCAACAGTCTTAGCTTCAAGATTCTATTTTGGAAAACTGAGGAACAATTTTTTTCCTAAAGGAGTCTGTCACAATGTTTCAGAGGACACAACTGGAGTTGAAGGCAAGAACGAACCACTCTTTACTTGTTTCCCAAATACCAACCTGAATATGTAGGGTTTACGAGTACAACATGAAACAGTTATTTTAATAAATAAGCAACATAAATCAAATTAATATGTAAACATTAACAATAGTAAAATTCTGGGGCAATAATAAAATTTTTGTCCTTTATACCAATAATGTTGATTTACGTTTGGATTTTTATTTATTTATTTGGTTTGTTTTCTTTTGGGGGAGAGGGAAGGCATTACACCTAGCTGTGCCCTGGGTTTACTCTTTGCTTGGATATTACTCCTGGCAGTGTCCAGGGAGTATATATGGTGATGAGGTTCAAAACCAGAACAGTCGCGTGCAAAGCAAACACCCCACCTTACTGTACTATCGCTCCAGCCCTAATGCTTGAATTTTAAGGCATACTAGTGTGCCTGAAATAAATTTACTTTGCTCATAAACAATATTAAATATTATTAAGTTAGGACTGGAGCGATAGCACAGCGGTAGGGCGTTTGCCTTGCATGCAGCCAACATGGCTGACCCAAGTTTGATTCCTCCGCCCTCTCGCAGAGCCTGGCAAGCTACCGAGAGTATCTCGCCCTCATGGCAGAGCCTGTAAAGCTACCCGTGATGTATTCGATATGCCAAACACAGTAACAACAAAGTCTCCAATGGAGCCGTTACTGGGCCCGCTCGAGCAAATCGATGAACAACGGGAGGATGGTGATGGTGACGGTGATTAAGCTAGGAACAATCCTAACTACTCCATATGTATATTTACATTTAATCCTTACAAAAAATACAGCAAAATCTAGTATCAGCCTGAGTTTTCAGGGAAAACTAGTGAAAACATGGCTCAAAGCAGTTAGGTATAAAAAGTGGATAAGGCACTTCACTGATATGTGGCTGACCAGGGTTCAATCCTAGGTACCAAAGTACCTTGGTCCAATCCTACAGCCCCCTAAGCTTTGCCAGGAATGATACCTGAGCATGGCGCCCCGATCATAGCTGGATATGGTCAATTCTTTGCCCCCCAAAGTGGTCAGGTACAAAATCACTATGAGTGTCCACAGAAAAGCCAAAATTAAAAACTAAATCTGACTCTGTTGAACATGTTCTTGTATAGAGGGTAAGGCATATGTGCACCAAAGATTTCTGCACATACACAGTAACAACAATTAGCACATGTGCATATCAGTGCTTCATTATCTATATTAACCTTCTAACCTTGGATCTGTTATCGTCCCCATTTCACATATGTGAAAACTGAGGGATGGTAAGATTAAATGCCTTAAACAACACTAACATCTAACCAGGGTGAGAGCTAATATTTGAACTAGGGACATCTGACATCAGAGTATATACTCCATCTATTGTAAATACTGCTTCATACACACAATGAGACACAGAAGTTGGGGTGCATGCACATCTGTTTATTCATGTGTATAAACACACACACATACACACACACACATACACATATGAACAGACCTATTTTTGAGTGAGCCTCACCCAGTATCTCCTGGGGGAAACACTGATGCTTTTGTATAATGCATTTCATCATTGGAAAAGCATCCTGGTTTCAAGGAGCCCTCCTTGAAGGAAGAGCTCCGGGACCTACTCTGGAGCAAAGCTCATCTGTGTGCAGATCTCCCTGTAGCATCCCACAGTATATTGCACCATCTCCTAGCACCATCCATGACCTCCACCTACTTCAAGCCTTACCACCACCCCATGACCACATCTGCTTAAAACCTGGATGCCTTTTTCTTTCCTTAAGGAAAAAACAAACCTCTCATACATGGCTCACCCTAATCTGGTTTTGGCCAATGAATTCATCCTCATCTCATGCCACCTTGTCCCGCCTTCTCCAACTTCTGCTAAACTAGGTCAGTCTTCCCCACAGTACCTTGTCTCTGTGCCGGTACTGAGTGATTGCATCCATCTATAGTGCCTTTGCTTGCCTTCTGTCTCACCAATTTTGAAACTTATTCAAGATTTGTTCCAGGCAGCACGGCTTCTTAGATTCCACCAGTCCCTATGGGCATATGTCTCTCTGAGCCCAGTTTTAAACTTCCTTTCTAAGAAAATCCAGCAGATCCCACCCAGAATAGGCACCCCGCTGTATTGTATCCAACAAGATTCTAAGTTCCTATGATACTAAAATTTCTCCTGTTGTAATCCCTTACCACACAGGAGGCCTAGAATATAAAGCACACACAAAAATATGCATACAAATTGTCCTAATTTTCTGCAGCATTACAATTAAATTAAATGATGATACAAAATATTTGGTAACCTGAAAATAATAGACTGAAGCAAATATGCAATTTTATAATGGCTAGCAAGATAAAAGAGGATTTTTCCAGTCTATTTGAAAGACATTTTCAACAAGAATTTTAGAAAGTCCAGTAAAGAAATATCAATTTAAAGAGGCTAGAAGCGATAGCGCAGCAATTAGGGCGTTTGCCTTGCACGTGGAAGATGCAGGTTCAATTCCCATATGGTCCCTGGAGCACCACCAGGAGTAGTTCCTGAGTGCAGAGCCAGGAGCAACCCCTGTGCATTGCAGGGTGTGACACAAAAAATAGCAGAAAAAAATATCAATTTTAAAATGCTCTTCTTTATCAGAATTATCAAGTCTTTTTCTTATAAAGAATTTTTTTAAATGGTATCTATGTTTATGTGCATCTTTGATTTCATTTTTACCTTTGCCTTTTTCCAAATATTGTTAGACAAAGTTTAAAAATATTAACATTCTCCAACATCCCTTGCCAAAAGAGAAACATTGTCATATTGCCTAGATTTTGGATTATAGAAACAATTTTTGGCAGTCTTTTTTTTAATTAGTGAACCACCGTGAGGTACAGTTACAGGCTTACAAACTTTCATGGTTGCGTTTGAGTCCTACAATGATCGAATACCCATCCCTCTCCAGTGCCCAGTAATGGTCCCAGCATCCCTCCCACCACCCCTACACTGCCCCCTCCACCCTATCCAGCCTCTGTGGCAGGGCATTCCCTCTTGTTCTCTTTCTCTCATTTTGGGTATTGTGGTTTGCAATAAAGGTATTAAGTGGCCATCATTTTGGTCTATAGTCTACCTTCAGCCTGCATTTCCCATCCTGTGTGGGTCCTCCTAGCACTCTTTACTTAGTAGTCCCTACTCCATCTGAACTGCCTTTCCCCCCAGTACGTGAGGCCAGCTTCTAAGCTGTGGAGTGACCCTTCTGGTGATTTTGACGGTTTTTCTAATTGGGGTGCACAGTATCAAGAGATATCAGTGTGGTGGGAAGGCTGACAAGTAATCCCCGTATTTATACTTGTCTCTGATCATCGAGCAATTTGAAAATGATAAAATATAGACTATTGAACTCTTCTCATAAATTGAGTGGTCAAACCAGTTTAGATGCTCAAAGATTACTTTGACTTTACCATGTATCAAATGATATCTATGGATATTCCCTTTTTAAGCCTCACTAGGAATCTATCTAATTAATTCTGGTTTTTTATTTTTTCATTTGTTTTATGTCATACTTTTAATTTATTGAGATAACATTGGTTTACAATGATGTGTAAATTTTAAAGTCTAGTTTAATACCTCTCCTATTTGGATACCCACCTCCCAACATTCCACTTGGCACTGCACAGTCAACCTCTGCATACCTTCCTTATTCCCTCTCTTTCCTTCTAGTAACCACCTTTCTGATGTCTGGATCTAAGGATTTATTTTGTTTGTCCATTTGCTTTTGTTTATGTTCCAGGAATAAGTCAAGATATATGGTATTTGTCTTTCTCTTTCTGGCTTAATTTACTTAGCATAATCCTCTCAAGTCCCATCCAAGTTGTATGGTCTATCCAAATGGCATGATTTCATCTCTTATAATAGCTGAGTACTATTCTATGGTATAAATATACTCTATCTGCAGCTTCATATGCTATTTCCATTTTTAATTTTTAGGAATGTTCACAGTGTTTGCCATAGTGGCTGTGCCAATTTACGTTCTCACCAGTAATAATTGAGGCTTTCCTTTTCTCCATGATTTTGCATTTGAAGAATCTTGATGGTCAGTGAGATCAAGCAACTTCCCTAGCCTCAGGCAGGAGTCGCATTTGTATACTCTCTTTCCTCCTCTGACTCTACAACCATTGTGTCAAATGCCATCCCCTATCTTCTCAAGAAGGAATCTTCACATCTGAGAAGTGAACAGCACAGGACCCTTCAACCCAGGAACGGAGGGAGAAAGTTGATCTGGAGGGTGAAAGTCTGAAGAAAAGCAGCAATAACAGTGTAGTAAATATATTAGTGTGACCTGAGCACAGCCAGGTGTGGCCCCCAAACGAGGTTGAAAAATGTAGGGCTTCAGTTTCCCAGGTAAAAGAAGAAATTTTGCCTATAGTTCAGTTTTAGCCTCCTGTTTATGGGTTCAAGTTTAAACATAATACCAATATCTACCAATATCCTATTTAACACACATAAATATAAGCACATAAATAGCAAATATATATATATACATATTCTGTGTTTGTACTACAAATTCTACTTTTCCAGTCAAATTCTGAATTATACAAAGCTAACAGACCACATAATCTTTGAAATTCAATCTTCTTGCCATTGAACAAAGCACCGTTCTGCAGGTCTTGAGTGTTTATATTCGCAGACTCATTCCTAAAGTAACCCTGGCATTGTTTTATGTGAGAACTGTGCAGATACAATTTGGATTCCAATTTCAATAAGCTTTATAATTATGTGTTGGTTACCTACATTATCTAATCTTCTATTATCTTACTTATAAGTCTTCTGGGACTATAAGAATTCAATGAGAGAACATATGTAGCAAATAAATGTACAAATACATGTTAGGTCCAAAATAACCTCAGAAAGATTTTAGCAACTTTCAAAATTATAATAAAATCAAGGCATAAATATTGCCATAAGCAGAATTGCTGGTGTATTCTGGTATATGTTGAAAGAATTTTAATATCCTTGTCAACTTATTCTAATTTAAGCATATTTAGAGATACTAATGATTCTTATTAAAAGTATCCATATTGAATGAATGGCATGCATTTAAAGGAGGTCACATAGTGTCATGTGAAAAATTTAGGCACCATTAAAGGATTTGAGTATTGATGAAAGTAAAACATCAATGGTTTCTTTGTTCATTAGGAAGTTAGTCCTTAGAAGATTCATAATAAAGTTCTGTTGAGTATGGATCTGGACACACTTTTATTTCCAACTTTTGTCTAGCTGACCTGCAGGAAACAGGGTGGATCTTGTTGTAGTAAATCAGTGGGGCATACTGGGGTCATGGAAGTGGTGTATAAACTATAGAGTGAATGGGACGGAGTAATTGGTGAAAAATGGGACAGAATTTATTGAAACATAGGTTCCTATGGGAGTGCCAAGAAGCACAGCAGAAAAGAAAAGAAAAAACATGTTTTAAGAAGAAAACAACAGATCTGATTTGTGCTGGTGGAAATTACCACAAGGTAATTTGCACAAATAAAAAATGTGTTGACTGCAGAGGATCCTGGGCTGACCTGGCTGCTCATACTTCCTAACTATATGTTAACATAGGTGTGTCTTTCCTCTAACCTTGGGGGGGTATCTTCCCACCAACATGCATAGCAGACACATATATGCACTTTTCAAGTGATGAATATGAGAAGTATTTCATTGGTCAGTATAGCCTCCAGTGAGCTTCTGGTCCTAGTTTAAGCCCACCACTGCAGGGTGGTGGAAGATTGGCCAAGACCACACTGGGATGCATTGGATAAACACTATTGAGGTAGGTGAACTAACTAAGCTCATTACTAGAGAATAGACTGATTCCCAAAACTGAGTCTCAATGTGATTTCTAGCTGACTTATGGAAAGGAAACAGAACCCAGTCATAGACTCACTGCTAAGGCTCAGTCTAGAGTGCAGAAGGACAAGAAAGAAGGCACCAAACTCTCATCTAATGGAGATGAGATAAAAGTGTACCAGAAAGGCAATTTCTGAGTCCTCTCTATTCTATTACTAGTACTATTCTATTACAAGTACTATTCTATTACTAGTACTACTCTATTCTATTCTATTCCATTCTATTACTAGTACTATTCTATTCTAGTACTTCGGACATGAAAATGTACCTGTCATTGAAAACTAGAATCTGAAAAATTGAAAAATAAATATCTGTGAAGAGGTTGTGGTCATTTATGGACAATCACAAGGCTATGAAAAATTGGTTAATGGGATGATTCCCAGAAGTGAACAATGACACTCTTCCTTTTGTTTTCAACAAGGTATTTTTTGAAGCCCATCTTTTTGAAGTCAAAACATTTTTTATATTTTTGGGGTTTTGTTGATTATTTAACTGAGTGCCCCCCAAATCAATTGCAAAATTGACACCTGGTGTTCCTATGAGAAAGAAGACTGTGATATGACTTTGATGGGAAAAAAATCATTCAAGCATGAGTTCTTAGGCTATGGCTTTGAATTAAATGTTAATGAATAAAAAATCTATATAAAATAAGACATCTTAAAACAGAAACACACATAAAACAGGGTTACCTATTGGTTTGAATAAAACATTGTGATAAGAAGCTTCCAGGAAATTAAGCATGTATGTCCCTTAAGAGAAAAAAGAAATCTATATTTACCAGTTGGGTGTTCACTGTGATTTTCTAAAACATAATTACCACTAAAATAATCATTGAGCATATGTTTAACAGTATTGGATGAAGGTGTATGAACAGAGTTTGAGGTCCGCTTGTTTGGGTATATTTCTCTTCTTGAGTCATTCTTCTCATTAGCTGACAATCAGCAACCCATAAAAACTCATAACCTCCATCCAGGACAGGGAGATGCCAGATCAGGCAGGAAAGTATACTTTGTAGGTAAAAATTTTAAAAATAATATTATTTGAACATCCCCATTCCTCAGGCAAAGAAAAGGCCCTCCCGTTGATCGTCGATTTGCTCGAGCGGGCCCAGTAACGTCTCCATTGGAGACTTTGTTGTTACTGTGTCTGGCATATCCAATACTCTCGGTAGCTTGCCGGGCTCCCCGAGAGGGGCGGAGGAATCGAACTCGGGTTGGCCACAGTTGGCCGCTTGTAAGGCTAACACCCTACCCGCTGTGCTATCGCTCAGGCAAAGAAAAACAACAAATTAATTATAACAGTTGCTATCCTTGCCTGTAATAATCTTCAGGATTATTACACGGCTTGATCATAAAAATAAAAAGAACTACTCCTAGCCCATGCTCTCTGCAGAGAGACTAACTCAAAGCAAACCAATTTCTGAAACCTCAGAAGAACCTATGACAAAGGAAGAAACAGCACCAACAACAAAAATAAACAAAAATGAAAAACCAACAAAAAGAAGAAACAATAAAAAAGAAGAAATTATGTCACATAAGGGTACTAGAAAAAACAGAGGGGCTACTCTCCCAGACCTCATGATCTGGGATGACTTTTGTCTAAAAGTCATTTTCATTTTTATCTCTACCAGGGTAGACACACATTTCAGTGACTCCTAGAAGTCCTTCCATGATCCTTCCCTGAAGACAATTTAGTAATGTCAGGAATGGAATCTGTCTTTTTTATGATCACATAAATAACAACCATTTGGGGCTGGCCTTGGCTGTTGTTCTCTCCAAATATTAAATTAACTCCTGTGGAAGAGAGTAAATTTAAAAGACATGGCTTGTTGTTTCTATAAAAATAGGGTGAAGCAGAGCAAGGTCTGCTCACCTGGGAATTGCAGGAGAGAAAGAAGTAGGCCAGAGTGGAGGAAGAAACCTTCATCTGACTTCTGCCCAAAGTTCTTTGACCAGACTTGGACTTCAATGTCCAATCTTAGATTGTAGGCTCTTGTCATTCTGATCAGGTTTGTTATCATCAACCATAAAGGTTACAGAATAATTTTTGTGACTTCTTGACTTAAGGTGGAAGCCCTAAATATTTTTTGTTATTGTGTATTCGGGCTGGAGCGATAGCACAGCGGTAGGGTGTTTGCCTTACAAGTGGCCAACATGGCCGACCTGAGTTCGATTCCTCCGCCCCTCTCGGAGAGCCCCGCAAGCTACTGAGAGTATCTCGCCCGCACGGCAGAGACTGGCAAGCTACCCGTGACATATTTGATATGCCAAACACAGTAACAACAAGTCTCATGATGAAGACGTTACTGGGCCCGCTCGAGCAAATCGATGAACAACGGGAGGACTGTGACCGTGATTGTGTATTCATGCATTTGATAAGTGACATTTAGCACCAACTATGGTCTTGGCACCATATTGGGCACTAGAGACAAAACCAAGAGTGAGGGATTGAGGCATTGCCCCTGCACTCAGAGCCACAACTGAGTCAAGGAATAAAGATATTGACCCCATCTAGTATGCAGATTCTTAATTGGTATTTAGGACATGAAGAAGGGCACCCAGCCCATTCTCAGATAATTAAGAAAATCTCACAGATTAAATGAAAGAAGCACTAAGAATCAGTGTGACTGACCAGGCAAGAGCCTACTGTCCACTTAACCAGGGGCTTAAAAAAAACCAGCTTGTATTCATTATTTGATTAGATTGACACCTAGCACAAGAGAAGGAGAGTGCTGGAAATTGTGAATGAAAAGGTTAACCAATGGTGCTGTGGAGATAGTACAGCAAATAAAACACTTGTCTTGCATACAGCTGACCCAGGTTCAGTCATAAAGATACCATACAGCCAGAAGAACTCTATTATTCGAGTTATTAACCCATCTAATATAATCTTTTTCCAACTGTGGCTCTCTCCCTCTCTGATCTTGTTCTATTTGTTTGACCCCTAGCATTGTGTTATGCCCCCTTATTTTCATCCATGGCCACCTTGGAATATCCTGGGAGACCACAGGAGAGCCATATGGCCCTCAGTTGAAAAGCACTTCTCTAATGGAGCCAAGATCAAAGGATTTGCCCCAAAGAGCAGGAAACTATTATGCAATGCCAACTAATAATTTTCATAGACTGCCTGCCACAAGAGTGAGTTTGTAGAATTTACCGGACTCCATTGCTTCTGGAAAGTGTGCCAGTGAATAGAATAGGAACAGCAGATTGGGCATGCAGCTGAATTATTTATTATCCACACTATAATAAATAAGTCAGTGAGAGGAATAAGTATATAAACAATTCAAATTTCCATCTTGATGGCTAGTTTAAGTTAACCTCTTGATTCATAATTTAAATTATTTCCTTCTCGGCCTCATTTGTAATCTACAACACAAAACCTGCTAAAATATCCACCCAGATATTTCCTCAAAGTGAAGCTTGTACATCATTTTCATAAGAATGTCATAATGGTGGATGGGGAGTAGGGGCAGCGCCAAAACTATCAGAAATGGTATTTAGGAAATTTAGGCTTTCATCAAAATTAAGACTCCACCTATTTAACTTCCCATTCTATACATTTCTCCTTGATATAGTCATAAAACCCAATCGTTTCCTCATTTTCCTATTTTATTTCCTTGGTGCAGTATCTCCCTCTCTTTAAAAGGTTGCTACATTGAAAGAGTACTCTTAATATCTTCAGATTTTTCTACATAATTAATTTCACTAAGAATTAACTCTCATCTCTATGTCACCACCATTAAACTGAACTTTTATTTCTTTTTTATAAGTGAAAAATTAAATTTTTTATAATTAGTGAAACACCATGAGGTACAGTTGTAGACTTACAACCTTCCGTGTTTGGGTTTTAGTTATACAATAATCAAGTACCCATCCCTCCACCAGTGCCCATTTTCCACCACTATGGATCCCAGTATCCCTCCCACCCCCATCCCCCCATCCCACTCTGCCTCTGTGGCAGGACATTCCCTTTTGCTCTCTTTCTCCTTTTGGGTGCTGTGGTTTGCAATAGAAGTATTGAGTGGCCATTGTGTTCGGTCTATAGTCTACTTTCAGCACGCGTCTCGCATCCTGAGCAGTCCTCCAAACATCCTTTAATTGGTATTCCCTTCTCTATCTGAGCTGTGTTTCCCCCCAGTATGTACTGCTGTCTTCCAAGCCGTGGAGCAGACCTCCTGGTACTTATCTCAACTATTCTTAGGTGTTCGTCTCCCATTCTGTTACTTTATATCCCCCAGATGAGTGCAGCCTTTCTATGTATGTCCCTCTCTTTCTGACTCATTTCACTTAGCATGATACTTTCCATATAGAACCACTTGTTTACAAATTTCATGGCTTCATCATTTCTAACTGCTGCATAGTATTCCATTGTGTAGCTGTATCAAAGTTTCTTTTGAACTTTTATTTCTTTGAGAAGCATTAAAACGTCATTCTCATATAAAAAGATCCATATTTTAAATGTTGACAGTCTAATTACATATGTGCACACACCTATATATATAAAATAATCACAGACTTTAAAGAATACATCTGCAGTTTGAATGAAGTATGCATTAGTGATTTGTAACATTGGATAATTATATGATGCTTTAAACTTTCTTGCCCTTTAACTGAATGTTTCCTTAGACTAGAAAATCTCCTGCTCATCTATCTTATCTCTTCTTAAAACTTACTTAAAGATGTATCATCAATGAACATGTTCCTTTTCCTTCTACAGCATTTTTTAGAATAAAGACTGTACAACATTCCTTCTGTACAACATCTATTTTCTTCACATTTTCACCTGAGTTTAAAAGACTATATATAGTTTTGGTGCAGGACTAGGGAATTATTTCTTCTGGTTTATGAATTTCAGAACCTTGTGCTTTATAAGTCAGTATATTCCTCTCTACAGAGAGTATCTCACCCACAGGGCAGAGCCTGGCAAGCTAGCCGTGGCATATTAGATATGCCCAAAACAGTAACAATAATGGGTCTCATTCCCCTAACCCTGAAAGAGCCTCCAATAAGACAGCATTGGGAAATATGAGTAAGGAGAGGCTGCTAAAATCTCCGGGCTGGGATGAATGGAGATGTTACTGGCGCCCACTCAGTATATCGATGAACAATGGGATGACAGTGATACAGTGATATTCCTCTCACGAACATCTGGAGATATGATACCTCTGATGCCTCCAGGTAGTAACATTACCTCTTATCATACATGGATGACGACCAATGAGTGTTTAATGGATAAAGGACAGTAATATAGAATGAATAATAAAATAGAATCTGTAAACACGGCATGAATTCACATTCTTAATAGCGTTGTAGAACCAAGTAACATTGTAGCTCTATACCAAGTAGCACCATGTTGCTACCAAGTAGCATGTACCAAGTAGCAAGTAGCATTGTAGAGCCAAGGGTCTATCCTTAAAACTATGATGCTGAACTGGGGGGAATAGTAAGATAAAATCAATAACACTATGTTGCTTGCTCCAATGTAGGGTAACATTAGGTTTGTTCTTCCTCTCTGGCCCCAGGGAGCTTGGGTTTATTGATTACTCCCATCTCTGTGTCTATCTATAAACTCTCTGTGTTTTGTTCCCCCAACTGTTTAATTACCTTTTTTTTTTCTGATCGGACTCTGTTGACCTGTAAATATTGTTTTTCTCTTTTCCTTATTGTACTTTGCATGATTAATTACTTCAGAGCTGTTGCCTTTTGTATGGGCACAGGAAAAGTTAAAAAAGACATGTTTTTGTAACATGAGAGTTATTTGACTCCAGATAATACTACCTCCAGGGCATCTGTTCTCTTGACTTAAGCCTCAGTTGCCCTCACTTCCTAGATCCCCAAAAGCTGGGTCCTGAGGAGGGCGCTGGACCCAGGGCAAGCTGTGAGCTATGAGCTACTTTGGCATTGAAATGGACCAGGCCAAAGTGCCATCAGTTAACTATAATTTAAGACCATGGTCATGGACAACTTCTGTCAAGATCCAAAAAGCAATAACTAGATTCGGACTCTGCTAGGGTTAGGAAAGATTATTCTGGCCTGAGCTCTGTAATCTGTAGCGAGATGTCCCCAGGAGAACTGCCCGACAAGCCTGAAATATATCTAAATATATCTCCTACTGTGTCTATGGGCCAAAGCGATAGCATAGCCGGTATGGTGTTTGCCTTGCAGGCGGAACCCTGGAGTTCGATTCCTATGCCCCTCTCGGAAAGCCCAGCAAGCTACCAAGAGTATTTCAACCCCACGGCAAAGCCTGGCAAGTTACCCATGGCTATTTGATATGCCAAAAACATGCCAAAAACAGTAACAACAAGTCTCACAATGGAGATGTTACTGGTACCGGCTTGAACAAATCTATGAACAAAAGGACAGTGCTACAGTGCTACTGTGTCCATACAAAATAACAAATACTAGGAAGTAGAATTAAGATGTTATTCAAGTCCAGTCTAAGGAGAGGAGAAATAGGCCTTAAATCCTTAAGTGATATTTTGCCCTCGAGGTCTGCAGGTGGTCAGGAAGGCTTTAAATATGCTGATTAGCTTCCTGAAAGAAAAGGTTAGAAAAAGAGGTGTGTGAGAAGAGGTTAGAGTTTAGGAGGTGTGATTAAAAGAGGTGGTTGAAGTGGAAGGGGGATTGAGGAGTTGTCCAGAGCAAGGCAAAGGAAACAGGAGACAGGAATGAAGGGCAGTGTGAGACTGGAATGGGGAATTTAGAGAGTCTGAAAAAGTGTGTGAGGAAAATGGAATAAACGGCAACTGATCACCAACCTGCCTGGCCCTCGTTCCTCCTTCGTTGGCCCATGGCAACGGCTGTCCCAGGTAGGGAAGTGGCTCGAGAGCACTGAAAGCGGGCAGTAAGAGAGAGGTGTTCAGGAGCCCAGCACCCCTAGAAGGTGTGCTGGAGGGCTTCCTGAACCCCAAAATAAGTTTATTTTTATTTTCATTTTATTTTTATCATTATCTATTTACTTGTTTCCTTTCTCTAACCCAACAATTCTCTCTGTAGTGTGATTTTGCAACCCCGAGAATATGTGGCAATATCTGAAGTCGTTGTTGATTGTCACAGTTGGGAGTACTAGTGGCATCTAGTGGGTAGAAGCTAGGGATGCTGCTAAACCTATTATAATCCACAGACTAATCCTCCACAACCAGTATTTATTCAGTCCAAAATGTCCATAGGGCCAAGACTAAGGACCTTAGTCTAAGAAAAAAATTTGCTTTTGCACTGCATTAGTAGACACTCAAAGACTGTTAAATTAATTGAGGTAATTTTTATAAAGACCCACAATTCAGAATAGAAAATGAGGTTTAGAGTTGGCAGCTTACATAACTGTTAGCATGCCCAGAGCACTGTCAAAGTGAAGCGGCCTACCTGACTCACCCCTTTCAAATTCTACAAAATATCCTCAACACTGCACAATTGCTTTGTATTATGTGTAATTGGTGAATGACCGTTAGAAATGAATTCAGACTAAATGGTACAATTGACATTGGAGAAAATGAACTGTGTTTTCCCCCATGATTTCAATGTGGAATTATAGTGTTTCCTTATATAAAAAATTGGTACCTTTTTATATAAATACAAGTTCTGTTGTTGTTGGGGGGGCACTCAAGCAATGATCAGAGGATCCAAGGGCCACTCCCACCAATTCAATTTAGGCTCTAAAATCATCAGCCAAGCAAGTATTGCCAGAGGTCAAACTCAATTCTGTATAGGCAAGACATGTGCCGCTAATGACCTAGCTATCTCCCTGACCCAAACCTGGTGCTCTCCATCTGGCACATAGGAAAATACAACAAGCACCACAATGATTGACTTTTATTGTGGTTTAATGATATTCCTACCAATAGATATACTGGTATCATAACTACTGGTCACTGTGAATATGACCTTATTTGGGAAGAGGATCCTTTCCCTATGCAATCAAACTAAGATGAGGCCTTACTAGATTCTAGATGGACTGGAGGGGGTTCCCTGAAAGCAGAAATATTTGAATCAGCAGTTAAAAGGCTCTGTGATGTCAGAGTGAAGACAGGAACTCTGCAGCTAGAAGCCAAGCACATCCAGGATTTACGGGATTCCTGGAAGCTGTAAAAGGCAAGAAAGAGAGAGAGTGAGTGAAAGAGAGAAAGAAGAAAAGTGCCCCCAATAAAGACAAGCTTGAGTGGGAGAGAAACTGGGAACATTGGTGGTGGGAAATGTACACTGATGAAAAGACTAGAGTTAAAACATTGAATGGCTGAAACCAAATCATGAACAACTTTTTAAATGTGTATCTCATGGTGACTTAATAAAAAGCAAAAAAATAAAAATAAAAAATATTTAATGCAAGGAAGTCGTCTTCCCAAAATGCTTCAGGGGAAACATGACTTGACGAAAAGCTTTAATTTGGAATTCAGGCCTCTGAAAATCTGAAAGAGTAATTCCTAATTGTTTAAAGTGACCCAGTTTGTGGCTTTTCATTACAATAACTCTGGGAAGCTAATATATTTACTAGACCCCTCTTAATACTTATAATCATTTCCATTTAATATCTGACAGCTCTCAAGTCTCCTATGGTGACGTCATTCACTGTGATCGGAGCAGGATTCAATTCAAGTATCCTGCTTCAAATAATGGTTGTAATTCCCCGGGTCATGGTTTTCTATCCCTGTACTTGAAATATAAAAATTTTCAGTTAAAGTTTTGCTGGTTCCCTTCATTTCTCTATGTGTGGTATGTACTGTTTTCAGTTTTTAGCGGAAACAATATTAATCTAAGTTTACCTGTTTAGTGACTATCCTGATAGACATTCATTTGAAATCTCCATACCTCTATCTTCTCATATTAAACTTAACCTGGTTCATTGGGAGCTGAATGACTGCGTCATAAGCAATTGTTTTCAAATCCAGCTTCAGTGAGCTTCCACAAGTTTCAGAGAGGACCTCAAGGTGAAATGGAAAGTCCCTGAGATTTCAGTCCATAGACCTGGGCTTGTGACCCTACTCAGCATTTCCTTGTCTGGACAACTCTATAGAACACGGGCTGCAGAGATAATACAGCAGGTACAGCGCTTGCCTTCAGTTCTCAGAACCCCATATAATCCCCCACACCCAGCAGGCGTGATCTCTGAGCACAGGGCCAGGAATAAGCTATGTGCACCACAGGGTGAGGCCCCAAACACAAACAAAAACATGAATGAGCATGGAAAGGAAACCCTTCTCGTAGATAGCACCACAATCTCCACCAGAGCATCCACTACCCTTCACCTCCATCCCAGTACCCCCCTTCAGTTTCTCCCCATTATCCCAAGTTGTAAGCAACCTACTGAGAGTTCTCAGGTTCTCTTTCCTTTGTATATCTTATTAGCATTTATGCTTCACTCCCTCATGCTTGTCCAACCTGCAGGCTGATCCAAGGACCATGAAAAAAAAACACAAAAATGTTCTTTGTATTAAAAGAAAACAAAACCATAACCTAAGTACTGTTAGTTCTAAGCCTAAAATGCCTTAAAAAATATAAACACGAGCACTAATCCCAGATGAAAAAACAAACTAGAGGAAAATCTCAGTTATTTGAACTTTCTCAACTGGGTAATGATGGCTTGAACACTTTAGTGCAAAAAAAGCACAAACTCCTCTGACCACAGACGGGCGGCCACAGCCTTATGCTTGGATCATCAGTAACAGCAGGAATCTCAGTGTGAAATATCACTGCCCTGGAAGACCCACTTAAGCAAACTCAGTCATTTTCTATATGATGCTGCTGTGAAGCCACTGGTATGTTTTACATCAGATGCACTCCTAATGAAATGTTGACAGTGAGTGTAAAACACCCCTCATGTCCACAGAGCTGTACCCAGAGAATCCATTTTTGAGGCTTCAGGAAGAAGCCCAAAGTTGTCATTGGTGGCTATGGGGTAACAACTGACTGGAGAAGGTACAGAGGGCAGCAGGCAGTGGAGAAGGGTGACAAGTGCTCATTATCTAAGAAAATGATGCTTCCCTGAAGCTAAATGAGATTAAAGTGTAGATTTTGGAATGAGACTAATATCGTACCAAATTTTGTCTCTTTATTTCCTCTAGGCAATGATGAAATTTTAAAACAGACATACTTTCCCCTAAGAGAGAGACAGAATAAGTCAGGCACATTGAGATTTTTTTAAATGCCTTTGTTGTTGCTAAAAAGTGTTGGCACCTCCTGGTTTAGAAGTGGCAATAAACTTGTTAATTTATATTCCTATCACCAAAGCTCAGAGCTTCCACTTGAAAACAGCGTCTGTCCTGTTGGGCTGAGGAGCAATCAAATTACAAACTCAGAATCAGTGAAATGCAAGAGATGTTTCTGGCTGAATAATGGCAATGGTAAGGGACAAAGAGAAACCAGCAGCAGAGGCAGAGTTAAGAACCAGGACCTGGAATGATAGTACCGCAGGTAGAACACTTGCCTTGTATATGACAGACCCATGTTCAATCCCCAACAATCCGTCTGTATGGTCCCTGAGCACCGCCGGAGTATTTATGAGTGCAGGGCCAGAAGAAACCCCTGAGCATTGCTGACTGTGGCACAAAAACAAAAAGCTGACCAAACTAACAACAACAACAGAAGAACCAGATAAGAGACACAGTTTGGCATGTCTGTAGTGTTGACCACTTTAGACAAGTTTTTCCTTTCAAGGCATAATTTCTTACACAGAAGACAGGGTTTCATGTAAATATATTACTGGACAGGCTGGAATGACATTGTGGCAACTTGTTATTATTAACAAACCCTCAATCCAAATGTCACAATGAAAATTACTTGGTCACATTTACCCTATATTCTAAAGCCGGGCCTGTGTAAGGCAGAACAGTCTTAGTTGTTCATGTCCTGTTCTTGTTCTCTCCTACCCAGTTCCACTGTAACTTTCTGACTTACAAGGAAACAATGAATAGAGATGAAGAAGGACAAAACAAATAGCAGAGCATGAATTATTTGATGGAAACTGCTCTTCCTGTTAGATGAGGGTGCACTTGTTTGTAGACATTTCTCTGGATGCTGGAGACCTATCTCCTGGGTGATAATCTTTGTAAGTAGTTCCTTTGCTGCAAACAATTACCTCTCCTTTCTCAGACTACTTCCAAAATGATTCTGGTGACTCAGCTCACTCAAGTTCTTTGCTAGGATTCTCCTAGCTGTTCCTCTGTGGTGGTGTCCCACATATTCCACGGGACAAAAAACATGCAGCCTTCCATTCTTCCTCTACTCGGGGATCCAGGGTAGACCACCTCTCTTTTCGTCCTGCCAAATAGACCAACAGCTATGTCTGGATTTCATTAGTCGTTGATAAGAGGACTAGGTAAGTCCACACTTCAGGTCTAATAATTCCTGAACACAGTCTAAAATAAGGATCAAAGGATCAAAGTTGGAGGAAGGAAAGAGTTGTGATGTGTGTGTGGTGGGGGAGGGGTGGCAAGGGAGTGGGTTGAGGGTGGCACATAGTACTCCAACCCTCAGTCCAGGAAAAACTGTTCTCAACCCTTAAATCCTAACCTCTTCAGAGGTTGGAATGGATGGTTTACAATGGTGACAGAGTAGATTCTAGCCTCTCAGCGGGCCCTACATGTGCGTTCCAACACTCCACTCCTGGCTATGACTATTCTTGGCAGACTGCATTAAGTTTTGATTTCTTAGCCAAAATGGAGTCAAAGGATCTCATATTAACACCCTGATACATGTGCATAATTAAATAGTTGTAAAGTAAATAATTTAGGAGAAAAGCTTTTGGTTTCCCAAGCAAACATGAAACAAATCAGTTCCTTTCTAGTGCCTTGTTATTCCTGCACAATTAAATAATCAAAGAATTCATAATTTAGAAAACAACCCAGAGAAGAAAGATCAGTTATACACACATTACTCCTACTCAATACACACACATACACATGTAGGTACATAAACAGCCAAAATATATGAAAGTTCCTGACAAATCTTGAAATTTTGAGATTTTTAAATTCAGAAAGAATAAAGTAATAATCAGTAAGAGTCCAAATAAGACAGATGAATACAGTATATACAGAGCCTAAATATGGTTTCCAAATGTCTGTGTTTTTTAATGCCTATAAGAAATTTTATTTCGTATTTTGGCAGAAATAGAAAGTCTGTTGAACTGGGAATTAGAATTGGGTCAGATTTTGCTTTCTATAAAAATGCACTGCTGTTGCATTACCAAGTAATAATCTTTTAAGGCTCAGTGGCTGCCATAGTTACATTGGACTAGGAGAAATATAAATTAATGCAGGCCACATACTATTGAGGTGAAAGAGACCTGAACTGCTAAGAGTAAGTCAGACTATTTGGGGGACCAGACATAGATTACACAATTCTAACTTTAGTTTCAGTCCCAATACCCCCTTACCAGTCTCTGGGTCTTATTTGCAGAGTGACTCCATTATTTTTAATACCATATTTTCACAGTTTAGGCAGATATTATTTTATTGCACTTCACTTTATCACACTTTGAAGATACTACAAGTTTTGAAAATTAAAGGTTTGTGACAACCATGTACAGTTAAAGGCATTGAAGCTGTTTTCCCAATAGTGCATGTTCACTTTCTGTCTCTGTTATATTTAATTCAGGTTCATACTTTGTTTTTTTTTATACATACTGCTACTGTACACTTAACAGATGACAGTATATGGTGAACATGATCTCCATATGCATGAGGAAAAGAAAAATAACTCATGTAACTTACTGCAATATTCACTGTATTCAATTTATCTCAGTGGTCTGGAACCCAATCAGTCAGCAAGATCTCCAAGTCAGTTTGCCCTGGTTCTCTGCCCTGGATATTCTGATTCAGTTTCTTCTTGAAAGTTTGATATTTTATTCGTGACACCAGATGCATGTGAATTTTCCATAGCAACAAGAAGTTCTCCAGTTCTTTGAGAACAGAGTGTCCAATGATTGTGTTCAATTCTGTTACTAGCTCTCCAGTGTTGGTGCAAATCCCAAGATATAAAGCTCAATACAATAAGACTGCCTCACTTCAAATCCCAGCTCCAAACAGGGACCTGGAGCTATCCACACTTTTCCTTGAGCCATCCAAAATACTTAGGGGTTCCCAGACCTCCCTTTTCAAGGTTGATAATTCATTAAGACTTACAGGACTCAGGCAATGTTTTATGTAAAAGATACCACTCAGCAAAAGTCAAATGTAAGAGACACAGGGGTAGGGACAACTGTTTTCCAGCTCTCTCTGGTTACAACACCCTCCCAATACATCCAAGTATTCACTTGACCAGGAATTTCCTTATCCTGTCTTTTTGTTTGTTTGTTTGTTTGTTTGTCTGAAATTTCTATAACCTTGCTCTGAATGGAGAAGGGCAAGGCCTCAAACCATTTCATAATGTTATTGCAAGCACTGTATCCCTATTATGTCTTTAGGAATTTTTCTCAAGCTTTAATTACATAGGCACAGTCCATTGATTTATTGGTTATTGGTGATTGAACTCAATTCAAAGCCCTCCACTCTATTCAGATCAGGGGTCAGGGCTGAAAGTTCTAACCTTTTGTTCATCAGATGGGTTTTTTGGAAACTGGGCCCCACTCACATTGAAGCTGTAGTCATCTTATTAGCATAAGCTATTTGTCAAAAGTGGCTTATTATGAATAATAAAAGAAGCTATTATCATTCTGGAAAGTCATTATTGAAGACAAAGGCAAATATGTGCTTATTTATTGCATCACACATGTTCACATAGCCAGCCTCCTCCCCTATAAAGTCCCACCCTCTTCCCCTGTTCAACAAATTTTATGTGTTACTCAGAAGAATTTTCACTTCTCTGAATTTGTCGTGTACTCTCCAGATCACTTTTGTCAGAGTCTATTGAACTTCTTCACTTGCTTTGATCATCAAATCCAACTCTTCCCTTGGAGTCCAATTGTCACCATAGGTAAAGCCTGAGGCTAATGCCTTTGTTCTAATTGGAGGCTCTGAGAGTAGCACAGAAAACTATTTTCTATGTAGTCTTTCTTCTTCTAAATGATGCTCTCTCACAATCTTAGTAAGATGTGCAATTAAAAAATTCTTCTCAATTTAATGATGACAAATCCTTGATCTTTGTAATCTCAATTACAAAATTGAGATTATAAGAACTCCATAGGAATCAGTGATTATAGGTCTTAACGTCTACCCCAAAAATCAGTTAGAAGACATTAGTTAGAAAAGATGTATGTACAGCTTTATTCATTGCAGTAAAAAGTTGTATTGCAACACAATAGAGAGACTGTGGAAACAACTCAGGTGTTTTAATGACAGATGAATGGAAAAAGAAGTTTATTTTTACACAATGGAATAGTATACAGTTGTAAGTAAATATATAAGCATGAATTTTTCAGCAATGTAGATGTAACTGGAGGGTATCATGTCAAGCTAAATAAGTCTAAAGAAGAAAGACTAATTTTATCTCACTAATCTGTGACATAAAAAGATAAAACAAGAAAATATAAACATCAAACAATGACAAACACTTGCTTTGGATTACAAAACTCAAATTACCAAGCAGTAGAAGTAGGAGTAGGGAGAAATGAAGAGGAAGAAGAGAAGTAATATAAGAATTAAGACAGGTATCGTGCACTTTGGTAGTGCTGAGGTACAGTAAATTTGTACATCAATACCATAAATATTAAAACCATGTTGCCTAAACCTTAACATTTTTATTAAATACATAAAAATAAAACAACCATGCTGAGAAATACGAAAACTGAGTTTACCATACAGTGGCAAGATGCTGCTCTGTCTAACATTCATTGATTTAAAGAAGGCCTTTGATTCTGTTGGAATGGAAGCCGTCATCGAAGCCCTAACCAAACAGGGCGTTCAAACTCAATACATCAGGATCCTCCATGAGCTGTATTACGGATTCACTACCAGGATCTTACCGTTCTACAAAGAAGTGATCATAGATGTCAAGAGAGGGGTTCGGCAGGGTGATACCATTTCACCAAAACTCTTTTATTTTTTTGTAGGAGTACTGCTATTTATTCAGTCACTGATTAGCTAATTGAATTACACTGAAACTCTTTAATGCCACCCTTGAGAACATCATGTGGTGACTGGAATGGGAAGAAATGGGAGTGAAGATAGACAGTCGGCAACTACACCACCTCCGCTTTGCTGATGACATCGTTCTAATAACACGAAGTATTAGATCACTTAATCACTTAATCACTTAACTTCCCGTTAGTCGTCGATTTGCTCGAGCGGGCGCCAGTAACGTCTCCATTTGTCCCTGTCGCGTGCTAGTGTAGCCCAATGGCATCTCTTCGCTCCGGGAACATGGAGGGCCTCAAACCGATCGTTCATGACCTTGACAAAGAAGTCTGACCATCTGGTAGGTGGGCGGCCACGCGGTCTCTTGACATCCCGTGGAATCCAATCAGTAACAGCTCTAGTCCAACGGTCGTCTTTAAATCTCATTACGTGACCAGCCCATCTGATTTTCGACACCTTGGCAAATGAGACAGCGTCCCTGATCCTTGATCGTCGACGGATGTCAGAACTCCGGATTCGTTCTCTCATTTGAGTGAAACGTGATATTCCAAGCATAGCTCTTTCTATTCTTCTTTGGGAGACCTGAATGGCGTTCTCATCTTGTTTGCGTAGGGCCCAGGTCTCTGAGGCATATGTTAATGCAGGAAGAACAGTGGAATCAAAGAGATGTGCCCGGAGCCGGAGGTTCTTCGTCCTCTTAGCTATTTCTTCGACGTTCTTGAAGGCGTTCCAAGCCACTCTCTTCCTCCTGCGCAGCTCGGGTGCCAGGTCATTTGTCATGTTGACCTCTCGACCTAGGTACACATAGCTGTTGCATTCGGAGATGGTCGTTCCATTGAGAGCGAATGGGGCGTCAGGAACAAGGCTGTTTCTCATAAACATTGTCTTCGTAAGATTCAGCTGTAGTCCTACCTTTCCACACTCACGGTCAAAGTCGGCCAGCATTTGTGCCGCTTGGCTGATGTTTGGTGTTATTAAAACAATGTCATCAGCAAAGCGGAGGTGGTGTAGTTGCCGACCATCTATCTTCACTCCCATTCCTTCCCATTCCAGTCGTCGCATGATGTTCTCGAGGGTGGCACTGAAGAGTTTTGGTGAAATGGTATCACCCTGCCGTATTAGATAGCGGCACAAATGCTTGCCAACTTCAACCATGAGTGTGGAAAGCTGAATCTCATAAAGACAATGTTTATGAGAAACAGTCTCGTTCCTGAAGTTCAATTTGCTCTCAACGGAACGACCATCTCTGAATGCAACAGTTAAGTGTACCTAGGTCGAGAAGTCAACATGACGAATGACCTGGCACCTGAGTTGCACAGGAGGAAGAGAGCGGCTTGGAATGCCTTCAAGAGCGTCAAAGAAATAGCTAACAGGATGAAGAACCTCTGGCTCCAGGCACATCTCTTTTATTCCACTGTTCTTTCTGCATTAACATACACCTCAGAGACCTGGGCCCTATGAAAACAAGATGAGAACGCTATTCGGGTCTCCCAAAGAAGAATCGAAAGAGCTGTGCTTGGAGTATCATGCTTCACTCAAATGAGAGAAAGAATCTGGAGTTCCCATCTCCGTCAATGGTCAAGAATCAGGGATGCTGTCTCATTTGCCAAAGCATCAAAAATCAGATGGGTGGGACATGTAATGAGATTTAGAGACGACCACTGGACTAGAGCCATTACCAACTGGATTCCACAGGATCTCAAAAGATCGTGTGGCCGCCCACTTAGTAGATGGTCAGACTTCTTCATTAAAACCCTGAATGATCGGTTTGAGGCTCTTTGTGTTCCTAGAACGAACAGACACCATTAGGCTACTCTAGCACACGGCAGGGACGAATGGAGACGTTACTGGTGCACGCTCGAGCAAATCAATAAGTAACCGTATGTCAAGTGATCAAGTGACCATACAGTGGTGAGGGTGCAAGTTGGGGGAGGGAAGGAAGAGGAAGACAATGTGACATAAAAACAGTGCTGGTGTCTAGGGCACTTTGGTGTCAGTGATGGGGAAAACCATTCACTCTTCTGCAACCATATTATCTAAATTATAGTCAAAATGAATGAATATTTAAGGTGTTGTTCAGTAAAAACATAAATTAAAATATAAAACTATCTCACACAGAACAATTAAAGAACCTTGGCCTTTAATATACATAGGTTGTTTTGATTTTATGTGTATGTTTGTGGGGAGCTTTCCAAGAAATAGTCAGGGGACATGGGGCCACTCCCAGTAATTCTCAGCCAACCAGACAAGATGGTTCATTCCAGGGTTTGATAATGCAGTGTTGCTTCAGCCCAGCAGTGCTGAGGCCCCCAGGATCACCCTGTCCATGATACTTGGAGTGACATGTGGTGGCAGGTATAGAACTTGGAGCCTGGCAAGTGAGCTTGCAAGCCAATGCAAGATATGCACCTCAGTCCTGAGCTATGGTCCCCAACCCTCGATATCCATGTTATCAAGATTTATTTAAAAATTGATTAGGCAAAACAAGCATCTCATAAGAATAATGGTTTCTGTGTACTCTGAAATAAATTTTTTGGAGGTTGACTTCATTCTTTGTTCTTCTTGAGATTTTCTTGTTATGATGACATGTTTGAAAAGGTTAATTGCAATAAACATCTCTTGCTGTTTTCTTTCCCTGGAAGAACAGTCATTATCACTACTACTGACCACTAAGTGCATTAATTTCTACTACTGTTGCACCATGATTTCCCCATCACTCTTGCTTTGAACCATTGCCTTTCACACAGCTCTTGATCATTTGGGCCTTCCTATAATGACCTCGAAGATTTCAGTTATTGCACTTATATATAGTGTTTTTCATAAGAAACTATTATTTCCTGGATCATTTGATGGACTTAATGAACTTATTAAAAATTAAAACCTTCATGGTTCATAAGTTTTTAATTGGGACAAATAGAAAAGCAGTAATCTAAGACCCCCCTTCATTTCACTTTAGCTAACATGTGTTTAATGCCTTCCTGAGCTCCCTGCTCTGTGCCCATTGTCTCATTTATCTCACCCAGCAACCCTACTGGGAAGTCTTAAAAATGGAAAAGTGAGGTCAAAAAGGTTAAGTTCCTTTGCAAATATCAGTGTTAGGGCTGCAGTGTCATTATTCAGCCCAAGTAGGTCTGACATTAGGGTCTACATGCTTTCCACTGAAATCAGCAGCCTCAGATAAAACAAAAAATAAAATTAACAACTGTGGTTAAGAGCCGAGTCTAGAGCTGGCTGTTCAGAGGCTCCCAAGCACTGTATCACCTGGGTCATGTTTCTTTGTCCCAATTATATCTTTGTGTACTAGGCTGTGAACTGGCAATAATCACAATGGTGACCCCACTAGATTGCTGTGAGATTTCAACCATGCACAGAGAGCTTTAGAGGGGAACCTGCATACACAGAAAGCATTTATTACATGCACCTGTTGTTCTTATCATGCCTTCCCAACATCACCATAGGCTGATCAAATAAGCTCTATGCACCAAAAGAATCTCATTATCCACTTTAAAGTGTCTCAGGAATCAATATACCTTCTAGAACTCTTTCATATGAAAATCACAGCAAATGTGATTTTCAGTTTTCTTATCTCAAACTTTCATTTATTTTGATACCTCTTGAATTTCTCCTCTAATTCCTTTAAAAATCTTATCAGATGAAAATCCTGTCACTGTCACTGTCTTCCCATTGTTCATCGATTTGCTCTACCGGACTCAGTAACGTCTCCATTATGAGACTTGTTGTTACTGTGTTTGGCATATTGAATATGTCACGGGTAACTTCCATTTTTTTTCTTTTCACCTATGATGAAAATTTTCACATATCTTCTCTCTCCCTTCTCTACACTCCTATCCTGCCCCAAAGTCAATGATCTGAAACATTTATTTTACTGATCCCCTTGGAGAAGATGCTACCACTCATTGAACGCCTTCCTGAGCCCACACTTTACCTTCTCACCCTTCTAGCTAAATTAATGTGTCTCCTCCAAGCTCCTACCATCCTTCAGGGCAACATTACCCATTGTCTTGTAAATGTTCGTAATTGTATCTCTCCTTTCATTAAGAGAGCAAGCTCACTGTATTCAAAATGTCAGTGTTTCCCAGAATACTGTCTCCAATGGAGATACATCTTCTTCACTCCAGGAAAGTGCTTATAACAGCCTACTTGATGGCACCACAAGGTTATTATTTCAGGGCTGCTTGAAATCCTGCCTACATTTTCAGTCAAACTCATGACTCCCTCACCGATGAGTCTAATAGTCCACTGAATTTCCCTGGTTTAGCAAATGATTTCTCTACTTACAGACCCCAAGACAGGGATTCAATGGAAAGTCTTTTATTTGGGTGATTCAGGGAACAACAGTAAAGATAGATAGATAGCACAGAAAGAAGAAAATGCTAAACAGCAAATTATTATTACTTTGGGGGTGGGGGTGGTCACACCCGGCGATGCACAGAGATTACTCCGGACTTTGCACTCAGGAATTACTCCTGGCGATGCTCAGGAAACATACGAGATTCTGGGTATCGACCATGGGTTGGCGGCATGCAAAGCAAATGCTCTACCCGCTGTACTATTGCTCCAGCCCTAAACAGCATATTATTGACTAGGTTTTGTCAGTAAACATTAAATAAGTGTATTTTAATCCTATGGAAAACACGAACACATGTTTCACTATGATCTCATGCATATGCCGTGGGATAACCAGTATTTATATGCCAGCTCCCCAAAACCATTTACTGGCCACTATTCCTGAAGATATAAATTCCCCCAAGACATTTAGTCTCCTCCATGTTCTTGCAGCATGCAAGAACAACCCAGCCTCCTCTGTGGTTCCCCAAGCACCACCAGGAGCTATCCCTGAGCGTAGAGCCAGGAGTGAGCTTTGAGCACTACCTGTTGTGGTTCCAAAACAAACGAAAATTTTTTTGAATATTATACTGGTGCTAAATTGATGGTTAATAATCTAAACCGCCCTCATAGATCATAATGCATTAGGAAGATAAGTTCTCTAGCAATTTTAACCTAAAAGCCAAGGAAGTCAAAGGAAACGGATATCCCTTACCTTAACAGAAGGGTTCCTAGAGACTGTAATATTGGAATCCTGTGTTTCCTATATTAAAACCCTGTGTGAAAGAAAGAATTATTTATACTTTTCAAAATAGCTCTTGATATGATTCACAAATAGTACAATTATAATACGAATAATAAGCAAAGCACACTTTTGAACCTAATCAGGTGCCCCTCCTGCCTCTTGGACACCATTTACCCTGCTCTCCCACTTGCAGTCCCCACCAGTATAGACACAAATCTCACGGACATGTTGCTCTTTGGGGCCTGAAACAACTTTTAAAGCCAAGTATTTTTTTTTTGGAATTCTTCAATACTGACCAGTACTGCTTCCATATTCTCCCCGAAGCTCCTTGTCAAAACAGATTCCCTCATGTTCCTATCTTCACTTGGGCCTGGGCTTGTGACTCACACTGAAGCTAAAAAGGGGAGCAAATTTCTCCAAAACACAAAACCTGGTTCATAGAGACATCCAGTAACTATAGGCTATGCAATGGCTGGCTAGGCAGATTGATGGATGAACAAGTGGTTGTATTGAAAAATCATTCTTATCTAAAACACTAAAAATCAGAATGGAAAGCAAGACTGACATTGTGCAGGAAATATAGACTGTGCAGGAAATATAGACTGACATTGTGCAGGAATATAGAAAATCAAATATTTCAATCACCACCCATTCATTAATTTTACTCTTGGTTAGAAACCCTATCCACAGACCATGTATGACTCCTCTGGGTAAATTTTTAACACATATTAAAGTCTACAGGTGTTAGCTCCAACCTCAGTTTTGACTCTGAAATTGAATTCCAAAGTTTCTAATTCCTCTCCCATGATATTTATTCACTCATTTGAAGTTTCAATAATTATTTATTATATGCCAGCTATAAACGAGGTACTTGAGAAACTTGACAGTGTGGTTTCAAAAGAATTCTTAATAAAGGAAAAGAAATGTTGGGAGGTGGGGGGAGAGAAATCATTCGGGTATTGTAAGTTAGGTGGGTAGATTCTGGAGGAAACTACTGCAAGCAAGGTGGATTGAAAATAATATTTTACCTGCTATAACCAATGAAAGACTTTAGACAGAGAATGTGAAGAAGAATCTGACTCATGTGGAAAACTATAGCAGAGCCCTCTTGAGTAAAAATAAGTTAAAGGTCCTGAGACAAGCTCAGGATCATAGCTCAGTGACCTTCCCAATAAAATGGGACTATGATTCCATCAATTACACAATTGGACAGGAGGAAAAGTTCAAAGCATTGAGTACATATTTTTTTTTGCATATTTTACTGCAATAACCAAGGGAGGCCTTTAGACAGAGATATGAAGACGAACCCCTACCCAATCATCAAAATGAAAATAAATAAATAAAAGAAGTGGTTCTGGTAAGGTCCTAGGACGGGACTCTGCAGGAGCTGGGAGAAGTCTGGGAGGTTCCTGGGTGCATCATAAAAATGGCCAGGGGCAGGGGAGAAAAAATGAATAAAATTAAAATAGTGAAGTAGAGATGATGTTAAGCTTCTCATCTGTCTTGACAGGTTTCCATGAGGGAAAGAGAGCAAGCTCATGATGAGTCCCCCCAAATGTCAATGCTCTTATTATTACCATGACTTAATTTATTCAAAAGAAAAACTAAAATATGGGTGCCTACTTATTTAATTGGTCCACAGCAAGATGAAAAAAGCTATTTAGGAGAAAGAGATACTCCAAATAAAAGTCTATTTGGAAGGAAGAGATATGACATTTAAAAATAGAAGTTTGAACCAATTCATTAAGAGGGTACACAAAATTCATTAAGAAAATTCACAAAAGCCACAGGCGCTCTGGGGCATCAGTGGGGAAACCAGTGTTTAGGCATGCTTCTGAAAGTCCCAGGAAATTGTCTTATAAAAGTTAATTTTCTTAATGCCAGTGAGTCATGCAGAAGATCAAATTATATTTAGTGTGTTATGCTAAAAAGATCAGTAAACTATATAACCCATTATAAAAAAAAATCCCCATCTAAAATATTAAAGTAAAATATTCAATATTTCGAAGAATACTTCCTCAAATACCTGGAAAAAGCAGTAGCCTTAGAATTCTAAGTTTTTTTTTTATTGTAGCAGAATAAATTCACTTGCATTTAAAATATGAAAGGCACGTTTCCATCCATTACCTCCTCTGATGCTCATAAAAATTCTCAGAGAGAAGCAATTACCCCTAATGACAGAGACATAAAATTTTATAGGCCCAGAAATGTAAAGTGATTTGTTTCAGGTCACACAGCAGAATGGATCAAGATTCAAGACTGTAAATGTACAAGAAGTCCGCCTACCTCGCCTACCTCAGATCCTCTTCACTGCTCTGATGCCCCTCATTCTGCCTGCTTAACAAAGTTACCTGTAGGGGAAAGTTTAAGACCTAGAAATGTAATCCAGTTCTAAAACAGATACCTGCTGTGTGATCTATTATAATCTAAATAAGTGATGGCTAACCATCTTCATTTACATGCTCATTGTAATGACAATTTACTGACCTTCAAGGGATTTGTGTTGAACTTAGAAAGATTCAACTGGAGAGAAATTTGAATTTGAGTCACAATGTCTGCCAGGAGCAGAGACTTGCTACTATTGGCATGTGTGCCTCATATCTGTCATTACTGGGCTAACCATTACACAGTCAATCAATTTCCTTCCAAATATCATGCCTGCTGACAATATCTATGCAGAAATGTATGAATCATGAATAAAGGATGGATGGAAATTGATGTACAGGGCAATATTTACACATACTAACCTGCTGTCGATTAGTCAATACCAGTTCACGGTCACGGACCTCCCGTTATTCATTGATTTGCTCAAGCGGGCCCAGTAACATCTCCAATGTGAGACTTGTTGTTACCGTGTTTGGCATATTGAATACGTCATGGATAGCTCACCAGGCTTTGCCGTGTGGGCGAGATACTCTCGTTAGCTTGCTGGGCTCTCCGAGAGGGGTGGAGGAATCGAACTCGGGTCGGCCATGTTGGCTGCATGCAAGGCAAACGCCCTACCCGCTGTGCTATTGCTCCAGCTCAGTCAATACCAGAAAGAAGCTTTTTGTATCATAACATTTTCAAGTATTGATACTGGGGCAGGAAGATAAATAAAGGCCCACCTTTGCATTGGAAAGTAATAAAACCAATAGCTCCAAGACTGCAAAAGTCCCACCTTGTGAACACAGGAATTAAGCTCTAACAAGACCTTCACCCGGCACTAGCAGAAGAACTTGAGGAGGATGGACCCCTCCCTGAAGAAAGGACAAATCAGCTGAGACAAAGATTGCTATATAAGAAAAACCTACAGACAAAACTTATAAAACTTACAAAGACTTCCATTTGACTTAGGCTGCAATGAGGAATTGCTCTTTGCTGGAAACGTCAGTCTTAGAACTTGAAAAGTCAGTCTTAGACCTTGCCCGGACCTTTCTTGGATCCTTTGCCTTTCTAAAGAAAGAATTTCTGAAGGAGATAAGGTAAAATCTGAAATAAAATCATATTTTATTTGGAGGTTTTTTTTTTCTTTTTTGGTCACATCCAGCAATGCACAGGGGTTATTTCTGGCTTTGCACTCAGGAATTACTCCTGGCAGTACTCAGGGGACCATATGGGATGTTGGGAATTGAACCCAGGTCTGATTCATGCAAGGCAAACAACCTATCTGCTGTGCTATCGCTCCAGCCCCCTATTTGGAGGGTTTTGAGGAAGGGGAAAGAGGGAGAGAAAGCAAGAGAGTAACATGCTCAAGAGAGAACACAGTCTTCTTCAGAGGTGGAGAAGCCACCTGCACACATCCCAGCACTAGATATAAAAGCATGAAAACACACATCTCAAGAAGATAAATGTTGGAGAACCACATATGCTCCAGAACCACATGTGTTTGGCCACGATACATGGACACAAGCAGCACATGGGTTCGAGCAGCATGTGTACATGCTTCCTTTGTTCAAGTTGACTTTTTTTTTTTGCTAGGAAAATATTTTTTTTAAATTTTTTTTTTATTAGTGAAACGCCATGAGGTACAGTTGTAGATTTACAATTTTTTGTGCTTGGGTTTGATTATACAATGATCAGATACCCATCCCTCCACCAGTGCCCATTTTCCACCACCATGGATAATATCCCCCCCCACCCCCATTCCCCCATCCCCCCCTGCCTCTGTGGCAGGGCAATCCCCTGTGTTCTCTCTCTCCTTTTGGGTGTTGTGGTCTGCAAAAGAGGCATTGAGTAGCAAACATGTTCAGTCCATAGTCCACTTTCGACATGCATCTCCCCTCCTGGGACAATCCTCCAAACACCCTTTATTTGGTGTTCCCTTCTCTATCTGAGCTGCCCTTTCCTCTAGAATGCCCAACTGGTCACTAAGCTATGGAGTAATCCTCCTGGTGCTGATCTCAGCTATTCTTGGGTATTAATCTCATATTTTGTTACTTTATATCCCCCAGATGAATGCAATCTTTCTATGTCTATCCCTCTCTTTCTGACTCATTTCGCTTAGCATGATACTTTCCATATTGTACCACTTGTATGTAAATTTCATGACTTCATCTTTTCTAAGAGCTACATAGTACTCCATTGTGTAGATGTACCAAAGTTTCTTTAACCAGTCATCTGTTCTTGGGCATTCAGGTTTCTTCCAGTTTCTGGCTATTGTAAAGAGTGCTGCAATGAACAAACAAGTGCAGATGTCACTTCGACTTTTATAGGGATTCTCATGGAACGCTTTCTGCCTAGGTAAGAATCCACTGCTAGGGTGGTTGCCAAGAGCATAGAGTTGGGATTAGTACATGGTCTTTGAAAATCCTTTCTTTACATTCCTTCCTGCTAGAGATTGTCTTGGAGGGGGTCCAGGCTTCTCTGGTCTGTGCTGGTGCCAGGTAAAGGTCTTATCAGGCTTTTGTTAGTTCCTGGGTCAACAAGGTTGTTCCTGACAGCCTTAGGGCTAGTTGGTTTTATCACTCAAAAGGAATTCCATAGCTACATATGTGGGCTCTTCTCTGTCCACCTACCTTTCTCAAAATTATTCCTGCAGATGTGGGGTCCCCAGGATCAAACCAGGGTCAGCTGCATGAAAGCCAAAAACCCTGAGCAGCTGTACTATCTCTCTGCCACCTAAAACACTTAAGAAATGTATGCTATGGCAGGGCACTCCTTTTTGTTCTCTCTCTCCTTTTGGGTGCTGTGGTTTGCAAAAGAGGAATTGAGTGGCAATCATGTTCGGTCTATAGTCTACTTTCAGCATGTATCTCCTATCCTGCGCGGATCTTCCCAACACTCTTTATTTGGCGCTCCCTTCTCTATCTGAGCTGCCTTTACCCCTAGAGTGTGTGGCTGGCCTCCAAGACATGGAGTAAACCTCCTGGTATTTATCTCTGCGGATCAGTGGTGGTGGAGAATGGGCACTGGTGGAGGGATGGGTACTCAATCATTGTATAACTTAAACCCAAGCACAAAAATTTGTAGTCTACAACTGTACCTCATGGTGTTTAACTAATAAAAATTAAAAAAAAAAGAAATGTATGCTAGATTTATTAAAAGATTAAAGGCAAGGATTAGATAGCATGGGGAGTAGTTTGATCCTTGGCACCACTTCACCACTTGTCCTCCCTACTACCTACCAATAGCATCACCAGGTATCACCCTTGAGGCCCTGGGATGTTCCCTGTGGTCCCAGCAAGACAGTGCTTGAGTGGCTCCAAATCCTCAGACTCTAGCATTGAGTCATCTGCCTGATTAAGCAAGTATTGGGAGGCCCTCCAAAGTTATCTAAGTTATAGTTCTTAATATTGCTTTTCTATGTCTTCATTTTAACTGTGCTTCAAGCGCAGAGGTACTCATTAATATTCATTATTAAAGCACCCATGAAGATACAGAAAAAGAAAACTTCCAAAATGTCTTTGAAAACTAAAGATAGCTGACAGCTATTCACAGAGGACTTGGAAATTTTCATTAGCACCAAGTGAAACTGGTTACTATTGTGCTTAGCACCTAAGCAAATGTTGCCATATAAAGCAGCATAGGGGTGTCAGGGAACTAGAGAAGAGACTACCATGCCCCGTGCCTGTTGGATATCACCGCCTGGTGGGAATGAAAACAGACAAGGATGATTACAAATGGAAATATATCTGTATTTAGAGACATTTCTCTCTTTAAAAACAAAACAAAACAATCATCATAAGGTGGGACTGATCCACACAATTGACTTGGGTGTGGGTTTAAGAATGAAGGTTGTTCAGACCACATCGATTTCAGAGTGAAGAAGGTCATAAGAGACAGTGAAGGCCATTTCTTATTGATCAAAGGATCTGTACGAGAGGAAGAACTTACAATAATAAATGTATATGCACCTAATGAGAGAACAGCAAAGTACTTAAAACAACTACTCATAGAATTGGAAAAAGACATCAATAGCAACACAATACAAGTGGGAGATTTCAACACCACTTTGTCACCTCTTGATAGATCAACCAGACTCAAGCTTAGCAATGACATACTTCATCTGAGGGAAATAATGGAAGAAAGGGACTTAGTAGATATATAAAGGACACTTCATCCTCAAAAAGCTGAATACACATTCTTCTCAAGCATACATGGAACATTCTCCAAGATAGACCACATGCTGAGCCACAAAACATGTCTCCATAAAATTAAGAAGATAGACATTGTATGAACAAACTTCTCAGACCATAATGTGTTGAAATTAGAAGTAAATCACACACAAAAACAGAAAACTAAATCAAACACCTGGAAATTAAACAGTGCGCTATTGAACAATGAGAGGCTTAGAAAGGAAATCAAAGAGGAAATAAAAAGATTCCTAGAAACGAATGAAAATGAGAACACGAGTTACCAAAACTTATGGGACACAGCAAAAGCTGTCTTAAGAGGAAAGTTTATAGCTCTACAAGCATTCCTCAGAAAGGAGGAGTGAGCCCGCATAAATAAACTAACATCACAGATTAAGAACTTGGAGAATGATCAACAGAAGGAGCCGAATTCAAACAGGAGGAAGGAAATAATAAAACTCAGAGCAGAGATTAATGAGATGGAAACCCAAAAAACAAGTCGAAAGATCAAAGAAACCAAGAGCTGGTTCTTCGAGAAAATTAACAAGATCGATAAGACTCTAGCAAAACTCACAAAGAAAGGGAGAGAGAAAACCCTAATAAACTAATCAGAAATGAAAAATGGGTCATTACAACAGAAACTACAGAAATTCAAAGGATCCTCAGGAAGTACTTTGAGAAGCTTTATGCCACAGAACAACAAAACCTCGAGGAAATGGATAAATTCCTAGACTCCTGGAGACTCCCAAGGCTGAACCAAGAAGACCTGGAATACCTGAACAGACCTATCACCATGAAGGAAATTGAAATGGTAATAAAAAGTCTCCTCAAACTCAAAAATTCTCCCCTGGCCCGGATGGATTCACTAGTGAATACTTCCAAATCTTTAAAGAGGACTTACTCCCAATCCTCACACTGATACCAAAAGCAGACAGAGATACCGCAAAGAAAGAGAATTACAGACCGATATCCCTGATGAACACAGATGCAAAGATCCTCAAGAAACTACTAGCAAATAGAATCCAACCACTCATCAAAAAGATCATCCACCATGACCAAGTAGGATTCATCCCAGGTATGCAAGGATGGTTTAACATTCGGAAATCAATCAACATAATCCATCATATCAACAAAAGAAAAGATAAAAAGCATATGATCATATCAATGGATGCAGAGAAAACATTTGAAAAGATCCAGCACCCCTTTATAATGAAAACCCTAGCCAAAATGTGTATAGAGGGAACCTTCCTCAACATAGTTAAAGCCATCTACCACAAGCATAAAGCAAGCATCATCCTCAATGGGGAAAAACTGGAGAGCCTTCCCTCTAAGATCAGGGACGAGACAAGGATGCCCACTCTCTCCACTGCTATAAAATATAGTACTGGAAGTACTTGCGATAGCGATTAGACAAGAAAAAGTATATTAAGGGCATTCAAGTAGGAAAGGAAGAAATCAAAGATATTCAGGGCATTCAGCATTCAGGTAGGAAAGGAAGAAATCAAATAGCTCTCACTATTTGCAGATGAAAAGATACTATACTTAGAGAACCCTATAACCTACACCAAAAAACTCCTAGAAACAATAGACTTGTATAGTAAAGTTGCAGGCTATAAAATCAGTACCCAAAAGTCCATGACTTTCCTATACGCAAACAGTGAAAGAGAAGAAAGTTACATGAAAAAAACAATCCCGTTCACACTTGTGCCCCAGAAAATCAAGTACCTAGGAATCAGCTTAACTAAGGAAGTAAAGGACCTGTACAAAGAAAACTACAAAACGCTACTTCATGAAATAAAAGAGGAAATGAGGAAATGGAAAGACATTCCCTGCTCATGGGTCGGGAGACTTAACATTGTCAAAATGGCAATACTATTGAAAGCATTGTATAAATTCAATGCAATCCCTATAAGGATACCCATGACATTCTTCAAAGAAATGGAGCAAACACTCCTGAAATGTATATGGAACAATAAGCCCCCACGAATAGCTAAAGCAATTCTTGGGAAAAAGAAAATGGGAGGAATCAACCTCCCTAACTTCAAACTCTACTACAAAGCAGTAATAATTAAAACAGCATGGTACTGGAACAAAGGCAGAACTGCAGACCAATGGAACAGGGTTGAATACACTGAAATCTCCCCTCAATCATATGATCATCTAATCTTTGATAAAGGAGCAAGAAATGTGAAGTGGAGTAAGGAAAGCCTCTTTAGCAAATTGTGCTGGCATCACTGGATGACTACATGCAAAAAAATGGGCTCAGAACTCTCCCTAACACCATGTACAAAAGTAAGATCAAAATGGATTAAAGACCTCAACATCAGACCAGAAACCATAAGGTACATTGAAGATAAAGTTGGCAAAACCCTCCATGACATTGAGGCTAATGGTATTTTCAAAGATGCCACGCCACTGGCTAAGCAAGTGAAAACAGAGATAGATAAATGGGACTATCTTAATCTAAGAAGCTTCTGCACCTCCAAAGAAACAGTGACCAAAATACAAAGACAGTCTACAGAATGGGAAAGGATATTCGCCGAATACACATCTGACAAGGGGTTGATATCAAGGATATACAAATTACTGGTTGAACTCCACAAGCAGAAAACAACCAACCCTATCAGAAAATGGGGCAACGAAATGAACAGAAACCTCCTCAAAGATAAAATCCGAATGGCAAAAAAGCACATGAGAAAATGCTCTACATCATTAATCATCAGGGAGATGCAGATCAAAACCACAATGAGATACCATCTCACAGCTCAGAGACTGGCTCACATTCAAAAAAACAAAAGCAACCGATGCTGGCGCGGATGTGGTGAGAAATGGACACTCCTTCACTGTTGGTGGGAATGCCGACTAATTCAGCCCTTTTGGAAAACAGTATGGATATGCTTCTCAAAAAAATTAGAAATTGAGCTCCCATTTGAACCAGCAATAGCACTCCTGGGAATACATCCCAGAGAGGCAAAAATGTATAGTCGAAGTGACATCTGCACTTGTTTGTTCATTGCAGCACTCTTTACAATAGCCAGAAACTGGAAGAAACCTGAGTGTCCAAGAACAGATGACTGGTTAAAGAAACTTTGGTACATCTACACAACGGAGTACTATGTAGCTGTTAGAAAAGATGAAGTCATGAAATTTACATACAAGTGGTACTACATGGAAAGTATCATGCTCCCACCGAAGGACAGCGTGGAGACCCCACCATGCGTCCAGCTCCGCGGGACTGGCCCAAAAGCCCAGCGGCCCCTCCGCTCCAGGTGGGTAGGGGGAGCGCAGCAGGGAGCCACCCCTGACCCCAGCCGCGTGCCGCTGACCACTTCCCGCAGAAGGACAGCGCGGAGACTGTCCACCACCCTACCTCCATTCCAGGATCCTGGGGGGGAGTGGCCTGGGAGGGCTAGGGGCGTGGCCTCCAAAGGGACGTGGCCTCCCAAAGATGGGCGTGGCCTTCTCGGCAGCCACAGGTATATCACCCACTCCAAGTAATCAGGACTTTCATTCCACAACTTGTCACCTGATACCAACCAAAAAATTTTCACCTCTTCTACTACAATTCAACAACACCCCACTTGCCTATTCCATTTCCAGCAAAAGTACTGTTTGAAAATAGGTGTACAAGCTCAGTACTAAATAGCACCTCCTCCAAAAGTTTCACTCAATGTTGGTTATAAAACAAAGAATAACGACTGATTGAGAAGAAGGTCAGACTCAGAAAGGTAGAAGAGGCCCATCTTTAGCAGCAAAGCTGAATGGCTCCTAGCAGTCTCTCCTCATTCAACCAGGTACAGCCTGCCCCCAGGTCTTAGGACTCTCTCTGGGCATGCGCAGCTAGCTCCATCCCCTAAAACAGCCGGTTTCCCACCTTGATCTGCGCGGGAGGGTAACTGAGACCCATCTCGCAGCAACAAAGCTTAACGGCTCAGGGAACTCATTCTTCATTCAACCAGAATAGTAACAGTGAACGTGAAGGACTAAACCACACTGGTCACAATGGTAAAGTAATGCAAAAGCCCACCAAACTTTCTTATTGAAGTGGCTAGCCCAGAAGACATCAACAGTATTGTAGTGTTAGACAACCTCTCTGACAAGGAATTCAGAAGGGAGATGCTAAGGATGCTTAGGGAACTAAAAGAAACAATGGAAAGCAATGCCAATAAAAGACAAGAGGATTTGAAGGCAGAAATGAGGAAAATGCAATCGGAAATGTCAGACCTGAAAAACCTGGTAGGCGAATTAAAAAACTCAGTGGAAGGCCTCAGCAGCAGTGTAACAGCGGCTGAGAACAGAATCAGTGAGCTCGAAGATGAAGTTCAGAGACTCTCCAGAAAAGAGCAGAAAATGGAAAAGAGACTCACAGTTCGGGAACAGATGGCAAGAGAAAATCGTGATGAAGCCAAGAGGGGTAACATAAGAATTATTGGAGTTCCAGAGGGACAGGAAGAAAACCTTGATGAAGAAGAAACTGTCAAAGACATCATTGCTACAACGTTTCCAGAGCTGAAGAAAACTTGTGACCACATTCAGGAGGCCCGAAGGGTACCAGCTAGAAGAAATCCGAATAAAAATACCCCAAGACACAGCCTGATTAAAACGACCAAAACTTTAGACAGAGACAAAATTCTGAAAGCAGCAATATAGAAGAAAGAAATCTCCTACAAAGGAGCATCCTTAAAATTCACAGCAGATTTTTCTGATGAAACCCTCATGGCCCGAAAACAGTGGTGGGACATTGTGAAAAAACTCAATGAAATAAATGCCTCTCCAAAAATACTTTACCCAGCGAGACTCTCATTCATAATAGAAGGAACAACACACAGTTTCACAGACAAACAACAGCTCAGGAACTTCATAGACTCAGAACCATGGTTACAAGTACAACTAAATGGGCTACTCTAAGACAAGACAGGCCCCTCAAATACACCTAATTTCAACAGAACAATAGGACAAAATCCCATAACAATAATCTCTCTCAATGTCCATGGGCTAAACGCACCAATTAAAAGACATAGAGTGGCAGGACTGATTAGAAAATTAAACCCAACATTCTGCTGCCTGCAAGAAACACATCTCAATAGTGAAAGCAAACACAGACTCAGAGTCAGAGACTGGAAAACAATCCTACAGGCAAATAGCTCCCATAAAAAACCTGGGGTAGCCATCCTAATATCAGACCACATCGATTTCAGAGTGAGAAGGTCATAAGAGACAGTGAAGGCCATTTCTTATTGATCAAAGGATCTGTACAAGAGGAAGAACTTACAATAATAAATGTATATGCACCTAATAAGAGACCAACAAAGTACTTAAAACAACTACACACAGATTTGGAAAAGGACATCAATAGCAACACAATACTAGTGGGAGACTTCAACACCGCTGTGTCACCTCTTGATAGATCAACCAGACTTAAGCTTAGCAAGGACATACTTCATCTGAGGGAAACAATGGAAGAAAGGGATTTAGTAGATATATACAGGACATTTCATCCTCAAAAAGCTGAATACACATTCTTCTCAAGCGTACATGGAACATTCTCTAAGATAGACCACATGCTGAGCCACAAAACATGTCTCCATAAAATTAAGAAGATAGAGATTGTATCAACAATCTTCTCAGAACACAATGCGCTTAAATTAGAAGTAAATCACAAACAAAAACAGAAAACTAAATCAAAAACCTGGAAATTAAACAGTGCACTATTGAACAACGAGTGCCTTAGAAAGGAAATCAAAGAGGAAATCAAAAGATTCCTAGAAACGAATGAAAATGAGGACACGAGTTACCAAAACCTATGGGAAAGTTTATAGCTCTACAAGCATTCCTCAGAAAGGACGAGCGAGCCCACATAAATAAACTAACCTCACAGCTTAAGAACTTGGAGAATGATCAACAGAAGGAGCCGAATTCAAACAGTAGGAAGGAAATAATAAAACTCAGAGCAGAGATTAACGAGGTGGAGACCCAAAAAAAAAATCCGAAAGATCAATGAAACCAAGAGCTGGTCCTTCGAGAAAATTAACAAGATCGATAAGCCTCTAGCAAAACTCACAACGAAAGGGAGAGAGAAAACCCTAATAAACCGAATCAGAAATGAAAAAGGGGTCATTACAACAGAAACTACAGAAATTTAAAGAATCCTCAGGGAGTACTTTGAGAAGCTTTATGCCACAGAACAACAAAACCTCGAGGAAATGGATAAATTCCTAGACTCCTGGAGACTCCCAAGGCTGAACCAAGAAGACCTGGAATACCTGAACAGACCTATCACCATGAAGGAAATTGAAATGGTAATAAAAAGTCTCCTCAAGCTCAAAAATTCTCCCCTGGCCCGGAAGGATTCACTAGTAAATTCTTCCAAATCTTTAAAGAAGAATTACTCCCAATCCTCTTTAATCTTTTCCACAGAATTGAAATATCAAAGACACTTCCGAACAGATTCTACGAAGCAAATATCACACTGATACCAAAAGCAGACAGAGATACCGCAAAGAAAGAGAATTGCAGACCTATATCCCTGATGAACACAGATGCAAAAATCCTCAACAAACTACTAGCAAATAGAATCCAACTACATATCAAAAAGATCACACACCATAACCAAGTAGGATTCATCCCAGGGATGCAAGTATGTTTAACATTCGGAAATCAATCAACATAATCCATCATATCAACAAAAGAAAAGATAAAAAGCATATGATCATATCAATAGATGCAGAGAAAGCATTTGACAAGATCCAGCACCCCTTTATGATGAAAACCCTTGCCAAAATGGGTATAGGGTGGACTTTCCTCAACATAGTTAAAGCCATCTATCACAAGCTTACAGCAAGCATCATCCTCAATGGGGAAAAACTGAGAGCTTTTCCTCTAAGATCAGGATTGAGACAAGGATGCCCCCTCTCTCCATTGCTGTTCAATATAGTACTGGAAATACTTGCAATAGCGATTAGGCAAGAAAAATATATTAAGGGCATTCAGGTAGGAAAGAAAGAAATCAAGCTCTCACTATTCGCAGATAATATGATACTATACTTAGAGAACCCAATAACCTCCACCAAAAAACTCCTAGAAACAATAGACTTGTATAGTAAAGTTGCAGGCTATAAAATCAGTACCCAAAAGTCCATGCCTTTCCTATACGCAAACAGTGAGAGAGAGGAATGCTACATGAAAAAAACAATCCCGTTCACACTTGTGCCCCAGAAAATCAAGTACCTAGGAATCAGCTTAACTAAGGAAGTAAAGGACTTGTACAAAGAAAACTACAAAACGCTACTTCAGGAAATAAAAGAGGAAATGAGGAAATGGAAAGATATCCTTTCCACATGGGTTGGGAGACTTAACATTGTCAAAATGGCAAGACTACCGAAAGCAGTGTATAAATTCAATGCAATCCCTATCAGGATACCCACGACATTCTTCAAAGAAATGGAGCAAACACTCCTGAAATTTATATGGAACAATAAGCCCCCACGAATAGCTAAAGCAATTCTTGGGAAATAGATAATGGGAGGAATCAACTTCCCTAACTTCAAACTCTACTACAAAGCAGTAATAATCAAAACAGCATAGTACTGGAACAAAGGCAGAACTGCAGACCAATGGAACAGGGTTGAATACACTGACATCTCCCCTCAATCATATGATCATCTAATCTTTGATAAAGGTGCAAGAAATGTGAAGTGGAGTAAGGAAATCGTCTTTAACAAGTTGTGCTGGCATCACTGGACGGCTACATGCAAAAAAATGGGCTCAGAACTCTCCCTAACACCATGTACAAAAGTAAGATCAAAATGGATTAAAGACCTCAACATCAGACCAGAAACCATAAGGTACATTGAAGATAAAGTTGGCAAAACCCTCCATGACATTGAGGCTAATGGTATTTTCAAAGATGCCATGCCACTGGCTAAGCAAGTGAAAACAGAGATAGATAAATGGGACTATCTTAATCTAAGAAGCTTCTGCACCTCCAAAGAAACAGTGACCAAAATACAAAGACAGTCTACAGAATGGGAAAGGATATTCGCCGAATACACATCTGACAAGGGGTTGATATCAAGGATATACAAATTACTGGTTGAACTCCACAAGCAGAAAACAACCAACCCTATCAGAAAATGGGGCGACGAAATGAACAGAAACCTCCTCAAAGATAAAATCCGAATGGCAAAAAAGCACATGAGAATATGCTCCACATCTATAATCATCAGGGAGATGCAGATCAAAACCACAATGAGATACCATCTCACAGCTCAGAGACCAGCCCACATTCAAAAGAACAAAAGCAACCGATGCTGGCGCGGATGTGGCGAGAAAGGGACACTCCTTCACTGTTGGTGGGAATGCCGACTAGTTCAGCCCTTTTGGAAAACAGTATGAACGCTTCTCAAAAAATTAGAAATTGAGCTCCAATTTGACCCAGCAATACCACTCCTGGGAATATATCCCAGAGAGGCAAAAATGTATAGTCAAAGTGACATTTGCACTTGTTTGTTCATTGCAGCACTCTACAATAGCCAGAAACTGGAAGAAACCTGAGTGCCCAAGAACAGATGACTGGTTAAAGAAACTTTGGTACATCTACACAATGGAGTACTATGTAGCTGTTAGAAAAGATGAAGTCATGAAATTTACATACAAGTGGTACAATATGGAAAGTATCATGCTAAGTGAAATGAGTCAGAAAGAGAGGGATAGACATAGAAATATTGCATTCATCTGGCGGATATAAAATAACAAAATACGAGATTAATACCCAAGAATAGCTGAGATCAACACCTTGAGGATTACTCCATAGCTTAGAGGCCAGCTGGGTATTCTAGGGGAAAGAGCAGTCCAGATAGACAAGGGAGCACCAAATGGAGGGTGTTTGGAGGATCCTCCCAGGAGGGGAGATGCATGTTGAAAGTAGACTCTGGACTGAACATATTTGCCACTCAATGCCTCTTTTGCTGGACCACAGCACCCAAAAGGAGAGAGAGAACAAAAGGGAATGCCCTACCACAGTGGCAGGGGGGGATGGGGTGTTGGGGGGGAGGGATATTATCCATGGTGGTGGAAAATGGGCACTGGTGGAGGGATGGGTATTTGATCATGGTATGACCGAAACCCAAGTACAAAAATTTGTAAATCTACAACTGTACTTCATGGTGTTTCACTAATAAAAAAAAAAAGAAGAAGAAGAAATCAGAATGGCAAAAAGGCACATGAGAAAATGCTCTACATCGTTAATCATCAGGGAGATGCAGATCAAAACCACAATGAGATATCATCTCTCACCACAGAGATTGGCCCATATCCAAAAGAACCAATGCAACCGATGTTGTAGCGGATGTGGTGAGAAAGGGACCCTCCTTCACTGCTTGTGGGATCAGCCCTTTCGGAAAACAGTATGACGATTCTCAAAAAATTAGAAATTGAGCTCCCATTTGACCCAACAATGCCACTACTGGGAATATATCCCAGAGATGCAAAAAAGTAGAGTTGAAGTGACATCTGCACTTGTTTGTTCATTGTAGCACTGTTTACAATAGCCAGAATCTGGAAAAAACCTGAGTGCCCAAGAACAGATGACTGGTTAAAGAAACTTTGGTATATCTACACAGTGGAGTACTATGTAGCTGTTAGAAAAGATGAAGTCATGAAATTTACATACAAATGGTACTACATGGAAAGTATCATGCTAAGCGAAATGAGTCAGAAAGTGAGGGACAGGCATAGAAAGATTGCATACATCCAGAGAACATAAAGTAACAAAATAGGAGACTAACACCCAAGGATAGCTGAGATAAGTACCTGGATGTTTACTCCGTAGCTTGGAAACCAACCTCACATGCTAGGGGAAAAGGCAGCTCAGATAGAGACAGAAGCACCAAATAAAGGGTGTTGGGAGGATCCTGCCAGGACGGGAGACGCATGCTGAAACTAGACTCTAGAGTGAAAATGATTGCCACTCAATGCCTCTTTTGCAAACCACAGCACTGAAAAGGAGAGAGAGAAAAAAAAGGGAATGCCTTGCCACAGAGGTATGGTAGGATGGGGTGTATGGGGGGTGGGAGGGATACTGGGATTAGTGGTGGTGGAAAATGTGCACTGTTGGAGGGATGGGTACTCGATCATTGTATAACTGAAACCCAAGCACAAAAATTTGTAAGTCTACAACTGTACCTCATGGTGTCTCACTAATAAAAATAAAAATTAAATAAAATAAAATTTAAAAAAAGAAAGTATCATGCTAAGCGAAATGATTCAGAAAGAGAGGGATAGACATAGAAAGACTGCATTCATCTGGGGGATATAAAGTAACAAAATATGAGATTAATACCCAAGAATAGCTGAGATCAGCACCAGGAGGATTACTCCATAGCTTAGAGGCCAGCCGGGAATTCTAGGGGAAAGGGCAGCTCAGATAGAGAAGGGAGCACCAAATAAAGGGTGTTTGGAGGCTCCTCCCAGGAGGGGAGATGCATGTTGAAAGTAGACTATGGACTGAACATGTTTGCCACTCAATGCCTCTTTTGCAGACCATAACACCCAAA
Source organism: Sorex fumeus (assembly GCF_029834395.1). Lineage (NCBI taxonomy): Eukaryota > Metazoa > Chordata > Mammalia > Eulipotyphla > Soricidae > Sorex > Sorex fumeus. The sequence goes on along the minus strand of NW_026606059.1, from coordinate 45,800,139 downwards.
AGGAGAGAGAGAACAAAAGGGAATGCCCTGCCACAGAGGCAGGGTGGGATGGGGGAATGGGGGTGGGAGGGATATTATCCATGGTGGTGGAAAATGGGCACTGGTGGAGGGATGGGTATTTGATCATTGTATAATCGAAACCCAAGCACAAAAAATTGTAAATCTACAATTGTACCTCATGGTGTTTCACTAATAAAAAAAAAAAAAAGAATGAGGGTTGTCGAGGTCCTTGGGAGAGGGAAATGGGTCCACTGACCACAGGTGTGATGTTGTAATTATGTGCATTTGAAACCATTATTATACTATCAATTACAGAATCTCAATTTAAAAATTGTTTAATCCCTGTAAGTTTTATTTTTACTTATACATTCTTTTCAGTGATAATTTAGAAATTGGGTAAAACAAGAGATTAATAATACAGTCACGGTCATGGTCCTCCCATTGTTCATCGATTTTTTTCAAGCGGGCCCAGTAACATCTCCATCGTGAGACTTGTTGTTACTGTGTTTGGCATATTGAATATGCCACGGGGAGCTTCACGGGGAGCTTGCCAGGCTTTGCCGCACGGGCGAGATACTCTTGGTAGCTTGCCAGGCTCTCTGAAAGGGGCGGAGGAATCAAACTTGGGTCAGCCATGTTAGCCACTTGTAAGGCAAACACCCTGCCCTCTGTGCTATCGCTCCAGCCCAGATTAATAATAACATATAACAATATAATAATTAAAATATTCTTTAAGAAAAATTAGGTTAATGTAATCTATCTTTCTGAAAATATCTTATCCTAAGTATAATTTTTGGATTACAGTATTTAGCATTGCCTGAGTAACTGAAATTGCATGAGAAAAAAAACTATAGACTAGGGGAGGCTACTATATATCAATGAGAAATATAAACATATCTACATTAAAGCATGAACACTGATGTCAGAGCATTATACATTAGATCCAAAAATTAGTTCGATGAAAGTATAAGCCAAATATGTTGTGTTTATACAATAATTATTTGGCAATCCAAAGAAATGGAATATTGATTGGCGCATATTACAATATTGCATTAAGTGAAGACCTCCTCTCACCTCCAAAAAAAAGGAAGATATTTTTCCCTAATTTATGAAAAATGTTGAGAATAGGAAAATCCATAGAGAAATAAAGTACATTACTAGTTCCAGAATCTGATCAAAGGGGAAAACAAAGTTGCTATTAGTGGGTTTTGTCTTTCTTTGGGAAATAATAAAAAATACTCTAAATTTGGATAGTAATGATGGTTGCAAAACAAAAATCACTGCTTTGTATATTTTATAAAGATAAGTTATATGACAGATCGAATTGTATCTCAATAAAACCATTATTTAAAAAAATCAATTAACACAGAACTAATTGTTCTAGACAACAGTATCAGTGAAACAAAGCACATATATTGGAAACAGAATATAATATATAAAAGAAAATGTGACTTCCACAGGGGTGAGGTGGGATGATGTGGGGATACTGGGAGCACTGGAGGTGGAGAATGGGCACTGGTGAAGGGATGTGTACTCAATCATTGTATAACTGAAACCCAAGCACAAAAATTCTAAGTCTACAACTGTACCACATGGTGGTTCACTAATAAAAGTAATTAAAAAATAAAAATAAATCTGGAGGGACTTCTGCTAAAAAAAAGAAAATAGGATAAGCAAAATATAAATACATAGGAAAATAGTATTCAAAACATTGTTTAATAGATGGCTTTTGCTTTATAAAAATTCAATTTAGAGTCCCACCATCATATAGCTAAATAAATTATTTTAGATCAATGATTTATGTTATAAAGAAATCAGGTACACATGAGTATTTACTGCTCTGTGGAAAAGAATAGAATTCTCCTAGTGAAAGCAATGGCAGAGGCCACAAATTAGAAATTGAAAGAAGCTCTTTTATGTTATAAATAAACATCTATAGAGAAACGCCTACGAAATTTAAAGGGCAGCAATAAAACTTAACAAAGTGTACCTAATAAATTCTTCATGCTAGTATTTAATATTTTTGAAGAGTTTATTTAAAATGAATGAACCTTTAATTGGAAAATGAATAAGTAATATTAAGTGAAGAAAATCATATAGGTAATGAATTTTCAATTTTATAAATAATAACAAAATATGAAGACTTTTTTTAAAAAACCTATCCAACTGCTAAATATATATATATTTGTAATGCTAAGGAAAGAACTACTGAGTTAGAAATCCTGGCACAGCTACAGTTTCTTATAGAAACACTTGAACAATATGCAACAAGTTCTTTTCAAATGTAATGGCTGGAACAATATACAGTTGGGTAGGGCACTTGTCTTGCTCACAGTCAACCTATATTCAATCCACAGCATCACATAAGGTTTCTCAAATCCCAACACAAATGATTCCTTACTCAGGAGTAAGCCCTGAGTACCACCAGTCATGCCCCTCTCTCTACACACACACACATACACACACACACACACACACAAATTAACAGCCAAGATGTTGCAATATTCGAAATACATTTACTAGAATAAATTTTAACTTTAAAAGTATTATTTGTTAATGTTCTTTTGGGGATAGCCTTTAAAATTTGTGTGTGTGCATCTGTGTGTATGTGTGTGTGTGTCCAGGAATGGTTTATTTGTATATTTATATACAAATAAACCATTTGTATATTTTATGCAAATTGTATCCTCTCAATGAGCTGGAGCTATAGCATGGTGGGTAGGGCATTTGCCTTGCATGTGGCCGACCCAGGTTTGATTCCTTCGTCCCTCTCGGAAAGCCTGGCAAGCTACCGAGAGTATCCCGCCCACACGACAGAGCCTGGCAAGCTCCCCATGGCATATTCGATATGTGAAAAACAGTAGCAAGTCTCACAATGGAGTCATTACTGGTGCCCGCTCAAGCAAAATCGATGAATAACGAGAGTGCTACACTGACAATACAGTGTCAATAGACAAATGTTTTTACTGAGCATCTACTATGTGCTCAGATCTACTCAGGGTAATAAAGACTAGATAATAAAGACTATAGTAGAAAACCTAGGAGATTAAACATCTCTGGCATTAGGATGAAGATAGGTAAATTAAGGAAGGAAACACTGGGACAATGGTGGAGGGAGAGAGTGACTGCTCTAGAGACAGGCTAGGGGACTGGAGGGAAACTGGGGATACTGGTGGAGAGAAGCAGACACTGCTAAAGGGACTGAGGTTGAAACATTGTATGCCTGAAGCTTAATGATGAATAACTATGTAATTCTGACATTCATGGTGATTAAAAATAAAAAAATCATTTTCAAAAGCACAAAAAACAAGTCTCTGGCATTATAAAGTCTATATTCTGCACAGATAATAATAAAATCCACATTAAGTACATAAGAGTGATTGATGAAAGGCTCTGGCATCCCTGGATATAGCTCTACTATTTAACTTAACCAGACAAATCGCTCCACTGTATAGCACAGCGGTAGGGCATTTGCCTTGCATGCAGCTAACATGGCCGACCCGAGTTCGATTCCTCCGCTCATCTCAGAGAGCCCGGCAAGCTACTGAGAGTATCTCGCCTGCGCGGCAGGGCCTGGCAAGCTCCCCGTGACGTATTCGATATGCCAAACACAGTAACAACAAGTCTCCAATGGAGACGTTACTGGGCCCACTCGAGCAAATAGATGATCAACAGTAGGGCCTTTACTTTACTTATGTGGGAAGCCAAGAGCCCTGTCATAGACCCTGGCCTTGGTTCCCATGTTAGGAACTGCTTGGGACAGACATTGGTTACAGTCTCCCAGGACTTCCTGATCTCAGGGATACCTGATCTATAGCCACATAACAGGCTGACAGTTATCTTATCTGGCCTTATCTATAGTAACCTCCAGGATGCATCTACTGCCCTAAGACCCTTTGATATACAAATGTAAAGCTCAGGATGCACCTACTGCCATAAGACCCTTTGATGTACAAATGTCTACCTTGAATGTTAGGTAAAGCTCTTGTTGCTGACCTTACCATGTATGGTTATTTTGCTTCTACTCCTGACTGAGCTGCCCCGACCCTATATAAACAACCTGTATCCCTCAATAAAGCCTGTCCCTTTTTCTCTCTGTTTCTAAACTGTACTCTGTCTCTTGTGTCTTATGTTCATTTGGTTGGTCCTTCCCTGCACCTACAGATCCTAGGGCCACCTCCGCAGGCCGGAGAGTGGTTACTGGGGGCCCCCGCACTCCACCAACTAAGAACCAGAGTGATAGCATAGAGGGTAGGGAGTTTGCCTTGCATGTGGCTGACCCAGGTTCGATTCCTCTGCCCCTCTGGGAGAACCTAGCAAGCTACTGAGAGTACTCCACCTACATGGCAAAGCCTGGCAACCTACCCGTGTCATGTTCGATATGCCAAAAAACAGTAACAAGTCTCACAATGGAGACATTACTGGTGCCCGCTCAAGCAAATAGATGAACATTGGAAGGGCAGTGCTACAGTGCTATTTAACTTTGATTTCTTCTCAGTTGTGGGATCTCTCATGTTGTCATTAAAAAGAGAGATGCAAAGATCCTTATAGCTTGAGCATACGTCCACAATTTCTCTCCCAGATTTCTCCCTGCTTTTTCAGCAATTGGCACTGAATTGACTATACATCTTATCTCCCCTTCCACCCTAGGTAAATAACCAAGTGCAAACCATAAAAAAAAAAAAGGCCCTCCCGTTGATCGTCGATTTGCTCAAGCGGGCCCAGTAACGTCTCCACTGGAGACTTTGTTGTTACTGTGTCTGGCATATCCAATACTCTCGGTAGCTTGCCGGGCTCTCCGAGAGGGGCGGAGGAATCGAACTCGGGTCGGCCATGTTGGTCGCTTGTAAGGCGAACGCCCTACCCGCTGTGCTATCGCTCCAGCGATATGGTGCAAACCATAGCTCCCCTATTGAGAAAATTGCCTTTCCACTATCGTTGTCATACAAGGGTCACCACAGTCTGAGCATAGTCTGATATATCTCACAGCCACCATCATGCTTAATGCAGCATGTTCTGACTGATTCTTTTTACAGCATGTGATTCCTCGGGTGACTAATCATAAATTCCAGAGGAATTTCTGCTCTGTTTGTTGTGGCTTTTTCACCAAGAACAGATTCAAATTCCTCCTCAAACGACAGAGTCTCTTGATCTGAGAAATGCCTCAAGTCTAGAAACTATGTGAAAGACTTTTTCAATGTGTTAGCCATCCTCTCTTCATCAGCTCTTGATTTTTATAGTTATACAAGCCAAATTCACACAATGTAGTAAAGATAGCTAAATTCTATCCCTTCTGACTCTTAGGTCCCTGATCTCTTAGTCATAAGTATAAATGCTGTAAGTTCAAAGCATTCTGGCTGTGCTTCTCTCTTATAGTAAGTTTGTCCTGATTATGGTGGTTAAGTATTGGCTTCTTGTTCTTGCCAATCTATTGTAGCTAGTTTCACATTATCATCCTTTAAAGTCAACACTTAGCCTTGATTGGCACTTATTTTTTCCAGAGTCCATACCTTTTTCTCTGTGTATTCCTTATTGGCTAAGTAAATATCATGTTTTGTGCACTCATCTAAGGAGCGTAATAATGAAGAGTACTCTCTAGTCTCACATAATAAATAGATTATTCCTCTATGCATGAGCCTTCTGATCTCCTTATTTCTCTTCTCAGATTGTTCTGGCAATACTGTAGTATTAAGCAATGTCCCAAGCTTGGGGATTCATCTCAATAGAATAGGATAATCTCCAAAGTGTTCTTGCCAGGTCATTAAATCTAAATGATAGGAAAACCAATAAATTCTATAAACTCAATATTAATAAGTTTCTCCTATCAGACTTTAATACTTCAGCTACTACCAGATTCTTCAAAGCAGAGATTGACACTAGGACTTGAATGCAGGTGATTTTTCTAGTGAGGTGGATTCTTTGACCTCTAGAAAGAAATGTAGACAGGGAGCATGAAACAGGAAAAGAAAAAAATGCAAGTGTAAATTACACAGCTGACTCTTGCTATGGACAACAGGGCTGCCTCCACTAAGATTAAAAAACATATGGAATGACATGTGTTTTCATCCACAAGAGATCAGGAAGGAGCATTTATCCTTTTGCTTCTAGTTCCCATTGCCTTGCAAGTCTATGAGTGTTTTTTGCTCCCTCTGTTCTTATGTTCTAACCCTGAATTTGAGGCACAGCCCTTTAAGCTGAGATACTATTTACAAAAAGGAAATTAAGGCCCACACAAAACTATACACAGGATCAATTACTAGAAAGTTGAATAATGCTCTCCCCAAGAATATCCAGGCCTTAGTCCCTGAGGCCTTGTAAATGCTATCTTATATGACTAAAGGAACTTTACAGATGTGACTATGGATCTTGATAGCAGATGGGACAATATCCGGTATGCCTGGGATGGGCTCTAAATAGAATCACAAGTGTCCTTATGAGACAGAGAGAAAGGAATTTGACCATAGACAACATAGATCATGTCTGATGAAAACAGACATTGAAATTGGAAGGGACACTAGCCAAGGAATGCAAGATGATTCTGGAAGCTGGAAAAAATCCATTGTTCCCTCAAAACTTTCAGAATTGACGATCCCACTGACAAGTGATCTTTAGTAGCATAAAGCAACTGATATCCAGTACAGCAAGGCAATTAATTCTGTGTTTGTATGAAACCCTGAAGGTAATAGTTTACTATAGCAGCAATGGAAAATAGATAAGCAAATTTACAGCAGAGATGCCATCAGGAAGTGCACAGTAGCAACTTCTACACTGATTTCCCTGAATAATTTGACAGATCTTCCTGAAGTTAACAAATACAAATTATAATTCCTTGCCTATTCCAAGTCCTGACCTGTGAATTCTGTGCTCATGTTTCCTCTTTCTGAAGTACTATCTTTCTCCTTATGATATTTCAGTTTCAAATTAGATATCATTTTCTCAGATGTGATGGCTCTAAAGAGCTATCCCATCCAAAGAAAGTTATATATTATTCTTTCGCTCAAGAACCCACTTTCTTACTGCATAATCCTCATAGTTTTATTTATTTTATTTTATGTATGCTTGCAGGCTTGTTTCCTGTGAAAGTCTGCTTCTATAGCAGAGTTCCATGAGATCAGGAACAGAGACTTCCTCATACTTCACCATCTCACACACCACACACCCAATTATTTTTAGTACCTTTGAGTGATTACATAAATAACTCTTCCAATTGCCATATTTTATACTGAAAATAGCTGTTTTTATTTGAAAACTTTTGGTTGAAATTTGTTTATTCCTATCTTATCAACATTTAATGCAATGCCTGAAATCGGCACAATAAATATTTGTTGAACAAATTTAATCTTTAAACTAGGAAGTATAACCTAAAAATTACCTTTCTTAGTAGTAGATGAGTAATTATGTCAAACCAATATATGAAATCAAAGTCTAAATGCTTCTTAGCAAACAAAATTCACTATCATAAAATATTGTCAGTAGATCTCCAAAAAGAATGTTCAATACCCTTCAATATTCCAGCCACTTTCTAGCCTTGATTGAACAAGCAAGGAGTAGTTTATAGTATTATTCAAAAATTAAGATGCCCAAAGTTAGGCTTAGTATATTTGAAACTCTGAAAATAGTAAGCATTTATTTAATCCCTTTATATTGAAGCTATAAGATTAGCAATGAGGTTTTTATTTCCCTCCAATCCAATGAATAATAGAGAAACACTCTTTTTTTCCTGTCTAGCCTCAATTGAATATTCATAATGGAGGAGACAAACTATTTGGAGAGGTAAGAGAAACTTCAGCACCATTTGGCTGTTGGGTAAGTCCAAATGATATATAGATCCAGGTCCCCACAAATGTGCACTATCCACTTTAACCTTAGGGTAAGAAAGTGAACATCACTTGAAGTATATGCTATATTTCACAAACTTGCCAGAATCATATACTTTGAGAAATTTACCTACTCTTTTATTTCATTCCAAGCTAGTTATCAGTTCATTGTGATTACTTGTCATTAGTTGGATAAGATTACGTGTAGTGAATGGACACAACCATCGGCTCATAGCATATGTCAATGTAACACAGTCCTCTTTTCCCACTCTTTTCCCTTATTCTTTGTGACTAAAGATCTTTTACACTCTCCCTAACCAACAGTCCAAAGCTCTTCTAATACTTCTTTGGTCCAAATTCCAAACAGCTTTTGTCTTGATATAGCTCACAACTCCTATCTCCCCATAATATAATATAATACAATACAAAGTTATTGATTGAAATCGTTTAAAATTTATTCAATAATTAGTGGCAAGTCAGTTATAACCCAGGCACTGAGTCATATTATAGTCAGATAATCAAGACACAATCTCTGTCTCAGGGAGATCACTCTGTCATCCTGAAGATAATCACCTCTGCAAATTAGAGCAAACATGTGTTTTAGGGATCATGATACAAAATGTCCAAATGAAAAATTAGCTAATTTTTGTGTGACTGCCTGGTTAACATATGTGCAGGATACTGTCAGATACTGTCAGTTACTGCCAGATAAAAATAATTATGATAACAAAATTTATAGCACTATAGCACTGTCCTCCCATTGTTCATCGATTTGCTTGAGTGAACCCAGTAATGTCTCCATTGTGAGACTGGTTGTTGCTGTGTTTGGCATATCAAATACATCATGGGTAGCTTGTCAGGCTCTGCTGTGTGGATGGGATACTCTTGGTAGCTTGCCGGGCTCTCGGAGAGGGGCGGAGGAATCAAATTCAGGTCAGCCGGGTCAGCCAAGTGCAAGGAAAATGCCCTACCCACTGTGCTATCACTCCAGCCCAACAAAATATATACATGAAATTATTTTGCCAATCAGTATACAAAAAAGAATATTAGAGATTTGGTAACTTTTCATACTAATAATCACATTATCTTGTGATTTTTCTCCCTCTTCCCTTTTGTCATCATCTTAGCTTAAAATCATAAAAGGCTTGGGCATTATTAGAAAAGCAAGTAATGACACCTTCATGGCGCTTCTTTTTCTCCTACTGGGAACTATAAATTAAATGTGTGAGAAAACTAGCCTTCACTCCTGAGGAGAAATGATTTAATGTTGGATGACACCAGCCCAAGTAGAAAACATCCCAGATGAAACAGAAACTCCAAGAGTGATTTAGTTCTGGGGGATGTTTAAGTAGAAGAAAAATCACCCCATGAGGCAATTAACTCTGGATAACATGATCAATGGGTTTCTGAACTTTGATGAGTGAAAGTGAGAAAGCTCTATAAAGTCTGCAGGGAGCCATCCAAGAAGATCACAGTTTGTAATCAAAATATCTAGAGAGGGAAGGAGGACCCAGGGCATCTGGCAGAGAAGAATTATTTATCTAGATATTTATTGTACCTTGACACCAAGCATCTGGAAGAAGCATTCAAGCATCTGTCTGAAGCTATTTATTAGGGGGTGGTGGGGTGTATGCATATGTGTATGCATGTGTGTTAGAGGGAGTATATACAAAGTGAAGTAAATCAAATAAACATTTTCAGATGAAATGGGATAATCCAGGAAAGACAGACTAATTTTAGTACTCTAGTTTTTTTTTGGTGGGGGGTAGTAAGGTGAAGTCAGACAGGTACATTCAAATCCCAGATCTGACACTTACTATGTGTTCTGAGAAGTTATGTTCAGTTTTCTAAGCTTCACCTTCTTTAATTGGAAAATGTGAAAAAGTAACCAGAATATTTCTGTGAAGACTTTGGGAGTTAATGTATGTAACATACAAGTTACACAATAAGAAATTAATAAATCTTATTCATTATTATGGTTGTGAGACTATTGGATGAGCCCTGCAGGAGGATACTAAAATAAAAACCAGATGGACTGTATTTTTCTTATTTTAATCAGACATGTATGTCTCTAATAAAGGCAGCTAGAATAAAAAACACCAGGAAAGGAAAAGACTGAGTCACATTTATAAAACAATGTTAAAATTGTTTTGAAGCACATTCTTCACAGAATATAAGGTCTTTGTAACTCAAATACATCTCCTGAGAGCCCTTTAGAAATCAGAATTGAAGGCTCCTCCTTAAACCATACCTAATCCACATTTTAATAAGACTCCTCCCACATGATTTGTAAACAATAAAGTTTGAGGAGCACTGTGCTAGGACATAGAGTCTTTATTGTCCACAATCACACAGAATCCTCTAATGGATGGAAAAGAAGGGTTCATTTAAACAAACAGCTGAGCCATTCAGTCACACCTGATCAATTTATGTCTCCACAAGGAAACAATAGGACTGACCAGCTCCAATGGACCAGTGTCCAAAACAATCAGCCTAAATGGGAAACAGATGGTGTATATGAAGGGCCATCCAAAAATATTTTAAATAAGCCTGTCTCTTGTCCCCCATGAAGCTTACAACCTATTAGAGACAATGGAGGAGAAGAATACTAAGTCAAATTGACAGATGAGTAACAAGAAGAAGTGGAGGTGATTTAATTTGACTTGGAAAATCAGACAGAGCCTTATTGGATAGCATAGTATTTTCAGTGGGTCACAATAAATGAGCGGATTTCAACCTCTAGAGAACGGGAGAAAGATAAAATTTAAGAGGAGGAGATCCATGAGGTAGAACAGCAGAATGTGCCCAATGTACTCAGATGCATGAGTGGACATAACGAGTATTAAAGCTTGCATGATATTTGGAAGCTGGATCAAACAGAAGCTTGAAAACTGAGTGAAGTGATCAGCGTAAGTATTCAACTAAAAATCAAACATCAAGGATTTTTGTCTTCCCTAGGGAAATGACTTGATATTTGTTTGTCAGCGGAAGGGAGCATGATATTTATGAGGGGTGGAGCTCCACACAACAGTGCTCAGGTCTTACTCCTGGCTGCGCTCAGGGAACTCTCCTGGTGGACCCTAAGAGACTGCATAGATTGCTAGGAATTGAACCAGGGTCAGCCATGTGCATGACAAGCATCCATTTTGTTGTACTATCACTCCAGTCCCTGCTATTTTTAATCCTTTGCAGGAACAATATAATCCAATTTTCTGTTGTCTAAAGATAATATAACACTCAGTTCCCGGGAGAGAACAAGGCAGAGTCTCCTACCCTGTGCCTGACTGTCTCCACCAGGGCCCAACAGCTGAAGACCTCCGGGGCCCAGCCAAGGCCATGCTGGGACCACTCTCCACACACTTGGATGAGCCTCACACATAAAAGAACTGGCAGAGGAACCCAGGTGTGTGGGACCCGGGGCTGAGATCTCCAAGTCTGCACGGTTTGGGACTGGACCTGCCAGTAACTAGACAGTTACACCCACCAACTGCCGTGTAACTCCAACAACAGCCAGGATCCAGAGATAATCACACTCAGCTCCCGGAAGCGACATCTTATCATCTCATTCCTTCTTTGGACAAACTGGCAGGCTACCAAATGTAACCTGCCCACACGGCAGAGTCTGGCAAACTCCCCGTGGTATACCCAATATGCCAAATACCAGTAACAATGATGGGTCTCATTCTCCTAACCCTGAAAAAGCCTTGAATATGGCACTTTTAAAAAATCTCAGGGCTAGGACGAAGAAGATGTTATTGGCACCTGCTCGAGGTAATCGACGAACAACAGGGTGGTCGTGATGATGATGGATCTGGCATTGATTTTTCATGCCTGGTGTCAGAATGTTGCTTTTCCTTTGAACGTCTGGGAATTTACTCCTCTTCTTTTTATACTTCTAACCTTATTCAGTACTTTTTCTAATATGTCTAAAATGGGAACTTTAGGTCCCCAAACTTATGGCAGAGATGACTACTGTGCAATAAAATGTGTTCACTGTTCTGTAGTACAAATTTGTCACTAAAAAGAACCTGTTCATTATGGCCCAGAATTATCTTTTTCAGCCCCTCATTGCATTTATGTGTAACCATGATACCAAGATTCACCAAAAGAGTGCAAACAGAAACAATATGCCATACCAATCCACGGCTTTGGAAATACAGTTTGCACCTTAACTCTTTTTTCTCAAGCTTGATGCAGATTATGGAAAGGCCCTAGAGAATGATAAAGTTACAATATGAAGTAAAGTCAAGCATCAATCAGGGAATATCCACATATTTGCCATACAAGTAAGACATTAACCTCTAAGGTATCTGCACCACTATAATAATGAGTCTCTATTTCAGATAATTACAGATTACAGCACGTATACTATCTATGTCACCTACGTGAACAGTAGTCTATGCTCCCTGGGTTTGTCTGTACAATGACACTCTATAACTCACACAATGACGAATACACGTAATGTAGTTCTTAGAACATACCCACATCCATATGTGATGCATGACATTTTGGGGCTCTATAGGTTACAGAAGCTAGATTTAGTTATGATATGCCTTATAGACATGATTGTTAGCCTCAAAGGAGATTTTTAAATTATCTCTAACTTTACTGTCCTGAATAATACTCTTTTTTAACTTCTTAGTACTGATTGATTAATTTATTGAAGCACCATGAGAAACACAGTTACAAATCTGTTCATGATCATAGCACTGCACTGCATCACTGTTGTCCAGTTTTTCATCAATTTGCTCAAGCGGGCACCAGTAACGTCTTCATTCATCCCTGTTGGGTGCCAGTGTAGCCCAGTGGTGTCTGCTCACTCCAGGAACATGAAGAGAGACTTGTTGTTATTATTTTTGGTATATCGAATATGCCATGGTAGCTTGCCAGGCTCTGCTGTGTGGGTGGGATACTCTCGGTAGCTTGGTAGGCTCTGTGAGAGGGATGGCGAAATTTAACCTGGGTCAGCCGTGTGCAAGGCTAACACCCTACCTTCTGTGCTGTGGCTCCATGATTATATTATACAATATTCCAACACCCATCTCTCAACCAGCATGCATTTCCTACTAACAATATCCTCAGTTTGTTTCCCGCCATCCCCATTTCCAGTCTGTCTCTGTGGCAGGCACTTTTCTTCTCCCTCTGTCTCTCTGTCTCTGCCTCTGTCTCTGCTTCTTCACCTTTTGGGTATCAGAGTTTGCAATACAGATACTGAGAGGTTATAATGTTTATTCCTTTACCTACTTTCAGCATGCATTTCTTATCCAGAAAAATCATTTGCAACTAGATTTGTTCTTAATGGTTCCTTTTATATCCCAACTCCTTCTCCCTCAAAACTTGAAGCAAGCTTTCAACCATGGGTCAGTCCTGCTGGCCCATATTTCTCCAGTTCTTGGGTAAGGTAAAAAGTAAAGGCCCTCCCGTTGATCGTCCATTTGCTCGAGCGAGCCCAGTAACGTCTCCATTGGAGACTTTGTTGTTACTGTGTTTGGCATATCAAATATTCTCGGTAGCTTGCCGGGCTCTCCGAGAGGGGCAGAGGAATTGAACTCAGGTCGGCCATGTCGGCCGCTTGTAAGACGAACGCCCTACCTCTGTGCTATCGTTCCAGCTCTTGGGTATTAGTCTCTTAATATGTTTTTTTTTAATATCCCGCAAACTAGTGCAATAATTCTATGCCTCTCTCCTTCTGACTCATTTAACTAATCATGGTACTCTCCATGTTTACTCACGTATAAGCAAATTTCATGACTTTATTTTTCCTAATGGCTACAAAGTATTCCATTGTGTAGGTGTACCATATTTTCTTTAATCAGTCATCTGTTCTCAGGCACTTGGGTTGGTTCCAAATTCTGAATTGTGTGAATAGTCCTGCAATGAACATAGAAGTGCAGATGGTATTTCTGCTGTGGTTTTTCACTCCTGGGGTATATTCCCAGAAGTTGCTGAGTGATATGGTAGCTCAATTTGTAGTTTTTTGAGGAATGCCGATATTGTTTTCCAAAATGGTTGGACCAGTTGGCCTACACACCAACAATGAATGAGAATTCCTTTCTCCCCTCATCTATGCCAACACTAGTTGTTCTTATTCTTTTTGATGTATGTCTGTCACTGTGGTGTGAGATGATCTCTCATTGTTGTTTTGATTTGCATCTCCCTGATGATTAGTGAAGTGGAGCACTTTTAATGTGTTTTTTTGGCCACTTGAAATTTTTTTTGAGGAAGTTTTTGTTCATTCCCCCACATTTTTTTCATGGGGCTGGAAAATTTTTCTTATAAAGTTCTACCAGTGCCTTATATATCTTGGATATTAAACCCCTTATCTGATGGGTATTGGGTAAATAATATTTTCCCATTCTGTGGGTGGGCTCTATGTGAATCTTATCTGTATCTGTATGTTAGTTCTGCACTTCTTTTGAGGTGCAGAAACTTTTCAATTTAACGTAGTTTCATTTGTTTATCTTTGCTTCCACTGCTTGGTCAGTGGTGAATCATCTTTAAAGATGCCTTAAGCTTTAATGTCATAGAGAGTTCTGCCTATGTTTTCCTCCATGTACATTATGGATTCAGGTCTAATATCGAGGTCTTAAATTTTTATCTGACTTTAGATCTGACTTTTGTGCCTGGTGTTATACAGAGGTCTGAGTTCATTTATTTGCATTTAACTAACCAGCTTTCTCAGCTCTAGTTGTTGAAGAGACTTTCCTTGCTACACTTCACATTTCTTACTCCTTTATCCAAGATTAAGGTCATACATCTGAAGGTCTGTGTCAGGATCTGAATAACATTCTTGTTTCATTCAGTATTCATCAAACATTGACACACTATCTACTATATACTATACATGTACTTAATTCTAAGTAGTCTGCAACGAACAGGGCAGACATAATATCTCTTTACCAGATTAGTTCCCAGCCACTACCTAATGGCTCAGAGAAACACACAGTCTGTCTTCTAGCAAAGGAAACATTGCATATTATTTTAATTTATCCATCCAATGAGACAAAAGCCAGGCAAAATTAGAGCCACTCTCATCAAATGGTTTCCACTGGTATTTACTTTTAAATACAAAGCTTGTTTTGTTCCAGGAAATATTTAAAACAGCTCACAAGGTGGTTTTATTTAAAAATAAAAGAAGAAAGTAAAAACAGACTGGGAATATAAAATAAAGGCATGAATATAGTTAAATGTGAAGTTGCAAATAACTTACACAAAATTTAGACCTAAGCTTTCTGAAAGCAGAATTTAAATGTAATATTCTTGAGCAGTTATAACATCTGTCATTAACCAGGTAGTGTTTTTAATCTCTGTTCACTAGGAGTTTCACACAGAAAAATAATATCCTTCACTTGCTATTCTACCTATATGTTTTACCTTAGTTCCTGTGCAAATAAGATCCCTAAGAATCACATCACCATTGTCACTGTCACTGTCCTCCCGTTGTTCATCGATTTACTCGAGCAGGCCCAGTAACATTGTGAGACTTGTTGTTACTGTGTTTGGCATATTGAATATGTCACGGAAGTTTGCCAGGCTTTGCCATGCGGGCAAGATACTTTCGGTAGTTTGCCAACCTCTCCAAGAGGGGCGGAGGAATCGAAGGTAGAGGAATCGAACTCGGGTCGGCCAGGTTGGCCGCATGCAAGGAAAATTCCCTACCCTCTGTGCTATTGCTCCAGCCCAAGAATCACATCAAAAGATAAAATTAAATCAAACCCAATACTCAGTCATACTTGGCATTGAGACAAAGAGTCATGTCCCATGGATTATCAAAAAGATGAATCTATGTGGTGACAAGTATATGCATCATATGCCCTAAGTGAATGACATCAGAACAAAGCCCAATACAGAAAAAATTACACTGGGAAGAAATCCTGTATCTTGGATGCTCCAATGTCTGCTCTTCTGTCATGATTCAGGGAAGATTATTAACTACAACTCAACACTTGACTTCTTACAACCCTCTCCTCAACACTCTCTCTTGATAATTTAAATTCCATCATTTTGGCAGTTTCTATGTCATGCTTTTGACTTGTCAATTCCAATAAAAGAATCCACTTTCTAAGACAAGGGTATGTTCCCCATAGAAAATGGAAAGATATTGTCTACTTTATCTCATAAAGACTCCGAAATAAATAGGCAATAGTTTTGGTATGTAAATAACACAGTGAAACCATAAAAGACAAATACTAAAAGGAAATCTAACTGAAAACTGATCATTTATAGGAAACACATCACTGTATATGGGTTAGGGGCCATTGATGATGGAGGGAAGTTGATATCCTAGTGGGCAGTGTGGCCTTGGGCTGTTTTTTTTTTTTTGCATAAAACACTGCCATTTTCAATATTGTAAATTCATTTCATTTTATCATCCTGTTATTCGTTGATTGCCTTGAGCAGGCCCCAGTAACGTCTCTTTCATCCTAACCCTGAGATTATATTCAAGGATCTTTAGGAGAATGAGACCCATCATTGTTACTGATATTTGGCATATTTGGTACGCCATGGGGAGTTTGCCAGACTCTGCCCTGTGGGCAGGCTACATTCGATAGCATGCAAGTTTGTCCAAAGTAGGAATGAGATAATAAGATGTCATAAAAAGATGTCCTGATAAGATGTTCCAGGAGCTGGATTTTATAGTCTCTGAGTCTTGGCCGTTGATGGGATTACACAGCGCCAGGGGGCCAGGTGGTGGGTGTGACACCCACCTACTGGAATTTGGAGGATCTGGGTGGAGGATGCTCGACTCCAATCGAGTAGGCTGGGAGATCTTGACCCCAGAACCCGCGTGGATTTGTCCCTCTGCCAGTACCTTCATGTATGCGGAGAGTGGTCTCAGCATGGTGGCGGCTGGTTCTGGAGGTCTTCGGCTGCCAGAGCCCTGGTCGGGGCGGGGAGGAAAGCTCAACCCGCTCCCCTCCAACTGGCCCAGGCGAGGAACAGCCAGGCGCGGGGGCAGAAGACTGTAAATTGGAGTGTAAAGATTGTAAATTGGAGTGCCTAAAATAATAATAATAGTGAAGCAATAATAATAATAATGAAGCAATAAAAGTGAAAAAACTTTTTTAAATGTCACTTTTCTGCAGAATTAAAAAGCCTCTTCTTACTTTTAATTGTATTCTTATGACTAACTTGTTCATTTTTTTTTTTTGGCTTTGGCTCCTTATTCCAAAGTCTGAGTTAGCAAGATCAACAGACAAGTCCCTGCTAGTTAGAAAACTGTCCTCTGAGCATTAAGTTCAGCAAGAGCAGCAGAGAGCAGAGAGTTAATTGGGGGAAGGCATTGAAAAAGGAGTCAAAGTCACTAACATTATACACAAGTGGAATAGCAGAAAATCCTTAAGTGTGTACTGTAGCACTGTCCTCCCGCTGTTTATCGATTTGCTCAAGCAGGCACCAGTAACGTCTCCATTGTGAGACTTCTTGTTACTGTGCTTGACATATTGAATACATCATGGGGAGCTTGCCAAGCTCTGCCATGTGGGCGGGATACTCTCGGTAGCTTGCTGGGCTCTATAAGAGGAGCGAAAGAATTGAACCCGGGTCAGTCAGTCCAGCCACGTGCAAGGCAAACGCCCTACCACCGTGCTATCTCTCCAGCCCAAGAATGTACTAGAGTGAATAAATGAGCAGGAACCAGTGACCTCTGGCACAGCTCCAAAGGACTATTTGCATTGACTTAACAGAGTTCAATGTGACATTGGTCTCTGGATGTGCTAAGCAAGTGTCCTGCAGGGCAGAGTATGACAATAATCATCAATAATATTAACAACAATGAAAAACAGTTACTCAGTCCTTTAGATGTAATAGGCAGCACACTAAAAACTTTTAACTAATAGATCATCGTTACAGATGTACTGTAAGTAGATACTATTGTTACTCCCTGATCTGTGGGGCCTATAATTTGGTCTGTGGGTTTCTGCCCTCTTTTTACACTTTGGAGCTCGTGATGTTTCTAGGGAGACTCAGAGTGTCAGATTTAAAGCAGACAAAGGATACTGGGATCCGTGGTGGTGGGAAATGGGCACTGGTGGAGGAATGGGTATTTGATCATTGTATAACTGAAACCCAAGCACAAAAATTTGTAAGTCTGCAACTGTACCTCGTGGTGTCTAACTAATAAAAGTGACAAAATAAATAAATAAAGCAGACAAAGGAGACCAGCCCATGGGAAGGTACGTAACATTTGTTGGAGGTGCTCATCCCTGCGGGCTGTTTCAGAATCTCTTCATAGCAGGTTCTTCGCTGTAATAGTGGTCTTAGCAATGTGCTGTCCTCTTTCTTAGTTTCAATTCTGCTTTCTCTGATCATAGGGCTAGGGGTTAGTCTAGTTTTCAGGGCTCCAACCAGTCTCTCAGGGATCAGGGGCAGAGGCAACTTTCTCTAGGCTATTTCAGATTATCTCTGGAGCCAGGGACTGCAAGTAACAATGCAGCACCCTTTAGCCAACTGCAAGGGCCAGGAGTATTGGTCCAATGTTGGAAGCTTGCCACAAATATGTGGATGTGTATGAAGGGTGGGGAGTTGGGGGAGAGGGAAGTTAGAATAAGGAAGAGACCACTATGACCATGTTAGTTGGAAATGATTGCTCTGGACAAGAACTGAGTGCTGAAAGTAGGTAAAGGGATATACCTGATAATCATTTAATACCTGTATTGCAAGCCATAATGCCCAGAATTGGGGGGGGGGAGGAGAGAGAGAGAGAGAGAGAGAGAGAGAGAGAGAGAGAGAGAGAGAGAGAAAGAGCGAGAGAGAAATCATCCTAAACCTAGAGCCATTGGAACAGCTCTAGATATCTAGAAAGTAAGAGAGAGAAAGAGAGAGAGAGAAGAGAACAGGAGAAAGAGAAATAGAAAGAAAGGTGCCTGACAGAGGCAGGATGGGGGATTGGTGGGTAGGAAACTGGGGACATTGATGGTGGGAAATGTACATTGGTGAAGGGACAGGTGTTGGAACAAAGTATGACTGAAACCCAATCATGAACAATTTTGTGACTGTGATTCAATAAAAAATAAATTTTAAATAAATAAATGAATAAAACAGAAAAAAGAATTCCTGAAATGCCTCTCAGATCCACCCAACTCAGTCTTGGGGAACTCTGTCATATAGAGAAACAGAGCAAAACTGACTTCGTGCCAAATTCTAGGCATATGCACAAATATTCGAAGTCCTGCTGTTTTCCCTGGGTCCTACTTCCAAGTTCATACTCCTTTGCCTAAACCAAGAACTCATTTCTCTTCTCATAATGTATTATTGGCTTAGAGCCCCTTTCAGTCAAATGTCTAACTGTACTGAGCTGTGGGAGAAAAGACTAATACTTCTTCCAAAAGCCCCACAATCACCTTATCCTTTTCTACTTTCTCAGAAAAATGAAACTCAGAGGACATGAATTAAGTCTCTAATATTTTACTTTTTCTTTGAGGGCTTTATTTTAAATCACCTTGCTGTTCAACTAATATTTTTATTTATCAAAATGTAGATTATCCATCCTTTCTACTTTTCTCCCTTTCTCTCTCTCTCTTTTCTTCTCTCTTCTCTCTCTTTCTTTCTAGACATCTAGAACTCTTCCAATGACTCTATGTTTAGGAGGATTTGCCTTCATCATACAGGACGTCTTCACATTCATGCAAGAGCAGAAAATCAAATGGTTGCACGTAGCCCTGGAACACTCTATCTTTGTCACTTCAGTTCTTGCCTTGGGCGCCCACGACTGCAGCTACATACCATACCATGATCTTCCAGATCCTGAAATTACCTCTGTCTCACCTCAGAGTCCATGGTCAATTATCCTAGAGCAAATGGAAGCAGCAGGAAGCTGTTAGAGGTCAACTGTGCTTTCCCCCCAATCCCCATGCCTTCCATTTCATGCCATACAAAATATACAAAGAAAAAACTCTCTTTATCTAAAGTAGAATATTGATTCTAAATGTCATAGAGTCAGTTCTTAAGGATTCCTTTGGTTCAATTTTAATTTTTTTCAAATTTCTTATCTTCTTCCAAAAAAACTTTTAGAAGAAATTAATATTTCTCATATTTAGAGTCTTTTAAAGCCTTTTTTCATAACGTGCTAAGCCAAGCTATTTAAATACTCTTGGGGTCTTTCCCACAATGAAATTTTAACTCTCCTCCCATCTGAAGGACTAACTAATAAGTGAAATAGCTGGAATAGATCTCAAAGTTTGAAAAGATAAGAACTTAATACAATCTTGTGCTCTGTAACAGAATTCTGTGTTTCCTTGGGATTTGGGTAAATCCTTAATTACAGTTCCCAACTTTCTCAAGATTTTCTGATAAAACAATATTAAGAACACATTATACAATGTGTTTTTTCTTCACTCAAAGAGTGGAAAGCCCTGAGGAGAGGGATATTGTTAATGAGATCAGGTGAAAAAGAAGAAGGAAAAAAGAAGGATGGAAGTAGGTAGTGAAATTAAAACTGGTTGAAGAAGGATGGCTCAGAAAATTCCCTGTGCTGGTTGATACATTTTTTCTTTCTTATAAAGTTCTGAAGTGAATTGTGGGGCCTCAAAAGTGTCAAAGAAAGACAACCTTTACATAGTTGTCATCTATCACTATTCTAAAATTCCTATTAAATCTATCTCTTCTTAATATATTTAAAGTCTTCCATAAAGACCATTGAATTCTAAACCATTTTTAGGGAAATGCTTTCATTTTACAAGATAAGTACAAGACTTAAAATTAGATGAAAAAGTATTTAGGAAACAGGGGCTCTGCCAGGAGGAGGCTTTGTTTTGATATAGGTTAACCCAGGACTAACAGAAAAACAAGACTTTGCAGCTGGTCAGAATTGTGAGCTTCTACGTGTTCTTTTGCATGCTCCACTAAATAGACTAAGAGGAAACTGTACTAACATTAAATTACAATTTGACAATACAAAAAATATTTTTGTGGAGATGTTGGTGGGGTAATCAAGATAAATGTTCTGCCTGGATCAGACACTGGTCTAATGAACTGGTCTAATGAACTAATAATGAATTAGTGATGGATCTAATATCCTTATAATCATCAGTCAATAGGACCAACATGCACTGATGACTTAATGAACTTAAGTCTTTTAAAGGTTATGGAACACTTCATTCTAACATTACACAAACACAACACAATAAAAAACAAAAGGGAAAACACAGAAACCAAGATGATCTATAAATAGAAAAATGAAAAGTGAAAGTAAATAAAGCAAGAGAACAATAAAAGAAATACTGACAGAAATGTTAACAAAATCAATCACCTTCAAACCAAACTATGCATTCTCCTAAAATAAATATCTGTTTGCCTGCAAATCAAGGATTGCATAATAAACCCAGCAATGAAAACTGCCAGAGCTTTTTTCTGTGTTGAGAGTAACTCATCTACCATAGAATGTAGAAGATAGACTGTGTGGAACAAAAGAAAAAGGGATGTTATAAGCTATCCAGTTAACATGAGGTTCCTGTGGAATGTCACCAAGTGACGTTCTTCAAACTCATATCAGAATGTCCCTAATTGTGAAGGTAGATATTATTATTCACTGCATCTTAACAAAGATGCTCAAGTTATTCCTTTCTAAATAGGGAGAGCTCTACCTGCTAATCAGTCTCTCTGACCCAAGAAAATAATCAACTTAGAGAGAGAGAGAAGTTGGAGAAACACAGAATCTAGGCACTAAAGAAGTATTTAATGATGAGTTAAATGGCCCGTGCAGTGTGGATATTGCTGACAGATTTCCATGACTGTTAATACTAAAATGAGACTATAATTAATCAAAATACTCAAAAAAACCCTAATATTAATTCTCTAGAATCTGCACTCTCTTTTTCTTCCTAAAAATTGTGAAACCATTCATTGAGTTCAAATTAAAACTTTCATAAGGCAGTGGTATTCTGCAAAGCATGTATCTAAACTTGTCCTTATGATATCCCTTAGAGTGAAGCAAGTCCGTTGGGCCACAATCAGTGAAAAGCAGTCAAGACCAAAAATATAAATAGCCTTTCACAGCTGGTGCATAGGAGATTACAAGTAATATTGCTTCATCATGGAAAATACTGCACTTCATTGCAGAACCATTTCAGTTGTTACTCTGATTTTTTTTTATAAATAATCTAGTGCTCTCAGAGGGCCAGTTCTACCAGGTACTCAACATCTTATCAGGAATCACTTGAATCTTAATGGTGACCGTCATAACTGAATCCCTACTTAAATCCTACCAACTTTAAGCCATACTAACCCAAAATCCAATGTTCTGGCATCAAGTCATATATTGATTATTTTTCTCAGAGAGCTTGGCAAGCTACTGAGAGTATCTCGCCTGCATGGCAAAGCCTGGCAAGCTATCTGTGAAGTATTCAATTTGCCAAACACAGTAACAATTGTCACAATGAAGACGTTACTGGACCCCCCCGAACAAATCGATGAACAACGGGAGGACAGTGACAGTGATAACGAATGTATGATAATTTTATAATTGGAATATTATGGGATGTTGTGGGAACATGCATCAGGATCTAACCAGCTCTAGACTAAATATGAATTTGGGGTCCATTCATCATGTAAGTGATGAAATTAGAGGATTAAGTGATTTTTATCCAGACTATAAACAGAATGGGAGCTCCAAACTGAAATTCAAATAATAAAAATCCACAAAAAAGAGAGAAAAAGCAAAAGAAAATAAAGAGACTAATTGAAACATAGAAACAAAATTATGCAATAAAATTATAAAAGTAAGCCATATATAGCAAATCCATGGCAACTTGTCTATTGTAGCTCAAAATTCAAACAAAGAATGAAGCGAATTTATTATGAGACGTCTTTTTAAATATGAGTTTGCCGGGGCTGGAGCAATCGCACAGGTGGTAGGGTGTTAGCCTTGCATGTGGCAGATATGGGATGCTGGGTTCAATTCCCAGCATCCCATATGGTCCCTTGAGCACCAACAGAGTTAATTCATGAGTGCATAAGCCAGGAGTAACTCCTGTGCATCGCTGGGTGTGACCCAAAAAGATAAAAAAAAAAATGGAGTTTGTCATTGGAAAGCTGTGGGGTCAGTGAGAGTATAATGAGCAAGATTTTAAAGAACAAAAATCACAGACATGTAAGTTGCAAAACTGTGCACATTGTTCTTCCTTTTGTTTGATGGAAACAGAACAGGAGGTTTGTGAGACTGAAGTCTGGAGTTGGAGTTTAGGGCTAATTGAGTGTCAGCTTCCTTGACTAAATATCATGGATTTTCTATTGGGGCCCCTGTAAAACAAAACCCTAAGATTTGGGGAACACATGAAATAGACAACCTCTCAGAAATGCAAAAAGAGATTTTTAATAAACAGAATTTATCAAAGAGAAATTTTTGTAATATTAGAAATGTCCTATATTTGTGCCATTCAAGATGGTAAAAAGCATGAGTTGCTAAAGGGCATTTGAAATGCAGCTAGTTAGTGCAACTATGAAACAAAATTTCTAATTTTACATAATTTTAATTATTTTAAATTGAACTTTAAATATCTTCAGGATTGCTTCAGTTAAACAGGGTAACCAAGATGTAATCTAATTCCTAGGATGGCCTAAATTTATGATTAGTCTGCACAAAAGTGTAAAGTTCAATCCAAGAAATTTTTCCAACTCAGCATGACCTGAAAAGAGCATTTAAGTTCTCAGTTTCTCATTGAGTTGGTTAAGGCTCCATTGAAATTATTGATAATTCAGATTTCCAATGCGACAATCCCTTTTCTTCCCTCTAAAAAGGTGTTGATTCCAAGAACATTAACTAATCAAAATCCTGTGTGCTAATGTAAAACGTTCAATATAGGTCCCTCAAAATCCAATTTGTAACTTGCAAGTGCTTGGAGTAGTTTAAGAAATCAATCTAAGAATTTGGACCTGGTTCCCCTCATCAACTTGGGAGTGAGGCTCTATTACTCCGGGTGTTGGGCACTAGTCTCTCATTCAGTAGCAAAACAAATCTTTAAAAAGACCCACCTAGTTGTGGGTCTGGAGCAATAGCACAGAGGGTAGGTCGTTTGCCTTGCACAAGGCCGACCCTGGTTCGATCCCCAGCATTCCATATGGTCCTCCAAGCACCTTCAGGAGTAATTCCTGAGTGCAGAGTCAGGAGTATCGCTTACGCATCGCTGGGTGTGACCCAAAAAGCAAAAAAATTAACTAGTTGTGAACTGTGATGATAAACTGAGCCAAGAAAAATATACTGGTCACTGTGATGGATCAAGCATTTGAGAATATAGGAGTCAGAGAGATAGTACGGGGCTTAAGGTTCTTGTCTTATACTCAGTTGATCCTGGTTCAGTTCCCAGCACCACATACACAGTACCCTGTGCGTTGCCAGGAGTGATCCCTGAGCACAAAGACTGAAGTTAGTTGATCACTGCTGAGTGTATCCCCAAAACAAAAACAAAAATAATGTAAATATTTGACAATGTAGGAGAATCATAACTGTTAGGTCAGTGAATTGAGTATCTTTGCTAGATTTAGAGAGATGTAGCCTAGGAAAGGAATAATGAATCACGAAAACTAAAATGTTGGTGTACAAGCTATAGTGCTATCTTGATAACATATAGAAAACCTTCCTGTCCTGTGACAAAAGGATAACAACACTAAGAATCATGCCCAGGGGAGTTTTCAAAGAGACTAAGCTCCCAAATGATTAAACTTCTAATCAATAAATGTCTCCTACACATATATTGATGGGGAATATATGTCTCCTACACATATAATGTCAGGGGAAGAGGGGCAAAACAGCTCTTTCAATTGGTTGAAATTGTGACTCATTGTTGGATTTATTCTCCCAAAATTTTCAACTCATCTATCCTGAACTTATTCTGGCTTTATATATTAATCTATACCTTGATAGTTGGTTGCCTATTTTGTTCCTGTGAGTGCCATGTTCTTTAACCATATCTGCATTTATTTGTGGGTCAGGGTCCTTTAGTTGTTAATGAGCCATCCTTCATGATAACTGCCTCCATCTGGCATCTGATGATTACACATAGCTACCTGTTTTTTTCTTATCTTGATAGCAAAAACAAAATGAAAAAGAGAGCTCCTGGTACATAGAATTGGTGATAACTGGGATAATCACAAAATCTTTATTTTCCAGTTTTATACCAATCTTATCTTCATAAGTAACTTATCCCCCCCATTAGTGTGTGAGATTCTTCCAATATTAAAAAGTCAGTGTGAATCCGTTCTGCCCATAATTAAGCAGGTACCTCTTCAGAAACTGGCAACTTAATTACCTTCTCTCCTGACCAGTAGGCTAAACCTAAATCACAATATAACCTGTCTAATGAGGATGTAAAGTAAAGTAAAGTAAAGGCCCTCCCGTTGAGCATCGATTTGCTCGAGCGGGCCCAGTAACGTCTCCATTGGAGACTTTGTTGTTACTGTGTTTGGCATATTGAATACTCTCGGTAGCTTGCCGGGCTCTCCAAGAGGGGTGGAGGAATCGAACTCGGGTCGGCCATGTTGGCTGCGTGCAAGGCAGACGCCCTACCCGCTGTGCTATCGCTCCAGCCCGAGGCCCTCCCATTGATCGTCGATTTGGTGCTATCGCTCCAGAGGATGAAATAGGACAATTTTTCAGGAGTTATTTAACCTCATCTTATTATTCAATGTTTCAGCAAGAACCATGAAAGTACTTGCAGAACTGCCTCCAGATATTTCTTGATAAAGGAACAGGTCATAAAGCTGGATATACATGAGCATCTTGATTCCAAAGCTTTCTTTTTGGATGCAAAAGTGATGCTAAGCAAAGCCCCAAGTAATGTTCCAAATCCTGTTAGAAGACTCCTAGAAATATTAAAAGAAAGAATGACTCAGACTAGATGAGATAGACCATGGAATAAGGAATTAAGCAGCTGAAGAAGTGGACATTCTGAAAGTGGATTTATTATGTAAGGACATAAATTGCACCAAACGACTCTTCCATAAGAAAACCATTTACCAATCCGATGTGCTGGTGAATGAATAACGGTGACACTGAGGAACTTCACGAACTCTCAGGAGTGAGATCAGGAGATGCGATTACAGTGAGAGCTGCAGGGGACAGAATAAGACAGCAGGAAAGGGGACAGTATACACCCATCAGATGTCATGTGGCTGCTATTACCATAAAAAAACAAGGTTTAAATGACAGTCCAAATAGCTTCACCTATTAATAAATGAGCAGGACATCAGTAAGGTCAAATTCAACAGCCAGACAATGATATGTTGCTCAATCTGTATAGTAAGAAATTAAAAATAGATTATAAAAGACTGGGTTAGTTGTCTCAAGGAAGTATTGCAATCCTCACCAAGTGTTAAAACCTAGATTAAAACCAAGATTAAAACCTAGTGTTAAAACCTAGATTAAAACCAAGATTAAAACCTAGTTGAACTGGAACCCACTGAGTGTATATCAGATATACAGATATACAGGGACTTTGAAGCACTATACCAAGTATATGTGGTAACATTTCCTTCAATCCCACTCCAAAGCTATCTACAATCATTTGGTCAACCTGGATCAGTAAGAAGAAAACAGGGTATATACTACAGGAAGGGAATGGTTTTGTATTGGTTGCAGCACTCCCTTTAACTGCCAAACTGAGTTTCTACTCTTTCCCATTTCTGATTGATCTATCATTTCTCCATCACTCATTTCAAGAGCCTAGATAACAAGAGCTTTCACAAGCAAAGCCCAGGTATGTGGGTTCCAGAACTTAATCTCTGGGCCTCATGGTGGCATTGGACCGGAGCTGCCCCTCTCTGGGTCTCCACTCACCCAGCAGACTAGCTGTCAACACCCACAGTTTGTCTCCAGGTGCCATCTTAGTGCACCAACATCCCTGGCCTGGAGACTCCCAGTTGAATCTCAAAATGCATTAGTGCCATACAGAGATGTCTCTGGAACCCAACTATTTACAATCTAGAAATTTACATTTATAATCATGGCCATGCAAGCTCTCATGATATTCAAAATGAGCAATGGAAAATAAATTATCTAGCATCTTCCCCTGGCAGGTAGTCTTAAATGGTGGTGAGAAATTTTGAGCAAAACATAATACTCAAAATTAGAGAGTACTGGGAAAATTGTCTGCCAGAGGCAGGGTGAGGACTGGGATGTGGGTGTTGGAAATTGTTCACTGGTGGAGGTATGGGTGTTCCATTATTGTATGACTGAATATCAAACATGAAAGCTTTGTAACTCTATCTCACAGTGATACAATTTAAAAAAAGTAATGTAGAGTTCATGCCCAATTCAATCAGCTTAATCAATGACTGAACAAATAGCAGTACTCCTACATTATTTTTTAAAAATGAGAGCCTATATATCACCCTAAGATAGTACTTTATCTTACCACCTATATCTAAATAGTCATAAATTCTTGCAGATATTTTCCTCTGAATCTTTTCACTTACTCCATTCCTCCCTAGTAACCCTCTTCAATTTATTGAAATCCTTATCATTAGTCTACCAAATGGCTTCCCTGCCTCTAGATTTTACCACAAGTCAGTCATTACCTTCCAATTTGAGTGATATATGCAGAGTACATTAACCTTTGTGCTTAACCATATAAAAATCTAAAAAAAGCTCAAGAACAGATGACTGGTTAAAGAAACTTTGCTATATCTACACAATGGAATACTACACAGCTGTTAGAAATGATGAAGTCATGAAATTTACAAACAGTGGTTCTACATGGTAAGTATCATGCTAAGATAAATGAGTCAGAAAGAGAGGGACAGACATAGAAATACTGCACTCATCTGTGGAATATAAAGTAACAGAAGGGGAGTCAAACACCAAGAACAGTTGAGATAAATGCCAGGAGGTCTGCTCCATTGCTTGGAAGCCAGCCGCACATGCTGGGAGAAAAGGCAGTCAGATAGAGAAGGGAACACCAAGTAAAGGATGTTTTAGGACTTGCTCAGGATGCGAGATGCATGCTGAAAGTAGACTAGAGGCCAAACACAATGGCCACTCAATACCTCTATTGCAAACCACAACACCGTAAAGGAAATAGAGAGCAAAAGGGAATGCCCTGCCACAGAAGTGGGGTCGGGTGGGGGAGGATTGGGGGGTTGGAGAGCCACTGGGTTCATTGGTGGTGGAGGACGGGCACTGGTGGAGGGATGGGTACTTGATCATTGTATAACTGAAACCCAAGCATGAAAGTTTGTAAGTGTACAACTGTACCTCATGGTGTTTCACTAATTAAAAAAATAAATTAAAAAAAGAGAAAAACTAAAAACATTCTTAAATCATGGCATTAAAGCACAAGTTCCTAAGCATCACACGTACCATCCCATTCCCATAGAATTGGCCTTTTCAGAGTATCAGACTGATCTCCTGTCTCATCTCATATCACAGGTTAAGCCTCAATCATACAAAACTGTGTGTGGATATAGTATTTCACACTCCTATGATTTTCTGAAAGTCTCTCCTTACATTCTTCTCCTAAACTGAGCCACTTGGGGTGAAATTCTTAGTTTGGGCATCAACCTCCATGGAAACTATTTCCTGAATACACCAAGCCACATCGAATGACTCTTCACTGATTAGATATTCCACATTTTGCTAGGTTATGTGTTAAAGAAAGAAAAAGATTCAAAATTCAGATCTTAGAATTAATTTTCAGATCAACTACTCATAAGTTCTGTGTCCTTGGCAAAGTCATTGCAGTGCTAGGTCTCAGTTCCCTCACCAGAAAAAGTATATATCATATTATTTACCTCTGTGAGCTAAGGATTGTGTTAGGGGGTTTAGGGGAACTAAAGAAACCCAAGTTAAAATTATATAAGAAAAGATGAAGCATTGCTTTAGAGTCCTGTAATTAAAAAATATACTACTACCATGACTTTAGGCATAGCTGGACCCAGGCCCTGAAAGAATACCATCAAGAAGTTGTCTATCTCATTCCTCAAGCCTGTTTCCCTTGGGTTTACTTCATTCCCAGGTAAAAAATATTCTTTAACAGATGCATCTAATAGGCTTGGGGTTTTTTTAGAATCTTAGTAGCTAGGTAATCACAAGGAAAAGGGAGATTTTCTCATTCCGAATACCTTAAAAACAAAACCCAAACAAATAAAAAAGTGTAGACTTCCAATTTCATGTCCATCCCTGAACAAGTCATATTTGCACAGAGGTTACTATAAACTGATTGGCCTTTTGGGCTCAAGTGCCAAATTTTTTTGAATCTGGAGATTAGAGCTCTTCAGTAGCACTTTCACTTGGACCCAGATGAAATTGCACTGGACCTTGATTTCATTATTTAGAGGGATCCACATATCAAAAATTTAAACAAAAATGGGTTTATTAAAGAACATAGGACATGTTTACCAATAAGAATCTCACAGTCCCTACAGGTCAAAGATAAATATTTCCCTCCTTTGCTTCATTGATCACACTCTAGAAAAATTCTTGCCCATCTCTCACAGTGTCCTTGAAAAAAAGGTGACTGCATCTCACGCTGCAGAGGTCTGACTAGAGTAGATAGCAAAACCACACTGCATAGAGCACAGATTTTGGAGAATAGGGTGGGGGAGGTATCCAAGGTCTGTGGAGGAGCTTTGAAATAGCATTGTGAGAAATATAAAGAGGTGGCTGAAGTAGATTCATAACACCTCCTGCCTTTTCTCATCATAGAGTTTGTTAATTGTGGCCATAATGGGACATCTTTAATATTTTTACTATTCCTAGCTGAGTCAGATGTGAAAGGAAAAATCGTATCAGCTCACAAGCAGGCAGTCTAATCCCCAGGAGAGGTCCATTTTTGCTTCATTCTCTATCAAGTGATTGCCCTGGCTCCCTGATGTGCTCAATGGATTTGTGGTACAAGGACCCGACCAAATGGATTTGTGGAACAAAGAAACCAAATCAAGCCCATTTATTTTTAACTAGCCATACCCTGAGTTCTCACTAATAGGGATTATAGCCTCTATCCTTCCTGAAATAACAGGACCAATATTGCAGAATATATTCTTGAAGGATCTCTTGCTCAGTATTGATTCTCTTTTCTTTTTGTCAGGAATCTTCCTAGAGTGCAGGCTTGATTCTGTTATTCTCCTGCTGAAAATACTTTTATGATTCCATATAGTTAATGAATGATTAACTAGCAGTTTGGGGGGTCTTTTTAAATATGTCCCAGATTTAGTTCTAAAGTCTCATTATCTCACATCCACGTACCACCTGCATTTCTGTCCATACCAACTTCCTTACTCCTCAAATTCATATAGTACCTTCGTTCTAACTCACTGGCATCTACTGGCATTTTCTTTCAGCTTATGATCCTTGCAGTCAGGAATCATGAGATTCATTGAATCTCCACCATTACACTTCTGCCCACCTTTCTAATTATGTCCATTTCTTGACCTCTGTCCTCTTAAAGACCCCATCATCCAGCCATACTGGTCCTTAATTCACATTTGCTAACAAAAAATGAGGGCAAAAGAGATAGCACCGTGATCAAATAACTTCTTTACATGGAGTGACATCAGTTCTATCTCCAGAACTTCATATGGTCCCTTGAAAATTTCTAGGAGTGACACTGAGCACAGAGCTGGGAAAGGTCGTGAGGAACATCAAGTATGGTTCAACCTCTCCATCCCCTGTATAGGTGTAAATTTAAACTAATGGATATGTAAACTGAACTCAGTGAGGTCAGTGTATGCCAGAATGCTTCCTAAATGGGATACTATGGGGAAAGGATGAGGGTTGGATCTCCTCCCTCTCCAAGGGACTCCATTCTGACTTCACAACGCTCAGACACAGATCATGATGACTGGACAGTCCATATAGTCCTAGTTGGGGACCATTAGAGATAGACCTGGGTAAACTTCAATAACTACTCTGTCAAGCTTAAATTCTGGACCTGGGTAAACTTCAATAACTGCTCTGTCAAACTTAAATTCTGAAACCTCTTGGCTAGATGATATCAGTCACTACATGTCATTTTCATCATCCAATTTCTATTAATTTATCCTTCTTTATCTGTAAACTAGAGATAAAATATCTACCTTTCATGGTTGTGAAGATTAGATGTGATAAGCCAGAAAGTCATCAGGTGTAGCTCAATCTTCATTGCAATAGGGATTCAAATGGAAGGAGGTTTGAAGGAGCAAGGTGTAGAATTATTTATTGACCTTCATTTTTCCACAATAGATCAAGTAACTTTTGCCAGCAATGGATACTCTACATATTCTATCAGAAAGAACTATGTCCAAATGTACTCAGGTCTGTTAAAGGGAAAGGGCATTGTGTTATATCACTTTCTCCTTTGGGAAAATACCTCACTCCACTTCTTTGTAAATTGAAAAAAACCTAGAATATGAAGGCAATATCCCCCATTTCTGTATTTATGTAACTCTTGTGGCAAATGTTTAATGGTTTAATTGGTATATAACATAATATAGTACACAATATGTAATATAATGTTATATAACATAATTTAAATTATATATAGGGATATTTTTTGAACCATATCAGAGATCAAAATGTCCCCCTATAAAGTTACTTACAAGCCATCTCTCTTAAGAAAACAGCCTAGTCCACTAGTCAGATCTTCAAGTACACTGGAAAAAGAGCAGCAGCATGAAGACTGTGACCCAAGTCAAGATTTTGCACCCACTAAGACCACAGAGAAGAGAAAAAGAAGAATCTGAAAGCTGAGCAGACAGCTCTGACAAAAAATGTTTTTTACATTTTAACCTAATCTTTATTAATTTCATTCTTAAAAATGTCTATTCTGACTAATCTGTGCTTAGACCCTACAATGGAAGGAGGGGGAGTGACAGGTGAGGTGGTCCTGATGATAGGAAAGCAGGTAAGATGATGACTACATTTGTCCCAGGGTTGGAGTACTCTGAAGAGCCAAGCCTTTTTTCATTTCACTGTGTTTTCTAATATAGAAGAAAGAAAGAGATATTTTTGGACTCAATTGACCCAAATTGGTGTGGGGAAAGAAGGAGGACTTTTTCCAAATGGAAGAGTGATTAGTCATATTTGGCAGAAAGCACTAGCTAGTACTACATAGTTCACTAAGTGCTTCCCAACTGTCACACTCAGTTCTGACAGCTTTATGTAAATTAAATGTTTCCATCTTCACAACAGCTTAATGATAAAGGTATTATACCACTTTGCTACATATCAGGAAACTGAAAGCCAAGGAGGGTAAAGAGTATCCCTCAGGTAATACTATAAGTATAATACAAAGCCATGATTTATACCCAAGCAGCCAGATTCTACAACCTATACACTTTTTAATTTTAGTGTAAAGGAGACAAATTTTTATTGACAATTTAAAAAATTTATTGAATCACTGTGGGATACACAGTTACAAAGTTGTTCTTGATTGGGTTTCAATTCTACAATGTCCCAACACCCATCCCTTTACCGGGGTACATTTCCCATCATCAATACCCCCAGTTTTCCTCCCACAACTGACCACCCCTAGCTTGGCTCTATGGCAGGCATTTTTCTTTTCTTTTTTCTCTGTCTGACTCTCCTTCTTTCTCCCTCCCTCCTTCTCACCCTTTCTCCCTCCCTTCCCTCCTCCCTCTCAACTTCCTCCCTCCTTTCTGGGCATTATGGTTTGCAAAACAGGTACTGAAAAGTCATTATTCTTTGTCCTTGAATAGGGACCACTATGAAAATGATAGTTGGAAATGATCACGCTGGATAAGAACTGTGTGCTTAAAGTGGGTAAAAGCACAACCCATACTCTTTTTTATTATTATTAGTGAAACACCATGAGGTACAGTTGTAGATTTACAATTTTTTGTGCTTGGGTTTCTATTATACAATAATCAAATACCCATCCCTCCACCAGTGCCCATTTTCCACCACCGTGGATAATATCCCTCCCACCCCCATCCCTCCCATTCCACCCTGCCTCTGTGGCAGGGCAATCCCTTGTGTCCTCTCTCTCTTTTTGACAACCCATACTCTTAACTACTGTACTGTGCTATCTCTCATAGTGGTGAAAGAAAAAGAGATCCCAGAAAAGGGAGAAAGGAGGGTCTAGAGAGAAAGATT
The DNA here is from genome assembly GCF_029834395.1 of Sorex fumeus. Taxonomy (NCBI): domain Eukaryota; kingdom Metazoa; phylum Chordata; class Mammalia; order Eulipotyphla; family Soricidae; genus Sorex; species Sorex fumeus. The sequence continues at coordinate 45,767,301 of NW_026606059.1, read as the reverse complement.
AACTGGAGCACATACTGGGAGACTAGGTTTGATCCTCAGCCACAGATGGTTCTTCAAGCACCAAGCTGGATGTAACCCCTGAGCATCATTGTGTGTGACTCAAAATTCAAACTCAGTCAAAAAATGGGGTGGTGGGGAAAACTCCTACATGTTAAATCCCTCCAATTACCTTTCTTTTTTCCATAGTGCAAGCACAGAAGCAATTCAAAACTCTGTGGGGATTGAGGAATTGTGTTTCATGGTGAAATGGAGCAGAATAGAAGAAAATCCCTTCACAGATCTGCCAGCTTTTCATTGCCAGCTCAGCGCCAGGTGGAGCCAAGCATGGGGGTGGCGGGGGGAGAAACCCAAATGGAATCATTTTCCCCCATGGACCTCTCTTCATGTGCTGTGCTTTAGCCAGAGCCCTCAGGAGCCAAGAAGAGCAGCTGCAGGAATTATGAGCCTTCATTTATGAGGGATTTTGCTTTTTAATTAAAGAGTGAGTGTGCATGCTGTTTTTCATTAGCCATTGTCCAGATGTCAAGCTCTCCACGTCTTCAGAAATCAGACAAACCAAATAGAAACTAGTTACTGAAGCAGAGAGTAGAGTAATAAAGTCTAGCTCTGAGCAGACCTTGGAGCTCCAAGATCTTGTAGGGGCTGGCCTGTTCTTGTGATCTCATGCACATCCACCCCCCAGACTTGATGCATTCTGAACTCTGCCACAACAGCCCCCAGTCTGCATGTGGATCTCTCAAACCTTCTCTGGTTTAACTCTGAAAACACCCAACTCAAAGGTCATTCATCCAGGCCCAGCTGAAAATAGCATCTCCTGTTAAATTCTCCCCTGGAAGAATATTCGGAGATCATTCTGTGCTTACTTGAGCTCACATTTCAGAAACTCTCAGGAAGTCAGAGTTTCATCCATCCACAATGGGCCTTTATTCCCTACGAATAGAGAGTAAGGGAGCATTTTTCTCTGCATGGGCAAAAGTAGGCATTTGTAAACCAGAGGAAGATTATCTCAAGGCCACATCGCTAAGTAAACAGTAAAAGTTATAGTATCTCTAATATAGTTCTCCTAAAGCACAAGAGCAACACCTTCCTCTGACTTCCAGCAAGTTTCAATGACCACTTACCCCTCTGTATTTGCCTACTCACTATTCAGGTGGGGTTTCATGTTCTATGAACTCTATCTACTAAAGGGTATGACTTACACAGTCCTTTGTGATAGGAATATCCAACTGTCAATTCCCAATCTGCTTCGTATCCTGTCCTCTAGCCCCAATGACATCATGTTTTTTCTAGCAGAAAATTTGACTCTGCTCCCCTTAACAACTGTCATCTATATGGGCACCTTTTCATGAATTTTCTCCTATCCTCCACATCTTACAAGAGCTTCACTCTTGCCCTAGATTCCTACGTGCCTGTTTTAACTCAGCTGAAAAGATATGCAGTAGATAAATCTACTTGCTTTATACTTTCATAGCCTCTTAACACATATTGTGATCATAATTTTATATTTTCTATCATGTATTTAATATCTGTTTCCCCAACTATATCAGCTGCATGAGTATAAATTAACTCCTTATCAAGGCATCTTGTGTCTGGTACTAGGATGGTCAAGAATCTGTCAGTCAATCTATCTCCTTTTTAACTTACTTACAGGTGCATATTAGAAATATGTACACATTGGTTGAATAAATAAGTTAAATTAAATTAACGGCTATTGTAAAGGTATTGGAATAAGTAACCCAAAAAATTTGAGGTTTAGTATTTTGCTTTTAGTATTCAATAAGAACATTATTTTAGAAAAGTGGAGAATCTCAGGTTGTATTCATTCAGAAAAAAGGTCCTCTGAGAAACATTAGCTTCATATCTCAGCTGTCTAGGAGGCATGTCAAGTGTCCTTTTGAGCTTGATTTTACCATCTGTGGAGGTGTGTGTCTCAGAGGAGTGGAAGATACAGATGTTGTAAAGTGTTCACTTGAGGAAAGAACAGACTGTGGAAGCTGGTGAGTGGAGGAACTTTTGGGATGTGCCAGAAACAAATGCCTTAGAGATGCAGAGGAGGTATCCAAATGGGGTGTCTTGAAAGTTGAACCCAACACACAAAACTATATACTCTGTCATTTGCTCAATTTATTCAAAACATAATAAAAGGCTTTATTCATTCATTGTATTAAAGAAATATATTGTACCCAGATGTTTCCACTCTGAGATCTGAGGCAAAATGAAAACCAAACTATAGTGTTGTCCATTACTTTAATTATCTCCTCCTATCCTCGTAGGCAGTCAAAGAAATTGAGTAGATGGTTGATATTAGGCTCTGGCTCCTTCAATTCCTTATCTTCGAAAACAAACCAAAATAAAATAAAATAAATAAAACATTTGGAATAATAGCCTGAACTGGCTAACCTGCCAACTACTTACTTGGGGAAGTTTTGCATCTTTCTTAAACTTCCTTTTAATTATTAACATTGGTTTGCAAAGTATGTATGTTTATAGATTTTCAGGGATATACTATTGCCACAACACACCACCATCAAAGTGCCAATATCCCTAAGACTCTGTTCATAGGACTCTTCCCGTCTTCTTCCTGAAAATATGGCTCTTTGATTTTCAAAATAAAGCTGAATAAGATCACACATGATTTGCCTTTACCACAGGATTACAATAAGGACCTACTATATTTCATAACAGTCCCAGTGATATGTGCAGGAGGCAGACCAATTTGTTAAATCTTGATTGTGTCACTTGTTAGCTATATGGCCTTGGAGAAGTCATTTAACATCTTCAGGATTTAGTGTCCTCATCTATACAAAGGAATAGAAAGATCACTGGCTTATTATCTCAATGGCTATTATAAGAATTAAATTTTTAAATGTGTATAAATAATTTAGTGCCTGCCTAATACATGATAATAATTGGATAAATTATAAAATCGATAAGAATTAATATTCCTAACCTAATATAAACTATAAATCCTTATAATATGTAGTAATAATCAAAAGTATCATGATTTTTAAATAAATAAAACCCTGTTTCATTCATGAATACTTTTATTAAAAATCTATTCATCATTCCTTTTCCTAAACTCTATTTTTTTATGCAAAGCATTTTATTTATTTATTTATTTTACAGTTGCGGACATTACACATTTTTGTGCTTGGGTTTCAGTTATACAATGATTGAGTACCTATCCCTCCACCAGTGCTCATTCTCCACCACCAATGATCCCAGTATCCCTCCCACCCACACATCCCCCACATCCCATCCAGCCTCTGTGGCAGGGCATTCCCTTTTGTTCTCTCTCTCCTTTTCGGTGCTGAGGTTTGCAAAAGAGGCATTGAGTGGCAATCATGTTTGGTCTATAGTCTACTTTCAGCATGCATCTCCCATTCTGGAAGGATCCTCACAAAACCCTTTACTTGGTATTCCCTTCTCTATCTGAACTGCCCTTTCCTCTACATGTGCTGCTGTCCTCCAAGCCATGGAGTGAACCTCCTGGAACTCATCTCAACTATTCTTGGATGTTTGTCTCCTACTTTGCTAATTTATATTCCCCAGATGAATGAAATCTTTCTCTATCTCTCTCTTTCTGACTCATTTCACTTAGCTTGATACTTTTCATGTAGTACCACTTGTAGGTAAATTTCATGACTTCATCTTTTCTAACAGCTGCATAGTATTCCATTGTGTAGATGTACCAAAGATTCTTTAACCAGTCATCTGTTCTCAGGCACTCGGGTTTTTTCCAGATTTTGGCTATTGTGAACAGTGCAGCAATGAACATAGAAGTGCAGATGCCATTTCTACTATACTCTTTTGCCTCCCCAGGATAGATTCCCAAAAGTGGAATAGCTGGGTAAAATGGGAGCTCAATTTCAAATTTTTTGAGAATCATCCATACTGTTTTCCCAAAAGGCTGAACCAGTCCTCATTCCCACCAGCAGTGAAGGAGAGTCCCTTTCTCACCACATCCACACCTACACTGGTTACCTTTGTTCTTTTGGATGTGGGCCAGTCTCTGTGATGTGAGATGATATCTCATTGTTGTTTTGATCTGTATCCCTCTAATGATTAGTGTTGTAGATAATTTTCTCATGTGCTTTTTAGCTATTCAGATATCTTCTTTGAAAAAGCTTCTGTTCATTTCATCACCCCATTTTTGATGGGGTTGGATGTTTTCTTCTTATGGAGTTCAAACAGTGCTTTGTATATCCTTGATATCAACCACTCATCAGATGGGTATTGGGTGAATATCCTTTCCCATTCTGTAGACTGTCTTTGTATTCTGGTCACTGTATCTTTTGAGCTTCTTAATTTAAGATAGTCCCATTTGTTTATCTCTGTTTCCACTTGGATGGTCAGTGGAGTGTCGTCTTTGAAGATACTGTTAGCCTCAATATCATGTAGGGTTTTGCCAACCTTGTCTTCAATGTACCTTATGGATTTTGGCCCGATCTTGAGATCTTTAATCCATTTTGATCTGACTTTTGTGCGTGGCGTTAGGTCAAGGTCTAAGCCCATTTTTTTTCATGTGGTTGCCCAGTTATGCCAGCAACATTTGTTGAAGAGGCTTTCCTTGCTCAACTTCACATTTCTTGCTCCCTTATCAAAGATTAGATGTTCATACATTTGTGGCTGTGTGTACGGATATTCCACTCTATTCCATTGGTCTGTGGCTCTGCCTTGTTCCAGTACCATGCTGTTTTAATTATTACCTCTTGTAGTAGAATTTGAGTTTGGGGAGGGTAATGCCTCCCCACATCTTTTTCCCAAGAATAGCTTTAGCAATTCGTGGGCATTTGTTGTTCCATATGAATTTCAGGAATGTTTGATCTATTTCTTTGAAGAATTTCATGAGTATCCTTATAGAGATCGTGTTGAATCTGTGTAATGCTTTGGGGACTATTGCCATTTTGACAATGTTAAATCTTCCTATTCATGAGCAGAGGATATGTTTCCATTTCCTCGTGTCCTCTTCTATTTCATGGAGTAGCGTTTTGTAGTTTTCATTTTAGAGGTCCTTTATAAACTCTTTAGTTAGGCTGATTCCGAGGTATTTGATTTTCCGGGGCTGATTGTGAATGGGATTGGTTTTTTTCCCTGTCACTTTCCTCTGTCTCATTATTTGGATATAGGAAGGCCATGGATTTTGGTGCATTAATTTTATAGCCCCCAAATCCATATTGTTTCTAGGAGTTTATTGGTAGAGGATTTAGGTTTCTCGAGATATAGTATCATATCATCTGCGAATAGTGAGAGCTTGATTTCTTCCTTTCCTATCTGGATTCCTTTAATGTCTTTTTCTTGCCTAATCGCTACTGCAAGTACTTCCAGTACTATGTTGAACAGAAGTGGTGATAGAGAGCATCCTTGTCTTGTCCCTAATCTTAGAGGAAAGGCCCTTAGTTTTTCCCCATTGAGGATAATGCTTGCCATGGGTTTGTCATAGATGGCTTTGACTATCTTAAGGAAAGTTCCTTCAAAACCCATTCTGGTGAAAGTTTTCATCATAAATGGGTGCTGGATCTTGTCAAAAACTTTCTTTGCATCTATTGATATGATCATATGGTTTTTATCTTTTGTTGATATGATGGATTATGTTGATTGATTTCCAAATGTTAAACCATCCTTGTATCCCTGGGATGAATCCCACTTGGTCGTGGTGTATGATCTTTTTGATGAGTTGTTGGATTCTATTTGCTAATATTTTGTTGAGGATCTTCGCATCTGTGTTCATCAGGGATATTGGCCTATAGTTTTTTTGTTGTTGTTGTCTTTGTTTGCTTTTGGTATTAGGGAGTTATGTGCCTCATAGAAGCTGTTTGGGAAAGTTCCTGTTTTTTTCAATTTCCTGGAAAAGCTTGAGGCAACTAGCAAAAGATCTTTAAATGGTTGGAAGAATTCACTAATGAATTCGTCTGGGCCTAGGCTTTTGTTTTGCAAAAGACTTGATTTACCGCTTCAATTTCCTTAATATGAATGGGTCTATTCAGGTATTCCAAGTCTTCTTGGTCCAATCTTGGGAGATTATAGGAATGCAGAAATTTATCCATTTCTTCTAGGTTCTCTTGTTTCGTGGCATACAGACTCTCAAAGTAGTCTCTGATGATCTTTTGAATTTCATTGGTTTCTGTTGTGATGTCCCCTTTTTCATTTCTGATTCGGTTTATTAGGGTTCTCTCTCTTTCTCTTTCTTTGTGAGTCTTGCTAGTGGTTTATCAATCTTGTTTATTTTCTCAAAGAACCAGCTCTTGGTTTCATTGACCTTTCGGATTATTTTTTTGGGTTTCCATGTCATTAATTTCTGTTGAGTTTTATTATTTCTTTCTTTCGACCAAATTTGGGTTCCTTTTGTTGGTCTTTTTCTAAGATCTTGAGCTGTGTGATTAGGTTATCTATGTAGACCCTTTCTTCCTTCCTTAGGAATGCTTGCAACACTATAAATTTTCACTTAACACAGCTTTAGCTGTGTCCCATAGGTTCTGGTAGCTCATGTCTTCATTCTCATTTGTTTCCAGGTATCCTTTAATTTCATCTTTGTCTTCCTTCCTGACCCAATCGTTGTTGAGTTTTTTAGTTTCCAGGTGTTTGATTTGTTTCTCGGTGTCTTTGTGTGATTCACTTCTATCTTCAGTGCATCGTGGTCTGAAAAGATTGTTGATACTACTTATCGTCCTGATTCTATTGAGGTATGTTTGTGGCCTAGCACATGGTCTATTTTGGAAAATGTTTTGTGTGCACTGGAGAAGAATGTGTATTCTTTCTTTTTGGGGTTTAAAGGCCTGTATAGGTCTTTTAGCCCTCTCTCTCTTATTTCTTCCTTCAAAGTCAGTGTTCCCTTGCTGAATTTTGTTCTTGATGATCTATCTAGAAGTGATAAGAGTGATAAGATGATGTTGAAGTCTCCAACTACTGTTGTGTTGCTAGCAATGTCCTCCTTAAAATCTGTTAGCAATAGTTTTAAGTATTTAGCTGGTCCCTCATTAGGTGTGTATACATTTAAGAGTGTCATTTCTTCCTGTTGTATGTATCCCTTGATAAATATAAAATGGCTTCTAATTTTCTTCAAACTGAAATCTATGTTGTCGGATACTAGTATGGCCACCCCAGCTTTTTTGAGGGAGCTGTTTGCTTGCAGCATTGTTTTTCATCCTGTGTTTGCTCTTACTGTTCAGATGAGTTTCTTGTAGACAGCAGAATGTTGGTTTCAGTTTCTGGATCCATTTTTCCACTCTGTGTCTCTTGATTGGTGCATTTAGACAATTGACTTTGAGAGAGATTATTGTCATGGGGTTTTATGCCATCTATCGCTAGGGGTTGGTTGTGTTTATAAGTGTTTACCTTCTTATCTTACAGGAACCCCTTTATTCCTTCTTTTAGATTTGGTTTTGAATCTGTGAAGTTCCTGAGCTGTTGTTTATCTACAAAATGGTATTGTTCCATTGAGTTTTAGTGAGAGTTTAGCTGGATAAAATATTATTGGTGATGCATTCATTTCATTGAGTTTTTTTTTCCACTATATCCCACCATTGTCTTAGGGCTTGGAGGGTTTCCTCTAATAGGTCTGCTGTAAATCTAAGGAGTGCTCCTTTGTATGTGATTTTCTTCTTTGACCTTGCTGCTTGCAGTATTGTGTCTCTATCGGTGGCATCCATGATTCTGACTATGATATGCCTGAAGTGTTCTTATGAGGGTCTCTTTTAGCTAGCACCCTTCTGGCTCCTTGGTTCTGTATGTCTGCATTCTTTACCTCTGGAAACTTCTCAGCAATGATTTCTTTGACTATGGCTTTTTAATTGGGGTTGCCTCCCTGTCCTTCTGGTACTCCGATGATTCTAATGTTGTTCCTCTTGGTATCTGATTCCCTAGGTCTCTGATTCTCCTTAGAGCTATTTTGAGGTCTTTTCCCATCGTTTGTTTTTCCCTATGCCTTTTCTGTTGCTCACCTTCAAGCTCACTGATCTGTCTTCAGCTGTATTCATTCTATTGTTGAGGGCACCCACCGAGTTTTTAATTTCGTTTACCAAATCCTTTATTTGTGACACTTTTTTTTGTAGCTTTTTTTAATTTCTGCTCTCATTTCTTTCTGTATTTTCTTGACTATCTATTCTACTGTTTCTATCATTTCTTCCTTTAATTTTATGGGTGTCTCCTCCATTGATTCTTTGAGCAATTCCTTGAACATCCTCAGCATTTCATCTCAGAATTCTTTATCAGAGAGAGCATATTTGTGGATATCCCCGGTTGAGGATTCGGGACTCTTTGTCCTCTCCTTGTAGAGAAGATTGCGCTGTTTCTTCATGATGTTGTGGTTGTCTAGCACTGTTCCCTCTGACCATGGGAAAGGATTCTGAATAAGGTTGGTTGATGGTGGTCACACTTCTCCATTTCTAGAATCTGACCTTTCTCTCAGGCATTATTCTGTGACTTCTGACAAGCATCTAGTGAGGTTTTGGAGGAGATGCTCTTTAATATTGGGTTTGTACAGCTTCTAGTATACTGTTCTTTTGTTAGAATTGGAGTAGGCCAGTGGATTATTGCTGTATTGTAGTTGAGGCGGCCAGAATTTTTTCCACAGAATTAGGTGATAAAGGCTGGGGTGTGAGTCGAGAGTGTTACGAGTGGGAAATGTAACTGTGGCGATGAGAGCTGCCACCCGCCTTGGAGAAGGCCACGACCACTTTGAAGAGGCCACGCCCCGCACGTGGAGGCCATGCTCTCAGCCTGTCCCCGGGAGGAGGCAATGACCTAGGAACCTGCAGAGAAGGGCGGTGCCATAAAGAGGTGGGTGGGAGGTCTGGCAGAACTCGGGCAGGTGTTCCCCAAAGTCTCATCTGGCTGCCCAGTGATGGGGGTCCGGTGCCACAGGAAAGGGACGTGCTCCCTGATAAACCAGCACCTAAACTCTATTGAATACTTTCTCTGGATGGTTTTTGTGCAACTTAGCCATGTTTTTCCATAAATTTCTTCAATTGTTTAAGTTACAGTTAGAAGCAAGTTAGTTGACTCAACCAGATCATAACTCTAAGATGGAATAGGTGTGATAGGCAGGACTTTTCCAATCAGGGTCCCAGAACATCATCTGGAGTTCATTCCCAGAGTGAAGTACCTGTTCCCAGAATGAAGTATCTGTTCTGGGACTGACTCATACAAACATTCCTCCCCAAGTCCCACTCTCAGATAAAAAATACTGATTATAAATAATTCTTATTCTTTAGACAGGGAAAGTCACCTTTAGGTACAAGAAAAGAGTTTTCACAACCCCAGGCACATCTCACTGGCCAAAGGACCTCAAAAGTTGTTAGCATAAAGTGCATAATAATTATTTTTGAATGGAAAAAACCCATTAGTTAGAGAATTGTTGTTTACACCCTTTATTTCCACAATAATCCTGCCAAAAAACCATAAAACCTCAATGACAAACTATTGCTCACATGCTTAATGCACATAGATTAGGTTACTGTGATGTCCTGAGAGGAAATTATTTGCTGATGGCCATCCTGAAATAGTTCAATTAGAGCCTAGTTCTTTTCTCACTTTATTTCAAATAATTTTATTGTGTGTGATTGATTTGAATTATGTGTATTTTTTAAGGAAATCTGAACTTTTGAGAATAAAATATCTACATGGGACAGTACTTCACTATCAGGTACAATGAGAAATCCAACTTTTTTTTTTTTGCTAGTAACTTCTTCCTTTATTTCTGACTTTTTGTGTCAAGGAGATAATAAAGGTGAGCAAAATTAGTATATAATTCTTGGGTAAACATGTGGTAATAATTGAAAATGGTAAGAATTGAAACCCCTTAAAACTGCAGCATAGTGGATATGTATTTTCTTGGACAACCAAAGCATTTTCATTTGGGTGGAGAGGGAGGTATCATCATCTCAGACTAGAAGTCAGTTTTGCTCTAGAAGTGGCCACAAGCCCCAGTCTTCACCAAAGTATTATCCATTTCAACCAGTCTCAAGGATGACAGGCTAAAGGATGGACACAACCCTATTCAAACAATTAAAACATCATTCTTGGGCTGGAGATATAGTTCAGGTGGTAATTCCTCTACTTTGCTTGTGATCAAACCCTGTTAAGTACATATGGTTGTTGGAGATCATTTCTGAGCACAGAGCCAGAAAAGCCTTTGAGCTTCACTGGGTGGAGCCTAAACCTGTGATGTTCTTTAAAAATCTGGGCTCAGCAATAGGTCTAAATTTAAACCAATAAGACAGTAAATGAGTGTCCTCCCAATGAGTACACTAGTACTGGTTTGTGGAACAAATTTTGCCTTTTTTATTTTTTAAATGTATTCTTAATATTTTTTATTGAATCACCATGAGATACAAGCTACAAAGATGTTCGTGATTGGGTTTAAGTCATATAATGTTAAACACCCATTCCTCCACCGGTATACACTTCCCTCCACCACCCCCTGTCCCTGGCTTGGCTCTATGACAGGCACTCATTCTCTCTCTCTCTCTCTCTCTCTCTCTCTCTCTCTCTCTCTCTCTCTCTCTCCTTGTAGGCATCATGGTTTGCAGTACAGATATCGAGAGGTTATCATGTTTGTTCCTTTACCTACTTTCAACACTCAGTTCTTATCCAGACTGATCATCTCCAACTATCTTTATCATAGTAGGAACCTGAATCTTTAGCACCTAATTTAACACCCAAGTTCTTTCAGGTCCATCACTGAAAATAATCTGTGCCAGGCAAAAGTAGAATTTAGAGGATAGGAAATTCATAATGTGTATACACAAACACAAGTTTTCCCATTACGTGCAAGACCAGGTCAAATTCCAGTGTGTTGAACCAGACCTGAATGCCCCATCATCACTAAGCTCCAGAAAGCAGAACTAGGACTAGTGTTATGGATGGGCTATATTTAATGGGTTCCAGGGATTTGGAAGAGTTCCTAATGGGGACAGTGTTGTTTGTGAACAAGATGCAAATCATTCATTTCAATAATAACAGGGGAAGTCATTTAACTGGTGTGTGCATGTATCACACCATCCCTCTTTCCACAGGGAGACCTCTCTCTTTCATTTCACAGATCATAAATATTTATGTGCATGACTTACTGCATACCCTCTAAAAATCTGGATCCAAAATGCATAATGGTACCTTTGGGTCCAAGATTGCAATTATTAACACAAACAACAGTGATGACTTAATTTTAAATATTTTTTAATGCAAAGCATCCTTGTATCTTTGTCATATAACAGATAACCTGTTATATGAAACTTTTTAATCTTCACCAGTCAGTTCCCATACAAGGAATCTAAATAAAGGGTAAAGCAAAAGTCATACTCTGATTAGCCACTTCCCCGTAAGGCATTTTCCAATGTCATGTTATATAAAGATGTAGAGTGGTCACCATTTTCTTAGAATCCATTCATTCAATCACAAGTTCTGAACCTAGTCATATGTACTAATTGGATTAGTAAATCTGAATCTGGGTATGTGGCTTAGTGGTAGGCCATATTGCCCCACATATACACAGCTACACACACACATACACACACAAACACACAACACACAAAATTAACCAGTCAATCTTTAACCTTCAGTAAATGAAGTAGAGCTCACTATATAAGTAGAGCTCACCCTGCTTCTTTCCCTCGGTAGGGAAAATTTTAAATTATTGTAGTTTGATAAAGTATTATAATCAGTATATGAGGATTATAAACTACATATTGATGATGAGAAAAAAAGTAAGGAGGGGAAATATAACCAAGAGCTCCAATAAGTACTCTTAATCCTTATAAGAAGCACTTATGATCTGATGGTCAATTCAAAATCAACCCAGGCTCTCATTTGCATGTACAATTCAATTTGACTTTCTAATTGGATTGCTTCACACAGCCCAACCAATCAGATAGAAAAAACAGCTAAGAATTAATGATATGTAATGTATATAAATTTAGATCACTCTATATAAAGGGAAGAAAAAAGGAGAAAATATGGTAGCAGGGAAAGAGTAGAATAGAGTGGGACATACAGCGAGGAGAAGAGAGCTGGAAAGTGGCAAGTGGTGAATAGCAAGGAGAAGAAGAATAAGACAACTGAGAGTTGATATATACATATATAAATATAATACGTGTATATATTCAAATCAAGGATTGTTAAATTAAAGAACTGCAACAGAAGACTGGTGGATGGCATGCTATGTTACATGCTGTCCACAAGAACCCATATCTGGTTAGTATCTGCTATAACAATATGAGATTAACAGAGGAGCATGAGGGGGTGATATTTGACTCAGGTGTTGAAGGATAAAGAGCTTATCCTCGAGCGGGCCCAGTAACGTCTCCATTGGAGACTTTGTTGTTACTGTGTTTGGCATATCGAATACTCTCAGTAGCTTGCCGGGCTCTCCGAGAGGGGCAGAGGAATCGAACTCGGGTCAGCCATGTTGGCCGCTTGTAAGGCGAACGCCCTACCGCTGTGCTATTGCTCCAGCCCAAAGAGCTTATCCTAAATAGAGAAAAAGCATATGTTGGATATTTTGATTCATCTCCTTCACACTCATCATCCACCCCATCATCCATCCAGGGGTTACTGGAAAGCTACAGATTTATCAGACCCTGTGGCAATTAAAATCTAGAGACCAATTATGCGTTAATCCATGCCATCATGCCTGCCCGGAGGGGAAAGGGTGTTGCTCCCTTCTGCCCTCTCCTCTCTGGAAAGAAAGATGGTGGCCGCAAGGGAGCCTTGTGGAGAGCAGGTATGAGCCGGGGGTGTGGGGGCAACGAAAACCTCATGGGAAGGGGGACATTCCGGCCCGTTCCTCACACCCTACCGAGGTCACCAGTTGCCCCCACAAGCGGCTCTCCGGCACGGCCACGACTCCAGAGCACAGAAACCAATCTCTTAATTATCTGACTTTTAGTAGAAATACTTCCAGGGTTAATAAGTAAAATAGTAGAAATCCAAAACTGTGTGGCTGCTATTGCGGCCACACGACAACATTTAATTCTTGAACCCAGCTGTAGAAAGCAAATCATTTCACAACGCTTTTTCAGCATGTCTGATGGGGGGGAGGGGTAAACTCTAAATAATAATGGTGCATCTTTTATCGAAACAATGAATCTAGTTAAAGTAGATAGAGTGTTAACTAGAATTCATCTGCCTCACAGGTATTGGGAGGGGTGGGAGGTGGGGTTTTATTGGGGTTCTTCGTGGTAAAAAATAAGTACTGGCAAAGGGAAATGTGTTTGATATTTGCATAACTGAGACCTAAACCTGAAATCTTTGTAACTTTTCCCACAGTGATTCAATAAATAAATAAATTATAAAAAAAAATAAAATCTAGAGACCAATTAAGATTCTGTCAATTACATGCCTCTAAAGCAGAAATAAATTAAGCCAACCTATCATCCTTTTTTGTTTTGGGTTACTTCTACTGGTAAGGAAGAATAAAAGAATGTGACAGATTTCTGCAGTAGCATTTTAGGGTCTCTTCTACTGCTCTTCCAATCAGCATTTTAAATTATAACAAAAGACCTTTTAGTTCAAAAAAAACTTCTCTGGTAAATTGGTTATCCTGATTTTAGAGTGAATCCTCCCAATGACTCTGTTAGTACTGAGTTCCTTGTATGCAATGCCTTTATGCTTAAAACACTAAAATTGATTGATATTTTCTGCTTCATTCTACTGGTATGGAATTTAGAGGCTAACACTGTTTAAAAATGGGTACTTGATAGGTTTTTTTTTCCCTGAGTTGAGTTTGAAGCAGTAAAGATGTCATCATTTGAAAATAGACTTCATGACCCAACACAACAAAAGATTAATTATTCCCTTTGAGCTTCCAGACAGACTCAACCAAAGGGTATAAGACTTATCTTTCTTTCTGGGGGTGGAGCAAGTGGGGAGTGATGGGAGGGAAACTGGGGCCACTGGTGCTGGGAAATGTACAATGGCGGAGGGATAGGTGTTGGAATCCTCTATGAGTGAAACCTAATCATGAACAACTTTGTAAGGGTCTACCTCATAGTGATTTAACAAAAAAACTTATAAAAATACTTATTTTTTTCTATAAACATTCATAGAACTGAGGAAAGTATATAAAAAGCAACAATTTTCAAACATATAACACTAATCTCCAATGATTTTCAACCTCTGGCCCATGAACTGGTACATAAAAATATTGAAAATTGTTGGTCTACCAAAGTGATTAGTAACACCACTCTGTACAGCACAAAAGTCCCAAGAGAGGGTAACTTTAAGATGATTCAGGAAACTAAATTAAATTTAAGGTGATCAAGAACTGGAAACTCTATCAGCACAACACTGTGAAGTCACTGAGCTATAAAAGCAGAGAGGGTGGAATCGATGGAATTAGGGCTTAGGAGAAAGAAAGAGTTATCTCTTATAAGTCCTACCTGAGAACGAAGTTGAACAAATAACGGTGACTACAAAAAGTTTACAACAAAGAAGAGAATAGATTCTAGGTACTGAGCAGCCCAAGAAGCTGAAATTATTGCCCAGCAAAAAATTTTTTAGAAAAGTAAGACCTTATTCAAACCTTGCCAGCACTTATGGTATCAAAATGAGATAACTAAGTGATCCAGATAAATTTAAAAACTATTCAACATAATTAAGCCTAAACCTATTTAACCGGATACTAAGATCAAGACTTGATAAGATCTTTGCCAAAGATTTGAGATATTAGAATCTCCCAAGTTGAGAAACACTATATGATTTGTATAGATCACTCTTTTCAAAACCCAAACCCACCACTGCAAGTTCAAATTAATCAGTTATTGAGTTTTCTTCAACGATCAAATAATATTCTTTATCCATTTAGTTGGCTGAAAAATTCAAAAGTACTGTATATCAAGGAATAGAATGTATGACCTAAAGTTAAAAAATATATTTTCATTGAAAACCAAACATGAGGGAGCTGAGAAAGGTTCTACAGTAGGTAAAGCACTTGCCTTGCATGCATCTTAACTGAGTTTGATCTTCAGCATCCCTGAGACACACCAGGAGTGATCTTTGATGCAGAGTCAGGAGTAATAATTGAGCACAATAAGATCAGTACTTCCTCCCTGTCCACCCCACCTTCACACACACACACACACACACACACACACACACACACACATATACACACACACAAAAAAAAAAGAAAGGAAAACATGAATTACTTAGAATTACTGGTGAATTACTTAGAATTAAAATATTAAAGGAGTCATTGTGTTTATTTTATTAAAAATACAATAATATAAATGTGTGAACAGGTAAGGAAACTGAACAACGTTGTATAAACTATGTTAAGACGATCATGATCACGATCACGACCACCCTGTTGTTCGTCGATTGCCTCGAGCAGGTGCCAGTAATGTCTTCTTCGTCCTAGCCCTGAGATTTTTTTTTTTAAAGTGCCATATTCAAGGCTTTTTCAGGGTTAGGAGAATGAGACCCAATGTTACATTGGGTAATGTAATTACATTATGTTATATATAACATAATGTTACATTACAACATCAGTCTCATGTTAAGACACCAAACAGAAATTCTAAACTTGAAAACTGATACAAAAAAACCCCAACAGGATGAGTATAATAGAAAATTTTAAATGACAAAGTCAATTAACCTCAAAATAGATCAACAGAAATTTTCCATTTAAAAAAGCTGAAAAGGCTGTTTCACTTGGGGCACCCTGGAGAGGTGCAGGTGAGGCCCCTCTTTACCCCATGGGACCCAGCCCAAGAAGCCAAAAATCTCCAGAACTCAAATAGTACCATGATCTCAGTCGCTTTCCACACACTGGGGGCCAACCCTCACCCAAGAGTGAATCCACAGAAAACCCAAGTATGCCAAACTTGTGACTGAAAACTCTAGGTTCAATGGGACCAGGAATGGGTAATCCCCAACCATGTTCCCCCCTGTTTTTGGCATCTTGGCAGTCATGCCCACAAGCCACCTCTGGCTGGCGCCAGATAATCTTGTCAACAGCCACAATCCAGAGACTCGTTGTCCTTCTGTCTTGGAAGAGAGCATAAAATGACTCACCATAGCCATGCCACCAGACCCAGCACCAGGCTTTTTCATTTGGGGCACCCCAGAGGGGGGAAGATGAGTTTCTGCCCCACCCTAAGGCACTAAGTCTCGGCAGCCGAAAATCTCCAGAACTCGAGTAATTCTCACGGCCACTCTCACATGCTTGAGCTGAGCCTCACCCATGAATAAACCTATCCCTGGACCGTACTGCCACGTTTGCAGTCATGCAATGTCTCATACCTCACACCACTCATACTCCAAGAATAGCGCCCAACACAGCAAAAGATTTTGCCCATATTTGATGGGGTTTAAGGTAGAAGGCAATCAACCTTAGGGGAAATACATTTTTGCAGATATATATACATATATATATATATGCACACAAGTCTCAACCCTTAACCCTTATATTAATAATCTCTTGTAGACGGGCTTAATGGCCCCTGGGTGAAATACAACAATCTTCATACACTCTCCTCAGGGAAAGTTTTTTGGAATATTTTTATCAGTTTATTTATAGCTAGCATTACAAAGTAAATTATTTTGGTTCTGCTTGGGATAGGGGTTGGGTTCAGTATGTAGACATCAAAAATTGGGTGGTGGGAAGGTGTAATGGTGGTGGTATTGGTGTTTGAATATAAATAAGTCACGGTCATGGTACTGCCATTGTTCATCGATTTGCTCGAGTGGGCCCAGTAACGTCTCCTTCATGAGACTTGTTGTTACTGTGTTTGGCATATTGAATACGTCACAGGGAGCTTGCCATGCTCTGCCATGCGGGCGAGATACTCTCGGTAGCTTTCTGGCTCTCCGAGAGGGGCAGAGGAATCGAACTCGGGTCAGCCATGTTGGCTGCGTGCAAGGCAAACGCCCTACCGGCTGTGCTATCGCTCCAGCCCACAATCAAATATTGTGAACTACTTTATAAAAATAAAATAAAATTATTTTAAAAAGCTGAAAATTGAAGAAATCAAATTAACTATAGCCTATGGAAATCAGAATCCCAGAAAAAAAGGGGGGAAAGAGGGCAAGGAAAAAAAAAAGAAAAAGAAATGGAGGATCACTGAATGAAAAACAACAAACAAAAAACAACAAACAAATATAGCAAGATATACACTAAGAACTTGCAAAGTATTCAAGGAGACAATCATAAGCATTCTGAAATTTGTTTAATTCCCAGAACCTCTGCACCATGGAGTAAGCATTTCACAAAACGTGTGCTGTAGACTTTGCTTTGTGCAACATCCACCTGAGGACTGCAGAATTTCTTGGGAAAGTTGATGCAGTTAAATAAGTGATATGGGTAGACTGGGTCCCCCAAAGGGTTGTGAAATTCCAGGGGTGAATGAATGTTATAGTGACAAGAATGCTCTAGGGAAGACACGGAATGAGAGAAGGAATGAGGTGAAAATAAATACCCTCCACAGACTAATCCTGGCTCTGAGTCAGCTCCCGCCCAAGCAGCATTTTACATCCAGGTCCACAAGTACCACTTAGTGCCAGCAGCCTTGAGAGCCCCCCTGGGAAATCTGCGTCCAGAACTCAGAAATCTCATTTCCACCAAAGGAGAGAGTAACCTCTGAGACACACCAAAATCCAAGTGGAGAGGATTACTTCATAGTTTTATTTCATTTTCTGAAAATGACAGAATTGTAAAAAAGGCCACCTGACATAAAAGAAATAGCACAAATCATAAATCAGTCATCTAGATTGCAGCCAAATCCCACCAGCTCTTCCCGGATAACAAATAAGAAGATTAGAGGTTATTAAACAAAGTACACTGCAACAAATAAAATTAAAACTCTAGTAATAATGAAAATAGGTTATGTGATCACATAAAAAATATTTCTCAAATATATAACCTTTTAACTCAGAAGGCACTTGGGAATTCAGTGTTATTTTTGGTCTTCGTGACAGTCCATTAGTGTGTGGCATCTTCTCTACT
Source organism: Sorex fumeus (assembly GCF_029834395.1). Lineage (NCBI taxonomy): Eukaryota > Metazoa > Chordata > Mammalia > Eulipotyphla > Soricidae > Sorex > Sorex fumeus. The sequence continues at coordinate 45,749,360 of NW_026606059.1, read as the reverse complement.
TGACAGAAGAAACAGATTCGTATCCCAAGGTAGCTTGTTCCTCTTAATAATCCACAGCTAAAGAGAAGGAGCCAAGTAGGGTCATTTCTGCATCATTGCAAAGAATATGACCTATCCCCCCCCAACTCTCCCCAACCCATCTTCAACCTCCTTCCAAAAGTTGTCCTTAATCTTGAAACTCTATTCCCCTTAGATCTTTTATGTATTAAGGCAAGTTACTGGTTCCCTCTACTTCAGTCTCTTCATTAATTACTCAGGATAGTAATTTCTCCTGTGTATATGCCACAATATACATGTTGAGAGAAATATCTATATATGCGGCTCTCGGAGAGCTCAGCAAGCTACCAAGAGTATCCTGCCTGCACTGGCAGAGACTGGCAAGCTCCCCATGGCATATTTGATATGCCAAAAACAGTAACGATAACAGGTCTCATTCCCCTGATCCTGAAAGAGCCTCCAATAATTTGGAAAGACAAGTAAGAAGAGGCTGCTAAAATCTCAGGCTGGGAAGAATAGGAGATTACTGGTGCCCGCTTGAGTAAATTGACGAACAGCGGGATGACAGTTATACAATGATACAGCGATATCCCACAATCATAGTATTGATAAAACAAAAGCACATAGAATACTTACAAGAAGAAAATGCTGTATAGTTTCTTTCTGACTCATTATATGCATATAATATGATAACATGACTCTCAAAAATAAAAATTATTTTATTTCTCTAAATAAAAACGTTTTCAAACAGTATATACTTTGGACATTATTTAAAGAGTGTAAAGAAAATGAAACATATTTTACATAAATTTAGATTTGTATATGCACAGACTTAATTGATATTATATCTTCATACATTTATAAACTGTGATCTTTGGCCTTTGACAAAGAAAATGGAGGACTATCTCATATTGGGCAACTTTATAGACAAAAATATCTCCCTCATGTCATGGAACTTACAGTTCCAAGCTTCATACTGAAAAATATCACAGAGCCCCTTACTCAACACTTCACATCTCTAATTCCAGGTCACTATCACCAACCCTAATAAGCAATTTAACCCATGTAAATTACTGCATGCCATTTAAAAACAGAGAGATCAATGTCTAAACAGTATGTACACTTTGAGAATAAACAGGAAGAAGTATTAATGTAAGTGACTTGCCTTTAATTATGAAACATCATCAGAGGAATCAATATTTTTCTTAATAAAAAGAGGGTCATAACATATGCACTATTTAAAAATATATTCACTAAAATATCATGGAGAATTTATATGCCAACAAGAATCTATAAATACTTTCATAATCTTTACCCTTACAAGACTCACAAAAGAAAAAAGCGTACCATTCTTAGCCCAATCCTAGGCCAAGTTAGAGAGATGAGATGAGCAGTTCTGCAAAAATTCCCCCACAAAATAGCTCATAATTAGTGTCAGATGAGGACACTAACACAGACACACACCATTGATTTAACCCAGTCAATGTTCCACCTCATCAATGTCCACAACAGCCAGTCCCGAAACCCTATGATCTTCCATTTATTTCTGGAACTGTGTTCTTAGAGAACTAGGAAGATTTTATGGGAATGCTGACTTGAGTCTGCCCCTGGAGTCATTTCCCAACTTGTGCACTATTACTGTCTTACTTTTCTGAGCGCCACACAAAAAGGAAGCAGATGAGTCTTTTCACAGTAGGACTGCTGGCTTCCACCTTCCAATCCACTGAGCATGGTGTGGAGCTGTGTAACTCTGCACATACATTACTGTTATGTATAAATAAGGACCAGCCATCAGTCATGTCACAGACAGGAAATCAATGAAGTTTCTACAACAAATTTACAATCAGGATTGCTGTGAAATTCACAGGGAAAATGCCTTACAGATGAAGAGGATGTGAAATGCATATTATGTATGGCCAATGTAGTCTGTCACAAAACAGACAAGACAAAAACATAAGGAAAAGTTATAAAATGCACAAAATTGAGGGAAAAATAATGAAAACTAGATGGGGTCTATATTTTCGTTTTGGAATGGAAAATATTGTGAATAAATTATAAGTAGAATAACAATGTTTCATTTCTTTTTTCTCATTTTGCAAAGTCAGCAAACCATGGGCATTCTTGCAAATAAATGTTCCTCTTGATTCTAAATTTACTGCTATTTAGAATCAAGAATTGGCTAAAAAGTATAAAAATGGAAGTTTTTACTTAGGGAGTAAATTTAACCAGGGAAATAGCAAAGCATGTTTTCTGAGTCTGAGCTGCTAAGGTCCCTCAACCACGATCCAAAAGATTTACTCACAAGTTTAAAACTTAAGCCTGTGTTAAGCAGTATAGCTTCATTTTTAGGTATTTTAGAATTATGCTTGCAAGACAAGAGATTTTTCCATAATCTAAATCATGGATATTTATATTTCAATTACTTTAATATATTATCAACATTTCCCCTGTGTGCATGCCTATGCAAAGGAAAGAGACTGTTAAACTCTGACATATTCTTTATACATATTATCAACAGCACTGCTATCAACTAGTTGATATTTAATTAGGAGTGGTTTATCGAAGTACATAAGTGTCTAATGTATTGTGAACATTATTACTGCCCACTATATAGACAGTAGAATCTAGATTTAGAGGGATTAATTAAATGATGGACCTAAGGTTCCACTATAATCTTTCAAAGGTCAAGTTAGTCACTAGTCAGAGAACTTATAAGTCCTTCCAATGAGTTTGTAGTACCTGTTCTTCTCAAATATCTCTGAAACCAAAAAAAAAATCCTCTTTAGTTAATTCCTATAATTCATGGCCTTCCCAAGCAAGAATGAATAAAATAAACCTTTACCAAATATACAACACTTATAACAAAAATACAAATTTGGGGCTTGGTGAGAAAGAAAAAGTGGTAGAACATATGTATGCATGATCCCCTAATTTAATGTTCCAATAATTCATGATCCCTGAAACCCCCATGCCCCAGAAATACTCAGAGTAGCCCTAGAATAAGTAACTTTAGTATATACTAACTCATCATTTTATATGTATTATTTCTCCAACTCTATAAAATATTTATCACTGTGTAAACAAGAAATTACAGATGAAGAAACTAAGACATAGTTGCACATGTGCCCAAATTACAAAAACAGGGCAAGAGGGCAGCTAGAATTCCTCTCCTCTCATTCTTTACAAATCCCTCCACAATCAGGCTTTCCTGACTTATGTTAACTGAGGTTGTTCTTACCAAGTGATCCATGACCTCCATAATAGCTCATCTTATGATTATTGAAACTCAGATGTCATATTTCATTTTATTAATAGCTTTTGATCCACTTGATTTCCTGCTCACTCTTAAACGCTTCCTTAAATAGTCTTTTCTGGAACTTGGTTATTCTTCTAGCCACTTGCTGATCCTTCTCAGTCTTCTTTGATTAATCTCAAAGAATTCACAATTTCCATGACCTTGAAAAGTTTAAGAACCTGAATCTCAGGCATTGCATATTTTCTCTGTTTTATGCATTCACACTTGGTGATTTCAAATACCACCAATAAATTGATACTTGTTAATCTTTTATTCTCCATCTAGACATAATCTCCCAAAATTTCTGGGAAATGATAATAGCTATCTCTTCAGAGTCAAAGACATAACTAAGTAGCTAATTAATGAATAAAATATATACAACACACACATACACACATCTTAAATTTAATAGGTACAAAATAGAGGCTTCAGCATACAACTGACTAAAATAAATAAACCCTCCCCCAGAGTTTCCCCTTCTCATTATACTGAAACTCCATCCTTGGAGTTCTTGGAAAAACAACATTTTGGATCATCTTCTTTTTCACATATTATGAATTATTCATCAAAAAAACAGTAGGCAACACCTACAAAATTTAATTTTTTGCCACTCCATTGTTATCTCCTGCACTAAGGAATCAGTGTTTTGACTAATTTATTATGTGATTTCCTAAATAACTTCCTATCTCAGCCTTACATCTCAAATTCACAAGTGCTCTGTACCCAGCACCTACATGTCCTAAAAGGGTGATCTTTCATCAAGTCACTCTTCTACTACCTTTAAGGGTTTTTCCCAATTAGAAAGGTATTAGAAAAGCCTTTATAAACACCCCATCCTATCATCTTGCTCTTCTTCCCCATTGACACCCCAATAGTGTGTCTATTATCAATGCACCCAATGTGTGTTCACTCAGGTACATGTTTACTATTGGTTTCCCAAAGTAGATTGAGTAGATTGTGAGTTCCATAAAAGCAAGAGGTTCATAGCCTTTTTTCTCTACTCTATCCTAAGAGCTTAAAATGATTCTTCAATACTTGCAACAATCAAAAGAAATTTTGTCAAAGTAAGCAAATAAGTAGAGTCAGAAAGTCCAGTGCACCTATTCTTAACAAGGATCTTATACTGAATTTTTAAGTAAATTGTCCTAATAATTGGTGGGGGCATCCATGAAGTTGAATAAATATGATAGGAGCTGTTTTGGTCTTGCCTGTGTTCATAACCAGGGGCTTTCAGCTCACAGATCATGCTCCACCCAAGTCCTAAGCCAGTTCATGCTGGCAGGAAGACTTTCAAAGACCTCATGTCCATATGCAAGTGGCACCTGGAAGAGTCTTGCTGCCTGTGCCTAAGTTATGGGCCTGTCATGGTCTCAGACACACATGTCTGTTCCCCATAAAAGGCTCCTTCTACTCTTCCTCACTTGTGTCAATTCTTACTTTTGATATAGCTTTCTCATCTAGTAAATTTTTATGAGGACTCATTCATTATGAGTCCACTCTCATCCAGGTATCAGAAACACAAAAATAAGCATGAGAACTGAGTTTGTTATATCCATAGGTCACTGCTTTTCTCATCATAGTTTTTAGATGGAACTCTTTGATCATTTGTGTGGATGGCAAGTATTACATAATAACAACCATTAGTTATTAAAATGGTTGTATTAAAGTATAGGGAAACCAAGTTTCCCTTGTGCTATTTCAGATGGCAACTAAAATGAAAAAATCACCCATGGTGGAGAACAATGGGGGGAGTTTATTCAATGTATACTAAATCCCTGCCTTGGATACTATATTATCAGCAAGAGTTCATTGGTCTGTACCACTTTATTGACCATTAAATCAATCAGGTATGGTCATGACTTGGTGATCTCTGTGTACCCAACACTTACCACACTTATCAAAAGTCAATTTCACATCTCAACAAGAAAAGTTTTTTTTCTCAGAAGTTACACAAGTCAACAAGCAACAATATTCAGGTTTTTGACACTTGGCTTATCCAAAGAAACAACTTTTGAATTTAAGAATGAAGCAACCTGAAGTGCTTGGGGTGAAGATACTTGTCTAGAAATTGACAAAACTGGTGGCAAAAATGTAGAAACTAAGTTCTATAACTTTGTGAGTTTATGAGACATGTCTGTATATATTGCAAACCACAGGCCACTGGTTGCTGTTACTTTTCCAAAATGAATAAAAATCCCGTCAATTATAGGCTAGTGAACTTGACTTCCATCATAAAATCTGTCAGATGAAAATGAGATCCTTCTTTATAAGCTCGATATTAAATATGACTTGTCAAAGCAGTCCTGTCCAGAGCTTGCCAGTGGCAATGAACTTAAAACTCTGTAGTTTGCCATGCACATATTTAATATTGTTGCGTTAAGGAGAAATTTCTCCTATTGTTAAGGAGAAATGTGAATTCCTGATTTTAATAGTTGCGGTTGAACATGCTTGTTTTCCTTGAACATGATTTTGTTTTCCTTTTCACCTCTTCTGATAAAATATGCCCTCCTTTCAGCCTTCCTGTCTCAGTCCGGGTTGGAGCTGACCCACACAGGGTCTGTGGGCATAATGTAGCCTAGCTAGACCTATCAGTAGAATCTCTCCCCTTTACAACTAAAGTTGCTTCTGTTTTGATCAAATAACTCAAACATTACCAGTATTGTATCACTGTATCACTGTATTACTGTCATCTCTTTGTTCATCGATTTGCTCAAGCAGTCTCCAGTATTGTCTCCATTCGTCCCAGTCCTGAGATTTTAGCAGCTTTTCCTTACTTGTCCTTCCAAACAGTGCTGTATTGGTGGCTCTTTTAGGGTCAGAGGAATGAGACCCATTATTATTACTGTTTTTTGGCATATTGAATACACCACGGGGAGCTTGCCAGGCTCTGCCATGCTGGCGGGATACTCTTGGTAGCTTACCAGGATCTGTGTAAATAATGATTTTTATGGAACTATTGGAAAAGAATCTCTTGCCTCTGGGATTGATAAATTGATGGAACATAACCTGGAGTTTCTCAAATTAAACACAAGAATAGAAAACACATACGATTATAGCATAGAGGCAGAACTGAGAGGTGCAGCAAGAGAAACTAAGTGTAGATTTACAATTTTCTGCTCTAACTGAAGTTAGATGAGCCATTAGTTCTTGCCAGAACCAGTAAATGTTTTTCTTAAGTCTTGATTTGCATCCTGCCTAAAGTAATTGTTGTACAACGTAAATAGTATGTCTTCCAAGTAAGAACCATTGGCTCCAATCTTTAATTTCATCCTCAACCAACCTCCAAATAGATCTGTGCTTGGTCAAGTTAAAAGCTTTGATGATTTCACTTGCAGAATCTCCTGCCCCCGCACCAGGCTATCTTCACCAGGGCCCCTTGGAGGGGGTCGGGTTGAGTTTCCCTCCCTGCCCCAAGCAGAATCCTGGCAGCCCAAAACTTCCAGAATCCAGCCACAGCTATGCTCAAGGCCACTCCCCACATGCTCGAATGAGCCTCACACATGAAGGAACCAGCAGAAGAACCCAGGTATGCGGGAACCGTGGCTGAGATCTCCAAACCTGCTTGGATTGGGACTGGGCCTCCTCCACCTAGTTCCCCAGTTTTCCAGTACCTAAAGCAGCACACTTGTATTTGGTTTTAACATACTTGCTTGTAATCTCTTATATATGGGCTTAAATAGCCCTAGAATGAAATACAACAACCCTCACACACTTCCCTCTTATTGTGATGGGAAAATGCTCGCTGGTTGGGTGGGTGTTTGAATATTATCTGTAATGAACTATTGTTACAATGTCTCCGTCCCTCTTGGAGAGCCTGGCAAGCTGCTGAGAGTATCCCGCAAACACAGCAGAGCCTGGCAAGTTACCCATGGTGTATTCAGTATGCCAAAAACAGTAACAATAACGGGCCTCATTCCCTTGACCCTGAAGGAGTCTCCAATACGGCAGCATTGGGAAAGACAAGTAAGGAGAGGCTGCTAAAATCTTAGGGCTGCGAAAAATGGAGACATTACTGGTGCCTGCTCAAGTAAATCAATGAACAATGGGATGACAGTGATACAGTGATACTTTCAAATTGCTGGGTACCAGTACTAATCACTGGAACTCTGCCTTGTTTATAACAACAGTTCCTGACTAAACTCCAGTTACAGAGTTAGGTCCTATATCACTCTGTTGTGCTTAAATATTTGCTTTTCGGAAATTTGCACACAGGCACAACACAGTTACCTCTGATCAAAAATTGCCTAAAATAGTCCCTGGAATTCAACAGTAGTCCACTGATATTTGTGGAATAGAACAATGATCTCATTAATTATTTACAGCATCTTATGCTATGTATTCTGATGGTATTGAGTCACCCAATAGGTAGTCTCTTCTCTTGATACCATGTCACCTGCTAATGCTCAGATCTATACTCTTCTTTGAAGACTTGCTCTTCACAGCAGGGAGAAATACTCATACTACAGCTGAGCAGAGCCATCTTTTCTTTTCATAAAACATCTATTATATGTTTCACATTCCTGGGAACCCAGGAGAGCTATCAGGTAGAGACCAGGCTCCCATGACATCTAACTTTCTTTTTCTCCCAGCTTTATTAGTGTATAATCAATATGCAATGCTGCATAAGTTTAAGATGTTGATTTGATGCATTTATTTCTACTAGAAAATGATTACCACAATAGGTAATAAACATCTCTTTCATGTCACATGATAGCTAACTTGTTTTTGGTGAGAGCATTTAAGGTTTTCTCTCTTAGCTACTTTCAAGTATGTAATGCGGTATTGTTATAGTCACTCTATGGAATATCACCCCAGACTTATTCATTTTACTCCTGAGAGTTTATACCCTATGACCAACATGTCTCAATTACTTACTTTTTTGGTTAGGGGAGCACACTCAGCAGTGCTCATGGGTTACTGCTGACTCTACACTCAGTATTTACTCTCAAGGAACCTAATAGGACACCAGGGATTGAACCTAAATTGGCTGTGTGCAAGCTGAACGACCTATCTGCTGTATTTTCTCTCTGGCCCCAACATCTCTTTTATCCCTTGCTAGAAACCATCTACATGCAATTCTATGAATTAAAGAAGCCTAATTTCTTTACAAGCTTTTTTTTCTTGACTCATCCTATTTCTCCCATTTCCTCACAGAAAAATTTCTCAATAAATTACTACTTGAAAATACTTCTAAATTGGTGTCTTGGAAACCTGACCACAAACATTGACCAAAATATACTCATCATTGTGTGTGATACAGACACTAAGGGAAGGTCACATAGCAAAGTTGTCGCTTCACGAAGATGCTGAAAAATTGACTGGTTCTCACAGGTGTAGATGAAAAGAAAGATGAAAGAAACACTGTCAGAGAACTTTGTGGAGTTGCAACCAGATCACAGATCAGAACAACAGAACAAGAAAGAAGGGATACAAAGAGGAAGATAATTCATTTCATCTGTTTTCCTTTTCCATATGTCCCCTCCATGATGTCATGGCTAACTATAAATCCTAAACTTAATCAGAGTCACCCTTTTCTTCCCTTTCATTTCTATTCATGATCAGGACCCAAAGATTCACCTGAAGACACTTTAAAATCAGAGTTGTGTTAAATTAGAGCATGAAATAACAAAGGATGTCAAAGTTTGATACTCAATAGAGACAAAATAATTCCCCATGGTATGTTAATTCATTGTAATATTCCCTAGGAAAAGGAAGTTTGAAGGTTAATTCTCAAAAGGGAAATTTAGTAGTGGAAGATTTATAATAAATGAAGAAAGAGATGATGGAGTGTGGTAGAGAGCAAATTGATTATACTTATATTAGTATTTTCTAAGAGGAGAACCAATGCATAGTTATAAAAGTTCATCCCCCAAGAGTTCAAAAAATCCATGTAGTCTTAGTAACTATAATGACATGTCAAAATATCCAGAGGTCAAAGCAATAAAACTGAAAGCAGAGAGAATATGTTCTGTAAGAAAATAAATAAACTACAGAAAATGTAAGTGATCTTAAAAATCAAACTTGTTAGCTTCTCATTGTAGATGATAAAGTGCATGCCAAAGTATGTTGGCTGTAAATTTTAAGTTCAATAAAAACTTTTGATTAAGCTCAATAAATTTTGATTTTTGAATTTAACCTAAGTTTTAAGGGTTTCTTTGGAACTTTTTGGTTTTTGTTTGTTTGTTTTTGAATCAAATCTAGGGATAATCATGGCTTATTCCTGGCTCTACACTCAGAAAATAATCCTGACGGTTTCGGGGAACAATATTCGATGCCAGAGACCAAACCCAGATTGGCCACATCCAAGACAAATGCCCTACTCACTGTACTATCACCCTAGCCCCAAGTTTTAGAGTTCTTTATTTATAAAATGGGACCCAACTGTACCTGCAGGGTGAGTGCATCAGCAGCCTGATGGTGCCTTCAAGCTTCCTGACACCCCCAAATTTATGCTGTGCCTTTGACCAAACCCCAACAACTTGGGACCAAGTTTACCAAAAGATTAGGTATGTGAGAGTCATGCCCACAAACCACCTCCAGCTTAGCTATACAAGCTCATTTATTGGCCTTATTTCAGAGACCCATAGATAAATCTCAAAAGAGACAAAAAGCCATAGTTAATCTCGGACCCACACATGGCTGAACAGACTGGGGTAAATCGGAGGGGGGCAGGTTAGCCTGTGCCTGCCCAAGCAGAGGTCCCAGCAGCCATTTGCTTCCACAATCCAAAATTGCCACCATACTCCTGGCCTGACTCCACAGTCTCAAGTCGGACCTCACTAAAATATAATCAGCTGGAAATTCAGGTATGCGGGTTTTGTGACTGAAATCTCCAGAATTTCACGGAGTTGGGGCAGGCTACCTTCCTCCACTTCCCAATACACATGGAAGCACTGGCAGTCATCCCCTGAACTAACTCCAGTGCTACCCTGTAAACTCTATTACTTGCTTCAGAGACCCACAAATAAATCTCAAAAGAGATCAAAAGCCAGAGACACAGCAGCAAGTCCTAGAAGACACCACAGAGCAAGAGATCTCTCTGGGTCCAATACCAAGCCAATTTCACCAGGGCACCCCAGATGGAGCAGGCACAGTCTCCCTACCTTCTCCAGATGGAATCCTGGCAACCAAGAGCTTCCACAAGCAAGGCCCAGGTATGTGGTTTTCAGGACTAAATCTCCATTCCACATGGCAGCAGAGGCGCATGCTGTCTCTCCCTGACTTCCTACCCACTTGTCTGCCTGGCTGTCACCCCACAATGTGCCTCCAGGTGCCATCTTAGCGCACCAACAGCCGTGGTCTAGAGACACCCAATTGAATCCCAAAATGGATTAGTGCCCTACAGAAATGTCTTTGATACCCAACCATCTACAATTTAGGATTTCAGAAGCGTCTGGCTGTGACACCCAAGATATTCAAAATGAGCAATGGACAATAAATGATCTAGCATCTGTCCCTGGAGGGCAGGCTTGAATGGTGGTGGGAAAATTCAAGCAAAACATAATACCCCAAAATAGAGAGAGAGTCTTGGGGAAATTGCCTCCCATGGAGGCAGGGTGAGGACTGGGATGGGGCAAGGAGGATATACTGGGGGCATTGGTGATGAAAAGTGTACACTGGTGGAGGGATGAGTGTTTGATCATGGTACAGTTGAATTTCTAACATGAAACATTTGTAACTATCTCTCAGTAATCCAATTAAAAAAAAAAGTAATGTGGAGTTCATGCCCAATTCAGTTAGCTTAATCAATGGCGAATAAATAGCAATACTCCTAAATTTAAAAAAATAATGGGACCCTAAATTGCCCCTGTGCTTGCTTTCTATGTTCCTTGTAAATCACATCATTCACATGGACTTTCTTTGTAAACTTCCAGGCACAATGAAAACATACTTACTTTTATGAAATTAACAGTGCCCCCAATTTCAACATGTCAATAATTTTTAACTGATTTAAAAAGGAAAAAAAAAGCAGTCGCTTAAGAAGAATTCCAAGAACATAAGACAGAAAAAACACGGTCCTGAATGAGAAACTAGCATTAACCAGGCAATGTATTTTTTATTATCTGCTCCCTATGCTCTATTTCAAGCTTTAAATAGTTTGTTTTCTGAGGAAGCAGATGGATGTTGGTGGATATGTGACCTGCCCACAATTACACAGTTTTATGATGCTTTAAATCATCCCAAAGGAAAAAATAAAAACCAAGAATTTGGAGCTTGTTAAAACTAGTCTAATTAAAACAGCAATGTGCTACTGAGCAAATGTCTCTGCAATGAGATAACCTGGACACTTTTGGCTGCAAGGTGCATTAACATATCATAGACATGAGTGCTAAAAGATAGAGGAGTTTTTCCAGTGTTCCAAAATGTAGTGCTCAGAGGAATAGTGGTCTCAGGCTCGGATACGTATGGCTGTCAAGTTCAAGAAACTACAAGACTGTTGGGATGGGACAAAGGAATAAGAAAATGTGACTCTTTTGACTAGAAGACTCTAGCCAGACGTAGGTAGCATTGATTAAAAGTCAACATCTGGGAACTCTTCAGGGTTCTGAAATACAGACTTGATCCAGTTTCCTTAGCCAAGAAACTAACAATCTATAGGAGTGTAAAACACCTAAGAAGATCATTTTGACAAATTATTAATAACATACTATTTACTTAGTCTTTACTTTTACCTCTACCTTTTACTATTTACTTATCTATTATACACTGTGCCATGATGTGTTGTTGTTTTGTTTGTGTATCACTACTGTTTCATTTTGAAGGCCCCTCAAAATCAATATATAACAAGACCTTTTATATAATAGTTCTTTACCTTTTCTCTTACCGCGTTAAAATTAAACTTATGACATAAACTTCACATATCAATCATGGTAAGAACTTTATTTAATTTAGTTTATCAGTCACATAAGTACATATATGGCTCCAAAAAGCAATGTTTAACTTTTGGGCAAGAGATAATTAAAGGGAATATTTTGTTCAGAGGAGCTAATGATGATTTTTCTGCCATATTTGCTTCATTAATTCAGTCTTTCCTCTTAAAAAATAGAGAAAAAAACTATAGAGTCATTTTTGAGGACTGAGAAGTTGAAAACTTAAAGTTAAAGATTTAGAAGTAAATAGATAAATATATATGATAATTAGTCAGTACATATTAAGAGAGAAGCAGAGATATATGTTGGAAAACATTTCAAATGACTTACAACTCCAAAAAGCATGTTTCTGACCCATTCCAAATATGAAACCCTCTTTAATCTATTACATATTCTGGAAATTTGTGACAATTGCTTCTATTCAGTTGAACTAGTTAAGTGAGTCTCCTTTCTTGAAACCACAGATACTGAATAACATCTAGACTATAAACCTACATTTTAAGGGTTCAAAGAAGTTTCCCAGACACAAAAAATACTGAGCTCTTACTTGTCACATGTTTTATATTCTTATACTCCCTTTCCTGAAAACCTTTTCCCACACGGTTGTGTTCCAGTAACACTGTATGACTGGCAATTAGTTGAACCTTTCTTATGATCTATTTCCCATTGTAAAAGATGATATCATCCTTTTCATTCTTGAACTAATACTAGTTCGGATAAACTTGTATTTATCATATAAGACTCAGCTCAAAAACCTTTCCAAGATTTATTATTTTCCAAAAGGGCTGAACCAGTTGGCATTCCCACCAGCAATGAAGGAGGGTCCCTTTCTCGCCACATCCGCGCCAGCACCAAAAGGAGAGAGAGAACAAAAGGGAATGCCCTGCCACAGAGGCAGGGTGGGATGGGGGGATGGGGGTGGGAGGGATACTGGGATCCGTGGTGGTGGGAAATGGGCACTGGTGGAGGGATGGGTATTTGATCATTGTATAATTGAAACCCAAGCACAAAAATTTGTAAGTCTACAACTGTACCTTATGGTGTCTCACTAATAAAAATTTAAAAGTAAATGAATAAAAGTATTGAAGATAATGACAAGAAATTTTTTTAAAAAAAATGTAACTTAAACACGAAAAAAAAAACCTTTCCAAGGTTTAAATATTGTTCTATGTAAGCCATTCAGGCCCCTGTGCCAGTATGACCTATTCATCATACCAGGCTACTTTCAAGTTTCACGTCCCTAATGTGTAAGCACTGCATTCTAATAGTTTACCTGTGAGTTTCTTCGCCACATTCAGTAGCCGAGATTGTGTCTTTAATCTCTTTATCTCTATTATTTGCCAAGGTTCTTAGTATTGGCAGAAACACAATGTTTTTGCACAATCAACATTTTCTCTTGATACATTTCATCCAGTAACATGAAATATCATCAAAGTCTAGTGCAGTATAGAAAGTCCTGAATGAGGATCTGAAGACATTAATAGAAATATTTGGATAAAATCTCTATTATGATGCAATCGAAAAAAAGAACTTCAGATGTTCTAAAATCATTGTCTTCTTTGATCTTCTTTCCTGCCTTTTCAACTTACGCTCCATACCACAACCATGATGATCATTCGAGAAAGCACTAGTTCCTTTAAAGTTAAAAACCTTTTTGCATAGCTTCCAGAATAAAATCTAAACATTAAATGACTATCTGGTGTTAGTGCATCTCCATGACCTCATTTCCCACACTGACTCTGTTTCAAAATCACTTTATTCCCAATCTAACTTCTCAAGCTTTTACATACATTCGTGTCACAACAATGATTTTTGCCCCATACTTACATTTTCAAATGACTAAGTTTCTTCTCAAATGGCATCTCTACAAAAGTCTTCCTTGCTATCTTGAATGAAGTAAACTGATCCCTTCCCTACCACTTCTTCTGTTAAACACTATCTTCAATTGGTTTCCTATTTATCATAATCTTGATTATTTTAAAGATGTATAGTCTTTGAGTTATTGTCACAAATACTACCACCCTTCTAGAATATAAACTCTTTGGTGACAGAAATATTACCTGCCTTGTTTCTTCATGTATTTATCCCTCAATTTTACCCCTGAAATACTAATCCCAAAACACAAAATTATTAATTTAAACAAACATTTGCATATCCATGTTTATCATTGCTTTATTTGCAATAACCAAGATATGGAAACAACGCAAGTGACTAAAAATTTGTACTCAATAAAGAAATTGTGTGTATTCCAATATGCAAAATCCACACTCTACCCTTTTTTTTTTTGGCTAATTGTTTTTGTTTTGACTTTTTGGTCACACTCAGTGATGCTCAGGGATTACTTCTGGCTTCACACTCAATAATTACTCCTGACAGGGATTGGAGGACCACGTGGAATACTGGGGATCAAACCCGGGTCGGTCCCGTGCAAGGCAAATGATCCATCTGCTGTACTATCACTCAGGCTCTGCATACTCAAGTCTTCTGAGGTCCAGCCTATTGAGCTCTATCTTCAACTGTGGACTAAAATTAAAAGTCCAGAGGTAAACCCTTAGGTGAACAATCAGTTAATCTATGACAAAATACTAGGTACGTACGTGAAGTGGATCAAGGTGAGCCTTTTCAGCAACTGTTAAGGAGACTGGATAGCCCCATGCAACAAAAGAAAAAGAAATTAGATTCCGTTCTCATGCACTATACAAAGGTTAACTCCAAATGGACCAAGGATCATAATATCAACCCTCTATCTATAAAAAAAATTAAGAAAAACAGGCATAATCTCTCTATTGTATTGATATCAGAGGAGCCTTCAATGATATAATCACATTGGCATAAAGTTTAAAAAAAAACAAATGAGACTTTATAAAACAAGTAATATTCTGCATTGCAAAAGAAGTCAGTCCTAAAGTAAAGACAATCTACTGGTTAGGAGAATATATTCAAGTACCACATACTAGATAAAGGGATAATATATATACATGAGGCATTCTCAAAGCTCAACAACAAAATAGGCAGCATTTTAAAAGATTAATGGACCATAGCCAAGACTACTCTCCCTTTACTATATATTCCTTTATGTAATTTTCTTAACCTCTTTAAAAGTATTTCATCCCATTTTATGCAATTTTTCTGTAATGTTTTCAAGTTAGTTCTTTATTATTTTCTGACCCCACTATTATTAAGTTGTTTTTAATGTCAATATTCTTTGTACTCTTCAGTAAATAATATGTCTCTATTTCTAGAAACTTTGGAAGAAGAAAGAATTTCTTAGTGTTTAAGAACCAAGCACCAGACCAAGAGACTATCAGCATCAAATATCACCTTCCCCGTGTTCTGACTCTGAGATCTTGTGAGAGCTACTTAACTCCTCTTATTTCCATTTTATCATGTATAAATGGGGATAATAAGAATTTTCACATTTTGCTGTAAGGTTTTCTATAAGGACTCAATAATTTCATACCTGTGAAGCTCTTAGGACAGAACCTGCCAGAAAACAATATTGGATAAGTGTATCTGTTATGGCGTTTTGATATTCTTTTTAACATCAGTAGACTTAGATTTTTCTTTAACATTTGAAATCATCTTTTCTCTAATGTACCTTACTACCACTAGATGGAAAATTTTAGTAAAGATTTTTTTTACTTTTTTTTTCATTTTGAAATCCTCTATTTCCCCCATCTAGTCTCTCTTCATCATTGATTTTAAACTTTCCTCTGGTAATATGATTAAATATTAATGACATTTCTTTAACACTATATTCCTTCCTGATGGCAAGTTCCTCATACAGGCTTGCTCTTAGTTTTTTCTTGATTATAGGAATGCTACCATGTAGCCTATCATTGTGTTCTGTATTTTAATACCATATTTTTTCACCACGAATTTCCACTTGATTCTATTTTATTAAGTTCTTGTCCTGCTTTCCAACATCAATAACCTCTTATCTCTATGGGGGAAATCATTATGCTTATTTTGGATTTTATGTCTTTCCCAGTTCATTAAATTTCATTTTGTGGTACAGCTGAACTTCATATTCTTGCATTTTTTAATAGTGAACATGTCCATCAGATGTGTGGTTAGTCTTCCCTGTGTTATTATTATCTTGGAGAATATCAGATACTAGTCTGTGCTGCTTTATAAGGGGTATTAGAATATACAGTAAGAATATACTATAGTAAGTAATACTGCCCATGAAACAGATAACTATAGAATTTCAATGTGGTTTGCATTAAGGAATTTTCTTTTTCATCAACATTTGCTGTGTCCAATCATTATACTTTAGTGATATAACCTCTCCCTTGGATGTGAATATTTTTAGGTTATCAGAAGTCTAAGTTTGGAGATGGAAAGCAAGAACTCTTAAATTGTTATTAAACATACAGTATCACCCCCATGGTTACTATATTTGTGTGTTATTACTATGGAAAATACAGAAACATGTATCTGTCTCTGGTTTAAAATATAAACTTCAACTTTCAGTACAGAACCCCAAGTTTTAAAGCTACTATCTTTTTACTGTATTTAATCTTTGTATTTAGTTATTCTACATTTAAATTGTGTTAAATAGAATGAATAATAACTGCTATAATAGTAACTGATAATCCCACACCCATATTACTACACTTGCTTTGTTATGAAATTAATTATTTGATTAGAAATAATATGTCCAGAATTACATGCTGGTGATGTAATCACTTTGAATGCAGTGACAGAGATGTTAGTATAAACTATATGAACAAGAAAGGCAAATATATACTCAGACTTTATGTTCATTCCCATAAGGATAAATCTTTGTCTCCTTCATAAGAGGTCCAATAAAATTGATGTACAGCTTGGTGATTGTCTGGTTGTCTAAAGTATGGTGCAATATCAAGGGCTTATTGTTGTTCTCTACATTTGAAAAATTTGGCAATTAACAGGAGTCTTAGCCTGGTAAACTTTGATAGCACTGTGCGGATGTTACTGATCTCACAGCTTGAAGAAAAGAAAATACCTTAGAAGTTGGTATTTTAAAAAATCTGAACATGTGCTCATGCACTGTATTGTACCTCTCAAACTGCCTAAGCTTAGTCCATTGTTTATTAGTTTCACCAGATGACAGATTGCTACTGTATACCCTTGCAATATTAGGACTCGAAGGGGCAGAACTATTCAGTTTGTGAGACATTTGGCCACCATCATCATAGGTTAGATATTCAGTCTCCACCATGGAAAGGAAGTAAGTTATAATCAGTTTATCAAGATAATAACTAATTTCAGAAGATAGAATAGAGGTTCTGAGTTCTAGATGTTCTCTAGAATGTTTTCTAATGCCTGCGCCTAGTCTCCTTATTTTCATGAACACTGAAATATATGATATTCAAATATATTTGAATATATGTTCAAACAGAGATACAAGTGGTATCACAGAATCACTGTCATCCTGTTGTTCATCGATTGCCTCGAGCAGGCCCCAGTAACGTCTCCTTCGTCCTAGCCCTGAGATTTCAAAAAGTGCCACATTTGAGGCTCTTTCAGGGTGAGGAGAATGAAACCTGTCATTGTTAGTGGTTTTGGGCATATTGAATACGCCACAGGGAGTTTTCCAGACTCTGCCGTGTGGGCAGGACACTTTCGGTAGCCTGCCAGGTTCTTCAGAGTAAGAAATAGACGATAAAATGGGGAGGGACTATAAAACCCTGCTCCCGGAAGAGAACAGCGCAGAGTCTTCTGCCACCTCCGCACCTGGCTGTCCTCACCGGGGCCCCTTGGAGGAGGGTGGGTTGGGTTTTCCTCCCCATACAAGTGGTAGAGTAGAGAAAATGATATTTCATCCTAAATTTGATTTCTCTCTATTTTCCAACCAAAATTGAGAGATTTGAGATAATTGTACCTATGTATAAAAATAAATTATTCAAATGTTACATGTAATATTTTAGCTTATTTTGCATTCTTTTGCTTTGATTGTTTTGTTTGGGGGGGCATGCCTATTGGTTCTCAGGGAGCACTTTTGCATTTCTCAAGGGACCATATAGTGTGTCAGAAGTCTAACTCAGGTCAGCAGCATGAAAGATAAGTACCTTAGGCACTGAACTATGTCTCTAGCCTCCTGCTTCTTTTGTATTCTTTTATATAGCAGGAAGCATGAAGTTCAACATGTCTTTTACACCACGTGGACTTGTCCCAACACTAACAAGACCACTGAACACCCAGAAACTTCCTTTAAATTGAAAAATCTCAATTTACTGGTGTTCAACTTGCACTTTTTAACCCCCCACATACACTATATCTAAAGCGTTAAAATATGTGCTGCTTCTAAACAACTATATAGGTTCATCATAATATAATGCATATAGGAAACACATTATATATTGGAATGTCTTGACCATCAAAAGGTTTTTGTATTTTATTAGGGCCATTCCTGAAAGCTCTTGGGGGATTCTGGGCCACACCTGATAATGTTTGCCCTGGCTGTGTGGGACTAACAGTCAGAGCTCAGGTTTAGAAATTCTCAGGGACTAACAGAGTCACCCCAGACAGAGTTTAACATGGAGAGAAAAGAGCTGCAGTGCTGGAGACCAAATTCAGGGCTTCTCACATAAGTAGTTGTTCTACCATTTTAGCTGTCTCTACAGATCCAATTAATGAGTTAAATGAGACAGGAGTAGGTCTGTGCCTTTCCAGTCTTTGCTGATAACATTAAATGCTGAAATCCCCTTTCCCTTAGAAATTCAGTATTGTTCTAGTTTATTATCTTGGTAGAAAAGGATTATTACAATGACTTCTGCTTAGCTCTACCTACCAGAATTCCTCTCACCCATTTAAACTATTGATCCAGTATAAGAATTCTTCAAGTTGCCAACTATATATTTTATAATTCTCTCATGGAATGAGTAAATAACCATAGGCTTGATCTATGAAACAACTGAACTCAC
Source organism: Sorex fumeus (assembly GCF_029834395.1). NCBI lineage: Eukaryota > Metazoa > Chordata > Mammalia > Eulipotyphla > Soricidae > Sorex > Sorex fumeus. The sequence goes on along the minus strand of NW_026606059.1, from coordinate 45,730,287 downwards.
TGTTAGTTGAATGTGAATTAATATTCCTTTATTCCTTGATCACCATAAGCTGCCATTTTAACTGATGGACTAAGTAGAATTTTAGATTCTTAGATATTGGTGCAAATTTTGAGAGAATATCTAGTAATCCCCCAAATGTCTGGATATTTTTCTTTTCCTAGATCATGGTCACTTTATTAAACTAATTCCAATATTCTTCTGAGAGAAGGGTTCAAAAGGCAGAAGTAGACTAGAAGACACATACTGTTAATAAGTTAACCATGCTGTGTAGGTGTGGCTGTTTCTTCGTGAGCAAGGCTGCATAGATAGCTTCTTTATAATCCTGTACTGAATTCTCTTTCCACATTGATCACTCATCCTGAGAACAATTGTTAATTCAAGTTTTTGATAATCACAATACAATGCTGTTATAGCAGATGCTTTAGGGATTTATAACCAAACCCATAATTTCATCCATTTGCTCTTCTCTCTGTACTTCCTACAAAGGGTCTGGCCAACATTCAAAGAACTGGCTCCCTTTCCTTCTGCATTCTGAAAATATCTTTCTATACTTGTTTCTGTCACAAGCTGCATGGAAAGATTTGAGCTAAAGCCTGAGACATAGCTGAATCTTGGAGTCCGTATCTATAAAGACTCAGAAGAGACTAGGGAATTGGTAAGAGCAGACCTGGGAAAATTGTGCCAGCTGTGGAGATGACAGTAAAGTTAAATAGTAATTGATAAAGGTCATAGAGAGATTAATGTATTTCAATGAATGAATCCTAGTACCATAATATTTCCAAAGACAATTCAGGAAATGGTCACATTTGGGCTAAGTAGCAGACCCAGGAAGCCAAAGGGTTAGCAATGACTATAGACATATCCCTGACTTCAAGAAATTATCAATACTGGGTTTAGAGCAATAATACAGCTGGTTAGATACTTGTCTACCACATATCTGGCCCAGATTTGTTCTCTGGAACTTCATATGGTGCCCCAAGTCCTGCCATAAATGATTTCTGAATTGCACAGTCAGGAGTAAAACCTAAGTAGCCTAAAAATCAAACCAATCAAAAACGAAACAAAATGAAAAGCTAACAATACAGGACTAGAGAGAACATGTGCATATTTTCAGTACTGGTGCCATTATGTTAATGTCCACGGTGGGGACACAAGGCAGAGTCATGTCCTTGAGAACAGATGTGGCACAGAGCATAGCATTGTGGGAGCACAGAGATGCGTCCATGAAGTGTAGCCTTATGAACTGGGCTTCCCATCTGGTAAAAACTCCCTCTGACGTATTGAAATTCATGTGGTGCATAAATTCAGTGCAAGCTTATTAATGTTCGAAGGCCATATGTTTGAGTATCAACATTTCCCAAATATAAATGTTGAGATATATGTTAATATGTGACATCCATTAAATGACTGCAGTGTCTAACTCCAAGGGAAGATCTTGAATAAGCACGCTTTTTTCACAGTTCCACATAAGGTATCATTTGATAAACATGAACTCATAATTAACTAATCAATCAGGAGTTTATAAAGGACCTTCTTGAACAAAAAAGAAAAATGTAAATATAACATGAGCTCTGCACTAGCATATTTTCCTTATTTTGTACATCTGTGTTTTTCCCTACCTGTTATTTTTCCTATAATCTCCTTCTCAGTTCATCATTACAATCCCTACTCATCTTCTAAAAGTTCATCCCAAGCATATCTGTCCTCAAGAAGATACGTACTTTCCTTCATAGTTGCTTCCCTGCATTCAACCTCTCTTGATAACATCCTAAACCTGTATTGAAATAATATTATTTCCTCCTTCATACAGAAATCTGTAACCATCTCTACAGCAGACACAGTTTTCCAAGTGCAATAGGGTATACAATGGGCACAAAATAAAAGCTCTCAGGATGAGGAAACACAGAAGATGTTACATAAATTGGAACTTCCTTATTTATCTTTTACCTTCCCATTTTGCTCACCTCTTATTCACCTCAGTCCACTTCCTGACTATTGACAATGTGATTTTTCTAGAACTTATCCAATCGTAATCCCTCTCTGATTAAAATCTTTTAAAGCTTCTTTTCTTTCAAAGTAAAAACAAAATCTCCTATGACAGCACAGAAAGTTCTTCACTATATATTTTCCCCATCTAAAGCACAAGGCTTTTAAATATTTCTTGAATATATTGCTTCATCACCTCATTCCCTCTCAACCAACCTAGTCAAGCTTTTATAAATTCAAAGTTCAAATAGATGCTCTGACCTTCACTTACGGAGTTAAACAGGCCAGGGCCCTGGAATCAGATTAGAGCTCATTCTCTGTGCTCCCATAATGCTATGCTCTGTGTATCTGTTTTTAGGGGCCTGAATCTACCGTGCTGATTTCTGAAATTTCAGCACCCAAAACATGCATGGTCATTGCACGTACTCAGTAAATCACTAATTGCTAAAGAAATACATCTATCCTTTCAAGTGTATGAATTAGTGATGACAATGTGTGCCTTTAAAGTAAATAATTCAATGGGATTCATGTTTTACTTTTTAAAAAATTTTTAATAGTGAACACCATGAGGTACAGTTGTAGACTTAGAAATTTTTGTGCTTGGGTTTCAATTATACAATGATCAAGTACCCATCCATTCACCAGTATCCATTTTCCACCACCACGGATCCCAGTATCCCTCCCACCCACTATCCCCCTTGTCCCACCCTGTCTCTGTGTCAGAGCATTCCCTTTTGTTCTCTCTCTCCTTTTGGGTACTGTGGTTTGCAAAAGAGGCACTGAGTGCAATCATGTTCAGTCTATAGTCTACTTTCAGCATGCTTCTCCCATCTTGGGCGGATCCTCCTAATACCATTTATTTAGTGCTCCCTTCTCTATCTGAGCTGCCTTTTCCCCTAGCATGTGTGGCTGGTCTACAAGCCATGGAGTAAACCTCGTGGTACTTATCTCAGCTATTCATGTGTATTAGTCTCCTATTTTGTTACTTTATTTTACCCAGATGAATGCAATCTTTCTATGTCCATCCCTCTCTTTCTGACTCATTTCGCTTAGCATGATACTTTGCATGTAGTACAACTTGTATGTAAATTTCATGACTTCATCTTTTCTAACAGCAACATAGTATCCATTGTGTAGATGTACCAAAGTTTCTTTAACCAGTCATCTGTTCTTGGGCAGGTTATTTCCAGATTCTGGCTATTGTAAACAGAACTGCAATAAAAAAACAAGTGCAGATGTCAAATCAACTATACTTTTTTGCCCCTCTGGGATATATTCCCAGGAGTGGTAGCTATTGCTGGGTCAAATGGGAGCTCAATTTCTAATTTTTTGAGAATCATCCATACTGTTTTCCAAAAGGGCTGAACAAGTCGACATTACCACCAGCAGTAAAGGAGGGTCCATTTCTCACCATATCTGCGCAGGCACCAGTTCCTTTTGTTCTTTTGGATGTGGGCCAGTCTCTGTGGTGTGAGATGATATCTCATTGTTGTTTTGATCAGCATCTCCCTGATGATTAATGATGTATAGCATTTTCTCATGTGCCTTTTTGCCATTAAGATTTATTCTTTGAGAAATTTTCTGTTCATTTTGTCGCCCCATTTTTTGATGGGGTTGGATGTTTTCTTCTTGTGGAGGTCAACCTGTATTTGTATATCCTTGATATCAGTCCCTTGTTGGATATGTATTCGGCAAATATCTTTTCCCATTCTGTAGACTGTCTTTGTAATTTGGTCACTGTTTCTTTTGAAGTGCAGAAGCTTCTTAGTTTATCATAGTCCCATTTGTCTATCTCTGTTTTCACTCGCTCGGTCGTGGTGTGACATCTTTGAAGATACCATTAGCTTCAATGTCATGGAGGGTTTTGGCAACTTTGTCTTCAATGTACCTTATGGATTCTGGTCTGATGTTGAGGTCTTTAATCCATTTTGATCTTACAGTTGTACATGGTGTTAGGACGAGATCTGAGCCCATTTATTTTTCATTTAGTCATCCAGTTTTGTCAGCACAATTTGATAAAGAGGCTTTCCTTACTCCACTTCACATTTCTTGCTCCTTTATCAAAGATTAGATGATCATATGTTTGAGGGGAGATGTCAGTATATTCAACCCTGTTCCCTTTGTCTGCAGCTCTGCCTTTGTTCCAATACCATACTGTTTTAATTATTACTGCTTTGTAGTAGAGTTTGAAGTTATGGAGGTTGATTCCTCCCATTTTCTTTTTCCCAAGAATTGCTTTAGCTATTCATGGATGCTTATTGTACCATATGAATTTCAGGAGTGTTTGCTTCTTTTCTTTGAAGAATGTCATGGATATCATTATAGGTATCACATTAAATATGTACAATGCTTTGGGAAGTATTGCCATTTTGAAATGTTGATTCTCATGAACCATGATCAAGGGATATATTTCCATTTTCTCATGTCCTCTTTTATTTCCTGAAGTAGCGTTGTGTAGTTTTTTTTGTACAGGTCCTTTACTTTCTTAGTAAGCTGATTCCTAGGTACTTAATTTTAGGGGCACAATTGTGAACGGGATTTTTTTCATGTCACTTTCTTCTCTCTCACTGTTTGCGCATAGGAAATCCATGAACTTTTGGGTATTGATTTTATAGCCTATGACATTACTATACAAGTCTATGTTTCTAGCAGCTTCTTGGTAGAGATTTTAGGGTTCTTTAAGTATAGTATCATATCATGTATGAATAGTGAGAGCTTGATTTCTTCCTTTCCTACCTGAATGCCCTTAACATGTTTTTCTTGCCTAGCCGCTATGGCAAGTACTTCCAATACTATACTGAACACCAGTGGTAAGAGTGGGCATCCTTGTCTCATCCCTGATCTTAGAGGGAAGGCTCTCAGATTTTCCCAATTGAGGATGATGCCTGATGTAGGCTTGTAGTAGATGGCTTTATCTATATTGATGAAAGTCCCCTCTTTACCCATTTTGTCAAAGGTTTTTATTATAAACAGGTGCTGGATCTTGTCAAATGCTTTCTGCATCTATTGATATGATCAAGTGCTTTTTATCTTTTCTTTTGTTGATATGATGGATGATGTTGATCAATTTCCAAATGTTAAACCATCCTTGCTTCCCTGGGATGAACCCTACTTAGTCGTGGTGTATGATCTTTTTGATGAGTCATTGGATTCTATTGGATAATAGTTTGTTGAGGATCTTTGCATCTGTGTTCATCAGGGATATCGGCCTGTAATTCTCTTTCTTTGTGGTATCTCTATCTGCTTTTGGTATCAGGGTGATATTTGCTTCATAGAAACTGTTTGGAAGTGTTTTTGATATTTCAATTTTGTGAAAAAGCTTGGAGAGGATTGGGAGTAAGTTCTCTTTAAAGATTTGGAAGAATTCACTAGTGAATTCATCTGAGCCAGGACTTTTGTGATTGGGGAGACTTTTCATTTTAATTTCCTTGATGGTGATAGGTCTGTTCAGGTATTCCAGGTCTTCTTGGTTCAGCCTTAGGAGTCTATAGGAATCTAGGAATTTATCCATTTCCTAGAGGTTTTCATGTTCCGTGGCATAAAGCTTCTCAAAGTACTCCCTGGGGATCCTTTGAATTTCTGTAGTTTCTGTTGTAATGACCCCCTTTTCATTTCTGATTCAGTTTATTAGGGTTTTCTTTCTCCCTTTCTTTGTGAGTTTTGCTAGGGGCTTATCGATTTTGTTAATTTTCTCAAAGAACCAGCTCTTGGTTTCATTGATCTTTCGGATTGTTTTCTGGGTTTCCATCTCGTTAATCTCTGCTCTGAGTTTTATTATTTCCTTCCTCCTGTTAGGGTTGTGCCCCTTTTGTTGGTCCTTCTCCAAGTTCTTAAGCTTTGAGGTTAGTTTATTTATGTGGGCTCGCTCCTCCTTTCTGAGGAATGCTTGTAGAGCTATAAACTTTCCTCTTAAGACCGCTTTTGCTGTGTCCCATAAGTTTTGGTAACTCGTGTCCTCATTTTCATTCATTTCTAGGAATCTTTTGATTTCCTCTTTAATTTCCTGTCTAAGCCACTCGTTGTTTAAAAGCGCACTGTTTAATTTCCAGGTGTTTAATTTAGTTTTCTGTTTTTGTGTGTGATTTGCTTCTAATTTCAGTGCATTATGGTCTGAGAAGATTGTTGATATAATCTCTATCTTCTTAATTTTATGGAGGTATGTTTTGTGGCTCAGCATGTGCTCTATCTTGGAGAATATTCCATGCACACTTGAGAAGAATGTGTATTCAGCTTTTTGAGGATGAAGTGTCCTGTATATATCTACTAAGCCCCTTTCTTCCATTTTTTCCCTCAGATGAAGTATGTCCTTGCTAAATTTGAGTCTGGTTGTTCCATCAAGAGGTGATAAAGCTGTGTTGAAGTCTCCCACTAGTATTGTGTTGCTATCAATATGTTTCTCTAAGTCTATGACTAATTATTTTAAGTACTTTGTTGGTTCCTCATTAGGTGCTTATACATTTAGTACTGTAAGTTTTTCCTGTTGTACAGTTCCCTTGATCAATAAGAAAAGGTCTTCACTATCTCTTGTGACCTTCTTCAGTCTGAAATCAATGTGGTCTGATATTAAGGTGGCTACCCCAGCTTTTTATGGGAGCTGTTTGCCTGTAGGATTGTTTTCCAGCCTTTGACTCTGAGCCTGTGTTTGCTTTGACTATTGAGATGTGTTTCTTGCAGGCTGCAGAATGTTGGGTTCAATTTTCTAATCCATCCTGCCACTCTGTGTCTTTTAATTGGTGCGTTTAGCCCATTGATGTTGAGAGATATTATTGTTATGGGGGTTTTTCCATTTTTCTGTTGAAATTTGGTGTATTTGAGGGACCTTTCTTGTCTTAAATTAGCCCATTTAGTTGTTCTTGTAAATGTGGTTTTGAGTCTATGATGTTCCTGAGCTGCTGTTTGTCTGTGAAACTGTGTGTTGTTCCTTTTATTATGAATGAGAGACTCGCTGGTAAAGTATTTTTGGTGAGGCATTTATTTCATTGAGTTTTTTCACTATATCCCACCACTGTTTTCGGGCCATGAGGGTTTCATCAGGCAAATCAGCTGTGAATCTTAAGGCTGCTCCTTAATATAGGAAATTTTTTTTTGATCTTGCTGCTTTCAGAATTTTTTCTCTGTCTAAGGTTTTGGTCATTTTGATCAGGATGTGTCTTAGGGTATTTTTATTTGGATTTCTTTTAGCTGGTACCCTTTGGGCCTCCTGAATGTGGTCGCATGTTTTCTTCAGCTCTGGAAACGGAGTAGCAATGATTTCTTTGACAGTTTCTTCTTCATCAGGGTTTTCTTCCTGTCCCTCTGGGACTCCAATAATTCTTATGTTACCCCCCTTGGCTTCATCGCGATCTTCTATTGCCATCTGTTCCCGAATTGTGAGTCTCTTTTCCATTTTCTGCTCTTTTCTGGAGAGTCTCTGGACTTCATTTTCGAGTTCACTGATTCTGTCCTCGGCAGCTGTTACTCTGTTTCTGAGGCCTTCCACTGAGTTCCTCAATTTGCATACCAGGTTTTTCAGGTCTGACATTTCCGTTTGCATTTTCCTCATTTCTACCTTCAAATCCTCTTGTCTTTTATTGGAAACAGTGCCCACAGTGGTTCAGCTTTGTTTTCACGCTGTGTGCCTCAGTGCCCATCGTCCCCTGCAGACCAAGGGTGAAAACCAGCTGTTCTCTGGGGTCTAGTTGGCCGCACAGGCCTGGGAAGGAGCCCTGGAGCCAGGAGGGTCCCTGGTGAATGAGTCATGTTTTAATTTTAAAGTGAGAAGTAATCCAACATAGTAAGAAAACACACTGAGAGCTAAAATGATGGAATATTAAAATTGTGATGGAAATTATAAAAATTCAGATTATGGTTGAGTCACTTGTTCTCTGGGTGAGCTCTGACCTATTACTGCACTTCTCATAAACAGATTTAACTAGACAAAGGTCCCTCATATATCATTTTAAAAACAAATGTATCCAATATCTGACTAGGCTAAAGACAGTAGTGATGCTTAATTTATCTTGTCTCTAGTACCATAGCAAGTGTGGTGTTCCAGTACATACTATTTTTTTAAAAAAATTTAGAGTCTAAGAGAAGGACCACATGGAGGGTGCGGGAACCACAGATCCCGGAGGGGAAAAAAAAAAAAAACAGGTTCCAAAAAGAGCCGAGATCACCGGCAAGTTCCAGATGGAGTAGGTGCCGCATCCCGCCTCCCCCAGATGGAACCCCGGTGACCAGAAGCCTCTACAAACACAGCTCGAGTATGCGGGAACGAGGACTTTTTCTCAAAACTGCGTGGCTGCTTACGCGGCCGCGCAACATCTCTCTATATACAAAGTGATCAATGAGAAGTAAACCACCCAATCTTTCTCCCTGAAAATCAGAGTTAAGTTTGGAGCACGGCCACGGCCCCAGAAGCACAAGGACTTAATGCAGAACCCAGCAGCTTGGAGCAGAAAAGTGAAAGGACTATGCGTTGATCCAGGCTATCATTTCTGCCCAGAGGGGAAAGGGTGTTGCTCCCTTCCGCCCTTCTCCCTCTGGAAAGAAAGATGGCGGCCACATGGGAGCCTTGTGGACAGCAGGTATGAGCCGGGGGTGTGGGGGCGACTAAAACCTCATGGGAAGGGGGGCGTTCTGGTCCGTCCTTCATGCCCTACCGAGGTCACCAGTCGCCCCCCACGAGCGGCTCTCCAGCACGGCCACGGCCCCAGAAGCACAAGGACTTAATGCAGAATCCAGCAGCTTGGAGCAGAAAAGTGAACGGACTATGCGTTGATCCAGGCTATCAAGTCTGCCGGAGGGGAAAGGGTGTTGCCCCATTCGCCCTCTCCTCTCTGGAAAGAAAGATGGCGGCCACATGGGAGCCTTGTGGACAGCAGGTATGAGCCGGGAGTGTGGGGGCGACTAAAACCTCATGGGAAGGGGGGCGTTTCGCTCCGCCCTTCACGCCCTACCGAGGCCACCGGTTGCCCCCCGCGAGCGGCTCTCCAGCACGGCCACAACTCCAGAACACAGAAACCAATTTCTTAACTATCTGACTTTCAGTAGAAATACTTCCAGGGTCAATAGGTAAAATAGCAGAAATCCAAAACCAACATTTAATTCTTGAACCCAGCTGTAGAAAGAAAATCACTTCACAATGCTTTTTCAGCATGTCTGAGTTGGGGGGGGGGGTAAACTCTAAATAATAGTGGTGAATCTTTTATTGAAACAATGAATCTAATCAAAGCAGATAGAGTGTTAACTAGAATTCATCTGCCTCACAGGGATGGGGAGGGGTGGGGGGTGGGGTTTTATTGGGGTTCTTCATGGTAAAAAATAAGTATTGGTAAAGGGAAATGTGTTTGATATTTGCATGACTGAGACATAAACCTGAAAGCTTTGTAACCTTTCCCACAGTGATTCAATAAATAAATAAATAAATAAAAATAAAAATTAAAAAAAATTTATTAGTGAAACGCCATGAGGTACAGTTGCAGACTTACAAATATTTGTGCTTGGGTTTCAGTTATACAACAATTGAGTACCATCCCTCCACCAGTACCCATTCTTCACCATCACTAATTCCAGTATCTCTCCCATCCCCCATCGCCCCCATCCCACTCTGCCTCTGTGGCAGGGCATTCCCTTTTGTTCTCTCTCTCCTTTTGGGTGCTGTGGTTTGCACTGAGTGGTAATCAGGATCGGTCTATAGTCTACTTTCAGCATGCATCTCCCAACCTGGGAGGATCCTCCCAATACCTTTATTTGGTGCTCCCTTCTCTATCTGAGCTGCATTTTTCCCCTAAAATGTGGTGTCCAAGCCATGGAGTAAACCTCCTTGTACTTATCTTGGGTGTTAGTCTCCTACTTTGCTACTGTATGTTCCCCAGATGACTGCAATATTTCTATGTCTGTCCCTCTCTTTCTGACTCATTTTACTAGCATGATACTTTCCATGTAGTACCACTTGTATGTAAATTTCATGACTTCATCTTTTCTAACAGCTACATAGTACACCATTGTGTAGATGACCAAAGTTTCTTTAACCCGTCATCTCTTCTCGGGTACTCAGGTTTTTTTTTTTTTTTTCAGATTCTAGCTATTGTAAACAGTGCTGCAATGAGCAAACAAGTGCAGATGTCAAATCAACTATACTCTTTTGCCCCTCTGGGATATATTCTCAGGAGTGGTAGGTATTGCTGGGTCAAATGGGAGCTCAATTTCTAATTTTTTGAGAATCGTCCATACTGTTGTCCAAAGGGGCTGAAAGGTTGGCATTCCCACCAGCAGTGAAGGAGGGTCCATTTCTCAACACATCCGCACCAGCACCGGTTGCTTTTGGTCTTTTCGATTTGGTCCAGTCTCTTTGGTGTGAGATGATATCTCATTGTTGTTTTGATCTGCATCTCCCTGATGATCAATGATGTAGAACATTTTCTCGTGTGCCTTTTAGCCATTCAAATTTCTTCTTTGAAAATTTTTCTGTTCATTTTGTCACCCCATTTTTTGATGGGGTTGGATGTTTTCTTCTTGTGGACTTCAAGCAGTACCTTGTATGTCCTTGATATCAACCTATTATTGGATGGGTTTTGGGTGAATATCCTTTCCCATTATGTATAATGTCTTTGTATTTTGGTCACTGTTTCTTTTGAGGTGCGGAAGCTTCTTAGTTTATGATAATCCTATTTGGCTATCTCTGTTTTCATTTGCTTGGCCATGGCGTGGCATCTTTGAAGACACCACTAGCTTCAGTCATGGAGGGTTTTGCCAACTTTGTCTTCATTGTACCTTATGGATTCCAGTCTGATGTTGAGGTCTTTAATCCATTTTGATCTTAATTTTGTACATGGTGTTAGGCCGAGATCTGAGCCCATTTTTTTTTTCATTTAGCCATCCAGTTTTGCCAGCACAATTTGCTAAAGAGGCTTTCTTGCTCCACTTCACATTTCTTGCTCCCTTATCAAAGACTAGATGATCATATGTTTGGGTGGAGATATCAGTATATTCAACCCTGTCTCATTGGTCTGCAGCTCTGCCTTTATTCCAGTACCATGTTGTTTTAATTATTACTGCTTTGTAGTAGACTTTGAGTTTGGGGAGTTTGATTTCTCCCATTTTCTTTTTCCCAAGAATTGCTTTAGCTATTCGTGGGTGCTTATTGTTCCATATGAATTTCAGGAGTGTTTACTCCATTTCTTTGAAGAATGTCATGGATATCATTATAGGGATCGCATTGAATCTGTACAGTGCTTTGGGAAGTATTGCCATTTTGACAATGTTAATTCTCCCGATCCATGATCAGGGCATATCTTTCCATTTTCTCGTGTCCTCTTTTATTTCCTGAAGTAGCGTTTTGTAGTTTTCTTTGTACAGGTCCTTTACTTTCTTAGTAAGCTGATTTCTAGGTACTTAATTTTAGGGGCACAATTGTGAACAGGATTTTTTTTCATGTCACTTTCTTCTCTCTCACTGTTTGCATTTAGGAAAGCCAGGGACTATTGGATATTGATTTTATAGCCTACAACTTTACTATACAAGTCTACTGTTTCTAGGAGTTTCTTGGGAGAGGTTTTAGGGTTCTCTAAGTATAGTATCATATCATCTGCGAATAGTAAGAGCTTGATTTCTTCCTTTCGTACCTGAATGACCTTAAAATATTTTTCTTGCCTGACCACTATTGCAAGTACTTCCAGTACTATATTGAATAGCAGTGGAGAGGGTGGGTATCCTTGTCTCAATCCTGATCTTAGAGGGAAGGCTCTCAGTTTTTCCCTATTGAGGATGATGCTTGCTGTAGGCTTGTAGTAGATGGCTTTAACTATATTGAGGAAAATCCCCTCTATACCCATTTTGGTGAGGAGTTTCCCCAGAATGGGTACTAGATCTTGTCAAATGCTTTCTCTGCATCTATTGATGTGATCCTATGGCTTTTATCTTTTCTTTTGTTGATATGATGGGTTATATTGATTGATTTCCAAATGTTAAACCATCCTTGAATCCCCTGGATGAATCCTACTTGGTCATGGTTATGATCTTTTTGATGAGTTTTTGAATTTTGTTTGCTAGTATTTTGTTGAGAATCTTCGCATCCATGTCATCAGGGATATCGGCCTGTAGTTCTCTTTACTTGTGGTGTCTTTGTTTCTTTGAGCTTCTGGTTCTCCAATGATTCTAATGTTGTTCCTCTTGGAATCATCTCCAAGGACTCTGATTTGCTCTCGAGCTATTTTGAGGTCTCTTGCTGTTGTTTGTTATTGCCTGTTGGCTTGGTGCTGTTGATCTTCCAGCTCACTGATTCTGTCTTCAACTGTGGTCATTCTACTTTTGAGGGCACAGACTGAGTTTTTTATTTCATCTACGGAATCTTTTAATCGATACATTTCTGTGCATAGCTTTCCAATTTCTGCTCTCATTTCTTCCTGTAATTTCTCGATTGTTTCTGTCATGTTACTGGATATCTGTCTGACTGTTTCATTGAGTTCATTGAACATCTTCATTACTTCATATCTGAATTCTTTCTCAGAGAGGTCCTTTAGGTGAGTAGCACCTACTGAGGCTTCTGGACTCTTTTCATCATCCTCCCCAGGTGGTGGGGATTTGCATTGTTTCTTCATGTTTGTGTGGAATTATGGGGACTGAGATGTTACACTAGATTTCTTGGTATGACTAACTGCCTGCAGGTGATTGAGGGGCTGCGTGCTTAAAATTAGGCCATTTCCACTTCTACAGAAGCCACGCCCACTTTTGAAAAGACCACGTCCCCACAGGTACCTGGTGTGTGTATGGGGGGAGAGGGTACTAGCTGGGAGGGGAAGAAGATCGGCACAGCTTTGGGGATGAAGAAAAAGAGGCTAAGGGATGCTGTCATCCCAGAGTCCTAGAGGATGCCTGGGGCGCTTGTGTGGAGAAAGCCTAGTCCTGGGTTCAGATACTGGTGGATTAACTGACCTGGAAGGGGAAGAAGACCGGCACAGTGTTGGAGACAAAGAGGAAGAGCCCAGTACATATTTATTGAATGAGTTAAAGGATAAATTAGTGAATAAACAAAATATAATGCCTTTTTCCAATCCCAGAGGTAAACTTTCACAGGCAAGGCTTAAATGTTCCCTGAGTTTTGTTTATAGTGTGGTAAGGGACTCTGAGTCTGCATCAGTTTAATCTTTCCCCATAGAAGCAGACACTAAAAGGCACTATTTACAGGAGTGCAGATTCTGCTCCGTCTGACACATTTGCTGCAAACTCAGAACAACTGAATATTTTTCTGTTCTAACTTCAGATGGCAGATTGTGACTTTCATCTATAATAAAATAAAAGTGGTATATATCTCGATCACATCTTCTATGCTTCCCAACCAATGTTTCTAGCCAGTCATCCAACCAGGGATGAAGGCACTCTGTAATATGGAGTTGTGGAAGTCACTGGAATCAGAAAGCAACATAATGAAGTTCAAAATCTAGAATAACACATAGAAACAGTGCAAACTCTATGGCATCAATTTATTTGGCTCAATGAGGAGGCTCAATTTATTTGGCTCAATGAGTGGCCTTCATACAAGATAAGCCAGGGCATAAAGTCGTAGGAAGCTACCCTGAAATTCCAACTCTTCCTGAAACCCTGAGGAATGGTAGGATGAGGACCAGCCCAAAACAGAACAAAGTAGAGACTTAGTTTGTGTAAATTCTGGTGCCATTTGCTTATCTGGAAGGCACCAGGACACTCAGTCCATAGAAGAAGTTTGAGTAGCTTCACAGCAGGTCCGGCAGTGAATTAAAACTAACTGATATCTTCTAGGATCAAAGCAGACTAATATAAAAACACTGTCCCTTAGAACAGTGAGACATTCTTGGACCTTTCTGGAGGAACCCAGCAGTGCATCTACATGTAGGTAGGAGGAAATGATATTGCCTTCAAATGTTATAGACTCTTTCTTGGTGCAAACTTAGCAGTGTGAAGTTGGATGTTGACGTTTCATAAGCAAATTGTGGATTAAGTAAGCCAGCTCCTGTCCTCCCAGATTTCAAACAATGGATTATGTTCTCCAACTACAACTTGTTAAGGGATGATGTTGTGGACACTGTGATTATAAATAAATAATTATGTATTGCTACGTATTTAAATGCATATTGTTATGCATTTAAATAATTATACTTAATAACTATCATGTGTCCTCATAAAGAAGTGTGACCTCTCCACAATGTCTGATGCCCCACAGGTTTTTTATTGATTTTTGTCTTAAGGAAAATGAAGCACACAAATGTGTCTGAGACTTAGTTTGCCATCAGGGAAGGCTCCTTAGGTTGAATTACAGCAAACGGTTTGCCTTCACTGCCTTGGGGATGTAATTCCAAAGGGTCTTGAAAATACTTTCGTCTAACTAGCCACAAAGATCAGGTAGCTATGGAAACAACAGCATACGACTACAAAAATACGAAATTCACTTCTGGAACACACACTTCAAAATGAGTTAATCATTCAACCTAATGGGTTACCTCACACTGACTTATTAAACTAGATAGAACAGAAATTTTTAAGTACATATGTCAGGTGAGGAGACTGAGGCACACAAGGATAAAAACAGTCACCTAACTCTTGAGTGAGCAAATCCACCATGACATAGTATCTGCATTATGCTGGTAAGTACACAGAGGAAATGCATGAGGCTCATTATTTGAGTATGGCCTTGGGATAGCTGTGCTACCTCCTAAGGCTGGTAAATCTTAGCCCACTTAGGCTTCTCTCACAAAATTTCAATGGGTGGCTAAAAACAACTGAAATTTATTTCTTATCTCTCTGAGAGTTAGAGATTCAGTATGTTCATTTCCTACAAAGCCGTGTTCAGGTCCAAGGGTGAGGGAACTCCGTGCAGTATTTTACAAGGTCACTAATCCAGTGCATGAGGGCTCTGCCCTCAAGCCCTAGATACCTCCAAGGTCCACCTCCCTACACGGTAACATTGGGAGTCACAATTTCAATGTATGAATGGCGGGGGGCAGGGGTTGAGGAGGTGGGGGTCAGGGCTTTAGAAAAAAGCATTCAATCCTGAACAGTTACAAATGAGTACAACAAGGCCAAGACATAAACATTATTAATCCCACTTTACAGAGAAGCAAATTGAGATTCAAAGAGTTTAATAATCTGTCTAGGGCCACAACACTGTCAGGTGGTAGACTCAGAGCAATGTATTTATGTTGCTACTTGTTTTCTTGATTTATTAGTTATTGCTTTGATATGGTGTTGTTTTTGCTGTGTTGGGTATCCAGACCAAGTTCTCCACTGGCAGGGGAGGTGCTCCACCACTGAGTCACATCATAGTTCCTTAAAAGTCTTTGAAGAGATGCTTCTCTCTGCTCTGAGCTGTTTTATGAGCATGCATGCAGTTGAATGAATTAGTGGCTTGAGTAAATGGGCCTGCTTTGGCAGAGAATGAAGTCTTGAAATCATTGTTGCCACACTCAGTTAGAAAACAAATAACTGAACAACCTAACTCCCAGAAACATAGGGATTTAGGAATGACAGAATAATCATGTGCAGGGACTGGGTGTGGAGTGTGGAAATTACATTCTCAGATCCAGAGGAAGATTTTTTCTTCCTTCCATTAGTTGATGTTCAAAAAATAACATCTTTTCCTTAAAAATTTCCTGGGTGCATGAGCTGACAGCAGAAATACCTTGCATAAGGTTGAATCGTCTAATATTTTTTAGTTTACTTTTTTATTGAATCACCGTGCAATAGACACTTACAAAGCTGTTCATCATTCGGTTTCAGTCATGGAGTATTCCAACACCCACTCCTTCCACCAGTGTACATTTCTCAGCAGTAATGTTCCCAGATTCCCTCCCATCACCCCCCATTCCCAACCCCCAAGCCTGCCTCTGTGGCTGTTGCTTTTCTTCTCTCTCCATCTTTGTCTCTGTCTCTGTATCTCTCTTTCTCTCTCTTCTTTTGGGCAGTGTGGTTTGTAATATTGATACTGCAAGGTTATCAGGAATGTCCCTTTACCTACTTTTAACATTCAGTTATTGTCCAGCATTATCATTCCCAGCTATTATTGTCATACTGATCTCTTCTCTATCTTACCTACCCTCTGCCCCCCACATACTGACAGCCACATGAGCGACCACTGCCCTGGACACTATGTCTCCACTGCCACTGTGGGTTGGGGGCCCCATGTTGGTGCTGGTCCTTGGCAACATTAGATTTTATTTAAAGACACAGAGGACACATTTCAAATCAAGAGACACATAGAAGACAGTTTTAGAAAGTGTTCTGCCTATACAACTGTAACATTTAAAAAGGAGGAGGAAAATGGCAACTGAAGGAACTTTCCTCCATATAGTCAAAACCGTCTGCCATAAGTCCACATAAAAAGCATTATCCTCAATGGGGAAAAAATAAAAGCCTTCCCTTTAAGATCAGGGACAAGACAAGGATGCCCACTCTCACCTCTTCTATTCAGTACAGTACTGAAGTTCTTGCCATAGCAATTAGGCAAGAAAAATATATTAAGGGCATCCAGAGAGGGAAGAAGTATATCAAGTTCTCACTATTTGCAGATGACATGATACTATTCTTAGAGAACCCTAAAGCTCCTAGAAATAATAGACTTGTATAGCAAAGTACAGGATATAAAATCAATTCCCAAAAGTCCAAGGTTACCCTATATGTAAATAATGAGAGAAAAATGTGATATAAAAAAAACAATCCCATTCACAACCATGCCTCAGAAAATCAAGTACCTCAAAATCAGTTTACCTAAGTAGGTAAAAGACTTGTGCAAATAAAGCTACAGAACGCTACTTCAGGAAATAAAAGAGAAGAGTGAAACCCCAGAAAACCCAGGTATGCAGGACTTTGTGACTGAGAACTCTGGGTTAAATGGGACTAGGAACAGAAATCCACTGCCTGTATTCTACTGCCTTCAGTAACTCAGCAGTCATACCACAAGCCACCTCTGACTGGCACCAGATAATCTCATCATCGGCCACCATTCAAATCATATGTACTTCTCTCCTGGGAGGGAGCATAACATGACACTTTCCATAACATGCTGCCAGACCCCATGCCAGGCTGTTTCACTTGAAGCACCCTGGAGGGGAGCAGCTGAGATCCCTCTCTGCCCCAAGCGACCCAGCCCTGGCAGACAAAAACCTCCAGAATTCAACTGCCACCATACTCATGGCCATGATCCACACACTCCGACTGAGCCTCACCCATGAGTGAACCTATTCCTGGACCATGTGGCCGCAAGTGTGGGCCATATGACACTTCCTACAAGATATGTACCCATATTCCAAGAGTACTGCACCACATTTGATGGGGTTCAAAGTAGGAGGCAACCAATCTTAGAGGCAAATATTTTTTACATATTCACACACATACATATATATAATATATATATATATATATATATATATATTCACAAGGCTCAACTTTTAAGAACATGAGAGTGATATCTTACAGAAGGTATTAATGGCCCCTGGGTGAAATACAACTATCTTTATACTCTTTTCTCTAAGGATATATTCTGTAGCATTTTCAGCAGTTTTTAAAAACAAAAAATATAAAATAAATTATTTCAGTTCTGCTTTGAGACAAGGATTGGAGTTAGAGATGGAAACATTCAAAATATTGTGATTAGAAGGTGTAATGGTGCTGGAATTGGTGTTTGAATATTAAATGTAATCAAATATTGTGAACTGCTTTATAAAATAAAAAAGTCTTTAAAAAGAAATAAAAGAGGACATGAGGAAATGTAAACACATCCCCTGCTCATGGATTGGGGAAAATTAGCATTGTGAAAATGGCAATACTCCCCGAAGCATTATACTGATTCAATGTGATCCCTATAAAGATACCCATGGCATTCTTCAAAGAAATTGATCAGACACTCCTGAAATTCATATGGAACAACAAGCCTCCATGATAGCTAAAGCAATCCTTGGTGGGGGGAAACATGGGAGGCATCACATTCCCCAACTTCAAACTGTACTACAAAGTGGTAATGATTAAATCAGCATGGTACTAGAACAAAGATAGATTCACAGACTAATGGAATAGGGTTGAATATCCTTACACACACACTCAAATATATGATCATCCAACCTTTGATAAGGGAGCAAGAAATATAATATGAAGCAAGAAAAGCCTCTATAACAAATGGTGCTGGAAAAACTGGACAGCTACTTTAAAAAAAATGGGCTCATACCTCTACCTAATATCATGCACAAAAATCAGATCAAAATGGATTAAAGACCTCAACATCAGACCAAAATCCATGAGGAACATTGAAGAAAAGGTCGGCATAACCCTCCGCAACATTGAAGCTAATGGTATCTTCAAAGATGAAATGCCATTGACCAAGCAAGTAGAAACTAAGATAAACAAATGGGACTATCTGAAACTAAGAAGCTTCTGCACCTCAAAAGAAACAGCGACCAGAATACAAAGACAGACTACAGAATGGGAAAGAATATTTACCCAATATCCTTCTGATAACATGTTAATATCAAGGTAATACAAGGCACTGATTGAACTCTACAAGAAGAAAACATCCAACCCCATCAGAAAATGAAGCGATGAAATGAACAGAAACATTCTCAAAGAAAAAATCCAAATGGCAAAAAGGCAATGAAAAAATGTTCTTTATCACTAATCATCAGGGAGATTCAGATAAAAACAACAGTGAGATATCACCTCATACCACAAAGACTGGCACACATCCAAAAGAACAAAAGTGACCAATGTTGGTGTGGATGTAGACAGAAAGGGACTCTCCTTCACTGCTGGTGGGAATGCCGACTAGTCCAGTGTTTTTGGAAAACATTATGGACATTTCTCAAAAAACTAAAAATTGAGCTCCCAGTGGGACAATACCCCAGAGATGGCGGGAAAAGGGCACAGTAGAAATGACATCTGCACTTGTATGTTTATTGCAGCACTGTTCACAATAGCCAGAATCTGGAAAAACCCAAGTGCTTGAGAACAGATGAATGGTTAAAGAAACTTTGGTATATCTACACAATGGTATACTATGCAGCTGTTAGAGGAGATGAAATCAAGAAATTTTCATGTAAGTGGAACAACATGGAGAGTATTATGCTAAGTGAAATGAGTCAGAAAGCAAGGGACAGACATAAAATGACTGCACTCATTTGTGGAATATAAGGTAACATAATAGGAAATTAACAACTAAGGATAGTAGAGATAAGGTCGGGAGGATCACTCCATGGCTTCGCAGCAGGTTTCATGTGCTGGGGGAAAAGGCAGCTGCGATAGAGAAGGGACCACTAAGTCAATAATGGTTTTGGGGCTCACTCAGAATGGGAGATGTGTGCTGAATGTAGTCTATGGACCAAACGTGGCGGCCACTAAGTACCTGTATTGCAAATCATAACACCCAAAGGGAGAGAAAGAGTAATAGGCAATGTACATGCTACAGAAACAGGAGGTGGGAAAGGGTGGGGGTGGCGGGAGGGATACTGGGAACATTGGTGATAGAGAATGGGCACTGGTGGAGGGATGGGTACTCAAACATTGTATGACTGAAACGTAATCACGAAAGTTTGAAAGTCTGTAACTGTATCACACGGTGATTCATTAAAATAAAATTTAAAAATTTTGAAAAATGGGGAGTCATTGTATTGCAACAAAACATGACAGAGGGGAAAAATGGAAAGAAAGAAGATGACACATTATCTCCATTAGTAGTAGAAGCTAAATGGTCACATGTACACCATACATACAAGATCCTGGATCATAAAATTTTTTAAAAATAATCCTACATAATTTGACTCAGCATTGCTTCTTGCATGAATGACTACTAATAATTAGTCTAGAGAGAAATAAAGAGAGATGTAAATCCCCACTCAGGAGTACTATAAAGCAGATCAGCACTAATCCATATAAGTGTTTTATAACAAAAGTATGAATAAAGGGACAGAAAAGTAAGATAGCAAAATATACACACCAGGAAAAAATACAGTCATGGGACTCATTTAAGAGATAATAATTTTGTTATCAATGCTTAAAAAGCTACCAGAGATTAAACTCTATTAAAAATAGCAAAAAGCAAAAATGCAAGGGAAGATGGTGATAAAACAGAAGAAAACCATGCACAGAGGAGCTATTTAACTCTTCAACTAACATTAAGCAAATAAGGATTATGATGGCAGCACAGAATATAGACCTTGTCTTCCCTGACACTGTAGAAAATATACTGCTTTTCCAGACTGGGATATGAGAAGAAGTTGCAAGTTTGAATAATTATGTTTGTGAAGTATTTTTATTAACTAAGTAGAAAATTCCCTAAGACTTAGGTTCTCAAGCCACTGTGGTTCAGAGCTGCACAGAAAGTGTGTACTTGAGGTCTTCCTGGATTTTTCTTGATGCAGAGGTATCATTTAAATGGCACAAAATCTTTTCCCCTTGCCCTTGCCAGTTGGATCTCTCTGATACCTAGCTGAAACTCCTGAATGCACAATAGTCATTTCACAACACTGAGAGTTTCATATCAAGAGGACACGGCATTGGGTCCCTAATAGCATCATGGGCCACAATAGCAATGTTGAAAATTCCTGTGCTGGTTTGCTTCATTAAGTAAGAATAATTGAACTCTACTTGGTTAAGTTACTAAATCCTCACTTCTAGATTTAATGACTGTTTGTGTTTGCTGCCATAAACCACCCAATTATCGGAGCTAAAGCAACCATTAATTTAGCTCACCATTCTTCTGGGTAGCTTTCCATTTTGTATCAGGCTCCAGTGCCCACAGCTGGCCTTATTCCTACATCGGTGGTCCTTCAGCAGGACAGTGGTTGACTGGCAGTCAGCTGGAATAAAGGGAATTGCTGGGCCATATGATTCTCCCCAAACAGCAGGTTAGCTCAGAATTGCCTACATGGCAGGAAAGACTCAAAAGCACAAAAACAGAGTTCTGCAAGGCTTTTTGAGACTTTGACTCAGAACTGACAAACACCAGCAAGATGTCTATTGGTCAGCATTACAGGAAGATGGAGGATCTAGATTCCAGGTGTGAGGAATAAACTCTGCCTCTGAGGGAAGGATTCACAGAGATCTGCTGTTATTCATTCGCCCTGACACACAGGCAAAACAAACCTAAGAAACATAATGACAGGAGGAAGGACATAAGGACAAGTGAAAGAAATGGAGGTGCAGTGCAGAAACCTAAAAGTGGAGTGCACTCCTGATTTTCTCCAAATATACTCATGACCTGTGGACCCAGTTTGAGGTTGGCTTAGGGGGTCCAGGAAGGAGGAAGAGGCTAGTAAATAAGTAGTAATGGTTTTTAAAAATGGGTCATGTGTTCAAATATGGAGTGGATGGAGCCGGCTATAAAGTCAGAAGGGTTCTGTTAGTTCTGAAGTGAAATGGATTGTTCTTTTATGGGACTAAAAGCCATTCCGTGGGGATGAGTGAGGAAGAGGGGGCTATAGGTAAAACAGTGAAAACTGAGGCACAGAACAGGGAAGTGAATTCCCAAAGTTTGTAGTTCCTACATGAACAGATACACAGCTCCATACCCCAAATAAGAGCAGTCCCACCAAGTACCCATCTATACTCCATCTGTCACTCTTCTATAAGACAAAACATTCAACCTCTGTTCACTGAGATTTGAGGACTCCATAGCGGACATCAAGATCATAATGCTCTGTGTGAATTTCAAATTCTGGCCACAGCTGCTGTTCAAAAGCCAGAACTGTTAGGTGCTAAAGTAAGAAAATCCTATACTCAATAATCAGGTATGCTACTCAATGACCTGGTCATCTTGCATTCATAATTTCTCACAGACTTCTTCACATCATCTATAAAATAAACCAAAAATTATTGGTAGTAGATAGAGTGAAAGTTTTTATAATGTTTTTATCACTCTATCACTGTATCACTCTCATTCTATTTTTCATCGATTTCCTCAAGGATTCACCAGTAATGTTTCCTTCGTCCTAGCCCTGAGATTTTAGAAAGTTCCACGTTTGAGGCTCTTTGAGGGTCAGGAGAATGAGACCCATCATTGTTACTGGGTTTTGGCATATTGAATATGCCACGGGGAGTTTGCCAGACTCTGCCGTGTGGGCAGGATACTTTTGGTAGCCTGCCAGGTTTTTATAAAAGTGAAATTTTAATTTTGTAATTTTTCTATGGCTGGAGCGATAGTACAGCGGTAGGGAATTTGCCTTGCACATGGCTGACCCAGCCGACCTGGGTTTGATTCCTCCGTCTCTCTTGGAGAGTCTGGAAAGCTACTGAGAGAATTAAATTAAAAAATTTAAAAATTCATAGTATTGGGGTATGGTGCCGCCAGCAGGTCAATCTGTACCTGTGAGGCAAGTACATCAGCAGCCTGCTGGTGCCTTCAGACTTCCAGATACTCCAAAATTGCCGCTGTGCCTTTGGCCAGACCCCAAAAACTTGGGACAAAGTTTACCAAGAAAGTAAACGGCCAAAAGTTAGATATGTGGGAAACACACCCACAAACCACCTCCGGCTCAGCTATGTAATTGGAGGCATGACCTCTCTGGTTCCTGATCAAACTACTTAACAGCCAAGATCCCAGAGACTCAGAAACAAATCTCAAAACCCAGCAGCTTTTGGCAGAAATGTGTTTGGTCCTTGCAGTAGGTTACCGGTGCTGGGCCAACAGAGGTGGGAATAGTGGCTGCCATTCTCCAGAGGCCACTGGACAGTCAGGTTTGGTCCTGCAGTGATGAGACACACAGGGCCTCACAGGATGGAGGTGGAGCTGGTCCTGTCCTCCCCATCCCAACAAGACCCCAAGTCATCGCCCACAAAAGACCTCTCTGGCTCCTGATCAAGCTGCTTAATGGCCATGATCCCAGAGACTCAGGAGCAAATCTCGGAACCCAGCAGGTTTTAGCAGAAATTCCTCCAGATTTAATTGTTAAAATTTCAGAATTTCAAAATTGCGTCGCCACTACTGCAGTCATGCGACATCATGTTATTCATAACCAGCAATAGAACACAAATTGTCTACTGTTGCCTTTTCAGCAGATCTAAGTGTTGGGATAAAATCTCAAATAATAATGGTGAGTCTGGTGTCAAAATATTGAATGTGATCAAAGTAGAGAGAGAGAGAGTAATGTGGAAATCATCTGCCCCACTGGTAGGGGGAGGGTGTAGGATGGGGGTATACTGGGGTTGTTGGGGGTGGAATATGGGCACTGGTGAAGGTACGGGTGTTTCATTGTATGACTGAGACTTAGACCTGAAAGCTTTGTAACTGCTCTCATGGTGATTCAATAAATAAAGTTATAAAAAATGAAAAAAAAGTAAGGTGTAGTTTATGCACAATTCAATCAGCTAATCAGTGGCTGAATAAATATCAGTATTCCTACATAAAAAAAAAGAATTTCATTGTATATGAGTTACTAAAAAACACACTTTGTATTCACAGAAAAAATTCATAGTACTAATTTCCTCCCTTTATATGGTTTTCTGTTCCAACAATTGTTGGAGGTCTCAATGTTTGCTTAGTAGCAAAATCACTGAGGGAATTTGGTTAAATCTCAAAATTCAAATCATATTTTCTTCACTAAATTCAGGTTCGATGATATTTTCAGCTCTTTCAAATCCTCTGATTCACAGTAAAGTTGGAAAACTACTGTAAATTTAGAAAAACTACTATAGGGGCTAAATATTACAGTGGGTGGGGTCCTTGTCTTGAACAAAGCTGGCCCAGGTTCAATCCCCAGCATCTCAGATGGTCCCTTAAGTCTGCTAGAAGTGATCCAAAAGCCCAGAACCATGGGTAAGTCCTGACTACCCATGGATGTGATCCAAAAGTCAAAAAAATTAAAAGATAATAAAAATAGAAAACTAAATCAATCAACTATATCCCAAATTAGCCTTCCAAAACTCATAAATGATTTGTGGTTATTTGTTTTACTTTTTGTTTTATGCAGTCACAAATCAAACCCAGGGCCCCACACATACAAAACAAGCAGTCTATCACTCACTAAGCCATATCCCCAACCCTGCATTTTTCTTTGATAGTTTAAGGGCCTAAGTTGCACATGTGGTGATAATGATAAGATATGAAACTAACAAGCAGTAGCATCTGAGACTAGAGACAGGAATCCTTGCAAAAAAATTTTTTTTGAGGACCCTTAGATTTCCATAGTTCATGGACTTGGCAAGACATTCAAGACATTTGCCTGAACCTTGAGAATTAGGGTTCCTTCTCTTTTAATAGCTGAGTACACATTCAAAGTGTCTGGCGTTGAATATACAACTGCTAGTGCTCAAAGTATTAAATTTGCACAAAAGCAAAAAGACTGTACTAGCAAAATGGCTCTCTAACATAAAGTTTGCTGTACTGCACACCCAAACATCCAGAGAAAGTGAAGAATTGAGTCATGGATTTTAGAGGAGACAGACTGAGACAGAAAGGAACCAATCAGACCAGATATCTATTGATTTTCTTTGCTCTGTAAATGTGTGGCTGAGAGACTTTTAACACTGACAAATGAGACACATCTTCTTGTTAATTAGAGTATTTGTATAAGGTGTCTTCCCTGCTGTGTTACACATGCAGCATTCAAAGAGGAGCCGCTCTCCAGAAGAGAAAACTGTCTTTACAGCTAAACTTTGAAAATTCTTGGGAGTGTTTCTTGCAGATAAATTTGAGGTCAGATTCTAATGTCCCTATTTGCTCTTTAATAATTTCCACAGGTCACTGAACTCCACTTTTCTCTGCTATAAAATAAGATAACAATGGTAATTGTCCATGTAATTTTGTCTATCTATACAGGTTATCTAAGAGATATGTACAATTACATGTGCAATTTTTAGGGTAACATGCTGTGTGTAATAGGTTTAGAAAACAGCCCATGTCATTTGGTACATGATAATTTCCTAATTACTGCTGTTATACTTGAGCTAATTTGGCCAAGGACTGAGAATTGGACTTTCCTCCATGCTGAGATCCTATTCTCCCTTTGATTGTGAATGAGGAAGGATGTACTATCAGTTGCTAAGAACAGCGAGGAGGGACCACTCAGTGGGAAGTAGACTTTGTGCATAAAGAAATAAAATTATAAACTTTAGTGTGCCTATGAAATTACTGAACTCTCCACAGATCAATCTTGGTGATCCCTACCTGGAACCTCCACTGATGAGAGCCAAGAGAGCTTGTGGAGAAAGCCAGTTTGGATAACAGCTTATATTAATTACTGTCCACAGCATTTTCACTAACATCAAACATAAAACTATGAGCAGACTGAATAAATGGCTCAATCGATTGACAGAATGCTTTTCATATAGGTTCAAACCCCACTATCTATACTTCCCCAAACATGGCAAGGAATGAACTCTTACACAGAGTCCAGTGTTGCTGCTGAGCACTGCTGGGTGAGACTCAGTATAATTAAATAAGTAAAACGATGGGACAGAGAAAGATATTGAAAATGTCTTCTTTGCAATTTAAGTTTGAAAATTCTCTCTGTTTCTCTGTCTCCCTCTCTCTCTCACTCACACACACACACACACACACACACACACACGCACACACAAACAACTGAAACTCTTTCATCATACATAACCACTCAAAATGGTCATCGGATGCCTACAATCTACACAATATCAGTGAAAAGTGAACAACAGGTCCTCCAGCAAGCACACAGAACATCTGCTACAAGAGATAGTAAAAGAAATAGGAAAATGTCACAAAATAACAGAGTAATCAGAACATTTTAAAGCAAGTGATAGGTAAAATAATATAGAGTTAAAGAACAATTGGTGAGTCACAGCTCATTCAAGCCCTTCCCTGCTAGTCACTTACTGTCCGATCTTTGAAAAAGCATGAAAACTTCATGACATTCATTTTCCTATTTAGTCAAGTGGGGATAATAATAGTACCTGCAGTACAGTTGAAGTGAGGATTAATTTTTAAAATATTCTATAAGGATGAGACTGACTGGAGTAGTGATAGCACAGCGGGTAGGGCATTTGCCTTGCACTCAGCCTACCCGGGTTCAAGTCCCAGCATCCCATATGGTCTCCTGAGCACCACCAGGAGTAATTCCTGAGTTCATGAGCCAGGAGTAACCCCTGTGCATCACCGAGTGTGACCTAAAAGGAAAAAAAATTCTATATGGAACCTGGAGAGGCCTTAGTGGCTTAAATGTCTGCTTTGGAAACATAAAGCCACAGTTCAATCCCTGGTGCCACCCACATGCACCAAGAGAGATCCTGGCAGATCTGCTACCTGTGATATCTGGCACTGCAAGTGATTTCTGGCCATGATGCAGCTTTAACATCTATGAACTCAGAAACTAAAAGGTGCAACCCCTGATCAGCACCACAACTAAATAGATGTACAAAGACCTCAGCCGTGAGTATGAGTCCCAGGCGAGCACCACAGATAAAGTGTGTGTCCCCCCCATTACCCCTAATGAGTACCAATCCTGAGAATGCAAGCACCACAATAAATCCCAAGTCATCACAACGACATTAACTGAAACAAGAGAAGGGAAAGAGGAGTATTCTATACAGAGCTACAGGCATAGGGCCTAGCACATAGCAAGCACCCAATCAATGTTGGCATGTAACATACTATTTATGACAATAGTAATTACCAATCTATGATGGAGACCAATACAACAGGTAATAGCAAAAACACACGCTGTAAAAGTGTGCACAGATATTAAAGAACTCCAGGTCAGAGTGTACCACTCAGAGTCACACAGAAGATAGACACCCTGTAGGGTGGGGCAAGCAATAAAAGGAAGGACTAAAAAGAGAAAAAGAAAAAAAAAAGCAGACAACATGAGAGCCAAAAATGGAGGTATGTTTACCTTGGCAGGAAATCTAAGCCAAGGAAGTCTTCTTACGAGCAACCAAAGTTTTGAAGGGTATTACAAGTGCTAGAAAGGATGAGTGTGTAAATGTGTACGTGAGAACCTCAGAAAAACAAGAAGCAAATGAGTTTCATCTGGGGAAAACCAGGCCCACGGACAGAGTTTTCTACTTTAAGCAGCTAAAAGCCACTGGAGGCCTTGGGATTTGTTTTGGGATTCAAGAAAGGAAATATCTAGATCAGACTTAGACTGACTATAAAAAGCTCTCTAAAAAGTAGTGGAGTAGCACACAGGAGCGAAGAAAAAAACCAGCTGGAGGGCTCCACAACTCCCGGAGAAATCTCCAGGCCCTATCCAGAGCCGATATCACCGGGAGGACCCAGATGGGGTAGGTGCTGTCTTCCCGCCTTCTCCAGGTGGAATCCCGGTGACCATGAGTTTCTACAAGCATGGCTCTGGCATGCGGGTACCAGGACTATTTTCTGAACCGCCACATGGCTGCCCTGGCTCCCAGGCAACTTCTAATTCTGAAAGTCACGCCCACAGCCCGCCCCCCAATGCCATCTTACATCACACAGCAACGAAAGAAAAAACTGGCTGGAGGGCTCCATAACTCCTGGAGAATTCTCCAGGCCCCATCCAGACCTGATATCACCCGGAAGACCCAAATGGGGTAGGTGCTGTCTCCTATCCTTCTCCAGGTGGAATCCTGGTGACCATGAGCTTCTACAAGCATATCTCTGGCATGAGGGTACCAGGACTATTTTCTGAACCGTGCCGCCACTTACGCGGCTGTGTGACATTTCCTGATATGCAAAGTGATCAATGGAAAGTAAGTGATCTAGCATTTGTCCCTGAAAAATAGGCTTGAATGGTGATTGGAAAATCTGAGAAAAATAAAACGCCCAAGCAAAATGCATCTGGACTGTGTATTTAACTATGGTGCTATGCCACCCTGGGAGGGGAAGGGTGTCTGTCCCTCTGCCTGTACCCCTTTGCAGCAGCGGCATGGTGGCCTGCATCTTTTTTAACCTAATGAACAGCCAGTTCTGAGACTGCATTGACGAGGCACGTGGGGCTTTATGGGATGCGGGGTGGAATCTGCCCTGCTCCCCACCATGACATTGCTCCGGGTTGCCACCCTCCAATGTCTCTTCTGGCTTCTGACTGACCATGAACCCAGAGGCACACATGCCAATCTCGAAACCCAGGGGCTTCTGGCAGTAATTCCTTTAGGTTTATTACTAAAATATCAGAAATCCAAATTCACATGGCCACTATTGTGGCCACACGACATCATGTGTTCTTCATTATCAGCAATAGAAAACAAATTATTTAATGATGTCTTTGAGGCAGGTCTGAATGTTGGGAAAAATTCCAAAGGACAATGTTAGGTCTTTTGTCGTAATGTTGAATGTGATCAATGTAGAGAGAGAGTGAAGTGGAAATCTGCCACACAGGCAGGGGGTCGTTGGGAGGGCGGTATACTGGGGTTCTTGGTGGTGGAAAATGTGCACTGGCAAAGGGATGGGTGTTTGATCATTGTATGACCAACCAAGACTTGAACTGAAATGCTTTGTGACTGTTCTTACGGTGATTCAATAAATAAATTTAAGAAAGTAGTGGAGTGAAGATGACCACTGGATGGGTGGATGGACAGATGGACAGATAAATAGAATGAAGGACGGACAGATGGACAGACTGACAGGTTAGATAGATGGGTGGGTGAGCAGAGGGGAGAAGTTTGGGAGAATACGATTGAAGATTCAAGGAAAGGGACCAGAATATCCTAAACAGAAGAAAGGATGAAAGAGAGCTAATGAGAAGAGAGATGTAGAGGAGATTTGGTGAACTTTCCAGAAGCATGGGTCCCAGGGATCTCAGGTTTATGGGGACATCCTTTCCTAAGATGGAAACAATGAATGGAGAAGAAGATGCAGGTTTGAGAAGAGCTGCCATTAACTAGATTGTGTTTGACGTGTCTGGGGGCATCTAAGCAGAGAAGATGGTATGTGATCCCATGTATATGACTAAAGTTCAGGGAAAAGATACACCTGGAGATGGTCACCTGGGGTTGTGACTTTTCAGTTGAACCCTGAGTCCATCTCTAAGTTGCTGACTTCTTAGTGAACCTCTTTAGGGTGGTTGAAGTTTTGGCTAACGTTTACTTTTTCTGCAGTAATTATTTCTGAGTTCTTGGCCTTGATGAAGGCTGGTCTTTGGCTCTCAGATGTCTGTGTCTCATTATGCCTCATTTTTGAATCTTGCTCTGAAAAATCTAAGACTATAAGATCCCATTGCTCTCAAGCCCTGTGGGTTCAAGAGAACCCTGTGAAACAGTCTGAGGTAAATATAATTTACCAAAGTGGATCATTTTTTCCCAGGGTGAATGGTCTCTCTAGAAATTATTCCTCCTTGGAGCGATAGCACAGCGGGTAGGGCGTCTGCCTTGCACGCAGCCAACATGGCCGACCCGAGTTCGATTCCTCCGCCCCTCTCGGAGAGCCCGGCAAGCTACCGAGAGTATCTCGCCCGCACGGCAGAGCCTGGCAAGCTCCCCGTGACGTATTCAATATGCCAGACACAGTAACAAAGTCTCCAATGGAGACGTTACTGGGCCCGCTCGAGCAAATCGACGATCAACGGGAGGGCCTTTACCTTTACCTTTATCTATCATTCTTCTGTGTACTTATTTGGGATTCACTCAGCATGATGGCAAGACCAGCCTCAGGACACTAGACTGAGTCCTCAGTCAATAGCAAAAAGCAATGTCTACCTGCCTGGGATCAAGGAAATGAGCTTAATTTGAGGATCTAGACCTCTCAAGGCCCAGCTCAGACCCATGAGGGAGGCTATCACGTGACCAGAACTCAAACTCTGATCTACTTCTCCTGCTTCAAACCATATCCCTAGAATTCATGAAATGCAGGAGAGCAGGCAAATCACTCAAACTCCAGGAATTTCGGTCTCCACATCTGCACAACAGGGATCATGACATCTGTGCCCATCTCCTGTGGTTAATTTGAGATTTAAATGAGATTTCAACATGTTTAATAAGTATTCCTTAAACCAGACTTTCTCTATGGGTATGTATTATCCCTTAGAGAGTGAAAATTAGTTCTCAGAAGGTGAAAAATCTCATATATTACAATGGTCTTTGGTCCTTCAAAGCTCAACCCTGCTTGATTTAACAGTATTCTTCATTATTTAATTTCTTTCATTAGGGAGAAATTAAATTTAAATTTAATCTTTCTTGCTAAGGGGTTCATAATGAAATAAAAGTTGAAAAACACTGCAGTCAGCAATGATTCTCATGGGGTTTCAGCCTCATCATTCAGCCCTAAGTTTTCTCAGTGCTCTGGAAACAGTGCCTCTCACACAGCCTAGAGAGTCCTGCTTTCCTGAGCACCTACTGGAAATTTCCACCTCACTTTAGACATGCCCAAGCCTTCCCCCCTCACACTTAAACCCAGTCATCTGTCTTCCCCAGAGAAGGTAATCTCCTTTCCATAGTTTGCCAGTTATGCTTCTATTATATCAGTAACTCAATTTTTGTCCTCGTGTAAACAATGGGAAAAAATGAAGATACTGGGAAAACGCCCCTGTGTCCTAAGCACACTTTATGTTTGACGAGCAATGCAGATTCTGGGCCGTGGTGAGACCACAGTGGCCAAATTGGCTAATCACATTAATAAGACTGTGGGGTCAGACTGGGGGAATTGGATGATTTCTACAGGTTATGGGGTTTCTTTCAGAGATGTTGAAAGTCCTAAAATGGCTGGTAGTTATTGTACATATGTCTAAATATACTAAACATGTTTGAATTGCATGCTTCAAATGGGAGGATTGCATGGTGTGTCAACCTTGGCTCAATAAAAGCATTTACAAAAACAGAAAGGAAATAAGTGAACCCACATAGGGGGAGAAAAATAATAGAGTCCATCATCTGAGAAGCTTGGAGAGCCTCACAAGAGAAATAAGGGCAGCATTAAGATTAGCGAGAGGATTGAAGGAATGAAAAATCAGCTGAGTTTAAGGAGTGCATTATCTCTCTACAGTTTTTTAGGAGTGACCCTTATAGAGACATGAGCTCATTTCTTTATAATGAATGATGGATGGAATCTTTTTTTTTATTTTAGGTCCACACCTGGTAGTGCTCAGGTGTTACTCCTGGCTCTGCACTCAGGAATCGCTTCTGGCAGTGTACTATCTTTCTGGTCCTCTTAACTGAAGCTTTTCTAACTTCTATGTTGTACTAATATTTAACCATAAGGTCATAAGGTTCTTTATATCTTTCATCCTAGGACATTTGGAAAATACAGTCTGAATTCTTGTGCTAGTGTATCAAAACCACTTCACAGGCTCTGTGTCAACATTCTGTATGTGTCAGGAGCTTAGATAATCCCATCTCAACTTGTCTCAAGGTTAGGTTGTGATCAAATCACTCCCCTTCCCAGGCTTCTCTGTCCACTAGTGAGCAACTTGTCTAGATGACTCTCCAAACTCCTTTCTTGTTTTTAAATTCTGAAGTTAATAGTCTTTCTTGGTGCTCACAAAGGAGAAAAAACAGTCCATTATAACTTTATTTATAACACCTGGATATGTCTAAAACCTAAAGAAAAAATTGCTTTTATCTGCATTTGGTGAACACAAGTTTCATTCAAACACACATCTGTGTGCGTGCATGCATATCCACTCTCACGCACACTCTCTCTCACAGAAAACATATACACACAACCCTATTAAAAACAGAAAAGTGAAAGAATCTTGAAGTTATTGTTAACTGAATCTAAAGGAGACATCATCAATGTCCCAAGTCTCACAGTACCACCTACCCCACCCTTGCTCTCTGATCCTTCTTGAGTGTTGTCCCTACAGGAAGGATGCAAGGGTTGGGAGATGACTGAATCTGCTGCTTATAGGGAACTAAGACCTCACACAGAAATATAAGCATCTCGAACTTAATCCTATATTACATTCCTCCAGATGAGAGGAATTCTTTTTCCTTTCTCATCTGCTTTCCAATAAACTATTTTACATTCTAAGAAAAAAAATTATTAGCACCTCTTTCTGAAGACAATTAAGGGTCACACAGAACAAGCCCAGAGCTACAACAGTGTTGGGGAAAACACTAATTCTAACATTTACTCTAAAACTAAACCTACCCATTCACTGGATGGTGGACAGTAGTGACATAGGGTAAAAATAGCATTCAAACAGCCTGAGTGTAATGTGCCATACACCTGGCCTGACAGGCACAGGGAAGCACGGCATTGTAGAGTCGTAGTCAGTCATTATTCCTCCCGGAATTAATGCTCTTTGGAGACAAAAGTCTGCATCTCATTTTCAACTTTTCCCTCAGTCACCTGAGCCTCAGCTACTACATCTTTAAATATTATTTTTTAAATGGCAAGTAAAAGGTTCCAGCAGAAAGTCTGTCATATAATAAAAGTCCAATACTGATAATAAATATTAGAAGCAAATACCAATCTAAGATTTGCTAGCTACCATACACAGTTCTCAGCACTTGAAATATAGCCATTCTTCTACATTTTACAGTCTTTCCCCAGCAGAGAGTTATTCTCTTATGCCTATTTTACAAAAGAAAAAACTGAGGCTTGTGGGGATTAATGACTTGTTGAAAGTTATACAGGTATTCAGTAGCAGAGCTAGAAGCCAATAAACCACCTGCTTTGCCTCTCATGTAGTGATGGTAGCAGAAGAATTAGAGTCTTGAGCTTTTAGGAAAGAAAGGAAAATCTTAGCAGCCTAGCATTTTACTTACTCCACAAACCTTTGTCAAGGACATTGTCTGTGACAGACATCAAGCCAGATGCTAGGAATACAATCAAGGGAGAAACAGATGCGTTTCTTCTGCAAATTCATCATCTCCTTGAATTCTCAACTGGGGGGAGGGACAAAGGACAAAGGCCACAGTAATATTTAAAAATTTGGTCTTGCGGGGCACGGAGGCCCAGCTCTGGGCAACAAAGCTGAACGGCTCCAATTTCAAACAGGTACAGCCCGCCTCCAAGGGCCTGGGACCCTTTCTGGGCAGGCGCACGTAGATCCAGCCCCTAGACAGCCGGTTTTCAACCCCTGAGCTGCATGGGACGGGCACGGAGGCCCAGCTCTGGGCAACAAAGCTGAACGGCTCCAATTACAAACAGGTACAGCCCGCCTCCAAGGGCCTGGGACCCTTTCTGGGCAGGCGCACGTAGATCCAGCCCCTAGACAGCCGGTTTTCAACCCCTGAGCTGCGTGGGACGGGCACGGAGGCCCAGCTCTGGGCAACAAAGCTGAACGGCTCCAATTTCAAACAGGTACAGCCCGCCTCCAAGGGCCTGGGACCCTTTCTGGGCAGGCGCACGTAGATCCAGCCCCTAGACAGCCGGTTTTCAACCCCTGAGCTGCGTGGGACGGGCACGGAGGCCCAGCTCTGGGCAACAAAGCTGAACAGCTCCAATTTCAAACAGGTACAGCCCGCCTCCAAGGGCCTGGGACCCTTTCTGGGCAGGCGCACGTAGATCCAGCCCCTAGACAGCCGGTTTTCAACCCCTGAGCTGCGTGGGACGGGCACTGAGGCCCAGCTCTGGGCAACAATGCTGAACGGCTCCAATTTCAAACAGGAGACTTTCCCAACTCCTCGCCAGTGCCAGGGACTCTTTCCAGAGCCGCAGCCGCATCAGCGGCCGCGAAATATTTTCCCACTACATATGCCTTATTAACCATAAGCTATCTTCTTAGATGGAAACTTCTCTATTTTAGCTCAGCCACTAGAAACACAGTAGCCAATAACTCATAAGCCTATCTTAACTCACACTGCATATCAAGCAGAATAGTAACAGTGAACGTGAAGGACTAAACCACACTGGTAACAATGGTAAAGCAACGCAAAAGCCCACCAAACTTTCATATTGAAGAGTCTAGCCCAGATGACACCAACAGTACTGTAGTGCTAGACAACCTCTCTAACAAGGAATTCAGGAGGGAGCTTCTTAGGATGCTTAGGGAATTAAAAGAAACAATGGAAAGCAATGCCAATAGAAGACAAGAGGATCTGAAGGCAGAAATGAGGAAAATGCAATCAGAAATATCAGACCTGAAAAATCTCGTAGGCGAATTGAAAAGCTCAGTGGAAGGCCTCAGCAGCAGAGTAACAGCTGCTGAGAACAGAATCAGTGAACTCGAAGATGAAGTTCAGAGACTCTCCAGAAAAGAGCAGAAAATGGAAAAGAGACTCACAATTCGGGAACAGATGGCAAGAGAAGATCGTGATGAAGCCAAGAGGGGTAACATAAGAATTATTGGAGTCCCAGAGGTACAGGAAGAAAACCTCGATGAAGAAGAAACTGTCAAAGAAATCATTGCTACAACATTTCCAGAGCTGAAGAAAACTTGTGACCACATTCAGGAGGCCCGAAGGGTACCAGCTAGAAGAAATCCGAATAAAAATACCCCAAGACACATTCTGATCAAAATGACCAAAACCTTAGACAGAGACAAAATTCTGAAAGCAGCAAGATCGAAGAAAGAAATCTCTTACAAAGGAGCATCCTTAAAATTCACAGCTGATTTTTCTGATGAAACCCTCATGGCCCGAAAACAGTGGTGGAACATAGTGAAAAAACTCAATGAAATAAATGCCTCTCCAAAAATACTTTACCCAGCGAGACTCTCATTCATAATAGAAGGAACAACACACAGTTTCACAGACAAACAACAGCTCAGGAACTTCATAGACTCAAAACCATGGTTACAAGAACAACTAAATGGGCTACTTTAAGGCAAGAAAGGCCCCTCAAATACACCAAATTTTAACATAACAATGGGACAAAATCCCATAACAATAATCTCTCTCAATGTCAATGGGCTAAACGCACCAATTAAAAGACATAGAGTGGCAGGATGGATTAGAAAATTGAACCCAACATTCTGCTGCCTGCAAGAAACGCATCTCAATAGTCAAAGCAAACACAGACTCAGAGTCAAAGGCTGGAAAACAATCCTACAGGCAAACAGCTCCCATAAAAAAGCTGGGGTAGCCAACCTTATATCAGACCACATCGATTTCAGAGTGAGGAAGGTCATAAGAGACAGTGAAGGCCATTTCTTATTGATCAAAGGATCTGTACAACAGGAAGAACTTACAATAATAAATGTATATGCACCTAATGAGAGACCAGCAAAGTACTTAAAACAACTACTCATAGATTTGGAAAAAGACATCAATAGCAACACAATACTAGTGGGAGACTTCAAAACTGCTTTGTCACCTCTTGATAGATCAACCAGACTCAAGCTTAGCAAGGACATACTTCATTTGAGGGAAACAATGGAAGAAAGGGACTTAGTAGATATATATAGGACACTTCATCCACAAAAAGCTGAATACACATTCTTCTCAAGCATACATGGAACATTCTCGAAGATAGACCACATGCTGAGCCACAAAACATGCCTCCATAAAATTAAGAAGATAGAGATTTATCAACAATCTTCTCAGACCATAATGCACTGAAATTAGAAGTAAATCACACACAAAAACAGAAAACTAAATCAAACACCTGGAAATTAAACAGTGCACTATTGAACAACGAGTGGATTAGACAGGAAATCAAAGAGGAAATCAAAAGATTCCTAGAAACGAATGAAAATGAGAACACGAGTTACCAAAACTTATGGGACACAGCAAAGGCTGTGTTAAGAGGAAAGTTTATAGCTCTACAAGCATTCCTCAGGAAGGAGCAGCGAACACACATAAGTAACCTAACCTCACTGCTTAAGAGCTTGGAGAAGGACCAAAAAAAGGAGCACAACCCGAACAGGAGAAAGGAAATAATAAAACTCAGAGCAGAGATTAATGAGATGGAAACCCAAAAAACAATCCGAAAGATCAATGAAACCAAAAGCTGGTTCTTTGAGAAAATTAACAAGATCGATAAGCCGCTAGCAAAACTCACAAAGAAAGGGAGAGAGAAAACCCTAATAAACCGAATCAGAAATGAAAAGGGGGTCATTACAACAGAAACCACAGAAATTCAGAGGATCCTCAGGGAGTACTTTGAGAAGCTTTATGCCACGGAACATCAAAACCTCGAGGAAATGGATAAATTCCTAGACTCCTACAGACTCCCAAGGCTGAACCAAGAAGACCTGGAATACCTGAACAGACCTATCACCATCAAGGAAATTGAACTGGTAATAAAAAGTCTCCCCAAGCACAAAAGTCCTGGCCCGGATGGATTCACTAGTGAATTCTTCCAAATCTTTAAAGAGGACTTACTCCCAATGCTCTTTAAGCTTTTCCACGAAATTGAAATATCAAAAACACTTCCGAACAGTTTCTACGAAGCGAATATCACACTGATACCGAAAGCAGACAGAGATACCACAAAGAAAGAGAATTACAGGCCGATATCCCTGATGAACACAGATGCAAAGATCCTCAAACTACTAGCAAATAGAATCCAACTACTCATCAAAAAGATCATACACCATGACCAAGTAGGATTCATCCCAGGGATGCAAGGATGGTTTAACATTCGAAAATCAATCAACATAATCCATCATATCAGCAAAAGAAAAGATAAAAAGCATATGATTATATCAATAGATGCAGAGAAAGCATTTGACAAGATCCAGCACCCCTTTATGATGAAAACCCTAGCCAAAATGGGTATAGAGGGGACCTTCCTCAACATAATTAAAGCCATCTACCACAAGCCTACAGCAAGCATCATCCTCAATGGGGAAAAACTGAGAGCCTTCCCTCTAAGATCAGGGACGAGACAGGGATGCCCACTCTCTCCACTTCTGTTCAATATAGTACTGGAAGTACTTGCAATAGCGATTAGGCAAGAAAAAGATATTAAGGGCATTCAGGTAGGAAAGGAAGAAATCAAGCTCTCACTATTCGCAGATGATATGATACTCTACTTAGAGAACCCAATAACCTCCACCAAAAAACTCCTAAAAACAATAGACTCGTATAGTAAAGTTGCAGGTTATAAAATCAATACCCAAAAGTCCATGGCTTTCCTATACGCAAACAGTGAGAGAGAAGAAAGCAACATGAAAAAAACAATCCCGTTCACAATTGTGCCCCAGAAAATCAAGTACCTAGGAATCAGCTTAACTAAGGAAGTAAAGGACCTGTACAAAGAAAACTACAAAACGCTACTTCAGGAAATAAAAGAGGACATGAGGAAATGGAAAGATATCCCCTGCTCATGGGTCGGGAGACTTAACATTGTCAAAATGGCAATACTACCGAAAGCATTGTATAAATTCAATGCAATCCCTATAAGGATACCCATGACATTCTTCAAAGAAATGGAGCAAACACTCCTGAAATTTATATGGAACAATAAGCCCCCACGAATAGCTAAAGCAATTCTTGGGAAAAAGAAAATGGGGGGAATCAACCTCCCGAACTTCAAACTGTACTACAAAGCAGTAATAATTAAAACAGCATGGTACCGGAACAAAGGCAGAACTGCAGACCAATGGAACAGGGTTGAATACACTGACATCTCCCCTCAATCATATGATCATCTAATCTTTGATAAAGGTGCAAGTAATGTGAAGTGGAGTAAGGAAAGCCTCTTTAATAAATTATGTTGGCATCATTGGACGGCTACATGCAAAAAAATAGGCTCAGAACTCTGCCTAACACCATGTACAAAAGTAAGATCAAAATGGATTAAAGACCTCAACATCAGACCAGAAACCATAAGGTACATTGAAAATAAAGTTGGCAAAACCCTCCATGATATTGAAGCTAATGGTATCTTCAAAGATGCCACGCCACTGGCCAAGCAAGTGAAAACAGAGATAGATAAATGGAACTATCTTAAACTAAGAAGCTTCTGCACCTCCAAAGAAACAGTGACCAAAATACAAAGACAGTCTACAGAATGGGAAAGGATATTCGCCAAATACACATCTGACAAGGGGTTGATATCCAGGATATACAAAATACTGGTTAAACTCCACAAGAAGAAAACATCCAATCCCATCCAAAAATGGGGCAATGAAATGAACAGAAACTTTCTCAAAGAAGAAATCCGAATGGCAAAAAAAGCACATGAGAAAATGCTCTACATCATTAATCATCAGAGAGATGCAGATCAAAACCACAATGAGATACCATCTCACACCTCAGAGACTGGCCCACATTCAAAAGAACAAAAGCAACCAATGCTGGCGTGGATGTGGCGAGAAAGGGACACTCCTTCACTGTTGGTGGGAATGTCCACTGGTTCAGCCCTTCTGGAAAACAGTATGGACGATTCTCAAAAAATTAGAAATTGAGCTCCCATTTGACCCAGCAATACCACTCCTGGGAGTATATCCCAGAGAAGCAAAAATGTATAGTCGAAGTGACATCTGCACTTGTTTGTTCATTGCAGCACTCTTTACAATAGCCAGAAACTGGAAGAAACCTGAATGCCCAAGAACAGATGACTGGTTAAAGAAACTTTGGTACATCTACACAATGGAGTACTATGTAGCTGTTAGAAAAGATGAAGTCATGAAATTTACATACAAGTGGTACAATATGGAAAGTATCATGCTAAGCGAAATGAGTCAGAAAGAGAGGGATAGACATAGAAAGATTGCATTCATCTGGGGGATATAAAGTAACAAAGTATGAGATTAATACCCAAGAATAGCTGAGATCAACACCAGGAGGATTACTCCATAACTTAGAGGCCAGCCGGGTATCCTAGAGGAAAGGGCAGTTCAGATAGAGAAGGGAGCACCAAATAAAGGATGTTTGGAGGATCCTCCCAGGAGGGGAGATGCATGTCGAAAGTAGACTATGGACTGAACATGTTTGCCACTCAATGCCTCTTTTGCAGACCACAACACCCAAACGGAGAGAGAGAACACAGGGGATTGTCCTGCCACAGAGGCAGGGGGGGATGGGGGGATGGGGGTGGGAGGGATATTATCCATGGTGGTGAAAAACGGGCACTGGTGGAGGGATGGGTTTCTGATCATTGTATAATTGAAACCCAAGCACAAAAAAAATTGTAAATCTACAACTGTAAAAAAATAAATAAATATAAAAAAAAAAAAAGAAAAAAAAATTTGGTCTTGCAAGAGCTGGTCGTTAGATTTTTATAAATTTCACATGCTGATTGTTCAAATCAATCATTATTGGAAATTAAATTATACAAACTTACAATAAATTAGATTGACAACAAAGATTATTATAAATCTTAACCATCTAATTATTTTAGTGGCTTTCCTACCTTTAAATCATTTGAATTGTAGAGAGGAAAAATATTCTACAGGTGCTTGAGGGCATCTCTCACAATCCATATTCATAATTTACATTCGTTGTATTGGTGTAAACACCCTACCTTGCGCGCAGCCAGCCCAGCCGAGCCGGGTTCAATTCCTCCGCCCCTCTCGGAGAGCCTGGCAAGCTACTAAGAGTATCTCGCCCACAAGGCAAAGCTTGGCAAGCTCCTCGTGACGTATTCGATATGCCAAACACAGTAACAACAAGTCTCAAAATGGAGACGTTACTGGGCCCACTTAAGCAAATCGATGAACAACGGGAGGACAGTGATAGTGTGTTGGCAGGTTGAAGTCAACAATAGGGTGAATCTTTATGCCACAGAGCTCAGTATACTTTAAAAAAATCAGTTTGTTTTATTGTTTTGTTGGTTGTCTAGACTTATGAAAGAAATATATTTGAACAAGTGTAAAAGTATATCATGTCTGTTATCATTTCATTGTGAACAACACAAAAATATGAAGAAATAGTTTAGCATTCAAAAACTGCTGTCCATCCAAAAGGAGAGAGAAAACAAAAGGGAATGCCCTGCCACAGAGGCAG
The DNA here is from genome assembly GCF_029834395.1 of Sorex fumeus. NCBI lineage: Eukaryota > Metazoa > Chordata > Mammalia > Eulipotyphla > Soricidae > Sorex > Sorex fumeus. The sequence continues at coordinate 45,690,648 of NW_026606059.1, read as the reverse complement.
GGTGGGATGAGAGAGATGGGGGGTTGGAGGGTTACTGGGATCAGTGGTGGTGGAAAATGGGCACTGGTGGAGGGATGGGTATTCGATCATTGTATAACTTAAACCCAAGAACAAAAATTTGTAAGTCTATAACTGGACCTCATGGTGTTTCACTGTAGCACTGTAGCACTGTCTTCCCATTGTTCACTGATTTGCTCGAGCGGGCCCAGTAAACGTCTTCATTTTGAAGAAAAAAAAAACTGCTGTCTGACAGCAAAGAAATTGCTCACACTTTGAAATAAAAATGGAACTCTGACACATAATTTTGTTCTTTCCTGTTTATTTTACTCATTAACATAAAGTTTTCAGCTAATATTTATATTCAAAGTACTACTCATTCATGAACTGATAGGTTACAAAAGAAGAAAATCTGTAAAAGTTGGCAACAATCAAATAAAGCATTCTATAAGAATCTTAACTATACGAAATGTATAATAAATAGTATTAAGTATTTTACTGTTATATATAAATTATATACAAAATCTTTTTTCCACAAGTGAAATTTATAAGATGATACATATGTAGAAGTATATTTATATTGATAATATGTAATATTCCTTTTATAAATTTTATGTGCATATAACCTTACCATAGTGTCCATTATTAACCATTTATCAGGACACCAGCATGTGGAAAGTGGCGTGGAGCATGGCAACAGTTGGGTAGTGGAGGTTGGCTGCTGTGTCTGGGTCCCTTGGGGCGGGGAGGGCTCTCACTCGCCCCCCTCTGGGGTGCCCCGAGTGAAAAAAGCCTGGCACAGAATCCTGACCAAGCCTCATGCATGAGTAAAATCCCATGGAACCCAGGTAATGCAGAACTTTGTGACCTTGGAATCTGGGCCTAATGGAACCCAGGGGCAGAGATCCTCTGCCTGCTTCTCCCAGTCTCCTGCAACCCATGGGTCACATCTATAAACCACCTCCTGCCAGCACCAGATAATCTCCTCATCAGTCACCCTCCAGAACTCACGGATCCTTCTTCTGGAAGGGAGCATAAAATAAGGCCCCCATAACCATACCACCAGACTCCGCGCCAGGCTGTTTTCACTTGGGGTGCCCCAGAGGGGAGCAGGTGAGAGCCTACCCTGCCAGACAAGATATATATATATATATATATATATATATATATATATATATATATATCTCAGAGAGGCCAACAAACTACTGAGAGTATCCCACCCGCACAGGAGAGCATGGCAAGCTACCCGTGATGTATTCAATATGCCAAAAACGGTAACAATAACGGTTCTCTTTCCCCTGACCCTAAAAGAGCCTTCAATATGGCACCATTGGGAAAGACGAGCAAGGAGAGGCTGCTAAAATCTCAGGGCTGGGATAAATGGAGACGTTACTGGCGCCCACTTGAGTAAATCAATAAACAATGGTATGATAGTGATACAGTGATATCAGTACACTATTGAAAAAATATAAATCAGATAAAATTCATAGAAGATTTGAGACATGAATAACTGTTTGAAAAAATGAACTTCCAAAAATATTTATAGACCTTTTTCTCTTTTTTTTAAATTTTAAATTTTTTTATCAGTGAATCACTGTGGGATACAGTTACAGATTTACAAACTTTCGTGCTTGCATTTCAATCTACAATGATTGAGTACCCATCCCTCTACCAGTGACCATTCTCCACCACCAATGATCCCCGTATCCCGCCCGCCACCCCTTCCCCATACCCCGCCCCACCCTGCCTCTGAGGCAGGGTATTACCTTTTGTTCTCTCTTTTCTTTTGGGTGTTGTGGTTTGCACTAGAGGCATTGAGTGGTCATTGTGTTCCATCTATAGTCTACAGTTGGCTTGCATCTCCCAGCTAGAGCTGGTCCTCCAAATACCCTTTACTTGGTGTTCCCTTCTCTATCTGAGCTGCCTTTTCCCTCAGAATTTGAGGCTGCTTCCATGCTGTAGAGTAAACCTCCTGGTCCTTATCTCTACTATTCTTGGGTGTTAGTCTCCCATTCTGTTACTTTATATACCACAGATGAGTGTAATCTTTCTATGTCTCTCCTTCTCCTTCTGACTCATTTCACTTAACATGATGCTTTTCATGTTGATCCATTTATACACAAATTTCATTACTTCATCTTTTCTAATAGCTACATAGTATTCCATTGTGTAGATGCACCAAAGTTTCTTTAACCAGTCATCTGTTCTTGGGCACTCTGGTTTTTTTCCAGATTTTGGCTATTGTAAACAATGCAGTAATGAACATACAAGTGCAGATGTCATTTCTACTATACTCTTTTGCATCCCCAGGATATATTCCCAAAAGTGGAATAGCTGGGTCAAATGGGAGCTCAATTTATAATTTTTTGAGAATTGTCCATACTGTTTTCCAAAAGGGCTGAACCAGTTGGCATTCCCACCAGCACTGAAGGAGAGTTCCTTTCTTCCCACATCCAAGCCAACACTGGTTGCTATTTTTTTTTTGGAAGTGGGCCAGTCTTTGTGGTGTAAGATGATATCTCATTGTTGTTTTGATTTGCATCTCTCTGATGATTAGTGATAAAAAGCATTTTTTATGTGCCTTTTGATCATTCGGATATCTTCTTTGAGAAAGTTAAAGTTTTTGATCATTTCATCACCCCAGTTTTGATGGGGTTGGAAGTTTTCTTTTTGTAGAGTTCAACTAGTGCCTTGTATATCCTTGATATCAATCTCTTATCTGATGGGTATTGGGTAAATATCCTTTCCCATTTTGTTGACTGTTATAGACCTTTTTCTATGCCCATTAAACACCTTGTCTTAGAATAATGAGCAAAGATGCAACTTAGAACTTGATTCACCTGTAAATATAAGTAAACATAACTTAAGCATCTCTTTGCATCAAGTGTGTATATACAGAACATTCGCAAGTCCATAAGTAATATCTGACCTGTCTTCATCTTTTAAGTGAATTCATATGCTCTATTTTGCATTCTGTTGTCCTAATTCACTTTTGACTTAACCTGGAAAAGACCCACTTCAACTCTCTTCGAAAACAACAACAATCTAACAAGAAAAATACCAAATATCAAAGAGAATGTGCTGAAGGTTCAATGCCTCAAGAAGCAGCCGTTATGATGAATGGAATGCATTGGAAACAGATGTTTGTTTCCTCAGTACATTTTGTTGCAGACTCTGAGGCATGTATGTCTGAGTTTTCCTTATGAATTTCATGCCAGTTGCTCTCAGCAATAATTGGTTCAATGCATCTTGATTGACTTTCTTCCCTTTAGTTCATTTTCATTTTCACTACTTGCCATTGGTATTTCCAAAGACCATCTCCCACTAAGATAAGACAGTATTAATTTAATGTCTGTATTGAATGGGTTGGAAAAGTAGTCCAAATTTGACACTTCTTCCTATATAAAAGCACTTAACAATATGACTTTGTATCTTTTCCCAGAAACATCACTGCTGACTTTGGTCAAAGGAATGCAATGGAAAATTAGTGTGCCAGTTTAGAGCTTGGGCTTTAAGATGCCCAGTGCACCATGAGAACATGCTAACATCTTATGCTGAAGGAGGAGACATTGGAAGCAAAATCAACTTTGCACTGTGGTCCAAGTCCAGATACATGAGACACCAGCAAGAGTAGTATAACTACCGAGCCAAATTTCAACTAACCACACTGATGTATTCGCTATGTCCAACTTTGTCTAGTTCAGGTCAGTGGAACCCATTGGTAGGTCCATATGCATGTAAATAATGATGTTGTTGTTGTATCCTATGAATACATAGGATATTTTTTGTCATTGGTTATTACATGCAAAAGATAATCTATGGATCAAATTTTTCTGTCTAGTAACACAGAATTATAACCAATATTTTAACAATGGTTAAAACATATTATACTATAAGGACCCTTTATTCTGTTATGTTCTTCTAAAGATAATTGACTTTCATTTTAGCAGGCAGTTAAGTTAGTTAACTCAAATTTCACCCCTCTTCCATTAAGGAGCCAGCAGTGAAATTTCTATCAAGTTCTTTTCAGTGAACTATTTTAGGTGAACTATTTGAAACTTGCTCCCCAAATGTTTTCTTTAGCTGGGTTCTCAATCATTGTATGCTAAATTAAATTTAGCAACAAATGTTTGGATCTCCAGAACTGATGATCTCTGAGACTGATTTTTACAGCTGTAGCATAGTTTCAATCAATAGACTATTGACCGCTGTCTAGTCTGGTGCTGTTGAAAATGCCTGTAAACTAATCATGAGAGCCAAAGTAAGAAAATACATAGGAGTATTAATTGCTTTTTACTCATAAATAGCTGGGAAATCATCTCATACCCACAATAAGTTGAAGTTATAATGCTTGAATGAATATCCAAGTTTCCAACAAGTTTGTGAGAGTCTGGACAATTTATTAACCTTATAGGAAGTTAAGAAGAAGCAATGAAGAAATGTTGTGTGTAGAGCTTCTGATAACTGGAACATCTAGTGTTGTAATGTTCTAGCACAGTAAGATATAAGTCTATGATACCAGTATTTATCATTCCAAAGAGTAAACCTGTGAGAGTAAAGGGGGACTTTAGTAATAATTATGCTAGAACAACAGATATAAAATTATACTTCTGAGAAAAATTGTCTAAAACTGAATATCTGAAAGATATCTAACACTTTTTACCCAACAAAGCAGGGCTAATCAAAATGGGTCCAAGCATCATGTACTATGACAAGAGTATAGTTCTCTTCATATTCTTGAGGAACTTTATGTTATAACTTGGGGACTGGACACTTTGGGGCAACAAAAAGCAGGACAAATGGTACACATTTGGAAGCCTACCTCAAGAGCTGGAGGAAGAGGGCAGTTGGGGTAGAGAAGGGACCATTATGACAATGATGGTTATAAGGGATTGCTCTGGATGGGAGATGTGTGCTGAAAATGGGTAAAGGACCAAATATGATGGCTTCTCATTATCTGTATTGCAACCCATATTGCTCAGAGAGAGAAAGGGAGAGAGAAGAAAATTGCCTGCCATAGAGGCAGACAGGGTGGGGGTACCTCGTGTAGCACGAGGGATGTGGAAATAGTGATGGTAGAAAATATACACTGGTGGAGGCATGGGTCCATTGGAACATTGTATCATTGAAACCTGAACAGGAAAACTTTCTAACTCTATCTCATGGTGATTCAATTTTAAAAGATAAAAAGAAAAAAGAAATAGAAAAGATTTTTTTAAAAAGCTAAAACAATATACTAGTTCCAGGGTTCTAAGCATCACATTGCTTAATCCAAGACTAGGTGGATTTAAAATTTACTTCTAAATGTGGTCAGATATCCCATTTTCAGTGTCTAAAGGAGCCTAAAAAATATAAACTTGAGTCACATGAAGACTGAAATGAGTAAGAAGCTCTCCATCACACTGATTGAGTGAGGGCACTAACTCTCGGTCCAGGATACAATAGCAGCTGAAAGGGCACCCATTTTATAGGTGTAGAGTCAATGCTAACTCAGGAGCTGGGGTTACACAAGTTCTCCAGGTGATAGGGCTCTGTTGAAATTGAAGAGATTCCTTCTTGGATTATAGATCAAACAGAGAGCTTAAGCAAACAGTAACTGCAGCAAAATGCAGATTTACAAAAAGGCATGCATCTTGGAATGAAGCTGAAAATGCTGATTTGTGCTTATGAGATACTCCTGATACACTTGAAGCTGGATTCCCAAACCAACCTAGCTTTGCTAGGTGGAGCAAAACTCATGGGGGCTGAGGGTGCTGAGCCTTACGGACTTATGTTCAAATGAGTGAAAAAGTAGAGCCAGAGCTGCCTCTGAGAGGCTTTTACTTGACTATGGCTGAGGAATAAGGAAGAGAAAGAAACCATAACGGGCTGGAGACCTGGCCTGAGGCCAGTCACATATTCTCCATCCCACTATGTGCCAGCCTTACTCAAGATAGACATAACTTTTCCTTGTTATATCTGTGAATCCACTAGTTTTGGCATTACCTGTCTCTGACCTTTGGAAATTGGTGACTGGATTCTTTGATATACTTAATGTATAATTCTCAGCACCTCATATAGTCTCCCCAGTACCACCAGGAGTGATCCTTAAACACAAGAGTCACCCCTGAGTATGATTTCATTTTCATTTCATTTCATCATCCTGTTATTCGTCGATTGCCTCGAGCAGGCCCCAGTAACGTCTCTTTCATCCTAGCCCTGAGATTATATTCAAGGCTATTTAGGAGAATGAGACCCATAATTGTTACTGGTATCTGGCATATTTGGTACACCACGGGGAGTTTGCCAGACTCTGCCCTGTGGGCAGGCTACATTCGATAGCCTGCAAGTTTGTCCAAAGTAGTAATGAGACAATAAGATGTCATAAAGAAAAGTTCTGATAAGATGTCGCACGGCCGCGAATGCGGCCGCGCAGTTCCGGAATCTGGATTTTATAGTCTCTGAGTCTTGGCCGCTGATGGGATTACACGGCGCCAGGGGGCCAGGTGGTGGGTGTGACCCCCGCCTACTGGAATTTGGAGGATCTGGGTGGAAGATGCTCGACTCCAATTCAAGTAGGCTTGGAGGTCTCGGCCCCGGAACCCGCGTGGCTTTGTCCCTCTGCCAGTACCTTCATGTGTGCGGAGAGTGGTCTCAGTATGGTGGTGGCTGGTCCTGGAGGTCTTCGGCTGCCGTAGCCCTGGTCGGGGCGGGGAGGAAAGCTCAACCCGCTCCCCTCCAAGGGGCTCCGGGAAGGAACACCCAGGCGCGGGGGCAGAAGACTGCACTGTTCTCCAGGACCAGCCACCACCATGCTGAGACCACTCTCTGCACACATGAAGGTACTGGCAGAGGGACAAAGCCACGCGGGTTCCGGGGCCGAGACCTCCAAGCCTACTCGAATTGGAGTCGAGCATCTTCCACCCAGATCCTCCAAATTCCAGTAGGCGGGGGTCACACCCACCACCTGGCCCCCTGGCGCTGTGTAATCCCATCAGCGGCCAAGACTCAGAGACTATAAAATGATACATAAATAAAAATTAAAATGTTTCTGTCTTAATGGCCAGAGACAGCTCTTCAATTCAGTACAGTTTCACAATACATGAAGGATTTGCTCTGCTGAATATCAGCCCCAGTGCTGGTGACTCCACGGACTCAATTCTGCCCTTGGGAATTTCCAGGATGGTGAGCACAACAGACCATTCCAATCAAGAGTCAACCCTAAGGAGGGGTTAGACGACATATGACCTTGCCTAGACTGAAAGAATCTAACATTTTCTTTCATTTTCAAACAAAGAAGAGATGCCTTCCTGGAGAAAGTGATTTCTCAGGAAAAACATTTCCAAACTCCACTGAATCATCACTTTTCTCTCCATCAGATCCGCGGGCATTTGTGATTACTGAGAATTTGCGCCACAGGTGTTCTGTACTTCACATATCAGTTAACCTATGTCAAGGGCCAGGAAGTCTGTCCACGAAATGGTGTCTGCTTGTACTGTATAGCAAGGAACCACAAGAGCCCCAGTGACATGTAATAATAAATATTTATGTCTCATTTTTTGGTCTTTTTTTGTCACAGAAAGGGAGAGGAACCCACGTTTTTCTCCTGTCATGGTGTGTCCATTCTAATCTCACAGGTGTGTTTCTCCAGGTCTATGTCCTGGTTGGGGAATAGAATTAGATTTTCAGACATTCTGGATAGTTGTGAACTTAAGAGAACTTTGACTTCTGGCCACATAAAAGGCATATGTGTGCCAGGCCAAGAAAGAGATCAGGCTAAAATCAGATATACATGCCAACATTTTTTTTTCCTACTTGGTTTCCTTGGGCTGGAGTGATAGCACAGCGGGTAGGACCTTTGCCTTGCACGTGGCTGGCCTGGCTGACCCAAGTTCCATTCCTCCACCCCTCTTGGAGTGCCTGGCAAACTACCAAGAGTATCTCACCCACACGGCAAAGCCTAGCAAGCTACCCGTGAAGTATTCAGTATACCAAACAGTATCAACAAGTCTCAAAATGCAGATGTTACTGGTCCTGCTTGAGCAAATCGATGAACAATGGGAGGACAGTGCTACAGTGCTACTTTATTTGCCTTTATATAAAAGGTTACGTGGTGGTCACCGCTGGAGTCTGGGTCCTCTGCACAGAGACTCTGGTATGGATCTTCACCAGGTGGTCTGTGAATTCCTTATATGGGGACTTGGTGAACACGTCTCCTTCCAGAGGTCTGGGGTCAGAGAGCTGTAGGTCTTGGAGATGGCACTGAACGTGGCTTTGGTGAAGTTGCCCAGGGTGGCAGTGCAGCCCCTGGCCAAGGTGTAGCAGTCGTCGATCCCAGCTTTTTGGACACGGGTGCTGAGAGGATGCCGGTGCCTCTGGGCGCAGGGATGAGGTGCACCAGCACCGACCCACAGCGGCCTGTCACCTTGCAGGGGACAGTGTGGGGTTTGCCGATCTTGTTCCTCCAGTAGCATCGCTGCACAGGCACGATGAAGAGCTTGGGCAGGATGATGAGCCCCCCGCCGGAGCACTTCACCCCCAGGCCCACGTGTCCGTTATAGTCCCCGATGGCGATGAAGGCCTTGAAGTGGGTGCACTGGCTGGTGCACGTCTGTTTCTGCACTGGCATGATCTTCAGCACCTCATCCTTGAGCACCTGCCCGACCCAGGAAGAACTCGATGGGCAGCGAGAAGAGGTGGATCTCCTCTGGCAACTTGATTTTCATGTCCTTGACTAGGTGGTCCAGCTTGGTGATGGGGATCCACTCCTTGTCCTTGGCCTTTCCTCCACGGGCCCCGTGGCTACGTCCCCACAGGCCGCTGCTGAAACCTCCGTGGAAACCTCCCTGACTTCCCATGCTGGGGGGTGGGGTGGGGGGGACCAGGGCCCTCTGGCCCTCCCGCAGCACTGGCATCATTCACCGTTTGGTGTTTTCATGGAGGAGCAGCTCATGTCTCATTTTTATCTCATACATCTTTGGAGTAGCTTGGGACTGGGTGAGCTAGGTGGGGGGTCGAGGTGTTCTGGGGGATCTTCATAAGCCTGTAGGGCTGAAGATGTCTCGGTGGATCTGCAGGTTCTAACTCTGAGCAAATAGAGCTGCCAGAATGTGCAAGTCTCATGCTCACAGCAGGAGGGCAGGGTTTCTGTTACAGGCAATCACAGGCCACTCTCTACCCTTTATTGTGGGACCAATAGCAATGTTAACTGACAGTGAAGAACTGGGTTTAGTGATCCCAGGTATCATGTAATTACAGGTACCATCTAATTCCCTCAATACCCAGTAAGAGCATTTTGGTACTATTTCTAGCACCAAAATTTAAAACTCAAAGATGTTCTTCCATTCATCGTAATTAGAGTCAGATTAGTAGTCCGAAGAAAACATGCACCCTTGACTGTGGATTCTTCTACCTGGATAATGGTAAATGGCTGGTCAAGGGGGGAGAGGGTCTTCCAGGAGCTCTCCCTCAGAATCTGTTCCATCCCAGCACCACTGAGGCCCCCATACAAAAGTAAAAGTCACCAATAAGCTGGCATGAATTGATGCTATGTTTCAGCTTGGATTTATGATGACACATATTGATGTTGGCTCCTGGATGGTGTCAACTCATCTGTAAATTAGAAGATTTATTTGTAAATGCTACGGAGATAAGCAGTTCTCTACATAAATACCTGTTCTTTTTTCTTTAATACTAAGAGTATTAATGTGCTGAAGACTTCCATGAAAAAGGCTTTAGGGAACTTCTGCAATAACCCTGGGTTTAGCTCCAACAAGAACGGAAGCAGGCACCCAGAGTGTGCCCCTCCCCTCATCTAAGGGAAGGATGTGGCATTGGCCTCATTGCTCTGGTTGATTCTAAAGGATTCTCTCCTGACACTCAGGACCAAGGACTGCAATGGATGCAAAGGTGAGCTAGACCCAGTCCCTTTCTTCATAGAGCTCAGTTGCCAGGGGAGAACATGGGTGACTAATGAATGGGATAAGTCAGGTGTGAGCCACAGTGTGGAGGTCTAGTGTAGAGATTATTCTGATGGGATAATGAGGACAGACCTCTCTGGGACTGACAACTAAGCAGTGATCCAGAGACTGATAATGAGACAATCTCAAAAAGTGGAGGAGACAGGAGAGTGTCTCAGCGGAGGGAATTATAGAATCTTGTAATGTTCTACACATATCCTTTCCTTACATTCCATAGCCTCCCTCACAGTCTACTTCATCAGCTAAGAACTAGAAAAAGGCTGTTGGGCAGGAGCATTGCAGGAGGATTGAGATGCAGTGTCTATGGCAGTAAATTAAAGTGTCTCCAGAGCTCACATGACAGGATCCTCTTAGAAAAATTAGGGACCAAACAGGAGGTGACAAAGAGCTTGAAGATGGGATTTTGAAGAAAGAAAACTAACTAGATGCGGAGTGGGAGTTGAGCCCTAGAAGGAAAGGTAGGTGCAGGGAACCAGTGGCCAGCAGACTGGGCAACCTCAGGAACACCATGCGAATTTTTTGAGAGTTCTCATGCAGACAAGACACAGGGCACAGAGAGAGGTTAGGGAACATGACTCTGTTACAAGAAGCAAGGAATGGAAATGAAAAAAAAACACCAATATACACATTTAAAGAGACTGAGCCTTCACTTGGAAACGTTCAGCTTCTACTCTTCCAGTTGCAGAAGCAATTCAGAATGCTTTGTGATGCATCTAACTCCAGAACTGCCTGTCGACCCTTCCCTCCCCCTTCCTGACAAAGACTTCTCTTTCTTTTACTCTTTCCATGGTAATGCATCAAGAGAGACTGAAGGCATACATGCAAAACCTGGCACCGGCAGGGAATCCACAGCAATGTGTCTCTGGCTTTGGAAGCAGTCACAGAGAGGCAGTCGGAGACAGGAGAGCCACAGAGGGGCTGACCCAAGCAGACAGCAGCGGGTCAAAGCCTTCCTTCAGACAGCAACAAAGGCTGTAAAATGAGAGAGAACAAAATTAAAAGCAGTGGGGGAGGTGCAGCCATCCACCTTGGAGCACTGAGAAATGCAAAGGACCCTACCCAGTCATATTCATGTCCTCTCTGGTCATTAGGAAGTGAAATGTCTGTGCTCTGGGGTCATTGATTAAATGGGGCTTTTATCATCAGAGTGCAGAAGAGAAGAGAGAGGGAGAGATGAGGGTTGGCCAAAGGATGCCAGGCTGTGCATGTGTCCTGTACGCCCATTAATAATTCATGTGGCACTAAATGAGCGGGAACTCTAGTCATCCTCCAAGCCCTCCCCAGGCATCAGCACCTGCTCCCAGCCTCCCGTCCCTCTCTCTGCCTGGGACCAGAGCGCCTGCCTGCTGCATCATTCGGCTCGTGACATTTCAGTGACATCCTCATGGACAGTTACGTCTACCCACCCCAAAGAGAACGGGCTACAATGTAGGGATTGATCCTCCTTGCTTTGTCCTCAACTTCATTCCTGTCCCTCATAGAACAGGTCCTTAGGGATACAGGCGTGCCCCTGATCAGGAAAGCGTTTAGTGGTACTATGTTACTTCTCACAACAGAGAGTTTGGAGGTGGGAGGAGTTTTATGAGTGCTATATGATTTTCTCCCTCTACGTACCCAAACACAATTTTTGGTTAATTCCCTGGGTTCTCAAGGCTGAAGTGCACAGTTTCTGACATGATCTACTTTCTTCCTCAGTTCTGCACCAAAGTTTAACACAAGTGGTGGCCTGGCAGTGTCCATGGGGAGGACAGGAAGAGGGTTCAGATTTTTTTTTATTAGTGAAACACCATGAGGTACAGTTGTAGATTTACAATTTTTTGTGCTTGGGTTTCGATTATACAATGATCAGATACCCATCCCTCCACCAGTGCCCATTTTCCACCACCATGGATAATATCCCCCCACCCCCATCCCCCCATCCCCCCCTGTCTCTGTGGCAGGGCAATCCCCTGTGTTCTCTCGAAGAGGGTTCAGATTTGTCTTCCCCTTTGGTGAAATGGCCAAACCCCCAAGGGAAGCTGCTCTTCTCATACCACATTGCTTGACAAAAGCAGCACAGCCCACAATAAAGAAAGTCAAACTGAGAGGGAGATGGAGAAGATCCATGTACACGTCCCACCAGATCACAACACCTCGTGGAGTTGACTTCCAGAGTCACTGTTCTCTCCCCATTTACCTCTTTTTGGTTCACTTTTATTCAAGAGCTAATTATGGAGCATCCACAATAGATCACACACTGAAATAGGTACTCGAGCTTGAGCAGTGAGCAGGGTGAAGACCCTCAGGACCCTCAGCTCTTGGAGTTTGTTTTGGTGTGTGTGTGTGTGTGTGTGTGTGTGTGTGTGTGTTTGTGTAGGGAAGTATCAAAATAAGACAGAAGAAGGCTGTTACTTCTTAGATCATTGAGATATTCCTGAGAAAGGAAAGAGTAGGCCTTGTGACTCTTTGGGTAAAGAGCATTTCGATTTGTTAGAGTTGGAGAAATAGTGCAGCAGGTAGGATGCTTGCTTGCCTTTCATGCAGCTCACCTGAGCTTCATACCCAGCATCCCAAGCTCACCAGGAGTGATTCCTTAATGTAGAATCAGGAGTAATTCAATAGCACCTCCAAGAGTAGCCCCCAAACAAAACAAAAACAAAAGAGAAGAACATTCCAATGTGCACATAAACCAGAACTTCAGAAAATTCTGAGCCAGCAAGATACCAGGAGAAGGCAGGGGCCCTAGGGGGAGGTTTGTGGCAGTAAGCCAGCTCACAGATGTGGTGGGCTAGATGCAGTATTGCAGGAAAATCGATGGAGAGAGACATCTGTAGTCTGAAGGCCCTGGGTCCTTTTACACAGGGTGCTCTGGTTGTAGAGCTGAGAATTATATAAGGGAAACAAGTAGCACAGGTAAGTTGGCCAGGGTTTAGCAGAGCACAGAGGCTACAATGGTGCTTGCACCTGGATGTTAGCTATGAAGGGGGCCAAAGGGCTGGTGGTGCCTGGATGTTTCTACGGGGTAATATCAAGTCTATTGATGGATTAAAATACCTTCCTCCATTCCTCTGCATCTGGAAGAACTTGCTGTCTACAGCTCCTTCCCAATGGAGGAGGTGGGGAAATCTTGGGCAATTATGCAGTAGACCAGCTCAAACATGGGTCTGAAGCCACCTCTAATATTCTTAAAGGATATGTGTGGAGATAGGAAAGAAAAATGAGTTGAAGGTGCAGAACAGTGCCAGGACTTTCTTAAAGACCCTCAGTGAATAGTCCTTACAGGTGGCCTGTGAGATCACCCCTAGATTCCCACTAACTTCTCAAAGAGGTGTCTCAGTACATCAATAAGTGTGAAGTAGGAACAACCCAGCTGAATCTCTACTCCCAAATAATTGGGGCGGGAGAATATTTCCTGACATCTGGCTCCAAACCTTTTTTCCTGAAGAAAACTCCAGTTCTCTCTCTTTCTCTCTCTTTCTCTCTCTCTCTCTCTCTCTCTCTCTCTCTCATATGGAATAGAAATACTAGTTCCCAGTGGCCTACAAGAAGACTCTCTCAGCTTAGCTAACTTATTGATAATCACTGTCTGCACTTGCTCTCTCTCTCTCTCTCCTTCTCTCTCACTCTTGTTCTCTCTCATTCTGGCTCTCTCTTCCCCTTTCCCATTTCCTCATCCCTGCTTTCTTTAAGTTTTTGAAGAAGAGTAATTGTAATGGGTGTGGGGGAATCATAAAGATAATGTAAACCCATGAGATTTGAGGGGTTTTTTTGCCTTTTTGGTTACACTCAGTGATGCTCAGGGGTTACCTCTGGTTCTTCAAGCCTGGTTGTGCTTGGGGGACCATATGGGATGCCAGAGATCAAACCCAGGTTGGCCGGGTACAAGGCAAATGTCCTACCCACTGTACTATTGCTCCAGTTTCCAACTTAAACCTGTTTTATATTCAAAATGTGTACATATTTATGTAAAAAACTTTTAAAAATACACACAGCAAAAATGTAAACAGTTTAATTTTCTAGAAGGTTATATTTTCTTTACTCTTCTGTATATTTCAAACTATCAATTTGGAGAATCATTGCATGCAGTTTAGCAGTTGACAAGCACAGATTGACACAGATTACAGACATACATTGCACCATACATATAATATACCACAAATACATTAAACCATACAATTAATCTATCACAGATATATAACACCTACCCACTATACACAGCACACATATCCTATACATACTGTAACACACCTAAAACATATAATACACACAACCATTCTCACCACACACACACACACACACACACACATGCACACGCAGGCACTCAGGCACACATAAATAAGGCAGAGCCCTGCTTTTTCCCTAGGACCCTCCCCCATATCTGATGGTTTGTTAATTGACTCTGACTACAGGCCTGTTTATCATCTTTCTTTAGGACTGAGGCACCAAATGAAGATGAATTCCAGGAAATTTTGAAACGATACCAATGGAGAAGCTATGAATAAGTCTGAATTCTCCTACCCCATGTTTTTGAATTATTTAAAAATAACCCCCTAAACAGTCTCTGCATCCTTAAAAAGCAGTTTTATAGAGAGAGTTGTAATGACAGCTCTTATGATGTGTCGGAATTTAATCAGAATTCACCTAGCCACTCCATGATGGCTCCTTGATACCACCCTGAAAGGTGGGGAAGGGTGTATAACCCCCATTTTATTGAGTTGGTATGAGTGGCCCCAGGTTGGTCAAGGAATCACCAAGATCAGCATAAGTTTGTGGGACCTAGTGAACCCACAATTCCTGTAATCTGTGTGTTGTAGATTATATATATACATATATATATGTACACACAATGTAGTTGGTATGTTCAGGGATATGTGTGTATTAGAGTGGTGGCTGTGTGTGTGTTATGTTAGATGCATGGTCTGAGTTTCTCTCTCTGTACGTTGTGTGGGATTGGGTCTGGGTCTTCAGTGCTGGCATGAGTTGAAAAGCATGACATATATCTCTTGATCTCATATCTATATATCGCTCCAGTTTGTGTGCCCTGCCATGTGTAGACTGGGTATTGGGGGGATCATATGTACAGTGGACCCAGAATTCATATCAAAACCATATCTCCTTTAGTATCCTAAACATTTCTGCAGTGGCTGCCCTGAGATCATCTGAACCAAAGGGCCTGGAAGGACCTTACTGACACTCTGTGTGTGGGGGGGAGGTGGGGGGGTGAATCTTGAGACACACAGTTTCCTCACTGTTCCTGCACAATGTTAAGGTCCATTAATTAATAGTCTTAATTCCATCTACAATCTTGATATACTTTCTGTGCATCAGTTAATCTCATCACACCCTAAAGGGTGTCCCAAATCAAGTGAAAGAACTAAGGAAGCTCTTGTTTCTCTGCTTCTTGTGATTGCCTGTGATCCACTTGTCAGCATGATGTCTTGGGAACTATTGCTTTATATTTTTAAAACTCAAACTTCTGTGGCTTAAGAGAATTTCAAGTGATTTCTTGTGTTCAATGGCTTGACAGGGCTCTATAGGCTGATTTTTCTTAGAGCCTCTTGTGGCTGTGGTCAGATGATGGGTTAAGCTGCAGTGTCTGAAGTCTTGACTAGTTCAAAATACTTCCACCACATGACTGGAAGCTAAGAGGATCTGTTGTCTGGGAGCTCAGCTGGCACTTCCTCCCAAGCTCCTGGTGCTGTCCTCTTCATGAACTTCTTGCAGAGAGGAGGCAGAGCTCCAAGAACAAGTGTCTCAACAACAAGCTTTCCAAGAAAGTCAGGCAACACCACCGCTAAACAGTCAGAGATTTTCCTTTCTGACCAAAACTGGAAAAACTGGAATTGCATTTACTTCCTCATGAAACAACATGAAAATAATAATAATAAATACAGGAATCAGGAGTTTCTAAAGCCTGTACATCAAGCACTAACCCCTGAGAGACAGGAAACAAATGAAGTGAGCTTATAATTGTCCTCCCTTGCTGCCTTCACAATTTTCCCAGGCCACTGACAGAGAACCCAAAAGATGTCTGGGTTAAGGAGAAATAGCTGAGTATACAGAAATATTTCTCTGGGAATAACAAAGAGCCAAAGGCAACAGAACCTGAGATCTGGTCTACGAAACTGAGCTTACTACGGCAGGGAGATGGAGTGGGAGGTGGGAGTTTGAGGGGGAATCCTGAGACAATAGTGGGGGAAAAACAGGTTGTGGTGTTGGAACGTTGCGTGCACAAAATGCATAAACAGTAGTATAAAGCACAATGGACAGATGCCAGAGAGGACAAGGCTATGCAGAGAGAATTCCAGTTATCTGTAGAGAATTCCCGTGGTGGGCTGCATAGGACCCAAATATGTCCATTTCTTGTGCCTAGAACCTGGAGGAGAAAATAGATTAAGGCTTCAGATGGAATTAAGGTTGATAACAGCTGACTTTAATATAAGCAGATTATATGTTACTATCTGACCCCATCCAGGTCAGACCACAGTCGAAAAAATCATGTGAGAGAAGGTGAGACATAAAATATAATGGGACTCAATCTACCATTTCCAGTTTTGAGGATAAAAGTCAGGGTCTCTGGGACAGAGAGATAGGACCTGGAGAGGAAGGCTTAAGGCACTTGCTTTCCTGTAGCAGACAGATCCAAGTTCAATCTCAAAGCACCACATATGGTCCCCTGAGCAGAAAGCTGCATGTGTTCCAAAGCCGTCTCCCACATAAAAAAAATTAAGTGGGGATCCATAAGAATGTGATTTTATTCTTCAGAAATGGGAACACCAGAGAATTATGAAATAGAGTTTCCTAAGGGAGCAGTTTGCTTACACCTTGAACTTAGCCCACAGAGACCTGTAGGCTTACAGAACATGAAAATAATAAATGTGCTTTGGGTGCAAGCTGCTCAAGTTTCTGGAAATTTGTTATGATGGCAATAGAAAATGAAAACAACACACCAAAATATATCCTTATTTCTCATGCTTGTCAAAAACCTATTAGAAAGTGAGAAGAATCATCTGAAAGGTGGGTGAGAAGAGGTCCCAGTGATTATACAGGGTCATACCACCCGGAGTGACTCCAGGTAGAGTGACCCATGAGTCATGAGCAGGGGGACGCAGAGATTTGGTTTCCTGATGTGGTTCTTCTCTAACACTGGAGACCCTTGACAAGATATAAACTTCACATCTGTTTCCTAATTCCTTTTGAGAGAAATTTGAGTTTTACGGTTTTCAATAATGAGTCTGTGGATTGGTGCTGACCTGCTGCAAAAAGGTTGAAAATCATGGACTGCCATAGTCTCCTTCCCATTCACAGTGATGTTCTTCAAGTAATTAGCATAGAACAGTGATATATTCTGGAATTGTGCTAGATTTTGATGTTGTTGGTTGACAATAACTAGTGACGCCTTCTATTCATAAAAATCATCACTGGTTCTAGGAGAAAGGACATAAGTCAATCACATGCTGGTCCTCTCCAGCCACGATAGTCTTCTTTCAGTGTTCCCACAATTCTAATAAATGCCTTTATTGATATTGCCATTTCCCATTGAGTTTCTGTCTTGGTAGACTGGGAGAATAGACAAGTGTTTGGATGAAGTCACATTTGCCTCTGCATGTCCAGACAAATTCATATTTGCCTCTGTATGGCCAGGTGTAGATAGGATAGAATGTGTTCTTCTTTGAGGTGGCTATTTATTTTTTTTCAATTGGATAATGTACATGACATGGAGAAAATTATAACTGGATGATTTCATCCACATCTCAGGGAAACTGAGATTGTGCCCCACCTCCAGGAAAAGGCCACTCTTACCAGGCAAGAACGTCAAGTTCTCCATGATGACACCACCCAAACATGACATCATTCCAGGCCCAGCATTTGGAGAGATGATATAGAAGATCAGAACCATTGGAAACATGTTTTGAGTTCTAATGGAATGTTCTAGCCTAGGTCAAAGTTCACATTCCACTATGATAAGAGCAGGGGCGGCGCAGATCTATTAGCAGTCAGACTGACAGAGGTCAGGATTAGCAACCCAGAGTCTATATTTGGAGGATGCTCTTCCTATCTTTCCAAAATGGGGAGCTAAAAAATCCCACCCTCGCTGAGTCAGAAAGCATTCTGTTTGCACACTCCTGTCAGATCGCCCAACTTCATCAAGAGTGCCCCTCATGGGAACAACCCAAAAGATGATTATGTGACAGTAACAAAGAGGCGGTTTGGAATAAGAGGAGAGGAGGAAGACCCAGAGAAGGAGAAGCTGTTTTACTGGGCAACAGAGCCCCACCAAAGGGCTGGCTAAAGATTCTTGGGGATCAGCCATGTGGTGACCTACATCACAAAGAGCAGAGAGCAGAGTCTTAATTAATCCGCAGAGAGTCCTGGCCTCTGCATCAACCTCTGTTTTCAATCACTCAGTCCCTCTCATTTCCAAGCAATTTAACTAAAGGCTCTTCCCCATTCTAATAAAGTCTCATTTCCCACCAAGACACATTAGAAGAATGAGGTGTCCCTAAAGCTGTCCTGATTGCAGTTGTTTCCTATCAGAACAGAAAGGAACCAGACCACTGCAGGCATTCTCCACCCCAACCCCCTCACACAGCACAGGCAGAAGGAGCTCCCTGGGGCCATACACAAAGAATTCATGGCAGAATCAGACTGTGCCAAATCCCATCTCTGTCGCCTCAACTCCATTGCTTCAGACAGTGACATGAGCCTTTTTTCGCTTTAAAGTGGCAAGATATGCATGAAGATTAATTTGGTTATGAGAGCAAAAGTGCTGTGTGCCTGTAATCAAAATAAAGTAACAGTACTTAGGCAGTTTCCATAGATGTAGGCCTTTAAAACAAACATCAGTGCCTCGGCTCTATAGAACTAAAGAGGCCCATCATCTAATTTTACAGAAAATTTTATTTGAACACAGTTATACCTGCTCATTTACTGTCTGATTGCAGCTGCTCCTATGGACTATGGCAGAATTGAAGGGTCATGACAGAGATCATGTGACCCACCAATCCTTAAATATCTACCTGACTCTTTAGAAGAAACATCTGCTAGCTTATGCGGAGCAGTACAAGCCCTTGATTTTGTCACAAATCCCCTAAGGGATGGACAAACTGAATAACCATATGGAGCGAATGACTAATTAATGCCTACCAAACATGAAGCAGACATGGACATCAGATTATTAATTTTTATAATATAACCACTCATCTTCTTCACATGAACTTGAGAGATCAGTGAGAATATCTCTGCTTCAGAGATGCTTAGCCCCCATGAGGCTAAGAAGTTCTCATATGGTCACTGAGTCCAACCAGGTTCCAAAACCTCTGATGACAAGGTCCTCCATGCCATACCTTTCTTCCCTAGATGAGGGTCAGGGATAATGCCAACCAAGAGTAAATGAATATTGGACAGGATCTCAGTGTCACCAGTCCCAACTTCCTCACCACATGATGAGGAAACTGGGGTCCAGGGAGTGAAAAAGAACTCCCAGGACACTCAGAATTTGTGATAGAGAAGGTGAAATGACCCAAAGTTCCCTCATTGTGCTGCAAAGCTATGCCCATCCACCAGGCTGGGCACCAGGCACACTACTGAGTTCATGACTGAGCACATGCTCGGAGTCAGGTGATGCCCAAGGCAGGTAAGAGACTTAGTGTAGAGGGCTACCAACCAGCTGTGGATGTCTTTTCTCATACCAAACTTTCAAAAACAGGTTGAGGCTCAGAAATAGGAATGTGACCCAGGGCAGACAGTCAGTGGAGCCAAACACAGATACTCGGGTGCCCTTTAATCTGAAATCTGCATTTTCCCACTACATCAGGCTGCAGGGTAAACTGGATTTATCAGAGAGAGAGGGTGAAGGATCTCTGCTCTTCAGGAAAACCTCCACATCACAGCAAAACCTCAGGTCAGTTTTAAGTCTGGAGGCTCCTAGTTCCCCCTGCTGGTGCAAAATCGCCATCGCACTATTTCCCCCCAATTTCTCTAGACCTGACCCATAGCCATTCTGACACCTGTTCTGCACATAGAGTTTACAAAGTGACTTTGGCGCAACCAAGATGTGCATAGAGAATGCACTGGTGATGAGATAGAAGAAAAGGATCTTTGAAACTGGGTCTGCATGTGTTCAAATCCTTGCCCTACCACCTACAGATTCCCATCTGCAGCAAGAGTTTGTTCTCAGAGCTGCAAAACCTTTAGAAATCTTTTCCTTCTGTGAAGAGAGTAGCTGCAATCTATTTGCAAAGATTAGGAGGTATTGTGTGCAGAGCACCTAGCAAAGGGCTGCTGTCTGCAAATGCTGCTACTGCCATCAATTATCTTACTGGATAAGAGCGTGCCCCCAAGCCACAGCATTCTTTCACGAGAAAAGGACTTTACCTGGTCACATCACATTCTGTGCATCTGAAAGAGACCTAGATGCATGTGGAGATGTCACAATGGGCTGAGGAGGGACTGGTTATCCACAAAAAATCCCCTTATTTTGTGCTTGCTTGGATAGGCTGCTCAGAGCTGGACTAGACCTTCCTGGCCAGGTTCTACAATAAGCAGTCACACATGTGACCTAATTTGGCACAGCCTTGGCTCTTGCTGTCCACTAGAATAGAGGTCAGCTCTCAAACATATCCATATCAGTCTTGGGCAGAGTAGCGGAAGGCTGAGATCAGCAACAGGTCATTGAAACCAGAGGTTCACATGTCTGTCTGTCACCTGCTGAGTTGTACCAGTTACTGGACCTGCACACAGTCCTCGTAGCAGGCATCATCCCAGGAGTGCCAACTCAAAGGAGGGAACAGATATCTCTCCAGCTCCTACTAAACATCTGGCCAAAATGGCACTTTCTCATACACCGGTTGAACTATATTTTCCCATTTGAGAAAAGACTGTTTGGGTTCTTGGTACATTTTTTAAAACCAGGTGAGGTTATTTTTTGGGGGGGTGAGAGGAAGTTTACATTGAGTTGTTTGCATTTGAGATACTTCAAATATTAACTCACATCAAATACATTTCTCTCAGTCAATAATGTGCCTTTTCAACTCTGTTGATAGTATTTTAACTTGACAAAATCCCATTATGCTTTTTTTTTGCCTGTGAAAATAATTTTTGTAATGTTTATTTCCAAAAACACCATTACCTATGGGGGTATGGTGTCACCCAACGGATCAACCTGTACCTGTGAAGCGAGTGCATCAGCAGCCTGATGGTAACTTCAGGCTTCTGATACCTACCCCAAAATTGCTGCTGTGCCTCTGGCCAGACCCCAACAACTTGGGACCAAGTTTCCCAAGAAATTAAATAGCCAAGTTAGGTATATGGGAATCATGCCCACAAACCACCTCTGGCTCAGCTATACAAGCTCAATTTTTGGCCTTGCTTCAGAGACCCATAAATAAACCTCAAAAGAGATCAAAATCAGAAACTCACAAAAATCTCGGAAGAGTGCAGGATGCTGCAGAGATGACTCCCCACCCCTCTCCAGGCTGATTTCACCAGGGTACCTGGGAAGGGGGCAGGTGTATCCCTCCACCTGCTCCAAATGAACCTGGACAGGCTCAAATCTCCAGAACCCATTCACAGCTGACTTTCACAGGCTTGTCGTGAGCCCCCACACATGGGATTGAATCTGTTGAAAAACCCAGATATGCAGGACTAGTGACTGAAAACTCTAGATTTCACGGAGTCAGGGATGGGCGACTTCCCCCCATCTCCCAGTCCTTCCAGTTTCCTGGCAGTCACACCCAGAACTGCCTCGGAGTTTCATTTAATCACATTAACAGTCATAATTCAGAGACTCACAATTGAAACTCGCTGCAGAGATGCATCTGGACCCCAAGGATTTAAAAATTTTAGAATTCCAGAAGTGTTCAGCCACAAAAGTTGCCATGAAACATCTCATACTATTCATAACAAGAAACACAAAACAAATTATTTAGTATTTGCCTGTATGCCAACAACAGTAGCTAAAATGGGTCTCATTTCCTTAACCCTGAAGGAGTCTCCAGCTGAGTTGGGAAGAACAAGAGTTTCAAACATTTGTACTAAGCAAATGGCATGCATGTCAAAGGGTGGGAAGGTGCCCCGCAAGCAGCTGGCCACCATGGTGGCCCACAAGAGCGGCACCAGCCATGGGTGGTGTGAAGGAGCCACACCACTACCAGCCTGACACCCAGGCGCTATGCAAGATTTGCCAGCTACTGTTCCAGCGGCTGGTGTGAGAGATTGCACAGGACTTTAAGACTGACCTGCGTTCCCAGAGCTTGGCCATCATGGCACTGCAGGAGGCGTGTGAGGTTTACCTGGTGGGAATCTTGAGGACACCAACCTCTGCGTATTCCTCACCAAGCGGGTCACCATTATACCCAAGGACATTCTTGGAGATGCTGGTGTGCCCCATCCGTGGAGAGAGAGCATAAAGTTTACAATGCCAAATATAAGGGCTGGGACAAATGGAGAAGCTACTGGAGCCCGCTAGAGTAATCAATGATTAATGAGATAACAGTGACAGTGACAGTGACGGTATTTGCCTATGGGACAGGCTTGGATGGTAATGGAAAAATTCTAAATAATGGTGATGAGAAGGTGTAATGGTGATGGGATTACTGAAATACTGAATGTAAAGAAATATTGTGGACAACTTTATGAAAATAAAATTTAAAAAAAACATTACCTAGCTAAATATTAAGAAATGTTTACCCTATATTATCTATACTTTACAGTGGTGTCTTAGGATATAATCTTCCATCTATTTAGAAATGAGTCTTTTATGCAATATGAAATAAGGGTCTATCTTATTTCATCCTTCTGCATCTGGATATCCAGTTTTCTCAACACCATTTATTGAATACACCTTCATTGAAATGTCTGTTGCCTATACTGTGTGGCAACAGACAGTTGATAGCTCTATGATCTCTTTCATCAATCTCTATGTATGTTTTTATGCCAGTATCATACTGTTTCAGTTGCTGTCACTTTGCAATATTTTGAAAACAGGAAGTGTGTTATCTCTAAAAGTGTGATATCTTTTGTTTTTAAGTGTGGCATTTAAATTTAACTTATTCAAAATTACTTTTCCTGTAATTATCAAAATGATTTTTATATTTCTGTTAAAAAAGGACATTAAAGTTTTCATAGATCTCCAGCACCAGGAGGATTACTCCATAACTTAGAGGCCAGCCGGGTGTCCTAGAGGAAGGGCAGTTCAGATAGAGAAGGGAGCACCAAATAAAGGATGTTTGGAGGATCCTCCCAGGAGGGGAGATGCATGTCGAAAGTAGACTATGGACTGAACATGTTTGCCACTCAATGCCTCTTTTGCAGACCACAACACCCAAAAGGAGAGAGAGAACACAGGGGATTGCCCTGCCACAGAGACAGGGGGGATGGGGGGATGGGGGTGGGAGGGATATTATCCATGGTGGTGGAAAATGGGCACTGGTGGAGGGATGGGTATCTGATCATTGTATAATTGAAACCAAAGCACAAAAAATTGTAAATCTACAACTGTAAAAAAAAATAAAATAAAATAAAGGGAAAAAAAAAGATAATACAACAGAGGGAAATAAAAAAAAAAGTTTTCATAGATCTCATTGAATCTTCAGATTACTATGGAATTTTAAAATTAATTCCTCCAATCGAAAAACATGGAATCTTTTCATTTATGTATCCACTACCATTTCCCACCTATATCACAATTTTATCATTTTCATGAAAAATTGGTCATGATAATTTGCTGCAGACATTCAATATTCCAACACCAATCCCACCAACATTGCACCTTCCCACCACAATTATTTCCAATTTTCCCAACCACCCTTAAAGCCTGACCCCATTGCAGGCCCTCAATTATTTATTTTATAATACTGGTAAATAATTTGCTAAAAGAATGATAAAAAAATAAACCCTTACCTTAGAAGAAAGTTAGTGAAAATTGTTATATCTCACCATGGAGCCACTAATCCCTGGTAAAAGAGATTACCAAAATGTTACAATTTAAGCCTTCTGTGCTTATATTTTGTTCATCGAGATTGGTTGCCTTCTACATTACATCCCATCCAATCAGGTGTGCTACTCCTTATTTATCAGTGTTATGGAGTGTGAGATGTGTACAGCTGTGAATGCAGCCACACGCCTGTTAATAAACATTCATTTATTATGAATGAATTTTTTTATTGAATTACCATGAGCTACAGTTAAAACACTTTTATGTTTGAGTTTCAGTCATACAATAATTGAACAACCATCCCTCCACCAGTGCACGTTGTCCACCACCAATGTCCCCAGTATACCCCTTCCCTATTCTACCCCTTCCCCTGCTTCTATGGCAGACAATTTCCCTCTTTCTCTCTACTTATGTGTATTATGGTCTGCATACAGATAGTGAGAGGCCATCATGTTTGGTCTTTTATCTACTTTAAGCACACATCTCCATCCCTAATGATCCCTCCAACCATCATTAACTTAGTTATCCCTTCTCTATCCCAGTTGCCTTGTCTGCCAGATCATAGGGCAGACTTCTGTGAAGCAATCTTCCTAGCCCTTGTCTCAACTCTCCTTGGGTGTTAGTCTCTATCATGATATTTTATATTCCACGAATATTTGGATTGCAGTCATTATCTCTGTCCCTCTTTTTCTGACTCATTTCACTTATCATGATACTCTCCATGACCATCCACTTTAAAGCAAATTTCATGACTTCATCTTTCCTAACAGTTGCATAGTATTCCATTGTGTAGATGAACCAAATTTTCTTTAACCAGTCATCTGTTCTCGAGCACTAGAATTGTTTCCAGATTCTGGCTATTGTGAACAATGCTGCAATGAATGTATAGGTGCAGATGTCATTTCCACTGTGCTTTTTTGCACTCTCAGGATATATTCCCAGAAGTGGTATTGCTGGGCCAAATGGGAGCTCAATTTCTAATTTTGTCAAAACTTTCCTGAATCCATTGGAATGTTCATGGGTTGAGTTTTTAATTTTTTTGTTTACATTGTTGTGCTATCACTGAAGGAGCGATAGCACAGCGGGTAGGGCGTTCGCCTTACACACGGCCAACATGGCCGACCCGAGTTCGATTCCTCCGCCCCTCTCGGAGAGCCCGGCAAGCTACCGAGAGTATTCGATATGCCAGACACAGTAACAACAAAGTCTCCAATGGAGACGTTACTGGGCCCACTCGAGCAAATCGACGATCAACGGGAGGGCCTTTACCTTTACCTTTACATTGTTGTGGGTTGTGTGTGTGTATGTGTGTGTGTATGTGTTGGTTTTGGTCTACACCTGTTGATGCTCAGGGATTATTACTCCAAGCTCCTCACTCAAGAATTACTCCTGGTGGTGCTGCAGGGACCATATTGGATGCCAGTATAAAACCCAGGTCAGCCACATAGAAGGCAAGTGCTCTAACCTACTGTAGGGGTTCAGGCGCTTGATCATGTGATTTTTATCTTTCATTCTCCTAATGTGTTTCACCATATCAATTTATTTGCATGAACCTCCCTTGCATCATTTTTAATGTGCTTAATTAGGTTTGTCCATATTTTATTGAGGATTTCTCTATGTATTTTCATCAGAGTATTAGCGTGTAGTTTTCTTCTGGTAGCTTTATATGCTTGTTTTTTGTTTATTTGCTTCAGCATCAGAGTGATGCTAATACTACAAACTGATTTTGGAAGTGTTCTCTCATATTGTCTGGATGAGTTGGAAAAGGAATTTAGGTACAAACTTTTCTTCAAATTATTAGTTGTAAAAAGTGCCTGCTAAAGAAGAAGACTTGGGGATGGGATGATAATTGGGGACATTGGTGAAGGTGAGTGGATGCTGGTGAAGGCATTGGTGCTTGAACATTGTTCATCTGAAACTCAACCATTAATACCCTTGTAATTTTGTATTTTATGGTGATTTCACAGTGAAAAGATTTTTAAAATACATAAAAATTTTCATAAAATTACTAGTTTTATTCATCCATGACCTCATTTGTTACCGAGTTGGAAGATTAGTTCACTTTCAGCCTATTCAGGTTTTCTCTATTTTCTTGATTTGGATAGGTTGCATATTTCAGTCATTAGATTAGTATCTTTAGTTTAGCCAATTTGTTGGTGTGTGCTTATAGTGGATGATACACACACACACACACACACACACACACACACACACATTTATGACCCTTTTAAACTTCCGGAAACATCTGTTGTTAATTTCTAACTTTCCTTGATGATTTTTATGTATTTGAATCTTCTCTTCTTCTTAGTTTAGTTACATATTTACTGTTTACATTTCTTAAAAAGTCACAGGGTTTTTTGTTGCTGCTTATCATTCTGGGGCCACAGTCAGAAGTACTTGGGGCTTATTTCTGGCTTTATGTTTGGGAATTATTTCTGGTAATTAGGGAGACCAGACATGGTGTCAGGGATTGAACCGGAGTGGCAAGTGTGTAAGACAAGCATTTTAACCCCTATATATCTCTGGCTCCTTTTGTCTATTTTTAATGGTCCTATCTTACTAATCTTACTGCTTAATCTTTATTACTTGCCCCTTGTAGCTAACTTAAGATTTATCTTACTCTTATTTTTCTAGTTCCTCATAGTATAATTTCATGTTTTTAATTTCATAGTTTTCTTCTTTTTAAATGTCACTTATTGCTACAAACTTTTCTTTTAGTAGTATTCTTATTCCATGCTATATGTCCTGACATGTTTTGTTTGTTTTCTCAAGTTATTTTTATAATTCACTTTAGATTTTCTTTGACTCAATTATTTTCAAGAATGTATTAGTTGGTTCCCATGTATTTGTGATTTTTTTTCTTATTTATTTCCAGTTTAATTCCATTGTGGTCAGAAAAATCCTTAGAATGATTTCAATGTTAAAAATTTTAAGACTCATTTTGTGGGCTAATATGTGATTTACCTTAAAGAGTTTTCTGAACTACGTGTATTATATGTCAATTTATTGGATGGAAAATTAAGCATAATGCAAGAAGACGGTAATCGTTCTATAGCATAAAGTCTTGTTGTTTCCTTGTTGATTTTTCTGCCACAATGATCTATCTACCTATTATAGGTACCCTCAGGTACCTCAAATAGGTACCCTCAGATCTGCCAATATGTTTTATGTTTTTAGGTGCTTTGATATTTATAATAGTCTAACATAAAATAGTAATTGATCTCTTTGTCTCATGAAAATTTTAAAGTGCGTCTATCATGATATAAATATAGCCACTTTGGTTCTCTTTGGTGACTACAAGAAATCATTTATTTTACCCACATGGTTTCTAAAGTGCCTTTCTTGCAGATAACCATATAGTTGGGTCTTATTTCGTTTATCCATCCAGTAACTCTATAACTTTTGATCAATGAGTTTAATCTATTTATGTTTACAGTAATCAGTGGTATTTGCTGTTATCTTATTTACTTTTTTGTTCTGTATTTTACTTTCTTGTCGCTATTTTAAGCTCATTATAACTCCAATAAATTAGAGAAGTTCTATACTTTATTTCATTCCCACACACAATTTATTTAATCAATGGTTTTCTGGTACTCTGGTCTCCCTAAATTTATGTTGCTGTAGTTATAATGGGCTGAAGCGATAGCACAGCGGGTAGGGCGTTTACCTTGCACGGGGCCAAACCAGGTTTGATTCCTCCATCCTTCTTAGAGAGCCCAGCAAGCTACCGAGAGTATCCCGCCTACACAGCAGAGCCTGATAAGCTCCCTGTTATGCCAAAAAATAGCAACGACTTCTCACAATGGAGACATTACTGGTGCCTCGAGCAAATCGATGAACTGGGAGGACAGTGCTACAGTGTTACAGTAGTTATACTAATTGCTTTATATAATACTAAGTTATATGTTAGTATTTAATTTTACTTATATGTTATAGATACAGCGGTAAAACTTCCTTGGTACTGTAGCACTGTCTCCCACACTGTCCCCCACAGAGCAGAGCTTGTCTTTGCAACAACGTGGATTCACACTGACCCTTGGCAAGTGTCTCTTCTCCCTTCTGACAAAGAGGCTGCATGGTAAGATAAGCAATGGCGAGGAATGACAGCTGCTATCAGAGTGCAAAGCAGCAGAACATAAGCCCTTCCCCAGTACTGATATGAGAATCTATCTCAACCTGCTTAAAATGCATATCCATTAGTGAAGCAAAGCAGTGGTGTTTGAAAGACTGACTTCTATACAAGTGAATGAGTCCCTTTCTAAGCCTTCGTCCATCTACATAGCAGACCCTTTGATCATCTTTGGGTTCCTTCAGCTCTGGCTTTCGAGCTTAGCTTCGGAGCCTTCACTTTGCAGTCTTATATAAGACTCTGGTCACTGAAAACTCACCTCTTCCGGCCTCAGGCTCCTTTGATAGTAATGCATTCTCTAACTGCACTACCACTGATGCACACAATGAGGTTGTTATTGAAGGAGAATGATAACAACAATCATAAAGATCATAATAATAACCCTGCATGAATACTTAAACTCTTCCAGGAACTGGGCATGAATTGCCATGTAAGTTGTACAGTACAGTCATCATGTGCTGCATCATGTCATTTGGTCAATGATTGACTACATATATGATTCTGGTCTCCAAATTCTTACTGCCTAGAAATACCATAACTGCCATAACATCATAGTATATCATGCGGGTAGCAGTTACACACATCTCATGCGTTCCATGTCTTTTTATAGCATCCTTTTCCCTCATGCATGATCTAAGTCACGCTGCTTTCTTCATCAAGACTTCTAAGCTAGAGTCCACTCTCAATGTTGTATTTGCACGACAAAAATCATACAAGGACGAATTCTTCAGACTGCATTTCTTAATTAAATGGCAAAGGACCATCAAAGTGGTTCCACTGCTAGTTTTTCAATATTAATGAGGAACCCCCAGGTGTGACTGCCCTCCCTCTCTCATCTGTTTGATGACAATCGAATCGAAGAGGTAAAGCATGGAAGAAGCAAGTTGCAAACATCAGCAAAGACGGAGGCGACTCTGTTCTGACCGCTGCCTTCTGTCTACACAGCCCTTTCTTTTTCCCTTTTGTCTGCTTCATGATAGTTAATACCCGGCTGTCACTTCCTTCTTAGACTGCAGGAAGTGTAACAACTGTTATCTACCACAAACCACCGAAGCCTTAAATTGCAGCAGGAATGGTGACAGTGATAGATTAGAATTCTTTAAATCAAACCCAAACATATCCCTGCCATGGCTTAGAGAAGGACCAAGTTGACATAAAAATAATTTACTTAGAAAATTTTGTGATGCATGGAAAATTAAGTCTCCCCCTCAGCATGCCTTAAAAATTTTTTTTCTTTTGCACTTTATTAGTCTACTTAAATGATTTCCAAAGACTTCCCACTATGACTTAAATTATCATCACTGAAATAAGACCGATATAAACCTAGAGTGCATACAAGGGCAAGATGGACAACTGGGTTGGCCATTTTAAGGGGCTCAGTGAATTTTAAAAGGGAACCATGAATCTCACGTTAATTCAATAAAAAAATAAATACAATAAAAATAAAGGGCTTGGGTGGAAAGATGGATTTGGAATTAAATGGCTGTTGTACTTTAGCCTTGACTGACAGAGACAAACAAGGGAAAAATCATTCGTGACAACAGCTAATGAATCTTAAATACTTAATACAAGAAAAAATTAATTCGCTAAATTAGCCCTACAGATACAGCTGAAAAAAATGAGTTGGCCTCTTCTAAGGAGGGTGGGAGGGGAGCACAAATCAAACCTTAGGGCAACCTGGCAGCTGAGACCTGCTGCTGCAGACCCATACTGGAAGGCCATGACCTTGGCACTGAGCACAAGCCAAGGTCCCAGAACCCCAGGTGACACCGTCCTGAGCCTCACACACAGACGGCACTTAGGTGAATCTCACTATCTCTGGAGCCAGTGTAGCTTTACATATAGCTGGGAGTGAGAGTCTTCCCAGAACTGTCCTGGGGCTAAAACTGTGAAAAATCTTGTGGTGATTCCCTTAGTTCCCCCATTGCACTCATAGGGAAGAGGTGGCTTTGCTTTCCAGCTATGCAGCTGCTACAGGATGGAGTCAGGTCCAGGGCAATCAGGCCTGGGCTTCCGTTTCTTAGGCAAAACCCTGCCTGGTCCCTCACCTTCACTGATAGGTGAGGCCCTGGCAAGGGAGGGGAGGGGGGTTGCTAGGAAGGATGGAACAACAGCTGCCAGTCAGTAGGCCTGGCTGAAGGAGCTTCTGTGGGTCAGATTCGGGAGCCTGCCAGGCCCCGGCCAGCCCAATGCTGTCCTTGCTTCTGCCCCCCACACCACGGAGTTGTCTTCTGGAGTCCTCTTGACCAGTCGCCACTGCCTACCTGGAATGCTTCTTTCACTCGGGCTGATCCCAGATCCTGGGTGATTCCCTGATTCCTACTCACATTTTTCTTTTTGGGCCACACCCAGCAATGCACTGGGGTGACTCCAGGCTCTGCACTCAGGAATTGCTCCTGGTGGTGCTCAGGGGACCATACGGGATGCTGGGAGTCGAACCCGAGTCAGCTGCATGTAAGGCACACACCTACCTGCTGTGCTATCACTCCAGCCCCCGTACTCACATGTTTAAAATTTTATTTTCAAGTTGTTCACATATTTGATTACATTCAATATTTCAACACCAATCCCACCACCATTACTAATACATTCCCACCACCATTGAGTTTTACCACCACCACCAACCTGCCCAATAGGCAGATGCTAAGTAATTTACTTTTTATTGCTTTTTATGAATAATTGACTAAAAATCATCAAAAAGGTTTCCTTAGAGGAAAGTGTGTGAAAATTGTTGTATCTCATCTTGGACCCATTAAGCCCCTGTATTAGAGATCACTAACATGCTGTTAGAGTTTGAGTCTTGTGTGCTAATATAGACATATACATATATGTATTTATCAAGATTGGTTGCCTTCTACCTTGCACCCCATCAAATTTAGAATCTGGAATTCTGAAATTTTTTCATAGGGTGATGGACTTAAAATGTTTTTAACCGGATGGTTATTTTGGAGTCCTGAGGCATCTCTGCAGCGTGCTGCTCTCTTCTGAGATTCATTTGTGCATCTGGATGATGGCTGTTAACGTGTTTAAACGGTGCCCAGAGGCAGTTCGTGGGCATGACTGCCAGGAAAGCAGAAGTGCAGGGAGAAGAGAGGAGGGGCTATTCCGACTCCGGAAGCCTGGAGATTTCAGTCACAAGTCCCACATAGCAGGGTTTTTCAGCGGCTTCAATCTCATACGCGGGGGGCTTGGGGTGAGCCTGAGAAGGTTGACCATGAGCTTGGCAGCGATTGGGTTCTGGGGGTTTGTGGCTGCCAGGGTTCTTTTGGGGCTAATGGAGAGACACACCTGCCCCCTCCGAGAGGCCCTGGCCCATTCACATTTTTTTCTTGTCCCCCAGCGACCTGGTTTCTGGACATTTGACCCATGGAGCCCACTCTGGCTTCCTGCCTTTGTGCCAAACAAGCATTTGGTATAGTTCTCATTCCCCTTGTTCCTCCCACCCCATTTCTTTGCTCTGCTTTTCAAACATAACAGAGGGAGTCTGGCCCAGGGAATAAGAAAGGCACAATAGTTTAAGAAACAGAACCCTCATCCTGGCTTCAAGTCCCTGACACACATCTCTCTCAGACACCGTGTTAGTCAGGGCAGGTGGAGGGGAAAGTGGCAGGGGGCACTTTGACTCTGACAGCAGATCTTGCTTGAGTTCAAATTCTGCTACCGTCTGTGATTTGAGCAAGTTTCTTAACCTCTCTGTGGTGCTATTCTCCGTGAGTAAAACTGCTATTTTGCAACAAGAACTGAAGAGCTTCCAATACCCCTGCATAGAGCAAGCAAGAAAGAAGTGCCCACGAATCCATCTCATTAAGACAGGTAGGTAGGAAGACGGGATGTGAAGATGCACATGAAAGTGATATTATTATTGCACATTAAAGATGCACATTAGACATGGTACCTGCCACACAGCAGGGGCTCAGCACACAGTGTCAAATGGCAGGCAGGGCCCATTTGGCCTTTCAGCACAAGTTCACTTCTCCTGGCATAAAAGACAAGGTGGATCAAAAAGCATTTCACATTTTAACAGTTGGTTCTGCATAGCAGATATAATACAAGAGTGGCTTTAACCACACACACACACACACACACACACACACACACACACACACACAAAGAACAGCTGAGAAATTGTTGGAATGTACTATGTGGCCCAGAAAAGCCCACATCCCACCCTGCCACTGAGCATTAGCTCCCTAGGAAACTATTTTAGGAAACCAGGCCCTTCTCTGGATCCCCCAAACCCAATCAAGAGGAGTTCTGAAACAGACAATTCTTCAACTGTGTTTTCAGTGATTTTTTTGGAGGGCAGTGGCTAGGGACTACTGTATTAACACTTCACATCTTGTGTGAGCAAATGCTCCCTGGGAAGAACACTGCAGGTTGATTCGATGACTCAGAGAGGAAAGAACCTTGCGTAAACTTGTGAATGGCACCAAATGACAAATTTCTTTCCTTTACCCCTCTGTCCCTCTTCCTTCCCTCTCTCCCTGCCTAGTAAGACTTTAGACTTAGACATCTGTGCCCCACTTTCCTCTCCAGGGGTGCGTAGCTCTCTGCCAGATGGACCCAGACTTCAAAGGCTATGGCTGCAACATCAAGTTTAGGAGTAGGTGGCACAAAGCCCACGTCTCAGCTCTGGTCTTTGGCTTACTGGCTCTAGACTGCAGGCGAGTCTCCTAACCACCCTGGCTGCTCTCCTTTGTTAGGGAAAAACTCGGATCTCCACATATGCTGGTGATGGAAGTCAGTGACAGGACACCTGCAACGTTTTGCTGGGCTGGTCTAGCTCTTGGCCTTGACGTGTTATTTCTGGACAGATCATGAATAAGTACAGAATCAAGATTCAGTAGATACCCAGCATTTGCCTTCTCAACTTAAGCCTCGTGTCATGATGCCCTTCCATGGTATTTGCTATGGGTATCCCTACTGTGCTCTCGGAGCTGTTCAGTCTCTCCATCACCTTCTATTCCTCTGCCCTTTGACTCAAGAGTGAATCCTTTGAGGCCCAGGAACTTGTGACATTGTTGTGTTCTGACTCACAGTCAGGTACCTGATCACTGGAGAGAACTGATTAGTCTTTGTTGAATCAATGCGTATGAATGCACATCAGGCACTTTGGTGGGTCCAGGAGAAAGAACAAAGATTAGCACAAGGTTAGACAATTAAGACACACATCACTCTCATTTTGCCCGTAGGCCAGAGAATGACAACCCCCAATTTAAGCTGTCATTTGTCATTTATCTTGGGACTCTACTAAAGAATTCACCCATGAACAACAGAAAGGAAAATAAATATTTATTGTGTTCCTAATATGCACAACACAATGTACTGGGTACCGTATAAAACATATGCTGTCATGGTAAGTCCTGAAAACAGAGGCAAAAGGAATGAAATAACTTTTCCCAATTTGTAGATGACACAGATGTTCACACGGGTTATCAAGCTGGGTCGACATCACATAGATAATAAGTACAGAATCAGGATTCCTCATTCACCCGCCAAACATGACGCCCTGTGACCACCTAGGACATTTCAAGCCACTTCCCCTCATACCTATGTTCAAGTTCTCCAGACCGGACTACAGACAGATTCCCAGTAGATACTCACCATTTGCCTTCTCCACACTAGACTGGTAGAGAGTTCATTCTTCACAGGTGATTTATAAATTAGAACAAGATCTTTGAATGATTTTTAGGTCATTGATGGTACAAAGGAGTGGCACATGTTGGAGCTGAAGCTCATAAATAATCATGTACAGCTGTGAAGAGGCTGGCATGAAGGGTACCCACTCCTTGGTGTCATGTGACCTCCCCAGTTCTGATCCAATTCCCCATGTCAAGAGAGCAAGGAAGACCAGGTTCCTTTGCTCCCGTGTCTCCTGGAGCACAGTGAGGGGACTCTTTGCCTCCTGTACATTTATTCCTGTTTCACTGGATCAGGACCTCTTTGAGGGCAGAGTCTAAGGGACATTTACGTTTATGTCTCCTCTGGCCTAGTACATGAATAAATAATTTAAAATTACAGTTTCTGGGCCAGATACCCTGCTGATGGCTTTGTGGCTTTTGCTTAGTCAATAATCTTAGGACTCCTAAGATTATTTACATCAGTCCCATTTCAGAGATGAGCAAATGAAAACTTGGATAGACATAGAAACCCACCAAGTCTGACTCAGAGAAGAAGTGAGAGAGTAGGGATTAAGGTTAGCTTCTCTGCCTCCAATCTGCTGCAGAGAACCATCTCTACTGAGAACCTCCAACCATTTCTACATGCCCCGGTCAGTGCACACAAACAGGACTGCTCACTCTGAAAGGCTTCCATGACCTTTGCATTCCGGGGCTGTGAATAGGCTGTCACCTCCCCATGATTATTGAGGAAAATCCATATCCATCATCTCTGATTTATGTTCTTCTGCATTCCACCTTGTAATTGAGCTTTCAACTCCTTGCTTTAGAGCTACCCACCAATCAGAAGGAAATAGCTCATGAATTGTATTCACCCTCATACTTTCCCCTGCCTGGCCTTTTTTTTTTTTTTTTGGATTCCACATCCCCACCCCCTACCCCATCCCAATTGATACTGGGGTCAAATTTATCTGGTTTACAAAGTCCTTTTTTCTTGCATGGGGCTGAGAAACCACCTTCCTTCTTAGGGCAGTAGCTTTCAAGTGGCGCCCCTACCCATCCCAGGACTGAGAGGGCAGTAACTTTGAGGGCTAAGTACAAAGGGCTGTGGGCCTCTTCACTCAGAGTGGCTGCTATATGACCTGCCTTAATATCTGCATTGACCCACCTAAGATTCCATTAGAAGGAAGCAATCAAATGAATCCTGACCTTGAACAAGCAGAACAGTGGGAGACGAGGGGCTGGGCAGGGTGTGGCATGATGCTCCATGTGCGGTGCAGAGAGCATCCACTACAGACTGTACAGTGTCTCATGAGCACCTGGGAGGAAGCCTTGGTGAAAAGAGGGTAATGCCGATGGCTTCTGATTGCTGGGGCAAAGTCTGCACTGGACCCAGAAATGAGGGGGGAGAGTAAAAGCACAGTCCTCTGAGAACATCCCCAGGAGGGACGCTCAGAGCATCAATGGGGAAGACTCTCATCATGTGCATTGTCAGGGCCTGGGCCTCAGAGCGGGTGGTTTGAGGTGCGGCCCATATCTAAGGTTTTAATTTAGGGAGGAGAAGGTTACACCATCCCACGGGAAAGGAGGCACCGTGGCAGCAGGTGTTGGATTCTATCCACTTCTCCTCCTGCACGTGGGAGGTGACAGGTTGAAAAAAGTGCATCTGTCTGGTTTTGTTTTTGTTTTTTAAAGAGAATCCCAACGTGGCAATGGAGATACCACCTGTGATGGGAGTGGGGACCCTGCCAGCCAGAGGGGAGGTTACCTCACATGAAGGCGAGCACCCTGGATCTGTAAAAAGGGTAGAACTTGATATAAAGCCAGAGCCCTGATCGCCCACTCCCTGCTCTAGAGGGGATTGGAGAATCCTAAGGGCACTTTCTCTAGGATGGCTCTCTCCTTTCCCCGGGCTGCCTGAGCCACCCAGATGAGTTGGCACCGAGTCGAGGGAAGGAGTCGGGGTGTGATGCAGGGGAAAAATGCTGACAGACAGTGGCACGGTGGCCGCAGAGGAGGGCAGGCGCAGTCAGTTGGACTCTTGAAGCCACGGGGGCCGCATTTGGGTAGCTAAGACTTGTCTCAAGTCTTAGCTCTGAGGCAGGCAGGTCAAGACTACGGCCATCTATGTTGGGGACAGGGGTTCTGGAATGCTGGTGATGAGGACGGCCTTGCCGACCCAAAGCAGAATAAGGAGAACCCCATCTGGCTGCCAGGGCGAGACCAAAGGAGGGCAGCAGGGAGAGAATGGGTCAGTGCCCTCCTGCCCTGGGTATCTCTGATGCCAACAGCTGGGCAGACCTGTCCTGGGCTTCTGAGCCCACATGTCCTCTAGAGTTCCAGGGCTGGCTGCCCCAAGGCCTGCTCCTCCAGGGGCTGCATGGCTTCCTGCACATACACGATGAACTCGGAGGCCTCACCGCCCTGGGTGTAGACAGTCACCGTCTCGATGCCCTCCACGTCGTCCGAGGACACCACCAGGTGGTGTTCCTCAGCGAGCTCCACAGAGGCCTGCTGCAGGGTCTCCTGGATCATGACGGTGTGATTGGATGCCGGCTCCTCATCCGTGACCTGTGGGAGGGCAAAGAAAGGTTACACAGGTGCCCACTGCCAGATCTCACAGTGACAACTGAACTGTAGCCTCGGGAGCAGTCGTGGGGGGAGGGAGGGATTTGAGGAGCTTGTCTCTGGGCTTGTCCCACCCTCAGGACTACTTACTTCTTTTTTCATTTTTTTCATTTTATTGAATCACCGAGAGATAGTTACAAGCTTTCATGTTTGGGTTACAATCACACAATGATCAGATACCCATCCCTCCACCAGTGCACATTCCCTACCACCCATATCCCCGGTATACCCCCACATTTCCCACCCTCCCCCTGCCTCCATGGCAGACAATATTCCCCCATACTCTCTCTCTCTTGACTTTTGGATATTATGGTTTGCAGTACAGACACTGAGAGGTTATCATGTTTGGTCCTTTATCTACTTTCTGCACACATCTCTTGTCCTGACTGGTTCCTCAAGCCATCATTTCCTTAGTGATCCCTTCTCTATTCCAAGGACTGCTCACTTCTTGATAGCAACCCCTGTGTACAGGTGAGGAGGGCGAAGCTCAATATTGCAAAGCAACACACTCAGGGGTGCAGCTGTGTGGCTACTGGGGCCACCCAAGTTTAAACCCAAAGTCTAAATATTTCCTTCTTCCAAGTGGTTTCCTGGGAGTGGTCAGGGTAAGAAGGTTGGACAGCACAGGTGTTATTTATGTAACAGTGTGGGGTTGGGGCTGGGGAGGGACCCCGGAAATTGATTGCTGGTCCAAGCGGTAGTAAGAAGGAAAGGAATTTCTCCTCCGTATAAAGATAATATTATTCTAGGAGAATGGATTGCCCCTGGTGTCATCCCTCAGTGCAGACACCTATATCGGGCAGGAGAGGAGGCCTTCTGAAGGAAATCTGCTCCCACTGGGCTGGGCAGGGGGGTCAGTGGGAGCATGCGTGGGTGGAGGGGACCTGCTCAAGTCCACGTCAGTCGCGACAAACAGGCACATGTCAGACAAGGCACATTCCAGCTGGTGTTAACACCCCACATCCCTGACTCTGCCCATTTTAAATGCCAACGGTTCTCTGAGGCGGGTAAGAAGATGAGGGAAACTGACCTGGGGGAACCGGAGGAAGAGCTGAGATTCAAAGGCTACAAACATGACTCAAGGGTCAGTAAACAAGCCCAGGAGAAAAGTAGGGCCCCGCCCTGAGCTTGTTTCCTGGGGCGTGAAAGGCCCGCCCAGAGGAAAAGTGGCAGGACGGAAAGAACTTCAGGCTTGTGGAGAATCAGTTCCACGGCTCTTGGCTGTGAGGCTGTGAAGCCCCGGCCACAACTTGTTTCCCGTCACCCCTCAACTTTCTCCATTGTAAAAGCAGGACAAAGTGTCCACTGCAGAGTTTGCTGGGAGCACTAAATGAGACAATGTGGGCAGATGGGCATCATTGCCCTCTGGAGCCCTTTCTTCATGGAATCCTGTCAAAACTCCAAGCAGAATTCCCAGGGCTCTTTAGGTATTCACCCTCCACAGGCTGCTGTCATTGGACTGGGTCTCAGTTGACCTAAACTCCTCTTTCTGGAACTGAGGTGAGTGCCGAGGGGGCTGAAATGGTGTAAGGGGCTGAGGAAACAGCACAGTGAAATACTGCAGTTGGGGTGGGTATGGGGGGGGGAAGTGGGAGGGGCTGAAAAGGGTGCCCATGGTGAGTGCTGGTAGGTGTGGCCCAAGAAGCAGGCAGCAGGTGTAGGCAGTGGGGAAGGATGGCATCTGGGGGAGGGGGAGCCCGGAGCTGAGGCCAAGCGAGAGGCCAGCGCAGAGACACTCAGGAGAGGAGCGGGTCTGCTCTAGGACCTTCGCAAGCTCCAGCTCAGGAGACCTCTGCAGTTGGCATCTAGCACGGGGGTGGCCTTTGCCCACCTCCCTGTCCACACCTGGCATGAAGGGACACATCTCGCATGCTCTGTAAAAGACCCTGCTGACCCTGTGGGGTTTCAGCCCGGCCAGGCGAAGGCACAATGTGCAGGAAGGGCCCTGTCGCAGCGGGTGGAAGGATGCTTCACTTGGAGGAAAACAGAAAAGGGGTCTCTGGGGGGCAGAGGCTGGCACCACAGTTACAGACTGAAAGGAATACTTAATGTAGATCAGACACTCCCAGATATTTTTCTACCGCCCCATTTTCAGAATATTAAAAAAAAATTCCAAGGCTGGAGTGATGGTACAGCAGGTAGGGTGCTCGCCTTGCATGTGGCTGACCTGAGTTTGATCCCTGGCATTCCATAGCATCCCCTGAGTCCTTCAAGGGGTCATTCTTGAGCACAGAGCCAGGAATAAGTCCTGAGCACCACTAGGTGTGGTCCCAAAACAAAACAAAAGTTTAAAAATCCCTCAGCAATGCCACCCAGTGCACCTTCACCCAGAAATCTTTCTTTCTTAAGTGAACAAACAGAAAAAAAAAATGTACCCAAGGCTGCTACCACCCCCTGGATAATTCCAGAACCACTGCTACAATTCCCAATTCTCTATGTGTATGAGCATGCGTGCGCGCATGTGCGTGCACACACACACACACACACACACAGATAGCACATCACACTTTGCGAAAGACTGATACAGATGAATAAAACTCACCAGGAGCCAGTGTTACCCTGAGTGGAAACTATGAATATCTTTAGCCTAATCTGCTTTCTTAGTAAGATTTGAGACCTTTTTCGTTCCTTCTTCTGCTGTTTGCTTCGATTTCATTTAACTGGGAAAAATGTACTGTGAACCAAGACTTTAGAAGTAAATATTGATTTATTTTACTTGGAAGAAGAGCACCTGAGAGAATGTTGAGGGGAGAGGGGGAATGAACTCACAACAAACCTTTCTTCTCTCCTCTTAAGTGTCAATTCAGTCCTGCCCAAAGGAAGGGCGGGGGGGGGGGGGGGGGCTTCAGTGAGATGGGCACCAGGGCCCAGTACCTCCCTGTGCCAATAAGCTTACTGTCTGTCTAGGAAAGACGTGGGGTGAAATGATGAGACGAGATCTAGCCCCAGACACAGGAGTCTGAGACTGGCTCTGAGGGCATGGTGCTCCTGTGTGGACACAGAAACTGGCACCAGAGGCAGAGTCTGAAACAAAGAAGCTGTCACCACCAGAGCTTTCCATTGCCTGGAATCACTGTGGCCGAGACCAACTCAAGTGCCACCATGCCCTAACACTGACAAGGGCCCAAAGCTTGACTACTGAGGACAAGGAGAACGTGTCACGCATACAGGATGTTGTGTGGACTGAGTATCCCCATTCCTGTTTCACAAACAGGGACACTGAAGCTTCACATGACTCACCTAAGAGTAATCCACTGCAGGGCCAGAGCAAGGGTGCATGCCTTTTACGCATTGGAAACGGGTTCAAATCCCTCCTACATGCTCCCCCATCTGACCTGGGATCAAATGCACTGCCCCTCCCCACCCTCCATCTATTCCTCCGAACCCTGTCAGGAGTGATCCATCAGCAAAGAATCAAGAATAAGCCCTGAGTACCATTGTGTATGGCCCCAAAACTAAAATCAAAAATAAATCAAATAACTGCAAACAAGCAAAAGCTGGACATTAGTCTCGGTGAACCCAATCCACAGACCTCAGATCTTTCTCCTTATATGTAGCATGACAGTGACTAAAGAGATTACATGTCAAGACCCCAAGGCCCCAAGGATTCAACTACTACTCTCTACCCACCCCAAACAGCATGCTGCTGGGTGCATTATTCTCAGCCATTCTCTTTGTTCAAAATGATCACTCCAGTAGCTCAATCTATTAGCTTGAGATAGCTCTCTGTAGTAGAAATAACATGACTTTCATGGTGTAATATCCCGAGACGCGAACTGCCTTTCCTCCCAAATGCTCTATCTATCTTTCAGCTAAATTATTAACAACATGGGATAACTTAATAGGAAGCCTTAACCCACGGGTCCATACAAATTAGTCACTTGATCAGGCCCTGGGCCTTCAGCTGTGCCTACCTTAAGTGTTCTTCTGGAATCTAAACCAAAGATCAATTTTGGACCCTGGGGCTTTGGCAGCCTTTAAGCAGAGAAGCAATACCCAGGGGGGTTCTGGACCCATACTCTGGCCTGCTTTCACATTCCTACTCTTTCTAGCTTCCCTGGGAGACATTCACTCTAAGCTCTGCTGCTGCCCCAGGCCTGCGTCTCAGGGAACAGATAGTCCCAGATCATCGCCAGGTAGGATGCAATGCCAGGACCATGCTTCTCCCACCACCCTCCTGCATACGACTCTGGCACCATGGCTCTAGTCCACGTGTAACCAGAACAAACGATGGGCTCCTGGATGGCCCCATGCCTCAGCCGCACATGTCCCTGGGAATAGGCAGGGTGGGAAAGGGACCAAGAGGCTTTCCTCTCCCCATACCTTGTCCCTGGGAAGCG
The DNA here is from genome assembly GCF_029834395.1 of Sorex fumeus. Classification (NCBI taxonomy): domain Eukaryota; kingdom Metazoa; phylum Chordata; class Mammalia; order Eulipotyphla; family Soricidae; genus Sorex; species Sorex fumeus. The sequence goes on along the minus strand of NW_026606059.1, from coordinate 45,650,062 downwards.
CAAGAGCTGCCCCAGGAGTGTGTGAAGGGGCTCCCTTGCCAAATGAGAATAGCTGGAAATAGGAATGCCTGGGGGGAAGGGAGGGCAGCCTGCCCAGGAAACCTTTCCCTGGAAACAGCATATGGTCACCTCTGTACTCACCCCTCACACGCAATGCTTCTAACTCTGCAACTTCACCATCTACACTGCCTTCCTGCGATGTCAGGTCTTCAGATACACCCAAGAACATGGTACTATGACAAATACTAATTAAGGGAAAAGTGAGCTTCCTCTCTGGTTGCATCCTGCTGAGGCAGCAGGGCAAAGGGGAAGAGCTTCGACTAGCTAGTTATCTAAAATTACGTGTTTTTTTTTTTAAGCTGCTGGTAGAACAGTAATAAGCACTATACATTTTCATCACACCTTGCCCCAGATCTTCCAAGACATGGCAATTAGCTCCCCACTTGCTTGTGTCAGAGGGGCTAAGGTCCACAAAAGGTGTCATATTTCTCACGAGCTCAATCCTCTAAACAGACACTTGAGGTTTTCTGACTGACATCCGAATTTCCCTGCAATAGCTGGGAACTATTAAACCGGGCACATTATCTGAACTTGGCTCCCGGAGCATGAATAAATGATAAATAAAGATAAATAAAACCTCTGTTAGCCCTAAAATGAAGAGAGCCCATAACTGCATCTGTGACTCTGGCCTTGGTTTAAAGGCCATTCCACTTAGAACCCTTTGGAAGGAAAATCACTTACTGCGCTGAGATGCTGCCCATGGTTTCACAGCCCCTCCCCAAACGGCCACCCTTGCTGGGTACTGGGAAGATGCGAGGGTCTTTAAGACAAAGGTCATCTTTCACATTTTCAGGGGAAGGAACCCCACTGTCACCTTTATGACTCCCAGGGAGATCCCCTCAGGCACCCTTTATAGCTCAGATCCATTTCCAAGTCAGCTGAACTAGGTCCTGATTTATGTACCTGTGTCTTGGCAAAATAGTACTCTCTCGGATGTCATTAATGTCCTTGGAAGGGAAGGCACCTGGGGGCCAAGGCATGCCCAGGAAAGGACTATTCATTTCTGCTTCCTGGCATCCCTATTGTTCTTGGGATTAGTTCTTGGGAATGGCCATGAGTAGACCTTCTCTGGGTTGGGGGAGGGAGAAAGGTTGTGTGTGTGTGTGTGTGTGTGTGTGTGTGTGTGTGTGTGCTGATGCATGTGGGTGTGAGCACGCATATGGGCATGGATATATATTCAGGTGCATTGGTATGGGTGTATGTAAATGAGCATAGCATGTGTGTGTGTGTGTGAGAGAGAGAAAGAGAGAGAGAGAGAGAGAGAGAGAGGGTATACGGATATGAGTATTTGTGCATGCATATAAATAGAAATGCTCTGAGTACATGCCATCTCTAAATTTCTGTTCGCACCCCTATCCTTTTCTCCTCTTCCTTCCTCACACTTCCCCTGCCTGGACTTTATGATACTCCTTCCCTCTTTGTATGACTGTCATACCTCATAAAACCTTCAGTGGGTAGGCCCTTCATGTTTCTGAGAGTCATCAGAAAGCCTTATCTCAGGGGAGTCTCCTGGAGCCCTGTGAAGACGCGGGGCAGGGAGAACTGAGCCCTCTCTCTTTGAGAAGTAGGGATCAGGAGCTGGAGTGATAGTACAGCAAGTTAGGCATTTGACTTGCATGTGAATGACCCGGGTTCAATCCCTGTCATCCCATATGATCTCCCAATCTCTGCCAGGAGTAACTTCCATGTGCAGAGCCAATAGTAACTCCTAAGCATCACCACGTGTGGCCCCAAACCAAAAAGAAGTTCAGAGAATTTCTAAGATTTCCTTTTACCAAGGATATGAGGGAGGGACCAGGAGGAGGAGGGAGGAACTGAACCTCTGATTGATTATCTAACACATTCTAATTTGCATGTGCAATTGATCAGTCACCCTTACAAACGTTATTTGCATAAAGACCTATGATAGGTACACAAAAGCTCCCTAGCCAAGGTGACTTAGGGGCAGCCAAGATGTGAATGGGTGGGCCTGAATCTTAGCCTGCACATGGCTGCTCCACTCTCCCCAGCCCCAAAGAACAAGAGCCACTTGATCTCAGACAGAGAAGCTGAACAACTACCACACCCCTTTAAATAAGAGCTGAGTGCTGAAAACAGGTAAAGGAACAAACAAACATGATAGCCTCACAGGGTACCTATATTGCAAACTATAATGCCTCAAAGAGTTGGGAGTGGGGGGTGGGGGGAGAGAGAGAGAGAGAGAGAGAGAGAGAGAGAGAGAGAGAGAGAGAGAGAGAAGAAAAGTACCTGTCATAGAGACAGGCTGTGGGGAGGGTAGCCAGGGGGGAAACTGGGAATATTGGTGGTGGGAAACATACACTGATGGAGGGATGGGTGTTGGAGCACTGTTGACCGAAACCTGATCATGATCAGCTTTGTATGGCTGTCTCTCATAGTGATTCAATAAATAAATAAATAAATAAATAAATACTGTAGGAGGGGCCAGAAAGTTCCTGTTGGAGGGTAAAGGATACTGGCCTTGAACTCGCTGACCTGGATTCAATTTCCGGCACCCCTTATGGTCACTGAGCACTACCAGGAATGATCCCTGAGCAGAGAGACAAGAGTAAACCCAGAGCATTGCTGGTTGTGGCTCCCCAACAAACAATAAAAATTAAAATAAGGGGCCCCAGAGATAGTACAGCAGCTAAGACTCTTGCCTTGCATATGGCCAACCCGATGTGATTCTCAGCCCTGCATATGGTTCCCCAAGTACTGTCAGGAGTGATACCTGAAAGCAGTAAGCCCTGAGTACTGCCAGGTATGACCCCCATCCCCTTGTCACAAAAAAAATAAAAATAAAATACCATAGGGGAGAGAAAAATATTTGCCCTTCAATGATAAGAGAACAAATTGGCAAAAAACAAACCCCGAAGGGCTGGAGAGATAGCACAGCGGGTAGGGAGTTTGCCTTGCACGCAGCCAACATGGCCGACACAGGTTCAATTCCCAGCACCCCATATGGTCCCCCGAGCACCGCCAGGAGCAATTCCTGAGTGCCTGAGCCAGGAGTAACCCCTGAGCATCACTGGGTGTGACCCAAAAAGCAAACAAAACAAAACAAAACAAAAAAACCCTGAGAAACCCAGGTGTACAGGTCATCCTGTGACCCAGTTCTCATAGCTGTCAGCCCACCTCATGCCCAGGGTCTTCCAGACCCGTCGACCACAGTCCCCACCTGCTCCCAGGCTCGATAGTGTGGGAGGAGACTGTGTGAAAGAGAGAGTGCAGACTTTCTCTCATGCCCCTGGGAAACCTCGGTTAATGTCTCAGCTGGTCTTTCAGAAGACCCGTGTATGATGGGTGCTTTCGCCAAGAAAACTCTTTTCCTAGAGAACTCAGGACAGTCACTCGCTCAGAGCTGTCAGAGGGCAGGTGCTGTGACAAGTGCAGAGGGGAACTGAACTCTCCGGAACCTGCCTGTCCTGACAGGCAAGAGGCAAGCCAGCTCTCAGGCAAACCTCCTGAGGGGCGGCACCAAGAGGACCCCAAAGCTGCCTGCCCTTTCTGCATTATGCTACTTGATAAAGTGAAAACAACCAACCCTATGAGGGGCAGTTGCAGACACTGGATTCAGGCCAACTGCCTGGGGAAGACTAGCACTGATCAGAAGGTGCCCTGCAGCACACAGGGTCGCCTGACTCTCCTGCCAGAGCACCAGGCTCAGGGGGCATTCCCTTCCGCTCGCTCTAATTGAAGATGGCCAACAGGGAGGCTGACAAAGGCTTAGCAGGTCCCAGGCAAGAAACCAGAAGACCTGGGGAAACAGCATTCACGCCAGGAACAGGGAGCCCTGAGGATTTGCGCAGCAGTGGAGGGAGCCTGCCTTGGAAGCACATGGTCATGAATTCAAATCCCTGAAGTCCCACATGCGGTCGGCATGATTTAAGCAGTTCTGGTGTCTTGCAAGTCATTTCCCATTGCCCCAGAGGCAGATGAGTGTAAGTACCCCCCACCCCCAAATGGGGGTGCTATCCTGCAACAAAAACAGTGTCTGAGTGTCACGCCAAGAGGCCAAGATGTGTGACAGCTGGCAAACATGTCTATGACCCCCCACACCGACTGCTGATGTGAACTTGAAGTCATCTACCTCCACGGATGCAGTGAAAAGCGAGAAGGGGAAGGCATGAAACACAAAATATGAAACTTGAGAACAGATCTGAAGAACTGGAACACCAGACAGCAAAGGCGTCACTCCCCCTCACAGGGACGAGGGAGGTGCTGCTACAAACATTAGCACTTACTTGCTTGCAAGGCAAACGCAAGAGGGTTTCTGTGTCTGGGCACCTCGAAACGGGGAGCTGCTCATCGAATGAGCCACCCAGACAAGCCACCCACCCACAATTCTCAGATCCCGAATTCTCATATATATGGCAGGTGATGTCTCAGCTCTCTCAGTTCCAAGAAGAATTAAATATATGTCAGACGGTGGTGAAGGCTAGAAATAGAAGCAGTTCCTCCCCTAGCCCCCATCCCCCGCAGTCACTCACTGGCCTGAAAGAACTTTGCCATGCAGAGGAGCGTCTGGACTGGACGCTCAGGGGGGGCTGGGGAGGGGAGAGGAGCAGGTGGCGATTGGGATAGGGCCTGAAGAACACAATCCAGGCTGAATCCTGGGCGTCAGAAGAAAATGAACAATTCCTTATGTGCCTTTCACCATGGAGGGCTGCAGACTAAACTCTGACTCACCAAATAAGAATGCAAAAAGTCGTTTAATTTTTATTTTTTTTTTAAATTTTGGACCACACTTGGCTGTACTCAGGGCTTATTACTAACTCCGCACTCAGGGATTTGACCTACTTATTTGGCCTACTTGGTGGAGCTCAAGGGACCATACGGGGTGTTAGGGATCAAACCTGGATTAGCCGTATACAAAACAAGTGCTTTATCCACTGTTTGGGTTTTCAGGCCCGCGCAAGAGGATTCTTTTAGGCAAAATAGTCCCCTGTATGTACATAATGCCAGGGGATGCAGCCTTATTCTTTTCCAAGAAATCAGTGCTAGATTATTTTAAATTATAACTGTTCTCAGGTGGGGGACTGGGAAACCCGTTCCTCTGGTTAATATGCACCTTGACTCTCACACTGCTGGGTTCCCATGGTGTTGGGTGCAGCAGAAACAAAGAAATTCTTTCCTAAGTAGATAGAGGAAAGAAAGGTACATAGGAGTGTGGTGCTTCAAAAAAGCATCATAAATCCCCCACTATAGAAGTATATGACTAGTATACATAGGACCAAGAAATAGGAAGGTATTATGTGCAAGCAACTCATAGAAATACTAAAAGATATTCAGAGGCAGGGAGAAACCGTTCCACACTTCAATGAAGATTTAAAGTCTTTTAAAAAGAAACAAATGCAGAGAAAGTGAGCAAGGCGATGATCTATGCCTGCATCAGGCTGACATCTTTCCTGAGAAGGCGGCATAATGGCCCCCTCCATCTCATTTTTCTCTTTGGTGTAAGCACACCACACATACCCTTTATTCTCTACAATACAGATGTCACCAACCAAAGTTTCTCTGACTTATTTGGCCTACTTCCTTCTTCGCACCATTAAAAAAAAAATTACTCAGTACACCTCCTGGAAAACTATTTTTAGGTGAACAGACAGAAAGCATCCCCAATTCCATGCAAGGTAATTACTGTCCTCTTGGGTGGGTCTAGCTTCCTCCAGGAAGTGGTATCAGCCACTTTAGGAAACACAGCATTAAAAAGTCCAGGTCCCCAGTGGCAGAGGAGTTTTCTATCAAATCAGGGGCACCATCCTGTGTGCATCCTGGCTCTCTGTACCCCACCTCTAGTGATGTTAATATATAGCAAGTTGCTTCTTCCAGCCAGGCCATGACAGCAGTGTGTCTGCCCACTCAACCGCCTGTGGGGAGGGCCAGGGACAACCCTTGGCTGTTCTAGAAGTGCCTTTTGACAAAGCAGGACAGATGAAAACTCTTCTGATACCACAGGGGGAAAGGTTCCCCGGGGCCAGACCCACTCACCAGGCAGATGCTCATGAAGACAGTCTGGGCAGCAAAAAGGTGGTGTAAAACTGCTAGGCCACCTCAGTTTGTTATCATTAGCGTGGGTTAGTGTGGGAAACTGTGATAAAGTGAGGAGGGCAATGTGGTCTTTCACAGAGCAGGAATTAAAAGACGGGGGAGGGTGGTGGGTGACTGGTATAGGACCTGGCATATAGGGATGTGTGTGCAGGTGAGGTTCAAGATCTACTGGCTGCAGTCCCTTCCAGGTGGGTTCCTGCTACCCAGTGTCTGCCTCCCCACCACCCCTCCATGTCCTCTGTGCCCAGCCCTACTTCCAGTTCAGGACCACACAGCACAGAGCTTTACAGTAGGTGCTCAATAAATACCCGAAGGGCATGATTCTAGTATGTATCCTGGGAGATATATTAAAGCCAAATGCAAACACAATGGGCCCCCACTCCCAGAACAGGAAAGGGGAGGGCAGCAGTCTCTGGCTGCCTATGAATATCCTTTGATATTTAAACAAGTTTATTGTAGATAAGACTTGACATTCTTGACCTTTAAACTCACACATACTGAATTTTTATGTAGTGTCAGGCCTTGCAAGGAAGTGTGTGTGTGTGTGTGTGTGTGTGGCAGAGGGGATGGGGGGCAGGGCCTGCATTACTTCCGGCCCTTCACAACCCTTACCCCTGCCTGCTGAAGCAATGATAGCACAGCAGGTAGGGGGTCTGCTTTGCATGAGGCCAACCTGGCCAACACAGGTTCGATTCCTCCACCCCTCTCGGAGAGCCTGGCAAGCTACCGAGAGTATCTCGCCCGCACGGCAAAGCCTGGCAAGCTACCCATGATGTATTTGATCTGCCAAACACAGTAACAAGTGTCACAATGGAGACATCACTGGGCCCGCTTGAGCAAATCAATGAACAACCATGTCTGGAGCCCCCTCCACAGAAGGGTGACTTCTGGGGTCCTTGGGGCTTCCATATATTGTTCTCAGAGAATTCCTTTCTGCTGCCATTTGAGGACATTTCCCCCTGCCTGTTACACAGAAGTCTTTCATTCTTTCCATCTTTAAAAAATAAATCTGGGGGCTGGAGCGATAGTACAGCAGGTAGAGCATTTGCCTTGTGTCCCGCCGACCTGGGTTTGATTCCCAGCATCCCTTATGGTCCCTTGAGCACCGCCAGGAGCAATTCCTGAGTGCACAGCTAGGAGTAATCCCTGTATATTGCTGAGTGTGACCACCCCACCCCCCCCCAAAAAAAAAATAAAAAATAAATTTGTTTGTGCTTGGGTCACACCTGTTGGTGCTCAAGGCTCACTCCTGGTAGGGTTTGAACCTGGGTCAGCCCCATGCAAGGCAAATGCCTTAGCTGATTTACTCCTCACCAGCCCTATTTTCACACCTTTCACAAAACACCCCAAAGCAATCATCTATACCAGCTGCAGCCTTTTTCTCTGCTGGCTACTTTGCTGACCCCAAAGGGAAATGCCTGATCAAGTCTCAGACAACATGGTTGATGGCCTCATGTATGCCATTCTGGTAGCCCCAGACCCCTGCCCACTGTGTGCTGTGGGAGCACCCCACTGTGTGCTGTTGGAGCACTCCACTGTGTGCTGTTGGAGCACTCCACTGTGTGCTGTGGGAGTACCTGGCCTCCTTTGTCCGCTGGTGCAGACAGATTCTTGTCCCCCACACTCCTCCTGCCCAAATGAACTCTCTTTGTATCTCTTGTACTTTCTCTCCTTGTCCTTTCACGTACCTGGCAGCCTCTACAAAACCTAGGGGACACAGCGAATAGAGCAAGCCAGAGTGTGCTGTGTATCCTTCTGGACCTCCGGAACTGTGTTCTTCACCCAGCAAGTAAGAAACCTAAACTTATCCACAAGGAGCATTTCATCTCCTATTTGAAGAGCGTAAATCATAGCTCAGCCTACACCATTTCAATCATTCATCTAACTTACCAAGCTCAGTTCAGTTGTGGCAAGGAAGGTCTGAGGAGAGAAAAGCAGAAGTGTCAGTCTAACCTCACTCTGAGTGCAATGGTTTGGGCACACCCCAACCATGCTGGCAAGAACAGTCAAGGCCTTGTTCGTGGCTCAGAAAGTCTATGGGTGCCTCATCATCACATCCTTTTGGCCTGCTCTCCAGGCTTTGATGGCTCTAGCTCAGAACTGCTCTCCTGACTCCGCCCTTTCCTGGGGCAATTTGCTGACTGATGTCCTCCCACACTCTCTCACTCTTCCAAATCAGCCTCCCCCAGGGTCAGTGTCTGGAGTAATTATACTCAGAAGACCAAGACAACAAGAGAAGGCTGTATGGGATCCAATTACTACCAGACACAAACACACTGTTTGACATACTGCAGCCCTGCACTACCTGTCTGGTGACAGGCATGGCATGTTTACGGGAATACACCCTTTACGGACTCTTCCTGGCTCAGGAGAACCTCACTGTCTGACAACCTCCAACATATTTCCCCAGCTTAAATACCTCCTGCTTTACTGGATTTAGGGCTCCAAATGCTTGGATAGCTACAGCGGTACCTGCTGGCTGAAGAGAAGCTTCTAGAAGTAGAAATGGCGGTGTCTGAATTCTACGCGCCCAGAGAGGCTTCATTATGGATAGAGGTCATTTCCATCAAGGCAGAAGCTATGATTTACTGAAGACTTAACCATATACCAAGCACTCCACCAACTGCTTCCTTTATGCCTAGAATCCACAAGTTAGCCATAGGGTAGGTCCTGCTATTTTCTCATTTTTCAGATGAGAAAATGTTAAGAGCAAAGAGAAGTTTTTGGGGCTTTTGTTTGTTTTTTGGGTCACACCCAGCGATGTACAGGGGTTACTTCTGGCTCTGCACTCAGGAATTACTCCTGGCAGTGCTTGGGGGACCATATTAGATGCTGGGAATCGAACCCTGGTTCGGCCGCATGCAAGACAAACGCCCTACCTGCTGTACTATGGCTCCAGCCCCAAGAGAAGTTTTTGGTGCCTACCACCAGGTGGGGAGTTCTCTGTCCAGGGTCCAGAATCTGAGTCTCACAGGCTGACTAAAGGCGAGGGAGTGGAATGGGTCAGAGACTAGTGATGGTGTTGCTGTGAAGGGTGAGTCCATGGCAATGAGAGAACCCACAGATCAGAGGTAGGAGGGACCAAGGAGGCAAGAGACCACTGGAGTGCTAAAGAGAAGGTGCGTATATATTCCATCAGATATAGCACTGGACAGAGAAGAAGAGGAGAAAGGATCCAAGGGATCAATCTTTTTTTAGGGAAGTCCTCTGCCTCGGATAGAGGTTACTGCTCCATCAGGTATGAAAACCAGGGCAGCCTATTACAACACTGCCCGGACTACATCCAACGAAGCAGAGCCACAGTAGTTCAACTGTGATTCTAAGCTAACTTCTCTCCCCCAAATGCCAGACACTGAAGTGTTCTTGGCTGACAAGATGAAGCTGCAGAGCACAGAGGCTCAAATACAACACACATGCCCTGACCCAAGGCATGGATCACATGGATTGGGATGGAAAAGAGCAGCCAAGCAAACAGTAATAAACTCAACAGTATTAAAATGCAAATCTGGTGGGAGTCTGCAAAGAGCATTCACCAACCTATAGCTTTTTGGAGCATAATAGCACAAAAATTGGGGCTGAAGAAAAGGAAGAGGATAGACAAGAGAAGAAAAGCTAAAGAGACTGACATCTTCATGCTTGCTAAAGAAGTCTTATATGAAAAAAAGAGTGCTGGAGTGGAATCAGAAAAAGTCTTTATTCTCTGTTTTTTCAAACAGTTTTCCACATGGCCACAGATACATCATGGGTCCTATTTTTACTTTTAAAATTTCACAAAGTAATAGAATCTTCTGTCATTATGATGGAATAAAAAAGCCTCGGCAAGTAATAAAAGGGCTATGAAAGAGGTTGCAATGTTGCATATTAGTCACGAGAAATAAGACTGCAAACAGAAACTTCTGAACAGGGTTTTATATAAAACAAAGGATAATATTCAAATATCAAAAGGAGAAGTAGCAGTAAAGGATGGGTGGAGATTAAATGACAATGGAGAGTAATCCATTGCCAGAACCTAAATGAATGATTGTATCTGGAATTAAGCGTCAAAGTTGCCCCATTCAACAAGGGGAGAACCAACACTCTGAGGATAGAAAAGAATGAAAATATTTTTTAAAATGTGTAACTCAAAGCCTGATATAATTAAAGTGGGCAAAGGCCCAGAAGCATATACATTGCATTGAAAATTCTGCAGGCAGCAGATGAAATTACCAACCAAAACGTGCAGTTGGAAACTGGTTATTACACCCAGAGCCAGGATAAGGGAAGAAAAAACAAAAAACAAAAAACAAAGAAAGCAGTTATAAGACCAGTATTTTATAAAAATCCAAAGTCTGAGTGTTAATGGGTGAAACACACCTATCTGGACTGCAAAGAAGCCCCTCTTAGATCACAAAGATGGATTCCTTTGCCTCTGGTCCCTGTAATATTCAATGAAATTGATCCCCTACAAAAGACATATGTAATTCCCTGGCATGGGCCTTCCAAAGGCATTTGAATCCATCATGACTGTAATTACACTATAGAGTCAGTAAACCCAAAATGGATGTGACAGTCCTATCTCACAATAACACACGCAGTTACAGATGGCAGAAACTACAGCTCCTATCAGTTCCTTTAAAATTATAAATATTCTTAATCTTCTAGGAAAGATTCCTTCGATGAGCCACAACAATGGCCAGCAAGCATGACCGGAATGTAGAATAAATGGCACCACTGGAGACACTAGGCTCTCATTATGGTGTGAAAGAATAGAAATCTGCTATTATAATGTCTCTCACACTCACAGGCTATGATCTGGAGTCAAATGAGGCCCAGAGGGGGGAAAGGCAAACAGAGAGGAAAGGAGACTCTCCTGTTATCTCCACTTGCACAGCACTGATGTCAAGGAGAGGGTTTCATTTATAGCAGGAGTCAAAAGGGGGCCTCTGTGGGAGAAGACGAAGACAATTCCATTAACTCATCAGTTATTTGAGCTTCCAGGGATAACAAAACGGGTAGAGCTGTACTTAATCCTCTCTGAGGATAGGGGAGTGATTTCATTCAGTCCTCCTCAACTACAATACAGATGGTTAATATCCTCTAGACCATGACTTTTTTTTGTAGTTGTTAGTTGTGATAACCACATTTGGTGGTGTTGGGGATGAAGTCCAGGGCTGTGCACATGCTACACATGTGCTCTCCCATTTTAGCACATCCCTGAGCCTTGTACCATGATCTTTTTTTTTTCTTTTTATTGGGTCACACCCAGCAATGCACAAGAGTTACTCCTGGCTCTACACTCAGGAATTACTCCTGGCGGTGCTCAGGGGACCATATGGAATGCTGGGAATCGAACCCGGGTTGATCGCATGCAAGGAAAATGCCTTACCTGCTATGCTATTTCTCCAGTCCCTAAACTATGATCTTTAAAGGATAACAAGAATATTTTTTGTATGTTAAAACCATCAAAATAGAGTGATTGTTTTGAAATAATAATGAAGGGGGCAGAGTATAGTATAGCACATAGGGCCCTTGACTTTTACCTAGCTGACCAGGTACAATTCCCAGGACCCCATAAGGTTCCCCAAGCTCTGCCAGGGATGATCCTGAGCACATAACCAGAAGTAAACCCTGAACTTCAACCAACAGCTTCCTCAAAATTCAAATAATAGTCATAATAATGAAACTATTCTGAAGTCCCACACATCATTTCCCAGCTCTTTCTCTTTGTAACTTAGTCACAAGTCATGAAATGTTCAACGGTCACCCTTGTGGGGATGATGTGCTGGTCTCCCCTTCTTGATGGATCACAGAAAGAAAGCTTCTCCCAAACTGAGAGCACCTTCTCCTAAACATCTTCTATGCAGGCAACACCCTTGTACAGAGGGGCAATGCAGAAGGGATTCAGGGGACCAGAGTACTCTGGATTCTGGGGATCATAGTACCAGGGTCCTATATCAAACAGGGACTGTCCTAGCACACACTTCCTTGTAAACTGTCCACTGTTGTATGTGCTTAGCCACTGAAGTAGTCTGCATTTGTTTGCAAGGCAATTAACTACAAAATGAGTGGATAAAGAAACTAATGTGTTTGTTATGTGTCTCTAGTATATATACACAATGGAATACTACACAGCTCTAAGAGAAAATGAAATTCTGCAATTTGCTGCCATGTGGATGGAACTCAAGGGTGTTATACTGAGTGAAGTTAGTCAGAGAGAAAGGAACAAATATAAAAATATCTCTCCCTTTTGTGGAATAGAAAGAAACATCATAGAGGAATTAAAAACAGTGGTAACAGGCACTGAGAGTTTTCCAGGGGTTGAGAAGAGGGGGAATAGGAGAGGAACCCTGGCGACCTTGGAGAAGGGACATTCTCCTGGTGAGTGTGACACTGGAACATTGCCCAAAGCCTCTATTAATGATACTGCTAATCACAGAGTGCTAAGTAAAAATCAGAAGTGGAAAAAAATAGAATAAGCCACAAATAACAAAAAGCAATTCCCATGTTGGCTGACATCCAACATGGCCTCTGGTGAGAAGTGTTAGGAAACTGCCTCTCACCGGGTGATACCTGTTGAGCCCATGAAGAAGGCTCTGTTGGTGACACTTCTCCTCCTGAATCTCACACCCTGAAGTCTGTCCTCTAATGACAGTCACTACACGGGCTCTGACCCAAAGATTTCAAAAGGGATAAAGAGTCACTGGGAGAAGAAGGTGGGTTTGCTTTGAATCAGCAGTTAAAGCATATGGGAAGAGCACTTGGGATTTTGCACAAGAGCATGGCAGCACAACTCAGAGCCATGGGAGGCTGAGAGTCTGAAACGGGCACGGGCACCGGGGGACAAAGCAGCCATAAGTTCCTCCTGCTGTTTCCTGCCACAGGGACACTGGCTACCGGCTCAGAGGCATCTGCCACATGGAGGGAAAAGAATCAACAAAAGAGTGGGAGCCCAATGAAGAACAACAGAGAACCAGGACTGTGGGATGGGGGTGTCACCCTGGCCTGGGAGCATGTTTGCTAGGCCAGTGACATGGATGGGGACATGGCATCACAGACAGGAGTACCGGTAATCGCGGTCACCAGTCACGTGGGAAAGCTGATGCAACGAGAACTGTGGTGTTGCATGAAAGTGAGTGTTTAACTTGGACATTAAAGTAAATGATGGTTGCACTGGAGAGAAAATATATCAGGTAAGGCGCTTGCCTCACATGTGGCTGACCCAGGTTCAGTCCCTGGTATTGCAGGTGGTTCTCTGAGCACTGAAAGGAGTGATCCCAGTGCACAGAACCAGGAGAAAGCCTTCCCTGTACGATAACACTGGTTTATCCTTTCTGCCTTGCCACAGGGAGCTTAGGTTTGTTGGCTTACTCCCATCATAGTGCTCTCATTCCTCTGTGTTTATTTGTAACCTCTTTGTGCTCTGTTAATTTGTAAATATTGCTTTTCTCTTCTCCTTAAGTCATTTGCATAGGTAATTCACAGCAATGTCCTTTTTCTATGGACACAGGAAGACAGTTAATGCTATGCTTTCACAACTTGGGAGTTAATTGACTCTGAATGATATTCACCCGGGGCATCTGTTCTCTCACTTAAGCTTCAGTTGCCTTTAATTCCTAGCACCCCAAAAGCCTCCACAAAACTGCCCCAGCCAAACACCAATTCCTGCTCTCAATTCAAGCCAGACCACCCTCACTGTACCCATCCGGGGCACTGCTGGCCACGTTTAATACTAGTGGAACTGTTTACAATTGCATTTTCTAGACCTCTTCACTGCTTTTGTTGGCTTTCTTGTTTTCCATTTCACTTATAACATACTATACTGTTTACTTATTTATTAGAATTATTGTGGATAAGCTGTCTCTCTCAATTGGCATGTAAGCTTCTCTACCATATCATATATGTTAGGCAGGTGTTTTTTTTGGGGGGGGGGGCACTGTTGTTTTTGTTTCATCTTTTGAAACCATACCAGGCCATGCTCAAGATTTCACTCCTGTCTCTATGCTCAGGGATCACTCCTGAGAGTGAGTGCTTGGGGGAATAATACAGGGTGTCAGGATTGGCTGCGTGCAAGGCTAATGCTTTACCCACCGGAAGATCTCTCTGTCCCTCATATATCTGTTTTGTTCTTCAAAATATTTCACATGCTGAGACAAACACCCTGGCTGATTAAAACAGATCAGGGGATATCTGATGGATGAAAGCATAACACACCATTTCCCCCAATAAATACTTTCCTCTTGTTAGCAGGACCTGTCATATCACTGTAACTCAGTGTAATGAGCAAAATAATGACCCTCACTCCAAAGACGTCCAAGTTCAGATCTCGAAGAACAGGAGAGTATCACTGTATGTGGTCAAAGAGACTTTCCCAATGTTATTAAAGATTTTGAGATGGGGATACACTAAATTAACTAAATGGAACACCATGTAATCACAGGCTCTTACAAGACAGGGTCAGGAGGAACAAAGAAGGAAACATGGCCAGAAGCAGGGTACTGAGGGATGGGCTGGTTGGGGCCTGGTCCAGCCACTGCTGCTGGTCTCCAGATGCCGGAAAAGTCAAGGATGAGTCAAATCTCCTGGCAGGACCATACACAGCTCTGCTAACACCTGTTTTAGCCCAAGGAAAACTATTTGAGATGTCTAACCCTAATACTGGTAATTAAGAATCAACCAAACAAACAAAATTCATGTTGTTTCAAACTATTGCACTATGGTCATTTGTTTCAGTGGTAATAGAAGCTAGTGCATTCAGGGGCCAAACACACAGTAAATGTCAGCTGCACGGTTCTGGAAACTAACAGATAAGTTCTTACTCTTAGTCAACAAAACGATTTCAGTCCCTAAGAACAGCAGAGTGACTTGTGTCATGAGCCCAAAACAGTGATTGCACTTATATTTTCTTAAGTCTTTCTCTCTTCCAAATAATTTTGACTCTGAGATGCTTCTGACAACTATTTCCACGTGAGTATTACATAGAAAGAAAGAAATTTATTTAATAAAAAGTAATTTGGTCCTTACAAACGCCCAATTCTTTGCATTCACAGTTCACCAATGTTTGCTTCAGCAGACTGGTTGGGGTGCATGCAAGGAGTTTTTTTTTTGTGAACATTTCAAATCTTGACCAAGAATCTATTTTTAACACTGACACTTTAGTAGAGAAGTGACAAAATCATTAAGAACACATGTCAGTGAAAATTTAAACATTCTAATTTGTTGGTGAAATCTTTCCGTACTGCATTTAATAAGATGAAGGCCAGAAAGATAGCTCAAGATGCTGGGACACTTGCTTTGAATGCAGGAAGCCTGGGTTTAATTCCTGGCACTATATATCGCCCTGAGTAGCAGTGGGGATGACTCCTGAGCACTGATCCAGGACTATGCCCGGAGCACTGCCAGATGAGTCCCCAAGCCAAAATAAATTTAAAAAGATAAAGAAATGGTTTCTTCATAGCTCTTTGCTTTCTGACACCCTCAGCCTACTGACCATTATTTACTGCCATTATTTTCAAACCAGAAATTAAAAATTGAAGGTTGATTCTTTTCAACTAAATAGTTGATAAATCTGATAAGTAATTTTTATATTAATATCAATGAGTCAGGAAAACAAAATTATAAGGAGAGCAAACATCTTTTCAATGAAATAGGAGAGATATTCTGAAATATTTTAAGCATCCTGAAACAACCAATCCATAATAAGTCAGAATTCTTTGGGTGCAGAGCAACTGTACAGTGTGGATGGTGCCTGCCTTACAAGCAGTCAACCTGTGTTCAACTCCCAGTACCCCATATGCTCACCTGAGCACTGCCAGGAATGATTCCTGAGTGCAGAGCCAGAAGGAGGAAGAAAGGAAGAGAGGGAGGAAGGGAGAAAGGGAGGTAGGGAGGGAGAGAGGAAGGCAGGCAGGCAGGCAGGAAGGTGTTAACTGTAATGCTATTTACAATAGCCAAGAACTGGAAATAAGACCAAAGTCCAACAACAGATTAAAAAGAGCTTTACTAAATTTAAACATGAGGACAACTGAATTCAGAGAGCATTCCCTCACATAGGCGGACTGGCACTGTGCAATCTCCTTGCTATTAAAGTGGGCATTTAATG
The DNA here is from genome assembly GCF_029834395.1 of Sorex fumeus. Classification (NCBI taxonomy): domain Eukaryota; kingdom Metazoa; phylum Chordata; class Mammalia; order Eulipotyphla; family Soricidae; genus Sorex; species Sorex fumeus. The sequence continues at coordinate 45,633,873 of NW_026606059.1, read as the reverse complement.
TCTACCTGACCATCCACATCCAGCCACTGGCTCTCATTCATCAATAGTCTGAGAGAGCTTGGTGCCAAGCCAGGAGTACAAGACCACACATGACTAGGACACACATCTTGGAGGAATATCTTCTAATTCAGTTGTTTAAGACTGTTCAAGAGTGTCATTCCTCTTGACCTATGTTTTCAATAAGTACAAAGATTCTTTGAAGGATGTGACTGGTTTCTGCCCCTGCTAGCACACTCTGCCTGTTTACTCTGGTTATATCGGATGCTTATCTGCCTTATCCCTTGTTGTGCTGTCAAGCTAATGCCTCAGAGCACATCTAAGCTGTATCCTAAACCCTACAACCTCGTGTATCACTGCATTGCCTGGGAGGCTCAATAAATCATGTTGCCAAATAGCAGCAAATCAATCCAGTTCTTAGAAAGAGGACACAAATCACAATCACTAACACCTTCCTGCAATACCCAAAAAGGATTTGGAATGTATGACTGTCTAAGTTGTCTGATACCATTCCATTCCAACTAGACCCTTCCTGAGGTGCCAGGTCTGGTTTATGACACATGATATGATGCAACACAGGAGTTTAAGAAGAAATGTGTAGATCAATTTTCAGTCTGAAATCTACAAAGGTGTTTATCTTAGAAGTATACCTATTTCAACCAACACATAATACCGAGCCAAACTCCTGATCTGCAGTTCAGACAATCTTCTGGACAAGGTAAGTACTGTCAGTGAACAAGAAATCTGGAGTGGAACCAAAATGTATCAATCCCTCAGAGAATATGTCACAGGCACATAGGGGTGACAGATGGGGAGATATCACTGCGGTCCCAACTTCTGATTCATTCCATTTCTAGGTCACAAGGAAGACACCACTCAAAGTTTTCTACAGGAGCTGCTGTTAAGAAATATATTTGATAATGCCAGAAAATTCTTGACTCTTCTGCTAAGTTAACTTACTCATGTTTCTGTCTTGTCGATTTGCAAATAAACTTAGATTCTCTAGCAACTAAGACATCTCTTCTTTTTTCTTATACTTTTTCTCCCCATTTTTTATAATTTTATTTTATTGAATCACCATGAAAGCAATTACAAAGCTTTCGGATCTAAGTCTCGGTCATACAATGAAACACCCGTACCTTCACCAGTGCCCATTCTCTACCCCCAACAACCTCAGTATACCCCCATCCCACACCCTCCCTCTACCTGTGGGGCAGATGATTTCCACATTACTCTCTCTCTATTTTGATCATATTCAATATTTTGACACCAGACCCACCATTATTATTTGAGATTTTACCCCAACACTCAGATCTGCTGATAAAGCTACCATAGACAATTTGTTTTCTATTGCTGGTTATGAATAACATACAATGTTGCGTGGTGGCAGTAGTGGCTGTGTGATTTTGAAATTCCGAAATTTTAACACTTAAATCTGGAGGGATTTCTGCCAAAACCTGCTGGGTTACGAGATTTGTTCCTGAGTCTCTGGGATCATGGCCATTAAGCAGCTTGATCAGGAGCCAGAGAGGCCATTTGTGGGTGATGACTTGGGGTGTTGTTGGGGTGGGGAGGACAGGACCGGCTCCACCCCCATCCCGTGAGGCCCTGCGTGTCTCATCACTGTGGGTCCGAACCTGACTATCCAGTGGCCTAGAGGATAGCGGCCTGGTACGAAATCTATTCCTACCTGGGTTGGCCCAGCACTGGTAACCTACTGCAGGGACCGGATGCAATTCTGCCAAAAGCCGCTGGGTTTCGAGATTTGTTTCTGAGTCTCTGGGATTATGGTCATTAAGCAGTTCAATCAGGCACCAGAGAGGCCATGCCTCCAATTATATAGCTGAGCCGGAGGTGGTTTGTGGGTGTGTCTCCCACATACCTAACTTTTGGCCATTTACTTTCTTGGTAAACTTTGCCCCAAGTTTTTGGGGTCTGGCCAAAGGCACAGCAGCAATTTTGGGGTATCTGGGCGTCTGAAGACATCTCTTCTTGATTGCTGTTCAAACACTAGAGATCCTCCCAAATAATCCTTTATAAAAATGTCCGCAAACCACACTTTTCCCCATCATTCCCCCTGTTCCGGTCTTGCTTTTCCTATAACACTCATTTATCATCTGACATGGTTACCAAATGTTGCTTAATTTGGGCTTTTTCTTTTTCCCACTAGGGAGGTGTCATCTTTTATTTTGTTTGCTTTTGTTTGGGGGTGAAACCTGGCAGTGCTACGGGTTACTCCTGGTTCTACACTCTAGAATCACTCTTGGTGGGCTTGGAGGACTATGTGGGATGCCAGGGAATGGACACCAATTGACCGCATGCAAGCCAAGTGCCTGACTGCTGCACCATAGCTTTGACTGGGAAAGTGTCATCTTGATGGTCAATTTTGCTTCTCTGCTGCATCCCAGCAACAATGCCTGCTAACAGTGGGTTTGACTGAATGAATGACTAAAGAATGGAAAATTTTGTAAAACTCTCATTTCTGCATTTCAACTTTCTCCTTAAGCCTGAACTTCAATTCTAAAATTCTATCCTGATTCTGCCCTGATTCTGCTGATTCTGATGTGTTACTGCTGTTTTTTTTTTTAATTAAGCTAGCCTAGACCTTTTATCAAATGAAGCAGCATTTGAGAGAGACATAAAAGGGGGAAGGGCAGGAACCTTACCTGTTTCACAACAGTCACTGTCCCTGGGGCCATGGCGACAACTGAGGCAACAGCTGTGGCATCATGGGTCTCTGTGCCCAGCTCGATGATCTGCTGGAGGATGTTTACAGCGGTGGGGTCAAGTCGGTCACCTTATAGGGAGCAGGTAAATAAGAGACCCATTAGGGACACGCAAAAGATCAATGACTGCAAAATCTCCTTCCTTTGAGACCACCTGTGGGCAGTACCCTCCTGAAGGGACATGAAGACTCTTGATAAATCATCTGACGACAAAAACCATTTGTCTGACACTTTAGGCTCATAATTACCTCCATTAAGAGTGAGGCAGAACACCAAATAACTATTGTGATGATATTATTTTCATTTCATACACAGGTATTCCCATGATTGAAAAAACAAAGAGATTTATTTAGTGCTATTACCTTAGCCTGAGTTCTATCTCTGAGTAGTCAAGTTACATCTCAAGGAAGTCTGGAAGTATGTATAAAACACATATGTATAATGGTGTATTACAATTTGGTGACATAAAATTATTTCTCAAGACAGAACCCCGAGAAGCACTAGTTTACACTTTGAGCCTTGGAGCTGGTTTCTCCTAAGCACACTCATGATAGGTAGTCGTTGAGATTGTGCCAAATGAATTGCACAAGTTCTCGGCTAAACATTTAGAACTTACCCAACTGTCAAACCAAAGGTCTTTAGAATTACAAACCAATTTAAGCCCAGGGTTCTGTTTTGATCATCTTGAGAGACTGGAACCCATAACATCAGGTCAGCTTCTCAGTGTGCCCTGCCCGCTCTCCCCATCTGCTTGACCATCTGTGACTCTTCTGGACACAGCACTCTGACACTAATCATCATTAATTCACTGAAAAGGAAATTAGTGTCGTATCTCCATGTTAGCATAATATTATGAAGTCTCTGATAGTGTTTGCATCCTCATGGATGGCTTTCTGTGGGCCATATATCATTCAGCAGAAGATCAGACCAGAGAAATTTGTCACATCCTATCTGTATAGGACAGAACAGGGCATGCGGCCATGCAATTATATAAAGCGACTGTATATTTACATTGAGCCCAGCCTATCACAATCCCTGACTCTCTTTCTCACCTTTTCTTTTTCTCCTTGTCTTCTCTAACTTCTCACCCCTGTCCACTCTCCTTCCTCAAGGGCCATGTTTTTCATTCCTCAACCATTTACTCCCTCACTGACTGTTTCAGAGTTCCAAGCTGTCATCGGGAACATAATTCCCAATGGGAATACAGAGATCAAACTGCTTCTCTCCCCCTTCACCTTCGGGAGCTCACATACCACAGGTCATATCTGTAAGTGAATCATTCAGGCATTTAGTCTGTTCCAAATCAGTAGGACCGCTAGAAAAGTACCCCAGAAAGTCAGGCTGGCTTCTGCAGCACAGACTGTGAAAGACAAAGATGACTTTTCTGGGGAAAGACACTATATAGTGGAAGAGTGCAGACCAGGTCCTGGCAAGCCCAGGGTGCAGGATGAGCAAGTGTGAGGTATGGCCCTTGAAGATAATAATCAGAGGAGGCCAGAGGTACATGGTAGGGTACTCAGGATCCAAAGAAGATTGACTAAGAAAATGATGGTTGGAGGGAGGGGAGATGTGTACTGAAAGCAGATAAAAGACCAAATATGATGGCCTCTCAGTATCTGTACTACAAACCATAATGCCAAAAGTAGAGAGTGAGTATGGGGGAAATTGTCTGCCAGGGAGGCAGGGGGAGGGTGGGAAAAGGGAGGTATCCTGGGGAGATTGGTGGTGGGAAATGTGTACTGGTGGAGGGATGGGTATTTGATCACTGTATGATTGTAACTCAAACATGAAAGCTTATAACTCTATCTCATGGTGATTCAATAAAAAAAAAAAACACTATCACTGTATCACTCTCATCCCGTTCTTCATCGATTTGCTCGAGTGAGCACCAGTAATATCTCTATTCGTTCCAGCCCTGAGATTTTAGCAGCCTATCCTTACTCGTCCTTCCCAATGCTGCCATACTGGAGGCTCTTTCAGGGTCAGGGGAATAAGACCCGTTATTGTTACTGTTTCTGTTTTTGGCCGGAGCGATAGCACAGCGGTAGGGCGTTCGCCTTACAAGCGGCCAGCATGGCCGACCCGAGTTCGATTCCTCCGCCCCTCTCGGAGAGCCCGGCAAGCTACCGAGAGTATTCGATATGCCAGACACAGTAACAACAAAGTCTCCAATGGAGACGTTACTGGGCCCGCTCGAGCAAATCGACGATCAACGGGAGGGCCTTTACCTTTACCTTTACCTCTGTTTTTGGCATATAGAATACACCATGGGGAGCTTGCCAGGCTCTGCCATGCAGGTGGAATACTCTCGGTAGCTTGCCGGGCTCTCTGGGAGGGATGGAGAATGTATATAAGAGAATACAAGCAAGTATGTTAAAACCAAAAATAAATAAATAAATAATAAAAATAAAAAAAATAAATAAGCACTATTAGCACTGTCCTCCCATTGTTCATTGATTTGTTCGAGCGGGCCCAGTAATGTCTCCATTGTGAGATTTGTTGTTACTGTGCTTGGCATATCGAATACATCACAAGGAGCTTGCCAGTCTTTGCTGTGCAGGCAAGATACTCTCGGCAGCTTCCCGGGCTCTCTGAGAGGAGTAGAGAAATAGAACCTCGGTCAGCCAGGTAGGCCATGTGCAAGGCAAATGCCCTACCACAAATAAAAAAAAAAAAAAAAAAAAAAAGAAGGTCGTCCTGGCTTGCCATACTGCAGCGTCTGAGTCATGTAAAAGAGGAGGAAGGAGACCTTTGGGAGCACTTAGGAATGAGAATGTGAGGGAATGGGCAGTGAGAAGGATGGAGACAGGTTGGCTGTATTGGCAGTGCCTTGCAAGCATTGATCTATTGAATGAAAAGGAAGGAAACATGGACTCAGACAGGGCTGAGTTCTGGAAATCTCTCGCATCAGGTCCTGTATGATCCCTCTGCACACACACCTGCCATTCCGGGGGACTAGAAAGCAGAGGGCCTGGCCTTTAATTCCTCCTGGCTCAGCCGGCAGTGAGCACAGGGCTGGCTCAACTTCCTGAAGTGTCGGGCCTGAAGACACTTCTGTGAAGCTTTCCTACAACTTGAGACTTAGGGACTGAAGAAAGGAAATGGTGGTTTCCTACCTCCCCACTCCTTCCACCAGCTGACTTCATCACTGACTTTCAGCCTGAAGGAAAATGTTTCCATGCGGAACGCCCGATTGGCACTAGGCTAGCTCTGCTCACTTCCTTCTCCTCCCTCCACTCCCCCTCTTCTCCTCCGCCCAGTTCGCCTCTCCCTCTCTCCTCTCCCTTTCCTCCTCTTCCTCTCTTTCTTTTCCCTCTCCATCTCCTTTTCCTCTTCCTCCTCCTCCTCCTCCTCTTCTTTTCAAAACTAATCTGACATTTTAGGTCTAAGCAACACTATAAAAGGTAAGGTTCGTGCCTTCACACTGCCAATCCTGGTTTGATCCCTGGCCTTGCCTATAGCTCCCCAGTCACCAAAAGGAGTCATCCCTGAGCATAGAGTCAGATGTGGTTCTGAGGATCTCTGCATCTGATGTCAAAACCCAAAACCCAACTGCCCCCCACAGAAAAAAAATCCTAAACTAACAGTGGAAAGTAGTAAACATGACATAAAACCTTGGCTTGGAGCTTTCCAAAAGAAGAAGTAGGTAACCCTGGGCTCTTCGGGAGAACTCTGGCAAGGCCAGAAGCTATGCACCCGAGTCAGGTGTTTGACCTCTACCAGCTCACCCCACCACCCACTGAATTGCTGGCCTGGCCTCTGTGGCCCTCGAATGAACCCCAATATTAGAAGACCAAGAAGGAACATGGAATGAGGGTGGCACCCCCAAAGAGAAATTGTCTGGCCTAGACACTAGGGCCAGTTACAATGTGCAAAGCTGATAATGTTCGACCACCATTTACTGTGAATCAACTTCCTGCCTCTGTGAAGTGAGAGTGAACAAATCTGCATCCTCCACAGACTACTCTGAGGGGTCATGAGTTAATGGTGGAGCTATGTGGCACTGGCACCTCATTATGAAGTGCTACCCTAGTTCTCTGAGCCCAACAATGGACATAGCCTGAAGTCAGAACCCTGAGACCCTGGTTAAAAGAGAAAAAAAAGTAAATCAGCTGACAGAACCATTCATTCACAAGTCTAAACACTCAGCAGATCGACTCAAGACCAGTTCTGAGGAAGCAGAGGGTGAAAGGGCAGCCCCTCACCACTCTCCGAGGTGTATCTCAAGTCCTGGAGTGCGGCCACAGCTGCCTGCGTCCCTTGAACATCCTCTTCGGCTTCTGTGATGTGCAGATACTGGGTGGAGGGCTCCTCAGAAGTTTCTGTTGCTGGCTAAATAGACATAGAACACCATTTATGACCTAGAAGATCTATCCCCAAGAAGCTCCAGATAAATTACTAAGATGCAACCAAAGCATACAAGGAACATGCTGTAATAGCTCTTTCCCTGGCATTCCAGAGAAACCAACTGTTCCAATAAAGGCATCCCTCCCCAAAAGAACATCCCCTTGCAAGTATCAAGACCTTTGAAAGTCAGGTCTGGTGGAAAGCTACCTGCTATACAAGCCTGCCTCAGGGAATGAAGTATGCAGTTCATAATTAGGGATTACACACCCTCACAGATTCTTCTGTGTGCTCTTCTTGGCCCTTTTATCTGTCTCCCCATGTTAGGAGACCTGTCTCCAATTTTCCCCATTACTGGGGCCTCTTGCCCTGCAGCTGACAGAGGAAGGGTGCAGCAGTGGGCATAGAGGAAGGAAGGAAAAGGAGGGCCATCACATTCATAGGTAAGACATCTTTGCTATTCATGTGATTCTTTTTATATAACAAGCATGAAAGTAGAACCGATTTAGAAAACGCACATCTCTGTCAAATCAGGATGAATGTGGAATAAAAGCGACCAGAGCATCATTCACAGGCACTTCCTTCTTCAGACAGAGAAGGGATGCAACTTGACATTATAAATAACTATCCCCTTCTTGGGGAGATATATATATATACACACACTTTGAAAATAGTGCCTTCCAGAGACTGCAGAGATATTATAGCAGGTAGGTCATTCACCTGCCTTGTATGAGGTTGACCCAGGTTCATCCCCAACACCCCATATGGCTCTCTGAGCTTATCAGAAGTGATCCCTGAGCACAGAGTCAGGAGTAAGCTCTGAGGATCATTGGGTATGACCCCCTACCACAAACCAAAACCAAAACAAAATTAAAAAATCATGTCCTTCGGGGAAGAATGGGAGGAGGAGTTAAATTATCAGGCAAGCATGAATTTCATGAGTAAAGAGCAAAATGGAGGGTTTTACACCAAAATATATAGAAGTCAAAGTTCTGAGGTGCTTTCAGTACCTGACAGGTTCAGAAAGCATGTGATTGTTCTATTAGAGACAAAAGGCCAAGTTCACTTAGCTATTTCTAGACTGATGTATAGTAGATAACCAATAAGTGTTTCATGAATAAGTAAACAAAAAGGATCATTATTTCTTTTTAAATACCAATAAGTACTGTGTGTTGACCAACATAGATCATATCTAACGACTGTCTTAGTCTTGAAAGAATGGAATACATATAGAACGTATGAATAGAAATGAAATGTGAGTGAGGTCAATACACTCACAAGAAAGTCCAAATTCAACCCAGAGTCAGAATTCACATGCATGGCCCTAGCACTCAGGACCCCTCGACAAGAGATATGATTTGAAAAACACTTCCAAGTTCCCTAAGCAGCAAACATGGTCCTCTGAGGGACAGTGCTCTGTGCCCAGTGTCTGGGCTTTCCTGGTTGGTCCTTTGTGTTTGGAAATGTCAAGATCAATGCCAGACTTTAAAAACTCACTTCCCACTTGGAGTCTCCTTCATTTTCCACCAACTTCAGGCCATGCTTGTTTTTCAAGTGTCTGTTAAACTCCCACTTGGTGCCATATACAAAGCTGCAAACGGGACACTTCAAACCACCTGCAAGCAGAGACAGAAAAGAGTCTTCAAGGTGAATGAAAGGAAAACAGTTCTGCCTTCTATCCAAATGCCTCCAAGCTAAGGAATACATTGTTTTATCTCTTCTATTTTCCCTCAATCCAAACTTATAACACATTATGTGTTTCAGAGCAGAGAATTTAAAACAATGTAATTTTTAAAAACATAAATTAATGGCATTCACAGTGAGTCTAATATATACACTTAAAATTTTAGGTAGCAGAGAGAAAATAAGGTGGCTTGAAATATTTAGGGTTAAGTCCTTCTCTCTCTTGAAAAATAACAATTTAGAAAATAAAAACAACCGATGAATAATGGCTGCTTTTCTCAATGTCTTTTGTCCCCAAACATAAAGACAATTCAGAATCTCAGTCTCCTTCACACTGGAAGCGAAGTGTCTGATATAAATTTCCATGCGAATTTTCCAGTAAAGGGCAAATGAGAAAGTTGGTCCCAACCCGAAATGTCACTAGACGGTGAACTCATTAAATTCTGCTTATGTTTTGGGAAGTTGTCTGAATGCTTTAATTAAAAAAAAAAAAACAATAAAAATTTTTGAAGGCAAGAACACTAAATTCTGGTTAGAGAAAAAAACAAACTTGATTCACACCAAGGATTATCTTTCTAAAATTACATCATGGCCAGTTACTAGAGAAGTAACTCAACAAAAATCACCTGAAAATAGCAGTCCTTTCAGAAATGAAGTCGGGCCTCAAGAGGTTAATCATTGTCCTAGTTTCAGATTCCCAGAATAGACTAGAACATAATCTAACTAAGCTGGCACTGAGGGTCTCTACTCTGTGCTGAGCTGGGGGCTCAGATAGCAACATCAGGTCACTGTCGTTCTCCACCATTGTATACTCTCTACCAGGACAAAGAATGGGCTTAAAACTATATACATTCACAATCCAGAGAGCTACTACAGGTGTTAAAGCACTTACCATGTATGTAGCTGACCACAGCTCAATCCCTGGCACCACATATGGCCCCCTTCTCTGGGCTCCATCACTGCCAGGGGTCACTCCAGAACACTGCCAGGTGTTCATTCATCCACATCTCGCCCAGAGATAAAAGCTCTCCAATAGTTTTCCATAACACCAAAATAAGTTCCAACTCCTTTGGATTCCCCAATCCTCTCCAAATGAGTGACCTGATGACAACCTCATCATCTTATCCCCTCCCCCCTTCTCTAATCTCTCCTTTTGCTTTTTGCAGTGATGCAACTCCACCCCCTCTCTGGACACTGGCTGTTGGGGTGTTTGCATATCTGTTGGGTGTCGCTGTGCGACCCTCTCTGCACTGCTAAGACCTCCCAGTGCCAGATATTTATCTCCTGCTCACTGGAACATGGAACGAGTAGAGGAAACAGTCCCGAGGACAGTGCTGCCAACTAATCAAAGAATCACCAGACAAGTCTCTCAGGGAAGCTACACACAATGTAAGCATCTCCCAGATGTCACTATGATGTACTGGATCTCCTGAATCAATTCCACGTCGGTGAAATACTAAAGGTACTGTCCTGTAATTGGACTTTCTTGTCTGCAAGCTGAGGTGGATAATTCCCCAAACAGTCCTGAACAGAAAGGCAGGTCAACCCAGACAGCTGCCAGCACATCCCTGGCTCCTTTGCTGCTGCCTTTCCACCACTCCCAAGAGACTCAGCACGTATGGGAGAGACAGGGCCAGAGTCAGCAGAAAGAACAGCAACAGACACCTACTTCTAAACTCATAAAATATACTAAAACAAAGACAGCAAAAAGAAATGGCTATTTTCTGAAACTCAAACACACTGCACTCTTTGTTCAGGCAAGACCAATTCATTGCCTATGCTTTCTTGCCCAGAGTATAGTTAAACTTAGGCTACAGCCTCCTTTGTTATCAGTCACAGCTGATATAAGCACATTTAAAATGATGTATTTTCCTATAACCATCTTTCACAATCCTTCAAGTTGTGAGGACCCCTGCTTTTCTCTTGCTAAAACTGATGCTGCTTCTTCCATAAAAACCTTAATATAAGGCAATGAACATATGCAAGCTACTGAAGGTTGAACTTTGGCATTTTAATGGAAACAAAACTTCCTTCGGTGGGATTCTTCTAAAGGAGAAAAATATCCTGACACTGTTTAAATTAAAATTATTACCATAATGCCCCCTCCCACATTAAATGAAATTTCAACCTTTGCCATAGTGACTCTAATTAAAGAACAACAAACAGAAATATGCAATCTAAACTGAACTGCATCAATTAATGGACATCAAGGCTGGAAGAAATTAATTTCTATTTCAGTTCATTAAATTCTTTGGCTATGCACAGTAAAGGTCATGGGAAGACTGGATGAATTGACTTGCAGCTCTGATATTAAGTGCACACCATAAAAAAAAAAACCTGCAAACCAACAAATCACAATTTTCTCATAATGATGAACCAAGCAAAAGAATAGAACTTCAGGAGCAATTTTAAAAATCGATCATGGCATCCTGTGCACTTTTTGGAATGCAATACATTCTGGAGACGTTTCAGGCATTAAAATATTTGCACTACTTTGTGGTAGCTGACATTATTGAAAATTCAATTTCATTTTCAATAATATAACTCCTGGAATGGCCTGGAACACACGGTGCACATTTACTCACATGACCAAGAGCAACTTCCTTTTTACTCTCAGTTTTTAATCTTTTACCTAATAGCAAAAAAAAAAAAAAAAAAAAAAAAGTTTAGCTTCTGAATGCAGACACTTGCAAAAAGAAGAATAATAGAACCTCAGATGTAACTATGTAACCTAATGTGGCAAACGGCTATGGACTACGAGTTTAAGTATTTGAGGGAATATTCTGGATTATTCAGGTATGTCTAACTTGGTCACAAAGGTCCATCTAAGGAAAAGACAGTAAAGACGACCACCATAATGTGGCAAGGAAAATTCTACTGCTGTTTTCTTATTTTAAAAGATGGAATAGGAAATCACCCACAGCTGCCGCCCTTTTGACTCACACACAGGCCCTGCTCTATTGATTCCTGACCGAATCTCCCAGGAGATGCACGCCAATCAGCTAAGATGTATGGAATCACTGATACCCACAATTACAAACTCCAAGGAGCCTTCAGGAGCCGGGCAGGCCAAACACCCGCCCAGGTGAAGCTCTGACAGCCATTCCATACCCCACCACTGCAGCCGTGCTCAGGACTCAGCTTCAGCCACCGCTTAACGAATATTCTCTGTAGAGGCGCCAATCTGCGAATAACGCTAGGTACCTGGGTGCCCAGGCTAAAAACTCTGGTGTTTTTTGGAGCTGGGGTGGGCAGCCTCCCATGCAACCCTACATACTTCCGGGTGCCCTGGCAGCCGTGCCCCTCCCACAACTGCCACCTTGCCATTAGCACAGACCATACATTCTAAGGTCTCTCGACCTCGTGGCCCTGCATGATGCCTCCTATGACACAAACAATAAATTCCTGGACAAGGACTTAACACCCTGTGATGCAATATAACAATTTTCACATACATTAATTTTTTATATATTGATTTTAATATTGGAGCTTTGTTATATAGTCAATATTAATTCCAGGATTGTATCAACAGCTGTGGGTTATTTTTAAATTCAAATGTTTTTTAAAAATTAAAAAAAATTTTAAATATGGAAGAAGGAGCTCAAGTCAAGAAAAGTGACCAGCTTCTAGAAGCTGAAAAATACAAGAGACCATATTCTTTCCCCATAACCTTTGAAAAGGAAAACAGAATGTTGACTTCAGCCTAAAGCTCATCTTGGACTTGTGATCTTCAGAACTATAAGATAATAAATGTGTGTTGTTTTGAATCACCACCAAGCTTTTGGTTATTGATTTCAGTAGTCAATAGGAAACTAATACAGGCACTCAGGACAATTGTAACAAAGTCATTTCTTGTTTCTCAAAGAAAAATGGCTACAGAGCAATTTGATTTTACAATAGAGTGAAATATAGAATTGGATTTTGTTCGCATTCTTGTTTTCTATTATCTCAATATAGTGCCTGTCCTAGGGTCTCCAGTAAGAACTCACACGGAAATACATTAAGGGCAGAAACCAAATGAGAGTCAATTTTATGCCAGCACCACGATAGAGGGTTCCTGACAACACAGCATAATTTTAGATCATTTCTGGACATGGCAAGCACAGATGCCTAAATTTCATCTCCAACTTCAGTGCATTTTCCATGAGACACCTCAAGAAAGAGAGAACGGGAGGGTAAATACAGCAGATAGAAAACAAAGTGCACTTTATTATTAGTCTGAATGGTAAGTTCAGTGAGGAATATTTGGTAAAAGGAGATGACACCAAGGTCTCCCCCATCACTACTAATCCCCCACATATTCCTCCGAAATCCTGCGACCTGAGATCCTCTACAGAACCAAAGAAAAGCACTGGAAAGAGCCCTGAGAGTCCATCTCTGGTCAAAATAGCAGCAGATTCTGGGGCCAAAAAAATAAGACAAAGTAAACAGCAACATTTGTGACCTTCCAATTCATTATCACGTGACCGCCAGCAGTGGTAAACTAGCCAGCATACTACAATAGGACCATGTATCTTCCTTCCTTCTCTGCAAATACGTAACTTAAGACAAACTTGGGGGTAACATGCTCTTCAGGATGGGTTTGGGGGCCTATGGCCTGCGTGGGTCATTGTTCTTAGTGCATTTCCCCACTTTGAAACAGGAATGATGGGGCTGGGCAGTTAATTCAGAGAGCTACAGCACATGGGTCACGTGTTTTACATGCAGGAGGCCCTGGTTTAATCCCCAATATTAACTCTATCCCACCCCTCACTCTAGAGCACCATGTTGGGAGTAGCTCCCAACTACTATTGCTGTGGTCCTCAAACAAACAAAACATATACAAACCACCACAACAATGAAAAGAAAAATGATGATGCTAATTGAGCTCACTCAGTCACTTATGAGTTTTTTACATAAGATGTAAACAGAATCACATGATGGCAAGCTTCGACCAATATAGATGTTTTCCAAAAAAAAAAAAAAACAAAATTAAAATGTACAACATGAAATTAATGAATTTTGGATTGCCTATAAGTCCCTAGGTACTGAACTATATACTGTTTTCCCTGAATTGGGTTATCAACTAAGAAATGAACTCACCCCGAAGACACACGCACACACACACACACACACACACACACACACACACACACACGTATGTATGTGTGTATTGTGTATATAAATATGTGTCACTGTCACTGTCCTCCTGTTGTTCATTGATTTGCTCAAGCGGGCCCAGTAACATCTCCATTGTAACAACTGTTACTGTTTTGGGCATATCAAATATGTCATGTGTAGCTTGCCAGGCTTTGCCGCGCGGGCAAGATACTCTCGGGAGCTTGCTGGGCTTTCCGAGAGGGGAGGAGGAATTGAACTGGGGTTGGCCATGTTGACCACTTGCAAGGCAAACGCCCTACCCACTGTACTATTGCTCCAGCCCATAAACACATATATGTATATGTGTGTATTGTGTATATAAATATGTGCACACACGTTTATGTGTACACACATATGTGTATAATATGTAAAATATATGGATTATAGTTCAAAGCAAAATTTTAGCAGATGCTAAATACCAGATCTCTTCTTGACCTTTCTCTTATTTCAATTATCTGCCCCCACATGTCCTTCTCAAAAACAGAGAAATGTGTGTGTGTGGGAAAGGAGGGTTGGTACAGGCATATGCAGGTGATTCTTCTCCTGTGAGTAGAGTATGAGTACAATGGATGTATGAGTAGAATGGATGGCACTAGAAGGAACCTAGACCCAGGAAATGGAGCCTAGGAGAGTTTTCTGATTTTTACCAAATTGAAGCAGTGATGACAGCAATGCAACAATCTTCCTTCCCACCCTACATCAGAGCCTTGGTCAACATCATATCCCAGCACCTTGGTCAACACTATGGCCCTATCTATGCCAACCACAATGCTGGGAACACAAGGAGCTCAAGAGATACATGCTGAGGAGGGAACATATCTGGGAATAAACATGACGGTGCATCTGAATATTTATCAAGCACTTAGTATATAACAGGGACAATTTTGGATTTTAGAGAACAGACTGAACTTTTGCAACTAATATTAGACAGGTAATGGCCTCTCTTCTTTGAGGATATGTAAACTGATATCTACAGTTTAGGTAACAGACCAGGAGACAATTCAGAGGTTAGGGTACATGTGGTGCTAGTAATTACACCCAGGTCTGGGTGCACCCAGGACTACAAGGCCTAAGCAGCATCAAATCCCTGGGTCCCTGAATTGACACTCTCAGCTGAGTTGGCTGAGAATCACCAGTGTAAACACTGAGATATCCTGAGTGTCAACTGCCTTGCCCCCCCCCCCCCCCGCCTCCGCCTCACAACAAAGAAAGAAAGAAAGAAAGAAAGAAAGAAAGAAAGAAAGAAAGAAAAATTACTGAGCAGAGGAGTTCTGATTCACACAATTGAGCTGTGGGGATGGGGCAAGTGAGCGAGAAGGCCATCAGGGTCTTTGGGAGAGAGATGTGTATACACTGGTGATGAATTATGTGCATGAGAAACCATTATTAATAGTGGTGTAGTCATAGAATCACAATCAATAAAAAAAACAATTAAAAATTAAAAAAAAAAAACAGAAAACAGAAAGAAGGCCAAGAGCTGCAATGATCAGAGATGCCACCTCCAGGCCCTTCTGACTCCCAGTCCTGTGCTTTAAAAGAATGCCTTGAGCTCATGCAAAATGACCAGACCCTTGATTCCCTTCTTTATCCTGTCATGAGCTCCAGAAGGGAGCTTAGTTAACTCAAGAATCTTGGCACCAAATGATCTTATGCCTCACACCTAGCACTTCTCACACCCTGCAATTTAGTGAGCCTAGCATAATTTAGAAGAATTCTAAAGTTAAAATGGGGAAGGCTCATTGATACAATATGCCACAAAAAAAAATGTGTGTTTATTTATGTAAGAAAATTACTCAAATTCATATTAGTTAATGAAGGAAAAAGTAACAGATTGGAAGCAATAAACAAGAGATTGTCCAATCTGTCTTCAAAAACACCAGAAGTATATAAAATATAAACAGTAGATAAAACACATAGCATTCAGTACACATCTCATGTCTAACTGTCCCAAAGAACCAGGGTTCCGAGGGGACATGATACTGTGCCTGCTGGACCAAAGAAGTACCGAAACTCAACAGCCACTGTAGTGCGACTCTTTTCACCTACATTCGCATTCACATCATGCTGGCAGCCTGATATTGGCCACAGCGGAAATACTGATACCAAAGAAATTGGAAAATTCTACCAGTTGGTATTCTCTGGTTAATTTTTTATAGAGAACTATGTGGTTATGTGGAAGAAAAACACCTGCACAGCTCTCACTCTAAGAAGTTTCTGGAACATACTGAAAATAACACAACACTAGAAAAATAACAAGGTCCCTTCCCCTGAAGTAATGTACAAGGATCGAAATGTACTGATTGGGGAATATCTTGGCCTTCTTCAGCCTATTTACTGACCTCCTCTACGGTCAAATACTCTGACATGCTCCCCAAATTCCTGAGCTCAGTGAGTGGCAGAATTTTGTTTTGGAATATATATCTTTCCCTGTGTCATAAAGGGTAAGAATCTTTAAACATGGAACCAATGCACTTGGTTTTTAGGTGACTGTCGCACCATTTTGAGAAAAGCATTCAATTTTTAATTTATGTTATTATTTAACACACATTTACTTCATATCAAAATAAGAAACTATAAAGTCCTATAAAGAGTTTTTAAAATTTTGCTTTTGTTGTCTGAGCTTGGAAGTGGATCAAAGAATTTGAGGTGTCCCTCCCCGCCCCGCTTGTTTGTTTATTGTAAAATGAGTAGAAAAGGAAAATAAAACCAACTGGAGATGGGGAGAATTGCTTGAAATCAATTTGAAAAAGAAAAATTAAAATTTCAGTGGGGTCAAATGATTCAGAATTTGCCATAACAACAATTTAATCTAGCCTTACTTTCTCGGTTCTTTCTCTTTTCCTTTTCCAGACATGGAAGTTCTGTGAGCTTTGTACTTCTGAAAATTCTAAACTGATTCATAATCAACCACATATCTGATTTCAGGACTATCAGTTGGAACCTAAATAATATCTAAGAGCTAAGATATTTAGTTGACCCCTTCTATGTGGAAAACAATTATATGATGTATAGTGCAATAATGTAAAATACATATATATGAAATACATCTGATGTATATACCTGAGAAAATAAGATGAAAAATTACCTTGCAAAGATTAAAAATAAAACCCATACCCTACCAAGGAATGTCAATTGATTAGTCTTTTAGAAATTTAAGTGAAAACTCAGGACATGAAACAGTACAACCTCAGCATATTTTTTTTGCAAAGCAACGATGAAAGTTTGAAAGCACAGAACAATGATAGTATCATCAATCAGATCCCTATGCCTATTCCAACAGCCATAGTAAATGTCTATTTTATACCAATCTGACCCAAGAGTGTAAAGAATGTTAAAATGAATCTCTAGCCCACTACTCCAGTTATTTACTGTGATTCAAAGACAATCCATTCTCTACCTGTGGTTCCTGGACAGAGGGGCATCAAAAATAATGCAGTGACCCTAAAGGTCTTGGATATTTTTTCAGGAAAAAAAAAAAGAATGTTTTCTTTTGGGGGGGCACCCCCAGCAGCACTCAGGGCTTGCTCCTGTCTGAGCTCAGGAACCACTCCTGATAGTGATTGGGAGACCATATGCAATGCTGGTAATCAAATCTGGAACAAATACATGTTAGGCTGTTGGGAGAAAAGCCCCTTTTGGTCTGCTCTGAAGTGCCCTATTAAGCCTTGGGCTCTGCCTTGGAGGATGTTCCCAGAGCATTCAGAACCTATTATAATGTATATTTACGATCACAGGTCAATACAGCCATGGGACAGGACCCTGGGACAGGATGTGTCCCGCAGATGTGCGGTGACAGCCTATCCATTATGATCAAAGGAGGAATATAACCCTATCTATAGAACTACAACGAAACAATGTAACCCTATCTGTAGAACTGAGATGAAACGTGTATTTGTTCTAACCACTGTAACTACATGACTAACTGCAAATATTCAAGCCTATATAAACCTTGCTGTTTGCTCAATAAATCGGAACCGCTTGACGGGACGCCCACCATGCTCGTGTGCTCATTTCTCATTTCTCAGCTGGTGTGCAGGAGGTGGCATAGGACTGTTCTTTTCCCTCGGACCCCTCTCTCTGCAGAAGGGAAGCTCGGCCTTGTCCTCAGGACTCTGAATGGCGGCCCCTTGCTGGACAAGGGAGCATGCTGAACAGAGCCCAGGAGAAGACCCCCAACGTAAGGCCAGTGCCTTACCTGCATACAATCTCTCCAGCAGCCCCTGCTCCCAGTTATTTTTAATGGAATGAGAGGAAAGTTAGAGAACATCAGACATTTAAGTTTGTTATCATTTCATGTGATCCATCATTACAAAGCATGGCTACTATGAACTTCATTCTTAGAAGTTGGGAAATGTGCCCAAATGGAACTATAAATGGCCCCAAAGAGAACACAATTTGAGCCCTTCTTCCACCACAAATGGTGCCTCCATACCATATTATCCTGCTCCCCAGTTCCAAAAACACTGGCATTAAAAAAAACTCAATGCACATGCTCCCTGTTACCTTAGATGGATGGCTTTACAATTATCTTGAGTTTTTTATGATGTTTATCTATTCCCGTGCATCAGCCCTGCCAAGAATACAGTCAATTCACTTGTTTTACATTACGCCGTATTTCTTGGTGTTTAGAGCAAGAGGAGCTTCACATTGAATTGGAAAATGCTGAGCATACCCAGCTGCAGAGAATTTACAGCCCCACGTCTCGGTTTGCTGGGGGCAAAGATTTCTAAAACTGTCTTGAGCTTCAGAGAGTCACAGGACTCAGGAAGAAGTAGCAACTGGCATACTGTAGGGTGCAATCATTTTCCAGTTAAACCGAAGTACAGATATAAATATAACAGTATTTCTGGGTATGATAACAGCACGTGAACGGAACATTCTCACGTGGGAATATCTCATTATTTATTGAAAAAATAAGCAAAGACTCCCTACCCAACTGTTCAATATTAGAGGTTTTCATCTATTCTCATATTCTCATAGTTTAAATGTTCTAAATGACTTTCCTTTTGCAGGGCAAATAAAAAACTGAAGTGCTTAAGAAACTTTAGATAATTTAAAGAAATCATATTTAAGTATGTTTAACATAGCATTATTTATAATTGCAATAAACGAAAAGTCTAAAAGCCCACATGTTCAATAGCAAGAGCATGTTAGCATGGGTACTTTGACTTGATGCCAAATTCCAAAAATAAGCACCAACATATTGCAATTAGGATGTCAGGATACTGAAGGAAAGGAAAAAGCTCAAATTGATTAATGTTTGGTAAAAAAAACATGAATTTTTCACAGTGCCAAATGCATGGACAAAAGATAAAAGGCAAAACTCACATGTCTGAAGGGAATGGGAAGGGAAGAGGGTGAAAAAAAAAAAACACCTCTTTCATTTTATATTTCCATTGTTTGTTCTACTATTATCCTGGCAACAGGTAATGCTCAAAAAGTAAGGAGGAGAAGGATGAGGACTATATCAACAGAGAACAATCACCAAACCTAAATGTGCTTGGGTTAGGCTGAATCATGAGAAGGAATTGGCTGCTGTCAAGAAGGACTCAGAAGGAATCAGGGACATGGGGGGGCGGGGGGGGTAGGTTACCCACCTTGCTGGATGAGTGTGTCTGCTGCCAGCTCCCCGGTGCCCACGTTGGTGTACTCCTCGTTGGGGTGCTTCCTGTTGTAATGCCGCTTCAGAGAGCCAGACATGTTGCAGGAGTAATGGCAATGGGCACAGCGGAATGGCTGCGGAGACAAGGGGGAGGAGTTACACAAGTGTCCTCTAGAGCAGTGACACAGACATGAGTTCTAATCCACCACTGTCCACCATTAGGACAAAACTATTTCTGACTCCTACCTGGGCAAGACAAGGCACTTCAGGAAAAGGACACAAGTGGGTCATACAACCCTTGTGTGCCACCTTGCATATGCTTAGGAGACTCAGAGTGGTAAGGGAAGAAGGGGTGCTTGTTAAAAGAGTTCTTTCTTTCTTTCTTTCTTTCTTTCTTTCTTTCTTTCTTTCTTTCTTTCTTTTTCTTTCTTTCTCCCTCTCTTTCTCTTTTGCTTTTTGGGTCACACCTGATGATGCACGGAGGTTACTCCCGGCTCTTCACTCAGGAATTACTCCTCGCGGTGCTCGGGGGACCATATGGGATGCTGGGAATTGAACCCGCGTCATCTGCGAGCAAGGCTGTGCTATCGCCCCTTGCTAAGACTTCTTGAAGAGCCCAGTAAAACCCGGCCATTAGTCAGATGATGGGTATATATCTGGATCACTGTCATTCCCCCAGCTCCACATCAAAGTGCCCTTTTGAACCACGTGTTGCCTGACTTTATAGCACAGAGCTACGGAAATCCCAGCTTTGTCAGTGAAACATGTCTGTGATACATTCAGTTTTGTGGCATGGCAGGAAGAGCATGGAGCAGCCTGAAAGAAAAACAAGGCTCAGAAAGCACAAGAGATTCCAACTGGACAAGTTCAATATGATGAGGAATTAATGAATGAACCACAGTGCTGACCAGCATGGGAATATCGACAAGTGGTAAAACTCCTAGCACCAAACTTTGCATCAGTGAAACAGACGACACCACAACCTGCGAGTTTACTGTGAAAATTCAATCATATAACAAAGCGATCTCAAAGATGCCACAAGGATTTTTTTAACTACAATTTTACAAAACTCTTATGTCTGTGGTAGCTTATACATGGTATCTAGAAATATCTCAGGACCCTCTTGAATCAACAGTCCCATTACTAGAAGTGTCAAGCCAGGAGCAGTAGGTCTCTGAAGGTGAATGAATCAACCAGGAGGGAAAATGTCTTCTTTTCTTTGAGATAGGTGGGGGACTGGGCCACATCTGGCAGTGCTTAGGGCTTATTCCTTGCTCAGGGGTCCATGGGGCCATATGTGGTGCCAGGGATTGAACTGGGGTCGTCTATATGTAAAGCAAATTCCTGTGTTCTGGTACCATCTCCCCAGTCCCTCTTCTTTGATGTTTCCTCCAACCTATTTTGGACAGGTGTGCTGAAGTATTTCCATTGAGGGAAAGAGAAATGAAGGGAAAGATAAGGAAGAAAATGAGAAGAAGCCCCATCTTCCCGTGTCCTTGTTAAAGTCACTCCTCACTCCTTTTCCTTCAGTCCCACCCACCCACTCACCCTTGAAAGAGCGCCCCCCCCATTCTATCTGTGCTTCCCTTCCCCAGGTCCATGAGACTTCCCAGCAAACAGCTCCAGCAGTCCAGCCCACGATCTTTCATCAGACTTTGTGCCTTTTCCCAACCATCTCTTTCAGCTGGCTGCTAACTCCCATATGACATTTGTGACATGGCAACACTGCAGAAGGTTCTCCTTCTCCCACTCTGAAGTTAATTGGCTTACTTATTAGATCATCCCCCTCCCTCCCTCCATTCCTTCCTTTCCTTCCTTTCTGCAAGCGAAACATACCCTCTACCACCCAGCTCTAATGTTAAATGCTGGCTTCCTTCATATTTCTATGCTTGGGCCTATTTTGTTCTTTGGCCGTGATTTCAATAATCAATTTTGGGGCCTGGAGATTGGTTCGGTGGTAGAGTACATACTTTGTATCACACATATGATTTGTATGGGTCCTGGGTTAAATCTCTGGAACTGAAAAGAAAACAACAATCATTTTTACATTTGATTACATTTTTACAATTGGTGATTGCTGCACGTCTGTATCAAGCAGAATCTCTTCTAAACCAAAGATAGGAATTTTCACTAGTGTCTTTATAGTAATATTTTCTTTACAGTGTGCCACCTCATAATAAATAGATTTTATACTGTCTTTTTATGAAATAAGCTAATCATCAAGAGACAGAAACCTAAACATCCTCATCATTTTTTCTCCTTCTGAGTTCACCAATCACTGAGTCACTTGCCCAGACTTCCTCAGAAAATGCATGAGAATCCAGCACTGCTTGTCTCTGCCTGTCACTCAAACACAGAAATGAGTGTCCTCAAAGGAAGTGCTGTTACTTTCCGGAGGCCATTCTTGAAGAAACAGACATAGGACATTTAATCTAGGGAAACCAATTCCCCAGAGACTCATTTTGGTCCCAGGATGCTACACTGGATGCGCAACCTTGAGTCCATCACCTACGAAAACCATCTGTTCTGGCCCACAAGGTTTATTACATAAAACAATAAGGAACAAAGGCAAAAACTGCGCCTCTTTTTTCTTTCTACTAAGCAGAGACTAAGAGGTCTGATGATTTTCAAAGTTAAAATAAAAGCTGTAATATTTTCCAGTGTTATTTCTAAATAACCAAACACTATCATATTGTTTTGGAATGTTGGCATTTACACAGAACTCAGAAAAAAAAAAGAAGTAAAAAACCCAGAAATGCTACATTTACCAGTGATAGGTGTCATCAGGCAAAGAGGCAGGAAGAACAGGGACAATTAAAGTGAGAAATGGTCCTGCAAACCTAATGTCAGGCTTGAGAGCCAAATTCATCCTTTTGTGACAAAACTGGTAAACTGCCTTATAAGCCCTTTCATGCATTTTGTTCTGCAGGTTTGCTTCCTGGTAGAATTGGAAAATAAGAGCATATTTGTGGAGGGCTGGGGGTTGGATGGCATACATACAGGCAAGGCCAGGTAAGGCTAAATGAGAAATCGGTCTCAGAGCTAGACTTATTTCTATGGAAACCTTTAATTCCTTACTCAGCATTATTCATATAGTGCCTGACTGGGAACTATGTAGTGCTGAAATTGAACCTGGGGCTCCAGCTTTCAAAGCACATGCTACCTTTCTTTTGAGCCCTTTGTCAGAAGCAGGGTGGTCAAAACTTCCGAGGGGCATCCTTCACTGATGAATAGCACCAGGGGCTGAGAAATTTAAGTGCCTACAACTAAGCACCAACCAACTCAGTAAATCCTTTAATGATGACTTTACCATTGAAAAACAGAATAATTGTCATAATTGACTTTATTGATCATTCTTTTGATAATCCTATTTATCTTTTTGATATAATAAAAAATATGAAGTAAATTTGTTTGCTCCTGCTAATGGGGCAGGTTTGGGTGGTATATGGGAAATTGGAGACATTGATGGAGGGAACATAATGGCGGTGGAACTGGTATTGGAATATTGAATACCTAAAACAACTCTATTATGAACTACTTTGCAAATCACAGTATTATAATATTTTTTTAAAAAAGGAAAGAAGAAAAATAAAGTTAAGCCTCTCTGTATCTTTCCTTTGATGATATTTGCTCTACTTCATACCCATTTACAGTCTTCTGCATGGGAAGAATTCCCACCAAACTTCTACTTGTATCCATTTTCCTTAATGATGACCTGGTGATCATTGAGCTTTATCTATGCCTTTCACTTAAAGTTGAGACCATTTTGACAGAGAACTCTGTTGAAGGGCAGGAGACAGAGATAAGAGAGAGTAAGAACGGCATCCCACTGATGGATACATGTCTGACTGCACAGTTAAAGCTATACATATGAAAACTTCAGTTAGGAAGCAAATGTTGTGGTCCAGATGCCCTTCTATTATCTAAACACACAATGACTAGTAAGAGATTTGCATTTACTGAATACATATGCAGCTTTGGATATAGATATCAACTGAATAGATTGACTGATACGTAGACACACTAAACCATAACTTAACTTCTCAGGCAGATACTTACAGAGAGCAGGTGATGCTAGACCTCAAAAAGGAAGTTATTTATTGTCAGCTTTCAGACCAGAATCTGGCCTGGAGTTGGAAAGAAAATATAAATAAGCTGTCGTGGTTAGTTAGCAACAATGCACAAATGCACAAAATTTCTTATTGAGGAAAGACAACAGAAAGAGAGAGAGAAAGAGAGAGAGAGAGAGAGAGAGAGAGAGAGAGAGAAAGGAAGGAAGGACAAAAGAAAGAAAGAAAGAAAGAAAGAAAGAAAGAAAGAAAGAAGAAAACCCTTAGCTATGCCTGCTGTTAAATGTTGCCCTTGAGTTCCTGATCAAGTGTAAGTACTATCTAACACAATAATCCCTATATTTCAGTTAATAATACTGATAATACCATATGCCAGAGTTGCATTAAGCATACATTCTGGTAAGTCTCACAACAAATTCATGTGGCCTGAAGCTATTATTCCATTTTACAGATGAAATAACCAAGACGTAGAATAATTACAGAATTTGACCCAAACATTCAGTCTTTGGTCTGACTGGTTGGTCTACACTGGATTTTGGAGCCAGGCTCAGCTAGCAATAGAAAGATGATTCCACTTTCAGTCATCATTTATTCCTGATCTCTGCTCCTGGTAACACCCTAAAAGCCTATGGGAGTACCCTGGGAAGTGCAAGGTATTCCTGGAGCTCCTGCACAGAAGCCAGATCAGATCTAAGTACCAAGTGCTTAAAATGAGAAACACTGTGGTGAACTGGGAGAATTCTGAAAACTCCTGGATTCCAGAGATAAAGCAGCAGCTGGAAAGCAGTGAGACAAGCAGTAGCAGGTCACAGTAGAATATGTGCTAGGTCAGTAGAGTGCTGCAGACATTGAGAGTCTCCTACAGCTGTTGAGAGGCAACAGGTCAATATCTCATTTAGACGCTGGAAATTGGTGGAAGGAGGAATTGAAAGGAAGAAGACAGGAAGCAGGGAACCAATTATTCAGTTGTTACAGTGGTATAGACAAGAGATAACATAGATGGACAAGAGATACAGCCTGGATGACAAGGAGGGAAGAACTCTGCCAGTTGCAAATAAAGTTCTATGAACGGAACTTTTCTGCAGTGAAAGAAGAGGGTACGTTTATAGAACTCTGGCCAACCTGGAAGGCAGATCCAGAAAATGATGAAGACATGAGTCTGAGAAGAAAAATCTTGGCTACAGACACAGACCTGAGCTCAGACAATGAACTCGTTCCTACCACAGGACACACCCATGATGAGAGAATCCATAATCCCAGAAGAGCAGTGGCACGGAAACAGCATCCTGGATGAGCTCATGAAGGAAGACATGAAAATCGGCTGCAAGTAGAAGACTCTGGGGTGTCAGTGTCACAAATCCAGAGAATAACAATATCCTTTTTATCTAGTGCACTATGAAATCCAATCAGGTATGGCCTAATAGTAAACAGAAGGCCTTGTCTTAGGAGGTGAGCACTCTGGCCTTCTTGAAAGGAGTTTCAGTAAAATATTATAAACAAAAGCCAAGTCTCAGAGAGAAGACAAGGGGCAGAGCTAGGTTTGGGGTCATGTATTAATGATGTACATTAAGTACCTTTTTCCAAAAGGTGTATTAAACAACCTCTCAAAAGGTGTGCTAAAAGATAAAAAGCATATGATCATATCAATAGATGCAGAGAAAGCATTTGATAAGATCCAGCACCCCTTTATGATGAAAACCCTAGCCAAAATGGGTATAGAGGGGACCTTCCTCAACATAATTAAAGCCATCTACCACAAGCCTACAGCAAGCATCATCCTCAACGGAGAAAAACTGAGAGCCTTCCCTCTAAGATCAGGGACGAGACAGGGATGCCCACTCTCTCCACTGCTGTTCAATATAGTACTGGAAGTACTTGCAATAGCGATTAGGCAGGAAAAAGATATTAAGGGCATTCAGGTAGGAAACGAAGAAATCAAGCTCTCACTATTCGCAGATGATATGATACTCTACTTAGAGAACCCAATAACTTCCACCAAAAAACTCCTAGAAACAATAGACTCGTATAGTAAAGTTGCAGGTTATAAAATCAATACCCAAAAGTCCATGGCTTTCCTATACGCAAACAGTGAGAGAGAAGAAAGCAACATGAAAAAAACAATCCCATTCACAACTGTGCCCCAGAAAATCAAGTACCTAGGAATCAGCTTAACTAAGGAAGTAAAGGACCTGCACAAAGAAAACTACAAAACGCTACTTCAGGAAATAAAAGAGGACATGAGGAAATGGAAAGATATCCCCTGCTCATGGGTCGGGAGACTTAACATTGTCAAAATGGCAATACTACCGAAAGCATTGTATAAATTCAATGCAATCCCTATAAGGATACCCATGACATTCTTCAAAGAAATGGAGCAAACACTCTTGAAATTTATATGGAACAATAAGCCCCCACGAATAGCTAAAGCAATTCTTGGGGAAAAGAAAATGGGAGGAATCAACCTCCCGAACTTCAAACTGTACTACAAAGCAGTAATAATTAAAACAGCATGGTACTGGAACAAAGGCAGAACTGCAGACCAATGGAACAGGGTTGAATACACTGACATCTCTCCTCAATCATATGCTCATCTAATCTTTGATAAAGGTGCAAGTAATGTGAAGTGGAGTAAGGAAAGCCTCTTTAATAAATTGTGTTGGCATCACTGGACGGCTACATGCAAAAAAATAGGCTCAGAACTCTGCCTAACACCATGTACAAAAGTAAGATCAAAATGGATTAAAGACCTCAACATCAGACCAGAAACCATAAGGTACATTGAAGATAAAGTTGGCAAAACCCTCCATGACATTGAAGCTAATGGTATCTTCAAAGATGCCACACCACTGGCCGAGCAAGTGAAAACAGAGATAGATAAATGGGACTATCTTAAACTAAGAAGCTTCTGCACCTCCAAAGAAACAGTGACCAAAATACAAAGACAGTCTACAGAATGGGAAAGGATATTCACCGAATACACATCTGACAAGGGGTTGATATCCAGGATATACAAAATACTGGTTAAACTCCACAAGAAGAAAACATCCAACCCCATCCAAAAATGGGGCAATGAAATGAACAGAAACTTTCTCAAAGAAGAAATCCGAATGGCAAAAAAGCACATGAGAAAATGCTCTACATCATTAATCATCAGGGAGATGCAGATCAAAACCACAATGAGATACCATCTCACACCTCAGAGACTGGCCCATATTCAAAAGAACAAAAGCAACCGATGCTGGCGTGGATGTGGCGAGAAAGGGACACTCCTTCACTGTTGGTGGGAATGTCCACTGGTTCAGCCCTTCTGGAAAACAGTATGGACGATTCTCAAAAAATTAGAAATTGAGCTCCCATTTGACCCAGCAATACCACTCCTGGGAATATATCCCAGAGAGGCAAAAATGTATAGTCGAAGTGACATCTGCACTTGTTTGTTCATTGCAGCACTCTTTACAATAGCCAGAAACTGGAAGAAACCTGAATGCCCAAGAACAGATGACTGGTTAAAGAAACTTTGGTACATCTACACAATGGAGTACTATGTAGCTCTTAGAAAAGATGAAGTCATGAAATTTACATACAAGTGGTACAATATGGAAAGTATCATGCTAAGCGAAATGAGTCAGAAAGAGAGGGATAGACATAGAAAGATTGCATTCATCTGGGGGATATAAAGTAACAAAGTATGAGATTAACACCCAAGAATAGCTGAGATCAGCACCAGGAGGATTACTCCATAACTTAGAGGCCAGCCGGGTATCCTAGAGGAAAGGGCAGTTCAGATAGAGAAGGGAGCACCAAATAAAGGATGTTTGGAGGATCCTCCCAGGAGGGGAGATGCATGTCGAAAGTAGACTATGGACTGAACATGTTTGCCACTCAATGCCTCTTTTGCAGACCACAACACCCAAAAGGAGAGAGAGAACACAGGGGATTGCCCTGCCACAGAGACAGGGGGGATGGGGGGATGGGGGTGGGAGGGATATTATCCATGGTGGTGGAAAATGGGCACTGGTGGAGGGATGGGTATCTGATCATTGTATAATTGAAACCAAAGCACAAAAAATTGTAAATCTACAACTTTAAAAAAAATAAAATAAAATAAAGGGGGAAAAAAATAAAATTAAAAAAAATAAAATAAAGGGGAAAAAAAAAAGGTGTGCTGAAGATTATCAATTTGAGTTGGAAAAATGCACGTGACCTATTGAGGCTGGGATAAGGGGGCCTTGAACATACTGATAGGATAGAGGTATGGTATATGCATATACCTAAACCACAGAGCCAACAAAACTGTAATCAAGAGACTAAACTACAGAGGCTTGAACTACAGCACAGTGGGTAGGGCATTTGCCTTGCACACGGCCAACCTGGGTTTGATTCTCAACATCCCATATGGTCCCCTGAGCACCACCAGGAGTGATTCCTGAGCCCATGAGTCAGGAATTACCCCTATGCATCACCAGGTATGACCCAAAAGCAAAAAAGAAAAAAAAAAGAGAGAGACTAAACTACAATAACCAAACCTAAAAAAGTGTGCATTAAGAACTCAAGGTAGGAGGGAAGCTGGGAACACTGGTAGAGGAAAGGCCATACTGGTGGCAGGACTGGTGTTGAAACATTATGTGTCTAAAACTCTATCATGAATGACTTTGTAAATCACAGTGTCTTAATAAAAAATAAGATTGTACTTTAAAAAAAGCTCAGATTTATGTCAAGAAACCAGGTAATATTCACTTCTACACAATTGGAAGATTTAATTGTGTAGAAATCTGCTTCTTCAAATGAAAAGAAAATTGAAAAGGACAGGAAGTCCTGCCTCACATGTGAAACTGGGTTCTGAAAAACTCGATTAGAAGAGAGCTAACTACATTACAAGAAGTTAATCAAATTTCCCATCAGTACCCAGAAAGGGACTTAAAGGAACATTTCAAACCAGATGATAAGATGGTGATGAGGTAATGTTCAAGATTATACAAAGCCCAGGATGGCTTTCTGGAGAAAAGGTGAAGGTGTTTTTCATTTCCACTCCCAGCAAGCAGAAAGTTTCTCACTGGGCAGAATCTGCAGTGGAGCTTATATAACCAAACACAACAGGGAGTTCCCGATGAGAACCAAAAGGCCCAGAGATCAAAATGTGAGCCTGCTTCTCTGTGATGGGCCTTCTGCTCTCTGCAGGGCAGTGACAAAAGGGCAGTGGCAAAAAAGAAGGTTCTGGGTGATGAGTGAGGAGATGTCACTGTTTCAGAACCTTTAGCTTAATGGCCTCATTAATTTGGTGCAAGAGACAGAGCTAGAGTCAGACACTGAGAAGGAAGTGACGAAGGAGAACACCTCAGGCCTAACTGGAATCCAGAGGAGTCTGAATTCCAAATGCAGAAAAGTCTTATGTGACTGATTAGATTGAATAGAATGGTCAGTACAGGACAATTTAGACACTTCTTGATAGAAACTGGGATAGAACATGGGCAAGTTTACAGCACAGAGAACCTTCACAATGACTCGACAGCATTTCTACAAAAAGCACAGATAGAAGAGAGGAGTCAAAGGCCACAAATAACAAAAAGCACATAGTTAGGGTTCAGATATTGCATCTATTATTTATAATCTGAGTCATTCTGGCTAAGATCATGAAAACACCATACTTTTTAGTTCCACATCTAAAATAGGAAAATATGTCCTTGAATATCTGAACAGGCCCGAGAAACATATGATAGAAGGTTTCATTATTGCTGCCCTTAACCAATTCACTTATATATTCACTGGTCATCTGAGGCACCTCCTGAGAAGATTAACAATTTCCCTGCCCTCCCATCCTAAAGATATCCCATGATCCTCCCCAAAAGTCTGTCATAAAGTGATGCATCAGAGTTTGCCTTTGACTCAGGGCCAGTCCCTATTAAGTGACCTCCCTCCTCTAGAGGCACAGAAAAGTACTACCACACCCTACAAAGCCCCGACACTACCATCTACCCAGTTCATACATTCACTACAACTCATACTTGTAAATAAAGAGAGATTTTTTTTAAAGGTGTGCTTAAATTATTTAGCAGCATGAACAACCATGCCAATATATCAAGCAATCTGATCTGTTAAGTAGAGAGAAGAATAAAACAGTCTACTAGACCCTCTTACTATGGTCATTAGTAGGTCTTCCATCTGGAGGCCTAGAGGTAGGGTTACATATTGTCTGCTCTGCACCTTTGAAAGCTAAGCCAGTTGGTAACTTTCTTCTGTATTCTGGTAAATGTCCTACATACACTCAAGACCTGGTGTGATTTCTGTGTCCCTTCCTCTCTCTGACTACCATCCAACAAGTTTCCCATCAGCTCTCTAATCTACCACGTCTCTTGAAAGTATCCCTTCTTTTTTAACAAAAGAAGCCCAGAAGAAATGTTCCCTGCATTTTCTCTTGACTCATGTACCTAATTGCTCTAATTTCCATACTGCACAACAGTATTTGTTTTTTATCAATCACTGTGATAAAACAATTCTGTTGAGTACAGTGCAAACTCCTTGGTCTGGTTCACTTCTCCCAGCACTGAAGAAATGCTCTGCTCTGTCCACACCTTGTTGGGACTCCCTTCCAAATGCAGTCCAGCCACCATGGGAAAGCTTGTCTCTTCCTATACCTTCGTCCCTCCTCTATGATCTGAAGGACATAGCGTAGTACTTGCTTTATTGGCCAAGTTTTTCCTGCCACCTCAGGACCAAGTTAGACTCTCTCCAGCTCCCCTTATAGAATCCATCACAACACACTATGACAATGTGTGTTTCCATGAGGCTGCAAGGAACCTCAAGTTCTGCCTAACACAGCACCTGCAAGGTCCATACATTCAGTTACTGACTAAAACATATTCACCACAAAACATTTCTGTCCATTCAACATGCAGATATCAGGCATGTTCAAGATGGTGTTTTTTCAACCTTTAAAAAAAAAAAACAGACACTGATCCACAGATGAGCAGTTGAAAAACCACTGGGCCAGGTAGCAATAACCAAGGTCAAATGTTTTAGCACTGAGCCTAATGTCGAACTCCCAGCAAGCCACACAACTAACTGCACAAGCACTGTAGTCAGGCAACCCCAGCTGTCAAACATCAACATTGGGAAAAGGAGGAGAAAAAATAAGTCATTGTTTTTAACTCATAAAAAGATACAAGAAAAGATTTACGGAGAAGTGCTAGTAATACAGAGAAGAAATGCTAAGGGGGTGGTTCCACACCCAGCTGTTTGGGAAAAGGTGCACAGAGCAAGAGCATTCAGATCACACTGTCTTCTTATCTGTCACTGCACAACAGAAGTGGCAGCTCGAAAAAGGAAGTTCTGTAAAAATAATAAGGTGACCTAAAATGCCACCATGGACATATTACAGAGGAGAAGAAATGAATCTGCCTCAAAAAAACTTTCTGAGCATGAGGAAAATAAGATGGTGGGAGGACTTCTGACCACTGACCCTAAAACTCCTCACCAAAACAGAACAAGCAGCAATCCACGTGAGGGCTGGTGACGGGTCAGCTGAATGCCACTCCTCCTAGAAAGAGGGCTGGCCAGCAGGTCTCTACACACCTCCAGCTAATACAGACCCACATGCAAGTTCCTGATTCCAGTCTGTTTCCTTCTCTGAAAGCCAGGGATAAGAAGACACTGGCATCACACAATTACTGGCGGGGACTTCAGAGACTATATAAAAACAGTGCTACTGAGTGTTCACAAACATATACATCATCATTCCATAAAGTTGTAGCATTATAGAGCACTACTCTTGGTCTTTCCTCACCCAACAGACATCTTGGAAGAGATGACCAGAAAACATTTGAACAACCTAATGTACCTTAGGGACATGCTTCCTTCCTAGCCTCTCTATACCACAGATCAAATGGCAAATGTCACTGTTCAGCGAAGTCCTTTCCGTCTTCAGTATTTTTTCTCTAAATTACTTCTTTCATCAAAGGTGGGAAGGGGCCCCCCAGTGGTGCTCAGGAGGTCCAGGGACCCTAACAGCACTTCTCACCCTCTACTCAGTATGAGGGCCAGAGGATGCTCAGCCCCTACCAGGGATACCAAGTCCACCCAGCAGAGATAAAGACCTCTAGAGCCATACCTGGTATGCTTGGGGCCTCCAGGGTTATACCTAGTGATGCCCGAGGGACCATGTGGTGCTCAGAATCAAACTGCTTTATTTCCTGGTACCTGATTTACTAATTTTTATGGCATTTATTATCTTCCAACATAACATTATATACTTACTTAATCTACTCCTCCCTCCAAGAGAATATAAAATTAACGTGGGCAGAATTTCTTCCATTATTTTGATCACTGTGTATTACAGCACCTAGAACAATATCTACAGATTGTGGGCTCAGTACCAGTTAGATCTAGAGAACACTGTTTCCACACCAGCTGACTGTGCTGTGGCTGTGAACTGCTGTAGGCAAGAGGGAAAATGCATGAATACCATGAACAGACTGGGGCAACAGTTACTGCCTGGGTTAATTGCACCATTTTTCCCCCATAAATTTTTCACAATTTCCAGAATTTCTATATCACATCATTTGTTTTAAATAGTTAGAAACATATCATTGTTTAGTCAAACACATTAAAAACCAAAACTGGCCAGAGGCCTTAAGAGTAATTAGAGCCCCAAAGCATTTCATGGCAAAGAGGTGGTGAGAGTCTGTGACAGGGGGTCTGACGTGGAAACCCTATATCCAACTGGAACCCCAATCCCACCTGGATGACCAGATGACCCCAAATGGTCTCCTGGCCATCTCACTGACCCTACCATGACACTATCCCAAGAGCAACTCTAAAAGATGTAAAACAGTCAGGTCATATCTTTGCTCCAATAGTCCAATGTCTGCCTTTAGCTTGTAGAAAAAATTCCATAGCCTACGAGGCTACTGCACTGGAGACCTAACGGCTCCAGCCACACCTCTGCCCACATCCATCCATGCCTCTGCTTACCATACTGCGCCCTTCCTGACTCTTCCCTTTGCATATCATCACAAGGCAACTCTGCCCTGGAGCAAGGACAACTTCCCTAACTGGCCTCACCTGGACAAGTGTCTATGTCACTCCCCTTTCAGAGTCCTCCAGGTTCCCACAGAGCTTACAGTTAGAAAGCTCTAAATGATTCTCTGCTGCACCTTCTGAGTGCATCCTCCACCCATTTTACTGCACCAGCCTTCTCAGGCTTTCAGGTTACTCTTTCTTCCTTAAGAACACCTCGGGCCTATTCTTTTCTACTTGGCTTAACTTCTACGACAACTTCTGCAACCAGGTGGGCCACTTCTGTCCCTCTGTGGTTGTCTCACGGGGTTTGGCTAGATGTCCATTTCTGCTCTGGGACCCAGTGCCTGTCTTCTGCTGCGCCTTTTGTGTCATGCTCCATGACAACCACAGGAAAAAAACCTACAGATTCTAAATACTGCAGGAAGCAAAACAAGAAGGGGATAGGGGATAGGGTTATCTTAGTGAAACAAACATGTCAGCAATGAGGTAATCCAGTCAAAGCTGTGTCCTGGATGAGCAGATTGGTCCAGCTGGATGTGATGCTGATCCCATTCATCAAAGCAAAGCCTAAAGGCCCAGATCTCCAGAGCATGAATCATGGGATATGCCAAATAAGTGCTCTACCCCCAACGTTGAAACAATGCCTTCTCTTTGCATTGAATAAAAACACCACTGTGTTTCATAGGTTTCATAACTTGATGACCTCAACATCTGTCTTAACACCAAGTCACAAAAAATGCCTATATATTTGGTTGTTGTCTCTCAGGGGCAATGTTCTCCCAGACAAGCTCCTATTCATTCTTCAAGTCTTAATTCACATGCTACTCCCCCTGCCTTGTCCCCAGAAACTTCCACAATCTCCCAGGAAGAAGGCCATTCATTCTCCTTCTTGTCTGCCCCAGCCTCTTCCAGGGCACCTCGTAAAATCAGGTGGCATTAATCCTTCTCAAATGTCATCTGCTGTATGCATGTTCATCTCCTCCAGATTGAGCAGAACAACACCCCCAGCAGTAGGAACTGCCCCATGGATACTCCTTGGAGAAAGCACAGTGCTCAACCCAGGAGGATAATGTCCCAGGCCCAGGTGCAGAATACAAGATGAGAAGAGGAACTCCTTCCTAACAAAAAGAAAAACACAGACAAAGTAAATTTTAGGACCAAAAAGAGCACTCTCAACAGGCTGGAATGCATAGCTTCACTGAGCACTGCAAGGGTAAACCATTGAGCACTAAGCCAGGAACGACTGCTGGATGTGACCCCAAAACAAAAAAAAAGAATAGGAGGGCATTTTTTGTTTTGTTCTTTTTGGTTTTTTGTTTGTTTGTTTGTTTTTTGGCCTCAGATTGGTATGATTACTCCAACCCAATAGCACAGCGGTAGGGCGTTTGCCTTGAGCGCAGCCAGCCCTGCCGAGCCGGATTCAATTCCTCTGCCCCTTTCGGAGAGCCCGTCAGGTTACTGAGAGTATCTCGCCTGCACAGCAAGGTCTGACAAGGTACCCGTGATATATTGGATATGCCAAACACAGTAACAACAAGTCTCACGACGGAGACGTTACTGGGCCTGCTCGAGTAAATCGATGAACAACGGGAGGACAGTGCTACGGTGCTACAGATCCGGATGGGTCATACCCACCAGGTATGGCCAGGGGCTATTCCTAACTCAGTGCTCAGGAGTGACCCTGAGTAGTGCTCAGAGGGCCATATGTACTGGAGACTTTAACTGGGGTCAGCCATATGCAGCTTGGAATCATGAGTGCCCAATAGCTGGATTCTTAAGAAAGACAAAACAAAAATAAGCCAGTGGTTCAGCAGCAGTGGAGCACCAGAATCAGAATTACATACAGAAGCCCCATGCTACTGATACTAGGTCAAGTTCAAACCAAAGAAAACTAATGGAGCCTGTAGCTCGACGTTCAGATAAACTTAATATAAAGTTCAGAACTTGCACTGTTAAATTACTTAGCTTAGGGATGCATACCTGGATTTCTATGTAAATCCAAATATGCATCCTGGTAAAAACAAACAGGTAATTCTCCCAAAAGTCAGGAGAGTGGTCTCCCCTGGGCTCAAGTAGGGCCCCACGGAGGGGGTCTAATGACTGGCAATGACTTTTCTGGGAAGTATCTGCAGGAGTTCTCACTTCATGAATATTCATCAGACCACACATTTATGAGCTTTGTGGTCTTCCAAAAGTACATTCTCTTTCATAATAAAGAAGAGTTAAAAGCAGCTAGCTGGAAAGATAGCTCTTAGAGCTAAAGGGCATTGTAGGCCTGTACTGGGTTCCAAGATCCATCCTGGGCAGAGCAATCCCTCAAGCACTGCCAAGTATAGCCCTCATAGTCCCCATATTCCCATGGAGCCAATCCCAGATGTAGGTCTGGTGGCCCCTAAGTATCACCAGAGTGGCCCTAGCACCCCCCACCTCCACCCCAGAACAGCTAGGTCCAAGCACAAAGCCATCCTACCACTACAGCCAGGCCAGATAGTGCTGTGAGAAGACTCAGGGCTACTGCTGGGGAGCCCTTCAAAAAAAAAATAAAATAGGAGACTCTTCCTTTTCGTTCCAGGTGTCCTCTAGTCCCAGAGCCACCTATCACCCATGAGCCTCTTCCTGTTCGACCCCAACTCTGTGCCTGATCTTCTCCATCCCTCAGGTTGTACACTCCCCACACCAGCTACCTGTAGGGAGCATAACCTCTTCAGAAGTGGGTGTGGCCTCTTTGGAAGTGGGCGTGGCTACTGCAGAAGTGGGCATGGCCTAATTTTGGACCTGCAGATGCTCAAGCGGCCACAGGTAAATTACTCATACCAGGCAATCTCGTGTAACTCTCAGTCTCCATACCACCACACCAACATGAAGAAACAATGCAAATAACCACCACAAAGAGTGGACAATGAAGAGTCCAGTAGCCTCATTAGGTGTTACTCACTAAAAGGAACCTCTATGATAAAGAATTCAGATATGAAGTAATGAAGATGTTCAATGAACTCAAAGAAATAGTGACACAGTAATCCAATAATTAAAGGAGGACATGAAAGAAACAATGGATCGGACAATCGAGAAATTACGAGAAGAAATAAGAGCAGAAATTGAAAAGCTACGCACAGAAGTGTCACAAATAAAGGATTCAGTAGAAGAAATAAAAAAATCAGTGTGTGCCCTCAACAGTAGAATGGCTACAGCTAAAGACAGAATCCGTGAGCTAGAAGATCAGCTGCAGGAAGTCTATAGGAAACAACAAACAATGACAAGAGACATCAAAATAGCTCGAGAGTGAATTGGAGTCCTAAGAAATGATTCCAAGAGGAACAACATTAGAACCATCGGAGAACCAGAGGGTCAGGGAAACAATCCCAATGAAAAAGACACGGTTAAATGATTGCTGAAAAATTCCCAGAGCTGGACAATACAGTATTCAGATTCAAGAAGCCCAAAGGGTGCCAGCTAAAAGAGACCCTAATGAAAACACTCCAATAATAGATAGAATGATAGATGCTGTGGAAAGAGATACAATACTGCAAGCAATAAGGTCAAAGAAGGAAATCAAAGGAGCACCCCTTAGATTCACAGCAGACCTATCAGAGGACACCCTCCAAGCCTGAAGCCAATGGTGGGATATAGTGAAAAAACTCACTGAAATGAATGCTTCACCAAGAATACACTATCTGGCTAAATTCTCACTCAAACTTTAAGGAACAGTACATAATTTTCTGGATAAACAGACGTTCAGGAACTTCATAGACTCAAAACCAAACCTAAAAGAAGGGCTAAAGGGACTACTTTAAGACAAGACAACCCTACGAGCACAACAGACCCTTACAGAAAGATGACACAAAACCCCGTAACAATAATCTCTCTCAACGTCAATGGTCTAAATTCACCAATTAAGAGACAGAGTGGCAAAATGGATCAGAGACAGAACACAACATTCTGCTGCCTACAAGAAACTCATCTCAACAGTCAGAGCAAATACAGACTCAAAGTTAAAGGATGGAAAACAGTCCTGCAAGGAAACAGCTCCCTCAAAAAGGCTGGGGTGGCCATAGTAGTATTCGACACCATACACTTCAACATTCAATTTGAAAAAGATTAGAAGGAACAGTGAAGGCCATTTTCTATTCATCAAGGGGTACGTACAACAGGAAGAAATCACACTCTTGGATGTATACGCACCTAATGAGGGAACAGTTAAATATTTAAAACAACTGCTAACGGATTTTAAGGAGGACATTGCTAGCAACACAATAGTAACTGGAGACATCAACATCTGTATAGATCAACAAGAACAAAACTCAGCAAAGAAACATTGGCTTTGAATGAAGCAATAGAAGAGAGAGGGCTTATAGACTTATACAGAGCTATACACACCAAAAAGAAAGAATACACATTCTTCTCCAGTGCACACAAAACATTTTCCAAAATAGACCATGTGCTAGACCACAAAACATACCTCAACAGAAGCAGGAAGATAGAAATAGTATTGTTGGAGTACACGGAGCTTGGGTTTATCAGATTGTACCCATCACAGTGCTCCCGAGTCACTCCCATTACTTTGTCTGTCTGTGACCTCTTCTATGCTCTCTTCCCCAACCAATTTGTAAGGTCTCATCCTGCTTAGACACTGAAGCTGTACTGTAAGTTAATATTTGTCTTTCTCCTCTCCTTATGTCTTTTGAGCAGTTTACTTTAATGCAATGTCCTTTTGTATAGATACAGGAAGACAATTAATTAATACGCTCCGTAACTTAGGAATTGATTGGCTTTGAATATTATTCACTCCTGGGCATCTGCCTTCTCAACTTAAGCCTCAGTTGCCCTCACTTCCTAGCACCCCAAGGGCAGGGTCCCGACGTGGGACTGGATGGAATCAGGGCAAGCCGGTAAGTTATGTGCTACCCTGGCATCGCGATGGGCCAGGCCAAGGTGCCACAATTTTTAACTATAAGTTAAGAGTTTGATCATGGGCAAATGATGTCATGATCCAAAAGTAACGACGAGACTAGGGCCCTGCTGCTAGGAATAGGAAAGATATCTGGCCTGAGCACTGCAGTCTGAGATCGAGATGGTCCTAGGAGAGCAATTCTATAAGCTCAAAGTATTTCTTACTGTGTCCATACGAAATGATTAATATTATGTATGCTTATATGTTGTTTGGACAAGGAGAGGAGAAACTCATCCTAGAAGCAGTTTCCTGTGTGTCCTGACTAGCTTGGATGAGACTGCTTTTTTGGAGATGTAGATTCCAAGCTCTAGCAGACTGGTCTTTGTTGTGCTAATCTAAGTACTTGTAGCTTGTGAAAAGGTGAGGCCAGGATTACTGGCCTGCGGATGTAAGGAAACAATGTATGTTTGCCGCCTCAGTGTTCTTTCTGTAACTCCTTTTGATGACATCATTATATTGCGCCCTTTAGAGGTACTATGATCTATATAAGGGAGATTTCAGGGCTCTCTGGGGGGACACGTGCATCAGAGAACCTGGGAAGATGGGGCTGAGGACAGAAGCTGAGAGAACAAAGGCGCACGTGCTCGAGGATTCCTGAGGCCTCCATGACATACATCTCTTCCATGTAATAAACGGCTGCTAAGACCAACCAGCTTGGCCTCGTTTCCTTCCTTCGCCTGACCATCGCCATCGACCTCCCTGGAGTGGGGAAACGGCCAGACTGCCGGCCGTTTTATTTTTTGTGTGTTTACACATAGTATCAACAATTTTTTCAGACAATGATGCACTGAAGATAGAAGCAAATCACACACAGACACAAAGAAACAAATCAAACACCTGGAAATTAAACAAGGCAATATTGAACATCCAAGTGGGTCAAGAAAGCAGTCAAGGATGAAGTCAAAAGATACCTGGAAACAAATAAAAATGAAGACACAAGCTACTAGAACCTATGAGACGCAGCTAAAACCATGTTAAGGTGAAAATTTATAGCTCTGCAAGCACTTCTCAAGAAGGAAGAAAGGGCCCACATAAACAACTTGACTTCACAGCTCAAGATCTTAGAAAAGGACCAAGAAAAGGAGCCCAAACCAGGCAGAAGGAAAGAGATCATAAAACTTAGAGCAGAAATCAATGACATGGAAACCAAAGAAACAATCTGAAAGATCAATGAAACCAAGAGCTGGTTCTTCTAGAAAATAAATAAGATAGATAATCCACTAGAAAGACGCACAAAGAAAGAGAAAAAAGAGAGAACCCTAATAAACTGAATCTGAAATAAGAAGGGGAAGATCACAACAGAAACCAAAGAAATTCAAAAGATCATCAGAGACTACTTTGAAAGTCTGTATGCCACAAAACAAGAGAACCTAGAAGAAATGGATAAATTCCTGGATTCCTATAATCTCCCAAGGCTGAATCAAGAAGATCTAAAGTACCTGAATAGTACTACTAACATCAAGGAAATTGAAACTGTAATCAAAAGTCTTGCCCCCCAAAAAAGGTCAGGTCCAGATAGATTCACTAGTGACTTTTTCCAAACATTAAAGAGTACCTATTGCCAATTCTTATAAAGCTTTTCCAGGAAATTGAAGAAACAGAAACTCTCCCAAACAATTTCTATGAAGCTCCTATCTCTCTAATACTAAAAGGAAACAAAGACACCACAAGAAAAGAAAACTACAAACCGATATCCCTGATGAACACAGATGCGAAGATTCTCAACAAAATATTAGCAAATAGAATTTAACAACTCATCAAAAGGTCATACACCATGGCTAAGTGGGATTCATCCCGGGGATGCAAGGATGGTTTAATATTCAGAAATCAATCAATATAATACATTATAATAAAAAAGAAAAGATAAAAATCATATGATCATATAAATAGATGCAGAGAAAGCATTTCACAGGATCCAGCACACGTTTATGATGAAAACCCTCACCAAAATGGGGATAGAGGGGACTTTCCTCAATGTAAAGCCATCTACCACAAAACTACAGCAAGCATCATCCTCAGTGGGAAAAAACTGAGAGCGCTCCCTGTAAGATCAGGGACGAGATAAGGATGCCCAGTCTCTCCACTGCTGTTCAATATAGTACTGGAAGTACTTGCAATAGCGGTTAGGCAAGAAAAAGATATTAAGGGCATTCAGGCAGGAAAGGAAGAAATGAAATTCTCACTATTCGCAGATGATATGATACTGTACTTAGAGAACCCTAAAACCTCTGCCAAGAAACTCCTAGAAACAATAGACTTGTATAGTAAGGCCCTCCCGTTGATCGACGATTTGCTCGAGCGGGCCCAGTAACGTCTCCATTGGAGACTTTGTTGTTACTGTGTCTGGCATATCGAATACTCTCGGTAGCTTGCCGGGCTCTCCGAGAGGGGTGGAGGAATCGAACTCAGGTCGGCCATGTTGGCCGCTTTTAAGGCAAATGCCCTAGTAAAGTTATAGGCTACAAAATCAATACCCAAAAAGTCCATGGCTTTCCTATAACCAAAGAGTGAGAGAAGAAAGTGACCTGAAAAAAACAATTCCGTTCAGAATTGTGCCCCAGAAAATCAAGTACATAGGAATCAGCTTAAGTAAGGAAGTAAAGGACCTGTACAAAGAAAACTACAAAACACTACTTCAGGAAATAAAAGAGGACACAAGAAAAATGAAAAGATAGCTCCTGCTCATGCGTCGGGAGAATTAACATTGTCAAAATGGCAGTACTTCCCAAAGCATTGTACAAATTCATTGTGATCCCCATAACGATACCCATGACATTCTTCAAAGAACTGGAGCAAACACTCCTGAAATTCATATGGAACAATAAGCCCCCACAAATAGCTAAAGCAATTCTTGGGAAAAAGAAAATGGGAGGAATCAATCTGCCCAACTTCAAACTCTACTACAAAGCAGTAGTAATGAAAACAGCATGGTACTGGAACAAAGGCAGAGCTTCAGACCAATGGAGAGAGTTGAATATACGGACATCTCACCCTAAATATATGATCCTCTAATCTTTGATAAGAGAGCAAAAAATGTGAAGTGGAGCAAGGAAAGCCTCTTTAACAAATTGTGCTGGTAAAACTGAACGGTTACATGCAAAACAATGGGCTCAGATCTCTACCTAACAACATGTACAAAACTAAGGTCAAAATGGATTAAAGACCTCAACATCAGACCGGAATCCATTAAGGTACACTGAAGAAAAGGTTAGCAAACCCTCTCCACGACATTGAAGCTACCAGTATCTTCAAAGATGACACATCACTGGCCAAGCAAGTGAAAAGAGAGATAGACAAATGGGACTATCTTAAACTAAGAAGCTTCTACACCTCAAAAGAAACAGTGACCAAAATACAAAGACAGTCCACAGAATGGGAAAGGATATTCGCCCAATACCCATCTGACAAGGGGTTGATATCAAGGATATACAAAGTACTGGTTGAACTCCACAAGAAGAAAATATCCAACCCCATCAAAAAATTGGGAGATGAAATATACTTTCTCAAAGAAGATATCTGAATGACAAAAAGGCACATGAGAAAATAGTTCTACAGCACTAATCATCAGGGAGATGCAGATCAAAACAACAATGAGGTGGAAAATGGGCACTGGTGGAGGGATGGGTATCTGATCATTGTATAACCAAAACCCAAGCACAAAAATTTGTAAGTCTAAGACTGTACTTCATGGTGTTTCACTAATAAAAATTATAAAAAAATAAGAAAGAAAAATGGCCAAAAGACACATTTAAAAAAAAAACCAACAATGAGGTACCATCTCACACCACAGAGACTGGCCCACATCCAAAAGAACAAAAGCAACTGGTGTTAGCATGGATGTGGTAAGAAAGGAACCCTCCTTCTCTGCTGGTGGGAATGCCAACTGGTTCAGCCCTTTTGGAAAACAGTATGGATGATTCTCAAAAAATTAGAAATTGAGCTCCCATTTGACCCAGCAATACCACTCCTAGGAATATAACCCGGAGAAGCAAAAAAGTACAGTCGAAATGACATCTGCACTTCTATGTTCATTGCTGCACCCTTCACAATAGCCAAAATTTGGAAAAATCCCGAGTGCCTGAGAACAGATGACTGGTTAAAGAAACTCTGGTACATTTACACAATGGAGTACTATGTAGCTGTTAGAAAAGATGAAGTCATGAAATTTACATACAAGTGGTACTACATGGGAAATATCATGCTAAGTGAAATGAGTCTGAAAGAGAGGGACAAACCTAGAAAGATTGCATTCATCTAGGGAATATAATGTAACAAAATAAGAGACTAACACCAAAGAATAGCTGAGATACCAGGAGATTTACTCCATGTCTTGGAGGTCAGCCACACATGCTAGGGGAAAAGGCAGCTCAGATAGAGAATGGAACACCAAGTAAAGAGTTTTGGGAGGATCCTCCCAGGATGGGAGATGCATGTAGACTACAGACCAAACATGATTGCCACTCAATGCCTCTTTTGCAAACCTCAGCACCCAAAAGGAGAGAGAGAACAAAAGGGAATGACCTGCCATAGAAGCAGGATGGGATGGGGGTGGGGGGAGGGGATACTGATACTGGGATCATTGGTGGTGGAGAATGGGCACTGGTGTAGGAAGGATGGGTACTCAATCACTGAATAACTGAAACCCAAGCACAAAAATTTGTAAGTCAACAACTGTACCTCATGGTGTTTCGCTAATAAAAATTAAAAATAAATAGATTAAAAAATAAAAACAAAAGGAAAAAATGGAGAATTGGTAATATATGTAACATAGGAATTCCTCTTCATGAGAAATGAGAAATAGAGAGAACTTAGGTAAAATGCCTAGATCATTCACAGCACCCAATAAATTGGAAGCGATTATTAGTATTTATAACACTGGCGATAACAAAATTTATACCCTGACACGTAAAGGGATTCTGAGGTTCATTTTCTTTCACCTCTATGATAAAAATTATATATACAAGAATGATGTTCTAACATATCTTCCACACTCCAAAATAATCCAAAAGGAGAGTTGTTGGATAACATTGGGTTGTCCTTACTTCTCCTGCAGGGAGTTTAAGGTTTATTGAGCTACTATTACAACAGTGGCCCTGAGGCGCACCCAATTCCATCAAGCACTAATAAACCTATAATGCTTTTTTCTTTCCTTTATGTCATTTGTATGGTTTATTTAGCAATGTCCTTTTTATATAGACACAAGAAGACAGTTCATGCTATGCTTTGTAACATGGGAGTTAATTGACCCCAAAATAATATTTACTCCCAGACATCCATATTTACTTGTCTTAAGGCTCAGTTTCCCTTAGTTCCTAGCACTCCAAGAACAGGGAACCAAGAAGGAACTGGACTGGGCCCAGGGAAAGCTGTGAGCTACCCTGGCATCAAAATGGGCCAGGCTAAATGCCATAATACTTAACTATAAATTAAGAGTAGAGTCATAGACAAACTCCATTATGACGCAAAAAGAAGTAACTGAATAAAGACCCTGCTTGAGTTAGGAAAGACGAAGCTGGCCTGAAGACTGTGGTCTGGAATATATGGTGAGAGGTCCTCAGTTAGAGCCAACCTTTATGCTTAATATATCTCTTATTGTTTTCATACAAAATAGCTACAAATATTACAAGAAGTAAATTTACTATGATTCTTTAAATAGATTACTAGCTGAGGAAAGGAGAAAGCAATACACCCTGGATGGAATCCTGCCCTTGAGCACAACTCCTGGTAATCTGGAGTAATCTCCTCAGATGAAATTTTGTCCTTGAGTTAATCTCCTGAAAGAGTGGCTTTACATGGCTTATTGTTATGATAATGTTCAATCCCACCTTTGTGTATCCCCACCCCTCATGATTTCTATATAATTATGCTTGTAAAGGGTAAGAGGGAATTAGACATTGAAGATTAGAGGAGAACTACAGAGACTTTAGGTCTTTGAGGACCAGATGTTGAGGACTAGAAAGTCGACAACTAGAAGGAGGATGAGAACTGAGACTTTGGGGACTTTGGGACTTTGGAACTAGGAGGATTAAATGATGATGATGACTGGAAGTAGAGGACTTTGAGGTCTACGAGGAGACTAGGATGATGGAACTATTATGACTGGGGTTATGAAAAACTATGACAACAACTGTGCTATAAGGGAAGAGATCGAACTATGCTGGGGAGGAGAGGGAAATAAACTACTGACCAGCCTGGGCCCCGGGCCCAGTTTCTTGGTACCTCCTGGTCCTTTGTCTGACTATTTGCTGGTGTTGTCTGGCCTGGGGAGGCATCCCACACACGTCCCCTGTGTGCCCATACCTCTTTCTCTTTGAAACTCACAGAGAGTGCAGTAAGAGTATCTCTCAGAAAGCCCAGTGACAGGCCTGGAGGAAATATTAACTATAACCCTGACATTGCCAAACTTAAATCAAGTAACACAGGTAGAGAACTGGTGCCGGATTTTGCAAGCACCTCCCTGGGGTTTTGGTGGAGGACACCTTTTAAGATTTACAACAGCACTTCTGAAGCTGAGAAATCTCGACACAAGACATAGTTT
Source organism: Sorex fumeus (assembly GCF_029834395.1). Classification (NCBI taxonomy): domain Eukaryota; kingdom Metazoa; phylum Chordata; class Mammalia; order Eulipotyphla; family Soricidae; genus Sorex; species Sorex fumeus. The sequence goes on along the minus strand of NW_026606059.1, from coordinate 45,589,811 downwards.
TTTTTTTTCATTCATGTATGAAGTCATCAATTCCCTAAAACACAAGCCAGCGCCAAGTCACCCTAAGACAGAGGCAGCTAGGCTAGAGAAGGACCGAGTTCCAAGCTCTTGGAAAACCTTCACTCTTCTCCCTCACAGGCTTACTTTTCATTACATGAGAGACTGAGGAGGCAATTTCATTTCACCAGGCCCTAGAAAGAAAAGGATGAAGGGATAGCTTCTTCCAACTGATGCCTTACCTGGATCTTACTTCTGAGGAATGGAAACAAACAGAAAAAAAAAAGAACAGCTGAATCTGGTGAGTTTCCCCCTTTTGATGGAGAATCCAGTGCACTCAGGAGTAGAGAAATTTGGATCTGGCTGCTCAACAGCCATTCAACTTTGGGAATATTTCCTCATTTCACCTCATGGAGTAGAGCCAACACACACCAAGCAGCCTGCCTGGAGATGTTCATCGAGTTATTGTCACTGCTTGGACACTGACACTCAGAATAAAGCACCATTTTAAAGGAAATAAAGAGTAGTGCATATCTCTTTTTGCCAGGATATTTGCATTTAGGGGTCTAGAGTTTCTACATTATGATGTTTGCAGTGACAAAGATCAAGAAGGGAAACCAGAATATTATGGGAATTATGGCAGTTTTTTCTGAGTCCCCATCCCACACATCACAAACACCCTAGAAGGAGACAGCAATTTTCACTTTTTAGGTGGGGGTTAGGGAGATCAAAGAGGGGTCATCAGCCCAGCCACATAGGGAGCAAACTTTGGTCAGTCTGATCCCCAGAACCCATGTTCCACTTTTCTTAACCTTCAGTGCACTAGTCCCAAGGTCCACTATGAATAAGCAACAATCTCCCTTAATGGTGGGTTAGACGAGTCATTTCTACAATTTTTCTTATCAGTTTTGCAAATGACTTTGGGTTTCCAACTATTGAATCAATGAAATGGCACTATTTTCATGGCAGTATTTCCAGCACATAAAGCTTGACCAGTGGAAATGCTCACAGTTTTTCTCCTGGCCTTCCTATTCCCACCTCAAAGAACCAGTTTCTGCAGTGTCCCCCTATGGATGGCTCTGGGAATTGACTATCTGGGAATTGACTATCACCTCCCAGCAAATCCATGAGTATCTGAACAAGTATACCATACTGAAGACCCATATGGCTGCGTGTCCATCGATTTCTAAAGAACATCAAAGAAAAATGATTACACATTCTCCATTTTACAGGAATCTCCACTGAGAAATAATACCACAATGAGGCAAGGCTTTCTGTACCTGACACAAGAAAACAAAAGGCTTACAGATACCCATTCTACTCCTCACTAAGAGAACAGCTCCTGGGGTTGGGAATGGGACTATTTAATTCTCTTCTTTGGCCCATGTTCCCATCCAGGGCCTGGACCAAACAGCATTGGAGGAAATGAAAGAATCCCATGACACTCAGACTATGCTTGATTAACCCTTAGTGTTCATCCTATTCCTAAAGCATTTACACATGCTTTATTCTCATTTTAACCCTACTGTCACTCATTGTTCTATGATACTGAAAGGTCAAGAGCTCACGGACACAGAATGGACTTTGAATAGAGTGAAGAACCAAGCAGGACCCAGTAATGAAAGCATTATTGAGCCCATGCCTTTGGAGCTACACAGTTTTGAAGTGGCTCAAGTCCTACCTCCACTTAGATGACCATCAAGTCCCATAGAATCTAACTCTTGTGTTCACTCAATAAATATTAGATGCTGCTTGCCTGCAGTATAGAATAGGAAAGTAAATAAATGAAATGTGCCTCAAAGAGTTTGTCAAGAAAACAGAAACAGGAAACAGATAATCGTCTAGATGTAATCAAGCATCACAGAAACATGAAATAAAGCATCGGAACCAAGACCTGAGGAGGTGGGAGATCTGCATGGTTTTCTAGAAGAAATGGTTTGTAGTGAAGCAGTGAGATTATGTGTAAAGCATTGTGGTTACAGCAGAGTGCACAGTGGGGACTGTGGAGAATGAAGCCATAAGGGAGCAAACAGCCAGACTGAACAGCCAGGTGTAGCCATCTGCAGGATGTGGGCTTTAATAGGTGTGTGTTCACAAATCCTTGGAATGACAGATATATGTGAGGCTCACAACATCATCTTTCCAATTTGGGGTTCTTCAATAATGAGCACTTCCTATGCTGTTAATTCTCAGAGATTCTTTGGGGTGGCAGGGGAGAAAGGAGAGGCAAGTTACTCAAGTCAGATAAATTTGAAAATCGCATCTCACATTCACACAATATCTACCAACTGCACAGAAACTACTGTTCTATGGAACATTTTCTGAAAAATGCTTCCTTGTGCCTCCCTACAGACTCCAGCAGGAGCCCACCCTGTCTTACTGCGGCAGACAGTGAGATCTCTGAGGTCAGAGACCAGGCCTTCTCCTTCTGTTGGGTTCTCTGTCTACTGTAGACAAGAGAGTACAGGATTCTAGAGAGTCACAAAACTAAACACGGGAAAACAAAATCCCTGATGGGTTCGTTGCTGGCTTAACCTTGCTATACAACAGTAAATATGCCCATGAGAAGCTTCTCTTTCAGTAAGAGAAATTTCATCAGACCAAATCTCTTAAACTGTCAGGTCACATTATCCACACATTATAATCCAACATTATAATCGCTGGAGCGATAGCACAGCGGGTAGGGCGTTCGCCTTACAAGCGGCCAACATGGCCGACCCGAGTTCGATTCCTCCGCCCCTCTCGGAGAGCCCGGCAAGCTACCGAGAGTATTCGATATGCCAGACACAGTAACAACAAAGTCTCCAATGGAGACGTTACTGGGCCCGCTCGAGCAAATCGACGATCAACGGGAGGGCCTTTACCTTTACTTTTACCTTTACACAGACTACATCCTACCCTCTGCTCTGATAAGTCACTTCAGCAGAATAAATGACATGTGACAAACCCACATTCCATAGCTAGAGAAGCAAGGTTCAGATCATCACTTCAACAGGGAACCTGCACCCCAAAAACTGGGAAATACGCCACTCAGAAAGAAACAAGTGCATATTCATAAGAGAAAGGTCTGAAACTATAAATAATAAAAAACATATTTATAAGAAAATTCCTGAACTCTTTTGTTTGTTTATGGGCCACAATTGAGGTTACTCCTGGTTCTGCACTCAGATATCACTTCTGGTGGTACACAGGGTACCACATGGAATGTTAAGGATCAAACCCACGTTGGCTGCACGCAAGACAAATGCCCTACCCATAGTACATCACTCCAGTCCTAGCACCTTTAAAGTTTTCTTTCTTTCTTTCTTTTTTTTTTTTTTTTGGCTTTTTGGGTCACACCCAGCAATGCTCAGAGGGGTTACTCCTGATTTTGTACTCAGGTGTCACTCCTGGCGGTGCTCAGGGGACCATATGGGATGCCGGGGATTGATCCCGGGTTGGCTGCATGCCAGGCAAATGCCCTACCTACTGTATTATCGCTCTGGCCTCTCTTAAAATCTTAAGGAGCATATGCATCTAGAATACTGACTTCCTCCCATCCTCTTCCCCAAACTGAGTTCACAGGTAAGTATGAGCCACCAAGCACATTTAGAACCATACAGGGTGTGGTAAACAGTTCCCAAAACCGACACGTACACACAGAGCCTAAGGAGGCATAGACAAGGCACAAGGAAGTGGGGAAACACATGAGCCATAAAGAGCCACCTGAGAAAGGAATGGATAGGCATGCCATGGTTCCTCAGGGCTAGCAGACTTCGATAAACTGATGGATTCATGAAGGAAAACCTTTACTGGGGTCTGTGCCAGAGAGGCAAAGTATACTGTATGAGTAACTCACTCCCGTCTGGGTCGCACAATTTGTGGGCAGCTTGTACTCTGCACACTGGGGTCTGACCACAGCCTTCCTGAAGTGGGGAGGCCTGAGCAAAAGCTAGCTCATACTGGCTGTGCTTGAAGAAAAGTGTCTTGAGGTCTGTCTGACCAGACATTTTCAAGATTTATAAACTTGACAGTGGGAGGTTGAGTCCATGTTCCAGGGCTGGCCACGACAGGACCCAAACCAAGCCTGTGGAAAAAGATCTAGGGGGGGAAATAAGCCAGGCCTTTATATCATTTACCAAGCAAAAGTCATCTGTTTCAAAGAAAGGCCAGAGATAAATTAAACAATTTAAAAGAATAAGTGTTTTGAAACGGTGGGGCATCGTAAGTTCAAAAAAATGGCTTGTGTGGAGGCAATTATCTCATCACAATAAATAACACTAAATCAATCCACACTAATTGCTTTTCATGCCGAAGTTCAGAAGACTCTTCAGTGGTCTCTCATTATTGATCTTTTTGTAATCACTTGTGCTGTCAAAAACGCAGTATTTCCCAAGAATATACTGTGCACTATTAGACAGACAGGATTTTAATTTAACAGAAGACAATTCAATTTCCCTTCCCTACCACTGCCCCCCCCCCCGCCACAAAGTGCTTTAAAAATATAAAATACAAGGAAGCCTTAGCTAGCATAAGAGGTTTTCAGCAGAGACAGTTCACTTCAGAATGATGCAATAAATGTCTCTGACTGTGGGCCACCAGCCCCACCCACCCACCCTAATGTTTTTCTTCACACTTACCCAAGTCTTCAAGAAGAGAAAAAAGTGCATTATTCACTTTAATGCAAATGCAAAACAAACACAACCCTAAGAAACCCTACACTTTACTTTTATAGGCTTTGTTCCATGGTTCAGTAATTTCCACTGAACTTGGAAAATGTTCTGGCCACAAAATTTATACTCAGCATTTTATTTAAGGATTTTGCTTGAGATTTTGATACTAAACATATAACTACAGTTTTATATATGTAAGCAGTGAAGGGGGAAAAGGACAAGGAATAAAAATATCCCTTGCTTGGCTTGAGAACAGAGCACAGAGTACCAGTTAAATAGTAGCTTTGTCTTCAAAGAAATGTAGACCAAAATCCCAGCACCAGTCTCTTCTCTTACCTACCCTCAGTCCCACACACATTTTGGTTAGATCCAACCATTGACCAGTTCTCCTAACCCCTGTTTTCCCTGGCCATTGATATAGCTAGGAATGATCATGCTGGACAAGAACTGAGTGGCAAAAGTAGGTAAAGGGATATTCTTGATAAACCTTCAGTATCAACATTGCAAATCACAATGCTCAAAAGATGAATGGGAGGAGGAGGAAGAGGTGGAGAGGAGGAGGGGAGGAGGAGGGGGAAGGAGGAGGGGGAGGAGGGGGAGGAGGGGGAGGAGGAGGAGGAGGAGGAGGAGGAGGAGGAGGAGGAGGAAGAGGAGCATCTGCTATAGAGGCAGGCAGTGGGGTGGGCAGCATCATGGGAGGGAACCTGGGGACATTGGTGCTGGGAAATTCCTGGTGGAGGGATAGGTGTTGGAGTATTAAATGACAAAATCCAATCATGAACAGCTTTCTAAGGGTCTATCTCACAGTGATTCAATTAAAAAGTTAAAAAAATAAACTGTCTCTCCTTTTGGGTGCTGTGGTTTGCAAAAGAGGCATTGAGAGAACAAAAGGGAATTCTCTGCCACAGAGGCAGGGTGGGACAGGGCGGGGGGGGGGGGGGGGGGGGGGGGGGGGGGAGGGGGTGGGAGAGATACTGGGATCCGTGGTGGTGGAAAATGGGCACTGGTGGAGGGATGGGTACTTGATCATTATGTAATTGAAACCCAAGCACAAAACTTTGTAAGTCTAGAACTGTACCTCGTGGTGTTTCACCAATAAAAATTTTTAAAAAGAAAAGAAGAAGAAGAAAAAACTTAAAAAAAAAAATAAATAAATAAATAAACTGGTAAGAGCTTAGGAACCTAAAGACTAGGTATAGTTCCACTTACGCAAACTGCCTTCACAGGGCAAATCCAAGATTTAAAAAAAAAAAAAAATCCCAGATCCACCACTTCCTAATTGTGTTTAGAATATGTTATTTCATTGAACTCCAGACCTTAGTTTTTTCATTTGTAAAATGGAACTATCAACACCTACATTACAAAGGTTTTGAGGGCAAAGCAAATCCCTAATGTAAAGTAAATCCCTAACTTTAGATAGTCACATTATGAATACCTTTGGGACCTGTTTCATAATCAGGATTGACTTTCTTTGTCTAGTAGACTATGATCAGTCAACTAAACAATCTTGGCTTTAGTTATTTTTTTAAAGCTATAGGATCTACATGATAGAGTAATAGTGCATTAATCATATTAAAACAGCTTCAAGTCAGTGATAGAGCTAGAATAATTAGTAGCTGACTTTCTGGGTTCCCACAGCAAACAAATCATAACTTTCCTACAGCACTTAACTGCTGCAGCTTATGTGCATGTAGCCCTTCCAAGACTTGGGAGGTTTGGCAGAGAGCAGCCAGGCCTCCTCCCACACCCCTGCCCTAGTACAGTGCCTGGCACATTCTGGGTGCTGAGAGTGTGCTGAACAGATGAGTAAACATTTCATATGCTTCACAACAAATACTCAGGGGAAATTTTATTATTTTACTTTTGGTCACGTGGTCTCTTAAAATTCTAAACGCTAAATCACAGGATCAGGTGCTTCATCTGGAATATTTATGGGGCTGGGAAATAATCCAGCAGTCAGAGGCACAGACTTTGCATATGCCAGGACCTGAGTTTAAATCTTGGCACCACATAGTTCTCATCCCAACACCACTGTGTGCAGCCTTGGGGACCCCAGAGTGGTTCTAGTGGCCTAGGCACTGCATTGCCCCGGCAGAACTGTGCATCCTCATATACTAGCATAGACTATTTAATTGGGGGGGGGGGGGGGACTGCCAGGAATGACCCTTGGGTCTTGTCAGCAGTGATAAAATCATCAAAATCCCAGTTTCTATTTTTGTGAAAATACTTTACATTTATAGACCTCAGTTTAACCAGAGGCATTATATTTATTTCTTGGGCTTCATGATATAAATCTTTTTGATTTGATTTGTGTCTGTTTGAATTTTAGATATATAGCAAACAAATTTTATAGTGTATTTGCAAGACGATGATCTGGCTGGCTTCCCATCTGAAACAACATACTCATCTAGCCTCAAAAAGGTTTATGATTGGAAGATAGAAGGTCAGTCCCCAGCTTCCATGAGCCAGGGCAGAGTAATGATCAGAGCTATTTTTCAAATGAGCTGAGGCCTTAGATTTTAGAAATGAATAACACTAATGAAGGAAGGATCAGCACTAAGTCACACTGAACAGTCTTCAACATGCACAGATTTTGAAAAATGCTGATTTCTTTCCTTCTTCCCTCCCTTCCTCCCTCCTTCACAGACTTGCACATATACACCCCAAAATTCTAATTTGATTTCTAGAGGTCAAGAGTCTCTTGATGCCCTCTGAGCCTCACAAAGGCCCAAATGCAAATTCTATCCAGCACTGGAGCTCTGTACCATGTCAGTGTAATGCACAAAAAGAAAAAATAAAATAAATAAAATGGGTGGAGTGGAATGTCAGGACAGAATGTTGTGGTGTGGGCAGAGTTGTCCTTCTAGGCCTGGACAACCCGGCTCTGAAGCAGGGGTCTATCCAGCAGTGCAAGCAGCACCATTCAGGAGCAAGACATCCACCCAAAAGGTGGATTCATGAAGAAATCTGTATGGAAAATGCAGCTGGCACAATGTTGTCTATCTTAAGTAACATTTTGTGGGGTCAAGTACGCCTTATAGGAGGGTACCCAATCAGCGGAATTAGGCAAAGGAACAGAAACACGTCACAGGCACTAAGAGCATAAAAGGTAAGCAAAGAACTCCCTTACTGTTTTTCATGCTACCAAGAATTAATTCTGTTTGTGGGTGTCCCAGAGTTTATTTAACTTTCATTCTATTAAAGAAAACTTTGCTTGTTCGCAACACGCTTTGTACAGTCATCATTCCATATGTCTGCAAGTGGATCTATAGGACAAATTCTTAGGAGAGGTGCTGCTACAGTTAACAGTACATACATTTTCAATTTTGATAGATTCTGCAAAATTCCTTAAGGTTTGTGATCATTTACACTCCCAAAGGCAATATATTAGAACAGACCTTTACTTCCAGCCTCACCAACTTATTGTACTATCAATTTGAATATTTATTTATCTGATAAATATGAAAGTGCTATTCTAGTGCTCCCTTAGACATCACTTATACTAAAGAATGCAATCCTAGCATGATTTTACATTTTTAATTAGTTAAAATCAGTGATATTAAGCACCTTATCCTATATCCAATAGCTACTGCCTTCTCTGGCCTATACTTTGCCCATTTTTCAACCAACCTTACTGATAGCAGATTATTTTAATATAAGATGATCATAAAATGAGCTAAATATTAAAAAGCCAACATCTTGTAAATTCAAGCTGTTTTATAAATACTAGATTTTTATTCTTAAAAATATTATCTATAATTTCTTCGGTTCTTACACTTTGATATCTAGTAATTAGGAAAAATCTAAAATAATTTCTTGAAATAATAGCAGGAATCAAGAAAGCCAGAAAATAATGTGGAAAGGGATTTACAAAGGCTGAAGGTCAGCAGTAAGTCTAATTTTTAATTAGTTAAAATCAGTGATATTAAGCACCTTATCCTATATCCAATAGCTACTGCCTTCTCTGGCCTATACTTTGCCCATTTTTCAACCAATCTTACTGATAGCAGATTATTTTAATATAAGATGATCATAAAATGAGCTAAATATTAAAAAGCCAACATCTTGTAAATTCAAGCTGTTTTATAAATACTAGATTTTTATTCTTAAAAATATTATCTATAATTTCTTCGGTTCTTACACTTTGATATCTAGTAATTAGGAAAAATCTAAAATAATTTCTTGAAATAATAGCAGGAATCAAGAAAGCCAGAAAATAATGTGGAAAGGGATTTACAAAGGCTGAAGGTCAGCAGTAAGTCTATATATATATATTTTTTACTGTTGCTTATGTTTTTTGGGGTAACACCTAGTACTCCTCAGGACTTACTCCTGGCTCTGTATATAGGGATCACTTCTGGTGGTTCTCAGGAGATGATACTGGTACCTGGGATTGAATCAGGGTTGTCCAGTTGCAAGGCAAGGGTCTTAACCCATGTAGTATCTCTCCATCCTCTATAAAATTATTTTTAAGTGGAGAATGGATACAAACTCCAGTTGGAATATTTTTAATACTCATCATTTCCCTCTTCTGTATACTCCCCTACTTTTCCCTCCCCAGTCTTCTCTCTATTCTTCCATATTCCCTCTTTCTCCCTTTCTCCTCAATACCTCCCACAAGAACATCAATATCTGCCAAGACAATAAAAAAAAAGCACAAGCCATAGTTGCATTTTTTTTCAGAACCAGTAACTGTGATCCAAATTCCCAGGCTGTATAAATTCCACTGTTAAAAGTATAACTCAATATGCGGTGATATATCTAAAACTAGTAAAAAAAAAAAAAGTGCTGTTATTTGGGTGGGGAAGGGGGCTTCTCAAGAGTGTTCAAGAGCCCAGGGTCACTCATTGCAATACTTGGATAGTTAATGTAGTACTGTCCAGCCCAGAAATGCTGAGGGTCAGCAGGATTCCCCCTCCAGTGCTCTGGAAGCCATGTGATGCCAGGGATCAAAGTTACAAGGTATGAACATCCACCATCTACACCATCTCCCCAGTCCAATAAGTATCTTCTTTAAATTAGTTTCTTTTGGGGCTGGAGAGATAGCACAGCAGGTAGGGCGTTTGCCTTACACGCGGCCGACCTGGGTTCAATTCCCAGCATCCCATATGGTCCCCTGAGCACTGCCAGGGGGGGTAACTTCTGAGTGCAGAGCCAGGAGTAACCGCTGTGCATCGCCGGGAGTGACCCAAAAAGCAAAATCAATCAATCAATAAATAAATTTTTAAAAATAAATTAGTTTCTTTCAAATGAAAAGGTGAATGTTATTTAACAATAAAATTACTAAACAGACAGAACAGACAAGCTGCAAACTTGGAGAAAATATTTTCAAAAGATATATCATAATTAATAACATTTGGAAGCAATCAATTTGCCTTACAAGATGGGTAAAAGAAAAAAACTGTAGTACATAAAAAAATGAAAATAGTATTCAGTGTTCAAAAGAAAAACCTGGTGGTGGGGGGTGGGCTGGAGAAATGGTACAGCAGGTAGGGCACTTGCCTTGCATACCCAGCATCTCCTGCCCCCAAACGCTGCCAGAAGCAAATCCTGAGCACAGCGACAGGAGTAGTCCCTGAACATCACAGGGTGTGGCCCAACACCCACCCCTACCCCCCACACCCAACAAAAGAAGAACCCAGGGGCCAGAGAAATACAATCTAGGTTAGGTACTTGTCTTGCATGTGGGGGACCCAGGCTCAAATCCTCAACACTGTTTATGATCCCCTGAGCACCATCAGTGGTCACTCCTGAGCACAGAACCTGGAGTGGCCCCTAATCACTGTGTGGCATAAAGCACATATATATTACGTAAAAGTAAAGTAAAGACCCTCCCGTTGATCATCAATTTGCTCGAGCGGGCCCAGTTATGAATTTATTGCTTAATATACATAAGATATATACTATGTAAAAATGCATAATATATACAAATAATATACATTAAAAGGAAAAAAGATATCAAGTCAAGCATAATAATACCCACACAAACAGATCAGTGAATGGAAAAATGACAACTTGAAAGGATGAGTTTTTGTGTGATTCTATGTGACAACTTAGAAAGGTAAAAGTAAAAAAGAAAACCAAAAAATCACTGGTTTCCTGGGATCGGGATGGAAAGAAGAAGACTAGGCAGAACACAGGGCATTTTTAGGGTGGTAAAACTACTCTGTATGATATTATAAACATAAATACACACTATCATATGTATTTGTGGAAATCCACAGAATGTATATTTTGATGAGATTAAGGCTTCTAGGAGACGGTGCATCACTTTAGGCTCATCAATGACATGCTATTCTGTTTTCAGGATGTTGGAAGTTGGGGAGGCTATACACGGGAATAGGAGAGGCAATATACAGAGGAACTCAACCGTTTCCAGCTTCCTCCCAATTTTTAAGTGAACCTGAAACTACATCTTAAAAGTTTATTAACTGAAAGAAATCAGGGAGGGGAGCTGGGAGAGAGAGAGAAGAGTGGCAAAATTCAAGCAAAGTTTACAGTTTAATTTATACACATGAATCAAAATCAATTTCCCAGTATTGATAAATATATTAATTACGGTTAGGTAAAATGTTTTTATTAGGTAAAAGTGACAATAAGTACAAAGGAACTCTTTAAGATCTTTTCTAAGCCTAAACTTATTTCAAGATAGCTTCTTAAAATTAAAACCAGGTTCTCCCTCTCCTTTTGGGTGTTGTGGTTTGCAAAAGAGGCACTGAGTGGCAATCATGTTTGGTCCATAGTCTACTTTCAGCATGCTTCTCCCCCTGCCACAGAGGCAGGGTGGGATGGGGAGGATGGGGGGCAGGAGGGATACTGGGATCCGTGATGGTGGGAAATAGGCACTGGTGGAGGGATAGGTATTTGATCATTGTATAATCGAAACCCAAGCACAAAATTTGTAAGTCTACAACTGTACCTCATGGTGTCTCACTAGTAAAAAACAAAAAAACAAAAAAAAACAAACAAAAAAAACCAAAACTAATCAACTGGAAAAAATATTAAAACCAGGTTGAATTCATGTGCAAGGAGATGCTGAATCAACCATATAACTATATAACTGAGAACACTGCTACTGACAGAGCTGTGTGTAGATTTGAAAACACTTCTATCAACAGAGGTGTCGCCTATCCAGGAGTAAGAGAGAGGAAACACCACAAGGCAATCATGTCTCCTTTCAGAATGAGTGTGGGTTGTTTGTTTATTTGCAAGAAAGCAGAGTTGAAAACCCAGACTGCACGAATAGTCTAATTTGTATAGAGACTCCTGACTCAGCAGGACTTCATCTTACCCAAGTTTATTTTTCTGGCCATATGTAAAACTGACAATGGCGATCCCATCCTAGAAAGTACATTCTAATTACAGTTACAAAAGAAAAAAAAAGCACGGAACACTTTCTCTAACGTTGAATTCTCAGTGATTTGATGGGCTTTACCCATTATTACACTGGCCCTTCGATTTTAAAATAACACTGAAGCATTTTCAACATGAAGAAGCCCCAGTGTAGGGTTACTTGTAACAGCAAAATCTGGCAACACCAAATTATCCGATTATAAGAAAAGGGGAATGGTTAATTAAACTATTACACTCTTCTTTTTGAGCATTCATTGAAAGTAGTTTATCTTTTAAGGATTGAGAAAATGCCTTTAACTGATAATAAATAAAAAGACAATATTAATAATCCTGTTCAGCCGTTGACTGAGAGTTTATTCTAATTTATAAGGGAAGCATTCCTAGCAAACCACCTGGCAACTTATCTGAGCCACATTCTCCAATAGAGCTTTATCAGCAATACAGTAGAAAACACATTTTAATCTTCATCCAAAAAAACTCATTTACAGTAAGACTTCAATCACGTTTAAAAAATAATGTATGTAAAAATTCTACAAGGAAAGAGACCAAGAAACATTTTTCAAATCTTTTTTAGAGAAAACATCTTAACTTTATTTTAAAATACATACATAAATAAAACAAAGTAATTTAAAATGTCAATACAGGAGCCTGCCCTTATTACAGTGTTTCTCAACACAAATTATATATTGTAAATTATGTATCTCGATCTAGAAAAGGAAATTGGTTTCATCTTGCAGGCCAAGATTGCACTAGATTAGGGATGTCTGCCCATAGATTTTGAGGCCTTATCTCGGACTGGTGAAACAGGGAGGCCTGATTTCTTAGTAATATTTGTTGCTGATATAAAAACGGAGTGTGAGAGGATGCACACTATGTATTTCCTGATTTTGATAAAAATTCTCTACCATGGGGTAAATGTGGAAAAAAAAAAAAAAGCTCAGGGAAATACAGCAGGCAGAGAGAGGAACACCCACCCAAAGATGCCCATGTCTATTTTAATCCTGGGAAATGGCAAAAAGGAAATGAGGACCAATGTAATTAAGCTTGTCAATCATCTGGCCTTAAGATATTACACTAGCCTGGGTTATCTCCCATATTAGAGGGAGACAGAAGAGAAGAGTCAGAGAATGAGATGTGAAGGTGGGTATTGGGTTGCTGGCTTTGAAGATGGAGGAAGGGGACATGTCCCGTGAAATGCTCACAGGAAGGAAGAACAAGACAAGGGGATGGATGTTCTCCTAGAGCCTATGGAAGGAAAGAAAGCCCTGCCATCACCTACACTAAAATTTTGAATATCAGAGCTATAAAACAATAAAATTAAGTTGTTGAAAGCTACTAACTTGGGGGGAGGAAACTGGTTAGAACAGAAACAGCCAACCTGGGGTCGGCAAAGAAGGCAGGGAATAGCAAGAAAATCAATATAGGAAGAGGATGATTGGCAAGAGTCAATTTTCTTTTGCTCTGTCAGTTTCAACAAAGGAAAAACAATACTTAAATTAGTACTAAAAGGTACACGAAGAGAACCCTAACCTGCAGCGTGGGAGATGCAGCATCTGATTAGTAAAGAACAGGTCTAAAATCACAAGGAGCATGTGGGAGTTACAAAATCCAGCAACAGTTTCAGCAGCCGCCATGGTCCCACAGGAAGAGGCAACTGTGTGATGGCAGAAAACTACATATAAGAATGCCACCTAATTCAAACCTTTCCCAAAATGTTCTACTTACATTAAACTAAGTTTCAGAAATTTAAAATAAAAGGATAAAGGAAAACAATGAGGACTGCAGGGTAGATTGCTCAATTGAGTCAGGGTAGCACTGTAGCACTGTCCTCCCGTTGTTCATAGATTTGCTCGAGTGGGCCCAATAACGTCTCCATCGTGAGACTTGTTGTTATTGTGTCTGGCATAATGAAAACATCATGGGTAGCTTGCCAGCCTTTGTCCTGCGGGCGAGATACTCTCAGTAGCTTGCCGGTCTCTCCGAGAGGGGCGGAGAAATCAAACCCAGCTTGGCTGGGCCAGCTGCGCACAAGGCAAATGCCCTACTGCTGTGCTATTGCTCCAGCCCAATTGAGTCTGGGTAGGGAGGGAAAACATTCCATACTGAAAACCAAGGAATGAATGAAAAGCCCACTTCTGTTTCTGGAATAGCAAGAAAAGCAGTAACTGCTTAGATCTAACGTTCACATCTATAAGGGCAGATCTCTTTAGCTCTCTGTCCTCCAGTACCATCATTGTCCTAAGCTGAGGAAATCTAGAGTGGCTCAAAGACTCACATCTACAAGACATGGAATAAGAGCTACAGCTCTTGGTTCTGATTATGCCTAAAGTGGACAAGTGTTCAGTTAAGATACCAGGATAGTCCCACCAGCTGACATGTGGCTCTTCCCTACAAAACTTAGGTGAGCGGAGATGTTAGATCTGCTTTGCTGAGTCACAGAGATGCACAGTCTTGGTTCTGCAGTTTCTTCCTGTCTACCCATAGCAGGTCACTGAGAATGAGTCAGGAGAAAAGCTAAGTCTAGGTCTTAAAGAAAGTTAAGTTCTGGCTCCCCACTTCCTATAGATACATAAAGCACATGTGCTCTTCATCAGCTCTGAGACACTTATTTTCTTAACTGCAAATGGAGAGAGCATTGACAATCTATCTCTCACAGGACTGTCTTGAGCTTTAGAGGAGTTGTGAATAAGGAAGGTGTGGGGGGAGGGGAAGCACTCTTATTACCTTCAGGATGGTGAACTCAGGCTGATCAACATTCAAATGATCAGGGCTGATGCCACCTGAACCCCTGGCGAGGTTGTTTCACTCCAGCGCCCTAGAGGGGGGGCGGGTGAGAACCCTCCCCGCCCCAAGAGACCCAGCCCCGGAAGCTGAAAACCTCCAGAACCCAACCGCTGTCATGCTCGGGCTGAGCCTCAGACACAAGTGAACGTATTCCTGTACCGCACGGCCATGAATGACACATCATAAGACACTCCCTATCCATTCTCCAAGATTACCGTACCACATTTGATGGGGTTCAAATAGTAGGCAACCAATCATAGAGGGAAATACACACACACACACACACACACACACATGCATATATACATATTTTCAGATATATATATATATATATATATATATATATATATATATGAAAGCTCAAATCAATCTTTTTTTTTCTTTTTGGGTCACACCCAGCATTGCTCAGGGCATTGCAGTCTGGAATTACTCCTGGCAGTGCTCAGGGGACCATATAGGATACTGGGAATCAAACCCGGGTCAGCGATGTGTAAGGCAAACGATCTACCCACTGTGCTCCAGCCCCACATCACTCAATCTTTAACAACATGTTAGTGATGTCCTAAAGAATGTCTGAGTGGCCACTGCCAAAATAGACCAATCTTCACACTGTTTATCTATGAATACATTTTTGTAGCATTTTCAGCGGTTTTTCATAACAAACAATACAAAATATGTTATTTCACTTGTGCTTTGGGACAGGGATAGGGGCTTGGGATGGAAACGTCCTGGAAGTGGTGGGAAGGTGTAATGGTGGTGGGATTGGTATTTGAATATTAGATGTGATCAAATATTGTGAACTACCTTATAAAATAAAAAAAGAACAAAATGAGTAGGGCTGGAGAGATAATAAAGTGGGTGGACGTTTGCTTGCATGCAGGTGACCCAGGTTCCATCTGACACTGCGTATCAGATGCATTAGGTGACCTAAGCCTGATCATGGAGCCAGAAATAAGCCGTAAGCACCACTGGTGTGGCCCAGAGGTTAAAACAGAAAACAAACAAACATTAAAATAGCCACTGTAATTTGTGGACATGGACATGAAAAAGGTGATTTGTTAACTACTCTGAGGTACAGGGTCTTCACTTGTCAGATAAGACAATGCCACTGTGGAAAGGTCAGAGTTGATGGGCGGGAGGCTCCTGGTACAGTGTGGGCACAGGGCCCAATAATGCCACCTCTGCGTGCGGCCACCCATAATCATTTCCACTTTCTGTCATTCCCTGGGAGTTATCAGTAAACACAATTTCAGCAAACATTTAGAGCATCAAGTTTTTTTTTCCCCCCACACGTCTGAATCATCCATTTTAAGGGTCAAGTTGAAGAATGCTGAACAGAATGGCTTACTGAACAAATTCACTGGACCATAACTCTTGCTGCCAATGAGGCCTACTATATCTAACATAAGAGACAGCCAAGTGACATTTATCAAGTCCATTAAAAATATACCAACTAGGAGTATTAAAATAGGAGTTCAGGGATGACCATCTCAGGTCTTATTCTCTGGAGAACACAACAGTGGGTACTGCTTGAGCACTAACCTCAGCTTGCATTGCAGTATCAAGTGTCTGACCTATGGCAATCCAGGATCATACATCCTGTCCCCAAAGCTCATATTCTTCCATTAAATCACTCAGGTATCTTATAGCAAGAGCAATAAAATATTGCTGCAGCCTTGTATCTGCTTTCCAAATACAGAGAAACGTGTGCTTCTGGAAGGCTGGGGTGTGCCATGAACTGAGCTATGCCTTAGACTCCACCTGTTCCAGTCTGAGCAGGACGACCCTTGCAGATCACCCTACATGGGCCAAGGCTGTTCTCTCCGTCTTCTTTAGGACTTGTGACATGTGTGTGGCTTGTCTACCCATTCCATCTGTGGCACTTACCTTGAAGGAGGCGTGCTGCTCCATGTGCCGCAGCAGCTGGGGCTTCTGGGCTGCCGTATAGTCGCACACTGTGCACTTAAACTGCTTCCCTGCGGAGAAGTAAGGACACGGTGAGCACCAGCAGGTTCCTGGACTGTGCCTATGACTCCAGCACCAGTCACGGAGCTGGAACAAAAATGTTCTTTGCTGTGCGGGGTCGAGAATCTCAGCACAGAGGCAACATGTTAGTCTACAGCCAATGAAAGGGAAGGGAACTGCCATGAAGGGGGGAGATGGCAGCCCAGTCTGCCTGGGGAAGTCTCCAAGGAATACCACTTGAGGCTCCGAAAGGACAAAGGGATTAGAAGAAATAGTCTTTGGGGGAAGGGAGTGTACAATGGTGAGAGCACAGACCCCAGAGTGGTCAGAAGGTAGAGGGGCACATGGAGCTTTCTTTCAGGACTAAGTATGATGTTAAGGGTTGACCCAGGAGAGATTGAGGCCACAACACCCAGGGCCTGTACCATTTCACTAAGATGTGTGGATCCCATACTATGAGCCAGGAGAGTCTGCAGAATAACATACAGGGAATAGGGGAGCAAGATTTGGAATGTGTTTTGGAATGCTTAACTCTAGTAGGAGTGAACAGAGCAGATTGGAGGGCAAATGCCAATCTACAACATAAAAAGAAAATCACAGAGTAATGTTCTGCATTGCTCTTTTAGAGGGTTGATGCTTTAGTATTACTTAAGTACTCAGTAATAAGGAGGCAGAGAGACAGTACAGCAAGGCGGGTGCTTGCCTTGCACATGGCCAATCTGGTTTTATTCCCTGGCACTCTATATGGTTCCCCAAGTCCTGCCAGGAGTAATATCTGACTACAGAGCCAAGTGTAAGCCTGAGCACTGATGGGTATGACTTCCAAACCAAAATAATAATAACAATAATATTAAAATCATGTTAAACATGCTAAAACATTGATGATATAAAGGACCTGGTATATTTTTTTCAATCCTGAACTATAGCAATAAAATGTTAACAATATAAACATGTTTAACCAAATATAAACATGACCTAGTTCTTATGGGTCAGCATCAAACAGTTTCAAAGGTAGAAGCCTCCTCAGGGGACCAAGGCCACATCACCATAGCCAGAAATGATTTTTCTGAGGTCCTCTCACTCCCTCCCAGACAAACTGGGTGAAAAAGTGGCATAATGTTCCAATTTCCCCTCTGAGTGCCCATAAAACCATTGAGAACTGGTTGACTCATCTGAAAATCATTCTCAACAAAGAAGCCAATGAAGACCAGGACTCCAAGTCAATGGTGACCTCAGTTCTTACTAGTCTCTGTCCTGTAGATCTGCCTACAAAGTCCATGCTCTGGAAATCCTCTGCTCCTCTGAACCCACAGCACTGCCACCTCCCTAGGCCTCTCTGACTTGTCATTTTAAAAATTCTCAAGGAATTTTCCCCAGATGCTCTCAATGTTTCTCTGCAAACCCCCTTTCTCCTTTTGCAAGATGTCTTGTTTAGAGCAGTCACCTCCTGGCTTTTGCAATGTTTTGACGGAAAAACCCCATCTTCCACTCGAATCCTTTTCTGAACCTGATTAAATACCCAGTGATCTATGTGACAGAGCAAACTACTTTGCTGCCCCAAATGTCCTAAAATAAATTTTTATTCACCCAATGCGTTCCATCTTCAACCTTCTCAGTTCAGTCCTCACCTTTCCGGTCTTCAAGTCATAGACCTGATTAGCCTTCTCCAACATCCCGTGCTCTGACATCACTCACCTCATCTTTTTTTCAGCACCTGATTTCATCTAAAGATTCCCATCTCTATTTCTACTATTTCCATGTGCTTTAGACCCTTCTCTGTGAACAAAGCTGAACACCACTGGCTTTCTTGTCTTTAAAAAATAAACCTTCCATCCATCCAACACCCATGTTTATCAACCCATCATCTGTCAACTACATGCCCATACATTCTGAAGTCCCCTTCTTTATTCAGATTGTCTGAAACACAAACTCTCCTCCACTACCCTTTCTTCACAGCCCACCAATGACACCTATTGCAGAATAGAACTGAAGCTCTATCTGACTTCTCTAGCACCCTCAGCATCCAAGTGCATGGGAAATATATTGAATATACTTTGCATTTTATTAAAAAGAACTGTTCAAAGAACAAAAAGGAATTTTTCATCTACACAGATTATAGCTTCCATAGGAGCAACAAAAGTGGAAAATAGCAGAAACATACCAACACTGTATGTGTACCAATCATTCAAGAGAAATAGTCTCCTGATTCAGGACTTTTTAAGTCCAAACAATTGTAGCAATGTAGTACTGCTGTCCTGTTGTTCATCAATCTGCTCGAGCGGGCACCAGTAATGTCTCCATTGTGAGACTTCTTGTTACTGCTTTTGGCATATTGAATATGCCACAGGGAGCTTGCCAGGCTCTGCCGTGTGGGTGGGATACTCTCGGTAGCTTGCTGGGCTCTCCGAGAGGAACAGAGGAATCGAACCTGGGTTGGTCGAGTGCAAGGCAAACGCCCGTAAGCTAGGCAATTCATAGCCAGAACAATTAAAACTCTTTTTTGGGGGTGGTGGAGTTGGCAACGATATAGTAGAAATTAAGGTCCTTGACTTACCTTAACTCAATCCCTGACATTGTGTATGGTCCCCCAGCACTGTCAGGGACCAACAGTGATCCTTGAGCACAGAGCCAAGATTACACTTGGTGCATCTCCAGGGCTGGAGCACAGCGGTAGGGCGTTTGCCTTACAAGTGGCCAACATGAGTTCGATTCCTCCGCCCCTCTTGGAGAGCCCGGCAAGCTACTGAGAGGATCTCGCCCGCACGGCAGAGCCTGGCAAGCTACCCGCGACGTATTCGATATGCCAAACACAGTAACAACAAGTCTCATGATGGAGACATTACTGGGCCCGCTTGAGCAAATCGATGAACAACGGGAGGACCGTGACCGTGACATCTCCAGGGATGGCCCAAAAAACAAAACAAAAAGAAAAACAAAGCCATTTCTTTTCTTAGCACAGTATTACCCTTTTGCACACAGATCACATATTTGATGTATCTTCAAAATAATCTCTGTTGTCAATATTTCTCCACTGGCCAGTGACTTGTGCAAATATATCATTAATATACCAGGCCAACTGAGCCAAACAGTACTGGATTCTCAAGTACCAAAACAGGAGTGGAATCTGATAGAACCATCTTCCAAATTGATTAAGTATTTTGTCATGCATTACCAATAGCTTGGATCGAAGAGCAAAGGAAGCACTGAAATGAATTCACAGAATATTCTCATCAACATTTTATGTACTGCTATATACCCAAGGTTCTTCAGGAGAAAAGAAAAGAAGGCAGCTCCTAAAAGCTATCCCTGACTTCGGTATTGGCCGGGTGATAAATATTACAAATGTTTTCAGTAACCACTGACAGCCCCAATCAAAGAGACCTGGGAGAGAACTTGACATAATATTTTGCTGCTTAATTAAAATAATGCAATGCAGATTAATGATTAGTCATAAAAGAGCAATGCTTTGAGACTATCCATTGTTTTCTATCAGGATATTCCTGAGAATTACAGGGAACAGTGAGTGAAGAACTTGGTCTGAACTTGAGGTTAGAATGACCTTTTCAAAGAGTTGTCAGATGAATAGCAATTAGATGTGAATCATATGACTGCCACCAAAAAGAAAAAATAATTAAAAGAAAGAAACTATTTGAATTTTGTTAAAACAATTAATTTTTTTTCACCCAACATAGCTGGCTCGCTCTAACTACCGAGATACTGTCTATGAACAGTTGTGCTAAAGATATGAAGACATAGTCATGGGCTGGGGACATAGCTCAAGAATGCTCTACTGCATGCCTGCATGCAGGAAGGAGTCCTGGGTTTGACCTGTAGCACCACATGGTCCTTTGAGTATTGCTGGGATCCCCTCAGACCTCAAGAACTGCCAGAAGAGAACCCTGAGCAAAAGCCTGACCCCAAGCGCCATCCAGTGGCCCCCAAACCAAAACCAAATCAAAACCTCACCCACCATGTACCTGGGAAGGCAAGCAACACAGCTGCCCAGTTGTGAAATGGTAGGTGGCAGAACCAGTATTTGAACTCTAAGCTTTCCCTCTCCCCCACCCTGTCATTCACAACCACAAGAAGTACCCTTTCAGCTCCCAAAGGCAAAACATAATTTCCACCCAAAGGAACAAAGGTGGCATCTTATAATGGAGACATCAATTCCACTTACAAGCAAAGGTTGGTGGCTCATTAGAATGGGAGTCTCAGAATGCAGCAATTCTACGTAGTCCCCGCCGGGTGGGGACTTTCCTGTGACAGAGATGGCCTCAGACCCTGGACATAAAGTGTCAGTACAGTAGACCCCTAAGGAAGGAAAGCTGGGGATACATTCAGGTGACCCCACAAGAGACCCCTTGGGAGAGCCATAGCAGAGCCCCTCAAGTCGTGTGACTCTGGGCTCTTTTTCTGGAGCAATTCAGAGATAGGTTCCAATTAATTCAGCCTAAGATGAAACACCTTAGCAGAAAGAATAAAAGCAGCAGGACAAATTGTTTGCAAAACTATTGTAGAGAGAAAGTAGTTACAATATCAAGAATTTACAGAAAGCCTCCTTTATTCTCCTCAGCAACCTCTCTGGCCTTAAACCTGCAATAAACCTTGAAAGCATCATAATAGCTGGCAGACTCTCCAAGGCCAGATGCCTGTCATGTCTCCAGGCTCAGGCATCACCTACTGACCCAGTGTCTCTGACCAACACACAGCAAGTCTAAGGGACCTCCAGGCCTTTATACTTGCTGTTCCCAACCCCCACCCCCTCCCCCGCCCCCGGGATGCGTCACTGTTATTCCCAGGCTCTGCTGGATCATTTCCTTCAAGTCTGCTCTTTTAGCACGACAGACCCAAATCCCAAACTGATTCAACTTTAACATTCCTCATTCTGTCACAGAATCATTTTATACTCAGTTTCATCTATGTATTTTCATTTCCTGAATATTTGCCAAGTGTTCCTAACTCAATCACAAAATACCATACATTTTACTATCCTATTAGTCACTTAGTTTTAGAACAGCAGGGACTTTGGGGTTTTGCTTTTGTTGTTTTTTGTACTGCCCATGGCTGGATCAAAGTGCCTAATTACCTAAGCAGCTCATAGGCTCATCTCTCCGTGGTCTGTTCAGAACCAGAGCTGTGCAGTGAATACTTTGGAGACAGGGATGGAACATTTCTCATTTAATGGTCCAATGCTTGGAAGTAAGCACACAGTTATTAGTAGAGAGTAATAGGAGCCTACGTGGGATGTCCGCTAGCCACACAACCTCTCCTCATAATCAATGAGGACACATAGGATACCCCTAAAGTCTGTTCTGTAGCCCTACACTCTAGACCCACCTCCAACCTGTGCTGGGTAAGAGACACAAGTTGAGCTTGGAACTTATATTGTCTGGATCTGAAACATGCAAGGAAGGAACTGCGTGTGACTATTATTTTAAGGCTATCAGCATAACAGAAAAGCATGCAAGATAATAAACATCTGTCTCTGAAAGCCAGGATGTTATGCAGAGCCCAGAAAAAGGTCTTTCCACACAGCCCTAAAACAATACCGGTGGCAACCTGAACATGAAAGGTCGAGAGTTTACTCTTTTAACATTCCACCCCAATCTTGACAAGCTGTACAGTGGTTTAGGGGTGCTCTTCCTGAACATCTGTCTTTATTGTTCACAGGGAATTAGTGACCAAATTCTGCAAACTATTTTAGGAGCTCGTCATCTCTTAAGTCCTTAGAGGCAGGATTAAACTTGTAAACAGCAGAAAGTCATTCTGGTCTAGGGCTTGTCAAGAAGAAGGATAAACTAAAGCTGAGTCATGCCACTTTCTCTTTTGAAGGAAAGACTCCAGGCCAAACACTGCAGTGAAATCTAACTGCAGGAACAAAGGCTTCCTGGCTACAACCAACAGAACTTAAAGATCTTGGTTACTTAGGAAATTATTCTAACTTGACCTAGAGGCCCGGATGTTGAAGATCAAAATCCCAACCACCTAGATGAGCCTCAGAAACCTAATTTTGGAGGAAGAAGCCAGACACAAAGGAGCATGTAGTCTATGAACCAGTGTATCTAAAGTTCAAAGGCAGGTAAGATCTAGTTGCAGATGCACAGAAAGGAATCCTAATGCTATAGGATTAGGCAGTGGCCACCCCCAAATAAAGAAAGGTCTGCAGGTTGGGTGAGGAGAACTTTGGACTGCTGCAACAATGTACTGTACCTTGTCCTAGGCTGTGCTGTCATCATGACAATTCACTGTGCTGCACCCTTTCCAATTCTGCACGTTTTGTACATTTATGATACTTTAATTTTAAAAAGGAAAGGCACGTGCACACGCATCTGCATGCACACACACACATGCATGCACACACACGTGTGCTACAGAACAGACTTTAGGGGTACCCTGTGTGTCCTCATTAATTATAAGAAGAGGATGTGT
The DNA here is from genome assembly GCF_029834395.1 of Sorex fumeus. Taxonomy (NCBI): domain Eukaryota; kingdom Metazoa; phylum Chordata; class Mammalia; order Eulipotyphla; family Soricidae; genus Sorex; species Sorex fumeus. Next base: position 45,566,631 of record NW_026606059.1, on the reverse strand, counting down.
GGCTAGCGGACACACACACACACACACACACACACACACACACACACACACACGAATGAATCCACACACAGAGATGACCTTTGCCTAAAGGAGCTTTGGAATTGACATCCAGTTGACATCCAGTTAGTTCCAGAAAGCAAAGAAGCATTCGACATTCAAAGAGTAAACTTGAGGACTGCTCGACAGGTTGCAGATCGTGTAGGGTGCTGTTGCAGATGGACAGAAAAGGGCACAGTCCGCATTATTTGCCCCGTGATTTGCAGGTCAGCATTTTTGCGAGTGCCAGGCTTGTTGGAGATTTCCACTGCACACATTGTGGCTTGCTTGAGAAACAGTGCTTTACTACCAGCTCCTACTTCCCTCAAAACTGTGCCATCAGTTGGTAGTGAAGATACAGTAACCTTACATAATCAAAACCATAACCATTTACCCTGTTGCAACCATGCTACCTAAAACACAATTTTTTTAAGTTGAAAAATAAATATGTGAATATCTGGTACAACTTTAATTCAACTATGGGAGGGCAGGGGGTGAAATGTCACCGCCACTACTTCAGTTTACCCTTCCAATGGTGTGGAAGAATCTTGCAAGAACTTGCTCTGTTTTTTCAAGTTTTCTGAGCAGGTGTCTGATGGGAGCTTGCCAATCAGCACTGCACTGAAAGCTGCTGATGGAGCTCAGCAGGCCAGGAACTCAGGAGCACTGGCAGGACCTTGTGACAGAACTGACGCTGAATTCCAAGCATCGCCAGCAAGTACAGAAAAGCATGGGGGCTGGAGCCCAGTAATCATGGGCTTTGTCATTCCTGCAAGTCTTACTCAAGGAGAACGTAATTCTGGCTGTCCTGTAAGGACAGAGGGGGGCTGGGACCTGAAGAAAGGAGAGCTGAAGGCAGAACAGAAATCCTTCCTGCTCTGCCCTGGGTTAGAGACGAAGAGAGAACAGCCAAATGAGATGGTGCTGAGAAAGCCACTCCTGTTGAGTTGCTTTCTACTCTAGAAAGATGAGTGTGCAGGTAGGAACTGGGGGAGAGGGGCCCTGCTGAAGCCCCAGTGCACATGAAGTATGTTATCCTGAACAGAGGGGAGCAGAGCAGCAGCACCCCCTCACCTGCTAGCAGCTGTGGTGAACTCCCACCAGGACAAAGAAAGCTACTCCCCCCAGTTCGGGAACCAGCGGCTAGAAAACTGGTGAGAATGCTAGCTTGCTTTATTTCACACCCTCCTCTGCTTGATGAGTTTCCCTAAGGATAATTCTAGCTGCTCCGTTACTTTAAATAAGAGTTCTATATAAAACTGAGACCAAATGGTAGAAAACTCTTCAACCTTCAGATGAAAAAAAAAGAAAATCTCCTTCATCTTCTGGCACTTGGAATCCATCAAAACCCAAATAAGACAGCAGTGGAAAATTCCTTCTGGTTGAAGGTAACGCGTTTGAAATACCTGTTAAATTAAATCATTCCTGCCAAATTGAACTTGCTGTGGCACCTCAAACTTGCAAACACTGTAATATACTTAGAGGAGGAAATCTGCATAAATCTAAACTGTTACTAGTAATAATATCTAGAGGCATCTAGAGGCGTGAAAAGTGAAAATGTCTTATGACTGTTTATCCAGACTTACTGAAAAAGGTGGTATTTTGCATAAGTAAATTCTTCACAAAACTGACTTTTACCCTTTTCAGCCTAGATACCTTTTAAATATTAACTATTCACTCTGCCTTCCTAATGAGAGAAGATCTGAGAGAACAGTAATGTGAACTTTTGTAAATGATGAAGGTGAGACAGATTAATATCCAAGAATATTCATTCTTAGCTTGTGTCACCGAGAATATAAGGGAAATACACTTATATATGTCATTTGTATATTCCTAGTGGAATGGGTACATATGCCCAGCACGTAGAATGAAACAACATAATTAACACAAACCCAGTGAATCTCCTTATAGTCCTACTGTGGCAGGATGATGATGCTCTTCCCCCCAAATATCCAAGTCCAAAACTCCAGAACCTTTATATATTAAGTTCTGTGACTAAGGAACTTTGCAGATGAGACCAGGTGGAGAGTAGTCTTCAGAGAGCAAGCTATCCTGCCTTAACCAGGTGGGTCCAAAGAAATCACAAGTCTTTCTACAAGATGAACAGGATGGCCAGAGTCAGAATACAGAAACAAAGGGACAGAAAGAGATGGAAAGATTCAATGCTTCCGCTTTGAAGGATGAAAGAGGGGTTCGTAAGCCAAAGGCCATAGGAAACTGTAGAAGTTAGAAGGGTTTAAAAAACAGATTCTCCCCTATAGTTTCAGAAGGGGTATAGTCCCAATCCAGAGTTCCTGAGTTTAGATTTCTGGCTCACAGAGCTGTCATCATTCTGAGTTATTTTAAATCACCGTATTTGTGGTAGTTTGTTACAGCAGGCACAGAAAACCAATGCATCCTTAACAAAAATGGGGGGATGTGGTGTTTGTTCCAGAATGAATAGGCAGGAGTTCCAACTCTGCCCTCCAGAGTTGACACTTTTACCCACTCTGCCTTATTACTTTGTCCACGTTGCCTGGCACACAGAGGTTTGCCACCGAATGTGAGAAAGCACCTTGAAGAAAACAGAACAAGCATTCTGCAGCAGGCATTTTGCAGAGCACACATCTTCACAGCTCTGGCATCTGTGGTAATTTGTGCAATAGCAAATCAGAACCAAAATAGCTACAGCAATATAAATACAGTTTAAGAAGTCTCTGTACTTTAAAGGCTGAACTTCAAGCAACAGCAGACTTACAGACTGATGATTCTCTGTAATTAGTGCATCAGTTTTGATACAAGGAGGGAAAGATCAGCATGAGACTTGCAAAGAGTCAGAAGGCGGCATAGAGCCAGACAAAAGCCAAGAAGGCACCAGAGGAAGATAAAAGTTACAAACACTATGCCAAGTATTTTCAGATGAGATTTCTTTACCCCCTTGCAGTTTTAGTAACCAAGACTTATGCAATAGTTCAATCTGGTATTAGTCTAAACTAATTATTCAGTCCCACTGCATCTTGTGGTTTATAAAATAGCTTCTAGTGGTCCTTCAACAGGGTCACATATAAAATAGCACTCCTGGGGAAGGACAGGAACAAGGAAACTGTGGAGAGATCAGTCTCATTGAAGCCATCAACTAAACTGGGAGCTCTTGTATCATTTTCTACTAACATCCAGGTTCTAAATGCACATTTAAAAGCTGTTTACTTGCTTGCATTGCTGAGGATCAAAACTCAAGACTTCATACATGCAAGACAAGTACTCTATCACTGAGAAACCTCCCCGGCTCTAAGGTCTATGTTTCTGTTTGTTTGTTTTGTTTTTGTTTGGGGGGCCACACCTGGCAGTGCTCACGGGACTATATGGGTGTCGAGAATCAAACCCAGGTTGATGTCTACAAGACAAACACCTTACCTGCTATATTATCTCTCTGGTCCCTAGAATATCTGTTTATAAAAGTAAAGAGTCCATGAGATGAATAGGGCTAATTTATCCTGGACTGATTTGGCTCTAGAGAAAACGACTCCATAGTCCTATCTCTGAAATATTGCAATGTGCAGCCATGGAATCTCCATTAAAAAATGCAGGAGCAAGGAAAAAAATAGTACTTCTTCCACAGTACTCCTTCCATCCAAACTTCCACTTCACTAATTACTACACACATAAGAGTGCTTGAATCTTGGATAATTCCTCTTTGTAATTTTTACCAGAAAACTTGTGAACTTTAAGCATGAGAGGGCAGGCTGGGTTGGGGGAAGAGGAAGAACTAAAGGAATTAGCATTGAACTTCAAAGAGCTTTTTTTCATGATTAGAGAATCCTCATTTGATTACATAACATAAAAGCAGTGAACTATTTAACCTTCCCATCTGCTATGGGTGAGAAGAATTATGCGTGAACCTCGAGACCGCGTATCATGTCTAGACCCTTTTTAAAGTCAAAAAGAAGGAAATATGCTAGACCATGATTTTTTTTTTATTAGTGAGACATCATGAGGTACAGCTGCAGACTTACAAATTTTTGTGCTTGGGTTTCAATTATACAATGATCTTTTGCACTGAACTCTTGCATACTGTTGGCATACATGCAAAGGGTTTAAATTGAACCCTTTACAGAACAATGTGCATATTGATTGGCAAACCTTTTAACTGACCTGTCCCTCCTAAGGAACAGTAATAAGCTCCTTTGGGAAAAAGGAAAGGAAAAATAGATATATCACTTTGAGGAAACCAATAAATGTGTGAAAAATTGGATTTGCAAGCAGGTACAGGAAGAGAATAATTACTCCATTTCTTTTCACTTTATTAAAGATGCCCACAAAGATTCATTTAATGGTGAGTTCCTCTATCATATTTTAAAATATTCAATTTACATACATTTGATTTATTATAACTGATCAGTAGGATGGAAAAACAACTTACCATTTCCCAACCACTTCATGGTAGGCACTTTACATGCTTTGCACTATTCAATTAACAGAAAGTCCAGGAAAGTAAAGGTACATCTTCTATAATCTGATTCACAGATGGTAGAGAGAGGTAACTCTCTCCAGTTGATTGATAAGGAAACTGAAGCTCAGAAATAATCTGACCAAATTCACCGTCCAAGGTAAAGGTACATCTCCCTCACTCTCCCTCCATCCAGAGTTTCTCTGTGGAACTACATATTGAATCATTCCTGATACAAAGTATCCTTAAAACCAAATAATTTCAGCAGGCCTTCAAACAATGTCTGCTTCTAAATAAAGAGCCCATTCTGAGAGCTTCATCAGAGGAAATCAAGATCCTAATATAAGTGTAATTCCCCCCCAAAATCAAAGCACATTATTTAGATGTGATTAAATGGCTGATGGGGTATGCCTGAGGAAGAAAATGTCCTTATTTCATGAAGGGTAAGATACTTCTCAGAACCTGACCAAACAGTTCCAAAATTGATCCAAAGGAAAATTAAAGGACAAAAAACTAAGATACATGAAAGAGAAAAAAGCAATAGGTGTGGATGGTAAAAATTAGTTATAAACATGGTATCTTACAATAAACTAGAAAAAAAGAGCAAAATCTCAGGCTCAATATCTTGAGAATTCTAGCATTTAAAAATAAGATTTCTTTCACTGTATATATTATATTAATCTATAATTGTTTAAATACAACAACTTCACCTATATACCAAAAAATTCAAGATTATTAATTTTCATAATTTGTAAACTATAAACTAAAACTTTTAGAAAATAGAAGAATTTCCCCCTAAAGTGGAGAAGTCATATTTAACATAGAGAATTACAAAGAAAATATAAAAAAAAGAATAAGTTTAACTATTTAACTTCTTTATTTTAAAAGAAACTATTTTAAAAATGTAAAAACAAATAAGTTGAGGAAAATTTAACAATATGACAAAGTACCGAAATGAAAAAATAAAAAAACTTTTAGAAATCAGTAGAATAAAAGAGGAGTACTACAAGAATGGGTAACAGATGTAGCTGGACTTATTCAAAGACTTTTTAATTAGAAAGGAAAAGAATGGCTATGACTTAAAGGTACATAACTGATCCTCAACAAGCAGACAAGACTCAGAAGCTATAACAACCAGCCCATGACCAGTACTTCACTTACTAAGCTGGTCTTTGGAAAATATGTAACTGCAGAAAGCCATATCAAAAACAGAAACAAAATCCTAGCAACCCTGGAAAAGACTGATTACGTCGGACTTATCATTCCATATCTTTAGTGCCTCTTAGGATAACAAAAAACAAACTAAAAGACTCAGCAACAGTAAAGTCTCATGCACCTCCTTTGCAGTATGAGAAAACAAGGGAAGGAAGCTGCTTTCCAGGGCATCCTTGGAACACATCTTCTTCCCAACCTGAAGATGATGTTCCTTCTACCCAAATGTTGATTGCTTCTCAATAAGACATGACATTACAAATATCCCATCCTCTCAAATGTCAAAAAAATAATAATGAAGAAAAACAAGGTAAAATTCCTCATGCTTTGTCGGAAGAGATTTTATAATGCCAGTAAGGATTTCCCTTTCAACATGTTAAATTGCTGCTTAGACCTCTCTCTCTCTCTCTCTCTCTCTCTCTCTCTCTCTCTCTCTCTTTCTCTCTCTCTCTCTCTCTCTCTCTCCTCATTTTAATTTACTGGGGAGGCACACCCGGCAGAGCTCAAGGCTTACTGGCCTCATGCTCAGGGATCATTCCTAGTGGTGCTCTGCGGACCTTTTGGTAATGGCTTTGCTCATATGAATTCCCTTCTCTGCTAAACTGCTCAAAGAATCAAGTGAAGTGATAGGCAGAATCAGCAGAATGTGTCTCTGTGATACCATGATTTTCATGAACCCAACCCTCATGTCCCACAGCCAATCCATGTTCCCATTTATACTGAGGCTCTGTCTTCTTAAGCCTTTCAGCGTACAGTCCAGATCGAGTAGCCAGACATGAGGGTACAAAACCTTTCTTGGTCCCTATACATGCCCTCTGAACCCTCCTCTACAGGCCAGTGGACATTCCTGAATGCATGTCTTTGAGCACAGCTGCTTTCATTACTGGCAGTACTTTACTAAGAATTTCATTGAATAATGTAGTGCTGTGTCGAGAAACATCACTAGACTGGTTGTTTGTGGAGGAGTAGAATTCATGAATAATTACATAACTTAATGTTTTCATTACTCAGGGGATGACTGCTTTACTGTCACTGTATTCTTAACTATTTGATTATGGAATTTTAAAATTTATTGTTGGCTATAAATGGCTAGAGCCATAGCATAGTGGGTAGAGCATTTGCTTTGCACGCAGCCGACCCAGGTTTGATTCCTCTGTCTCTCTCTCTCTCTGTCTCTCTCTCTCTGTCTCTCTCTCTCTCTCTGTGAGTGTGTGTGTGTGTGTGTCCTGTGCATGTACACAGCCTCATGTACACATAAACACACAGACTGCTAGCCCATGTTAGTCCGTGTTGTGCATGGGGCCGTGAGGTGTCATCAGGTAAGGCCTGGCTGCCCTCCTCCCCATACTGGAAGATCTCAAAGCCGCCTACTGGACTCTGCAGGGAGGCACAACTACAGGGTTTGCTGAACTTGGAATGCCAACAGCTTCCAACCACATTCTCTGAGGGATACACTCCCTCTGGAGGCATGCACTCACCATCCGCCGTGTGGAGGAGCTTGTGACTTTTCAATGTTCCTTTTGATTTAAATTTCTTGCCACACATGTCACACAGGTGTGTTTTCTCAGTGCTGTGACGATTCATATGCGCCTTAAGGTTACTCTTGCTACGAGTGGCATACTCACACAAAGAACATTTGAAGGGCTTCACACCTACCGGAAGAGGGTAAAAACAAAGAGATTTGTATCATACGTCTGCATTAGAAGGGACGTACAAATAGATAAACAGATCATCTTCATATTCATGCTCACTTGGAATAAAGTACCATGTGAGCCTATTCCTAAAATGGGCACAAGTTCCCATGCTGTCCTCCTACCCACACTTTTCCTTCAAACAGGGACACCCTTCCTGCCTATTCCGCCAGGTGCTCCATGCTCCTACATTTTTTTTTATATTTTTTATTAGTGAATCACCGTGAGGTACTGTTACATACTTACAAACTTTCGTGTTTGTGTTTCAGTCATACAATGATCGGTTACTCATCCCTCCACCAGTACCCATTCTCCACCACCAATGATCTCAGAATCCCTCCTCCCCCCCCCCCCCCCCCGCCTCTGTGGCAGGGCATTCCCTTTTGTTCTCTCTCTCCTTTTGGGTATTGTGGTTTGCAATAGAGGTATCAAGTGGCCATCGTGTTCAGTCTATAGTCTATTTTCGGTAGCTCCCAACCCAAGCGAGTCCTCCCAGCACCCTTTACTTGGTGTTCCCTTCTCTGTCTGAGGCTGCCTTTTTCTCCAGCATGTGAGCCAGCTTCCAAGCGGTGCATGATCCCACATTCTTGGACCAGGCGCCCACCCTGGACTCTAGCCAGATGACCCTTATTACTGCTCAATGTGCCCAAATCCTGCCACTGTCCACTTGCTGTCTGCTCAGAGCACATTTGAGTGAAGCAAACATACCTATTTCACCCTAAAGACTTGAATTCTGCTGGCAGGACCCTGAACAGTTCTCATATGAAAAGTTCATTAAATTATATGACGAGGAAGAAAACAAAATAAAATTAAAGAAACCAAGGGCCTTTGCAAATATTAATGGGATCAGACGCCCCCCCCCCCCCCCGGATCATATATTGAAGAATGTTTTACTACACAAATAAGAAAAATTTTACAAAAGTTTCTGGGCTAGTGGCTCAGATTCTAGGACTATTCTTGCTACTCTGATCATTAAACCAATATCTGCTGCAGATTATAGACACTGAGAGTCAGTCCTGGGGTTGAGATGTCTTAACCCCTGGCTTCGCTGTCCAGAGAGAAATGCAGACAAACAGAGAGGACATATAACCAAGCAATGTACCATGTTATTACAATGGTTGGCTGGGGGGCATGAGGGAGGAGGGGCAAGGCAGTAATGGATGCATAGCAGGAAGTCCAGCATTTCTACATCCTTACCTCTATACTACCTCTATACTACCTACTATGACTCTGCAGATAGGAAATGGGGTTCTAATGGGGCTGCAGGATGTCCTGGGCGCAAAATGCTGCTGTGCAGGCAAGCTAGTAAAGAAGAATGCATCTTTAAATGATGGTCTGGATCTTAGCCCTCTGCCTTGTCAGGCTCCTGCTCCATCAGTTCCTGTGCTCTTTTCCTCTCCTTAACCTGGGATGGAAAGTCAGCCATTTTCATCTCCTACGGTAGAGTAGATTTCCTAATTCTTTATCCTCCCTTCAAGAAGCCTGCATTCTCAGTTCCTAACCACAAGTAAGAGAGTCATGTCCTTATCTCGTGGGAATAAAGGACATTGGTAGCCAGCTGTCTCTAACGGGAGCCAACCTTGGTTCCCAGTGCCCTAGAGTGAATTTCTCCAACATCCCTACAGAGGTAAGCACCCCAAAAGCACAGCCTACATTCTTCTCCCACTACTTCACGTTCATGCTACTCTTCTGACTCCTCCTTCACAATAATGGATGATAGGACTATGCTGTCCTTCACATCTTCATTTATTCATTCATTCATCATATAAACACTATGCATGCACACTACCCTGGGGCAGGCACTGGAAAGATTGCATGGACAAAGAAATGCTCTCTCTTACTCTTCTCCTCCAACTTGCTCCCAGGACACAAGTCACAGGGATTTTACTGAAATGCAGTTGCACAAACACTACAGATTGCATACCTTTAATCACTGCAGTTGCAACGAAATAAGTTATGATTTCGATCACTGTTCTGAGCTGGTTGATATACACTTTTTATTTTCAATATGCTAAAGAAAGTCTAACTGTGGGGGACAGGAAGAGGAGGCTTTCTCTGAATATAAAGCATGGAAACATAAAATTAAAAAGATGCTCCATTTTGAAAAGTGAGTTCTTACCTTCATGAGCCCAAATGTGACGTTGAAGGTCTGAACCATTCTTCATGAAGTAGAAATCACAATATGGGCATTTCATGGCTCTCTTCCCAATCAGCCCTTTCAACTGAACCCTCCTACCGAGAACCTCAGAAATGGTACTCATGGAGACCTCTAGAAGAAAAGCAGGGAAATAATCAGAAGCAGTCAAAAAACACCAGTTCAGATTAGATTCAAATGATTCCCATGGTGACACCTGGACTCACTGGTCAATCTTAGCAACGCCGAGGTGGCAGATTGAGAGGTGACATGTAATAGGATTTTTTGCCTAAAAAGCCAGAATCTAACTAAGACTCAGGTCTAAGTATCTGTTAACATAAAATATGACTACTGAAAAAACAACACCACAAAGCAACAATTAGAAAATGGAGACTGTAAAGCTGTCAGCAGGAAAAGTGATTTTTTTTTTTAACAAAATGATTTTCTTGTCATTGGGGGGAAAAACCGGACTCAGGTTATTCTGTAGAATACAAGAAACCTAAGTGACATAACGGAAATAAAAATGTTTGGGTCTTCATTAAAACAAATAAACTGTAAGAAAAAATCCTGTGTCAATGAGAGAAATTTAAATGTATATAAAAGCAGGTGATAATAAGAAATTAATATTAATTAATATTAATATTAATTGTTTGCTTTAATGGTTCCATTGTAGTTTTGCAGGAAAAAGATTCTTTCAGTTGGAGATGCAGTCTAAATTTTTTCAAATGGGTAACTTTCATAATTTTAGTTTCTATTTCTAAATATTCTCAAAAAAAGGTTCAGGGAAAGGGAGGTATCACGTGTGAAACAAGACTGACAATAGTAGGTAATCGATGTAGCCAAGTTACAGGTAAACGTCAATTCTTTATTTTTTTTAATATATATTTGTAATTTTCCTTAGTAAAAAGTTAAAATCTTTACATCTACTCACAAGCAAAACTTGGCTAGTTTAAGTGAATATCATCAGCTCACATTGGATTACATGGGACATGATTTCACTTAGGAAGGCCACTGGATTGTCAAAAACTAAACATATAACACAAGCAAAATAATCTACGTGTTCCCACACATTTGAAGGTGTCAAGGCTTCATCCATTCACAGATAAAACACAAGTGTTTTAGCACATGTGACTTCTTTACTTTTCTTCATTACCATTTAATTCCCTAACGATCATAAGTTAAAAATACACAGAGAAAGAGGCAGGAGAATATGAACTGTTAGGGACCAGTATCCGAAAGACCACACAAAGCAATGAGCTTTGTAGTATAAAGTTTTATTAGGCACAAGTCAAGCAAGTCTTGAGTTCAGAAAGCTGAGAACGCTGACCGATCAGAGCCATTCCCTCTAGTAGGAGGGTGATCCACTCTTTGATCTCATACCCTTTTTATGCCTGATTTCTGCAAGTTGCCCAATTCTTGGTCTAGCTAACTTCTTGGTGATCTTTTACTTGACTGGCTGCATCCAGTTGGCTTGTTTTGAGCAAGTCCGATGTCAAACTCCTATTGGTTGTTATCATCATGGGGTTCACGTCTCATCTCTCTCCAAGAACTGACTGACCGCAGGTTTCCCCATCCTGCTGTGGGTTTCTAGCTAATTCTGTAATCCTGAGATATGCCTCAAGGCCACAGTCATGGCTGTACAAATTTTTATACTAGCAAGCTTTGGGTGCAGAACAGCTGCCACTTTAAAATGGTGGTACTTATGCTATGCCAAATAATACCCATTTTCTCTGGCAATAGAGGGAAGGGTCCCACAGAACAAGCGGAGTGGTGCACTTATTATCTGTTGCTCATTCACACAACACATGTGGCCTGGACATGTACTGAGGTCTGGAAACTTGGTTCCTGCCAGGTGTGGCTCTGGGTGTATAGAGGTATAGAGCAAATGTGGGAGTCCCGCCTTTAGGATTTCATGAGGTGCTGCAGAGCCGATGGGTAAGTTCATTAAGACCCATGGCTAGGAGAGGCCCGTCTCCAAAGGTAGGACTCTGAGAAAAAAATTTAAAAGAATAAACCAGAATTAACCAGGAGGAAAGGAACTGTGTCTCAGATAGTGTGAAAAGTATTGCAGCATGAATGCCCAAGCAGTTCACACATTCCAATAGTGTGGGGTGTTAAGGAGACCAAAGAGGACTGTCATTGCAACTCACTGAGATTCCTCAGTTCACAGGAAACCCACAGCCCACATTCTCTCCCCATAAGCAATCACTCTGACAACACAAGCTTAGGTAAGGGATTGGGCGTGGGCACCTGGGGCAGTGGGGTCAGACCTGCCCTCTCAGTAACCCCTAAAGGTTTTCGAAGTTGTCATGAAACAAAGGCCAACTATCAGAGGAAGCAAGGTAGGATGGAAGGAAACCTAGTGCAAAATCCATCACCATAGTCTAAAATGCATGGTCTTACCAGGATGGTTGGTCTTGATGTGTGACTTTATCAATCGATCTTCTGAAAAAGATTTTTCACACACAGGACAAGAATAACTCCTTTTGTCCTTAATAGAAAGAAAGATCAATTACTTTACCATTTTATTTCAACCAGAAGCTAGAGAGAATTAACCGCCATCCTGACCACCACCACCACCATCACCACCACTATCACACCACCACCACCACCACAACTACCACAACCATCAAAGCCAGATGCTATATAACACAACCAGCATTTGTTCATACACAACTCAGGGAGCTCAAGTATAATATGGAAATGGTGTCAGCTCCATTTCAAAAAAAGGAAGGATGGAGTTTAGAGATATGAGTCTTCGAGAGTGGCTGGACCTGAAGAGGGAAAAGTTTCAGCCTCAGGATCTACCACACAGACCAATAAATACTCTTCCCCAACCCAATGTTCCAGTATGATCTGTATGAGGGTCTCACAAAAGTTCTGTTATTGAGACTGGTGGCCACTCTGACAACAGGTATTAGTATACTCACATTACAGATTAGAAAGCTGAAGCCAAAAATGACAAGTCTGAGGTCTGACAGGAAGAGCGAGAGTTGGAACCTAAGAATGCAAGTGTCTGCCCTGGGCTCCTTGCCTACTACAGGGCCCATATCTACGTTCATTCTGCACTGGCTTCTTCAACCTGAGTTGAAATGGAACTACATTTTCAGTTAAAGATAAGTTCTTATGAAGCATCAAGCTATGGCTTTTACTTATCTATTTTTACTCTCAGTGTTTATTTACATTAGGGCTACTTCACACAGTCACTGTCACTGTCCTCCGATTGTTCATCAGTTTGCTCAAGTGGTCCCAGTAATGTCTCCATTGTGAGACTTGTTACTGTGTTTGGCATATCAAATATGTCACGGGTAGCTTGTCAGGCTTTGCCATACGGGCGAGATACTCTCGGTAGCTTGCTGGGCTCTCCAAGAGGGGCGGAGGAAATGAACTGGGGTCGGCCGTGTGCAAGGCAAGCACCCTACCTGTTATGCTATCACTCCAGCCTGAAGAGATTTAAAAAAAAAAAAAAAAGAAAGAAAGAAAAAGAAAAACTTTAACATAAAAAGCATAAAGTATACTTCCACTTTCTAGTCCAGCATGTAAGAAGCATTTAAGTCTCCGATCCATCTTAACAACAAGAAAAACTGAAGAAACTGAAAAACCAAACATTATTCTTAAATTGGAATAGGTATGAGGTCCCAAGAAAGGCACTGTACCCCAAATTAGAGCCATAAATAGGTGAAATTAGAGAATGATAACTTACTGCAGCAAATTCCTATCTAAGGTGTAAATAATAAAAACAAAACAGAATTATAGTGAATTGTGGGCAACAGTAAAAGTTAAAAGTAACAGCGAGGGCTGGCAAGACCCTTCCATTGTATGCAGTCAACCCAGGCTTAGTCCCCGACACTGCAAATGATCCCCCAAATCCAGCCAGGAGTGATCCTTGAGCAAAAGCCAGGAGTATCCCTGAGAACAGCCAAGTGTGCCCCAAATATCAAATAATACTAACAATTACAATAAAGACAGGGAGGTCCACTCATATGGAGAACCTCCAAGCTTCTGTTATGATCTACCTCCAGGAGCTCAACCTTGCTCTCACAGTTAATATCAGACACCAAATAACAGATCCAAAAGCCAGAACACCAAGGAGCATAAATTCCAAAATAACTCACTTAAAACTATAGAAAGTCAAAGATAAAATGAAAGACACAAGGAAAAAGCACCTTTCCACTCAGGAAGCAGATAAAAATTACAACCAATTTATAAATGACTGCAAGAAGAGTGGCCAAAAAAAAGAAAATATATGTAAAAGTGTGGAAAGAAAACCCACCAACTTAAAATTCTCTGTACTGAAAAGTCATCTTAAATAAGGACCTTCTTAGACAATCAAATAGAGAGAATCTGTCAATAGGTCAACTGGAAAAACATGCTAAAAGAAGTTCAATTACCTATGTAATAGACAATTACGTAGATCAGAAACTCATCCAGTACGAAACGTTGTTATTATTAGTTGGTGCTTATGGCCCACTTGGCTGTGCTCAGAGATTGTTCCTGGCTCTTTCTCAGGGATCACTCCTGGCTGGATTTGGGGGATCATTTGTGGTATCAGGGACTGGGCTTGGGTTGACTCATACAATGGAAGGGTCTTGCCAATTTGTACTATCAACCCAGTCCCTCATAAGTAAAGTATTTATGAGACAAACTACAAAATTCTTATTAAATGTATGAAAGAAGAACAACATAAGTACAAAGCTATTCCATGTTCATGGATAGAAAGACACTAAAAGGATATCAGTTCTTCACAATTTTCTCTATACATTCATAGCAATCAAAATAAAAATTCCAGAAAGTTATTTTCAGATATTGATGAACTGATTGTGATGTGTATATGGAGAGGCAAAAGGCTCAGAAAAAAATAGAATTGATATTACTCAACTTTTGGACTTGCTATATAATTATTCTGTGCTATCTCTGTGTAAAACTCCAAAAGCTTCTTTATGATACACTGCATATAGTGTCATCTGATAGAATAGAAAAATAGGAAAATCAAACAGAAAAAGTCCCAGAAAAAATACAACCACCTGAACAGTCTAATAATCCTTGGCACAGGAGCAAAGGATATAAAATAGAACAAAGATCTTCTCAACAGCAAGAAGTCCTAGTAAAACTGAATAATCACGGGCCAAAAGAGAATAATCTACATCCTTCTCAATAATTAATTCAAGATTAATCAGAAATGTAAAATGCAAAGGTCATAAAACTCTGAGGTAACACTGGAGAAACATCTAGATAACCTTAAATATAATCACGTTTTGAAACGATACCAAAGGCACTCCCAATGAAAGACACTATTGATGAATGATGTTTCATTAAAATTCCCTGCTCTATGAAAGAAGACTGTCAAGAAAATGGGAAGTACAAGACACAAAAGAGGAGAAAATATTTGCAAAAATATAACAAAGTACCCTTATCCAAAACAATACAGGTAAACAATAAGAAAATACCCAATTAAAATATGAGTCAAATACCTAAATAGATACTGCTATAAAAAATAAAGAAATGCCAATTAAGTATATAAAAAGATAGTACATGGAATTTTCCATCAGAGAAATGTAATTTAAAACAATGAGATACACATGCACAATTTGAATGGTCCAAATTCAGAATACTGATAATACAAATGTTAGCAAGAATGTCGAACAGTACAAACACTCATTCATTGCTTGATGGTAATACAGCAATGTATTTTTTTGAGTTTTCATTTTTATTATTCTGGTTTTGGGGCAACACCCAGAGGTGTTCTGGGCTTACTCCTTGCTTTCTTTTCAGGGATCACTCTTGGCGGGACTGGATGATATGGGGTGCTGGGGAATTGAATCTGGGTCAGCTGCAAGAAGGCAAGCTCTCTACCTCACTCTAGTACTATCGCTCTCTACCTCACTCTAGTACTATCTCTCTAACCCCAGAATGCAGGTACTTTGGGAGACATGTTGGCAATATTCCATAAAATTGAACAAATTCTTACCATATGATTGCAACTTTGCTAAAGATCTGAACACAGGGTCACACAAAACTTTACACACATGGGGTCTAGGACATAGCTGAAGTGGTAAAATATATGTGTTGCATGTACAAGGCTCTGGTGCCTTTCAGGGAAAGCACCTACAACTAACAACAGCAATAACAGATGCCTGCACACAAACATTTACAGTGACTTTATTCATAAATCCCAAACTTGGAAATAGCCGAGAGTTTCTCCAGTAGGGGAATAAATAGTGCTTACCCTCCAGCCCCCACAAAGCCACAACAAAACAAAAACAATGACATTTAATTTGGTATTTAAATGGTATGAGCTATCAAACTATTAAAAGCTGTGAGCGAAACTTTAAAAGCATAACGTAAAATGATGGATGTCCATCTGCATATGATATGAATACACAGGTAACATTCTAGGAAAGGCAAAATTATAGAGATGGTGAAGTATCTGTTCACCTTTCAAGGGATGGGGGGAAGAGTGTGATGAATAGGCAGAGCAAGCAGGAATTTCTGCGCAGTGAAACTACTGTGAATAATCATCACCCATTATTCCAAACTTTTCTACATCACAAGTATAAGAATAAAACAGAAAGAGTGAACGCTAATGTAAACCACGGACACAAGTGATAATAAAGTGCTAGGCCAGTTGGTCAGTTGAAAACATAGGTATCACTGTAGTGAAACATATGATCAGAAGGAGAGTTTGTTGCTATTTAGATTCAGGCAGTATAGGGAGAAACTTTCATTTCTGCTTGGCTTTACTGTGGCCCAGAATCAGTTCTTTAAAATAAAGTTCATTTCACAAGCATAAACATAATGAAGTACTCGGAACTGTCATGTCTATAGTGTGTGCTCTCTAAAGTGAAGTGCTTTGAAGCAGGCCATGGTTTTAGTCCTAGAAAACAGTCCGCTGGTGACTGACATACGTCCTGGAAATCTCCAAAGGAGAATCTGAATAAGCATTCCTCCACACACCTTAGTGGATTAGTTGTTGGTATTGCAGAACACGGGTGAGTTCCTGAAACCAACTGAGACCAATGTTCCAGGGAACATACTTAGGAAAAGTTTACTTTATATTAAAAACCAAAAACTTAACAAAAGTAAGTCCCCCTGAACAGTCAGATGCATTCCCTACCAAATATCTGGGTCGCCAGATACGCCTACAAAGCTGGAGTGCCCAAGTGGTCAGGCAACAATCCTTCAACTGTCCAAATCTTTCTTGTTGCTATTGTTTTGGGACCACACCCTGCAGTACTCTGGATTTACTCCTGGCTCTGTGCTCAAGGACCACTTCTGGAGGGATTTGGGGGACTTATGAGGAGCCATGGATCGAACCTGGGTTGGTCATGTGCAAGGCAAATGCCCTGTCCAGTGTACTATCTCTCTAGTCTGTCTCAAGTTTTTATTTTTTAAAAATTTTTATTTATTTATTTGCTTTTTGGGTCACACCCGGCGATGCTCAGCGGTTCCTCCTGGCTCTTCACTCAGGAATTATTCTGGGCGGTGCTCGGGGGACCATGTGGGATGCTGGGAATCGAACGAACCAGGTCAGTCACGTACAAGGCAAACACCCTACCCACTGTGCTCTCGCTCCAGGCCCTGTCCTAAGTTATTAAACCAGTCAGTGCCAAACTTCCTGAACCATAGCAAGGATTCAAAGATTCTCAGTACACTCCTGTCATTTTCCTTCTCTGCTCCTGACCCTTCTTAGTTACTTCATCTTTCTCAAACCCACACCAGGGTTCTGTGCGGGCTGCCACTGTGGAGAAGGTGTGTGACCATCCCTAGTGGCCTTTCAGGAATCTTCATCAATCAGAGCTCTAGGGGCTCAAAGGGCTTTGAAGGAGTTTAGGGTGATCTCTCCTGAGCCCTTGGTATTTGATTTCTTTTTTTTTCTTTTAATCTCTGAGAGTCTGATAGCAATTTATCTTAGAGGTTATCCAGACCCCTCATTTCTTGATGCCTTTGAAGACCGATAGAAGGACAGAGGCGGTGAGAAAAGGGCTGGAAGAAGTTTGGACTCTTAGGACTCATTTGCTGTTTCTTCTTGTTTTTTTTTTTTTTTTTCTTACAAAGCTCAGTTCCATGGCAGAGATCAAAACTCAACAGGCACCTCAAACTTAAAAAGAACAGTGATTAAAAGAGTTCTGGCAGGAGCTCAGTGAGAGACACACAGCACAAAGCTGGTGAAAAGAGCCCAACCCTCAGAATTTGTTTGTTCTAATGGAAATTCCCTTCAAAGCTTATCAGGAGCCTTTGAAAGAATGTGGTGTCAGCAGGAGGCTGCCAGCTGGCCAGTCATGTCATGGGGTGCAGAGAATAGTCCTGGGTGGAGGATGTGGTTCAGCCCTAGTTCTGGGAGGCCCTGACTATCCCTATGCTGGACAGTTTTCAGGTCTGACAAGAGCACTGGATAGAGCATATCAAGTGGACAGCTCCCACTATATGTTAACTGTAACACATTAAGTATACCTAGAAGTTACACGTATAATATATACATCTATTTGGCATCAAGTTGAGGAAATAAGATGGGGCATTACTCTCTGAAGAACTTGTCAGGAACCAAAAGGGTTAGGTTATCTGCAGTCCTCTATGGAGATTCTTTTATTCCTCAAATCTTCCAAAACCCTTTACGTGAAGACAAAGGTATGAGACAAGGACTGGGCTGGAGAGAAAGTAAAGGGGTAAGGTATGTACCTTACGTGCAACCAACCCTGGTTTGATCCCTGGCACTACACAGGGTCCCCTGACCAACATCAGGAATCATTCCTGGGCACTGAATTAAGAACATCCCCTGACTACTGATGGGTCTGACCCCCAATCCCAATCATCCTCTCTCCAGAAAATGACAAGTGCCAACACATAAATCATGACAGTCACTGCAAGACAATGCAGAGAGAGAGAGCAGAGAAAACAGGAAAGGGAACACTTAGACTGTGATTGGTTAGAACAAATTGGAAGAGCCAGAAATGTTACTTCCTTTTCTCTAAAAGCAGTTCTGTTCTGCCAAGTCATTCCCTCTCAGTTCAGAACCTAGTCTTGCTAGCATGAAGCTGTTTTATACACAGCAAGCTCTCTGGCACTGTGGCCAAATAGGACAACATAGAACCAAACTGGATCAAATCAGAAAAGAGCAAAATCTCACAGCTATTGAAAAGGATAGATCCATTTGTGTTGATCTATTTTAAAACTCCTTAGTTTAACACTGCATGGAAATCTTTTTTGGAAAAAAAAAAAAAAGGCTGATTTAAATGTGAGAGTCCAATTCACTTTCACTCTGGCTGGTCTCATCAATCTGGTTCACAGGTAAAGAAAACAAGCTTCATGCTGACTCCAGACCTCACATAGGTTAGAACAGTATCATCTCTTGAACCCAGCTTTCCTGGCTAAAATTCTCAGCTGTACAATAACATCCATGACAAAGCATATTCACACCCTGAGGTTGGAGAGTCACCTCCATTCTCAGAATGCAAGATGCAATTTCACTCCATTATCATGTGAATGTGTGTGAGTACACAACTGACCCTGAACATCATGGATTTGAACACTACATGTCCAGATAGGATGATTTTTTAAAAAAAAAATTGGCCCTCTAAATTCAAGGCTTCCACATTCAACAATGCAACCAACTTCAATGGTTGAATCCACAGATGCCAAACCCATGGGCACAAAGGGCTACTTATAGGAATTTGAGTATATATGAATTTTGGCACCCATGAGAATGAAGGAATCCTGAAATCTGTCTTCCATGAGTCTACCAGATGTCTATAGCTACGTTCCAGGAAAAGTAAAAGTAACATTATGATGTTCCCTCTCCACCCCCCCCGCCATTATCTGCAGTCAAACTCAGGACTCACATGTGTAAAGTATGAGCTGTATCCCCAGCATGCACATAATTTTTCAACTTGCAGGGGTCAGTGCTCCTAATTCCCATAATGTCCCAGGGTAAACCATGTGTGTGTGTTCTTATTTAAGACTTTGAATCTAGAGATAAAAGTGCATTAGTGATTGCTTGAGGCTCAGAAAGAGGAAAACAAGTAATATGGGTTATGAAGCACCTCTCTTCACTGTCAACATTTCGTTGGTATCACTAACTTCATTTAAAAAAATTATAGGTGTAAAAGATGCTGGAAATCTGTTTTCATTGACGATGCTATCTCACTACACTGGTGATAAACCACACTCACTTTATGAAAAAAAAAAAAAAAGCTTCATTCGATATCCTGGTATATATAGGAAAGCCTTACTTTGGTTTGTGCCTCCCTTAGTCTACCTGGACATTCCTCCTTTCATTTTTTCTGGTTATTAAATTCCTCTCATTCCCTGGGTTCCTGAGGCAGTTTGGGAGAGGCAGGTTACTCTCATCCTGCCATCCTGTCATTACTGTCTACTGGTGTATAACCTCACCAAACAAAGAGAACTCTAGAAGCTGGACTGGATTTTACTCAAAATCCCAATGCACGCAGGAACAAAAGCCTCCAGCCGAGTCCGTGAGCTTCAGAAGCCACAGCTGCACATTCACCTTTGAAAGTATCTCAAATGGAAGAACCGCAAATATCACCAAGGGAAAAGTGGAAATTAAACTTTAACAAGTTCTAAGAAAATGTGAGCATTAATGAGAATCAGGACAACCTCTTTTTCTTATAAGGTCAACAGAGTTACTCTGTTATCCAGTCGGCAGCTCTTATATGGCTCTTAACTTGAAATCAGAGGCAATGGATGAGCAGACCGTCTGCTCTCATGGGCTGAAAACAGCCTCCACTACCCTTTCCTCAAAATGATGTCCAAGTGCCTAAGAGGCCTTCCAAGAGCACATGGCTGATATTCATGACTGACAACCCCAAAGTAGGCTGCACAGGGCAGTGACATAAGTATAGCTGACAGATATACATGGGGGCTGGAATCTCACTCTGTTCCTCATCAACAGTGTAGCCAAACAGCTTGGCAGCAGAAAGCTCCTAGCAGGCTAATGGAGAGGGTGCTGTTCCCCCCAACATCCCCCACCTCTCCCTTAGCAGGGTAAGAGAATTAAAAATAAAACTGCATGAGAATCTGGGCCATAGAAGCAAACACACTTGCCTGGACCTGTTCTCCTGTATTGAAAGCAAGAAGGTAAGACTCTTCAGTGGAAGATTCATAACCACAGAACTTAAAAAGAGAAGCTTTGGGGCTGGAGAGACAGTACAGCTGCAAGTGTGCTTGCCTTGCATGTGGCCAACCAGGGTTCAATCCTGAGGCAACCGTTACCCAAGCACCACCAGGAGTTGATCCCTGAGTGCAGAGCCAGGAGGAAGCCCTAAGTGCTGCTGGGCGTTGACGTTTTATGCCAGGAAACAGGGGCAGCACATCAAACTCCTGAAGGCACCCTTCGCGCTCTCTGTGGCATAAAAAGGAACACAACTGAAACAGTGCCACCCTGGAGCCAGGTGTGCCTGCTTCTAATGTCAAGATGCCTCAGATCACTTTCAAGGGCCAGTCTCTTGCATTAGATTAGAATCTGCAAAATATACAACTACCGATCGTGTCACAAGTCTGCCCTCCCCAGAAATCAACTCACTTTTGATTATGAACAGCACCTTCAGTTACTATTTCTTAATCCAAGTACACAGAAGACAACCTCTCACTGAAAGTTTACCACAAAGCACGTGGTATCAGAACAAGAGGGCCTTCAATGCTCCCTGCACTTTGCAACACCAAGGCTGTGCCAAACACTTTCCAGGCATCAGCTAATTTCCTCTCTCAACATCTTTCGGTAGCAGCTACTATTATTATTATCATCCCTGTTATTAGTCACTCTTGGAAACATCACTTAAGAAACAGTACTCTGCAGACCTTTCTCCAGTCTGTTTTCTCGATTGCTGAAGAGAACTTAAAGAGCCAAGTTTGGTCAATGTAATATTTTTTGTTGTTGCTGTTGTTGCCATGTGGTCAGAGACGCTTCCTGTGACAGTAAAACCCCGGGCAGAAGCCTCGGCAAGTGAAGGGCCTATCTGGTGAGAAGGACCTCTCTGCTTCCAAGCCGGAAGCTCACACTCTCACCTGACCGTAAGCAGGAACCCCTACATACGCATACATGTGAGAAAGCAATGCGCACCCAGGGGGAACGGGGCTGCCACTCGGGCTTGCTACTTACCAGCTCTGTGTGAACTTTAAGATGTGCCTGCAGCTTATATTTATCTGGAGTCGAGTAGTCACAGCCGTCAGTGGGACACTTCAGCAAGATGTTACTGTGTTTCTGAATTACATGGCGTTTAAGGCAGTTTTTGGTGATGGAAGAATAATGACACTGGGAGCAATAATACAGATGTTCCCGGGTGTGGGTGCGGACATGCATATCAAAATGCACTTGGTACCAAAAAAGTTTGCCTAAAAGAATATTTTCACATGAGAACAAAGAAGGTTTTTTTTTATATACTGATTTTGATTTAGTAGTAGTAGTAGTAGTAGTAGTAGTAGTAGTAGTAGTAGTAGTATTACTATTCTTTCATGACTACATTTATCTCCCTCTTGTGCCAGTCCAGGTCACCTTTTACACTTTCCACTACATTTCTGTCTGGAAGTTACTTTTCAAAGGTGGCAACTCTTAAGGGTGCTATAATTTTTGCGTGATGTTAGAGCTAGGAGAGGAGGAAACAAGTGTTTATTGAGGAGCAATTACCATGTCACATACTATTATGCACATGCATAAATCAGAGTCTCTAAATTCTACTGACAGCTGGTACACCTAGTCCCGCGCCAGCTCTCCGAGAGAGTCAGAGGCTACGTGGCACTGCAAGCTGCAAAGTTCTATCCAGGGCCTCCCTACAGAGGCCTCAGTCACATACGGAACCCCTCTGTTCCTCTAGAACACGGCCACAGTCTACACCTCTACTTTAAACTTGTCATGGGCCAAAAGAAAGACTGTTCTTGGTTAACAGTTCTGGCAGAGGATCTTTGGGATAAGCCTCTGTGTTCATGCCTGACCAAACCACCACGGGTAACTGTCCGGCCATCTTGGTGCCTTCACAAAGACTGCGAGTGCTAACGTGCAACACGGTGGCCGCCTACTGCTATCTACCGATGAGGAGAGATAGCACATCTGGGAGATGTCCTTGGCAATGGGGTATGAGCTCAAATCAAATATGAGGGTGGGAATGGAAGGGGCTGCTGGGAATGAGAGCTCCAACCAGCGGCACCCCAGAGCTGCCCTCCTTACCACAGTATTCACACTCCAGGTCTCCGTACACCTTCCGGATCCTCTCGCACAAGCCAGTGTTCATTTGCCTCTTCTGTAAGCCATCCAGAATCTTCATGAATGCGCTGATGCCAGGTCGGTGCTCAACAGCAGTGGGGGTACAAGAGTCAGGCTGGCTTGTGGCCACATCCCTATCACTGGCCACGGGAAGGTCAGCGGTCCCCTCCTGGTCTGGCCTGAGGCAGGTACTGGGATCGGGGGCATCGGACAGGAGGGTGGTCACTTTCGGTGCTTCCTCTGGAGGGTCCTCGGCACCCTGGGTCTCTGGATTTGCTGCCTCACTTTTGACCTTGGGCAGCAGCAGTGTCACTTCATCGCCCTGGGCCGGGGGGATGCCCCCTCCAGAGGGCTCCAAGGTCCCATCGGGAGCACTGTGAGCCTCAGCACAGAGCACGTTGGTTTTCAACAGAAACTCATCTGAAACAACGACTGGCGAGGGAAGAGCCGGGGAGGGCACTGTGGCTTCCAGGTCGCAGGGAGGCAGGATGGCGCTTTCCACCTGGGTCGTGGCTAGCTGCCCAAGTGGGGCAGGCACATCCACGGGGGCATCAGGCTCCTTGGGTCCCTCCTCAGGGCGGGCATCCTCCCCAGGGCAGGCAGCCTCCTTGGGGGCATTGACCCCCTGGAACACAAATTCCTCTTCCGCCAGCTGCAGCTGGCCCCCCAAGGCTTCCTGCTGGATATCCCCTCCAGGCTCCAGGAGGCAGAAGCTCTGGTTGATGGAGCTGGTGAAGACCAGCTGCTCCTGGGCCGCCCCGTGCGCCTCCTTGATGTGCGCACGCAGCCGGATGGAGCTGACGAACTTCTTGAGGCAGATGGCGCAGACGTACACGAAAGGGTGCTTCCGGACGTGGAGCTCCAGGGCCTGGTACTTGGTGGCCCCGTGACCACAGAGCTCGCAAGCGAAGGGCCACTTATCACCGTGGACCAGCATGTGGCGGTCCCGGTCCAGCTCATTCTTGAACTTGCGCTCGCAGATGTGGCAGTCGTAGAGCAGCTGCCGCTTGCCCTCCCGGGTCATCAGACACAGCTCGTCCAGGGCCTCCTGGACCTTCTTGTCCTGCGGGTCGTGGGCATCGCGGATGTGCTTGATGAGGTTCTTGACGTCCGAGTACTTCTTCTTGCAGAAGCGGCAGTGCTGCTTGATCTTCTTGTGTACCCGCTCAATGTGCACCTTGAGGTGGCCTTTACTCAGGCAGGTGAAGGCGCAGTAGTCGCAGGCGAACTTCTCGCCCGTGTGCTTACGCAGGTGCACATTGAGGTTGGCCTTGATGGCGCTGGCGTAGCTGCACTGGGAGCACTTGTAGGGCTTCTCGTTGGTGTGGATCCGCAGGTGGGCCTGCAGTGAGTGCTTGAACTTGAAGACCTTGTTGCAGTATTCGCAAGTGAAGATCTTCAGCTGGGTGGGACCGAGCCTAGAAACAGATGACAGAACCGTTACATTTGAAGACTGCACCTTCAAAGGACCTCCAGGAACCTCCAGTTTCTTCTGATGGAATCAAACATCAAAGGCTTAAGAAGCCCACTAATGGGGACTGATGATGGCTGCTGTCATTCCTCAATAAATAGGGCTGTGAGACCAGCACAAAGATGGAAGACTAGGCCCCCATTCAATACGAGCCCCTCACCTAAGAGGGGAGAGGATGGATGAAGAGCTGCACCACAGTTGGGTAAGTGCTGAAGGGACATGGTAGGATGAAGGGACTAGAGAGATCTAATCTAGATTAAGGTATTAATCTAGAAACTGCTCAAGAGATGTCTGAGTTAAAATCTGCAAAACAAGTAAGAAGAAAGCATGGAAAGAAGGGAGGGAAAAAGGACATACTGTTTCTGATATCACCAATAAGGAAATACCTTGCAGTATTTCCAAGCTGACCTGCAGGTACTTTGGAGTATTTCAGTCTGAAATGAACTCCGTCTGCTCTATGAGTCGAGACACAGCCTGCTTGGATTTGTTCAATAGCATGAATCCAGACTTGCACTTCCATTCAACCAGCTGTTGGGGGTGGTATACACTCCCTTTACTGCAAATTTCCATGTGAGAGGCAGCTATGTGGGAAAGATTCCAACACCTTCTCTGGTCCCCACTTTTTCGTAGGAAGAGTAAACTCATGTGGATAAGTTTGGAAAATGACCTAGTTTTTTTTGTTTTGTTTTTTTGTTTTGTTTTAAGTTACTTTGTTGCTGAATTGCTGATTGCTTAAAATTTTAAGAACTAAGTTTAATTTTGATAGAAATTTTCCCAGTTAAAAATCATGGATTACTTAAATCTGTATAGTAGCACTTGGAAAATGGTAAAATTTTTTAAAATGGAAATTTATGTTTCATGACCTAGTTTTATGAGTTGCTCTCTGCCCCTCTCCTTCTGCTAAGGATCTATCTGCCTATGGCCACAAGTGATGCGACTCATGCTAAAAGAGGTGTGCATCTGGGGTCCTTGCCCCGTAATGGGCAAGAACTTTGGGGTGGGCATGCCAGCTGTCTCTGTGTTGCCTTAGTGGGAAACTCAGCACTGACTCACACCATACTATTTCCTCCCACACTCCTCTCCATAGTAGAGCTGACGTTCAACTTTCCATCTTCCCTCCTCATCTATTATGGTTGGCTTAGCACTCACACAGGCAATATAAAATTGCAGTCCAATCGGCATTTGTTAACTTGCACATTGTTTACTAACAAATCATTCATTGGTTATTTGTTAAAGTGTTCATGTGTTTCAGGCACTGTGTGAGATTTTGTACATGTGATGGCTGGCAAAGGAATGATCTGACTAACAGATTCTTTCTCTTAATTATGGCAATAGTTGTCTTGAATAGATGTCAGAAATAGTAGTAGCTATTACTGAGTACTTAATGTATATGAAACCCTATTCTAAGTGCTAAGTTATTAAATACCAAATTTATTATTATAATGATAATTTGACAAATTAAAAAAAAATAAGCACAAAGTCTCTACCTAATATCATGAAGTTTCTAAGTAATGAAATCAAGATTTGAACCCAAGCAGACTGCCTGCCACTAGAACCTGCACATTGTTCCATATCTTCTGTACTACCTGGAAACCCTGTATACCAACCCCTCCCCAGTGCAGCTGGACATATGGACACAGCCCCGGCATGGGGCTCCCAGGGACAGGAACTGGTGATAAGCCAAAAAAGAAAGTGAGGTTTTTTTTTTCTTGTCAACAGCGCTCTCTCTAGAGGGTGAATCCAGATTATCCACAAAGTGCCTCAGAAACACTGAAGTCTCCAACTACTACTGTATTGCTGTCAATATCTTCCTTCAGGATAGCCCATCATTAAACGGATAAAAGGTAAGAAGTGTGAGTTCCTCATGATATGTGTGTATGAGTTCCTCATGATATGTGTGTGTGATATGTGTGTATGTATACATATACATATATATGTATTCCACATATATATATATATATATATATATATATATATATATACTGCACTGTACTGTCCTCCCATTGTTTATCAATTTGCTCGAGCAGGCACCAGTAATGTCTCCATTGTGAGACTTGTTACTACTGTTTTTGGCATATCAAATATGCCACAGGGAGCTTGCCAGGCTCTGCCCTGCAGGCGGATGTACATATACAAATACTTTTTTTGACTTGAAGTCTTATGTTGTGTGATATGTCAGATTTCTTTAAGGGAATTGTTTGCTAGAAATCAATATTCCAGAATTTGACTTTGAGCTGGTATTTGCCTTGACTGTTCAAATATGTTTCCAGCATGCAGCAAAAAGTTGGATTCAGTTTTTGAATCCACCCAGTCACTCTGTGTCTCCTCATTGATGAGTTTAATTAGGCCATTGACATAGCGTGAGATTAAATGAAATGAAGGCGTTTTTTTGCCATTATTCGGTAGAAGTTATATGTGTTTGTGGAGTTTCCTTGTCTTAAAAAATCCCCTTCAATGTTCTTGCAAAATCGACTTCAAGGTTACGAAGTTCCAGACCTAAGAAACATTGAAAACCTGTCCTGCTATTAATCAGGTTTCATCAAGTAGTAACCACTACTGCTGGAAACTCTAGCTGTAGAACTATCCATATAGCTGTTTGGCCAATACTGACTGCCCTATCTTTAAAATAAAAATTTCTAAATTATTGTGGCACATAGACATCAGAGACTACAATTCGCAGGATGTAATTAAACTAGTCTTATATAAAAATTACTAGTATGCTTAATTGCTAAACCTAAAGTAATTTAATGAGATTAATTTGGATCTTTCTCAAATGACAGAGATATCCAGAAGCAGCACATTTTATTGGTACAAAGAACATGGAAGGACGAAACCCTAGATTTTTGTAAACAACCAGGAAACCATATTTTTTACCTCGATGCAAAATCTAAATGATCTTAGAAGAATCTTTTGCTCTGACTTTTTCTATTTGTTTTATAAGACAAGTACCTATTAAATCCTTGGTTCCCAGTCTCCTTCTGAGGGTAATGGACCTGATAAAGATGCTAACCTGCCTATATCTGGCTCTCTGGACTAACTCATACTCTAAGACTAAGAGCTGAAATACATAGTGGCAATGCCTACATGATTCCATGCTTAACTCTATTTGTTGAAGGACACCCTCACCCAACTCCACACTAGAAAACAATCAAACAGGAGCATAAATGGTCAGTCCCTGGATCCAGTCTCGTTCTGGGAATACCACATGCAGAAGGTGGAAGCAAGACAGTACAGAGAGCAAGGTAAGCACTGTATCTGTAGCACTCTCTCTCCAGCTCCTGGAATTTCAAAATTTTGTGTCTAAATCTGCCTCACAACTTTGGAAGAATCTAACTGGTAGAAGTTAACTAAAGTTTGTGCTATATGTAACAAAGTAAAATCCTCATTAAAAAGTTTCTTTCATAGCTGCACTATCCTACACTGTCCTCCCGTTGTTCATCGATTTTGCTCGAGCAGGCCCAGTAGCGTCTCCATTGTGAGACTTCTTGTTACTGTGTTTGGCATATTGAATACTCTCGGTAGCTTGCCAGGCTCTCCGAGAGGGACGGAGGAATCGAACCCGGCTCGGCCAGGCTGACTGCGTGCAAGGCAAACGCCCTACCGCTGTCCAAATTTATATTACAAAAATGTTAATAATGGATGACAACATGAATACATCCCAGATATATTGATAAAGTCTTAAGTTTATTTACCTATAATCAGATTAGCATCTAGCAAACCTTTCTCCCTAAAAGATTTTTAAATACTATTAATTCAGGTCTTTAAATGAATGTGAGAGCAAAGTAATCTTCAAATTTAATTCTATTATAGTTTTGCAAGTGGAATGCATGTTTTCAGAACCTCATCAACAAAGTCATTCACATTTGCAAGAACAGAAGAATGAAGTTTCAATTTTATCATGAATTCCACATGATATCAGGTTATAACTGAGTAAGAATACAACATGTGCCTGGAACTTTTCATGTTTATTATTTTTTAATGATTTATTCACATAACTGGATTCAAGATCTAGTAGGCAAACTTATGGCTGCTGTAACTCAGACAGGCATGGAGGTAAAATAACTCAAGTCAAGTCATAGTAATGAATGTTTTTCATCTGCCATCTTCCTCTTATTCTCTCTCACCTCCCGAGTGCCTGGCACATAACAAAGAAGTACACTCTGATAAGCTGACTTCAGGGAGTCCAGAATCAAGCCCAGTCTCCCCAAGGCTAAAGACTAAGTCCCATTCAAGAACACCTCATTCCCTTTCTTCCAGAAACAAAGGAAAAGTATCAGCAACTGGTGCTTTTTTAGGCTATACTCTCAGTCAGGAAAAAATATTTCCAGAGGTCAGGTGACCAGTTTGCTCATGCATGGGAGTGAGTACGTATCACAGCTGTGAGAGAGATCATGGAGTGATCTGGAAGATGCAGGCAGGCTGCTTCACTGCCGCTGTTAAATAGATCCTCAGAATTTGGAAGAGTTTTTATTTTTTTAATTTAGGAATCATGATTTAGAATTCTGTTGATAATGATAAGGTTTCGTGCAAACAATGTTCCAACTCCATACTCTAGAGGAGAATCATTAATGTTGAGTCAATCTTGGGGCACCCATTTCCTTCAAGACAGTAATTTCAATCCGGAAATTAATTCCACAGGAAGTCTTAAAGAATTATGGGAAGATATGAGTAAAAAAAACTTAAGCCCAACATAGTCCAGGAAGCAGAAGCTGGCTACATAAAGTGTAACACACCCATAAAAAAGCAAACATAATTTTTTTAAACTATAAAGAAAGAAGTCCATGATATGGCAGGCTTCAAAAAATTGAAAACAGTGTATTTGAGATCTGGCATTAGAAAAAAATAACAAAATTTAAAGCAATATATGTTGGTATAACACTAAAAATATAGCACTGTAGCACTGTCTTCCCATTGTTCACCGATTTTGCTCAAGTGGGTACCAGTAACGTCTCACAATTGTGAGACTTGTTACTGTTTTTTGGCATATGAATACATCACGGGTAGCTTGCCAATGAACCAAACTGGTAATACCAGTTAGAGGATGAATTATGGTTTTCTTTAATTCTCCATTCTATGGGATATTTAAACATCCTATAAGATGCCTGTGTTGCTTTTTAAAGTGAGAAGCAAATTGAAGACTGCTTTTAATTATGTGTACAGCTATAAAAATAAGCAAATTATCTAGTGAACCCTTATTTAAACTTCTCTTTATTAAGATTTAATATATGCTTGTTTATCTTAAATAAAATATAACACCTTCATTAAGCCAGCTGGTGCTCAATTCTAAAAGCACGCTCTCACCCAGAACACACTACACAAATAGATGCTTTACCTGCTTGACTTCATTGGCTGTTCATATGGTGTTTGCTGAATGGCATATTCCTGGTACCCTCTTCGAGGTGCCACATCGGCTGTGGTGGTCTCAGGGTTTACTGCTCCCGTTTCTGGGGGCCCAGCCTCCACTGGAACAATCTTGGTAGCACCTGAAGGAGAGGCAGATAGAATTAAAGAGGTATTTAAGGATCCCTCAATCTTTCCCTATGCAGACTGCATGCCTGAAAAAACTATATTTCTTCCTGGTAGGACAGGGCTTCTTAAACTAATTCCACTAATGATTCATTTTGCCCAAGTAATGCAACATAGTCAAGTGTTGCCAGAAACTCTCAAAATCATTACACAGGTGATTTTCTTTTTTTTAAAAAAAAAAATTTATTAGTGAAACATCATGAGTTGTAGACTTACAAATTTTTGTGCTTGGGTTTCAGTTATACAATGATCGAGTACCCATCTCTACACCAGTGCCCATTCTCCACCACCAATGATCCCAGTAGCCTTCCCACCTCCCCCACCCTCCTACCCCACCCTGCCTCTGTGGCAGGGCATTCCCTTTTGTTCTCTCTCTCCTTTTGGGTGCTGTGGTTTGCAAGAGAGGCATTGAATAGTGAGCTGCCTTTTCCCCTAGCATGTGCGGCTGGCCTCCAAGTCATGGAGTGAACCTCAACACAGGTGATTTTCAATTAAAGGAGCGATAGCACAGCGGTAGGGCGTTTGCCTTGCATGCAGCCAACATGGCCGACCCGAGTTCGATTCCTCCACCCCTCTAGGAGAGCCCGGCAAGCTACCGAGAGTATCTCGCCCGCACAGCAGAGCCTGGCAAGCTCCCTGTGACGTATTCGATATGCCAAACACAGTAACAACAAAGTCTCCAATGGAGACGTTACTGGGCCCGCTCGAGCAAATCAATGATCAACGGGAGGGCCTTTACTTTACTTTACTTTACTAGGGACAAAGCTCCGCAGTAGAGAGTTCTTGCTTTCAATGTTTAAGGTCCTAGTTTTAAGGCCCAGTACTGAAATAAAACCCTGCCATTATTTTTTTTGGGGGGGTAACACCCAAAAACGTTCAGGACTTACTCCTGGCTCTATGCTCAGGAGTCACTCCTAGGGACACTTGGAGGACCATATGGGTGCTAGGGATCGAGCGCAGGTCAGCCATGTGCAAGGCAAACAACCTATACGTAGTACTATTGTCCAGCCCCCAAACCTGCCAATTTAATTAAAAATTTTGTTGGGATGTTCTGGGTCCTGATGTAAATATACACACATTCAGTAACCTCCTCTGCCTTCAAATAGTTTAGGTCATTGTGTATTCAGAAGCCTTCTACTGTGCCAAATTTTTCATATTTAACTATATCAGCCCAAATGAGGTCATGAGACCCACAGTTAACTCTGTATTTGTATAACTGGTAGAAAAGAGCAAGGTTTATATCAATATGTAAAAATATAGTTCTGAGAAACATTTTCACTTGATCTTTCTTATATTTTTAAAACATATATAGGAAGTGGGCAGGGGCAATAGTACAGCAGGCAAGGCACTTGTTTTGCATGTGGCTCACCTCGGTTCTATCCCCATGACTCTTTTTGTGGTCCTCAGAGCCTGCCAAGAGTGAGCTCTGAGCACAGAGCCAGGAGTAAGTCCTGAGCACCACCAGTTGTGGTCTCCAAACAAACAAACACATATATAGGGGGTCTAAGAATGTGGTAGAATGTCTATCTTGCAGGCATGAGGTTGCAACACCATCTACATTGTTGAGTGGGATCCCAGTGACACTGCTATTGCAAGCTTCTGTACTTCAACAAGTGTATTTCATCAGGCTCACGAAAACCAGGAAAGCAAACACCATTATTTTGGAGACTGCAACAAGGGAACAATAAAGGGAGCGGAAGGGAAAATATGCATGTATAAAGGTGAGAAAAACAGAAACAAAGACAGAGAAAGAGATAAAAGGGAAGGAAGGAAGAAAGGAAGGAAGAAAGGGAGGGAGGGAGGGAGGGAGGGAGGGAGGAAGGAAGGAAGGAAGGAAGGAAGGAAGGAAGGAAGGAAGGAAGGAAGGAAGTTTGCAAGATTTTATACAGGACCACGTTTTAAACTTTTAAATAAATGTGAAACTGAATCAGACAGAATGGAATAGTAAAATTAACTGTTAGCAGGAAGTTAAGTGAGCTGGGCTCATTCTCAAGAGAGATATTACCTTATGTCTTCAGTTTCCACCCTTAAAAAAAAAAAAGAAAGATTGGGAGCAAAACACTCAGAGATCTCAGAGATGTCATCTACACTTTTGCCAACTCTATGAGGTAAGTCATCAAGATTTTTTACAACCATAGAAATTTTACATGGATGTGTGGATATGTATATATGTATATGAGAATAAGCACATGTACGTAAAAAGTGCATTAAAGAAATGGTGCCTTGTTTCTGGAATAGCAAAATAAATCAACTAACTTTTACCTCTACTTACAGAAATTTCAAAATGAGAAATTTTTAAGAAATTATTGCAGGAGCTTTTTCCTAGATATGGCTGAGAATGTGAATCTCTGTCCTGAGGTTTTCATTTCCCAGAATAATACTTTTCTGAATTAAGGTAGGGCAGACAAAGTAGTTTTGTAGAAAGTTCTTCAGTTATATAACTGTATGTACCTACTCTCTACTGATCATCATGCTTTGCACTGGAGTATAAAAAGGCATGTATTCGTTATTTTTATTTTAAATAATGAGTCACAGTTCTTGAAATCTTAAGCTTGCTTTTTACTTTTTTTGACAATCATCCTGAAAATAGAGGAGGAAAACCTGATTCTATGTTGAAATCTACTATCATAAACTTCTTCTTTGTCTTAAGTGTCCCTTCTTGGATTTTTGGGGGGCGGAGGGGGGGCTATTTCTAAGGGAGCCATACCCAATACTTGATTATAGGGATGGGGGGGATTTGGAAGTATCCTACAGTGAATTTCAAAGGATCAAACTCTGGGCTTCCTATATGCCTTGCATATGCTCTACCACTTGAGCCACAGTCCATGTCCCAAGATACATTTCCTTAAAAAAGATGAAAGATATCTTCCTTTTAAAAGGATAGAGCCAGAGAGATAGTACAGTGGGTAGGGTGTTTGCATCTGTACCCCATATGGTCCGGAGAGCACTGGCACGATTGATTCCTAAGTGCAGGGCCAGGAGCAAGCCCTGAACACCTCCAAGCATGATCCAAAACAAAGTGTACTATACCCTTGATCTATTTTATATGGATAGAAAACAATATGGAAACCTCCAGTCTTTATATAATAACCAATGAGCCCTCTTACAGATGCAGATAAGATGAGGATCAGGAGTCCAACATGAGAAAGGGTTCTGGAGAGGCAGCCCATGTCAGTCCTATCCTCAGTCCTAACCGTGTCAGCATAACCCAAGTGAGCTGGGGAGAAGCGTGGGTGGAGCATCCACGGTAAAGTCGGGAAAGGTCAGGTGAGGGGATCCAAGAGGGGCAGCACCGTCTTTGGGTCCCTCATTTCCTCGACGGCTGCCAGAACATGAGCGGCGCTGGTGCAGACTGAGTGGCCCTCACATTGTGTGTGTGTGCCGTCAACAGTTTCAGAAAGCTCCGCCACTTTCAGAGGTCTGCCACTTTCCCAAATGACTGGACCATCACAGACAGAGGTCAATAGTGAGCCAGCTCTCGGGCTCTCAGGGTCTAAGCTGCCCCGGAACACAGATAGCACGCCACGATTCCTGTCCATCACCCCCTACTGTTATGGTCACCTGGAATGGCTTCGTGTGCGGTTAAAACCACACTTATAATGGGTTTCTTTGCCCCAGCGGTTGGTCCGGACTCCTTTCCTGAGGACATCTTTTGCACTTTCTCTGTTTTCTGTGTCCGGGGTCTCTTCGAGGCCTTTTCTCGGTCATCTTCTTTATACCTTTTATCCAGTTCAAGGTCAGAGTCATTACCTAAGGAACAAATATCAAGATGACACTGTTAAAGCAGGTAATAGATCATAACCCTTTTATGGGTATGAAAGAAAATATATACATTTATATGTGATAAATATATTGTTCTACAATGCTATGCTGGCCACGCTCTCAGTTGAGACACCATCTTTGGCACATCAGTCTTCCATGGAATTCAATCAATATCAACCACACTGCTGCCACAGGCTCCCATCAAGGCCCTGGCAGCACATGTTGCTGACAAAGATGCCAGAGTCCTTTGCTTTACTTACAAAAAGCGTAGCAAAATTTAGTCATTATAAACAACACTGCAGAGAAGATATGGTAGCCAAGAATGATGTTTAAGAAATACACCCTTATTCATTTTACATTTATTAGCTTTTCTCTATGCGTCACGAATAGTGGATATGAAACCAATAAGGCCAGGGACAGAACAATAGCTCACTTCATGGCTCAACTTGGCATTAGCATAAAGAGTAAGAAAAAACTTCACTCTAAAGAATAATAAATTATTTGATAATTAAAGAGGTGGGAGAGATAGTACATATACATGAAGCTTGCCTTGCACGTGGTCAACCCTAGTTTGATAACTAGCACTGCATAGAGTCCCCTAAGTACATAGCAAGGAGTAAATCTTGAGCACTTCTGCATGTGCACCTCAAATAAAAGTGAAGAATAAAGGAACTCGAACTTCATGATTGCATGTTATTCCGGATTCCTAAATGAGAAGGAAAGAAAGGAAAGAAAAGGCATGAATTACCTATTTCTTAGAGTCACAGCCACAAAACCTGAAATAACCTGGAACAAATCACTTTTCAAAATTTTAGAACAAGTAGAAAAATCCCATATGTTCCTTCAACAGAGGTAAGTACTGGTGGATGGATGGTTGTAAAAACTGGCGCAGGCAGGCAAATGGTAGGTCATTGGAAAGTGCTAAAATCTGGGGTTATAGAAAGGTGAAATAGGGCAGGGGGTGGAAAAATGAAAAGCAAAACCCCCTAAAACAAAGAGGGCCTGAAGCAACTCAGTAAACCTGTGTTTTCTAGAAAATGCCCTTCTAACTCCAGCCTGACCCACGCATAAAGATACCAAGAGGCTTGGAGGAAAAGGATCTATGGAGAAGTGTCTTCAGGGATGCATGCTGGCTAAAGGAATGCTTTCTCAAAAGAAGACAAAGAAAAAACCTGACTAATAGAGCAGCCTCCTGCCCCCGCCCTGGCTGTCCTCCCCGGGGCCCCTTGGAGAGGAGCGGGTTGAGCTTTCTTCCCCGCCCCGACCAGGGCTCCGGCAGCCGAAGACCTCCAGGACCAGCCACCACCATGCTCAGACCACTCTCCGCATACCTGAAGGTACCACCCAGATCCTCCGAATTCCAGTGGGGGGGGGGGCGTCACACCCACCAACTTGCCCCCTGGCGCTGTGTAATCCCATCAGTGGCCAAGACTCAGAGACTAGAAAAAACAGCTCCAGGACATCTTATTATGACATCTTATTATCTCATTCCTACTTTGGACAAACTGGCAGGCTACCGAATGTAGCCTGCCCACATGGCAGAGTCTGGCAAACTCCCCATGGCGTACCCAATATGCCAAATACCAGTAACAATGATGGGTCTCATTCTCCTAAAGAGCCTTGAATATAATCTCAGGGCTAGGATGAAGGAGACGTTACGGGGGCTGCTCGAGGCAATCGACGAATAACAGGATGGTCGTGATTCGTCGTGATTCGTGAATAGAGCAGACAGATGCAAACAAAAATCTCTCTCTTAGTTCTGTAAATGGAAGTTCTTAGAGGCTAATCTCCATAATTCAAAGTGCTTTGGAATATTTTCGAGTTCGCAGAAACAAGTCTTACAGAATTTTTTATTGATTACCAAAGATCCTCAGTCACATAATTAATGCCAGCACTGAACAAGTTAACATTAAACAGAAAAGAAATCTTAGTAGGGGCTGGAGCGACAGTACAACGGAGCAGGCAGGATGCTTGCCTTGCACACAGCCGACCAGGGTTTGGTCCTCAGCATCCCATATTGTCCCCTGAGCACCGTCAGGAGTGCCTGAATGCAGAGCCAGGAGTAAACCCTGAGCATCACCATATACCCAAAAAACAAAAAAC
The DNA here is from genome assembly GCF_029834395.1 of Sorex fumeus. Lineage (NCBI taxonomy): Eukaryota > Metazoa > Chordata > Mammalia > Eulipotyphla > Soricidae > Sorex > Sorex fumeus. The sequence continues at coordinate 45,531,060 of NW_026606059.1, read as the reverse complement.
AAACAAACAAAAAAAAAACTTAGTAGGTTAAACTGTGAACATAACTGATGTGTATGTGATTCTTCAAGACCAGGGGGAGGAGTCAAAAACCATTATATACCTATCCTTAAAAACCATGAGTCAGAAAAGGAGCTCAAAGGATTGCAGAATGTGTTCTGCATTAACATCAGGAGGTTAAGGTTAATCCCCAGCACCATACATGGTGTCCTGAGCACCACCACAAGCAACCCCAAGCAACAAGCAGGGAAGAGCCCCCAAGCACCTCTGCTAAAAAGGACCAAGTAAATAAATCTCTTAAGGTTATTGACTTGTCTATGTTCTAGATAGTGTTTGATTTACATCATGATAGAGGGGAAGGCAAACACTTGTTATTTTATTTTTCAGTGGCTATAATAAAAACATTTTAAAAAATCTGAAGACTTCCTGAGTCACAAAAGATCTTTACATCACACACATATCGGGAGATATGCATGCATAAACAAACAATATATTGGATAAAGAGGCTGAAACAACTACCACATCCTGGGATTCTGGGTGTGTGTGTGTGTGCTTGTACTTTAAAACAATATTCACTTTACAAAACAATTCACCAGGGATATAATTCAATATATGGGGATACAGCAGGAATAGGTATGTTTATATAAACACAATTAAAAACATCAGAGAGGTTCTATTTAGGCTGTTTTATACATCATACATTAAATATATACCTCATACATGAAATGCGGGCTAGAGTGATAGCACAGTGGTAGGGCGTTTGCCTTGCAAGCAGCCAACATGACCGACCCAAGTTCGATTCCTCCGCTCCTCTCAGAGAGCCCAGCAAGCTACCGAGAGTATCTCGCCCGCACGGCAGAGCCTGGCAAGCTACCCGTGATGTATTCGATATGCCAAGCACAGTAACAACAAAGTCTCCAATGGACACGTTACTGGGCACACTCGAGCAAATCAATGAACAACGGGAGGACAGTGACAGTGACATGAAATGCAAAACTGGGTGTAAAGGGAGACTGGATAAGAATCTCATCTCTCCACCCCCACTCCTGCCCCTGCCTAATTATCACAACAACTCCTAATCCTGCTTCTACCTCAAGCCAGCCTACCCATACTTGATGCCAGGCTGCCTTGGGACAATGTCTTCTCACCAAAGGAGTGAGATGCTCTGCCAGCCACACTAGCAGCCAGGGCTACTATAACTTGGTTTAGCCAACAGGCCTGGGGAAAATGTGGGTGTCTGAGAACAATTTTCCTTCCAAAGAGTGAAAATAAATGTTCTTCAGCTCAGCATTTCCGAGTCTACTGTGGGAACTGACGCATTAATAAGCAAGCATGAGAGGTTAAGATCAGGTAAACATCATATGGGTCATGTAGAGAAAGATGGATCCTGGGTCTGTGGCGGAAATGCTCTGCTACTGACCCATCACCCCACAGCCCTCCCCCTGAAATGGGCAGTCTGATTATCAAATGTATTTTTATTGAGGTACTGGGATTTACAACATTCCTACTTACACTTTTCATGCATACATCATTCCTACACCACATCCATCACCAGGGTGCCCACTTCCCAACACCTGTGTCCCAAGGGCCCTTCCCACCCACCCACATCCACTCTAAGTTCAATTCTATAGACAAAATCTTCAGTTCTGCTTTCTTTCCCCATTGATTGTTCCCTTGCTATGTGTTTCAATTTTATCTCAGATTTGGGATGTCTCTTTATTTGTGGAGGTGGTGACACTTAGACACATAGGTGAATAGAGTTAAACTCCTGAAATTCCACAAAATTTAAATCAAAGTAAATTAAGAAGTAAAAAAGACTATTTTCCAAAATCTACCTTTTCTTTACAGGCACATAAACCTTGTATTTGTAGGATTTATCTATTTCATGAAAATCTTAAAATGTAATAGCACAGTATTATCATCCCAACCACAAGAACTCGATCTAGGCCAACACTCTCTCCACAGCATTCTCCTTCTTGATCTTAGTTAGCATGATTGGATTTTAAATTCAAATCCAACTCTGCACTCCCTGCTTAGAACCATTAACAGTTTCCCTTATGATAACATGCTAGACAAGGACATGCCACATACCACTTCTCTAACCCCTCAAAACTAGGACTCCCAGGTTTATTATACTCATAGATTTTTCTTTTCTTTCTTTTTTTCTTTATCTTTTTTCCTTTTTTTAAAAGATTATTTTATTGAATCCCTGTGAGATAGATCTTTACAAAGCTGTTCATTAGCAGAGACTATTCTGTTGACCTCTTTGATTCTGATACCACAAGCCAACTGACCATCCCAGAGTGTCCATCTCCTGAACTTGCACATAGGCCCATATAATATGCAACAATCCAATCCACATCCCTGCTGTCCAAATGAGAAAATAAAAGGAGAGTTCACAACCACATCCACATAACCCAATATATCACCATGTTGACGATGGCACTTCCCAGTGTTTTACAATGATCTCTTTAGATGCCTCTATCTGCTTATTACCTGTACTGTGACCGTCTTGAGTCTGTATCTGTCTCTTATTTTACTGAGCCTAATATAGATCTGTGCAGGTGATAAGGGTGATAAGCCTAGAAAACAAAAACTTCTACTCTAGTGTGTTTTTGGCACCAAAAGCCAATGGATATAAATGAATAACTGATTCCAGCTTGAAGAAATTTATTTCCAACAGTGAGTGCTGTTCTGACAAGGGATGAGTAATTTTTAGAGATGATTTCCTGAGGAGTTTGTGCGGAAGGCTTCAAATAACATGTGTGTGTTGTGAAAATGACTCTGAACCATATCAAAGCGAGTTACAGTTAGCTAGACAGTTCTGAAGCCCTTGAAAGTTCTAAGAAGCTTACCTACTGGGAGATGGAGCTGGAGCTACTACTTCAGGTAGACAGTAGAGGGAAAGAGGTGGCAAGTAGAAAAGAGGCAGAGGAAGAGGCAATAGGAAGGGACCAGTATGACAACACTCATTGGAAATGATCACTTTGGACAAGAACTGAGTGCCGAATGTAGGTAAGGGGATAACATGATCAAACCTTTTAGGAGTTGTATTGTAAACCATAACACCCAAAAGGAAAGAGAGAGAGGGGTGGGATGGGGGAGGGAGGGAGAGAGAAGAAAATATAAGAAAAACACCTGCCATAGGGGGTGGAGGTGGAGGAAAACTGGGGACAATGGTGGAAAATGTACACTGATGAAGGGACTGGTGTGGGAACGTTGTATGAACAAAATTGCAACTGTGTATCTCACTGTGATTCAATTTAAAAAAAAATATGCAATTTTCTTTTTTCAAAAAAAAGCAATAAGAGACGAGAAATGAACAAGCCAAAAAGGAGGAAGACCAGGCAATAGAAAGACACCCACTTTCCAGTGAGACAGCTACCAGCTCTTTGTGCACTGTGGATACAGAATCTCTCTAAAGCAAATGCCACTGGGGCTCTCATTACGTCACCCGGGTCCACACCTGGCTCCTGGAGCAGTGACAGTGGACTCCCTGCATCATTTCAGACTCATCCTGCATCATTCCAGGCTCCTGCATCCCTAACTGCTCGCACAGGGTATCTTTCAGCATGCCAGCTAAGCCCCCAGGGGCAGAAGTCAAGACAAGTCAACATGGTTGGGATGGGAGGTGGTGCATATGTGCTCTAGGTTCCAAAATTGGCTGGATGATTCTGGAGGACATTCTGGAACCTTCCAGGCCTTGGAAGACGCAAACTGTTGCCGACTAAAGCAGGAACCCAGTAATAAACCCTTAACCCTCTTTCCTTTTCTATTTTATCCTCCTCACTTTACCACACTTGCTTCCTAGATCATTTCTCCTGTAAGGAACCTGTGACTGCTACTAGGTAGACATAAAAAAAATACCCTCCATTCAAGCTTGCATTGCACACCCAATGTATATATCCCAGCAACTACATGTCTGAGGAACTCTCAGTGGCCTCCTGCAATGTGGGTCCACACCCAACTGGGCAACATTCCATTCAGAAGTTTCAACACCAAGTTTCCCAGTGATTCAAGTGCCAGACGGTAGGACTGCAACTAGCATCCTTAGAAAGAGTTCTTAGAGATCTTAAATCCCTGAGTGGAAGACTATAGGAAGAATGGGATCTCACAAGAGGAGATAATCAGCATCCTGAATATTTAGGGACTAGCAGACAATTCCAGCCAGAGCACCAGGCGTGCAAGCAGTGAGCTGACAGACCATGAAGACTCTAGAAACCATAAGGAGACTGAACCACAAACTCAAGTGACTTGTCTAAGGAAATAATAGATTCTGCATGAGCCCCTGAGAACACTGCTCCTCACCAGCCCTGTGCTCAGTGCTCACATGGCAAACACAGCCATCTCTCTGTTATTCCCGTGAGGAATGTGGTGGGTTCTCAATTTTATTTGTAGAAAACAGGGACAACGAACATAGGGAGAGGTAGGGGGGCAGCAAGACAGCTTCACTTGACCTATTTTAAAGTTATCTTTCCACCACTAAAAGGTCTCCTGACCTCAGACTATCAGCCCTGCTGGGGCTAACTTTCCTAAGTGCCTGCTGGGTGACCCTTGGCTCTCAGGCATCTTGGCCTTTCCATAAGGTGTTTTAAAATAGTTTCCTGCTTCCTCTGCCTTATTGACTTTTTAAACATTTCCACTTCTTTCCCCAGCTAATGCCTTCATTCTCTCTAGTTTCCTTTAAAAAAAAAATTCAATAATGGGGTGGGAAGTGTTTTCATGGTAAAGTGCATGCCTTGCGGGCAGGAAACTTGGGTTCTAACCCCAGTGCAGTAAAAAAAAAAAAAAAATCAGTAACTACAGAATAGGTTTTAGCCTTTACATGGTACTAGATGGAGCCTTTCAGAGTTATGTTCGTACTTGACACCACTCAACCAACCACTTATACCGGGATTCTGGAAAACTGATTTTTTTCTATAAAAATCTTTCATAAAGTAATACCAAAAATATACCGAAGGATTGCTATAAGAAATAGCACAATTTATCTGGAGGGTCCTGGAATCTCATCAAAATTCGTCTTCTCTATATTCTTCTGGAAACGTTTTTGAGACGCCACCCCTGACATTCCTTAAACTACAGTTTTCGTGACTTCTCTCATCCATTTGTCTTAGGAGCCAGCCCTGGTGGGTGCTGTTTTAGTTAGCTTGGGCTGTGAAAACAAAGATCTCATGCACTGGGTGGCTTATAAACAAGAAAAACATATTCTTCATATTTCTGGACACTGAGAGTCCAAGATCTGGCATATGCAGATTCAGTGTCTGCTGAGTTGCAGCTTCTGGTTTGTAGATAGTACCTTTTCACTGTTTTCTCACATGGTGGAAAGGTGAAGGAACTATCTCCCTCTCTCTCTGAAGGGCACTAATCCCATCTGTGATGGTGACATTTTCATGCCCTAATCACAGCAAAAACCCCACCTCTTAACATCAACAGCTTTGAAGATTAAGAGAGCAGGGAGCTTATTCCATAGACATTCAGATGCTAGGAGGAACTTACTTAAGAAATCACACGGTTCAAATAAAATTAAGTTAGGACACAGAGGGAATCTCAGAAGTTTCCCCTTCTCTGGTCCTCAGTATCTTCTGGCTCCAGATGAACCCCAGAATATCTCATGATACTATGCAATCCTCTCAGAAGGAATTCTATCCAGAGCAAGAATATGGTTCTCTAGAAAGAGAAACATGAAAATCCATACTCATATTCTTGCAAAGAACAAAACCCAGAGCTTGAATTCTTCCCAAAATATCACTTTGAGGTTAGGTTTTTAAAGACATTTTAAAAACCCTGACATAAAAAGTTAAATGCATGTAAAGCAACACAATAGCTAACATTAAATAATTACTGCAATGAAAATTAAGCATATATTGGACAAATACATAGCAATAGGTTAATGACAAGAAGTCTGGCCTGATCTATTCAGTGACCCTAAATATCTAAGGACAGAGTAAAGACTAGAGAGTAATTTCCTGTCACGGGGTACCTGTTACCCAGCCAGCTCAGAGGAAAGCTCACTCTGCCACCTGGCAACTACTCAGAATAAGGACTGTACGACCACAACACATAGGCAGCTCCACGGTGACCCTAGCAGGAAGCAAGCAACGCTGCCCAAATTAGCCAGGGCATATATGTATGAGGGAACCTCTGAATTTTGATGATTAAATTGGCTTGATTAAATAAATTGCAGACAGCTTCAACCAGGTTGTTGAGCAATCTCCTTCCCAAAAGTCTCCTAGGAAACAGGCAGAATGAAGAGCACATTGCAAAGAGCCACATACCAGGGCAACCAACCTACACATTGGTCAACTTAGAAAAAAGGTGGCCACAGAGACAAGTGTGATATTGAGCTTGGCTGGGTTTCTCCCTCCTTCCCACCCAGGCTGTCCTCTTCCCACTCCAGCCTACTATGGTGGTGCTCCAGGACATATCTATGCTGCATTCATTGCAGAATGAGGAAGAGGGCCGAAGTCTAGAGGAGACCATGACTCTATCAGCAAGGGTGTCAGTGGCAGAGTCACTGGTCCTCTAGGTGCTGTGGGAGTGTCCAGAACCTTGTAAGGAATCTCACCTGCCAAGCTTTGGCTTTCACACCTTATTTCTCACCCAAGCAACCTCAGTTGTGCTGGTTTTGGGACACAGCTGAGGGATGTTCTCACTCTAGACCTGCTGCTATCTGGAATCCAGCCGGCTCTGTGCAAATGCTGTCTCATGCCAAGCTCTACTGGGATGTCACTCAAGAGGGCCAAGTCAACCCTGGGTCTGACTTCAAATCTGTCCCTCTGGTGTCTCTATCAGCCTGCTAGTTGCTAAAGAAGTCTAGTTTAGCCTGTGTCAAGTACTGCTCTTCTGAAAACAACGTCTCTCTTATCCCTGGTTCAATGATAATTCTCTCCTTAACATAACAATCTCTTTGTAAGCCAATGTTCTTTTCAAACTACTAAATCTAAATTTCTTCCACAGCCATCATCAAACAAAACATGATTTACACATGAAAGAAATAAATATTTACTTGGAAATTACCCAAGCACTACAGAATGTTTCATCCTGTGGATGCCACAGTTTATCTGACAGATGCTGATGGAGTTCCAGGACCTACCTACTCTAGGTCAGTGTGATAATTCTGAGCCCCAAATGGAGGGAGATTCCTGAGGGAGATTCCTGACCTTCTGAGGTTTACTTGCTGGTGGTGGAGAAAGAAAAGACGCCAAAAAATAAAATAAATAAATAACTTCCATAGAAAGTTATTAGGTAATCATTATCACGTTGTCTGAGCCTAGTGAAAATTATCTACTGAGGAGAGAGTCAGTTGATGGGGCTGGCTTACTTCTCCCCTAGTGAATGTTAGATGTAAAACAGAGAGAGAGGTGCAAGCAATCCCATTTCACAGAGTGGAGTCAGCTGTTCAGGAGAAAGTCTTGGGTACCAGGTCTGAACTAGACTCTGGGGACTTACAGAAGACTCCCACTCACTGCTCTGGGTGGCAGACAGACAGACACTGACTGCTATGCCCACCATCGGCAAACCCTGCATGCCACCGTCTCCCACAGTCCTGAGGCCCTAAAGGAGTCACACTGTTCCTTGCCACTTTATAAACATGGGCTCCAGGAAGAGAAGAGCTGGAAGAACTTTCTCCTCCCCACACAACAGCAGACCTGCATCCGCTGCCTTCTCCAGCCTCAGCTCTCTGCACACTAGCAAAGTTAAGATAAAGCAAATAGAGGGAAACTGACTGAACAGCTGCAACACATCTTGGGAGGGGTGGTCAAGTGGCAAAGCCCAACACTGTCTTAAGGCAGTCACGAGGACCAGATGGTCTATGTGCTGAGCTATGGTTTCTACAACCAACACTCACTTTTCTCCATGGGGAAAGGTGCTTGGCTTGAAGGCAGTTCATGCATTCTGGCACCTCAATATTGCCTTTGGTCACCCCTTTCCTTCTAGACCACTTCCCCTACCAGACATCCTGGTCCCCTACGGAAGAAAAGCTGCCGTTCGTTCCATGTCTCCTCTGCTGAGTCTACAGAAACAGTAATGCAGATGAGTGGCCCATCTCAGTTACTCATGCCCATCTGCTCACACTAAGGCTCACTACACTCAACTGCACAGCCAGCAACCTGTAGCCACTGAATGCCACTCCAGCCTCCTACACGCAGGAGACATTTAAAATCTCATTATAGCTTATCAGCGGCATGCCCAGTCTCTCCATATCACTTCTGGTTATGAAGAGGCAAGTCTTAGAGAGAGGAAAAAAAAAAATGAGTTTCAGTTCTGTTCAAAGGGGTAAATGTCGATCTTCACTGAGACACACCAAAGCACAGCAATAAATAAGACAAGCTGAAAGTATACCTGAAAGCATCATGAAAGCCTGCTGATACCCAGGCTCCCAGGCTCATGCTCATTACCCTTCTCTTGTTTTGGAGAGTGTCTAGGAGAGCCTATGGACCTATGCAGAGTGACACAAAGTGGCCGGCAAGTAAATATCCTTTACTAAAAAAAAGCCATCAGGGCCAGAAAGAGTACGTCAGGTAGGGTGCTTGTCTTGCATGCGACCAACCCAGATTCCATCTCTGGCACCCCATAATGGTCCCCCAGGCCCCTCCAGGAGTGATTCCTGAGTGCAGCGCCAGGAGAAAGCCCTGACCAACCACAGGGCTTCATCCAAATCTTCTCCCCACCAAAATAAGAAGACATCAGAATGGAACATAAGACGATGCTGGGAGCTAGGGGAACGGGAACGTGGGGAGCCAGGCCACACTCCAAATCTTCCAGATGCCGTCTGCAAGATGAACCCTCTTCCTAACAGCCTGCTCCATGTACATGTGCTAATTAAACAATTCATTTTAAGACAGTGTTTCCTGCTCCAGTTATAGAAAAACTGTCTAATCTCTTCACTGAGCTCCAGCAAAGACTCTTTAATTGAATAAAAAACAGGATGTAATTTTAGTGAGATCAATAGCTGAAATCTTCTGGGATACTGAAAAGGAAGAGCAACTGGACGCCATCAAACCCCTGTCTTTCATGGGCCCACTGAGCAGGCAGCCCCAGGTCACAGCAAAAAAAGGCCAATCCAAATGCCAAATACTGGAATTCAAGCACCAGCACCCCACAGTGGTCTGTGCCTGCCTGGTACTTCCTGAGCAGAGATCAGTTACAGCACTATAACAGCACCAGGTTGTCTACTGAGGGATGAAGAAGTCTCCAAGCATGAGTACTAAAGAGTGCATTAGTGTACCATCACATGCACTCTGTCCTGTTTTGCCTTTTACTCCTATGCACCCATAAATATGTTCTTCTCAAATACAAAGGCCTCGGCAGATGCTCCTTGTCCAGCCAACCTCACATGCTGCTGAGTCACTGTCTGTAGCTGTGCTAGTCACTGTCTTACCCTGGTGGCTTACTCTCCTTTTAGCAGCAGGAACCCTTCAGCAATTTCTATATGAGGAATAAGTAAAACGAGAGACTGACTTCTCTGATTAAAGGGGTGATGGTCCCTGCTGGCAACCCCCTGTAACTCCACTACCACCAGAACCCCCTCTCCAGCCCTCCACTCTCATGCATCCAAACTTCCTAAATGTTTTTTGAATGTGCACTCCATGAATCCCACTGGCCCTGCTGAGAGACCCTCATGAGTCCACCCTCCTAAACCACCTTCTTATCAACCACGAGGGCCTGAAGGCTCCTCTGAGCCTGAATGGATATTGTCTCCTGGCAGTATAGATGTCCTCCTCTGACCCCGCCTATATTCCATCTCTTCACCTCCACTTCACCTAGCTCTTTAGAACATGAAACTGTGGCCTTCCAAACCACCCGTGCTCATATCCAGACATAGTCCCTATGGCAACCCTGGCTTCTTCTGACATTCCTTCTCTGAATTCCCTTAAGACCATGGTGTGGATGAGGCTGACACCCAAGGATAGTAGATACACGGGACAGGAAGATTGTTCCATAGCTGGAAGCCTGCCTCATGAGCAAAGGGAGGAAGACAGCTGGAACAGAGAAGGGATCACTAAGAAAATGATGGCTTGAGGAACCGGTCGGGATGGGAGATGTGTGCTGAAGGTAGGTAAAGGACCAAACATGATAACCTCTCAGGGTTTGTATTGCAAACCATAATGCCCGAAAGTAGAGAGAGTATGGGGCATATTGTCTGCCATGGAGGCAGGAGGAGGGTGGGAAAGGGGGAGGGTATACTGAGGAGATTGGTGGTAGGGAATGTGCACTGGTGGAGGGATGGGTGTTTGATCATTATGTGACTGTAACCCAAATATGAAAGCTTGTAACCATCTCACGGTGATTCAATAAAAAAAATTTTTTTTTAAACAGACGGTGGTGTGAAGTGAAAGAGACTGCTCATGGGCTGAGTATATGTGTCTGGAGGCCCAGGTTCAATGCCCAAATCCACAAATGGTTAATCCCCTGACCACCACCAGCAACAACAAGCACCCTCTGAGTAACCCTGAAGTCACATAGGGTCTTTCGTTGTTGTTGTTGTTGTTGTTTTAAGCTTTGAGGCCAAGGTCACTCCAACACCACCAAGACCCCCTCCCCAGCCCTCTAGTCTCTTGCATTCACACTTCCTAAATATGTATCTCAGTACATATATGCACACACATACACACGCATGCCCACCTGAACTCTGTGATGAGACTCCCTGATCTTACTGAAAATACAAAGTTCATATGATCCAACATTTCTCATAAGTGCCTTTTAGCTCAAAATCTCCCGACTCTTTCATCACCATCCCTCCCTCCCCAGAGCTCCCTTTGGAGGTATGATCTATGCTTCTTTCCCAATGCTGCTCTCTTAGCCCCAGAATTTTATGAAGATACCCATGCCCCCCTCCCCCAACCACACACACACTTATGCAATTCCATTCAATCAAGGAAGGGTTAACTACATGCGATCAAATATTCATAGAAATTAGTTCATGTGCAGTCATGTATAATTAATACTGCACTAATATTCTAAAGTACCTATTCTAAATTGCCCAAGAACTAATTAAATCTCAGAATACCCCGGAGAGACAAGTGTTATCAGCCACATTAATAAAAAGCCCAGAATAGTTGTCAGAACAGCAGACTGATAAGGGATTATATTCTGGGACTCTGCCACCAATTCATTCCACACTGCTAATACAGCAGTTTAAAAAACCACATTAGAACCACACTAATTCTATTGAACCTGCTGAATAAGCTCCCCCCTTGCTTTTGCTCTTCCCCTCAGACTTTCTTGCTTCTTCCTGTCTCTCCCTCTCTTCCTCCTTCTCCCCCCAACCCCCCCCCCCCCCATACAAGGTCTGAACCAGCAAGCACATAATGGAAATAAAAGTCTGAAGGACATCAGGCCTTCTGACTCCGTCACCCCAATCCCTGTTACTTCACATGTGGACTGCAGTGAACCACGCCCCGGTATTCTTCAAATGCACCCACATCCCCACACCTACATTTCGTGCAAACTACCAGGAGGAAGATGCCTAGCCTACATTCTCCCCAGCCCCCATAGTGCTAAGTCACCCTCAAAGAGAACATTCAAGCTCCTTCCTCAGCAAGCCTTTGGAACCCATCTCCAAGGACCTATGGTATTGTCCTGCATGCCTATCTGCATTGATTCACTCCCCCTTTATTTATTTAATCTTATTTGATTTTTTATAAAGTTTTTCACAATGATGTATCAAATTTAAGATCCGAACACCAATCCCACCACCATTACACCGCCCCCCCAACTTATTTCAAATGTTTCCACCCAAACTCCCAACCCTGCCCCCAAAGCAGAACCGAAATAAATTATTTTGTATGGCTTTTTATGATTAGCCCACTAAAAATGATCCAAAAAAGTTTCCTTAGAGGAAAGTGTTTGATGATCGTAGTATTTCACCCTGTAGCCATTAAGCCCTTCTATAAGAGATTACTAACATACTTTTAAAGGTTGAGTCTTGTGTGCCTATACAGATATATACATATATGTGTGTGTGTATTCCCCCCCCCCACCAAGATTGGGGTCTTCAACTTTAAACCCCATCAAATGTGGTGTGCTACTCTTGGTACACCAGTGGTGTAGCGTATGAGAGGTCACTCTAGGAATTCTAAAATTTAGAATTCAGTCATGCAGCAGGTTGACTCATGTGTGAGGCTCATCAGAGCCTGTGGAGAGTGGCCATGAGCATAGCACTGATTGAATTCAGGTTTTTGGCTGTCAGGGTTCTATTGAGGTAGGGAGAACTCACCTGCCTCCTCCAGGTTGCCCCAGATGAGGCAGCCTAGGGTTCACCCCTTTTTTTTTTCATCTACTAATACCTCTGCTCTTCCTCCTACACTCTCAGATCCTCAGCTTCTTTAGGGAAAAGATGTGCCTTACTCAGCCCTTAGCCTCTGGATTGGCCGGCTCAGAGCACTGGGTCCAGCAATGCCTCCTGGAAGGTCATGGCCTGTATGTACCACAAAAGACGGTCTTCCTGGCACAGAGAGAGATCCCTGGTTTCCTAAGCAGGTGACCCACACTAAGGCCTGCCACAGATCATCCACTAAAATGTTCCTGCTTGCCTTTCTTATGCCATTCTTTTGTTTTTATTTTTTGTTTTTGTTTTTTTTCCAATGCAAAGTAAATTTTTTTTAAATTAGTGAAACACCATGAGGCACAGTTGTAAACTTACAGACTTTCATGCTTGGGTTTCAGTTATACAACGATCGCGTACCTATCACTCCACCAGTGCCTATTCTCCATCACCAATGATCCCAGTAGCCCTCCCACTCCCCCACCCCGCCTCTGGGGCAGGGCATTGCCTTTTGCTCTCTCTTTCCTTTAGGGTGTTGTGGTTTGCAATAGAGGTACTGAGTAGCCATCGTGTTCCATCTATAGTCTACTTTCAGCACACATCTCACATCCCGAATGAATCCTCCAAACACTTGGTGTTTACTTCTCTATCTCAGCTGCCTGTTTGATACCGTCCTTTTGAACTGTGAATTTTGTGTACATTTTAACATTCCTGTTAGCAGTATGGCAGTATATTAATATTGTGAGCATTACACATGTGAGTCAAAATGTCCTGGATCTTGGGCCCACTGTTCACCACTCTGAAACTAGATAGAATGCTGAGCTAAGGTTTTCATGACGAAGAATGAATATTTGTAAGACACATGAAATATTGCTAGACCCATGGTAAGAAACTTGTCAATACTTATTAGATTTGTTTTAACGTAACTTACGTTCTAGGAAGCAAGCTCAGAGACATCTAGCATGTGCCTCGCATGTACAAGGCACTAAGTCCAATTCTAGCACCACATGGCCCCGTAGACATGAACTCCCAAGCATCAGCTCTTAGAATCCTGGTGACCTCAAGCTTTGTGTGCCCGAGTAGTACTACCTTACTAGGTCTGAGCACTGCCAGGCATGTTCCCCAGGCCCTAAGCTCCACAACGGAGGACCCTATACAAGTTCAACTTACTAGTATATAAATGACTACTTACATTTGCAAATCACTGGTATATATGAAAGCTGGACCAGAGCTGAAGTGCGGATGGAAGCCACAATAGAAGTTCATGACATAGTCTAAGGGATACTGGTAACCGAACCACAAGAATGGCATTAGGAACCGGGGGAAGGGCTGAAGAAGTTTTGTAGCTGGCAATGTCCACTGAACACAGAAAGTGACCAGGCATGAAGGGTGAGGGAGAAGTTTCCAGCTGAGACATCTGAATGGTAGGACCAGTCGCCACACCAGAATATAGCACTTTAGCACTGTACTCCCATTGTTCATTGATTTGCTTAAGCGGGCACAAGTAATGTCTCCATTGTGAGCCTTGTTGTTACTGTTTTTGGCATATCGAATACGCCACGGGGAGCTTGCCAGGCTCCGCCGTGCAGGCAGGATACTCTCAGTGGCTTGCCGGGTTCTCTGAGAGGGACAGAGGAATCGAACCCAGATCGGCTGCATGCAAGGCAAATGCCCTACCCACTGTGCTATTGCTCCATTTGCCATATAGCTTAGACTATCTATGGATACCCCAATTGAAATGAAGAGCTTGAGCTCAAGGGAAGTTTAGACCAGGAATACATGTAGGGGGCGACTAAATGAACACTACTGGTAGGTGAATGCACGGAAATGAAGAGGTGACCTTTTGAGGAAGCTGTTGTCATGCCAATGCTAGCCTACCCTGGAGGACCGAGTCTGAGCAGTTCTCTGAGGAGCCAACGGGACGGGCAGGGGCTCACAGAGCAGGCAGGACAGAAGCAGCTGGAGAGACAGGAGGGAAGAGGAAAGAGGGCGAGTCACGAAAAAGGGGCAAATGCTAGTGCCAGGACAAAGCTCCACAGTTCCAAGCAGGTCTAAAGGGATGTTTGGAGACCACTGCACCAGCCCGCCTCCAGGTTTTGCTCATGTGCATAAGGATTCCAGGCAGCTAGCTAAGAAGCAGACACTGTCTTCAGGCATCTTTGCATGTGTGAAGGGGTTATGCTCCAGGGCTGATACTGTAGTAGTACCTTTGCACCTGCACATTTGCAAACATGACTCACTCAAAACAGTTTTCAATCACAGCAGCTACTTATCCAGTCAGCTGTTTTCTAACACAAATATAGAAGATAGCTCTTGAAATTTTTTGCGAAATACACTGAGGAGAATTATAGGTACATCTTAGGTAAGATCTTAAAATAAATGCTTTGTCTTTTTTAGGTAGGATTTAACAGAACTAAGGGCTGGCTTTTTCGACTCTGTGCAGAGAGAGACCCCAGATATAATAAGCTTTAGAAAGTTCAGAAGTCACTTTATTAATCTGACACGTTGATTTCTGTAGGCTGCAAAATGTTTTTCAGAAAACACCAGCTGTTTCACAGAATGCCATAAAAACAAATCTCTTTTTCTGGTTTCTTTTTACTATTCAAATGTAGAATGAAATAAATGTTGAATACATGTCAAAATTGTTACTTTACCTGGCCATGGTAGACTGTAAGGGATTAGCTTATTTTATTTGATTCTAATTGTTTTACCAAGCTAAAAAGGTCAAGGTCAATTTCTTTAAATGTCACTAAACTGCTCTTTATGGAACATAGATTGAAACAATTATGCAAGAATTTTCCAAATTGTAATATTATGCTTGGCAAAGTAGGAAATGTGGAGCAATCGGATGGACGTCAGCCACGAGGCAGCTGGGCCTAAGGTCATTCCTGCATATTTTAGAGGCTTTCACAGTGGCCAGAAAGGAAAAAAACACCCAGAACCTCTATCTTTCCATTTGGTATTTGTTAAATTAAAGTCCATTTAGGTCGTTCTAATCAATGTAATATGAGACCATTTTCCAAACAGCTTATTACTGGAAGAAGCTGATAATCATATTAGGAAGGATCGTGCTGTCTTGCACCCTTGGAGAGATCACGAATGACAGAGTAGAAAATAGATATCAGGAACAAGTCTGGTTGGAACTTACATTTCTTATAAGGTTAGAAAAAATGCTGAAGAGGCACACTGAAATTAATAAAAATCCACTTCTGTAAAGGAAAAACAAGACCTGTCTGGGAGAGTGGGGAGAACAAGACCGCTTCCCTAACCCGACTTGGTGTAATATGGGGCTTTGGATACCCATCCCTCAACACCTAGGTTGCCTTTCTAAGCCAACCTCAAAAGAGATCAAGTACTCTGTGACTCAGTTGATAACATTCTTCAAATGGCTAAACCATGGAGTAAGAGAAGAGATGACTGGCTGCAGGATGGGTGGGTTACAAAACGCGATGAAGCAGGGGTTCAAGGTGAAGCAACCACACCATGTGTCTGTCTCCTGACTGCTGGGCACATCTTCCGGGGTGCACGTGCATCTGACGTCAGGACTCTGAGTGTCCACTCACTCAGTGTAAGCGCCCTGATGAATACTGTGTAAGATGTCAGTGGCATAGTAAACACAAGGAGAAAAGGGGGATGCAGTCAAGGCAAGGAGGAGACAGAACCTCTCAGAACTATCTTTGTAGCTTCTGGAGACATTATTTTCAAATACAGAAAATTTTACAGTCAAAAGATTTCTTGCTATTTTTTTTCTGTGAACCCTTTGACTTTGCTAACATAATTGTATTAAAATCATTCCTTTACCCACCTTTATCAAATATAGGTAACTGTCTTACTTCACAAATTATATACACAAAACATATATAATCTCCAGGCAAACAGCAGAGCTAAAAATGAAACCATATGAATAACAGAGAAATGAACAAAATATATCTCTATTGTTTGGGAGGTGCAGGCAAGTTATCTATGTTAAAAAGGAAGAGAAATTTAAAAGAAACATTTGAGAACAGTGATAATTCATAAATTTGAGATCATAATGTTCAAAAGAAAAGAGCTACAAATGAAATTAGAGGGCAAATAAACTATGGAAAATATTTTCAAGATACATGATAATCTAGATCTATAATAAGTGAAAACCTTGCCTTGAACAAAGATAACTCAAACAATAACAACAACAAAAACAAAAACAATAGCACACCCCTAATAAAACCATTTAATGAGAGCCTACTCTGGACATAAACTAAAACAAAGAAAGTTATTCATATAGAGGCTGGCAAGGATAAAGACTAACACCATCCAGGATACAGCAGTTAAAGGCTGCAGAGACAAGAAAATAGCCAATGATAGAAAAATAACTGCAGGTGATTGGTCTGAAAACTAGCAAATCTGTCAAAATATAAAATATATCATATTAAGCAAGCATTTACATTAGTAGGTGTTCATCCAAGATTGCAATGGCACAAGGGCAAAATAATACTACACATATACATACATATATATGTGTATATATATATATATATAAAAAAGCACTATAGCACTGTCCTCCTGTTGATCGATTTGCTCAAGTTGGCCCAGTAACGTCTCCATTGTGAGACTTGTTGTTGCTGTGTTTGGCATATTGAATACGTCACGGGTAGCTTGCCAGGCTTTGCCATGTGGGCTAGATACTCTCGGTAGCTTGCCAGGCTCTCTGAGAGGGGCAGAGGAATCGAACCCAGGTCAGCTGGGTCAGCCGTGTGCGAGGCAAACACCCTACCCCCTGGGCTATTGCTCCAGCCCTAATATATATATATACATATATACATATATATGTATTTTATACACACACACACACACACATATACACACACAAAGTCTGTTCCTTTGAAAAGTACGTATTTCTTAACCAGGGAGAAATAGGAAAAACAATGCTCAATGTCCATCAACAACAGACTCAGAAAGGAAAATTTATGGCTTATTCATACAGTGAAATGTGGCGTAGTCTAAAAATGACAACTGTATGTGTTGACCATTGTCAGTCGGAGGCAGAGACGAGCAGCCAACAGCACAAGCAGCAGCAGCACCGTCAGTCCCAACACCACCACTTCAGAGGTGCATGGCCTCACTCAGAAAACTTCCAGCTCTCACCAGGTCTCAGTTTTCAATGGAATCTTCAATAGAGTCTAGTTCTAAAAGTTTCTATGTGAGAGACAAGTGAGATTATAGCTGGAAAATACTGAGAACAGCACCTGTAAAGTAGAAAGCTATAACATCACTTAATAAGCAAAGAGCATTGGTGTGAGGGGCTGGAGTGGTAGTACAGTGGGTAGGGCATTTGCCTTGCACACAGCCCACCCGGGTTCAATTCCCAGCATCCCATATGGTCCCCTGAGCACTGCAAGGAGTAATTCCGGAGTGCTGAGACAGGAGCAAACCTGTGCATCACCGGGTGTGACCCAAAAATTTTAAAAAAATAAAATTAAAAAAAAAAGAAGCACTGGTGTGAAAAAAATTCTGTGCAAAAATTTGAAAAAAAAAACATTTATGTATGATCCTATTCTAGAAACTGTATATGGCTGCATATAAAAGTGAGCAGGATCTTTCTTGCCTTTTTTTATATATTGTAGTAATTGTGATGTGTAATACTTGTGATACACAGGCAGTAACATTTTGGATCAGTTTAAATTTCTTAGTATTTTCTGTATCATTACAGGTTTGAAAAAAGAAAATAAAATGATCGTTCAGTAGGCACTTGCATATACTTCTCGAATGTAAAATCTTATGAGCTTTCAGGGAGGAATTTGACTATAAGAAATAGGCTTTGTGATCCAGGAGTTCCATGTCTAGAAATGTAGCCTACAAAAATAACAGTGTAAGTCTAGAAAAACATATATTTTTGTGATACAGATAATTCACATATACATACACTGCAGGAATGTTTATTAGAACAATCTTCGCAACACAAAAATAAAAAGAAATAACCTGTATTTTAACCCTTGTGCCACGGTTGGTGCAAACAACAAATACAGTATGGAATGGAGAGAAATCATGACATAGAGTTCCACGGGAAGACCCTTTTGGAACCTGCAGGTGAACAACTTGTACTTTTCTCTAAGGCAAGACATTGAAGATTGCTGTCTTGGGAGTGGTTAGTGACTAAACGTTTCAGGCTAGCTTCAAGCGAGACTCAGGCCCAAGGTCTGGAGTAGGAGGTGCAGAAAGAATTAGGTATCACTGGAGTCATAGCCCTGATTTCCAGCCATGACTGTGCAGACAGGGCTTGACAAGACAAAATTGGTAAAGGAACTGAAGCAAAACAGATTCTCAAGGACACAGCTTATAAGCCCAGAGACTCCAATGTGCAAAGAACTTGCAGGCAGGTACAAACAGCTATCTGGATGGTGAGAGCTGCATCCTCTGATTATAGCACTGCCACTGACAATAATAACTATCTGTTCAAGAGAAAGAGTCTGGGGAGGAGGCGTATATGTGCTTACAGGCAGGCATTTGGGTTTGGGGAGGTGGGTGCTGCTGTGAGGAGAGGGAAGGGAATGAGGGAGAATGGTTGCATAACCAGCCTGGTGGCTGCAAATCCACTGGAAACCAAGAGCTACAGGCTAATCCTCCCTCTTCAGTCACTTCACTTCTAAAATATTTTTTAAATTTTTATTAGTGAAACACCATGAGGTACAGTTGTAGACTTACAAATTTTTGTGCTTGGGTTTCAGTTATATAATGATCGAAAACCCATCCCTCAACCAGTGCCCATTCTCCACCACCACTGATCCCAGTATCCCTCCCACCCCCCATCCCCCCTGATGCCCGTTTCTCTGAAATCTCAGCACACCCTGTCTGTCCAAGAGAACCATCTCCAGTCCATACCAGGCCAGTGGCCTTCCTGCAGTCAGAGCCTGTTTGGACACTTGTCTAGTTAGGGCACATGGAGTCACCATAGAACTGATGCCTCGAAGAACAGATCTTTCTATTTCTTCCCCAATCCGCACAAATACTGGCAATAAGTCTTGGCCACCAGCCTAAATGTTTGATAAATATTCGATGGTAAATGTGTAATCACGAAACGATTAGGGAAACCCCACGGCTCCCTCTCTCGCCACCTGCGTTCAGTGGTCTCAAGCTGTTTCCTCACCTGGGATGGCCAATGCCATCGGCAAACGAATGAGGGCCAGGCTGGTTGTGATCAATTGCCATTTATTCCATTCTCCCCACGAGCCTCTTCAAATCTCACTAATCTCCCCAATCTACTTTCACAATGCCCCCCATTCCAGTCTCCTCCTGTCTCTCCTATACATTTCTTCACACTCCCACTCACCGCCTTGGTCTCTCTCTCTCTCTCTCTCTCTCTCTCTCTCTCTCTCTCTCTCTCTCTCTCTCTCTCTCTCATCTCTCACCAACTCCACACATTAGGGGCAGCCATCACATCCCATCTGATAGCACAATCAACATATGAAATCCCTTCTTCCACTCAAGGGCAAAATACCACTTAGGGGTGTTTCTCCTCTCCCTAGTCCAATACCTTAATTAACATCTTAATTAACACCTTAATTCTACTTCTTAATATTATTTTGTATGGACACAGTAAGAGATACATTAAGCTTGCAGGGTGGCTCTCCTGAGGACATCTCACTGTAGATCTCAGACTACAGTGCTCAGGCCAGATTAATCTTTCCTAGCCTAGCAGGGTCCTAATTCAGTTGTTACTTTTTGTATTATGACAGAATTTGTCCATGACCATGCTCTTAACTTATAGTTAAGTATCATGGTGCTTTGGCCTGGCCCATTTTGATGCCACGGTAGCTCAGAGCTTGCCTTGGGTCCATCAAATCCCTCGCTGGGACCCTGCTTTGGGGGTGCTAGGAAGTAAGAACAACTGAGGTTTAAGTCAAGGGAACAGATTCCCAGGAATAAGTATCATTCAGAGTCAATTAACTCCCAAGTTACAAAAGCTTAACATTAACTGTCTTTCTGTGTCTATACAAAAAAGACATTACTCTGAATTAACTACGCAAAAGACTTAAGGGGAAGAGAAAAGCAATATTCACAAGTGAACAGAGTCTGATAAGGAGATAAAGGTGATTGACTGGTTGGGGAAGCTGAGCACAAAGAAAAAGGTTACAAGTAAACACAGAGGAATGGGAGCACTGTGATGGGAGTAACGTAATAAACCTAAGCTCCCTGTGGCAAGGAAGAAAGAACAAACCAATGTTATCCTACAGGTAAATGACACTATAATTTACTGATACCGTCCTAAAATTTTGCACACCAGAAGCCTTGCCTCCTTCTTGGGAAGGATTTACAGTAAATAATATAGAACTGGGCTTCAGGGGGATGGAGAGGTGGCTGGGAAGAAGAATTGCTCTGCATCTGTGAGATCCTGAGTTCAATTAATGGCACAACAGGGCACCCTGGTATACCCAGGAACAGCCCAAGCACTGCCCAGTGTGGTCCCAAACCCCAAAATAAATTTATTAAAAGAAGATAAACAATTTTGGGGAGAAAAAAATGGGGTTCAGTGTCAATAACCTAGGTTCAAAATGCAGCTTTTTCTTGTAACTAGGAAGAACTCTGGACAAATTTGTTTCAAAATGTCCAAATGTCCTTACCTATAAAATAGAAAGATGGGACCGGAGCAGTAATACAGTGGGTGGGGCATTTGCCTTGCATGCGGCTGGCCCTGGTTCGATCCCTGGCATCCCATATGGTCCCACAAGCACCACCATTAGTAATTCCTGAATGCAGAGCCAAGAGCAGTCCCTGAGCATTGCCAGCTTTGACCCAAAAAGCAAAATTAATTAATTAATTAATTAAATAGAAAGATAACAACAGTACTGTGTACACAAGGCTAGTAGTATAGTAACAGAGTGCTTTTGCAGTGGCAGAAACTGTTCTAAGCACCTGCAAATCTGTCATAGTTAATCCGCAAAGTGAGCATACAAAACAGTGTCCTTTCTGTTCCCATTTTACAAATAAGAAAATTGGGGAAGGATGAAGTTTGTGAGTGTGAGACCTGCTCCAAATCCAGGAAGTCACATTCCAGAGCATGTATTCTGAACTAGAACTGTCTCCCGCATAACAAGCCAGTACAGCACAAAACACTGTAAGCATTCTGAAATTCAGAGGCACAGTCTAAAGACTTCAAAAGAAGAGAACGAAACCCAGAGCAGAGGTTCTCAGCCCTCCAGTCCAACCTGTACCACCCCTCCGAGAAAGCCACTCAGGAAATGTGCAAGAGCATGATCACATCGCACCTTCTTCAACCTTTCTCAGGAACTGCCCCAGCACTGAAGCCTTGGCTAACAATCTGCAGACGTACCTCGCAGTTTCCACTTCCTTCAAGAATACCTATGACTGTGTCATTTGCAGCCACCGGTAGCCCATCCAGGTCCCTCACAAGGGACTTGAACATCTTGTCCATACTTTTGCTCGTATGGTAAAATCCATTCACTAACATACCCTTCTTCCTTTGCTTCAAATGCCATCCAAACCTGTTCCGCACCTGACTCCTCACCCCATCCCCACTATATTTTCTTTTAGGTCCTATACTGTTTTCTGTTTAAACTCTTTCCTCTTACCTAGATGCAAGCATACCAGAGGTTGATTGTTTTACCCTCTGCAAATCGCAAAGCATCTACTGAACAGTGTTTCTCAATGGGTTGCCATATAGTCCCCTAATAGCACACAGTATATTCCAACCACTCTTCAAGGAAACAAGAAGAGACCAATGAGCCATGGGTGAAAAATCATGTAAATGGAGGGAAGAAGGGGTATGGCATGAGACGAGGGGGTCAAGTGGTAACCGGGAAAGAAGCGAGGTCAGAGGAGGCTCCAGCAGGGAGAGGTAAGAAATATGACTTGAACTCTGAACTTGGACATCAAGTACCAAAAGACAGATAAAGGTCAAAGAGCACCTAGGCACTGACAGTGCTCGCAACAAATAAGCACTTTTCCAGACAGAATACCTATTTCCAAGGAACAACTGAGCCAGGAAAAAAGTGCTTCCAGGAGTCACATCTCTGTAGGGAAAAAGGCACTGTCAGCACTGAGGCAGCGTTTACCTGCTTCTCCCTCCTCTTCACCCAAGTTCAGCACGATGATGCAGATGTGCTTCCGCAGCTGGCGTGAGTTGGAAAACTTCCGACAGCACTTGCTGCACTCCAAGCTGCTCAGCGCCAGGCTGCTCTCTGATGGAACCACCGGGCTGGCACTGCTGGGACCCCCTGCGTTCACTGCTGGCTCCTCTTCACTGCTGGGCTTCTTGGTAGAGCCCTTAGGCCGGCCTCTCTTCCTCTTCGTTACTGAACGCTCTTTCAGGGAAACAAGAAGATGCCAGTGAGTCACAGGAGGGGGCATCGCATGGCCTGTCCTCTACGTCTAAGGGGGAAATGTGCCTGTTTCAGGTTCTGTTGGAATCCAAAAGTTTGGAGCAACTCCCAAACGAACAGTCGCAAGCATTATTTTCAGTGTTGTAATTTTTGCATCTAGACACAATTTTCTAACATTCTGAATTTAACATACTATTTTGGGTAAAACTTGGAACAGGTATATACAGTAAAGGAGGGAAAATTTTAGTTTGACCCTCTGCCCCCAGATGACAAATCATGCTCCTAGTTAACTACCAACTCCACTTAAGCCAAGATCCCAAAGGAGGGTTAAGGATTTCTTTGTTAAGAATTCTCAAAGGTTGCTTAGCTTTACATGCTCTTAATGAGTCACTCAACTATTCAGATTATGTCAAGGCGTCCTAATTATTAGCACCAAACTGTTCTGGTAAAAGAGAGAGAGAGAGAGAGAGAGAGAGAGAGAGAGAGAGAGAGAGAGAAAATATTACAAACTAAAGCCACAAATTATAGGACTAAAGACAATAACAGTATTTTTCAAGTTCCTTCACAACCTAGTGATTTTAAATGTCATGATGAGAGCTACTTTGGTTTCAAATCATTTTACAACTTGTCTTTCCTCTTAACTAGCCTTCATACTTAAGGCCTTCATCTCTAGAATGAAGGGGAGCATCTAAGAGGAGCGAGTAATGTCAGAGGACATCACATCATTGTGTGATGGTAGAATGCTGTGATCTCCATGGTATGACTGAGGTATATCCCCAAGAGGTCACACAGAGAGCTCACACAGCACTTAAGAGTCCTCTCTCTGACACAGACATGGCATTTCAGTAGATAGTATATAAATATATGACTATTCTATTCCCAAATTCTGGGATCATAGCCAGCAGTGCTCAGCGCTTACTCTTGGCTCTGTGCTCAGGGATCACTCAAGGTACAGGGTGCCAGGGATCAAAGGCTCAAAGTACAGGGTGCCAGGGATCAAATGTGGGTTAGATGTGCAGCCAGGCAAGCATCCTACCCATTCTACTCTTCGGCACCTCAGCAGTTCTGTTCAAATCTGCACATCACAGTTAAGGAAGGATCTGAAGGATCAGCCCATCTTGGGTAATCAAGGAGAAGGGGCTGGGGAGGAAGAGAGGCTGAGGACAATGCGGGAGGGATGCTGACACAGGTGGTTAGACTGGAGTTGGGACACTGCATGCCTGAAGTTTTTTGGTTGACAGCTTTGTAAATCATGGTGCTTAGATTCTAAAAAGGAATAAGAAAAGAAAAAAAAAATTGATGGCACCTAGGTTTCTCCCTGCCCCTCTACAGCCATGGCTCACTAAGATATAGCCACACTGCCCACAGCAGCCAAGGAAGGATCCCCTAAGCAGATCAGTCTGTGTTCTGAGTTCAACAGGGAGGCCAGAGGTACCAAAAGCAGGGCCATCCTGGAGCAGAGACTGCAGGGAAGAAGAGTGTGACAATGTGGGCTATGGACACAGGGTATCCAAGGACTGAGGAAGAGTGGGAAACAGAATGGGGAGTTAGCAGTAGAGGTGTGGAGGCCTTTGGGAACAGAGCTTTGGCTGAACTGCACTGTCAAGGGTGGGTCATCCTTGATGGAAAGATTCAAACTGGAGCCTTCCTCGGCCAGGGCAACGAGCAGTGATGGCCTTCTCTCCACTACACGTCGTGTGTTGGGAGAGTGAAAAGAAGCAGGGAAGGTGGTTGAGAACAGGGAAGAAAAAGTACTAACAATAGGCAGGAGAACCAGACAAACAAACCTGGAACACAACACCCTCCTAACCATCTACCCCCTGGATCCTACTGGAAGAACCAATGTTGCAAGGAAGTGAGGCCCAGCTGTTATGTATGGAATGATGGCTGAAGAGGGAAGAAAGGAAGAGAAAACAGAATAAGGACAAACTATTCACTTCAAAATCATACAATTGAGCAACCTACTAAAGCAGCAATGAACAGTCAGAAAAGCAGAATTAGAGGAGGCTCTGTAACACCCACCTTGTGTCACATCTGCTAAGCTGAAGCAAGAGTTTTTATAAGTCGGTGGCCCAGGCCTAACCCGAGTGACATCTCCAGTTAGTCTTGCTACCCCTGTGAAAGGCTCGTGAGGATGCAGCTTGGCAGTAAACCTCAACACAGGCCAGGACTCTGCCCTCAGCTCCTGGGCATGTCCTGGAATGACCTGCCTGAGGGGAGAGTCTATTTGCTAGGGAGCTACCATCACCAGACATCTAGGAAGGGACTCTGGGGCATGGCACATCAGTTCCAATATTTGGAGACTGGAGGTAGTCAAATTCCCAGGAGGGCTGGGGCTGAAGATCCATCACCTAGGCACACATCATCAAGCCCCAGTAACAATCCTGACACCAAAGGCTCAAGTGAGCTTCCCTGGTTGGTTCTGAGATGACAGAACCAGCTTCCCTGGTTCTGTCATCTCAGAACTCTGAAATGACTGAAAGAGGACAATAGCCTTCAGAGACTCCACAGGAGTTTGGGGAGAGTGTGGCCAAAAGTCTGAGGCCTACCCCTTCCGACTTAACTCGCACCTCTGTCCCTTGGCTGGCCCTGATCTGTCCCTTTGGTATAATAAAGCCATAACCAAGCACAGGCACACCCTGTTTCATTGTGCTTTGCTTGACTGTGCTTGGTGGATGCTGCTCTTTTTTTTCACAAGATGAAGGTTTGCAGCAACTGAAGAAGTCTATCAGCCCTTCTCCCAATAGCCTGTGCTTATTCACAAGTTCTTTGTTGCATTTAGTGAGGGTGTGTATACATTATTATTTCAGATATAATGCTATTGTGCACTTACCAGACCACAATATAAACATAACTTTTATATGCATTGGGGAGGGGAAAAAAACTATAGCTTTCTTTATTGCAATAGGAGATTTACTATGATAGTTGTGAACCAAACCTGCAATTTCTCCCAGGGAAACCAGCATAGCACTTTTTTGAGCTCTGCGAATCATTCTAGCAAATTATCAAACGTGACAGTCTGTGGGAAACCCCTTAATTATAGTCAACAGTGTAGAAGAGAGGGTGAAACTAAGGACCTCAATGTCTGTAGATGGTGTCAGGAGTCTTGGTTTGTGGGGAATGCACTTGTTCTCTGGTGTGGCAAACATTGCACCAAAGGATCCAGCATCTTCTCACTGAGATGTGTGTGCCCACCAGGCTTGCCATACTGCAAAACCACAGCACCATCTGCAAGGCACAAGACTAATTACACATCTCTCCTCTCACAAATTGGTGCCTCCCTGAAGGCAGGTGGCTTGTCCTGATAATTTTTTTTTTAATCCCCTGACTGGTGCCTAACCGGGTACCTATAAATTCTGGTGAGCTAAACGACGAGCATGTGCAATCTGGCTGTCAGGGAAGAAATAGACAACCGGCCCTGAAAACTTGCAAAAGCTTCTAACACGATGGTGACAAAACCAGTCTAACATCTTGCTACATCCATAATTCAGAGCTTCAGGATCAATTAGTTAGCTAAAAATGAAATATTCATAAATGAACTTGGAATAATTTAAGCACTGAAAATGAGTTGCTGCTGTCAACTACCCACATTTTCTAGAAGAGCTGTGAATCTTGGAATCAGGCAAGAAAATCATGTAACCTCTTAAATCAAAACATTTTAATAGAGTAACCCATAATCCTTCTTTCTTCTCTCCGATTTCCTTTATTCACTGCACTGAACTCTACGGATGTTCCCCCTGGGAAATATCTGCCCAGTAAATTCTTTTCCATTCTCATGGTACTCCTGCTGCCTAGATCCCAGTTCACATCTCCAGATTCCAGTCTTTTTCTGCCCCACTGCTTTATCTCATGGCCACTCCTTGCTTTAAAACTTTCCTTTAAAAAAAAAAAAAACCACTTTTGTATTGAATCACTGTGAGATAGACCATTACAAAGCTGTTCATGATTGGATTTCAGTCATACAGTATTCCAACCCACTAACCATCAGGGAGATGCAGATCAAAACAACAATGAGATATTATCCCATACCACAGAGATTGGCAAACATCCAAAAGAATAAAAGCACCCAGTTTTGGTGTGGATGTGGGGAGAAAGGGACTTTCCTTCATTTGACGGTGGGAATGCCGACTAGTCCAGCCTTTTTGGAAAACAATATGAACATTTCTCAAAAAACTAGAAATTGAGCTCCCATTTGACCCAGCAATATCACTTCTGGGAATATACCCTGGTGGTTCAAAAACACACAGCAGAAACACATCTGCACTCTTATGTTCATTGAAGCGCTATTCACCATAACCAGAATCTGGAAACAACCTGAGTGCTCAAGACCAGATGAATGGATAGAATGGATAAAGAAACTATGGCACATCTACACAGCTATAAGGAAAAATTAAGTCATGAAATTTGCCTATAAACGGATAGACATAGAGAATATCATGCTAAGTCAGAAGAAGAGGGACAGATAAAGAATGACTGCATTCATTTGTGGTATATAAATATACACACACACACACGTGTGTGTGTGTGTGTGTGTGTGTGTGTGTGTGTGTGTGCACTGTCCTCCCGTTGTTCATCGATTTGCTCAAGCGGGCCCAGCAACGTCTCCATCGTAAGACTTGTTGTTACTGTGTTTGGCATATTGAATATGTAATGGGTAGCTTGCCAGGCTTTGCTATGCGGGCGAGATACTCTCGACAGCTTGCCAGGCTCTCCGAGAGGGACGGAGGAATCGAACCTGGCTCAGCTGGGCCAGCTGAGCGCAAGGCAAACGCCCTACCAGTGTGCTACCACTCCAGCCCATACACACACACACACACACACACACACACACACACACACTAGAAGAGTAATTGCCATGGTCAGGGAAAACAGGGGTTGGGAGGACTGTTCAATGGTTGGGACTAACCACAAAGTGTGTGTGGGGTTGAGGGTAGGTAGGATAAAAAAGAGACCAGTATGACAATAATAGTTGGGAATGATCACACTGGACAAGATCTGAGGGTAAAAGTAGGTAAGGCACATTTTTGATAAACTTTCAGTATCAACCACAATACCCAAAAGAGAGAGAGAGAGAGAGAGAGAGAGAGAGAGAGAGAGAGAGAGAGAGAGAGAGAGAGAGAAGTGTCGCCCTACAGGCAGGCAGAGGGTGGGGGGTGATGGGAAGGAATCTGGAGACACTGGTGCTGGGTGTTCTTAATGACTGCCTGCTCAGAGTCTCAGACCTGGCTCTCTAGGCTTCAATCCAACAGTATGTGTGTGCGTGTGTGTGTGTGTGTGCAGTGTGTGTATATGAATGCATGAGCTCAGATACACACATACACACACACACACACACACACACACACAGCACCTTTTTCTTCTGCTCACTAAGGTGTTCTTGACTTCCTTACACACACTCTCTCTTTTTCACTTGCCTACTAGAACAACTGGAATTCCCCTAACAGTGAGTTCATCCAGCAGTCCCACTCAGAAGCCAAACTCCATTTTGGACCCTAAGAATTTCAAACCTCAGTTCCTCCTCCTCCCCGGCCAGACATGAAGGGAAAGGTGCCAGTTCTCATACTTCCTGTGGTGTGCAAGCCCTGCACACTATTTCCTGGCACTGAATTTTTCTCTTCCCCAACTTCAGATTATGAATCCTGAGGTTTGAGCCAAGTATTTCATTCTGATGTCCCACGGACTCTGGATCACAGCTGGATACATATACTGGGCACTCAATAAATAAATATACATTGATCAGTTGTTTAATGGTAAGGAGAATAACTCATTTCCTGTATCCCAAGTTTCCAACAAAAAGAAGAGGGCTAAACCACGGTGTTTGGGAATCATTCATGCAGACAGACCCGGGACAAAAACTAACACGGAACTAACAGAAAAAAACCAGACAGTGGTTTTATTTTTCAATTCAATCAAAAGACAATGTGAGAATTATGGGAGGAAAAAATAGCCAAACATTATCAGAGATTTAATACCATAAGCTCTTTATTTATACATCATTCAAGTTTGTGAGGCACTTTCCCAGCTATTATCTTATTTTGTGCTCATAAAAATCTTAAGAGAAGGATGTAGCAAACATAATTTCCTTAACAAGAAACAAGGGACAGAAAGGTTCAAGTGACTTGGCACATTTTCCAGAATCAGCTGCTGAGCCTGCAGCTAGAATCCACGTGTCCTTATCACCAGTTCAACCATCTCTCTAGGAGTCCAGGCTGTCAACAGGGCTTGATTCAGGGGGCAATATGTATGGTGTAGAGATCACTGGCTGGGATTTAGGTCCAATCCCCTGAGGCACAATTTCTACTATGAAAAATAAATATAAAACTACCTTTATTTTATAGAGTCACACGTAGGAAAAGTGATCTGCTAAGAGTGAGCCACAAGACTTGGGAGGTGATCCCTAAGTGGCAACTGCTTCTTGTTATAGTACCTGTCTCTGACAGTCTGATTCTAGACTATCACTCTGGAGAAACTATTTCCTTCCAGTTAGTCTGTTAAAGCTTCTGATTCCATTATATATATATATATATATATATATATATATATAGTAAAGGCCCTCCCGTTGATCATCGATTTGCTAGAGCGGGCCCAGTAACATCTCCATTGGAGACTTTGTTGTTACTGTGTTTGGCATATCGAATACGTCACGGGGAGCTTGCCAGGCTCTGCCGTGCGGGCGAGATACTCTCGGTAGCTTGCCAGGCTCTTATATGTTATATATTATATTGTATTAAAAATGGGGCTGGAGCAATGGCACAGCGGTAGAGCGTTTGCCTTGCATGCAGCCAACATGGCCGGCCCAAGTTCGATTCCTCTGCCTCTCTTGAAGAGCCCAGGAAGCTACCGAGAGTATCTCGCCCACATGGCAAAGCCTGGCAAGCTACCCATGGCGTATCTGATATGCCAAACACAGTAACAACAAGTCTCACGATGGAAACGTTACTGGTCCCGCTCGAGCAAATCTATAAACAACAGGAGGACCGTGACCGTGATATATAAAAATATATATACTATTTTTGTTTGTGTCATTCCCCACCCCACCCCCTTTAACTTTTTTGTTTTGAAAGCTCTCACATAAGAAATCCAAGAAAGAATTAGGTGCATACAAATGTCATTATGCTTGAAACCACAGTTTATGTCAAATTCTAGTACTCTTCCTTTCTGCAGTTCAATCTTCAGTCACACCAAGTGGAAAGTTTAGCAAAAATTCTAAAAGACTAATAATGTCAGGCCATAACAGTCAATCTTCCTGAAATTTATTTCCAGGGGTTCAGGAAGCAACAGAAAACAAAGAATTACATATTTAAAATGACAGATCATACAAAAGCAACCGATGCTGGCGTGGATGTGGCGAGAAAGGGACACTCCTTCACTGTTGGTGGGAATGTCCACTGGTTCAGCCCTTCTGGAAAACAGTATGGACGATTCTCAAAAAATTAGAAATTGAGCTCCCGTTTGACCCAGCAATACCACTCCTGGGAATATATCCCAGAGAGGCAAAAATGTATAGTCGAAGTGACATCTGCACTTGTTTGTTCATTGCAGCCCTCTTTACAATAGCCAGAAACTGGAAGAAACCTGAATGCCCAAGAACAGATGACTGGTTAAAGAAACTTTGGTACATCTACACAATGGAGTACTATGTAGCTCTTAGAAAAGATGAAGTCATGAAATTTACATACAAGTGGTACAATATGGAAAGTATCATGCTAAGCGAAATGAGTCAGAAAGAGAGGGATAGACATAGAAAGATTGCATTCATCTGGGGGATATAAAGTAACAAAGTATGAGATTAATACCCAAGAATAGCTGAGATCAGCACCAGGAGGATTACTTCATAACTTAGAGGCCAGCCGGGTATCCTAGAGGAAAGGGCTATTCAGATAGAGAAGGGAGCACCAAATAAAGGATGTTTGGAGGATCCTCCCAGGAGGGGAGATGCATGTCGAAAGTAGACTATGGACTGAACATGTTTGCCACTCAATGCCTCTTTTGCAGACCACAACACCCAAAAGGAGAGAGAGGACACAGGGGATTGCCCTGCCACAGAGACGGGGGGATGGGGGGATGGGGGTGGGAGGGATATTATCCATGGTGGTGGAAAATGGGCACTGGTGGAGGGATGGGTATCTGATCATTGTATAATTGAAACCAAAGCACAAAAAATTGTAAATCTACAACTTTAAAAAAAATAAAATAAAATAAAGGGGGAAAAAAAAAAGAAAGAAAGAAAGAAAAAAAAAAAAAAAAAAAAAGCATAGCTTGCATCATGAGTCACGGTTATTTTGGTGTGGGTGTGTGAAATTTGTGGGGGTGTGTATGTGTAAGCGTGCATGTGTGTTTTTAATATAAGACCTGTCTTAGTTACTTTGAGATTATAAAGAAGAAAAGGAAAGGATTCAAGATATTGCAAACTATAACAGATATGAAATATAAATAAAATCATTTAATGTATTAATATTTAAAAAAAAAAAAAAAATGACAGATCACAAGCCTTCTAAGTTTACGGGCAGGGAACACCTCAGCTAGGGATTGCACTTGTCCTGGGATTATGAGGCACCCATGGAATGGAAAGGTCCACAAGCCTGTGATAAAAAGAAAAAAAAAAAAACCTGTGGCCCTGTCAGCAATAGTATAGAAATGCAATGCAAACAGCAGCAACCGTTATTAAGAATCAGACTTCAGACTTCATGCTAAGAACTTCATGTGTATGTCCTCATTTACTCCCTGATGGTGGCATTGCTACTATTACTGCCATACTACGGAAAGGGACTGAAGCTAAAGATGCATCCATTTGTTCTCAGATACAGAACTAACATTTGAAGCCAGATCTGTCTGCCAGAGTGTGACTATCACACCTATGTTGGTTTAATATTAGAGACCAGAAATAACATTTTGACCTCTCTTCTGAGAGCTGCAAGAAGATGACAATAGTGCCACCTGGCTATGAGTACTCACTATGATCTATGATCTTGCTCCTGAGCTGAATAACAGATGGACAGAAAGGGAAATGGAGACCTTGAAGCAAGGCATGCATATACCGTGTGCTAATCATTATATGCATTTGTCCTGAAACTCTTTTAGGAGGCCAGAGTCTTTGCTCCCATTAACAGATGGCAAATGCTACAGTCTAAGTCACCAGCAGGGTCTCCACGGCTGGAAGCAGGCCAAGGCCTGTGTGAAGGTACCAGAGAGAGGAACAGGGCCTGATACTAGGCCACACTCAAGGGGCCAAACTGAGGCCTCAGACGCTGGCTGCAGCAGCACCAAGCACATGGCATGCACACTCACCAGTGAGAATTCTGCTGCTACTCGGAATAAGGACATCTTTCTTTATTTTTTTCTTTTCTTTTCTTTTCTTTTATTAAATTTTATTGAATCACCATGAAATAGTTACAAGCTTTCATGTTTGGGTTACAATCACACAATGATCAAACACCCATCCCTCCACCAGTGCACATTCCCCACCACCAATATCACCGGTATAAACCCAACTTTCCCACCCTCCCCCTGCCTCCACAGCAGACATGATTCCCCATAATCTCTCTCTACTTTTGGGCATTATGGTTTGCAATACAGATACTGAGAGGTTATCATGTTTGGTCCATTATCTATTTTCAGCATACATCTCCCATTCCGACCGATTACTCCAGCCATCTTTTTCTTAGTGATCCCTTCTCTATTCCAGCTGCCGTCTCCCCTTTGCTCATGAGGGAGGCTTCCAGCTATGGAGCAATCTCTGTCCCGTGTATCTACTATCCTTAAGTGTCAGCCTCACGTTATATTGTTTTATACTCCACATGAGTGTAGTCCTTCTATGTCTGTCCCTCTCTTTCTGACTCA
Organism: Sorex fumeus; assembly: GCF_029834395.1. Classification (NCBI taxonomy): domain Eukaryota; kingdom Metazoa; phylum Chordata; class Mammalia; order Eulipotyphla; family Soricidae; genus Sorex; species Sorex fumeus. The sequence continues at coordinate 45,498,639 of NW_026606059.1, read as the reverse complement.
TTTCACTTAGCATGATAATTTCCAAGGACATCTTTCTTTGTGCAACTACACAAACACCCTACATGGGTCATGATTCTGTGCACCAAAGGGGCCTTTATCGTAAAACCCTCTGTCTCTGTGAGTGCACATGGGTGCTCTCTCCATTTTCTCCCCGAGCTGCCTACCAGAGTAAATTAGAAGCTGCTGGGGTCAGTGGTCACTGGAACAGGGAGAACAGCATTTCTACATATGCTCAGAATTATCTTGATTTGCAGAAAATGCTCAGAAAAGAAAAAAAATCACTATTTAAATTTAGATATCAGCCTCTCCTGGGAAGCCTCCTCTTGCCCTCAGACCTGACTATGTGACCTCTTAGCAGCCTCATAATCCTAGAGAAGCACTTCTATGCTGCACTCAAGCAGACTCTTGGCTTACTTGCCAATGGGCAATTAGGCAGCTGAGAGGCAGAGCCAACAGGAAGAGTGTCTGGATCCACCTGTGCCTCAGCACCCACCACAGAATTCAAGCCTGCAACAGGTATATGACGAAGAGCAACTGACTAAAGAAATGGGAGGGAACAGAAGGGAACATTAAAAAGAAATATAGTTCCTATTGAAGGTGTAGGTCAGGGAAGATAAAGGAAATGCCAAACAAGGCTTTCAGGAAGCCAAAGATCATCCATCCTCAGCAACTTCCATGAGAATGAACAATCCCTCCAAGGCACACACAAGTGCACAGGCACAAACATGCACAAACGTACCATGGGCAGGACAAGGACAATCACACACTCAAACACATTCTCATACACACACGCACGCACATGCACACAAGAGGAAGGATGGGCTGAGTTCATTAAGCAATTTTTTTCTTGGACCACAGCCAAAGATTTGTAGGCAGAGAAAGAAAAATGAAAAGTAATCTTCTGCAGACTACTTCCTACATGAGCAAAATGATTTAAGGGCTATAAAATAAGCCAGAGCATTTAGGAACCTTCACGTTACAAAGGGGGAACCAAAATAATAAATCAATTACTACTCAGTTAAAGATTTAATTAAACCATTCCAAGTGTCTCTCAACTTAAAATGAATTGTGAAGGTTAAACCTGAATGGAAATCATTAGAGAGAAACTAAGCCTCTACAAGTCTCAACTTTGATGGGCTTGAACAAAGAGCAATAGAAGGATTTGGAATTCTTTGATGACTTTTGAAGACATTTCCATTTTTTATAAGACATTTTCTAATATTAAGCATCTAAGTTTAATTAAAGCCTTAATTTTAAAAATTAAACTAACTTCTTGTATGCATGAGAGATAGAATATACCAAGGAAATTTTAAGTCAAAGGTAAAACAGCGGGTAGGGCGTCTGCCTTGCACGCAGCCAACATGGCCGACCCGAGTTCGATTCCTCCGCCCCTCTCGGAGAGCCCGGCAAGCTACCGAGAGTATCTCGCCCGCACGGCAGAGCCTGGCAAGCTCCCCGTGACGTATTCGATATGCCAGACAGTAACAACAAAGTCTCCAATGGAGACGTTACTGGGCCCGCTCGAGCAAATCGATGATCAATGGGAGGGCCTTTACTTTACTTTACTAAAACAACTAATAAAGAAAAATAATTTATAAAGGCAGCACAATGGAAAAAAATTTGATTATAATCACAAAGGCACAGCAATAACTGTGCCACAAAACTATACTGCACATGCCACTAGGCCAGTAGGGCACAAATTTCACTCCTGTACTTACTAACTATAATTAGGTAAACCTAAACATATCATTTTAACTTCTCCAGTCATGATATATCCATCAACTAGAAAATGTGGGCACCAGCAAGGAAACAGAAACCTGGAACAACACTACAACCAACAAGAAGTAACACACACCTACACAGAAAATACCACCCAACAACAAGTTCTACTCATGACATCAGATCATAAATCAATTATTAATAGACTTATTAAGAACTGAGATCATAAAAAAGTATGGGAATTTCTATAGAAAAATTAGAAATATTAACAGAAATTTTGAAATTTAAAAATATGGACAGGGAAAATAGAAAATATATCAAGATGAACAGAATAAAAGTACAAAGAACAGGACATATAGGATGCAATGAAAGCAGGTCTTAGATGTCAAATTGTAGCTGCCAGTAGTCACAGTTATCTCTACTTTAAATTTTAAAAAATCGAAAGTCTAAACTTTCCAACTTAACAAAGTATAAACTGCACTGTCCTCATTGTTCATCGATTTGCTCGAGCGGGCCCAGTAACATCTCCATTGTGAGACTTGTTACTGTGTTTGGCATATCGAATACATCACGGGTAGCTTGCCAGGCTTTGCCGTGCAGGCGAGATACTCTCGGTAGCTTGCCGGGCTCTCCAAGAGGGGCAGAGGAATCAAACTAGGGTCGGCCATGTTGGCTGAGTGTAAGGCAAATGCCCTACCGCTGTGCTATCGCTCCAGCCCAACAAAGTATAAAATAAAAGTAATTTGCAAGTGACTGAACCCAGTTAAACCCCCAGAAGGACATGTAGTGCTTGAGCACAGTCAAGAATGACCCTGAACAAAGAGCAACCCCTGGGTACCACTGAGTGTGGCCCAAATGCCTCCCTAGAAAAAAGTAAAGTAACATACAGCTTAAGAAGTACTAAAATAGTAAATATCATATTGATAAGAGATGAAATAAAATATAGCAGTGCCCTCTTATTCAGGAGAGGTAAGTTCCAAAATCATCAAAGGCAGGAAACCACAGATAGTATCCAATCCATTCATGCTATGTTTCTTCCTACACATACGGATTTATGACAGCAGGTGCATTAAGAAACTAACAATCAGCAATACCAAAACAGCATGATTTTAGTACACTGTAACAAATATATAATGTGCTCTCTCTTTCAAAACATCTTATTTTACATAATATTTTCAGACCACACTGACTGTGGGTAACTGAAACCATGAAAAGAGAGACTACAGATGGGGGTGGGGAGTGGAGTTCTATATACCTATAACCACACAGAACTTGTACAAAAATATTCAGAGGCAGTATTTTCTTTTAGTTCTATTTTTCTACTTTAAGCAGTATTCTCATATAACCAAAAAAATATGAGCAGTCCAAATGCTCATAAACAGATGAATGGATGGACAAAATGTGGCAAATATGTACAGTAAAACACTATTCAGCCATAACCTTGAAAACATAATTTTAATTTTTTTGTTTGTTTTGGTTTGGGGGGGGACTGAACATGGGAACAGCCACTTGCAAGGCAAGCGCCTACCCACCATTCTATCACTCCCCGTGGTATACCCAATATGCCAAATACCAGTAACAATGAAGGGTCTCATTCTCCTAACCCTGAAAGAGCCTTGAATATGGCACTTTTAAAAAAAATCTCAGGGCTAGGACGAAGGAGACATTACGGGGGCCTGCTCGAGGCAATCGACAAACAACAGGATGGTCATGATTGGTTCGGGGACCACATCTAGCAGTGCTCAGGGTTTTCTCCTTACTCTACTCAGGGATTAGTCCTGGTGGGCTTAGGGGAATATACGGGGTGTCAGAATCAAACACTGGTTGGCTGCAGGCAAGGAAAACATCCTACCCACTGTATTGTCCTTCCAGCCCCTGAAAACATAATTCTAAATGAAAGAAAACAGACACAAAAGACTATACAGGATTCCATTAATCTGAAATTTAAGAATAGTGTACCAAGAGAGACAAAGTAGTCATCACTATATAGGGGCAGGGGAAATTAGGAATGATTTCCTTAAGGGTTCAAGGTATTTAGGAGAAGGTAGTGAAAATGTTCTGGAATAAGATAACTGTGCAAAATGAAAAACACAACAAAATACTAAATTTCAGACTTTAGAATGGTTTAAAATTTTAATTTTATGTAACTTTATCTTTTTTTAAAAAAAAAGTAAAAATAAAATTAGTGAACTAGAATATGGGTGAGAAGAAATACTCAAAACATATCACAAAGAGAATAAAGGATAGACAGAACATAAATTAAAATTAAGGCATAGAGAATACAATGGCAAGAGCTAACACAAATTTATCGCACTACTACTATGTGTACCACCAGTGACTCATGCTTGTACATGACTTAACATAAGTTGCAGTGCTAGCGTCAATATGTCAACCCAAGAATGAGAAAAAAGGAAGAAAGATAATAAATCAGAAGCAACATTCAAAGGAATAATAGCTTAGACTGAAAATCACCGAAGACATAATTTACTGATTTTTTAGGGGGTCCTCCCAAGAAGGGCACACGGGACCCAGAGTCATTCCCAGTGCTACTCAGTTCATCTCTGCATCTCCTGATTACTGGGTGAGCCATATTTTGAAGTTATATTGTTGTTGAAGATAGAATTCTAGGTTAGTGCTTTTTCCACTTCTGACCATTGAAAATATTATTTCACTGCTTCCTAGCTTCCTTTGTTAACAAATTATCATCTGTCTTTCTAACTGTCTTTTCTTTAAAAGCTTCCATTTTCTGCTTGAATCCAGCAGTGATGGACGGCTCATGGCCACACTCAGGGGTACAGCAGGTGAAAGAGGGGGCACAGAGTGCCAGGAATCAAATTCAGAACCTCACAGATATTAAGCAAATGCTCCAGCTCTTTTTTTTTCTTTTTGGGTCACACCTGGCAATGTTCAGGGGTTACTCCTGGCTCTGCACTCAGGAATTATTCCTGGCGGTGCTCAGGGGACCATATCAGATGCTGGGAATTGAACCCAGGTTGGCTGCGTGCAAGGCCCTACCCACTCCAGCCCCTCTCCAGCTCTTTAAACTATCTCCATGCCCCAAAGACAAAAAAATAAAAAACATTGTTTTTAATTTTAGCCATCAAATAGCTTGCAGAATAATTTTTTAATCCTACCAATACAAATCCTAGGATGATGGAACTCTGATGACCAGGACTATGACCAAAATGACAACTATGACTGCGTCATAAAGGAGGAGATCAGAGAACGCTGGGGAGGAGAGAGAAATAAACCGACTGCCAACCAGCCTGGGGCCTAGTTTCTGTTTCGCTGTGTCTGTCGCCCATCCTTTGCCCATCGTCCGGTCTGGGGAGGCGGCTCTCGGCCACCGAACATCTTGTGCCCTACCTGTGCGTGGGCCCACCATCACAACCCTTTCTTCTGTTATTGAAAACTTATAGTAAACATATTAGTTCTATTGACCTTTCAGACAATTTCTTATCATAAAGGAAGATAAAGGCCTTATTGGGTTCAGTTATCCCATTTAAAATGGGGAAAGCAGTACTTTACAAAGGTTTCATATTTTGCCAAGATGTTGAAGAAATTGAACTGGAGCAATAGCACAGCAGGTAGGGCGTTTGCGTTGCACGTGGCTGACCCCGGTTTGATTCCTCTGCCCCTCTTAGAGACCCGGCAAGCTACCGAGAGTATCCCACCAGCACGGCAGAGCCTGGCAAGCTCTCCGTGGTATATCTGATATGCCAAAAACAGTAACAAGTCTCACAGTGGAGATGTTACTGGTGGCCGCTTGAGCAAATTAATGAACAACAGGAGGACAGTGCTACAGTGCTACCAATACAAATCACAGTGAAACTTCAGTAAACCAAACTAAGACAGACTGACCAACCTAGAATTTTATCCTCAGCAATAACTTCAGAAAATGGAAATGTGGATCATCCAGTAATCAGGAGAGCTCATGACCAACAACTCCCAACTGAAAGAAACAAAACTATGCTATAAAAGAGGGAAAACAATCCAAGATAAATGGCATTAGAAAGTTAGAGGGTATTTTTGGTATATACATAAATCTGAGCTCTTACTATATAAAATAACAAAGCACTGATATGTTTAAAGTTAGCACAAGTGATTCCCCCACAAAATAATACAAAATTAATACATATGTACATGTGCGTGCGGACTTTTTAAAGACAAGATTAATATTCTCTTTATAGAAACTATAAATCAATAAAAATCAAATAGAAAATTAGACAACTGACCCTAATAAACCGAATCAGAAATGAAAAGGAGAACATCACAACAGAAACTACAAAAATTCAAAGGATCCTCAGGGATTACTTTGAGAATCTTTATGCCATGAAACAAGAAAACCTAGAGGAAATGGATAAATTCCTGGATTCCTGTAGCCTCCCAAGGCAGAAACAAGAAGACTGGAATATCTGAACAGACCTATCATCATCAAGGAAATTGAAATCGTAATAAAAATCTCCCCAGGCAAAAAAATCCTGGTCCAGATGGATTCACTAGTGAATTCTTCCAAATCTTTAAAGAGGACTTACTCCCAATCCCCTTTAAGCTTTTTCACAAAATTGAAGTATCAGAAACACTTCCAAACAGTTTCTATGAAGCAAATATCACCCTGATAACAAAAGCAGACAGAGATACCACAAAGAAAGAGAATTAGAGGTCGATATCCCTATGAACACAAATACAAATATCCTCAACAAAATATTAGCAAATAGAATCCAATAACTCATCAAAAAGATCATACATCATGACCAAGTAGGATTCATCCCAGGGATGCAAGGATGGTTTAACATTCTCAAGTCAACCAACATAATTCATCATATCAATAAAAGAAATAATAAAAACCATACGATCATATCAATAGAAGCAGAGAAAGTGTTTGACAAGATCCAGCACCCATTTATGATGAAAACTCTCAGCAAAATGGGCATCAAAGGAACTTTCCTCAATATAGTCAAAGCCATCTACCACAAGCCCATGGCAAGCATCATTCTCAGTGGGGAAAAACTAAAAGCCTTCTCTCTAAAATCGGGCACAAGACAAAGTTGCCCACTTTCACCACTCCAATTCAATACAGTACTGGAAGTACTGGCCATAGCAGTCAGAAAGGAAAAGATATCAAGGGCATACAGATAGGAAAGGAAGAGTTCAAGCTATCACTATTTGCAGACGATATGATACTATACTTAGAAAACCCTAAAGATTGTACAGAAAGGCTTCTAGAAACAATAGCTCTGTACAGTAAAGTGGCAGGTTACAAAATAAAGACCCCAAAGTCCATGGATTTCTTATACACAAATAACAAAAGAGAATAAACATTGAAAAAAATCCTGTTCATAATAGTACCTCAGAAAATCAAGTACTTCAGAGTCAGCTTAACCAAAGAGGTGAAGGATCTATACAAGGAAAATTACAAAACTCTACTTCAAGAAATAAAAGAGGACACTAGGAAATGGAAACACATCCCCTGCTCGTGGATAGGGAGGATTAACATTATCCAAATGGTAAAACTACCCAAAGCCCTGTACAATTTAATGCAGTCCTTATCAGAATACCCATGACATTTTTTTCAAAGAAATAAACAAAACACTCCTGAAATTCATATGGAACAGTAAACCCCCACGAATAGTTAACGCAATCCTTGGGAAAAAGAAGATGGGTGGCATCACCTTCCCCAACTCCAAACTGTACTACATGTTAAAACATCATGGATTGGGCTAGAAATAGACCCTCAGACCAATGGAACAGAGTTGAATATTCTGTCATAGACCCCCAAACATATGACCACTTAATCTTTGACAAAGGAGCAAGAAATGTAAAGTGAAACAAGGAAAACCTCTTCAACAAGTGGTGCTGGGAAAACTGGATAGTTACCTGCAAAAAAATGAACTCTGACCTCTGTCTAATGCCAGGCACAAAAATCAGACCAAAGTGGACTAAAGACCTCAATGTCAGACATGAATCCATAAAGTACACAAGGGAAAATGTAGCCAGAACCCTCCATAACATTGAAGCTAAAAGCATCTTTAAGGATGAAACACCACTGAACAAGCAAATGGAAACAAATAAAACAAACAGGTCTACATCAAAATAAGAAGCTTCTGCCCTTCAAATGCACTTCAGTGACCAAAATACAGAAAGAGCCCACAGAATGGGAAAGAATACTTACCCAATACCCATCTGATAAAAGATTAATATCCAGGATATAAAAGACACTAGTAGAATTACATAAGAAAAAAGCCATCAACCTCATCAAAAAATGGGGAGAAGAAATGAACAGAAGGTTCCTCAAAAAGAAATATAAATGGCAAAAAGGCACATGAAAAAATGTTCCACATCGCTAGATATCAGGGAGATGCGAATCAAAACCACAATGAGATATCATCTCACACCACAGAGACTGGCACACATCCAAAAGAACAAAAGCACTCGTTGCTGGCATGGATGTGGGCGAAAAGAGATGCTCTTTAACTGTTGGTTGGAATGCTGACTGGTCCAGCTTTTCTAGAAAACTTTATGGACAGTCCAAAAACTAGAAATTGAGCTTCCATATGATCTCACAATACCACTTCTGGGAATATATTCCGAGGGTGAAAAAAAGCACAGTGGAAATGATATCTGTAGCTATATGTTCATTGCAGCACTGTTCACAATAGCCAAACACTGGAAACAACTCAAGTGTCCGAGAACAGACACCTGGTTAAAGAAACTTTGGTATATCTACATAATGGAATACTATGCAGCTGTTAGGAGAGATGAAGTCATGAAATTTTCTTATAAATGGATAGACATGGAAAGTATCATGCTAAGTGAATCGAGTCAGAAAGAGAGGGACAAACATAGAAGGACTGCACTCATTTGTGGAGTATAAAATAAGATAACATGCGACTGAGACTCAAGGACAGTAGATACAAGGGCCAGGAAGATTGTTCCATAGTTGGAAGCCTGCCTCATGAGCAGAGGGGAGAAGGCAGCTGGAATAGAGAAAGGATCACTAAGAAAATGAGTGTTGGAGGAATCGATAGGGATGGGAGATGTGTGCTGAAAGTAGATAAAGAACCAAACTTGATAACTCTCAGTGTCTGTATTGCAAACCATAATGCCCAAAAGGAGAGAGACAGTATGGGGAATATTGTCTGCCATGGAGGCACTGGAAGGGTGGAAAAGGGGGGGAGCGGGGTATACTGGGGATATGGTGGTGGGGAATGTGCACTGGTGGAGGGATGCGTATTTGATCATTGTGTGATTACAACTCAAATATGAAAGCTTGCAACTATACCTCACGATGATTCAATAAAAAAATAAAAATAAATTTAAAAAAGTACTGTAGCACTGTAGTACTGTCTTCCCCTTGTTCATGGATTTGCTCGAGCGGACCCAGTAACATTGTGAGACTTGCTGTTACTGTGTTTGGCATATCGAATACGTCACAGGTAGCTTGCCAGGCTTTGCCCTGCGGGCAAGATATTCTCGGTAGCTTGTCGGGCTCTCTAAGAGGGTGGAGGAATTGAATTCGGGTCAGCCAGATTGGCTGCATGCAAGGCAAATGCCCTCCCACTGTGCTATCACTCCAGCCCAAATGAAAAAAGAAAAAAAAATTAGACAACTTATATGATGGCAATTCACAGATGAGTAAAATGCCAATAAAACATTAAGCAGGTCAGCCTCACTACTGACCAGAAAAATTCAAATTAAAGTGAAGCACTTCATATCTGTAAGATTGGCAAAAATCTCTTCAAAGGAGATCATGTCAATCTAGTCAATGTGTATGTGAAAATGATGCTAATCTTACTGAGACTAGGAAAGGTAAAACCATTTCATTCTGGGCAGTCAGATAGAAGCAAGTAGCCTTTCAAATGAATGTGCTCTGTACAAAAGTAATTCTTCTATGCATACTGTCAAAATACAGAATGCATAACAATACTTCTAAGGATGCTGACTGCAACCTTGTTCATAAGAGCACAGAGTTGGTCAGAAAACAAACATCATCAGCTAAAAAAATACGAATTATCCACAACATAGAATGACAAAACATAAGGCTACGCTCATTTATATATGCGTGAAGAAACTGCTAGAAGCACACGTGCCCACTTGTTAACAATGTTATTCTAGGAACTTGGGGGGCAAAGTGAGCAAGATATGCCTTGCTCATTGTATACTGCTGCACTTTTTTTAACAGGAAAACTTTTGTCATTAAAAACAAATAAAAAGTATAAAGGAACAATGTGATTGCTTTGCTCATTTGCCATACAGTGGTTCGCTCAGGAGAAGCACAACAAAGTGACCTGAGTAGTAAAGAAAAGCTTTGCAGGTCTCACCTGTCACAACAAGGAGGAAAAGGCCCAGGACCTAGGAGCCTGACTTATGTCACAGGTGCCTGGAACACCACAGAAAGAAGAATGCATCCCACCATGAATTCACACCACCAAAGGCACTGCAGGGAAAGTGGCAGTACCTAGGTCAGGCAGTCAGTTTCGGGAGTTGTGGTTTGAATGAGAAGGAGCCACTGAAGTGTCCTGAACAGGATGAGAGGTGGGAGGTGATGCAGTCTCCTAGACAGAGCGGCAAGGGCGGTTAAAATAAACAAGGACCAGGAATGTACAGCAAGTGGTAGAATGCACGCCTTGCACGTGTGAGGCTCCAAACTCAATCACTGACAATGCAGCAAGCCCCACCCCACCCACAGCAAGTAGGTGAGTCTAGAAGTGGCCCCAATGCATCAAGCACCACGGCCCCCACAACAATTTTGTTTAGAATTTTATTTAAAAGGAGGGCATCAATTAGTTCAATTAACACACATATATCCTACCCCAAGCCTTCTGCCAAGGATTAAAGAGCTGAACTTGGCCAAACTCCCTCCTTGGGTGTTTCCTGAGAAGACTAAGTACACCCCAAAAGAACAGAACTAGGTGTGTTTGTGAGGTTGAAGGACCCTAGAGAAAACTAAGGAGAGGGACAACTCATACTGGTGAACCAAAGCTGAGTGAGTTTTGGGAGCCTGCAAGCGTAAGCCAGGTACATAAACAGACCTACCAGGGCTATCAGATCCATGACTGAAGACAGAGGGCAAGAGAGAGGAGATGGGCATGGTAAGATGACTACAGGGAGATAGAGGAAAGCAAGTCTTTAGGAAGTGGGAGTCATTTAGGATGACCTCCCAAGTGGACGTGGTGTTTCCTGAGAAGACTAAGTACACCCAAAAAGAACAGAACTAGGTGTGTTTGTGAGGTGAATAATTAATATAATTAATATAGGAATGGGGGGAGGGAGGGAGGGAGGGAGGGAAGTAGGGAAGGAGGGAGGGAGGGAAGGAAGGAAGGAAGGAAGGAAGGAAGGAAGGAAGGAAGGAAGGAACCATCACTGGTGTAAAACATTCATGCATATAATAAAATTATTTTATCTCATTCACATTTCATTTTTGTCAGAAGAAAATCTTAATAAGCACAGCTGAATAAAAACAGAATTAAAAGCTACATAACAGCCTTTCTTAAAGTACTTTGCATGTTCATCTATGTCATACATATTTGACACAAGAGATTATCCATTTTTCTGAGTTGGTGATAATATGTTCAATCTCAAAGGCATACAAGAATTCAAAATTCTTGGCTAAATCTCTGATTTCATCTACCTGTTATGCTATATTCATCAGAAAATCAAAGCATCTAACCCTCTCAGCAGGAGTTGGACATGTGCCCTGCCAACTTCCTGGGGCTTCTACAACAAGGTTTTGCTGGGTAAGACACTTCCAGATAGGCATCAGAGAAAGGAACACCTGAATTTGAACACCTGAATTTGAACACCTCTAGTACTGGGCAAATGATTTTCTTTCCTCCTAGCTTTACTGAAGATGGTTGACAAATAAACATTATATAGTTTGAACTGATACTATGTGATTTTTGTAAGATTATAGGATGATTTAATGTTTGTATACATTGTGAAATGCTTATTACTACAATCAGGTTAATTTACAGACCCATCATTTCACACACAGTAACCATCTATGTGTGAGTGTGTTGAGAACACTTAAGATCTACTCTTAGGTATACAACACAGAATTGTTAACCATAATCACCAAATTGCAGATTAATCCCCAGAACTTAATCATCTGAAAGTTAGTACACTTTGATCAATGCTCCCCTAATCACTTTACTCCCTAGTCAACCATTGTTCTCATTCTATCAGCTAACTACTCTTTATTCCACATGACTGAAATTATATAGCATTTGTATTTTGGTTCCTGGTTTATTTCACTGAGCATAAGATTCTTCGGGTTCATCCATGTCACAAACAGCAGAATTTCCTTCTTACTTACGCTTGAGTAGTATTCTAGAGTCAGTATCTTATTTTCTGTACGCATTTATCTGTCAACAGATACTTAGGCTGCTTCCTTATCTCGTCTATTGGAATAATGCTTCAACAAATAGGAAGGATGAAAACTTCTCATCCATAGTGATATCACTTCCCTCAAAACATATACACCCAAGGAAGTCTGATAGTTAACAGAATAGCGTGGAGACCCTCCATATCATTTTAATAGTGACTACATAAATTTATGCTTCCACCAATAGTGCACAAATGTTGCCTTTTCTTCACAGTCTCTCCAACACCTACTGTTTCCTGTCTTTTTGAAGAAATTCTAACAAGAGTGAGGTGATGTCTCAAGGTAGGACTAATTTGCATTTCCTGAATATTAGTGATGCTGAGTACTTTTCATGTATTGTTGGCTATTTATAAGTGTTCTTTGGGGGAAAAAATAACTCTTTGGATCTTTTTCCACTTTTTAAATAGATGATTTAACAGATTATTTTGTGTTCAACACAGACCCTCTTCTCTTCTCTTCTCACCTTTGCTTTCTCTAAATGGGGAGAGAACAGACATGTTCCCAAAGATGAAGTTGACAAACACCTTGGGCATATCACAAATATTACCTTGTCTACTATAAATAATGTTGATGGTTACAGTGCTACAAATACAACTGCTCCTCTTCATTTTCCTAGTTTTCCCCTTTATGCCACTGAAAGAAACTAGCAGACTTTCTCCTAACTTCTTAACACTGCCTTCCTTTGTTAGGAATATTTCTCTGAGCACCTTGGGAGTGGGCAGGGGACTCATTAACTGAAGCATTTTGCCTCGAGTCTCTGCTTATTAAAGGCATCAGATGGATGATCAATAAGTCAGGCTATTTAGAAATGTCAGTCTGAATATTCCCAGGAAGGAGCAATTTGGTTATTAGTGGGCTAATGAATCCTGCGAACAGACACTGACTGCCATAGACTGGGTTTCTGCACAGGAGACTGGCTGGTGCCCATATCATATAGAAATAGTTTCGTGGGGCCTTTATCTAACTCTTATTTGCAGCTGCTCCTTCTCTACTATATATTTGCTTTGTCTCTGTGGACCTAATTACAGTGACTGTATGGTTTCTCGAATCCATCCAACTGCTGCCTCTGCACCTTTCAGTGGGGGGTGTCTGGCCAATGCAGACAAGATGGATATCTCACTTTCCTCGCTGACGGAAGGACACTGCGAATTAAAGCTGGGCAATCTGAATCTGACATCCAGGGCCACATGATCAGTTCAGCAGTGTTATTTCTGAGATGACATAGACTATTCACTAATCAGGGTAACAGCAGCTTCCTATATGCCTTCCTTGTCCCAGCGTTACCCTCTATAAACTTCATCTTGGACTGAATCTGCTTAATGCCAGGAAGGCACTGTCTTCGCCTCAATCCTCAGAGAACCCTTGCAAGAAGTCACATCATGTCTTCATTTTTCAGATCAGCACAGGGAGGCTTACAGACCTGACAGCATCGGCTTTGGGTAACACAGCTAGAAAGGTGCAAGCGCAGGGCAAAAAAAAAAAAAAAATCACGCTTGGCTGAAAATACACTGCTGGATGCCATCCCCTCCTTCCATTCCTTCAGTCAGCTAGCCAGCAATTGACCAGAGAAGCAACTCCACAGGCTGGGACTTCCCACACCTACAGGGACTCCAGTCTCATTTGAGCAGCACTACAATTAGACTGCTATTGTGACTTCCTGGCTGGAAATTCAGATTTTCTTGTGCCCACCAATCAAAAACTAGAATCCAAGTATTTGAGGGTAAATCAGCATCAGTCACAGCCACAGGTATATCTGGGGGGGGGGGGGGGGGGGGGAGGGAAGGTAGGAAGGGGTTGGGTGGGGCTGGTCCAGTACCCTGGGTTCTTACCATCTCCAGTTTTGCTGGTATTGGTGGGTTCAGGAGTACTCAGAGGCCGGAGGGGGATGATGATCTCATCCACATTCACCCCCTCCTCTGTGTGCTTCTCAGAAACATGGGAGAGGAGTTCCGACTGATTTGGTGAGAAAAGATTACAACATTTACACATGAAGATAGCTGTGCTTTCTGTAAGGAAAAAACAAAACAAAACAAAATGTTACTTATCATCATAAAAATAACAATGACCCTTGTCAAAGGAAAATACTGAAAGTGCCCTATTTATCATCACACTTTCCAAGAGACTGTCCCTCCTGTGGACAGCTCCATGGTCAGGCAGCTACACTCTACCTTCAGGAAATTCTTCCTGTAGTATTTCAAAATCTCAGTCCTGGTTGGCATCCAGCAAGGACTTATCACTTCTCTTGCCCACATCTCCTTAATAGCCTGGATCCCAGTATCGACACAGCCAAGAATAAAAAAAGAATATGGAACTTGAAAAGATTAATTCTAACCTTTAAATTAGAATTAAAGCATGAACTCCACCGACAGTAATTAAGTATTCTGGCTAGACTCTCTTGAGTTAGGTGCAAGGAAAAATTGATCAAAATGCCATTTCTCAAAAGCCAAAACACCTTTCACTGGTTGGCACAGGAACTAAGAACAAGGATAAGGTTCCTGCAGCTTTTATAAGAGTCACTTAATTTCTAATTAAAGCATTATCACTGTTCATAAATATTTACTAATAATTTACTGTGCTCAACCCATTATGCCAGAAAGGAAGACATTATGGGGGTGGGGGAGGGTATCCACTTCATTCTTAATTTTGATAATAAAATTATAAGCAAATATAGGAACATTAAATTTAGGATACAGCAACAAGATAACTTTTTTCTTTTCTACTTTTATACTGGAAGAAGAGATGACACTCTTGTTAAGATGATATCATGACTTTGTGGGTTTTTATCCATTTTTTTTTTAAAGAATCACCATGAGATACAGTTACAGACTTATAAACTTTCTTGATTTCGTTTCAGTCATACAATGTTCGAGTTCCCATCCCTTCACCAGTGCCCATTCTCCATCACCAATATTCCCAGTATCCCTCCTGCCACCCCCATCCCATTCCCCACACCCCCACCTCTATGGCAGGCACATTCCCTCTTACTCTCTCTCTCTCCTTTTGGGTATTATGGTTTGCAAAACAGGTACTAAGTGGTCATCATTTTTGGTCCATAGTCTACTTTCTGCATGCATATACCACCCCGAGGAAGCCTTCCAACCATTTACTCAGTGGTCCCTTCCAACCATTTACTTAGTGATCCCTTCTCTATTCCAGCTGCCTTTTCCCCCAGACATGAAATCAGTTTCCAAGTTGAGGCCCTTACCTCTACTATCCTTGGGTGTTAATTTTCTATTATGTTACTTTATATTCCACAAATGAGTACAGGCATTCTATCCCTCTCTTTCTGACTCATTTCACTAAGTAGGATACTCTCCATGTCCATCCACTTATATGCAAATTTCATGATTTAATCTTTTCTAACAGCTACATAGCATTCCATTGTGTAGATAAACCAAAGTTTCTTTAACCCGTCATCTGTTCTCAGGCACTCAGGTTTTTTCCAGATTCTGGCTATTGTAAACAGTGCTGTAATAAATACACAAGTGCAGATGCCATTTCTACTGTAGTTTTTTGCCCCCCCCCCCCCCCCGGGATATATTCCCAGAAGTGGTATTGCTGGGTCAAATGGGAGCTCAATTTCTAGTTTTTTGAGATAAGTCTATATTGTTTCCCAAAAGAGCTGGACCAGTCAGCATTCCCACCAGCAGTGAAAGAGTGTCCCCTTCTCCCCTCATCCACACCAACACTGGTTGCTTTTGTTCCTTTGGATCTGTGCCAGTCTCTGTGGTGTAAGACAATATCTCATTGTTGTTTTGATCTGTATCTCCCTGATGATTAGTGATGAGGAAAATTTTTTCATGTGCCTTTTGGCCATTCGGATTTCTTCTTTGAGAAAGTTTCTGACTTTGTGATTTTTAATTTTTTTTTTTTTACCTGCACTATGGGCTGAAGTGATAGCACAGCGGGTAGGGTGCTTGCCTTGCACATGGCCAACTGGGGTTCAATTCTTCCGCCCCTCTTGGAGAGCCCGGCAAGCTACTGAGAATATCTTGCCCACACGGCAAAGCCTGGCAAGCTCCCCACAGCGTATTCAATATGCCAAGAACAGTAACAAGTCTCACAATTTGTTGTGAGATGTTACTGGTGCCCCCTCGAGCAAATCGATGAACAATGGGAGGACAGTGTTACAGTGCTACAGTGCTGCCTGCACTATACGCACTTTATAAATTTTTCTTTTCTTGGTTTTGGGCATACACCTGACAGTGCTTACTCCTAGCTCTGTGCTCAGGGTTCCCTAGCAGGGCTCAGGAAACCATATGGGATACTGGAGACTAAACCCAAACTACTGTATGCAAGGTGAGCCTCCTCCCATTGTACCATCTCCGCAGTCCCAGTGTCATGACTTTGAAGCCAGGAAAACCCACACATAGCTGGATAACCTGAGAGAAACAGCAAAACTCTTCTGATTTCTGGAATTAAATCAGAAATAGGCACATCGCAGACTGTTCAGAAGCCACACCTATGACTCAGTCCATCTCCCCCAACTACTTACTATGTCCCTACACTCATGCCATTGAGCAACGGCAAATCTTGAGCCCCTCTGTACGGACCCCTCCCCACTCAGAACCACTAGCCTCCAGGGATTCACTGCCCTGGCACGCAAGCACACGCCGCTCTAGCCTGCTCACTGTGGACAGAGGGCGAGAGTTCACACCATGGGCCTCTCACCTCCAGCCTCACCCTTACTTTCAGCTCCAATTCTTGAAGCAGCCAGGGGATAGACAATCTTGCAAGTCTCCTCCAGCATGCCTGCCAAGCTGCCTGCCTCCTCACCATCATCGGTCTGAGGGCCGGTCTGAGGGCTGCCACAGCAAGTGTGGCCAGAACGAAAGGTCAGCAGCTCAAAGCACACAGACAATACTTTTTTTTTTTTTTTTTTTTTTTTTGCTTTTTGGGTTACACCCAGCGGTGCTCAGGGGTTACTCCTGGCTCTGCACTCAGGAATTACTCCTGGCAGTGCTCTGAGGACCATAAGGATGCTGGGGATCAAATCTGGGTTGGCCGCATGCAAGGGAAACACCCTACCCGCTGTACTATAGTTCCAGCCCCAAAGGCAGAATTTTTTGCCACAGATACTGTTCAGCAAAGTGGCTGGTTCATGGAGATAATACAAAACCTACCAACATCTGACCCCTCGTACTGCTTCTAAATTCTTTAGTGATATACACCCAAATGCCTGTACCTGGGAAGATGCTCCCATCGCCCGGGCCCTCAGCAAGGACAAAGGGCAGAATGGCATGTGTGCACCAAACCTTACATGCACAGTGACGTCGTCCCAGGAACCTCTGCAGCCTTGTGCAGATCAACTCTTCAGCACTCACCACTGTTCTTTCTCTGTGCCATTATTTCTCTCTTCTTAAAACAAAACTTCCCCTCCCAACACTCCCCCACCAAATTGCTCTCCTCTTTCATGCAGATAGAGTTGATGAGAGGGAAGGCAGCAGGCCGAGATGAAGTTACCACTAAGAGGATTGAGCCCACATGAGGCAGCAAAGTCCAAACAAAGCCCCCTCTGGACTCAAAGAAATGGTTTCTCTGTGAACAAGCAAACTCAAAAATGACCTCAGAGAATTCTTCCCCTCCAAACACAAGAAACAGAAATTTAACAAAGCAGAATACTGCTTCATCAATGAAAAACTCTCATGAATACTGTCAATTGATATCCACCCCCACCAGGAAATGTTTTATTCCTAAAGAACCCAAACTTCTGACCAAACAAGATTGCAGTAATTAGATTTTTCTGTATGTGAGGCCACATTCTTTTCATTGAGCTTCCTGCTGATCCTACCATGGGCCCCAAAGGAGTCTGCAACCCCCACCTCATAGTTGAGGATGCTCAGACTGAGAGCATATAAGCCCACCCACCCCCCATTGCTGGGGGAGCAGAGTCAGACACTATACTGCCTACTTCTGACATGAGCTATGTCTGACTACAGGCCATGAGCTGAGTTTCTCCCAACTGAAGCTCAAACACTTAGTCCTACCATCAATAATAACAGAAAAGTAAGCCATCACAGAGAACATAATCCCAAAATCATGCATGCATTTAGGCTTCTGCTGAGTTGTGGCCATGGGTGAGTCCCCGTGTGAGCAGTGGGATGAGAAAGATGGATCCCATTAGACAAAAATCTTCACAAAGAGTACCACCATTCATTCCACCAAGCAGAGACACATTACAGAGTGACTCTGTATCATAGGGCTCTTACTGAACTACTTCCAAGCAAACCCATAAGTATTCTTGGTTCCTGGTAATCAGTGAATTAGAAGGCAGTGAAAGGGGGCTTAGTTCTAAGACATGCATCACAAGTGGATGGGAAAAGCAGCCTGGGACTTGGCAAGGTTTCCGGAAAGTGGCTACAGACCCAGGCTGACCACCTATCCTATCACAAAGAAAATCACCCTCCTCCATGCCTGAGAAAAGTCCACTCGAGCCAAAGGAAGAAAGGGTCATGTGTTCGGCTCATGAGGGCCAGTGCAGGACACTGGTCTTTCTGGAATAATTAACTTCCTTTTGCTAAAAGGCTTCCAGGCCTTTAGGCAGAAAGCCACTGTCTGCACTAAGATCACAAAACCCATCGGCGGTTTAGTAAGCAGGAGGGCCGTGCTATTAAGGGAACATTAAAGGTCATTGAGGAATTGGGAAGATGTGTCCTGAGCCCTTGCCCATCTCTGGGCCCACACAGCAGCTTCCTTCATTGAATCGCCACAGAAGTGGCTTGAAGGTTTCTGAGGTGTCTCTCAGCACCAGCATGGTGTACAAGACCAGGTCTCCCCACAGCACGGTTTTGGAAGTTGAATGTGCCCAGGTGCCTGGGGAATGCCAGGGAAAGGGCCTTGCGACCACAAGTGTCAGAAGGGTTTACTTCAAAATCAACCAGAATGCAAACAAGAGATGTACATAAAAGGGTGCTCAATACCCCAATATGAATTTATGATAACAAGTTCCAGAATCACCACCTGCTCTGCAGTGGTCAAATAATGATCTATCCACACAGAAAAACTGGATAACAGCCACTGACAATCATTTTTCAAGGAATCTTGAATGGCATGGAAAAGGCTTCCGCTGAACACTAAATTCTAAAGACTAGGACAGGCCGCCCAGGTGTGTTTGTTTCATGGATAGACGTCATTTTTGAATGGGAAGATGGAAGAATAATCAGCCAGGCTAAAATGAAATACACCAAGACCTGTTAAACTATTATTGGTCTGTGTTTCCTACAAAGGTATCTATATAACTTTTAGAAATTAGAAAGAGTGCTGGGTTGCTGAGAAAGTAAGGTTAACAATAAAGCAATTAAGACATAATTCTGACATGGGCCAAGAGCATTGGTCCATAGTTGGAAGCCTGCTTCAGGAGCTGGGGAAAAGGCTGCTGGGGTTATGACAAAGAGAGTTGGAAATGATCACACTAGATAAGAACTGTGTGATGAAAGTAGGTAAAGGAACAAACGTGATAACCTCTCAGTACCTGTACTGCAAACCATAATGTCCAAAAGAAAAGAGAGAAAGAGAATCAAATGCCTGCAATAGAGGCATTCTGGAGGTGGGATACTTTGCAGGGAGGGCAGCACCGAGGTCACTGATGGGATATGTACACTGGTGGAGGGATAGGTGTTGGAACACTGTATGACTGAAACCTGATCATGAACAGCCTTGTAACTGTGTATTTCATGGTGACTCAACAACAAAAATAATAATTTTTTTTAAAGAAAAGGAAAAAAAGACAACTTGAAGGAGCACCGAGTGGCTCAGGCCAGAAGACCATCGTCTCCAAGGTTGCATAACCCCACCTGGCAAACAGGTGGTGAGCCAAAGAGCAAGCCATGAGTAATAAGCAATGTGAGTGGAGAGAAGGCAGCAGCCCTTGGCGACAGAGACTCTCAAGGGGAGCACTTGGATGGATCCTAAAAGGCCACCAGGACTGGACAAGTGGTCTTGAGAAAAGCACCAAACCCCCAGATTGCACCAGACATGAGCTTCGAGGAAGGCCCCTGCACTGCAGTAGCTCAATTCCCCACCTCCTTGGAGTAAGGCTCAGCTGGTCCTCCTCAGACTCAGGACTGAGGTTCAGGGAGTGACTCCATCCCAGGCAGCGCAGGGTGAAGCCAGAACCAGCCTTACCTGGCCCAGACCCAGGATCTCTGGGTCCCATGAGATCCTCTCAGGGTCAGCACTGGTAAGAAATGCTCTACGGGGCAGACAAAAGGGCACTGGCACACTGGCAGGCAGGTTTTGTGTTGCGACTAATAGTAACACAACCTGAGAGTTCAGAGAAGCCCGTTCCAGGAGGCCCTGCAGAGGAGACCAACTTTAACTACCTCTTTAACTAATTTCTGACTCCTTGGCGTGGA
This sequence comes from Sorex fumeus, assembly GCF_029834395.1. Classification (NCBI taxonomy): domain Eukaryota; kingdom Metazoa; phylum Chordata; class Mammalia; order Eulipotyphla; family Soricidae; genus Sorex; species Sorex fumeus. The sequence goes on along the minus strand of NW_026606059.1, from coordinate 45,478,182 downwards.
AGAGAAAGCATGTGTTCCGGAAATTCAGAGAACAGAGTATAAACAGCCAAACGCCAACACACACACAAAGAAAGTGTCACATCGGGCTGCCTTCCCAAACATGAAGAATCACTAAGCCACCAAAATAACAATAGAGGAGCTATTTTCATTTTACAGAGAGGACTAATATGGGGTGGAAAAATGTATCTTATACCTAAAATATAATCGTAATTATGCTGTCTGCTAATTCTGATGAAGATGCTATAATTTGGATTTTTTTTTTTTTTGGTCCAATTACAATGTGCTTATCCTTAACAAAAAAAGAATTCAAAGGGGGAAATGACGCATTCAGTGTGAGGAAAATCACAGAAGTTTGGTGTTTCAGCATTCAATTTCTATGAAATATTTGCCATTTGCCATTTTAGACTGGCTAGACTGTACTATTAAAAAGGAAAACCTTAAAATAACTACATAAACAAGTCCTCAATTCTTAGCTCTGATGTGCAAACACTCCCAGCCCGGAACAAGCAAGGCCTGTTTGCAAACTGTTCCGCCCCCTCGCCTTCTTGCACCCCTGCTGGGGCCCCAGGACAGCATTCTTCCCAGAAGACTGCCATCACCTGGGATGGAATCACAGGCCCTGCAAGGAGACAGAGGGTGACCTGGAGCAGAGGTCACAACTTGGGAGGATGGGTCTCCTGCCTGTTCCTTTGGCCAGACAGTACATCTGATCAGCTGAAGCTGGCCTGCTCCGAAGGGACCCCAGACCCCAGGTCCATGAATGAAGAGGCAAAGGACTTGGTTCTATCTTATGCTGAAGCCACAACGTTCCTCAGTGTATGGGAAAATGACATGGGTCTCAGCAGAGCCACCGCCATTGTCCACAGCAAGTCCAGACACGAGTCTAGAGATGGGCTGAGCAGAGCCAAAGAGAATTCTGGCCCCCCAGGACTCCCAGCTCCGTTGCAGGTTTTATTATTACAACTGTTCCAACTCCTACCACTATTGCTACTATCATCAGTATTGCTCTTTATTCCAGAAGATACAGTGTGGCACATGCTCACTATTCAGTAGTCTAATAATGCAGAGTCCGAGGAAATGCAGACAACCCTCATAAGACTCTGAGTCCAAGTATCCCTGAAGAGTGCAGTGCACGTCCTTCCAGGCCTTTTGCTGTGCATCACAAGAGAAAAAAGAGAAAGAAGAAAGATAGCGGGGTAGAGATAAACAGACACAGAAGGGGATGATCCCGCCTTTGCAGCACCAAAACCTCATTTCCCTCGCCTCTCCAGCTCCCAGGATGAGGCTTGGCACAGGAGGAAGAAAGAAGATAGTTGACACCACGAAAAAGGGATTGGGGATCCCAAACAGAGACTCAAAGATGCATTAAAAAAAAAATAGAAACTCTGTTAGAGAGGCCAAGGCTGTGTGTGAATGAAGTCTCGTAGAAACTGTCCACCAGGCATCAGGAGGCATGGATTCCAGCCACCGTCTGGTCTTGTATTTCTGGGTAGGTCATGAAATCTTTCACAAAAAATCTTTAAAACACAGGACCAAAGGAGGATAGGCTGGGGCCCAAACCCCTGTAAGGCTTTACCCTTGGGCTTCATGATCCAGGAGGGACCCAAACACCACAGCTCCTATTCAAGGAGAACAAACAGGTTTTAGCGGGCTCCCAGGGGAAAGGAGAATGCCACAGGCTGCCTGGTTTCTGCTCCACACTTTCTCCCGCAGAGCCTCGAGAACACCAGGTTCCCCTGGGTCAGCACTTGCCCATCCACATGAGTCTAAGTCCACACAATCTGACACAGGAAGGAAAGGAGAGCAGTTGTGACACACATAGAATCTGGATTCTCAGGGGCCGAAGCGATAGCACAGTGGGTAGGGTTGTTTGCCTTGCACACGGTCAATCCAGGGTTCGATTCCCAGCATCCCATATGGTCCCCTGAGCACCGCCAGGAGTAATTCCTGAGTGCAGAGCCAGGAGTAGGTCCTGTACATCGCTGGGTATAATCACCCCCACCAAAAAAAAAAGAATCTGAATTCACAGCCACGCCTAGAAAAAAGGCTTACATAAATAAAATATAGCTAAAATGATACATTAGATGTAAAAAAAAAAAATGTTCAGAAAGTGGGAGGAACAGATCATCAAAGCAAAGACTTTCCAGGTGGGACAGTGGGCATAAGCCAACAGAAGCAGCATAGCAGGGAGTGGAGGGATGATGGAAAGCTGGAGAGAGGCCTGGAGAGAGGCCAGTTCCTGGCCTAAGGCAGCCCACACACAAAGATTTCATCATAGCCCTGTGGCAATAGCCCATATTGCTGGCAGGGATGAAAAATGGTATAACCAGTTTGTAAAGCAGCTTGGTGGTTTCATACAAACTGAACATCTACTTAGCATATGACTCAGCAATCTTGTTCCTTGGTTTCTAACCAAAGAAATTTTAAAACTATATTTACACAAAAGCGTACACACAATGCCGATTGCATCTTTAGTCATAAACACCAAAACTTGAAGCAAACGTGATGTTCTTCAGTAAGTGAAGGGATAGGGTGTGGAACACCCAAGCTCTGAACTGTGTGGAACACCAGGCTCAAAAGCAAAAAGTTACCAAATCTCAACAAAGAGGCCACAAAGGAAGGCTGGGCATGTAGCCCCAGTCCCTGTAGAATACAGAAAGCTTACATAAGATCCAGACTATTATAAAATACCAGAAATGAACAGGACTCAATCAAAAATCATCCTTTCCATTTTCCCAAGAATCAAGACAATCTCAACACAGATGGAAAGAGCTACTCAAGAGACACCAACACCGGATGATAGTGGTGCAAAAACTATCCAACAAGGATTTTAAAGCATTTGCCACACAAATAAATACATATTACACATAAATATCTCAATGAGCAAGTACAAACGTGTTTGTAACAAATGAAAAAAAAGTTGAATAGGGGCTGGAGCCATGGCACAGCGGGCAGGGCATTTGCCTTGCATGCGGCCTACCCGGATTCGATTCCCAGCATCCCATACGGTCCCCTGAGCACCGCCAGGAGTAATTCCTGAGTGCAGAGCCAGGAGTAACCCCTGTGCATCACCGGTGTGACCCAAAAAGCAAATAAATAAATAAATAAGACCTTCACTGAATAGGCTCAATGCAGAATGGAAAGGAGATAAGAATCAAAGAAACTGAAGATAGTGCAGTACAAAGCACAGCATCTGCGGCCATCTGAGGCACAGGCAGAAGAGAGCGGCCAACCAGGGAGACACGAGCAGAGGGGCAGGCCCCCATGGACTGGAACCAAAGATGCCATGTTTGTGCCACCAGAGGTCCAGGTGAGCCAAACAGCAGAGGGGTTATTTTCAAAGGAATAATGACTGCAAGTGTCCTGCGTTTGGCGAAAGACACAAATCCATACAATAAAGAAGGGGGGGAGAGGATAAACCTAAAGAAATCTATGCCAAGATGTTTACTTCAGACTTGCAAAACTGAAACGAAGACAAGGGGGAAAAACCTGAAAGCAGCAAGAGGAACTGCCATGTGTGGAAACACGACAGCATATTTCTCCCCCAACCCACGCAGGCCATGAGGAAGTGGCATATACTTCACTGCTGAAAGGAAAGATCGTCGGTCCAGAACAGCTATATCCAGCGAAGACATCCTTCAGAGATGAAAAGAAACCAAACTTCTCACATCAAGGAAAGCTTGGAGAACCCGTGGCCTGCAGACAGAACCAAGGGCTCCAGGAAGCTCCATACACAGGAAGAAAAAAGATTCATCAATGAGCCTGTGACATCCAAAAAGAAAGAAGTGTGAAAATATGGCTAAAAGTGTAAGGTTTTCCTTCTTTTCTCGAGTTTTCTAGATTAGCCTTTAATAATAGAGCAAAACCTTTATCAGATGTGGCCCTGTATGCACAAACACAAATGAGACAAGGCAAGGTGGCATGTTTCTATGTGAATAAACAGCTCTGCAACGTGGTGGCAGAGCTTTTGTTCATCTAAACTCAAGATAAAAGCCAGCTGACATGCATAAGCCAACACTGATCCCTTAATAGTAACCACACTTTAAAGGGAACATTAAGATATAGCCACTGCACTAGGGAGAGATGGCATATTAATACTACTAAACTTAGTCTAAATAAGATTAGAATGGTAAATTTCATCTGTTTTTGTTTTATGATCACACCCAGCAGTGCTCAGGAATTACTCCCCCAGGTGTGATGGTGCTGCTGGTGCTGCTGGTGTGTGTGTGTGGGGGGGGGGGGGGGGGGAGGGGAGGAGGGGGGGGAGAGTGGACCAGGTAGTGCCAGAAACTGAATTTCCTGGATGTAAAGCAAGTGTTCCAGCCCATTAGGCTATCTTTCTGACCCCTACCATGATCACTTTTGTCTCATGAACATCTTAGAAAAAAAGAAAATAAAATTCTGCAATCACGGGATACAAACAGGTACAGGGACCATGTCCAAACAATTTTTGTTCCTGAAAATTGTTAATTACTTCAAACCACAAAGTTAAAAAAAATAAATGCCTTTACGATAAATTAAAAACCAATCTTTTTTCTAAAACATTTTTATTAACTTCATTAAGCTGTAGAAAGCAACATAATATTGTAAAAACCCAAGGAGAGAATTCTAATAAATTCCCAAATGATATAGTGACTCGTAGTAGAAAAGATCATTTTGATAGCTATCAAAATTCAAATAAATGATGCAAAAATATTTTACTATGTCAATTAGTAGAACTATGTCTATTAGTAGAATTGGCTTAAAAAACCTAAATTGCTGCTGCATAATATATAACTGATTGTGAACATGTTAAAAGGAAAAAAAACATGGAGGAAAACAAAACAGCGAGGGCTGCCCATGTGGGTCTTGTGGCAAGTGCACTAACTTTTTTTGCTTTGTTTCGTTTGTTGCTGTTCATTTTTTAAGCAATAGTGTTTTAATGAATAAAACTTACTTTAAAAGACATAAGAGAAAAGAAGGGAAGAAATAAGTGTTTAAGAGAGAATACAGGCTTGGGGCGGTAGTATAGCGGGTAGAGCATTTGCCTTGCACACAGCCAACCCAGGTTCAGTTCCTGGCATCCCATATGGTCCATCAAGCATCTCCAGGAGTAATTCCTGAGTGCAGAGTCAGGAATATCCTCTGAGCATCACTGGGTGTGACCAAGAGAGAGAGAGAGAGAGAGAGAGAGAGAGAGAGAGAGAGAGAGAGAGAGAATACAGGCTCATTCAGAGTAGATAAAGCAAGCAAAGAAATATAGAGACAAGTAAGCAAGGCACAGTTTTACGGAAGAACTCGAGCTAAAAGAACAAGCCTGGTTTAGGGGCTTGGGGACAACACCCAGATGTACTCAGGGCTTACTTCTAGCTCTGTACTCAGAAACCACTCCTAGTGGTGCCCAGGGGCGCATTCAGAGTGCCAGGGATCAAACACACATCCATCATATGGGAGGCAAGTGCTTCACCCAATGTACTATCGCTCCAGTTCCCAGCACAGAACTCTGATTAATTATGTCTACTGCTCTGTATATCCATGACCCCAGCCAATCAACCACCCTATGAAGGAGGTTCAGAAAGGTAGAGACAGGTGACTCACAGGATGCTGGGGTTCCAGTCAGGTCCTGTGTCCACCTCTGCAGAGTGTGAAATGATAAAAGTTAAGCTCTGGGAGCAGCTTCTTACCTACAGCCAGAGAGCCCCACACAACCCAACACCGTCCAGGATCCGCCAGCACGCCATCAATAGTACGAGAACTTATGATTACAGATTGATAGGCTTCCGACTATTGAATTATTCTATTTTAAAGCTACATTTTAAAAAGTTCGCCCTTCCTCTCCTTGATTAGCATTAATCATCCCTTCTCTGTAACCATATTTTACTTGATCAACTTAAAAGAGAGCTAAAGCTAAGTTAAAGTTAAAACAGTTAAAGCTAAGATGCTTATAAACTGTCTGCCCTATCAAAAGAGAGAGAAATAGGAAATTCTTTAAAAAGTTATATTTTTGTTTCCTTGCTTTTTACTTGCCCTTAAGTTATTAAATTCATAAGAGTTGGCAATTTCCCAATAGAAGTGGAAATATTTTAACAACATAAAGCCAGATTTCTGTCACCTCCAACATAATGAATAAAGTCTCATATTGTGCAGCTTAGCACAATTTTAAAATGCCTTTTTTTTTTCTTTCATCTGCAGAAAAAAAGGCTTGGGCTAGGAGAAAATGCTTTCCATGTAGCTCACCTTAGAGATCTATTTACCAGCTGTGGATGTATCTTCTATGTCACCCTCATCATCATACACACTGAGCACTGGTGGGAACCCAAACAAAGAGACTCAAAGAGGAGGAAGCAGAAGAGAAGGAAGATTTCATCAAGGAAAGCCTCACCATGTGCTGGCACCATGCAAGGCTCATGCTGGCATGTTTAATCTCCACAACAATGCTCTGAAATAGTATTACTGTATTTCTTCCCATGTATCTTAGGAGGCACTGATATTTTTTTACAGAACACAGAAAAAAAAAATGATTCAGACACTGAACCTTGGGCTGGCTCAGCGGCTCAGCGTCAGCGTGCCAGCCTTGAAGGCAAGAAGCAAGCGTGCATCGGAACCTCTCTGAGAGGCCTCACGCTGAGCACGGCCTTTGTGCCTGCATCCAAGAAGTGGCGCTCTCAGGGGTGCCTGAGCACCTCAACTATGGCACGACTCCCCGGCGCCCAGGGAAAGGAGGAGAAAAGAAAGCTGTTGGCAAACGCTGCCAAGTAAACAGTGACACCAGGGTCTCAGTGTACCCGCAGTTGGGCACCGCCTTTGCGGGTCTTTGGGGCCAAAGCTTGGCCCGTGGAAGCCTGCCTCTAATCCCTGTTAGCACCTGGTCCTCCTGAACATGGCGGGGAGCAAACCCCCACCTGCACCAACACTAAGTTCCCATCTCAGCGCCAGATGAGCAGAACTCAGGGAACATGAGTTCCAAGCCCTGCTCCTGCCTGGCTTAGCATTATACACACCTGCTGGGGACCCTGCATCATGCTGGGCTCCGAGTGCCACTCCCTGCCAGTCCCCAGCCTGGAGAAGAGGACACGTCTAGACCAGAGGCCAAGTTCCCATTATACTCCCACCACCAGTCCACAGTGCCAGTCAGGAGAAGGCGGGAGAGAGCATCTTCCTGCAGGCAGAGAAGCTTGGGTATCAGAAAGCTGACTCTGTCTTTTGACGCTTCTGTTTTCACAACTGCTTGGCAACTCAATGAGGTTTTTTTCTTTTCTTCTCCTTTAAGTTTAGAATCCAATGCACTTCATTTGGTGTCAGGAATTCAAGCAGAAACCCCAAATGGAAACAACTGACTCACATGGTAGTAAATACGAAGTCTGAACAATCATCTTGGCTTGAGTTATCTGGTGAAATGTCACGCAAAATCTGCCTCGGCAAAGAGTGGTTCTTTTGGCTGTGCCTACCATGGTGGTTGTTTCTAGCACAGAGATCGTGTTCAGAGGAAAAGGAAACATTGAGCGCCACGTCTCACCACGTTCTCCCTCATACTGCCACGGTCGCGGACACATCAGCAACCTACCCAAGACTCCGTGTGGGGCAGAACAACAGGAGGGGTCACTCTGTGCTCCAACTCCGGCCCAACTCTGCAGCAGCACCTGTGTCTCCAGCCTAGATCCTTCCCATGCAGGAATCTGGCTGTGGCACTGGCCCCTGAGGAGGGTAACAGGACATTGGCTGAATGATGCTGAATGAAGGAACGGGTGAGCTGCGTTCCACGGGGATTATGACATCTAATTCCTACATCCGCCAGCTATAGAGAGGAAGTGTCTCAAGGGGAGAGAAGTGGGGGAAGGGGGGCTTCCCTCCTATCCAGGGCAGTCATGGTCTTAGGGCACAAGGCTGCTGGTCCCTCTTGGTCCCTCTGTCACCCCTTTCCCCCCACTCCTCTCCTCAGCCCCCTCCTCCCCGGACTCTTTCCACTCTCCTTGTACCTCTTCGTCTTTGGTGCCCTGCTGTCTTTGGCTGTGTGTCTGTCTTTTCCTGTGAGTCTTGCCCTCTTGCCTGTACCGCTCTCATTCTCCAAACTGTCCGAGTCAGATGACTTCCCACAGCTGTGTTTCTTTTTATTTTCTTTTGCTTTCTTTTCCAAGAAGAACCCCACTCAGGGTAAGGCTCTGCTCCTCTTCCTTCTCCTCTCTCTCATCAGGTATGGGAGAGTAGTTGGTCCCTCCTAGTTTCCCTTTACAAAGTGGCCTTCATAGTCCCCTTCCAGCAGGGAGTGCTCAGGAGAGCCTCGGCGGGAACTTCTGTAACCCTGGAAGGCCTGTCTCAGCCTCTCTTAGGGCTGGGTGATGACAGTGCTGGGGTCAGGGTTTTTTCCAGTTCCTTGGTTGACTACTTTCATGGAGACGGATACTTTACCTTTTTTAATCTCTGGGCCAGTAAGCTTCCCCCGTATGTACTGTTTCCACCCTCTACAATCGCAGAGGGTTTATAAACATGACATGGTGATGTGTGAGTTCTATGGGCCAGATCTTGCTTCTGACAGGCTGGGACTTTGATGAAGACTCCTTGGTCTGTCACCATAGCAACCTCTCCTTGGAAAATAGTACAGAAAGCAGGCAAGTTTTCCATGGTCTCAGGTCTTCCTGAATTAATCCTTAATGTTCTGATTCCTACATTCCTCTTCTGCTAAAGCTAATTCCAATGCCTCCGCATCAGCTCCTGGTCTGAATGAGATTTTTCTTAAAAAAAAAAAAAAAAAAAAAAAACCGCATGCCAAACAAATCAAGTCTGTGCTGAGGGCGGCTGATCTGATCTGTCAATCCACAGCCTCAGAGGAAAGGCTTTTCCACCTGGGTAATTAAGGGGATGATGTGAACTTGCAGGGGGAATGCCAAGAAATTGATCGAAATGAGAGAAAAAGAGAAGGCAAAGGGAAGGAACAAGAGGACAAGTTCTAAACCAGCAAGATGGGTGGCGGAGACACAGCAACAGGCTGAGAACATGCTTGGCTCACCGGGCTCCATCCTCCACACCTCAGATGACTACCCCCTCAAAACACACACACACACACACACACACACACACACACACACACACACCATCACCACCATCACCACCTCCACCACCAGGAGCAACTTCTAAGCACAGAGCCAGGACTAGCTGCTGAGCGAGCCCTAAATGTGACCCAGAAACCAACCAACCAAGCCAGACAGTGAGACAGAGAAACAGAGTCAGCAACAAAGACGCAAAGGCCTCTTGAGACAGACAGAGGAGAGGGAAGGGCACGAGGCTCCAGCACCATCTTCCCTCCACTCAGCCCCCCAACACCCCGTTCCAGGGACTGGCTCCAGGACAATGGTGGGAGCAAAGGCCAGTCACTGTCACTGCATAGACTCAAATTTTCAGATCTTCCACAATACAGACTCTGAGGGGAAAAGCTAATTTTTTTAATGATTTTTATTGAGGCACTGGGATTTACAATAACATTAATCATACGTGGCATGTATATATCATTCTAACACCAGACTCAGTGCTAGGGAACCCTCCCAGGCCCCCATACAAGCTCAGCTCAATAAGCAAAATCTTGGGTTCTGATTACCTGGACATTTATTCTTCTCTTATTATGTTTATATCCTCCACACAGAAGAGAGGCACTGTGTGTGTGTGTGTGTAGGTGGTAACACCTACATCTATAGATAAACAGAGCTGATCTCCTGAAGGTCCACAAAATTATAAGTAGAAAAAAAATTCCAAACATAATATTTAGAGGTCTACAAATTTAAATATATTATGGATAATCCTGTGCTAATACATTTTAGAGTTTATATGAAGTAAGAGGGCTGGAGTGATAGCACAGCGGGTAGGGCGTTTGCCTTGCACGCAGCCAATATGGCCAAGCCAAGTTCAATTCCTCCGCCCCTCTTGGAGAGCCCAGCAAGCCACGGAGAGTATCTCGTCTGCACGGCAAAGCCTGGCAAGCTACCCGTGACATATTCGATATGCCAAACATAGTAACAAGTCTCACAATGTTACCGGGCCCGCTCAAGCAAATCGATGAACAACAGGAGGACAGTGACAGTGACAGTGATGAAGTAGTTAAACCTTATAAATATAAATATTATTAAAAATGAAGATAATTAAGAAAAAAATATACATAGATGCTAACATTTGAAATAAAGGAACACTGAGTGACAACAGAACATGGTCTCCTTCTTGTGGGGGCATCCCCACTTCGCCTGATGCCCCCAGGCCGCACTCAGAGGAACTCTCCACAGGGACATGGCTGGGTGCTCTGCTCTCTTAGAGGCACACTACACACTTGAATGGGTGAGGACATTCGGTCTTAAACCCTTACCCGGTCTCTCATCCTTAGGTCAACTGACAAAAGTGTAGTTTTCACTTTTGAACAAACAGAAAAGAACTTGATTTACTCGGAAGCAAGAGAGATTGAGAATTACTACATAAAACAGTGGCCCCCAACCACAGGCCCACAGACGGGAGGTCTGAAGGTGTAGAGAGGTAGAAAACCCACCTCCCCCACCACGGGCCAGTATGTAGCATGCGAAGACTTTAGAATAGAGCGCAAAAGCCAAGAATCCCTGCCACGAGATACCGGCATATCTGGACACCCAAGCTCCAAAGGGAGTGTCCCAGAGGGAGTGTGTGTCCATCTGCCAGGCTCACCGCGAGCCAGGGCCAGAGCAGGCCAGGCTGGGAAGGGCACAGGGAACCCCAGAGCTGCAGATTCCAGGAGCCTCCCCAGGCACGGGTCATGGGAAGGAGAGGCATCAAGACTCCACGGCCCCAAGTGACACCCCTGGACTTCCGACCCCCTCAACAGGAGTACCTAGACTGCCCCACCTGTCCATGCACCCGTCCACCACCCCAGGCAGCTTCATAGCCAGAGCTTCTGGGGTCTCCAGTGACACCTGCTCCTCCCCACTGCTCTGCTGAGGGGCCCCGTGGGTGGATGTCCCACCGCCACCGTTACCCCCAGTTTACAGGTCAGGTCTGACCAAGTGAACCCACCGACAGTGGACTGGACCTTCTGCACACTCACCCAAACGGCCAGCAAAGAGCGGGGTGTGTGGACAAGCAAGCGGGAGAAGCCCTGACTCGACAGCTTTATGACTGGAGGGGCACTGCCAAGGACGAGCTGCAACCAAGGGGCGTAGCTACTCCAAAGAGGGGGCTTTGTTCTGCGTGTGCATGCACACATGTGTGTGTGTGCGTGTATGCATGTGTGTGCGTGCGTATGTGTGCATGTGTATGCGTGCACGTTTGTGTGCATGCGTGTGTGCGTGTATGTGCGTGTGCACACGTGCACATGTGTGTGCATATGGTGTGTGTGTGTGTGTGTGTGCGCATGTGTGTGTGTAAGTGTGTGTGATCATTGCCACAGCAATTCATCTCAGGGAGCAGTCAGGTAGAAACTGACAAGGCCCCATGTGTAGGTGCTCCAGACTCACCCAGACCACATACTTAATAAGCAGAACTTGGCAACAAACCTAGAGCTGGAGAACAGAGAAGCACCACAGACGGAACAGGGACAGCTTTTTTAGGAACAAAACAAACAAAAACATCGGGCTGTTACCAAAACAGGCATCTGAGACTTCTTGCACGGGTTAAGAACCATCAGCGTGCTAGGGGCACCCTCATGTGGCCAACTCAGGCATTACACCTTCCATCTGCCCAGAGGGAACCACAACCCTGGAGCCCTAATGAAAGCAGGGCTCCTCAGTTGCCCTGTTTGGCTCATTCGCAAGTCTTCCTACCCCATTTTTTAAAGGACTAGACTGGGTCTGGGGAGGGAAAATCACTGTGGTTCAGTAAGCAAGTGTATGGCAGGAGGAAGGCCCACACCCCTCCATAACACCGAGCAAGTGCTAGTCCTTAAGGAGGGGACACCAGAGCTCAGCTGAGAAGCCGAGGGCACTCACTGCTTCTGAAGGCTTTCAGCACAAGCAAGACGCGGTTTCTTGCACTGCCTGAGTCTTGTGGGGGGTGGGGGGGCTGGAGCTCCCTTTGGTAATACAGCACTCTTTGTCGGGGAACAGTGAGACCCTCGTCCCTCCTATACACCCTTTCCTACAGGTGTGCTACCTAGTCAGGGAAAACATGAAAACAACATTGTAAAGGGAGAGGCAGGGAGGGAGAGGAGACTGCTTCACACACGGGTCTCTGGCTTAAAAATGGCACATGGCATTCATCTGGGGAACATAAAGTAACAAAATAGGAGACTAACACCCACGAATAGCTGAGATAAATACCTCCTGAGTAAACCTCCTGGTTTACTCCATGGCTTGGAGGCCAGCCGCACACTCTAGGGGTAAAGGCAGCTCAGATAGAAAACGGAGCACCAAATAAAGGGTGTTGGGAAGATCCGCCCAGGATGGGAGATGCATGCTGAAAGTAGACTCTAGACCGAACATGACTGCCACTCAATTCCTCTTCTGCAAACCACAGCACCCAAAAGGAGAGAGAGAACAAATGGGAGTGCCCTGCCACAGAGGCAGGGTGGGATGGGGGGATGGGGGGTGGGAGGGATACTGGGATCAGTGGTGATGGAGAATGGGCACTGGTAGAGGGATGGGTAGTCGATTGTTGTATAACTGAAACCCAAGCACAAAAATTTGTCTACAAATTTTTTTGTCTACAAAAGTCTACAGCTGTACCTCATGGTGTTTCACTAATAAAAATTAAAAAAAAAAAAAAGCACATGGGTTAGTCATGTGCAAGGCAAATGCCCTGCCCACTATACTATCACTCCAGGTCCCTAGCATTTCATATGGTCCCCTAAGCACCACCCAGGGTAATTCCTGAGTGCAGAGTCAGGAGTGAACCCTGAGCATTGCCCCAAAACTAATTAAACAAAACAAAACCAAAACAAAGGACACAGTGGGGTGAGAAAGAAGAGCAGCCTGGGAGGCAGACCTAGCGGTAAGCCTCCATTTGCCCTGCAGCCCGGTCCGGCCTCCCCACTGCTTCCTGCAGGGCTGCGGCAGGCCCCCAGCTCCACAGCCGTCATCTGTCACCAGACTTTGGGAAGCCTTAAAAGTCAGAGTCCAAGATAAATAAAATAAAGTCTGAGTCCAGAACTCCCCACCTCCACGTATGGATTCCTAGTCTCAAAATTACTTTCAGCCTAAGTTTTCCTCATCAGAAAGATGAGCAGCACAAATCGGAAGGGAATTTCAGACGGAACCTGCTCTTCCAGCCTCATTCAGAAATTAATGTTCAGAGATGGAGATGTCTGGACCAAAGCAAAAGTGTCACTAAGGCCTAAGAGCCCTCCTGCCTCCTCTCTCTGCCCAACTTGTTGGCAAGGTGGCTCTCAGCCCTGAGGTCCAGTGGGCTGAAGTTCCAAAGCAGGGCCCACCCTAATTTCCAGTATTATTATCATGCATCTCATAAGATGCAGATGAACATGCTAACTTTGTTTGGTAGCTCGTGTTTCTATTAAATGCAGGGGAAAATCCCAAGGGTGTTCCTTTGCTAAAGTCAGATTAAGAAAATAAAATGAGAAATGTTCAGTCGCCACTATAATCAAGGCTGGGACAACAGCTGCATTATAATTTTATGCATACACATCTCTCCCATGTTCAGGCCTGGCAAGGCTCCCCCAACCCTGCCCCCTTCCCGCCCCCCACCTCAGCCCCTAGTCCAAATTATCTTTAAGCACTCTCCAAGCAAGAGAGAACCCTGGGCCACATTTCACACAGCTGAAGAGCAGGGCCTTTTCCTTAAGAAAGTCCCTCAAGCAACTTCCTGTGAGTCAGAAACAGCTGTTCCGTCCACATCTCCTAAACTGGAGACGTAACAGCACCCGCCAAAGGAACACCATCAGGTCTCTGCGGTTCCAGCTTCCGGTTTGGTCTTTCTGTGTTCCTGTGGCTCCTTCGGTGGCTGATGCATTTCCCGTCTTCTGAAGGGGAAGTGCTGCCTTACGGTCACTGTCAGCCCTGGATTCTACATGTCAGAGACTACAGTTGCCCCAACCTTCCCATGGTCTTCAAGGTAGCTGGCGCCCAGGTACAACAGCCAGCTGCCAACCTCTGACCTCTAACCTCTGATCTCCGAAGGTTGGTGGTGGGTAGGCTAGGGCACTTGGTCAAGGGTAGATATGAGGAAAAGGCTTTGAAGGCTCTGACAGCTAAAATGGCCACATTTAAAAGTGAACTAGGGTTGGGGCTGGAGAGACAGCACAGAGGATAGGGCATTTGCCTTGCAAGCGGCCGACCCAGGTTCGATTCGCAGCATCCCATGTGGTCCCCTGAGCATGGCCAGGAGTAATTCCTGAGTGCAGAGCCAGGAGTAACCCCTGTGCATGGCTGGGTGTGACCCAAAAGCCCAAAATAAAAAAATTTTTTAAAAAACCTCAAAAAAAGAAGGTATAGTTTCCAGAATTTTGGCTTGATAATCTTTAGTTTGGGTCTTTCTTTTCTTTCCTTTAAATTGAGATAACGTTATCTATAATGATATTAATGTTAGAGTTCCAGGCATACACAGATCTAGCACCACACCCACTCTAGTGTCCTTATGGTGTTAGAACAATGTCTCTCACCCCTCTCCTGCCACAAACTCAATTCTGTAGACCATTGCCTTTGGCCATCTGTTGTTACCTTCATATGTTTCTTTATATCCCACATCTTATGAGAATGTACCACCCCTTCTGACTGACTTCACTCTGCTTAATACCTTCTACATAGTTTCAACTATATAAAGGTAAGTTGCACAAATTATATTTTCTGAGTGGTATCCCACTGTGCGTGTGACACAGTTTGCTTATCCCGCCATCTGTCTTTGAGTACTTGGGACGTTTCCAAATCTTAGTTATTGTTGACATGCTGCAATGAACATAGGAATGCAAAATGTCTTTTCAAAATAGAGCTTTTGGGTAGATATTGAGTACAATAATTAGAAGAGTTTGAGTTCTTTGATTTTTAAAAACTGTTCAATTTTCCAAATAGGCTGAACCAGTTAACATTCACACCAACAGGAGATGAGGGTTCCTTTTTCCCCACATCTATACCAACTGTGGTTGTGTTTATTTTTGGTGTGTGCCAATCTCCTTGGGGTGAGGTGGTATCTCATTGTTTGTTGCTTTGATGTGCACTCTTCTGATGATAAAGGGGGAACAGCATGCTTTCATATACCAATTGATCACTGTGTGCCTTTTTTTAAAGAAATGTCTGTTCATTTCTTTTCCCACTTTTAAATGGGATTGCTTGTGCTTCCGTTGTTAAGTTTTACAAGTGCTTTACATATCTTCATCAGGTGGGTGGTGAAAAAAATGTTTTCTCCCCATCTCTGGGGTGTTCTTTTAATCTGGTCATCACTTCCTTGGCAGAATGGAAGCTTCTTAGTCTGGTATAGTCCCATTTGTTTATCTTGGCTTCCATTTACTTGGTCAATGGCACTGAATCATTGGAGATACCTCTATCTTCAATACCACAAAGTATTCCACCTATGTTTTTCTCAATATAATTTATGAATTCAGGTCTGATATTGAGGCCTTTAGCCCACTCTGAAATCACATCTGCATATGGTGAGATAGAGATCTGAGTTAATTTCTTTTACATGTGGCTGACCAGTGTTGGTAAAACCAGTTTTACCAACACCATTTGCAGAAGAGGTTTTCCTTGCTCCACTCCATACTCCTAGATCCTCTGTCAAAGATTAACAATCAGCTGTCCTTGTTGCTCCACCATCCCAGGTGAGGCCTAACTCTGGCTGATCTTGCTGGGCCAATTCCAAAACAGGAGGCAGAGCCCCTCCCTACCAGGTGGGTCCCAGTAGCCTCCACACCTGACGTGTGCCGAATTAAGAGCCCACATCACAGCTCCTGAAGGTGACAGATCTACTCAACAAATTACATGCTACCCACAATTATTCTTCCTATCATTCTGTGAGGACGGGCAAAGAAGACAGGGAGCATATTCCAGGGAGGTGTAACTACAAAAAAAGTCACCCCTCTGCACAGCAAGAAACTCATGGAGAACTAACGTAGAACCCCACCAAGCTCAAGGAGCAAAAACAATACTACCAGACATAAACAACACCAATAAATCCTCAGAGTGTGTCTTTAGTAACACTATGATAAGGATGTTCAGTGAGTGCAAAGAAATGATAGGAGTCAGCAGCAAAGCATAAGAAAATATGAAGGTCGAAATGAAAATTAAAAAAAAACTGCTTTAGTCAGAAATGAAGAACATGATAGGTGATATTTTAAAAGTCAAGAGAAGCTCTGAACAGCAGAATAACAAGCTGAGCAAAAGATTGAGGAGCTCCAAGATGAGACGGAGGAAACCACTATGAAATAGCAGAAGGTGAAAAATAGTCAGAAAAGAAATAAACAGCATACCAGAGAACTATGGAATGAATTCAAGAGGAGCAATACAAGAATCCCGGGAGTCCTTGAAGAACAGGAAAGCAAACATGACGAAGAAACTACAGTTAAAGAAATCATTACTACGAACTTCCTAGAGGTTTGTTTTTTGGGAGGGTTTTAGTTGTTTTGTTTTCTTTTGTTTTAGGTTGCATATTTTAATTTGGTCACAAAACTTGATCTAAAAAAAAAATTTAGTTTATAAGGTAGCACTGTAGCACTATCCTCCCATTATTCATTGATTTGCTTGAGCGGGCACCAATAACGTCTCCATTGTGAGACTTCTTGTTACTGTGTTTTGACATATCAAATACGCCACGGGGAGCTTGCCAGGCTCTGCCGTGCAGGCGGGATACTCTAAGTAGTTCACAATATTTGATTACAATTAATATTCAAACACCAATCCCACCACCATTACACCTTCCCATCACCATATTTTGGATGTTTCCATCCTGGACCCCAATCCCTGTCCCAAAGCAGAATCAAAATCAAAATAATGTATTTTGTATTATTTGTTATGAAAAACCGCTGAAAGTGCTACCAAAAAGTATCCTTAGAGGAAAGGTAGTGAAGATTGTTCTATTTCAACAGAGGCTACTAAGACCTATAAGATATCACTAACAAGTTGTTAAAAGTTGAGCCTAACCAGAAATCGCACGACATCGTTTGATTCTTGTGACCAGCTGTAGAAAACAAATTATTTCACAATGCCTTTTCGGCATGTCTGATTTGGGGGTGTAAACTCTAAATAATAATAGTGCATCTTTTGTCGAAACAATGAATCTAGTCAAAGTAGATAGAGTGTTAACTAAAATTCATCTGCCTCACAGGCATTGGGGGGGGAGGGTTTATTGAGGTTCTTCGTGATGAAAAATAAGTATTGGTAAAGGGAAATGTGTTTGATGTTTGCATGACCGAGACTTAAACCTGAAAGCTTTGTAACTTTTCCCACAGTGATTCAATAAATAAATTAAAAATAAATAAATAAAATACCACGATAAAAAAAAAGTTGAGCCTATATCTGTAAAAATACACACACACACACACACACACACACACACACACACACACACACACACATTTCCCTCTAAGATTGGTTGCCTACTACTGTGAACCCCATCAAATGTGGTGCAGTAGTCTAGAAGTATGGGTAGGGTGTGTCCTATTAAGTGTCCAGGAATAGGTTGATCCATGGTGAAGCTCAGCCCCAGCGTGTGGAGAGCGGCCATGAACATGGCGGTGGTTGATTTCTGGAGGTTTTCAGCTGCCAGGACTGGGTCCCTTGAGGCAGGGGGGCTCTCACCCACCCCCCTCTGGGGAACCCCAGTGAAACAGCCTGGTATAGAGTTGAAGACCACAGTCATCAAGATCCAAGAGACCCAAAGGATCACAGTGAAAATGGACCCAATTAGGAAAATTCCAAGACAATTTATACTTAAAAGTGATCGAATCCAAAGATAAAGACAGAATATTGAAGATAGTACGATTAAAATTTAAAAAAAAAAACACTTATATATGAAGAAAAGTCCACTAGATGTAGAGCAGATCTATTAAATAAGACTCAAGGAGCCAGAAGAATGTGGAAGAATATAGTACTAAAACTCAATGAAATGTCACTAAGAACACTCTATTCAGCTAGATTATCATTCAGATTTGAAGGAACTATACAGTTTCATGGACAGGCAGCAGCTTAGGGGATTCAGAGCCTTGAAACAATGCTTTCTGCTTTGCAAAAAGCATTAAAAGAGCTAATTTTATGGAAGGAGAGACTTTTCCATCATTGTGGCACTGAGTATGGCGCTCACTAATGGTGCATACTAGACTAAGAAAAGTTAAAAACATATAGCAATTCATCACCACAAATTGACTTTTATTGATTTCTTTTCTGATAATTCTATTTGCTATTTAAGTTTTATTGGACCAAGTAATAAGAAATAAACTTATCAGATGCCTGCCATGGGGATAGGCCTAGGGGAGGGAGGCAGGGAGAATATCCAGGGAAAGTGGAGGGAAGGAGACACTGGTGGTGGGATTGGTGCTGGAATGTTATTTACCTCAAACAACTGTATTATGAATAACTTTGTAAATCACAGTGTCTCAATAAAATTCCTGAAAAATTCTTTTTTAAAAAAAAGGTCAGCTGTCTATAAACCTGAAGGTCTATCTCTTCACGTTCAATTAGGAGCATCTGTCTCTATTTCACATGACACTCTCAATTACTATAGCTTTATAGTATAAATTAAAGTTGAGTAAAAAGAACGCTTCTCATCTTTTTTTTTATAGAATTTTTTTTTTGGTATTGGAAGAAGTGGAGTATTACTACCCATAATTTTTTTTAAGGTTTTGGGCCACATCTGGCTATGCTGAGGGGTTACTTCTGGCTCTGCACTCAAGAATCACTCCTAACGGTGCTCAGGGGAGCTATGGAATGTCAGGGATTGGACCCAGGTTGGCCATGTGCAAGGAAAGTGCTCTACCCACTATACTATCTCTCTGGCCCTTTCCTATAAATTTTAACAGTATCTGGTCTGTGATTTGAAAAATGCCATGGAGATATTTACAGAGACTGCACTGAGTCTGTTTAGTACTTTAGGAAAATACTTCTAATACATGGACAAGGGGTATGTTTCCATTTCCTGTCTTCTATTTCTTTACATAGTGACTTATCTTCCTGGTGTAGACTCTCACCTCTTTTGCTAAGCAGATTCCCTGGTATGATATTTTGAACAGAGCCAGGAGTAAACCCCTGAGCATCACCAGGTATGGCCCCAAAACAAAACAAAAAAGGAAAATGGGCACTGAGGAATGAGAAGCTTAGAACTTGGCGACCACATGCCCATTCACACTGTTATGAGAAAGACAAGAGTCAGAGGGATATTGTCATTTATAACTGTGGCAGTCTCAAAACGTGGCTACCACTCCATGCCCTTGAGGTCACAGTAGCACTGTAGCACTGTCCTCCCATTGTTCATAGATTTGCTCGAGCAGGCACCAGTAACGTCTCCATTGTGAGACTTCTTGTTACTGTTTTTGGCATATCAAATACGCCACGGGAGCTTGCCAGGCTTTGCCGTGAGGGCGAGATACTCTCAGTAGCTTGCCGGGCTCTCCGAGAGGGGTGGAGGAATCGAACCTGGGTCGGCCGCATGCAAGGCAAATGCCCTACCCACTATGCTATCACTCTGGCCCGAGGCCACAACAAAAGAGAAAAAATAAAATAATAGCATGGCAGGAACTGAAGGCAAATGTGGGAAATATGCAAAATTCCAGTTCCAATTTTACATGCCCAATGGATGTATTATGAAAGCCTAAGACAGTGCTCTCGGTAATAAAGTGTTCTGGACTTGAGGATTCACTCCAGGAAAAGAAGTGTCCTCTAACATGCAGACACGTTAGGAGTCTCTGCAAATCCCAGAGCAGAGCATTCCAGTAAGCAAGAAAAGCCACTGGTTAAGAATTCTTCAGCTCCTCGCCTCCAACCACAACTGCTTGGCAACTATGACAGGAAATAAGGAGTCAGTGCTCTCTCCAAATAGCTGATCTTACTCTTTTTTATTGGGGGAAAAGGCTTGCTCAGCTTTTGTTCTTATGATTCAATATTTAATGGATGCCTAATGCACACCACACCCACTTTTATCATATACAACAGGCACATTCAGAATCGAGGAAGACCAACAGCACCCCCTCCAGGAAAACAAACCAAGGACTCCCTCTGTGAGCAGAACTTTCAGTGTCCGTGGTTTTGCTTGTGACCTAACTTGAAAGATTATTGATCCTACAAGGGGCGGAGCAGGGCTTGAGTCAGGCCTCCCAGCAGAGGGCCTGAGCCGACTCCAGTCCTCACTGTGTCGCGTGGTTACTGCTTGTCAGACGGGACCAGGATGTCAAGCTACCTGCCCTCTCCCCACAGCCTCAAGCCAGTACCTCCCATTGAATCACAACAGGCTAAGGGGTGGCCCCCAGTCTTCTCCCCTGCAGAACCTGGTACCTCCCTAAGGCCCACACTAAGAGGCAGGACCCTGCTCCCAGACCCTGTCTGCAGAGCTGCTGGAGACTCCTAAGTGACCTGCATCAAGGCCATTCCCAAGCACAGCCCCTAGGGGGCACTAAAGGGCAGGTAACTGGCCGCGCAGCTTTCAGTGGCTGCAGGCTTGAAATTGGGCCAAGTGGCCGGGCTGGCAAATCCCTGCTCTGCCCCTGAGCAAACTGTCTTCTTAATTCAGGGACCTCATTCCTCAAGTCTTGGCTCCCACTTCTCTGTCTCAAAGAACTTTTCGAATTGCTCCCCCGCCCCTCTGGATAAATAATTTAGTTCATTACTTTCTTGTGTCCCTGCACTCACTAACCTTAGCAGCACTGAGCAGGATGCATAATTGTGTACTGAATGGGGTGTTTATTTGTTGAATCTGCCTCCCCTAATAAACTGCAAGCTCCAAAAACACTACTGCTTCATTCAAAAAACTGTCTAACAAGAATCCATGTCAAAGGTTAATAAGGACAGCTGCCTACAGACAGACACATGCTCCATTTCCTTTGCTGTGAGAACCAGATTGTTCCTCCTCAGAAGCCCTGCGAGGACTGCTGGGCAAGTCACTCTTAACTCATGTTTCCCAGCAAGACAAACACAGCCATGTGCCAGGGAGGGCAGGCTCACTGTGGGTCGGCCACACCAACGCCCAGCACCTCGGGACTCCTAGCCCCTGACTCCAGTCCATAAAATGAGAAGAGACCTAGCATCCCAAACGGCGGTTTCAAGAGAAGCAAGACCCTACCAATGGTCTGGGAGCACGAGGTCCAGGGAAGGATGAGAGAGGTCGGGGGGAGATCTCACTTTAGTTCCTCAGCGTCACCATTACTTGTGCTGGCCCAGGAACCTTCCACCATCAGGACACCGCTGTCCTCCACGTCTCTGCTGCCACCCACCCACACACACTCTGGCAACGTTCAGTCACTTCATCAAAACATACGAGATGCACTCACCCTAAAAGTCACGTACTTAATGGGTTTGTTTCTTTTTTTTTTTTAAATTCCCGGAGGGAAATTTGAAATAAATTGTCACAGAAACAAACTGATGAGCAGACATCTATAGAGCCTCAAAAATAATAAGAATCAGGAAGGCATTCATCCAAATACATGAAACACAATTCTGGCCCTTGACCAGGTTGCAGGCCAAAGCGTCTGTCGTCAGGTCAGGCCACAGGAAGTCAAAAGGGTCAGAAGGGGAAACAGCCTGAACTTGAGGAAACTACTGTGAAGGCTTTTCACTGGTTCCTGTGCCCAGGGCTAATAGGCAGGTCTCCAGAAAAAGGCTGCAGCGTGGGGCCTACTAGCTGAGCCGGCACCAAACCACTGCTTAAATTCCACCTACGAGAGTCTTGGCAGGACTGTGAGAGACAAGATGGAGTCTGTGGGCTGTGCTGCAAACATGCAGCCAGAACTGCACCAATGCCAAAGGGGGCACTGGGGAGGCAGTGGGTGGGGGGCCCAAGTCATTCTGCAGCTTGGCATGAATGCCTATGCCTCAGGCTGCAGAGAGTAAGAACTAACTAAATACTGAACTCTAGTTAGTTCGCCTCTGTTTCACGGAGACACAGGTTGGCAATCTTGAAGCTATATTTAGTGTATTCTAGGCCTGAGTAAATAAGTAACCTACTGCAAACAATGCAAGGAAGGTTTCTGTCCGAGGCGAGAATGAGAAACATGGAAGAGGATGAAAAGAATCTGCCCAGAACCTGAAAAGAACCATATGAACTTAGTGGTTTTTAAGACAAAAACGGAAGCAGCTATCTATAGATGGATGTGTGGGCACGTGTCTGCACTGTGTACACGCATGTGTGTGAGATTTCTTAGGAGCAAAGACACCCCGGAAACAAGGCACTCACCTAGGTCCCAGGCCTCGGTTTCTTAATACCAATCTTCCTTTAAAAACAAAACAAAAAAACAGGTGCCTGACAGAAATATCAGATTCCAGTGCTGAAAGCGGAAAGCACAGAGTGAGCCTGGAACATTCTGTTGTACAGAGAGCGAGGAAATGTTCAAGGAAAAATGGGGTAATGTCAAAGAAACTTCAACCGACCAAATATGGGGCATTCGGAATATAAAATTCAATGAACAGGATCATAAACTACTGAATAAAAGAAAGAGTAGGAGTTCACAGTAACAGAAATAAACAGATCAAGGGAAAGAGGGAGTCCCTGCTCCAATGAGTAACAATTCTTACATGGAGAAGAAATGATGGGACCTTCTAGCAACCACTCTAATCATTACTGATTCTAGCAAGAATCATCAGCAGATGCTGAAACCAATGTGAAGTCAGAGAGAGAGAGAGAGAGAGAGAGAGAGAGGTGCAGCGAGATGAACAGACTGTCTCACCTGGATAGGTTTCCTGACAGAGGAGGCCAACAGTCTCTTCACAGAGAAGGCACATGGACTCTTGGATCACAGCACCCACCTGCAGGTTACGGTTTGGGGCTGTGCCTCCTGGCAGGACAGCTGAGAATCAGCACTGCCTGAGGAGTCATATCTGCTAGAGAGGGCCCATCAGCTCTGACTGGGGAGAAAGCACACAAAATACTAGGAGAGGAACATTCTGACTGGCCCAAAGTCCTCAATGTTCCCCATGTCAAGAACCCCAAACTGGAGGAAGTGTCCAGAGTAACAGCAAAGGGACATGGCAAGCGAATGCAGAGCCTGGGCCAGGATTTCCTCTGCTCTACATGTAGTTGATCAGGCCATTGGTGAGATTGTGACTTGCTACCACTGTGTCGATGTTATTTCTCACTTGTAAGATCATTGTAAGGTTGTCAAGAGAGAAAAACCCTCAATTTAGAAGATAAGCCCTGGGGCTGGAACAATAGCATAGGAGGTAGGGCTTGCAAGAGGCCAACCCACTGTGCTATTGCTCCAGCCCCTCTTGCAAGTGGCCAACCCGAGTCCCAGCATTCCATATGGTCCCCCAAGCACCACTAGGAGTAATTCCTGAGTGCAGAGCCAGGAGTGACCCTTGTGCATTGACCCCAGCACCACTAGATGAGGGCCAAACTGAAAAAAAAAAAAAAAAAAAGAAGTCACAAGAACTGGCACTTGGTGGATCTGAAATTCAAACCTAAGTTTCTAAGACTCAGTGCTATTTTCATTTGGGGGGGGGGGGGGAGAGGGAAGAAGAGAGGTGGGAGGGCCACAGACACCAACAAGGAATGGGTGTAGTGCCAGTGACAGAGTTCCATACGCTGAGTTCCAAGTATGCAGGCGGGAGCCTCAGCACCACATGGTCCCTCTAGCACTGCCAGGAGTGACCATGAAGAACTGAACAGGGAGTGGTGACAACATCCAACTAGGTAAGACCCAAAAGGCAGCAATTCAGATCCAACCCTGGGGTCCACTCAGGAACTCTGGGCTGTGGCTGCCCCCAGTCAGTCTAGCCACACAGGTGAGCAGTCTCAAGCAAGGGACAGCTGCTAACCTGCCCTCTGGCTAGTCCAGTCATTCCAGCATCTCTCCGGGGCTTTCCAGAGCCCCCAGCCCAAGCCCAGGCAGCACTTCAGGGAACGGGTTACCCCACTAAACCTTGGGCAAGCCAGGGCACCCAATTCAGTGAATCTAAATTGGTGTTTCCAAAGTGGGTGATACCAACTCCTCCTTGGGGGAGGGGGACTAGAATAATGGGAGCAATAGTAGTTTGAGAAATTTGCTTTAAATACATGTATGGGGACAAGTAACCATCACTGCAACCAACACAGAGAACTGAATCGCCCCAAAGGAGTATCCCTCTCCCTGCCCCTGGGAACCATGGATTTGTTCTCAGATCCTGTGACTAGTCTTCTAAAATTTTCCATCAATCCTATAGTATGCAGTCTTTATATTAACCACAGTAAAAATACACTTAAAATGTACATCCTAGTGAATCCAATGGCTTTACATTTTCCCCCATTTTTCCTTTCTTCATTTTTCTCTTTATTGTGCAGTAGATCCTCAAACAAGGTCACTTTACTGAAGGTCTGCTGGGGCTGATGTTGTTCTCATCAATTTTGTAAACAAAATGATGTTGAAAGGAGTTATTTTAAGCGTTGTTTTTAGACCTGCTTTCATTACAAATTTTTTTATGACAGTGGCTTTTTTGAAGAACTGATCAACAATACGAGAGGCTGACGTAAGTATATGCCTCAGAGACCTGGGCCCTATGAAAACAGAATGAGAACGCTATTCGGGTCTCCCTAAGAGGAATCAAAAGAGCTATGCTTGGAGTATCATGCTTCACACAAATGAGAGAAAGAATCCGGAGTTCTGACCTCCGTGGACGGTCAAGAATCAGGGACGCTGTCTGGTTTGCCAAGCCGTCGAAAATCAGATGGGCTGGACACGTAATGTGATTTGGAGACGACCGCTGGACTAGAGCCATTACGTAACAATTGGATTGAACGAGACCTCGAAAGATTACGTGGCCGCCCACCTACGAGAAGGCTAAAGTTCTTCGTCAAGACCCTGAACAAATGGTTTGAGGCTCTTCGTGTTCCTAGATTGAGCAGACGCCATTGGGCTACACCAGCATGCAACAGGGATGAATGGAGATGTTACTGGCGCCTGCTTGAGCAAATCAATGAGTAACAGATGTCAAGTGATCAAGTGATCAAGTGACATAAGTATACATCAGTTAAACCCCTATAATGATGTCTACATAATGTAGATAAATCATCATGTAGTATAATCTAAAACTATACAGTCATTATGCCTATCCCTAATAAAATGGGAAAAAAATATGTACCATTTCAACCATTCTGAAGTGTCTATTTGGTGTCAGTAAGCAGATTCCAGCTCCAAAACTCTTTCCATCAACCATTCCCTATTACTCTCTCTTCCATGCCACTGGCAATAATGCTGTACAGTCTGTCTCTATGACTCTGACTATTCTCACAGAAGTGGAATCATACAAAAATTGTCTGTGTGTGTGTGTGATAGAATTTCACTTACTGTAAAAATCTGAGATTCTGTAGCACTGTTCTCCTGTTGTTCATCGATTTGCTCAAGTGGGCACCAGTAATGTCTCCTTTGTGAGACTTGTTGTTACTGTTTTTGGCATATTGAATATGCCACGGGGAGCTTGCCAGGCTTTGCCATGTGGGCGAGATATTCTTCGAAGAGGGTTGGTCACGTGCAAGGCAAACACCCTACCCGCTGTGTATCCAGCTGCGACATCTGTCACCCCACTGATCACCAGGGTTGATTCGGCTGATCTGGCTGGCTAGGCGGGTGTCCCCTTCTCCCTCACCACTTCATGTGCATCCCTCCCAAAGCTGTGTGCTTGGTGGAAGAGGACGGCCTTCTCCGAATAGAGACGGACTTATCTTCAGTCAACGGTATACCAGTAGCTGCGCTCCCCTGCTAGAATCTCCAAACAAGCTCAAAATTTGAAATTCACTTACATTAAAACTTATGCTAGAATTTTCTTCTTTTTCAAGAATACTTGGGCCAAGCCATCTTTGGTCTATTGTGAATAATCCTGCTATGAAGATGAATACACAATTTTCTCTTTTGAGCCCCTTTCAATTCTTTTGGGTACATACACAGAAGTAGCACTGCCAGAAAATATGGCAATTCTATTTTTAATCTGAAGGGAACTGCCATACTGTTTTCAACAGAAGCTATACAATTTCACATTCCAACTAACAGTAAACCAGGGTTCCAATTTCCCCACATCTTGAAAGTAGGACAGTCTTTTGTGTGGGCTTCTTTCACGTAAGTCCTTTTCTTTTTTTTTTTTTTCCAGATTTATCTATATTGTTGGCTGTATTTGCAGTTCACACTTGTTTACTGCTGAGTGGTATTCCATTATAAAAATATACCAAACTTGTGTTAGCTATTCAACAATTATATATATATATGAACTGGTTTCAGTTCTAGACTGTTATCAAGTTAAGTTTCTATGAATCTATGTTCCATGTCTCAGTATAGACATATGTCTCATTTCCCCTGAAAAAAATACCTAAAACTTGGATTGCCAGGCTCTATGTAACCATATACCTAGCATCACAAGAAACCTCCAAAGAAACTTCCAAACTCTTTTCCAAAGTGGCAGTGCCTTTTTGCATTCCCACTAACGGTGAATTCTAGCTTTCCACATTCTCACTTGGAACTGTCAATCTTTTTATTTTAGCCATTATAGCCAAATGTATAATTATATCTTAGAGGGGTTTTAATTTATAATTTTCTAAAAATTAACAGTAGTGAACAACTTTTCATAAACATGTTGGCCATTCTATAATCTCTTAAATATTTTGCCCATTTTTATGGGGCTCTGTCTTCCCCAGACACAGAGAACTCCTTCAGCACAGAACCCCAGGACACGTTCCCACTCACCCCCGCCCCCTACCCAATGTTCAACTTCTTGAAGTACCAACCCTGGAGTACAATGTTGAGTAGTGTTACGGGACTGCCCCAAGGTTCATGCCTTACCTGCTGTAGCCAGTTCAGACAAGAACTGACCTGTGGCTGAAATTTCTGGTGTCAGTGACCAAACCAGCAAGTATTACCAACAGCCAGCAGTACCAAGGTAAATGAGTGGGGCTCAGCAGTAGCTAAATGAAACCTTGTATTTTGTTGCTTTGGGGCTATACCCAGCTTACTCAGGGCTTTCTTCTGGCTCTGCACTTAGGGATGACTATTGATGAGGTGCTGGGAATCAAAGTTGGGTCAGTCACAAGCAAGGCAAACATCTGATCTGCTATACTATCATTCCAGCCCGAGATGTCTTTCACCTCTTGCCACCATATCTAAAGGAGTTTCTAAGCAGAAACTCTTAACAGAGCATCTGTAAGAAACATCCTCAAGAGGATTATGGGAGCAACAAAGGCTTCTCTACCACTTCAAACACTGAAAGACCAACCAGTTCCCTGTTCCTAAGCCCTACCCTGCAGGGCAGCACAGGGCACAGTCCAGGCATCTGTGTTTCACTCTACTCTCCCTAAAAACAAAGACAGAAGGACAGACAGAGGGACAGTGTCTGACACCACACAGAGAGCCAGTTGCGGTTGTTCAGTGGAGCAGTTTTAAAGCCCTCCAGGACTCCGGGTCTTCCGAGACCCTGATGTTCCAGAAAGCTCAAATCTGTCTTGCTCTTTGGCTCCAGACCCCCTCAGCCTAAGTGGGACAAAGAGGTCCAGGGGCAGCCTCTGAATCCAGATCCCTCGCCTGTCCGTCTTTACTTGGCCCAGGCTCAGACTGGACCACCCAGGTGCCAAACTCTAGAGTTCAACACTTTACAGTTCCATCTGCCGCAAATGGGTTTAAAGAACAAAGAGAAGTCTGTTTATCACCCATTTTCTATTACTCTGCCAGCACTAGCCTTTTTATAAGCAAACTCAATCATCTATACATTTTCAGGTTCCTTGAAAGGGGGTGGCCACCTTTCCATCCACAGATATTTTCAAGAAGAACATGGTTGACAACATCATAAAGAGCTGCAACAATGGATAAAAGGGTCCTAAGCAGGAAGGCCACTGACAGAGCCACCAGCGTGGGGACTGTGCCTGGCACACTTGGAGACACTGGGCTCCCCGGAGCCCCAAGACTTTCCTAAGGTCAGAAACCTGGTAAGAACAAGCCCCCAGACCCAGAGCACCTGTTCTTTCCAGCCTCCCACTGGTAGCAGCCCTCAAGATTTTGATACCTTGAGCAAAGGACAGGAGTCCAGGCGGGGAGCTGCCACCCTTAGGACTCAAGCCATAAGGATCCATTCTCTCCTCATCCAGGTCAGAGGCCGGGTGAGTGTGGCATACAAAGCTTAATACAGCCACAAATTAATCTCACCCTCCATATCCCATTAAAACCATAAATTAGTCTCTTAAGTGGAACTTTCAATAGGGAAACCTGATGACCAAAACCACATCAGGCCAATAATTCATTAGCCCTAACTCAATTAATATTACACCAAAAACACAATAGTAACAGTGAGCGTGAAAGCCCCAACCACAAAAGTCACAATAGTAAAACAAATCCTCCAGGTTTAGTGAGTGAAGAAGCTAGTCCAGATAACCCAACCAGTAATAGTGAGCGACATAACCTCTCTGAGAAGGACGTTAGAAGGAAGTACCGAGGATGCATAAGGAGCTAAAAGAAACAATATAATGCGCTGCCAATAAAATGCAAGAAGATTTGAGCGCAGAAATGAGGAAAATCCAAACAAAATTACAAACAGAAACATAGATCTGAAAAACCTGGTATGTGAAATGAAAAACACAGTGGAAGGTCTCAGGAACAGAGTAACAGCTGCTGAGAACAGAATCAGCAAGCTCCAAGATGAGGTGCAGAGAATCTCCAGACAATAGCAGAAAACAAAAAAGAGCCTCAAAATAAACCAAAAGATGTCAAGAGAAAATCAGGATGAAGCCAAGAGGAATAATATAAGAATCACTGGAGTCCCAGAGGGACAGGAAGAAACCCTGATAAAGAAACAACTGTCAAAAACATCATTGCTGAGACATTTCCAGAGCTGAAGTGCACATGCGACCAGATTCAGGAGGCCCAAAGGTACCAGCTAGAAGAAATCCAAATAAAATCACTTCAAGACACATCCTTATCACAATGACAAAAACCGTAGACAGAGATAAAATTATGAAAGTAGCAAAATCAAAGAAAGAAACTGCTTATAAAGGAGCATCATTAAGGATTACAGCCGAACACATACAAAAGAACCAAAGCAACCAGTGTACGCATGGCTACAGGGAGGAAGGGACTCTCCTTCACTGTTGGTAGGAAAGCCGACTGGTCCAAACTTTCTGGAAAATAATATGGATGTTTCTCAAAAAACTGGAATTGAGCTCTATTTGACCCAGCAATACCAATTCTGGGAATATATCCTGAGAGTGCAAAAAAGCACAATAAAAGTGACATCTACACTGGTATGTTCATTGCAGCACTGTTCACAAAAGCCAGAATCTAGAAACTACTCAAATGTCTGAGAACAGACACCTGGTTAAAGAAACTTTGGTACATCTACACAATGGACTACTATGCAGCTGTTAGGAAAGATGGAAGTCATGAAATTTGCTTATAAGTGGATAGAGATGGGGAGTATCGTGCCAAGTGAAATGAGTCAGAAAGAGAGGGACAGACATAGAATGACTGCACTCATCTGTGGAATATAAAGTAACAGAATGGGAAACTAACAACCAAGGGCAGCAGAGACAGGAGCCACAAGATGGCTCTACAGTTGGAAGCCTGCCTCATGAGCTGGGGGAGAAGGCAGTTGGGATAGGGAAGGGATCACTAAGTCAATGATGGTGGGAGGGATCACTCAGGATGGGAGGTGAGTGCTGAAAGTAGATGAAGGACCAAACATGATAGCCTCTAAGTATCTGTATTGCAAACCATAATGCCCAAAACTAGAGAGAGAGAGTATGGGGAATATTGTCTGCCTAGAGGCAAGGGGAAGGGTAGGATGAGGTAGAGAGGGGACATTGGTGGTAGAAAATGTACACTGGTGGAGGGATGGGTATTCAATCATTGTATGACTGAAACTCAAACACAAAAGCTTTGTCACTGTATCTCACAGTGATCCAATAAATTTTTTTCTGGAAAAAAATAAAATAAAATGCTGGGGGAATAAAAAAAAGAGTTTGACACCTGCCCTTCAGACTTTTCAGAGACAGTGAACGCTTAATCAATGAAGTGGTTGTGGAACAGAGTGGAAAAAAAAAAAACTTAACTCTAGGCTAAGTCCCTTCCATCTTATTAAATCAGCCCATCTTAATGGGAAAGTTTTCAGAGACAGCAAGCACAGAACTATAAAAGGAAAAAAATCTATTAAGGAGCATCTCTAATATATCTGCTTCCTCACTGCCCTTGCCCTAGGCAATAACTTAATTCTACTTAAGGATAACTCACTTTGAAGAGTTGTTTGGCTAAATATTAAGGCAAGGGGAGAATAGTTTTGTAAGTACAAGATACAGGGATGGAGAAAAAAGCTCTGTGATGACTTAGCCCAGTCCACCAGGACTTTAGCAGCCAGCACACAGTCCCCTTGACAGCTGAACCACATCTCTGGGACAAACCCACCATACAGGCACAACTTTCAGAAATAAGGCATCAGTAAGACTTAAAAACATAATGCAACTGGAACTAAAGGCAACCACAAATGCCCAAGTTTCTTCTCAATCCGTCAAGTCAACTTCAGAAGAAGTGGGCATTTTATTACAAGTAATAAATTTCAATAAGAAATCATTATCTTGTAAAAACAAAACAAACATACAACAACAACAAAAAAAATCCATGTTTCATTGCAGGTTCCTAATCCACATCTCAGGCTGAGGGGCAAGGGATGGGGGGAAATTGTCAGTTTAAGGGAATGAGCTATTTACCTTAATAGGTCTTTACCCCTGCAGGGTAAGCAGGGGCGCTGAACTGAGTGCTAAATACTATGTTCAAAATAATGAACCACAGTTGGCCACATACAAGCGTAAGTGTCTTAACTCCTATACTCTCTCTCCAGTCCCTGAAGATTCTTTTTTTTTTTAACTGTACAAAACTTTGGACAACCTGGCAGGGTACCAAATGTGGCCTGCCTACACGGCAGTGTCTGGCAAACTCCCCGTGGTGTACCCAATATGCCAAATACCAGTAACAATGATGAGTCTCATTCTCCTAACCCTGAAAGAGCCTTGAATATGGCACTTTTCAAAATCTCAGGGCTAGGACAATGGAGACGTTACTGGTGCCTGCTCGAGGCAATGGATGAACAACAGGATGATCAGCATCGTGAACTGTACAAAACAATGGCTTTGGGGCCACACCTAGAAATCCTCATGGTTCTTTTATGGCAGTACCTGGGGGATCATAGGCTGTATGAGAGATCAAAGTGAGGTTGACCATGTGCAAGGCAAGTGCTTAACCCCGTTATTACCTCTCTGGTGCAAATCAGGTTTTGTCTTGGGGGTTGGTGGGTGTTTGGGGAACAAATCCAGCAGCACTCAGGAGATACCTCTGGCTCTGAGTTCAGCAGGAGCAAAAAATTCAAGGGGAATGAATTTCCTTAGGTTTTTAAACTTTTGTTCTTTTTTTCCTTCCTTCCCTTCCCCATCTCCTCTTTCTTCTTTTTTTCTCTTCCTCCCTTCTTTCTATGCATCTTTCTTTTTTGCTTGCTTCCTGGCTTGCTTCCTCTCTCCCTCCCTCCCTTAGTCCTTCTCTTCCCTTTCATTGTCATGCAGTGATGGGGCCTCCTGGGGTGCTTGGACACTTGGCTGTGGCTTTGCTCACCAGGGTTCATGTATCAGGTTTAGGTGTTTGCATACATACCCCCACCCTCCCTCATTTACTATGGGCACACACACAGACATTCTGATCCTTAATGCAGACAGAAATTATTTGCAGTGACAGAGATCAGAAGCTGCAAAGCTCTGGGCTCAGGGGCAGAGCTGGTGGGAATGCCCTTGGCACCAGGGAATCAAAGTCTCAAGCCTTCAAGGCAGGTGTTCTGTGTCACTGAGTTACCACTTTCTTTTTAAAGGCATTTTTCCCTTTTAAGGATAAATGGCAAATCATTTGTTCTTTGTGGAAGTGTTCAGTGAGCAGCATTCTCCACATACCCTGGTGCTTGGTGTCCAATGTGCAAGGACAGGCCCCTTCCATGCCGGGGCACTGCACTTGTGGATGCCAGCAGTGGAGAACTGTGGGGAGAAGCACAGAGGCAGGAAGACAGGGTGGGGTAGGGGCAACTTCCTGCCAAGATCACTCTAGTCATCCCTATGGCCAAAATAATGTCTCATGTATATTTTGTTCTCATCAGTGACTCACTGCTCTCATAACCCTTGATGTTTCCTTGAGCATGAGGTGTCTTTTGTTACATGAATGAGGTGACTTCTGGAAGCACCTAAGAACGGGGACCAATCGCCAATCTAGTCATGTGATGAGAGGGTAGAACTTTAAGTCTCCCTCAGTTCTGCCTGTCCAAGGGGCTTCCATACAATCCAAGAGGACAAGGCTCAGGCAGATTCCAGGTTGGGGAACTAGAATCCTTCTGTATGCTGCATCTCTGGTCCCCAAGCTCCTTTCAGGACCTCACCCTATTTTGTTGTTGATTCACATCCTTTAACATTATTTGTAACATAGCAGTGCTCTAGTTGATAAATGGGCTCCTTGAGTTCTGGGAGTTGTTCTAGTAAATTAATCGAACTAGCGGGTGTCCTGTGACCATTCACTTTACAGCCAGTTGGTCAAAATCCCCAGTGACAGCCTGGGCTTATGGATAGTGTCTGAAGCAGAAGGTTATCTTGGTAGAAATACCCCTTTTTCTGTGAAATTTGATGCTATCTTAAGGTAGGTGGCATCAGAAAGGAGCCAAATTCTTGGTCTGTCTACTAGCATCCAAGAGCCCAAGAGCTATTGTGGGTATAGGGAAGCCAGAATGCACTCAAGGAGGAACCAGTTCTAAGAATCCATCAATTTTTTTTTAATTTTTTTATTTTGCTCTTTGGGTCACACCCAGCGATGTTCAGGGGTTACTCCTGGCAGTGCTTGAGGGACCATATGGGATGTCAGGGATTGAACCTGGGTCAGCCACATGCAAGGCAAAACACCCTACCTGCTGTACTATTGCTTCGGCCCGGATTCCATAAATTTTTATTCTGG
Organism: Sorex fumeus; assembly: GCF_029834395.1. Taxonomy (NCBI): domain Eukaryota; kingdom Metazoa; phylum Chordata; class Mammalia; order Eulipotyphla; family Soricidae; genus Sorex; species Sorex fumeus. Next base: position 45,445,208 of record NW_026606059.1, on the reverse strand, counting down.
TTCTTTGGGGGGAGGGGGGAGGAGTGGCCCATACTCAGCTGTGCTCAGGACATTCACCTGGCTCTGTGTTCAGGGAGAGTGTACTCCTGTTGGGGTCTAGGGGACCATGTTCAGTGCTCAGGATTGAGTCGGGGTTGGCTGCATGCAAAGCAAGTGGGTTACTCACTGTACTATCTCTCCAGTTCCTTTGGTTTTGCTTTTTAGGAATTTGAGCAGGACTGGAGAGAGAGTAGCGAGGTTAAGGCTCTTGTCTTGCATTCAGCTGTGGCCGGAACCTGGTTCAAATCCATGACACCACAGGTCCCCTGAGCACCATCAGATGTGGTCCCCTACATATAGCAAAATGGTCTCTGAATGCAGAGCCAAGAGCAGCCCATAAGCACCACCAGGTGTGGGCCCTGGCAGGGAAAAAAAAATCTGAACAAATCAGAGCATCAGTCTGCTAGTGGTGCTGTGAGAAAGTACCACAGACATGAAACCTCAAACAGCAAATTTTCTCACAATTTATTGAGGCTGAGTGTCCAAGATAAAAGTGTAGAGAGATTCTTCTGTGGCCTCTCCTGACAACCAAATACCATCTTCCCTGTTTATATCTCTGTCCCCTCCCCGTATCCTCTGCATACAAGGACACCAGTTAGAATGGATTAGGATTCATGCTAATAATCTCATTTCAGTCACATCTTTCAAATACAAGTTCAGATGCAAAGGTATTTGGGAAGGAGACACATAGGAGTTTAGGAGGGAGACACAATTCGGGCCATAATACCAGACAAGTAATAAGATAATAGAGTTGGTGATGGGCGTACAGGTTTTTGTTATCCATCTCTGCACTGCTCTGCATGCATGAAATATTTCCTAATAAAAACTTGAGTGTGATTGATCACCACACTGTGATCAGAGTAAAGATAAACAACCCTCGTGGGGAAGGTGCACTAATCCAGGAGGAACAAAAACAATCAAGAGCAACCCCTCTGCATCTCGATTCAGGCTTTCAGCCCTGGCTTTACAGTAAAGAAACTAAGGATTGAGCAGAAAACTCCAAGGGCTGAATGCAGGCTTTGTCTCTCATTGGCTCTGGTTTGATCTCTGCCAGACCCCCGAGCACCACCAGTAGTGATCCCTGAGCACAGACCTGGCAGAAGCACCTCAGTACCACAAGGTATGGCCCCAAAATCCAAAATAAAAAATAATTAATAAATATAGGAACCCAAGGTTAATTCAATCAGAAACTTGGGCTGACACTCCGATATTGGAGAGCTAATGAATCCTCCCTGCTATTCTCTTGTCCTTGGGCTAAAGCGATAGCACAGAGGGTAGGGCATTTGCCTTGTACCCAGCCAACATGGCCAACCTGAGTTTGATTCCTCCACCCCTGTCGGAGAGCCCAGCAAGCTACCTAGAGTATCTCGCCCGCACGGCAAAGCCTGGCAAGCTACCCGTGATGTGTTCCATATGCCAAACACAGTAACAACAAAGTCTCACAACGGAGACGTTTCTGCGCCTGCTCGAGCAAGTCGATGAACAACAGGAGGACTGTGACCCTGATTCTCTTGTCCTTAGACTGAGAAACAGCTCGAAATCTGCTATGTCCAAGCTTTAACTGCTTGGGAATCACCCAAAGGGCTGGAGAGACCCAGTGCTGGATGCCACTTCAGAATTTCTGAGTCAGTGTGTGGGGGAAGGGCTGAGACTTGACTGTTGGAATCAATTCTCAAATCAAATGGGTTGGTTGCACATTTGCCACCTGCAAACAGTCACATATTGTTCTGTGAGCACATGAGAGTTTATAAAGATACGACAGATGTGGAAAAGGTGAGAAAAGATCTAAGAAAAGGTCACAAACTCTCCCCTGTCTGCAATCCCATCACTCCCTATTGCTCTGTGGGCAGATTTCTCTGTATGAAGAGTGACAGTTTGCTAGGAAGCTCCATTCAGTGGCGGAACTTGCTGGGAATGGTTAGTAGTCGTTTTTCTGTTGCTTTATTGGTAGGGGCGTGGACCCACCAAGTGATTCTAAGGAGACTTGGAGCCCCTCCCGTGGATTCTCAGCCAGGCAGACTGAGCTCAAAGAGCTCAGTGGTCCTAGGACTCTGAATTGAGAAGGCTTATCTGGAGACTCCTAGGTAGTGCTTGGGGGTCCCCAGGGCCATCTGCAGTGATGCTTGGGGGCCTCTGGCAATGAATGCTTGCCAGGGAAGGTGGTGGCGGCGGGTAGGTGGAGGGATCACGTAATGCTGGGCATTCAAACCAGGTTGGTCATATCCAAACCATGCACCTTAAGTCCTGTACTATCTCTCTGTTCCCTTCAGTGACCCCTTTTCTTATTGAAGTCAGTATCTTCCCCCTACTTGCCCAGCCATCTATTTAACAAATATCTACTTAGCACCTACTATTTTGGGTACAGGACTAAGGGCTGGGACCACAACACTGAATAGAACACAGGACCCGGTTGGGAGGAAAGGACATGAGAAGGCAAACAGTAATTTCTCTTTCACAGTCTCCTCCAACTCCATCCGTGGATTTCAGGCCACCTGTTGCTACCCAGTTAATTATCAAAACCTATGGGGGATTAACACCTTTACAGGTCAGTGAATGAAGAATTCTTCAATATTCTCCACACAGCACAATCACAACTGTGCAAAGGACATTGGAAAAAAAGGAAAGCATGCATGAAAAATGGTCAGAAAAATGAATTGACTGGAGAAGATACTTATTAAAGATAAGTATCCCTTTCTGAAATTTTTCGCCCTTGATATTTTCTGTGATACGTAAGTTGGTGCTCTCAAAAACAGAAAATTTAGCTTAAACAAACACCCTTTTCTCCCTGTGCGCATTCAAGTGTGTGTATGGGGAATGCACTTATGTCTGTAGCCAGAGATATTTCTACTTAAGAGAAATGACTTTGATTAAGTTGAGATAGTCCAGGGGTTAGATGTATGGCTTCCCTGTGGTCAACCCCTGTTTAATTTCCAGCATGGCATAGTACCCCAGGGAATCCCTAGATGCCACCAGATGGCCTGGTAATTCCTAGCACTGCAGGAGCAAAGCAGCGCTGTATCCTCTTGACTGTCACATTCAACCACAAACTTGGTTGCCCCAGAATGGCAGAGAGGGGCCCTGGCCGGGGAGGGGGGGGGGGGGAAGGGAGGAGGGAGGGCACCAGGGGGAGGGAGAGGGGAGAGAGGGGGAAGGGGAGGAGGAAGAAGAAAGGAGGGAGGAGGAGGAGGAGGAGAAGAAGGAGGAGGAGGAGGAGGAGAAGAAGAAGAAGGAGAAGGAGAAGGAGGAGGAGGAGGAGGAGGAGGAGGAGGAGGAGGAGAAGAAGAAGAAGAAGAAGAAGAAGAAGAAGAAGAAGAAGACGACGACAACAAAGAAGAAGACAAAGAAGAAGACGATGGTGATGATTGAACTGTCCCTTATCACACAGAGCCATTTCTTTTCTCAGTGAATCCATTGCAGACACAAAATCACACATTCACATAACAGAATTTTTCCAAACAAGAAAGCTGAGGCTATGCACCACCATTCTTCACCTTTTCACAACAATGTCATTTAACAGCTTTTTCCAAAAAAATTAAGTTCTCGAGACTGTGGAAGACCAGTTGCCCTTGCTAGTAGGCAATTACAGGAAGTTCGTGGATTTCACTTTGCCCCCTTGCTCACAAGTGGTGACTTAGGCATACTTTCTAGTGTGACAGGGGCACACTAGAAAGTAGCCTCTTGTGCTCATGGCCATGGGAATTCACAGGCACAAGGGGAGCAGAACTGACCCCTTCAGCTTCAGACCCACCACCACTACCTGCCTTACAACCCAGGAAGCTTCAATCTGCTTCAATCTGCTTACCCAAGCACCTTATAAAGTGGTTCTTTGGTCCATGCAGTTCCAGGTCATACAGTGTAAGCTGTGGTTTCAAAAGTTCCACTGAAATGTGTTTGGTTCTTTCTCCCCGGGGATCTATGTTTTGAAAGACTTCACATACCAGAGAGTAACAACCACAATGCCATGTGGTAAGCACCTTCCAGGTGAACCCTCATCCTGCTGTCCCACAACAATTCTCTGGCGTAGATGTCACTGGGACTAGACTCTGTGTAACAGGGAAACACAGGCACAGAGAGGTGCTGTGTGTTCACCAGTTCTAAACCTGATAACTAACATTAGGCAGGATTTGGCTGTAGAAGGTGCTCAGCAGTAAAGCATTTCCCTTTTGTGTGTGAAGCCCAGGGTTCAATTCCTCCCCACCTATATACAACCCAATAAACATTCCGATCAGGATTCCAAATCAAGTTTTAACCCACCCTGAGCTTTTCTACTGTGTCGCACTCTTGACTCAGAAACCAAAATCTTATAATAATAACACCAGATGGCATTATTCATTTTTGCTTTCAATTGTTAAAGGATCATTTAGATACACTGGCTACTCAGAAAGAGTTGCAGTTGCTATACTTCTGACAATATGGTTAATCTGTGAGTCCTATTGTGGACCTACTGCAATATTTATTATTATTTTGGGGGTGATACATGACAGTGCTCAGGGCTTACTCCTGCCTCTGTGCTCAGTGATCACTCCAGGTGGTGCTCATGTGGTGGTGGATATCAGACCAGAGTTGTCTTAGCCACTGAGCTATCTCTCAGGTCCTCTGTTGCAATATTTAAAATACTGCATAACTCCTGCTCATTAATTATATCTTCTCATTTTTTTCTTTTTCTTTCTAAAATTCTTTCCTCTTTTTCAATTCTCATGAAAGTCACCTAACCTGTAGACATCTGTTTTCAGGTGAACAAGTCAGAGGGTTTGGTGCTTTCACAAGGCTGTGCAGTCACCAGTTTGAGCTAATTTCCAAATGATCTTCATCACTCCAAAAGGAAACCATGTATCCATTTAGCAGGCCCCCCTCCTCACCATTTTCTCTTTCCCAGCCACTGGAACCTGCTGCTCAGTAGCTTTACTTTTCCTAGGACCCCACTGGGAAACCTTTCCCAATCTACTGGGTCACTTTCCTGAATGCGAATTCCCAGCCTGAAGGGGCTGGCTGTGACACATGCAAACCCCTTTCACCAGTTCTCTGCAGGTACTTGTAGAATCTGACAGCATCCCTGTCAGGCTTGAAATTTCAGGCTCCTATGTGATCCAATGCTGGCCTATACCAGCCAATGCTCATCTATGCCAAATCTGTGCAAGGCAACACCATCTGTGTTAACCTGTGATCAGCCTTGCCAACCCGTGCCAGGCAGTACCATTCCATGCCAACCTGTGCAGCCCCATGCCAATGCCACCCTTACCAGGAAGTGCCAGGCAGTACAACCTATTCAAGTCAATGTCATAGACATCTGGTGCCAGTAACACCAATGTGTTGGTGTTACAAATATGTACCAAGAACTGTCACATGCCAGTCAGTGCCAACTGTTGCCAGGCATTGTCAATCTATAAATGTTGACTCTGACAGATGATGCCAGTCTTGCCAACATGCGTCAGTCTATACTTCACAGTGCCAACCCATGCTGGTCAGTGCTAAACAGTGACATTGGATGCCAATCTGTTATCACCTTGATGGTGACTTGCACCAGCTGCAAGGGGGGACTCCGGAAAGAGAGGTGGATGATGGGCTCTGTCTGCAGACTCATAGGGGTGTGCTCACACTGAGAACAGGGTGGGGGGCTCCTAGAACTTTGGCACAAAGCCAAGGCCAGGCTCCATCTGCTCTTTCCCTCCCCGGCAACCTCCACCCCGAAGGAGCCCAGGCCAGGACTGGGCTGCCCGTAGCCTGGGTTCGGCCAGCTGACAGGCGCCCCTTTACCTCTACCCCCATTCTTCCATCCTCATCTTGCCTGAGTGTCACGAGTTGCGGGGCACTGTGAGACCCAGGGGGAGAGCTGCTGCTCTTGGTGGAATGTGGCGGGTAGCAGGCGCTGTGGCGGGGTGTGTCTGCTGTGTCTGTGTGTCTGTGGGGGGACTGTAGTCAGGCAGCAGTGGCCCGTGTGGCTTACAATGGGTCCCCCTTGTCTCACACATCCTTTGGCGAGGCTCACACAGCAGACAGGATCCCCCATGCAGGTGTGGCCTCTGCAGGTCTCTCTGGGCACAGGGACCCTCGGAGACGCACAGGCAGAGCCGGGCTGAGGCAGAGCTAGGTTGCAGGCGGCTGCCGTTCAGAACCTCGACTCTCTCCCCTTCTCTGCCTTTTTCAACACGCCAGATCCCCACCAGATCATGTTTAGATCTGCCCGTTCTGCACAGGAGCTTCATGCACCCGGCCTCCCCTTCTGCTCCACCCCAGTTGGTGGAGCCCTGACGAACAGTCGGCTGCTCTTTTTTATCATCACGCTTCCTTTTGCATCGCTCCCAGCAGTGCTCCGGGGCTTTACCTGGTTCATGCCTGGGCATCATTCCGGCTGAGATCATGGGCCGTGCAGTACTAGGGCTCGAGCCCAAGCCTCTGGTGCAGAGCATGCACTCTGCCCCTGGCATGATGTCCCCAGCGTCATACCTCACAATTCACTGACTCATTCACAAAAGTTCATTGGCCTCTTCCTGTTTGTTTCTGCTCTGGGCTTGTCTGGAAACTTGTGGAGGTCCAGAGTAGTGTTTATTCATTGACAGTCGGTGCCAGGTTGTGCCCATCTGTGCCAACCTTGCCTGTTTGTACCCGTCTTGCCGACTCTGCCAGTTAATGCCAGTCTTGCCAGTCTGTGTCATCCTTTGCTCATTCATGCTAATCAATGCCAACCTGTGCTAGGCAGCACCATCTTAAGTCAGCCATGCCTCCATGTGCCAGTTTCTACCTGTGCCAGTCAATGCCAGTTCATGCTTGTCTATGCCAGAAAGTTTTCACCAGTCTGTGTCAACCTGTGCCAGTCAATGCTCCCCTATGCCAATCAGTGCCAGTTGACCCCAGGCTTGCCAGTTGATGCCAATCAGTGCCTAATGTTGCCAACATGTGCCAGGCGGTATTGCCTGTGCCAACTGATGCCAATGAGTGTCTTTCAGTGCCAATCTGTGCCACCCCTTGCCAATCTCTAACAGTGGTCCCAGCCCATGCCAATCGGTGCCAAACCATACTAGCCAGAGACTACATATGCCACCTGGCGCCAATCTGTACCAGTTGGCGGTGCCAAACACAGGAAACATTTCTTTCTCCCATTTCTTTCTCCTAATCCCAAAGCCTGTGGACAAACTCCCTTCCATAGGAAAGGGAAAGTTCTGGAGAGAAGACCCTGTGTGCTCTGCATGACCAGGGCATCGGGGGCTCAGAGGATGCTGGAAGGTAAGTGTGGGGGGTGAACAGGTCAAAGCCTGTCTTTCTGGGAGGTTCAGCACGTTGGTTCTGGACCAAGCACTAACGCAGGGAAACTAGGCGAGCACGCAGGACTTTGGATTTCATTCCTACTGAAGCTGATTTTAAGGCCTCGCCTCTGCCATCCTACGCAGATCTGTATGAGACTGAGCTCTCTTGAACTTTCGCACACAAACTCCAGCTCTATTGGGCGGTGGGTGGTGGTTGACCGGCCTAGCTGTTGGTGCTCAGCAGTAACTCGCGCAAATTAAAAGCTGCTGGGAAAATGTTAGCAGTTGCAGCCCGAGGGTGGAAGTTGTTCATCACACAGTAAGGCCGTCCAAGCTCAAGCTTCAGGGGCTCTAGGAGGGTCCGGCCAGAGCGGCAAAGCAGAGAAGGCTGCCTGAAAGGGTGCTTAGTCCCCACAGAGCTGGGCAAATCCTAACATTCGGTACAGGATGACACACAGTTACTCCTGGTATCAACGCTAACCGCCCGCGTTTACGGCCTCCCTCTCGGATACAAAAAAAAAAAAAAAAACTACCCCCGCAGCTTCATTGAGCCTTAGTCCTTCTAAACTTCCTGGCCCGTGAAGCAGGGAGGTGCCGCTGCCCATTTCATAGGAAAAACGCAGGCCAGGCCAGAAGGCCCAGACAAGCGCTGATAGTGCCGGGATTTGAACCTCCCGCCGACCCGGCTGCCAGGATTCCGCCGCCAGCGCGTGCCGCGGCCCTTCCCCCGTCACCGTGGAAACGGCCGGCGCAGGCGCGCGCGCCGTTTCCCCCGCGCTCGCTCTTCCGCCAGCACAGTTACTTTTTTTTTTTTTTCTCCCCAGGCGGCGGGATATGACGGTGACGGTGACGGCGTGCGCTCTCCGCGCGCTCCCCGGCCCGCGGATCCTTCCGCCGCCCCTCGCGCGCTCCGACTCGGCGCCGCCGCCGCCGCCGAGGGCCTCCCCGCGCGCCGCGCCGCGCCCCACCCCCCACCGCATCCCCCAACCCCCAGCCCGCTCACCTGCAGCCCGCGTCTCCATAGCAACGCCGCCGCCGCGGAGGGGGGAAAAAAAAAGCTTCGGGGCTCTTCCGGGCCCCTCCCACGCTGCCCGAGAAGGCGGGCCGCTCCGCGGAGGCTCGGCTCCGGAATTTTTTATTTTTTCAGGCCGAGAGCCGGCCGGCTTATGGCGAATCTGCGGCGTCCAACATGGCGGGTGGCGGCTTCGCCCTCCTCTTCCCGGGGCGCTGACGCGGGCGCCGCCGAACGTCCGCTCCCGAGGACCCTCCCCCCGGCGCCGCCGCCGAGCGCGCACGCTCCGGTCCGGCCGGCCCGGCGCCCGCTCCGGGGAGTCCGCCGCTCCGCGTTTTCAGGCCGCTGCTGGGCTCGTCGGGAAGCCTGGAGCACGGATCGCCGGACTGGGGAGCCTTCCAGTTTCGGCATCTCAGCGGGCTGGCCCAGCCTTGAACGCCCCGGATGGATAGGGTGCTACGGGGCTGGACCCGGGAAAGTTCGGGCTTCGCAGCCCTAGTTCTGCCTTAGTAGGCGTGGGAGTAGTAACAGTATTTATTATTATTATTATTATTAATTATTATTATATGGTTTGGAGCTACACCCGGGGGTGCTCAGGATTTACTCCGGGCTCTGCACTTCTGGCAATGCTCCAGGGCACCCTGGGTGTGTGTGGGGGGGGTCAGGATCACACGCTGGACTTCCCTGTTTTGCAAAGCAAGCGCCCTGTCTCTCTGACCACCCCCTCCAGCCCCAGTTCTTAACTTTTCAAGGCCGAGTTTCCAAACTATTCAATCAGAAGAGTTACGGTTTTGTGTCCTGGGTTTGGATTTTTTTTTTAATTTGCCGCGCCTGGAGAGAAAAAAAAAAAAAGGTCAGACTGAAATCTTGCAAGGTTTGTATTCCGTGGCTGAGCCATGTCCCCCACAGGCCAGTTTTTGCACTGTGCGGTGTTTCCCAGAGTGTGATGTTTTCCGCGGAGCTCCGTGATTTGATCCAACTGGTGCCAGTCGAATTAACCTAGAACCACCTCAAGAAAGATACTGCCTGCAGGGTCTCCAAATTTTCTGGCGGAATCTACTCGGTGTGAGTAGGTCTCTACTACTTTTCCCTGCAGCCAACTCCGAGCTACGTTCAGGCATCTTATCTGACTGACCTTGGTTTATCGTCTTAGAGCACTTAGAGCTGCAACTTCCTTGAGATCTCGGCACAAATGACATTTCCATCACTCTTTAAGTAACTTCCAAAGTCACTTTTTATTTATTTTCTATCAGTCACTATGGAACATCAATTTATCTCCCCCCTGATCTGTCACTCCTGTAGGTGATCTGTCACTCCTTTAGTCCCAGGAAATAAAACAAAGCACAGCTATTTATTGAATAAATTCTTGAGTTCGCCTTCTTTGTATTTTTAAGGTTATGCACTGCTTACAATAATGTTCTTTATTTGTGGTAGGAACAGAATTTTTTATAACACAATTTTTTATTTTTATAAATTAGTCAACTTTTAACGCACCTGTAACATGATAAAAACAATTTTTTTTACTTTGGTTTTGGGGCCACACCCAGCAGTGCTCAGGAATTACTCCTATTGATTCCTAGCTCTGCACCCAGGAATCACTCCTGGAAGACTTGGGGGACCATATGGGATGCCTGGGATTGAACCCAGGTTGGCTGTATGCAAGGCAAATGCCCTTCCTGCATTACTGCGCCAGCCCCAGTAACATGATAAAATTTTTATTTTTTTATTAAAGAACTGTGGTCTACAGTTATCGATAGTTGAGCCTTAGATATAACGCACTGTAGCACTGTCCTCCCTTTGTTCCTGGATTTGCTCAAGGGGGCACCAGTAACGTCTCCACTGTGAGACTTCTTGTTACTGTTTTTGGCATATCAAATATGCTACGGGAAGCTTGCCAGGTTCTGCTATGCGGGCAGGATACTCTCGGTAGCTTGCCGGGCTCTCCAAGAGGAAGAGCCAATTCCAATTCCAAGGAATCGAACCCGAATGGGCTGTGTGCAAGGCAAATGCCCTATCCGCTGTGCTGTCACTCCAGTCAATCTATCCACCAGTAGTTTAACTACTACTAAACTGCTGGGTTTAACTTCCCTCCACTACTATTTCCAAGTTCCCTCTCACCCCCTCGCCTGCCACCTTGACAAGCAAGGGTCAGGGGTCTCAGGTGCATGGGTATTGTGGGGGAGTGGTCTGGCTATATATCCAAACCATAGAATCAACAACACTGAAAACATGAGATCCACTACAACAATCAAACTTTAAAAATTTGTTTTTACAAAATTGTTCACACTAAAGAAAATGGTACAGTTGCTACAAAAACAAAGCCAAACAACATGAAAGTAACTGTCAAGAGAGAAGTTTGAAAAGCTTATTTTTGTGTTTTCCCGGAAATGCTAATCTCTGCCTATTCAAAGTCCTTTCCTGGAACAGCTTCTCTTTTACTGTTCACCTTGCAGAACTCCTTAGGTCAGCCCTGACGTGCCTCTCATGTGTCCAGCTCTGGCTGGGACTCCACACTCCCCACATCTCTGCCTTCACCTGCACTTTCTTCTCAGGAACAACTGATTCAGAGAGGAGAGCCACCTGGACAGAGAAGTGACCACAGCCTTTACTTTGCCTTGTTTCACAGTGTCATAGGAATTACTGAATGAACATACTCATTATCATTGTCACTTCATTTTCCGTAGGAAAATCCCCAAGGACACTGAGCTTTAGAACTACCTATCTGATTTCTTGGAAGTCTTGTTACCTTGTTCTTAATCCTATTCTTGGAAGAGAGAAAGTCATTAAGACACTCCAAATGTATGTTCTTTTTCCTCCTCACCCACAGTCACTTTACCTTATCCTCCTAACAACGAGGAGGTTCCACTGACAAATGGTACAACATTTTTCTAGCAGAAGAAAGGAGAGGTGATGTTGCTGGCTAGATCACACATTTTAAAGCCAGGGATAGAATTGATCTCTCCATTCCCAGTGTTCTTCACTTTACCATGTTACCACCTGGGATGTGCCCAAACTACCATGACACCCCCCAAAGAGCTGATTCCAGTGAATAATTGCTACACACCCACCACAGTTCTACATCTCAAAATAAATGGCTAGATGGGACTGAACTGCTCAAAAATCTACATTGATGAGCTTTTCCTTTTACAACTATAAATATTTACAATAATCACTATTTTTCTGTGAATCAATTTCTGTTAGGAAATTAGAGTTGTTCTGGGTTGCTGACAATATTGGTATTGTGCTGGGTTGCCTTTCTTGCAGCAGAATGTAAATGTTATTTATTGATTAGCAAATGGATCGCTCCTGGATGCTGTGACCAAGATGAATTTTGGAAATGAAGCAGTTTCAAATTTGTCTCAAACCCAATTATCTCCAAATGATAATTTTTAAAAAACCAAACCTGTAGATAGTATATTATGATCCTGGATGAAATATTTGGACAGCTATACCTTTCTCTATCTTTGTATCACATTTTCTTCCTTCTCCATAAATGAGAGTAACTAAACATCTAGTATTCCTTGCTGGCCTGACCATAGGCAGATGAGCCCACTTTCTGTGGGACCACATTTGCGAATGGAAAACTGTAAATCCATCTCAGCATAATCCCTCACTTTGCTGAGTGATTGGCACACTTTTAGTCAACAAATTTCTTTATCCTTTCCATTTTCTGGCAATTTCTCACAGTGCCTTCAGTTAGTGAAGAAGCATTGGTGGACCTAAACATTAATGCTCAAAATTTTATAATTAATGATATCCTGCTTTAGTGATGGTTCCTAGAAGAGTTTCTCACCTGGAACATTGACCACAGTCACCTCTGGAAGCTTCAGATAAGGAATTTGAATCAATAAATCTATTATCTTGAAATGGCATTTAGTTACAGAGTAAGTTTTTTTTTTTTTATTTATTTATTGAATCACTGTGGGAAAGGTTACAAAGCTTTCAGGTTTATGTCTCAGTCATGCAAATATCAAACACATTTCCCTTTACCAATACTTATTTTTTCCCATGAAGAACCCCAATAAAACCCCACCCCCCACCCCTCCCCGTCCCTGTGAGGCAGATGAATTCTAGTTAACACTCTATCCGCTTTGATTAGATTGTTTCAATAAAAGATTCACCACTATTATTTAGAGTTTACCCCCCCCCAAATCAGACATGCTGAAAAAGCATTGTGAAGTGATTTGCTTTCTACAGCTGGGTTCAAGAATTAAATGTTGGTTTTGGATTTCTGCTATTTTACCTATTGACCCTGGAAGTATTTCTACTGAAAGTCAGATAGTTAAGAAATTGGTTTCTGTGTTCTGGAGTCGTGGCCGTGCTGGAGAGCCGCTCGTGGGGGGCAACTGGTGGCCTCGGTAGGGCGTGAAGGGCGGAGCGAAACGCCCCCCTTCCCATGAGGTTTTAGTCGCCCCCACACTCCCGGCTCATACCTGCTGTCCACAAGGCTCCCATGTGGCCGCCATCTTTCTTTCCAGAGAGGAGAGGGCGAATGGGGCAACACCCTTTCCCCTCCGGCAGACTTGATGGGCTGGATCAACGCATAGTCCGTTCACTTTTCTGCTCCAAGCTGCTGGGTTCTGCATTAAGTCCTTGTGCTTCTGGGGCCATGGCCGTGCTGGAGAACCGCTCGCGGGGGGTGACTGGTGACCTCGGTAGGGCGTGAAGGACGGACCGGAACGCCCCCCGACCCATGAGGTTTTAGTCGCCCCCACTCCCCCGGCTCATACCTGCTGTCCACAAGGCTCCCATGTGGCCGCCATCTTTCTTTCCAGAGAGGAGAGGGCGAATGGGGCAACACCCTTTCCCCTCCGGCAGACTTGATGGCCTGGATCAATGCATAGTCCGTTCACTTTTCTGCTCCAAGCTGCTGGGTTCTGCATTAAGTCCTTGTGCTTCTGGGGCCGTGGCTGTGCTGGAGAGCCGCTCGTGGGGGGCAACTGGTGACCTCGGTAGGGCGTGAAGGACGGACCGGAACGCCCCCCTTCCCATGAAGTTTTAGTCGCCCCCACACCCCTGGCTCATACCTGCTGTCCACAAGGCTCCCATGTGGCCGCCATCTTTCTTTCCAGAGGGAGGAGGGCGGAAGGGAGCAACACCCTTTCCCCTCTGGGCAGAAATGATTGCCTGGATTAACGCATAGTCCTTTCACTTTTCTGCTCCAAGCTGCTGGGTTCTGCATTAAGCCCTTGTGCTTCTGGGGCTGTGGCCGTGCTGGAGAGCCGCTCGTGGGGGGCAACTGGTGACCTCGGTAGGGCGTGAAGGACGGACCGGAACGCCCCCCTTCCCATGAGGTTTTAGTTGCCCCCACACCCCCGGCTCATACCTGCTGTCCACAAGGCTCCCATGTGGCCGCCATCTTTCTTTCCAGAGAGGAGAGGGCGAATGGGGCAACACCCTTTCCCCTCCGGCAGACTTGATGGCCTGGGTCAATGCATAGTCCGTTCACTTTTCTGCTCCAAGCTGCTGGGTTCTGCATTAAGTCCTTGTGCTTCTGGGGCCGTGGCTGTGCTGGAGAGCCGCTCGTGGGGGGTGACTGGTGACCTCGGTAGGGCGTGAAGGACGGACCGGAACGCCCCCCTTCCCATGAGGTTTTAGTCGCCCCCACACCCCCGGCTCATACCTGCTGTCCACAAGGCTCCCATGTGGCCGCCATCTTTCTTTCCAGATGGAGTAGGTACAGAGTAAGTTTTATAATTGAATGTTGCATCAATATTTTTATACTTCAAATAGCTATGTGTCATATGCATGTACATGCAAACATTTATATGCTTGATTTTGTAAGCTGCTTTTTAAAAAGCAGTATTTGGTAATAAATAGATATAGAAAGGGCTGGAGGGATAGTACAGAGGTTAAGGTGCTTGTCTTGCAATGCTGCCTATACCAGTTTGATACCTCAGAACCCACAAATGGTCCCAAGAGCACCACTAGGAGTCATTCCTAAGCCAGGAATAGCCCTGAGCATCTCTAGGTGTGATCAAATTCCATACCCCCACCCCCTCATCCCACAATAGAATATGAATAGGTGACCTCAAAATAATGGGTCTTGGGTCAGAGAGTATAGCTGGTAAGATGCTTGCTTCATGAGCTACTGACCATGGTCTGGTCTCCAGCACCAACTATAATCCCAAGCACCGCCTAGTATCACTCCTGGGCACAGAACCAGCTATAACCACTGGACACCCTCTAATGTGGTCAAAAACACAACTAACAGCAATAAGAGCTGGAGTGATAGCACAGAGGTAGGGCTCTTGCCTTGCATGTAGCTGACCTAGCTCCCCAAGTCCCACCAGGAGTGATTCCTAAGCACAGAGCCAGGAGTAAGCACCACCATGTATGGCAAAAAGAGTTTTAAAATGAGAGAGAGAGAGAGAGAAGAGAGAGAGAGAGAGAGAGAGAGAGAGAGAGAGAGAGAGAGAGAGAGAGGTGCCTACCATAGAGGCAGGCTGGCGAGGGGAAAGGGTGGGGATGATGGGAGGGAACCTGGGGACATTGGTGCTAGGAAATGTACACTGGTGGGGAGATAGGTGTTGGAATACCTTATAACTGAAACCTAATCATGAACAGCTTTATAAGGGTCTATCTCACAGTGATTCAATAAAAAAAAACATTAACACAGAAGGTTAATTTGCAGCGACAGCTTAGCAAATCCTCAGACAAGGACTTAAGGTCCCATGATGAGATACAACAATTTCCACAAATTTTCCTTTACAGAAATAATTTTTGATAATTATGTTAGCCATTTAATGGTAACAAGAAACATAAGATAAATTATTGTGGGCCCGCTATGGGAGCAGGCTTGAGGAATGTTGGGAAAATGGAGACAGTGATGGAGGGAAAGTGGCAGTGGTGGTAGGGTTGGTGTCAGAAATTGAATGTCTGCAACAAATCATCATGAACAACTTTGTAAATCACAGTGTTTAGGTAAAGTGAGAAAAAATAAAATAAATTTGTCCTCCGCCCCTCTCACAGAGCCCGGCAAGCTACCGAGAGTATCTCTCCTGCATGGCAAAGTCTGGCAAGCTAACCGTGATGTATTCAATATGCCAAACACAGTAACAACAAGTCTCAAAATGGAGACGTTACTGGGCCCGCTCGAGCAAATCAATGAACAACAGGAGGACAGTGTTTGTAAAAAATAAATAAATAAATAAATAATAAAATTGTATAAAACAGAAGGATAGAGTCAAAGTGAGATAGAAATCACCTTTTTTTTCAGGGCTTAATTAGGACTTAGGAAGCAACCTCTTTCCTGGCTCTGTCTTTTCAGTGGTCAGAGTGCAACTGTCCTATGTTATCCTCAGTCTCTGATATACATCCTCAAAATATATTTCATTTGCAGTAGCCAAAGTGCTTTCCAAGAAGTCAAGTCCACATTCAGGAATGAGGAAAATCAGAAAGGACTGAAATATTTAGCTACTCTCGGAAAGCCAGGGAGCTGCAAAAAAGAAGTGGAATTACTGCTAGAGGACAAAGGGCCCACTGAAAAGGCAAAGGGGCCCTTCTAGGCAGATTGTGCCAATTGCATATCACATAGAAAAACTATATATAAGCACAAGTTGAGCCTGTGAAAAGCTGTATGTTTTTATGATTATATATACATACATATGTGTATATATACATATATATTATGTGCACAAAAGTACATGTATAAATGTAATTGCAGAGGGGTGGTAATTTAAAGGGCAGAAAAAGGATATGTTAGCATATAGGTGAGTTTGGCATAGATGAGTATCTACTTCACATTTGAAGTTCTGTATATCTGTCGAAAGATCTACCCATGTAAGTGGAGTAAAGTATATACTTGTACTATAAATAAATCAAAGATGACCATAAAAAGTAGAATCTCTGCCAAATCAGATCAGCACCTATGGTGTCATAATTAACCAGGTAGAATGAGGATTTATTCATGTTGTTGCATGTTAATGGATTTATCAAATGTCCTAGGAAAATGGCCAATAGATTTAATTGCTAATGACAATGAAATGCTAATGTTGCACAATAAAGTTAATAATAAACTAATGTGTCATGTGTCAAGATTTAATGTACATCAAGGTGAAGATTGCAAGGCTTGCTTATAAATACTTTTGACATAAGCATGGAACATGGCTTAAAAAGAACATTCAAACCAGCAAATACCTGCTATCATTTGTGTCAGTTTGAAGGATTTTGTATTGTTCCAAACAAGAATCCATCAATCAGTGGTCCAGAGGCTGTAATTTCAATGCACCTGGGAGGAAAATCTTTTCTTAGAGGTCTGATAACTGTGATCTTGGAAAAGTACAGACCTGGGATTTACAAACACAAAGCAATTAGTCAAATCAATAGTGTTTTTACAAATAGACAGGTATAGGTACAGTGAGAACTTCGATGTTCTAAAGGTGCTGAAGCATTTGGAATAAATCAGATTAGACTCATAGTTAAAATTAAAACAGAATAATTTGCAAATATTTAAAGAAATTTTATTTATAAAGTTTTAAGTTCTGATTCATCAGTTGTCTTTCATGTTTAAAGAATTTACACAGAGACAGGCTCAAAGAACTGGAGTCAATATTTTGCTTGCAATCCCTAGCACCTCATGGTCCCTCAAGTCTTCAGGAATGACCTCTGAACACTGCATTTGGAGTAGCCTCCAAGCACCTCTAGGTCTGACAAAAAAAATGAAATTATTTAAGAAGCTAATAGATTTTAAGTATACTCTATTTAAACCAATTACAAGCACAATAAGAGACCAAGTGGGAAAAGGGCGTGTGAAGGATGGTCTTGGATTCCCAGAAATAAATAGGAGTGACACCTAATACAGGAGTTCTTAGCCTAGCACTGGAACAAGATAAGTATCTGTTGAAGGAAGTTGGAGTGGAGAGAACAGAGAAAGGAGTGAGGGAAAGGAAGCATGTATAATTCAACTGGCTGAGCTGTGAAACACACATAAGTGTCCAGAAAAAGGAAAAAATAATCTGAAAAAGCATGGACTTCTGTATGTTCATGACTAGAGACCAGAACCTTCAAACATGGATAAAATTTGTGTCTCTTTCCAAGAGTGAGATTTACATGCATGTGCAGTGAAGGGCATGATCACATGACTGAAAGAAAGATGCAGAGGGAGCATGGCAATGTCTGTGAGCTACATTGCTGCAATCTCTGGGAACATGACTATGTGCATAGAGAATGTCTGAAGAAATGGGAGAGGCACCAGTTATCATGGACAGCTGGAGGAGGATGCCAGGGCATAGAGATTTGGGCTCAGGGAGACATTTCACTGAACATTCTTCTAAGATATTTGAAAGTTCTACTAGACACATTCACTGTCTTTGGGGAACAGAAAAGAAGGAAAGGAAGAAAACTGGAGGCGCCACTCTGATTCTGGTCCTAGTTGTGTTACTCAATAGCTGACTTTGGGTACGTCTCCTACTTATACTATACCTTCCTCCTGAACACCAATGATGTTCATTCTCATACGGAATAAAGAGAAACAAAGGAGAAAGCAGCTCAGAAGTGCAGTGAATGCAGTAGTGCTATGGAGGGAAAGTAGCTTCAGTCCACTAGAGGACAGAGGATACATAGCAAACAGCAGCAGCGAGAGAAGAGGAGAAACATTCTAGACAGTGTTCTGGATAGTTAAGCTCTGATTAAGTAAGGTACAGCTACCAACCAACAGCTTGCAAAAGTGAACTTAAAAATCTCTGGAATTGAGGGGAATGCCCTGCCACAGAGGCAGGGTGGGATGGGGGGATGGGGGATGGGAGGGATACTGGGATTCGTGGTGGTGGGAAACGGGCACTGGTGGAGGGAAGGGTATTTGATCATTGTATAATTGAAACCCAAGCACAAAATTTTTAAGTCTACAACTGTACCTCATGGTGTCTCACTAATAAAAAAAAATTCTCTGGAATTGTGTCTTCATCTGTACTATGGGGATGGTAAAGGAGAGGACTTAACTAGATGACTCTTAAGGTCCATTTCAGCAAACAAAGCAGGGGATAATAAATATTGGTTTGTAATATTTCAGAACAGAGGCAGGAAAAAGCCCTCAGGAAAGTTCACAACATATGACCACGCCATCCTTTCTAGCCACATGTAGGGAAGAAATACAGTCAATCTCCAAATGCACAGGATCCTTTCTGAGAAGAGAGCAGCAAAGAAAAAGGTAAGCAAAAAAAATCTTCACCTAAGCCCACCAGACCCTGGAGGAAACAACAGTTCATTGTTTAAATGTCCTTGTGAATGTCAATAGAAGGTAGACCAGTCATACCATGGCGGTCCCCTTTGAAACAGGACTCAGACTTTGGGTAATAATCTCCTAGTTGAGTCCCTTCCCACACATTCAGGATTAGATTGAACCAATGAGTCAAAGCAAACGTGTCAAAGGCATGATCAGCAGTTGTACATGGGTCTTGACCTTTCAGAAAACTGGCTGTGGAAGTTGAACTGAAAGAAAGACTAGATGTGGCCCCTCACTCCAAACAAGAAACCTAGCATTTGGTCTCAAAACAAAATAATACTTAATTTTAAACTCAGGGCAAGTTAACTAGGCTTTTTTTTTCTTTTTGAGTCACACCCAGAAATGCACAGGGGGTTACTTCTGGCTCATGCACTCAGGAATTACTCCTGGCAGTGCTCAGGGAACCATATGTGATGCTGGGAATCGAACCCGGGTCAGCCACATGCAAGTCAAATGCCCTACCTTCTGTGCTATCACTGCAACCCCAAAGCCTGTTTTGTGTTTGGGTTGCACCCTACAAGTTCTCTGCTACTGAGCCACATCTCTGCCCCTAACTAGGCTTTTTGATTTTTTGTTTATAGGAGGGGTGAGGGTCAGATGACAGGGGCAGTTAAGGATAGTTAAGCTCTGATTGAGGTACAGCTACCAACCATCAGCTTGCAAAAGTGAGCTTAAAATTGGGATGACGTTTGGGGAGAAGTTTGGGTCACAGTCAGCACTGCTCAGGGATTACTCCCTGCTCTGTTCAGGGACCCTCCTGGCAGTTCAGGGAACTATATGTGGTGCTGGTCATGCGCAAGACTCTTCACAGATTGAGCTATTTCTCTGGTCCAAACAACTATGTTAGGGAGGGGGACAAGGATCACACCCTGCAGTGCTCAGGGGTTTTTCCTGGCTCTGTGCTCAGGAGTGACCACTGACCTTACTAGGACACCATATGTGGTGCCTGGGATTTAAATCAGGGTTGGATTTGAACAGAAATCAACCACATGCAAGGCAAGATTACTCCCTATACCATCTCTCTGGCCCTAACTTGACTTAAAAATATTATAAATACCTCCCCACCCCCAACAAAGTAAGACTCCCCTGGCCTAGCACTCATGCAGCATTAAGCAGCCTGTAGACATTTCTGAGGTGTCTGTTGTAAGCAGCTCCTTTCTCAATAGGTCCCTCTGCTATTCACTGAACCCCATAAGACATGCATAGCCTGAAGCACTGTGTAAAAGCTCCAAAATCACGTGCAGCAAACCCTCACCAGATATGCACAGACCAAGGGACTGTGTGTGCCTCCTGGGTCTGGGCACAACGTAACCTCATCATAAAGTAGCAAGCTACCAGGCTGGACAGACATTTTCTAGCCCTGGGCTCTAGAGTTCAAAGTTCCCTTCCAGGACCCAGATGTTATGCACTTGTCTTCTGTGCTGTTTCCCTTTTGCTCGATCATGAGTCCTTTTTCCCTAGTAAGCTTCCAGAAGATTAATTTGGGCCCTCTTCAAGATTTCAAACTTTGGAGAGCAACAGAACCTGAGTGTCTGTCATAATGATGGCCATTCTGCATTAAGAAAGCTCAAAAGAGGATAGCAACAAGGGCCCACTAAGGGTTAGAGTCCAGAATATAAGACCAACCCTCCTGGACAATTTAAGTCATGGCTGCTTTCAAGCCAATGAAACTCTAGTGTGACAATGGCTACTCCATGTGGCATGTAACTACCCCACCAAGTCGTCACCCAGAGAAGTATGGAAAATGATCAGTTGTTGATTTTAGTCACAAGGCAACGTGGGGAGCAGCAACACAATGATACCACACATCCTTCAATTTTGCATTGGAAGAAGCTCAGGATGGGGGGAAGCGTTGTGTTTGGGGGGAGAGAGAGAGAGAGAGAAAGAGAGAGAGAGAGTCTTTAAATGACCTTCCCCAAAACTCAAAGGAAATGAGGCATACAAGTAAACTCCAAGTTTATTTTTAAAGAGAGAAAGCTGATTTAAAAAAAAAGTTGGCGAATACTTGAGGATGACTAGTATTTGGATCAGGGAAGATAGGTAGGAGCTTTCTCTGAATAAAAGAGGTGACAGGAATAAAGAACTTTAAGAAGGACAGCCCAGGGAGGGCTTCATCCTAAGAAGGGTCATTCAGGAAGCCTTGACGTTAGCTGGAATCAGCAGGCATCTTCCCCAAGAATTCCCAGATATTCTGTTTGGCATTTCAGTTCATTGCACACCTATGAGGTCACATACACCATTTGAGGCCCAGAAAAATATCTCCCTCGAATTAGCTCCTATGGGAGTGAATCTTCTTGCAGCTGCTGAAGTAGGTGGGAAGGAAACCAAATAAAACAAATGACAACAACACCCTGAGACTTTTTCCAAGCACTTTCATATTCATTATCTCACACAGATCATCTCACCACCCCCCATCCTTTAGGAATGGGAGTGCATGAATAACAAACCTCATTCTGAAGATAAGGACAGCAAACGTAGTGAGCTGAAATGACTTCAGTGATGTCACAGAGATAGCAGTGACCTTGGCACTAGACTATTAGCGTAGGGCTTTTGGCACGGGTCCCGCTATCACCCCCTGTTCTAACAAATTGTGTTCAGGAACAAGTGCCAAGTGGGGAGAAGCATTTTTCATCTGCGTTCCTGTGGGCTGATAGGGAAAGGCAGGCAGGGCAGGGGAGCAGCAGCCCTGAGAGGCGTGTTCAGCAGAAGCGTGGTTTGAGATGAGCCACTGTGGGAGAGAGGATCTAATTAGCAAAAGGTTGTGCCCTGAGTTGCCTGCCCCAGATATTTGCTGTGACATGCCACATTCCACTCTCTCTGCTGGCATTTGTTTGACCCATGGCATTCCACATGCCCCCAGCTGAGCATCTGCTGAGCATCCTGCTGAGGGTCACCATCCCATTGGAAAGGAATGGTCAGCTGCTTTTCTCCTAACAGTAACTTTAAGACCAAGTGCCAACTGCTATGCCTATAACCTGGCTTCTGGGGTGGAAGGAAGGAGGGGATTTACCATTTAATGTGTGCTCAGAGAGCCCTTTCTCAGCCCCAACAAGGAACTCACAGGCTGGTGGGGAAGGAGGCCACAGAGTAAATAAAATGAATGTTCTAGTTCATTGCTTCAATTTATTGTAAAACTAACTGCTTCACATTGAAACAGGTAAGATATACCTTATCTAACAACTCACTGTTTCTTAAAGAGACTGTTAATAATTTTGTCAGTGTCAAAAATATTTCCCCCATGGGCTCATAGAAATAAACCCAGTGGCTTTACAGTGCCTGCCTGCAAGCACACAGTCATGAGCTCAAATATGTTTTCCACGTGTGCACAGTGTGATCCTGGAAGTGCTACTGTTTGAGCACTGAAAATTCTGCTATCTTTAATCTACAATGCCACGCATAATTTCTGAATGCAATACAGCCAGGTGTATGCAGGTAACACACAAACACACACACACACACACACACACACACAGCTGCGACCTCTTTCACCACCCCCTCTTGAGTCCTATATCTGAAAAAGAGCCACAGCCAAGAAGTATGAGCCCTGAAGTGTTTCACAGAGACCCCTGCAAGCACCACTACCATCACTTATGTAATTCATCTAAGCGTGAGACTCCCAAGAGCACGCATTCAAGCACCAAATGAAAGGAGTAGAAATCTCAATAAGAACTGTGGGCAAGTCTGCACGCCCCACAATTTAATTCGCACCCGCTAGCCCCTGTGAGCACCACAACTAAAGATGTGTAAGCACTGCAGCCAGGCATGTGCGCAACACCTGGTTGTCGCAACAATCATGCCAACTACAGCCAAGGTAAAAGGAAAGATTTTTTTTGATTGAACCTTCGTGAGATACACAGTTACAAAGCTCTTCATGATCAGGTTCAGTCATACAATGCTCCAATGCCCATTCCTCCACTAGTGTCCATTTCCCACCACCAATGACACCAGTTTCCCTCCCAACACCTCCCCTTCCCAAGCCTGCCTATGGCTCTATGGCAGGCACTTTCCTTCTCTGTCTCTCTCCTCTCTCTCTAAGAAAGAGAATTTTTTTTCCTTTGTGAAGATTTTTTTTCCCCTTTATTTTATTTTATTTTTTTTAAAGTTGTAGATTTACAATTTTTTGTGCTTTGGTTTCAATTATACAATGATCAGATACCCATCCCTCCACCAGTGCCCATTTTCCACCACCATGGATAATATCCCTCCCACCCCCATCCCCCCATCCCCCCTGTCTCTGTGACCGGGCAATCCCCTGTGTTCTCTCTCTCCTTTCGGGTGTTGTGGTCTGCAAAAGAGGCATTGAGTGGCAAACATGTTCAGTCCATAGTCTACTTTCGACATGCATCTCCCCTCCTGGGAGGATCCTCCAAACATCCTTTATTTGGTGCTCCCTTCTCTATCTGAACTGCCCTTTCCTCTAGGATACCCGGCTGGCCTCTAAGTTATGGAGTAATCCTCCTGGTGCTGATCTCAGCTATTCTTGGGTATTAATCTCATATTTTGTTACTTTATATCCCCCAGATGAATGCAATCTTTCTATGTCTATCCCTCTCAGAAAGAGAATTTTTGAAAAGGAAAAGATGTTTAGGCTATTTCCTACAGATTTCTCTGGAAATCTCGACTTTTTCACATCCTTCAAAACTCCACCCAAATGTCCCCTACTCCATGAAGCTCTCCTTACTTGCTAAGCACAACTAGTGAATACCACAGCCGCTTTTCTTAGTTATTGAAAATGGTACTACAGACCTCTATTTCCTCTACAACCTGTCTCCAAAAAGATAATCTGTCCCCCAAAAGATAACCTGACCTATATTGCTGAACAAGTTGTTAGGGTATGTAGGA
This sequence comes from Sorex fumeus, assembly GCF_029834395.1. NCBI lineage: Eukaryota > Metazoa > Chordata > Mammalia > Eulipotyphla > Soricidae > Sorex > Sorex fumeus. Next base: position 45,421,852 of record NW_026606059.1, on the reverse strand, counting down.
TAAGGAAATGAAAGAGCAGACAGCATGTTAGTTGAATAATACTTTGCAGGAACCTATTGTGAAAAAGTGGTTGGTTGGGTCTTCATTCATACTTAAAAAATCTTCTTTAAAATTTCACAAATATGGTCATAGGCTCTGTCTTCCACAATTTCATGGCCCAGGAGAGGTACTGATGCATATGAAAATGAGTATGGTATAATGTAGTATAAAAATGAAAAGCTTGAGAGCAGTAACAAAGGGAACAGAACCGTATCTAAAAAGTTAGAGATAATTACTGGAAGATGAAAATTAATGGGACTTGGAGATTTCCCAAGGCGAGTGCTTCAAGAAGAAGAAATGTCTTAGACAAAGGCACAGAGACAAGAAATATGCCAAATGCAGGGCATTTGTTCATGGCGGGAGGCAAGAACATAAGAAAATATGGTTCACTCTATTACATAAAAATGAGACTCTCTTTGACCACTACCTCAGTAATTATCTGCATTTTGGGCTGTTCCCTCTCCCCCTGCCATCATCCTCAATGTAGAGGGTCAAAGACTTCTCAAGCACAAGATCTCCTCTGAGTAGCTCTCTCCTTCGGACCAGCACCTCACATTGTTGAGACAGCTTCTTTCATCCTGAGATAGAGTACAGTTGGCCTAAAATGAAAATGGGATAAAAGCCAAGAATTTACCTGGTGATCCAGAAGGTGACTGACACAGATGCTAAGTCAATGCCTCACTTTAAAGACAGGAAACCGGAAGCTGAGAAGGCACAGACTTGTTTAAGATGCATATCAAGATAAGCCATGAATAATGAATGGGAATCTGGCACCTAAAGACACAGAAGAAGCAAAAATGGACACTGTTTCTAACCTAGAGGAATTCACAACCTGTAATTGCGGAACTATGTCCCTCCAAAATTCCTATGTGAAAGACTTAACTCCCATTACATCACACTATGATTATTCTTGGGAATAGTCTTTCAAAGACATAATTAAGAAAAATTGTTGTCATCTGGGTAGGCTCTAACCACTAGAACTGGTGTCTTTATTAGGAGATTAAGACATACTCAGAGGAAAGACTATGCAAAGATATAAAGAAAATCATTAGAGTAGGAATGTGGGGCTGGAGCGATAGCACAGCGGTAGGGCATTTGCCTTGCACGCAGCCAACATGGCCGACCCGAGTTCGATTCCTCTGCCCCTCTCGGAGAGCCTGGCAAGCTACCCGTGATGTATTCGATATGCCAAACACAGTAACAACAAAGTCTCCAATGGAGACGTTACTGGGCCCGCTCGAGCAAATAGATAAACAACGGGAGGACAGTGACAGGAATGTAGTCTCAAAATGGAACGTATTCTTCTAACACCTTGATCTTGGATTTTTAGCTTCCCCAAACTATAAGAAATAGATTTTCTGTGGTTAAGGGCCAGAATCATATTACAGAAAGTAGGGTACCTGCCTTGCATACAGCCTAAGGTAAGGTAAAGGTAAGGTAAAGGCCCTCCCGTTGATCGTCGATTTGCTCAAGTGGGCCCAGTAACGTCTCCATTGGAGACTTTGTTGTTACTGTGTCTGGCATATCGAATACTCTCGGTAGCTTGCTGGGCTCTCCGAGAGGGGCGGAGGAATCGAACTCAGGTCGGCCATGTTGGCTGCGTTCAAGGCAGACGCCCTACCCGCTGTGCTATGGCTCCAGGAGCGATAGCACAGCGGGTAGGGCGTTTGCCTTGCACGCAGCATACAGCCTACTGGGTTCAATTCCCAGCATCCCATATTGTCCCCTGAGCCCAGCAGGAGTAAATCCTGAATGCAGAGCAGAAGTGAGCCGTGAGAACCGCCAAGTATAGGCCCCAAACAACAACAAAAAATTAAATAATTTTCTGTGTTTAAGCTGTCCAATCTGTTGTATTTATTACAGTGGCCCTAGTACATAAATCCCGACAAAGCAAACGGAAAGATATCTCATTAGGAAGTAGAATTACAGGCGTTCTGACTGGGCAACTGGTCAACCATCTGCAGCCAGCATGACAGTCACTGACCAGAGTCTTCCAGAACAATGTCATGGGGCTCTACAACTTAGGGCCTTAGAATTTAGGCCCCCAATAGAAACCAAACAATTCCACCAAACTGACAACTTAAGAAAAACTTAATTAAAGGTTCTCTTTACAAAAACATGGGTGTGGAAGTTTAAGGAAGTTTACCAGAGATAATTTAGCAGCCAGCTCCCTGGCCAAAGGGCTGAGTAACTTGCTTTGCATGCAAAAGCCTATGTTTGATCCCTAACACCACTAGGTCCTTCTGGGCACCAAAGGGAATGACCCTCCACTCCCTCCCAGCATGAAACCAGGAATCATCCCTGGGCACTGGCAGGTGTGAACACCACCACTCCCCCACCCTAACCCCCCCGGAAAAAAAAAACAAAAAAAAATAAGAAAGAGGAGGGGAAGAGGGAGAATGAAAGGAAAATGAAAGGGAGAGTGGAAGAGTGGAGAGGAGACTGAAAGGAGGGAGAGGAAGGGGGAGGGGGAGGAGAGAGGGAGAGGGAGAGATGAGGAGAGAAGATTGAGCACTTTAGTACCCTGCAGACATAGAAAGGGAGTACATACTGGAAACCAGAACAGGGACAGTGTACCTACATGAAAAAGTTCAGTCTTTAGAGCTGTAGTCACAACTTGCAGTATATCACCAATCTACTGTAACCTAATTGAGGACAGAAATACATGTCAGACATTAATGTCTCCTACCCCCGATCTTCTGCCACAGTATATCTTGGCTAAATACAAACTGCAAAAAAAAAAAACCCTTACCTGTCATTCTTTGTATTGTTGGCCACGATGGCAATTAGAATAGGTTATCTCCTGAGCCTCATGCATGAGAAAGAGCTCAACAAATGCATGTTTCAAACTGTAAGAGAGGGTGGACAACCACAATTTCTAATAAAAAGCAACTTCAAATTAAAATCACATTCATAAAGTTTTTTGTGGTCACAGCTGAAAGAAAACTAGTACCTTGAAAAACCAGTGGAATCTGAAAAATTGCCATTTATTTGCTTTAAAAATCAATACAAATTTGAGGATAAGGAATGTGACTCAGTGGTAGGCATTTGCCATATGGGTCCTGAGTTCCAAGTCTGGTATTACCAACAACATCAAAAAATACAAACAAAAACAAACAACAAAAATAAATCCTACCTATAAAAGGTGGCTATTTGCATTCTCTTTCCTTTCTCTCCTTTTTCTTTTTCTTTTTGGGTCACACCCGGTGATGCACAGGGGTTATTTCTGGCTTTGCACTCAGTAATTACTACTGGTAGTGTGCGGGGGACCATATGGGATGCTGGGATTTGAACCCAGGTCGGCTTCATGCAAGGCAAATGCCCTACCCACTGTGCTATCACTCCAGCCCCACCTTTCTCTCCTTTCTTTTCTTCTTCCTTTCCTTCTTTTCTCTCTCTTTCTCCCTCCCTTCCTTCCTTCCTTCCTTTCTCTGTAGAAAGATTGACACCAAAGCAGTATTGGAATTCTCAGCCAGCTGAGCTGTTTATTCAAGAACACAGGGACACAATACTTCCTGAGCCCTGTGGCACCATAGACACCCGGGCCACCCTAGTGGTACTGGGGACCTCCATGGCCACACCAGCTGATGTGCAGGAGACCAAAGTGCTGGCAGTCGAACCACTTTACTCTCTCCTGCCCCGTGGATTTGTGTTTTCATCATTCTGCATGAAACCATTTATTTAGATGAATCCCAATGGGGGAAAATACAGCAGTAAAAATAATTTTAATGATGAGGACTGAAATCAGGACCTCATACATGCAAGACAGGCCATCTACCAAAATGCTTTTTAAAAAATGCTTTTATTAGTGAAACACCATGAGGTACAGTTATAGACTTACAAATTTTTGTGCTTGGGTTTCAGTTATACAATGATCAAGTACCCATCCCTCCACCAGCGCCCATCCTCCACCACCACGGGTCCCAGCATCCCTCCCACCCCCCATACCCCCTATCCCATCCTGCATCTGTGGCAGGGCATTCCCCCTTGTTCTCTCTCTCTTCTTTTAGGTCCTGTGTTTTGCAAGAGAGGCATTGAGTGGCAATCATGTTTGGTCTATAGTCTACTTTCAGCATGCTTCTCCCACCCTGGGAGGATCCTCACAACACCCTTTAGTTGGTGCTCTCTTCTCTATCTGAGCTTCCTTTTCCCCTAGCACGTGTGGTTGGCCTCCAAGTCATGGAGCAAAATTCCTAGTACTAATCTCAGCCACTCCTGGGTGTTAGTCTCCCATTTTGTTGCTTTATGTTCCCCAGATGAATGCAATCTTTCTGTGTTTATCCCGCTCTTTCTGACTCATTTCGCTTAACATGATACTTTCCATGTAGTACCACTTGTATGTAAATTTCATGACTTCATCTTTTCTAACAGCTACATAGTACTCCATTGTGTAAACGTACCAAAGTTTCTTTAACCAGTCATCTGTTCTCGGGCACTCAGGTTTTTTCCAGATTCTGGCTATTGTAAAGAATGCTGCAATGAACAAACAATTGCAGATGTCACTTCGACTATATATGTTTGCCTCTCTGGGATATATTCCCAGGAGTGGTATTGCTGGGTCAAATGGGAGATCAAATTCTAATTTTTTGAGAATCGTCCATACTGTTTTCCAAAAGGGTTGACCTCAACATCAGACCGGAATCCATAAAGTTCATTGAAGACAAAGTTGGCAAAACCCTCCATGACATTGAAGCTAATGGTATCTTCAAAGATGTCACACCACTGACCAAGCAAGTGAAAACAGAGATAGACAATTGGGACTATCTTAAACTAAGAAGCTTCTGCACCTCAAAAGAAACAGTGACCAAAATACAAAGACAGTCTACAGAATGGGAAAGGATATTCGCCAAATACACATCCGACAAGGGGTTGATATCAAGGATATACAAGGTACTGGTTGAACTCCACAAGAAGAAAGCACCCAACCCCATCAAAAAATGGGGTGAGGAAATGAACAGAAACTTTCGCAAAGAAGAATTCCGAATGGCAAAAAGGTTCTTTAGCACCTCTTTTTCAGAGTTCCAAGACATATTCCTCATTAAAAAAATGTTACTGAGGCCAGAGAGATAGCACATGGGTTAAGGCACTTGCGTTGTATGTGTTGACTCTGTGGTCCTTCTACAACAGGCTTTGATAAACGATGGATGAGATCAAGATTGACTCTCTATGTTGGTTGTGACCTTGGTTGAACTGCCCATTATTCTCTGACCTGTCTTATTCTGTGACGGCATTCTTCTTCTTGAGATACATCTTTATTCTCCTGGAACGGTTTTCCCATCACCATTTCTCACACTGTGATTGATCGTAGTGTGCATGGGGACCCAGGCTCTTATTCCTGGGCCTCTCAGTGAAGTCAGGGTTGGATATGATGAGGTAATTTCCGCAGCATTTCATCCAGCTCATCCTTCCAAGACCAGAGCTCTCCAAGCTGCCAGGCTTCAATGCTGCTCAGAAGTGAAGATTTCCTTCCACACCAGAAACTCCTGATTACAGCAGGTCCTTATTCATCCAACTTTACTTTATTGGAGTCCCAGCTGGAGCTGCTGTCTGCATGGTGTCTGCACAATATCCCCAGGTCTCTCTGGTTTTCTTCAGGGACTCTAGTCCACTCCCACATCCCTGGAGTTCAATGTATCTATGTAGTCCCATTCCAAAGGAAAAAAAGAGTATATATGAAAAAGTGTATGTGGAAGTGTGTCTATGAGTGTGTACATGTGAATATGATTGTGTATACATATACATGAGTGCATGTGTGTGAATGAATTGTGTGAATATATATATGTATATATGTGCATGTGTATGCAAAAATGTGAGTATTTCTGAGTGTGAGCATGCCTGAGTGTGTCCTACAGTGAAAGGACATTCTATCCCAGTACTGGGTTTCACCTGGAACACCACACTGTCTGGATGGGCTCCAGCCAAGAAGGAATAGAATGTGAATAGCAGATTGGAAAATGAATGAATAAAAAGGATCTTTGAAAATTAGAAGTTCTTGGATTCTTTATCTAGAAGTTGGGAGTGTTTTCGTGACCAGAAATAAGCTTTGGGGACTTAACTCTAGTTCATATCAATTAGTCTATGGTTCAAAAGGTTTCATTATAATTTTTTTTGTTTAAATTCAGTTTATAAGATTCTATCCAAACAATAAGTGCAAACTGATTGTATTACATTTACGGAGGATGGTGATTAACCACAAGGCCTCCCAAACTGGTCTGCCAGCATTTGTGACCAGAGCTCCACCCTCATAAGTTTTAAAACTTGAGTAACTTTTGAAACTGTTGTCTTCTCAGTGTTCCCATTCATAAAAAAAGGAAGAAAATATCTACTACGTGAGTTTTTTGTGAAGCTTAAATGAATTGACATAGGATAGATGGCTTTCTTTTAAAATATTCAAAGCCATGTTCCTATTAGACTCAATGGGATTTAACAGTTCACAAACCTAATTAGTCTTTTCATTTTCTTCACCCTGGCTCCCATTTGACAGTGTTTGGGTCAGTTAAATTAGGCAGGTCTCTGCAAAATGCAATTAACAGAGAGGTCTGCCATGCAGATTCTCCAACCTGCCTGTCCTTTGGTCCTTACATGCTCCTGACACATCAGAAGAAAGGAGGAAGAGAATTCTGGACTGGAGAATTATTTTCTGTCAGATAAACAAATTCTGAGAGCACTGAGGAAGAAACCTGCACTTCCTGATTTCCAGAGGAAACTGATGTGCAGGCCACACTCCCCAACAACGAGGCCATAATGGCACCAAGTCCCCAACCCTAGTCAGTCTCCAGCCTGGTGATGCTTGTTAGTACTATGATTATCCCAAGAAACTGGCCTTTTTTTGTTTTATTTTTGTTTGTTTGTTGGGCCACACCTGGTGGTGCTCAGGGAATACTCCTGGCTCAGTGCTCAAATATCCCTCTAGCGGTGCTCTAGGGATCACATGTGGTTCCAAGGATAGAACCAGAGTTGATTTGTACAAAGCAAGTGGCCTATCCACTGCACCATCTCTCTGGTCCTAAGTATTGGCGTTTAAAAATGCATTCAAGTGGGGCTAGAAAGACAGAGTAGGGTACTTGTCCTGCATGCAACAGACCCAGGTTTGATCCCCTTGACCCCCAGATAGTCTCCCAAACCTGTCAGGAGTGACCCCTGAGCACAGGTCCAGAAGTGAGCCTAAGCATAGCTAAGTATGGCCCCAAAACAAAAACAAAAAAAGCATTTGACACAGTTACAATTTCCTATGGATGTTGCAGGCTACCCTCAGCCCCATCATTCCTCCAGTCCCCAAACACCCTTACAGTCCCTTCTGCTTCCTCCCCTCCTGCTTCCTGTCAGAGTTGTTCAGCAGAAGAGACTCCTGCCTGGCTTACATTTCTAAACTTCTACTGCAGCTCTGGGAACACCCTGGGTATTCATCCAGGAACTATTTATAGCAAGGAGAAGTTGAACGAATAACTCTCCTGCTCTACTCTCACAGACACATATTATGAGGGACCTCTGGAAGGGGATCTCTACTAGTGATGTATGTGGCATCTCTACAAGGCTTCCCTGGGTAACCTTTCTACCTAATGCTAAATTTATATATCTTAAAGATCTTTTCACAAACTCCCTTGTTGAACAGATGGGGAAGCTGAAGATCAGAGAAATAAAAGTGGTTCACCAGGCAACCTTGTTTCCCATGTACTTTTAAAGAAGCTGCAAGTGTTTTGTTTTCTTGTCCTGGAGAAGTGAGACTACGATCATTGATTTTTTAAAAAGGATCTGAACAGATGTAGTTTAGAGAAGTCCAGAAGTGTCTGAAAATAAAATTAATGCCCCTAGATGTGAGAGTTCTCTAACTCTGGAGGTGTCCAAACACAAACTCAGCAATGACTCGTAAAAGCAAGAGAAACATCCACTCCAGGAGCAGGGGAATGTGACTAAATGATAAGGAGAGAAAATGCTGCATCTCTGGGGAACATGGAACAACTTGAACTTTCCATCACCGTAACCGTCCTTCACGCCCTACCGAGGCCACCAGTTGCCCCCCACGAGCGGCTCTCCAGCACGGCCACAGCCCCAGAAGCACAAGGACTTAATGCAGAACCCAGCAGCTTGGAGCAGAAAAGTGAAAGGACTATGCGTTAATCCAGGCCATCATGTCTGCCCGGAGGGGAAAGGGTGTTGGTCCCTTCCGCCCTCCTCCCTCTGGAAAGAAAGGTGGCGGCCACATGGGAGCCTTGTGGACAGCAGGTATGAGCCAGGGGTGTGGGGGCGACTAAAACCTCATGGGAAGGGGGGCGTTCCGGTCCGTCCTTCACGCCCTACCGAGGCCACCAGTTGCCCCCCACGAGTGGCTCTCCAGCACGGCCACAGCCCCAGAAACACAAGGATTTAATGCAGAACCCAACAGCTTGGAGCAGAAAAGTGAAAGGACTATGCGTTAATCCAGGCCATCAAATCTGCTGGAGGGGAAAGGGTGTTGCCCCATTCGCCCTCTCCTCTCTGGAAAGAAAGATGGCGGCCGCATGGGAGCCTTGTGGACAGCAGGCATGAGCCGGGGGAGCGGGGGTGACTAAAACCTCATGGGAAGGGGGGCGTTCCGGTCCGTCCTTCACACCCTACCGAGGCCACCAGTTGCCCCCCACGAGTGGCTCTCCAGCACGGCCACAGCCCCAGAAGCACAAGGACTTAATGCATTACCCAGCAGCTTGGATCAGAAAAGTGAACGGACTATGCGTTAATCCAGGCCATCAAGTCTGCCAGAGGGGAAAGGGTGTTGCCCCATTCGCCCTCTCTTCTCTGGAAAGAAGGATGGCGGCCGCATGGGAGCCTTGTGGACAGCAGGTATGAGCCGGGGGTGTGGGGGCGACTAAAACCTCATGGGAAGGGGGGCGTTCCGGTCCGTCCTTCACGCCCTACCGAGGTCACCAGTTGCCCCCCATGAACGGCTCTCCAGCACGGCCACAGCCCCAGAAGCACAAGGACTTAATGCAGAACCCAGCAGCTTGGAGCAGAAAAGTGAAAGGACTATGCGTTAATCCAGGCCATCATGTCTGCCCGGAGGGGAAAGGGTGTTGGTCCCTTCCGCCCTCCTCCCTCTGGAAAGAAAGGTGGCGGCCACATGGGAGCCTTGTGGACAGCAGGTATGAGCCGGGGGTGTGGGGGCGACTAAAACCTCACGGGAAGGGGGGCGTTCCGGTCCGTCCTTCACGCCCTACCGAGGTCACCAGTTGCCCCCCGCGAGCGGCTCTCCAGCACGGCCACAGCCCCAGAAGCACAGGGACTTAATGCAGAACCTGGCAGCTTGGAGCAGAAAAGTGAAAGGACTATGCGTTAATCCAGGCCATCATGTCTGTCCGGAGGGGAAAGGGTGTTGCCCCAGTCGCCTTCTCCTCTCTGGAAAGAAAGATGGCGGCCGCATGGGAGCCTTGTGGACAGCAGGTATGAGCCGGGGGAGTGGGGGGGCGACTAAAACCTCATGGGAAGGAGGCGTTTCGGTCCGCCCTTCACGCCCTACCGAGGCCACCAGTTGCCCCCCACTAGCGGCTCTCCAGCACGGCCACGACTCCAGAGCACAGAAACCAATTTCTTAACTATCTGACTTTCAGTATAAATACTTCCAGGGTCAATAAGTAAAATAGCAGAAATCCAAAACCAACATTTAATTCTTGAACCCAGCTGTAGAAAGCAAATCACGTCACAATGCTTTTTCAGCATGTCTGATTTGGGGGGGGGGGGTAAACTCTAAATTATATTGGTGAATCTTTTATTGAAACAATGAATCTAATCAAAGCAGATAGAGTGTTAACTAGAATTCATCTGCCCCACAGGGACTGGGAGGGGTGGGGGGTGAGGTTTTATTGGGATTCTTCATGGTAAAAAAAAAAGTATTGGTAAAGGGAAATGTGTTTGATATTTGCATGACTGAGACCTAAACCTGAAAGCTTTGTAACCTTTCCCAAGGTGATTCAATAAATAAAAAAAAAATTAAAAAAAAATAAGTGAGGCCACTTTTAGAAGTGCTCAAGTGAACTTGTGGTACTAGGGATTGAACCTAGGCTACCCACACGCACTTTGGCACGTTGAGCCATCTTCCTGGTCCAACGTCATTTTAAAAGTTAAATTTCATCTATTTAGGGACAGAAAGTATAGGTGCAAGGTGCTTACCTTTTGGACCTGCTTCCAACAGCAGCTTGGTTAGTCTTGTTGACTCACCTTATTGAGCTGTTTTTATTTTTCCTGCTAGTTCAACACACACACAGTCCCCCAAATACCACCAGGGGTCATTCCTGAGCACAGAGCCAGGAATAGCCCCCAAGCACTGCAGAGTATGGCCCCCAAACTAAAAAGAATATAAAATTAAAGAACAATAATAGCAATATTCATCTCTACTCCAATCCAACAAATTCACTCCTAGGACTACACTGAAGGAAATGTGCATGCACATTTCACCAGGAGACATACATGAGCTGTTTATTGCCTATTACACATAACAATCCCAAAGTGGACAATATACAACTACCCACTCATTGTAGAAAGAATACATGGATTAATTCACAAGAGTCGGAATTTTTTTCTGCAGAGGGTCATATAATATTTATAGATTTGTAGACTAGTTATGATGTTCATGTCAAACTTCTGACACTGTGGTGGGAAGGCAGTCATAGTATATACAGAAATAAAAAGGCATGGCTGTGTTTAAGGAAAAATAAGTCAACTTGACTTACAAACACGGATGGAGAGTGAATTTGACTTCCCATCCCTAAAAGGTCAATTCTTGCCATCTAATAACGAGACTGAGGGATCCGCAGTCATATCCAAAAATGGCAGAACTCTTGCAAACCTTGGTGAACAAAGAAGGCAGACCCAAAAGTAGGTGGGAAGATTCCTTTCATATTAGGGAATCACTCCAGGCAATGGGTGCCTGTCTGTAGGAAGATTCACACTGGTGGCTGTACCTTTGCAGGGCAAATTACTCTAAGGAGAAAGAAAAGGGAGAGTTTGAGGATGTTGCTTCTTTCTTCCCTTTTCCATCTTTTTTTTTATATACAGGGGCCAGGACTTGTGGTGTGGTTTGGTGTTAGAGTTGGTGGTGGTTAGGGGACACCATGGCTAAACACAAAGGTGCTGGAGGGACATATGGTACCAGGGATCCAACCCATGGCCTGACACATGTAAGGCAAATGCTCCACCCTTGAAATCTTTCCCTAGCCTTTGGGATGCTTTTTTCACTGGGGAGGAGGGGTGTCTCCCAGCAGTGTACAGGAGGCCTGGACCTCCCCCTGGCAATTCTCACATAATTGGGTCAGTGGATCAATGTAGGGGTCCAAGGATGCAGTGCTGTCCACTCCCTGTGGGAGCCTCCAGAGCTGTGATCAGTGAATTCAGGGAGCCACACAATGCCAAGACTCGAACCCTGCAAGGGTACAGGCCTTACCATACTAACCTCCTCACTGTCTCACCACCTCTAGGATGTTATTTCTTATCTGGACCCTAGTATACAGATATTCACTGTCTGATATGTTATCAAGGTACACAGTTACAATCCGTGCATTTTTGCAGTGCATATAAAAATATCTTCTATTGGGGAACAACAAAGCAGATTTTCTACAGAATCAACTAAACAAGAAAAAAACAAATCTTCGACCTTGCTCCAGCTACATCAGGCTGCATCCTTGTGACAAGTCCTTAAGTTTTAGAAAAATGTTTCCATGAACCTGATGCTTCTCAAGGGCACCTGTCTGCTAGATGTGGCTGAGATCATGTCGGTCACTACCTTCCAGAAGACTGCCTGCGAACACTTATGAAGAAGTTGCTCTGTGCCAGACACACAGCGGAGCTCTTCCTCTTGGTGGTGAATAAATGATCAAGAGAAAAAGAACTTCAGGATGGTATGGTGAGTGCAGTTAAAAGAGGAGTGGGCCCAAGGGCCAACACAGGTGGCAGCAGCTCAACCCACCCCCAGAACTAAGGCAACAGACTGTTGAAATGCAAAGTGGGTGCTTGACCAGAGGGGAGGGGCATTCCCAACAGAGGACACAGAGTGAGCAAAAGAACATCACATCCATCACATCGTGTATTCCTGGCAAGATCGGTGGCTCCCGAGTGCTGGTACAGGGCTAATGCCTGGAGAGAGAATCATTTTCCAATCGAGAGGGCTCTCAGCGGCTTAGCTTAGGGCATGAGGGATGGTGGGAGGGAAGCTGATACCTAATCATTTTATCAGATGGCTGCCCAGTCCTGGCTCCGCCCCTCTGCCTGCTCATTCTTTCCTGACTTTGTCAACAGCTTGCCATGCAGGGCATGTGAACTACACCTGTCATTTGTTCCAGGTTCCAGGTGTGCTGGGAGAAGTGAGATCACATGAGTATGAATGTCTGCTTGTCACCTGTTGTTCCTCTATGATTTATTAGGGGAGACTGTGCAGCGTGTTGTGCTTCACATATCAACTTCATCCTTAGCTTCCAATGTTAGTGCCAGAAAGATTTTAGAGGAGCTGTTTTGTTGTGGTTGTTTATTTTTAATCCCATTCCATGTCATGGGGATTATATACAGAGTTTTATTTGTAACAGCATGTTTCTAGGTGAAAGGAGTTGGTATGAGCAAACCTCCCAGGACTTGTGGTCTCTTTATTTTCTAATTTGGGGGGCGCACCTGGAGGTGCCTGGGGTAGACTCCTGACTCCTGTGCTCAGGGATCACTCAGTGGGTTCTTGTGGGACCATATGTGGTGCCAGGGATTTGAACAGAATGTCTTGCCACCCATAAAGTAAGTGCTTTACCCCTGAACCATATCTCCAGCCCTGAGCTATGACCTCTTTTCCGCTATATCATGCATACTGGAAGGAGTATATGGAGAACAGCACTGAAATCGGGGGTGGCATTGCTGAGTCCAGGGCCCGTTAGGTCAGTGTTTATTTCTAAAAGTACTCAAAGGCTGAAGCAAATGCCCTGCATATGAGAGGTCAGGCTTATACCAGTACTACTGGGTGTGGCCTAATACTGTCAGATAAAAGAAGCTCTCGATTGACTAAAATTCAAAGTGAAAACAAGACTTATCTTTGATAGTACTTGATTGTGTTGTTTATAAAAGTCATACTAGTGAACTGAACAATTTGTGCTTGTTTTTCTATTTTATTCCCATTTTACATATAAAGGAATTTCTTCTAATAGCCTAATCTGAAAGCAAAATATTAAGGAAATAGTGCAACCTTTTAGAGTGGAATTTTGCTTGTTGGAAAATAAAAATCATATATGCAGCCTCAAATAGAGAGGAATTAGTACTTCACTGTGACATTGTTATGTCACTGCCAGTAAAAGGAAAGGGACACCCCCCGGCCTCCCCAATTCCAAGAGGTTATTTTTTTTTAACTGGGGCAGGGATCTACAAAATAAAACATGAGTCAGGAACTTTAAAGAATAAAATTGATGAGAGAAAAAAAAATGTCAATTGTTAACTGGAAGCCTATGGTTGGTCCACTGATGACTTTATGACCATTTCCATAGGTTAAGACCCAGCCACTCTTTCTAGCAGCAGCTGAGATCTCAGGCTCTCATGGAAACAAACCGAGGAGATGGGAGAAAGGTTCCATCAATTCCAGACACAGAACTGGAGGGTGTTAACAGGGTGACAGGGATGAGTCTAGTCACAAGATCCCCACTGTGGAAGGGGGCTGCTGACGTGAGGGAGTGAAGTCAGGGTGGGAGGTACTAAGATGTTTAAAATTCCCACATTTCAGCAAACTTCTGTGGGTGGGGGCAGGGAGCTTGCATACTTATTCTCTCCTCTGTCCTATTACTCTTTATTTCATGGTATTTATCGCTTTGCAACAGTATGTAACTGGCTCTCAGAACCACTTTGCAGTGCAATAAAACAGACACAGTCACGGAGCAGAAGTTTGAAGGGGCAGAAGTGGGGAGGGGGAGCAAGCAAACATTGCAGGGTCTGACTGTGGCTCTGTCCTCTGACAGTTGTTTTAACAGAGCCCTCATCTTTGCTACATGATTCAGAGCACGGGCTTTCATGTGGCTCCACAGGTCTGGGTTTCCATTGTGCTCCATACTTCCTGGCCCCCAAATCTACTCATGCGAGCCCTGTGGCCTTTTGCCTCTATCCTGAGTTTTCCCAGAAAATTTCACCAGAAAAAAAAGTCTCATTGTTAGAACAACTAAAATAAATAAATAAATAAACAAACAAACAAACACACTTATATTGTACTTTCCATAATTGTAACTTTCCTACTAGAAAGGATTGGGACAGGCACACTGGCACTAATTATAAACTGCAGCTTATTAAAGCAATTTTGGATGCTCTTCAGACATGAGCTAGGGGTGTGCATGCTCAATCAAGGGGGAGATACAAAGTTAGACAGAGGTAAAAACCTGGGGGAAGAGTTCAAAAACTTTTGAGAAAAAATGCAGTGTACTAGAGAATACAATGAGAAATGCTGCAAAGTAGTGAGAAGCAAAGTAATACAGAAAATGTCTGACTTTCATGTTTTACAACACCTTTTTTAGGATCTTTGTGATACACTGAAATTGTCTATCGAGCACGCCACTGATCAAGCAAGTGGAAACAGAGATAAACAAACTGGACTATCTTAAACTAAGAAGCTTCTGTACCTCAAAAGAAACAGTGACCAGAATACAAAGAAGGTCTATAGAATGGCAAAGGATATTAATCCAATACTCATCTGATAAGGGGTTGATATCAAGGATATACAAAGCACTAGTTGAACTCTACAAGAAGAAAACATCCAATCCCATCAGAAAATAGGGCGATGAAAGGAACAGAAACTTTCTCAAAGAAAAAAATACGAATGGCCAAGAGGCACATGAAAAAATGCTCTTCATCACTAATCATCAGGAAGATGCAGATCAAAACAACAATGAGATATCATCTCACACCACAGAGACTGGTCCACATCCAAAAGAACAAAAGCAACCGGTGTTGGTGTGGATGTGGGGAGACAGGGACTCTCCTGAACTGGTGGTGAGGACGCAGAGTGGTTCAGCCCTTTTGGAAAACAGTATGAATATTTCTCAAAAATTTAGAAACTGAGCTCCCATTTGACCCAGCAATACTACTTCTGGGAATATATCCTGGAGATACAAAAAAAAAAGGATAGCAGAAATGACATCTGCACTTGTATGTTCATTGCAGCACTGTTTACAATAGCCAGAATCTGGGGGAAAAAAACCTGAGAGCCCGAGAACAGACGACTGGTTAAAGAAACGTTGGTACATCTACATAGTGGAATACTATACAGCTGTTAGAAAATATGAAGTCATAAAGTTTTCATAAAAGTGGATCAACATGGAGAGTATCATGCTAAGTGAAATGACTCAGAAAGAGAGGGACAGACATAGAAGGACTGCACTCATTTGTGGAACATAAAGTAACAGAATGGGAGACTAACATCCAAGCTAGTAAAGATAAAGACCAGGAGAATTACTCCATGGCTTGGAAGCCGGCCTCACATGCTGGGGGAAATGGCAGCTCAGATAGAGTAGGAACAACCAAGTAAAGGATGCTTGGAAGGCCCGTTCCGGATGGGAGATGTGTGCTGAAAGTAGACTGTAGACCAAACATGATGGCCACTTAATACCTGTATTGCAAACCACAACACCCAAAAGGAGAGAGAGAGAAAAAGAATGTGCCTTCCACAGAGATGAGAGTTGGGGGTGGTGGTAGAAGGGATACTGGGAACATTGGTGGTAGAGAATTGGCACTGGTGGTGGGATAGGTACTCGATCACTGTATGACTTAAACATAAGCACAAAAGTTTGTAAGTCTGTATCTACCTCATGGTGATTCATTTAAGAGAGAGAGAGAGAGAGAGAGAGAGGCCAAAGTGATAGCACAGTGGGTAGGGCATTTGACTTGCACGCAGCTGACCCAGGTTCGATCCCCAGCATCCCATATGGTCCCCCAACCACCTCCAGGAGTAATTACTGAGTGCAGAGCCAGGAGTGATCCCTGAGCATCGCTGGGTGTTACCCAAAAGGCAAGAGAGAGAGAGAGAGAGAGAGAGAGAGAGAGAGAGAGAGAGAGAAATTGTCCATTTGGGTCAGGGGTGAAAATAGGGAGAAACCAGAGTGACAGAATGCGGAAGCAGATCAGTTTACTTTGGTCTTATCTTATCTGATTTTTATTATTGTTTGTTTGGGAGGGTCGCACCTAATGTGCTCAGGGGCTACTCCAAACTCTCTGTGGTTGGGGAACAGTGTAGTACTAGGAACTGAAGCTGGATCTCCTGCATACACAGCATGTGCTCAGCCCACTGAGCTATTCCTCCAGCCCATATCAGTCTATGTTCATTTCAAATCAGAATGGGCTTGGGAGTGGGTGGTAGACACAAGGCTGCACCTGGAGCCACCTGCTCTCAGCTCCTACCCCAGTGAGCATCTCCAGTCAGGGGTTTTCAGTATTGCTCACTTTATCCCCATCAGCTTTTTAAGTGGAAAACATAGTTTCCTCAAGCTACAAATAAAACACTCCTTCTTGTGCAAGGAGATTGATTCTCACTGTTCGTTTTTTGTTTGTTTGTTTGTTTTTAGGTTTTCTTTTCTTTTTTCTTTTCTGTTTTTATATTGTTTTGAGGGGAGGTTGATCCCAAGCAGTATTCATGGAGCCTGGCACCCACTTTTGGTGATACTCAGCCAACGGGGACAAATGATTCCAGGATCTGACAGTGCCAGGCTACTTGGTCCCAGAGAAGCTACACTATGCAGTGGTAAGGGGGATGTGGTACAAGGGGTGGAACTGGGGGTCTGGTACATGCAAAACAGGCACCTCTGACCCCAGAGTTATCTCCCTGGACCATCATAGCACTCTACTTATTTACACAACTTCCCTAGGCTGATAGTCATCCAGTCCTCATCTCTGGTGTTCCCCTCTGGGATTTTATCTTAGTTGCTTATCATTGCAGAGCACTACATCAATCTGTGAATGGCAGTAAACAAAAAAATAAACATGTAGAACTCAAGTATCCACCATTAGTCATCGCTGCACTTGGTACAATAGCTAATCTATAGAAACAAACTAGGTGTCCAATGACAGGTGAATAGATTATGAAGATGTGGTATATATGTATACAACAAAATACTACATAGCTGCAAAAAATCAATGGAATCATATAATTTGCTGCAACATGGTTGGAACTGGAAGATAAAATGTTGAAAGAAGTAAGCCAGAAGAAAAAAAATGGGATGATCTCACTTATCTGTGGAATAGAAAACTAGATGAGTAAATGTATTGTACTAAGGGGGTTGCCTAGATCACCTTTGACCCATGTTTAAAGAGGAGATAAATAGAGAAAGAAAGAAATCAAGGAACGGGAAAGTGGGGCAGATTAGAAGTTATGGGCTAACAGGCATCAGGGCTTCAATTACACCAGTGATTTGAGTGAGAGGCATAGCCATATACCCATAACACTGATTCAACAGAACTGAAAACATGAGATCTAAGTGGCAATCTCTGAAACTTTATAATGTGTCTGTCAAGTCGAGAAGTGCGGGTGGAGTAGGGGTTAGGGTGAGCGGGGAATCTGGGAACACTAGTGGAGCTGACGCTGATGGAGGGATCAGTGTTGAATCATTATATGCCTAAAACACAATTATCATAACTTTGTAAGTCATGGCTCTTTAATAAAATTTTTTTAAAAACCCACAAATTTCCTCTAAATGCCAGCACCCAGTCTCCTTCTCCCAATGTCACTGAGTCAGGGCTGTTGCAATTAAGCGGCCCCTAATGAGACAGCTGACGTGGTTTCCTCAAAAGCTCTTTGGCCTTGGGCAAGACTCAGTTCTCAGAGTTTCATCTCCTTATCTGTTGTGTGAGATTAATGGTGGCTCTCCTGGAAGGACCTTGTGAGAAATAGCATTTCATGTCATCATTAATCCACTTGTACATTCCAAATACTGACTAGGTGCTGGGGGTAAAGGGCTAATCAAAACTAGACAGTATCCCTTCTCAGGGAATTTAGTACAAAAGGGGACGGTTAAGAGATAGGAATACCAAGTAGTAGTGTACATGACCAGCACATGTGAAGCCCAGAGTTCCATTCCCTGCACTTCATGTCTATAACCCCATCAACACCCCGGGGTATAGACCTGATTACCCCGTCCCCGGCCTCCTCCATGTAACACTGAGAATCATCCACCTTCCCATCAACACTGCTGGGTGTGGCCCCTATAAAATAAATTGAATGGAGACTACAAGAAAGTAGTTCAAGGGACTGGAGCATCAGTTCTGCATACAGGAACCCTAGAGTCTAGACCCTGCACTGTATGGTTCGCCAAGCATTGCATTCTAAGCACCACTGGTTGTGTCTTTACCATACCCTCCCAAATAAATGACCTTGGAGGCTGCCCTGACCAAAAATTACTCCGGCAAACAGTATCCTATTTTAAACCAGAATAACCTCTCTGATCAAAGTAGCATAGTTACAAGTGAGTGGGTAAGACAATTCACTCTGGTTAATTGTCAACCTGCCCTTGTCCAACCATTCCAAATGCATGCACTTGTCCTTCCCTGCCTACGGGATTCTTTGACCAATGCAACCCATCATGTTCTGCAGAATGGAAGTGAAGGGGAATTACGACCTCCCACAGCAGCTCTCAGCCAACGAGTGGTGGTGGTATACATCCACCATGCCACCTCGTCCTTTGTGTAAGATCCTATTTCTCAGAATTTCCTCAATCAGATCAAGGCATATTGCCCACACTGTAGGTTCTCCTTACTTTACTTCCCATTCTCTTTCCACTTATTTCAAGGATCATTTTCCAATCAACACTTCATGCAAGTTTCCTTGTCTCAGGGCCTGCTTCTGGAGAAATCCTGAATGAGACAGTAAGTATCTCAGTAAGTATCTAATACCACCACGCAAGAGCACTAATACAGTGGAAGAAGTGACATTCCACTGAGCACTTGAAACCTGGCAGGTAAACACATATGGACAAGCTTTACTGCTGGGTATGTGAAAAGAGTCAGAATTAGCCTGGTTATTACTGGTAAAGAAATCAGTCCTTGAACCAGTGCAAGTTCAAGGACAGAAGGTGAGAGTAACCATTAACCAGATAGAAAATAAACAGATTCAAAATGAAACCAAACAAACCTTTATTACAGTTTGTTTGAGAAGCATACCTTCCCTTCTGAACCATGTTTGTTTTTCCCTCTTTGTTGGGTTCACAAGCTAAATAATTGGTGCTTTGTTTCAAGTCCTTCCCAGGGTAGATTAACCTAGAGAAGATAAATAAATCAAGCTCTAGGCATCTCACATGGAATTTAGCCTCAGGCTCAGGAATCACAGGATGCTCTGGCCTTTGGAAGGATCTCTGGCCTACAGCTTTCCAAGGACTGCACTTGCCAAGGACTTTCCACTGCCTCATGCTGCACTCTTGGGAGAACCCTTGGCACAGTCAACCAACCAACTCAGGGAAGTCAATCAGCAAAGCAATGTTCAGAAGATTGAGCACCAATCACATCAGGCTAAAGGTTCTAAGGTATTTCTCTTTCAGATTTAACCTGCTGAACAACTCTGAATGCCTAAGAATAACCTGGAAAGTAATTAAACTTGATAAGCAACTTTCTCTCTTCCCTCCCTGCTGCAACATGGCCAGGAGCCTTACCTTTAGTAGCTACTCAAGAAAAAAATTTAAGGGCTGGAGAGATGACCTAAAGGGCTGAGCAGATGATTTGTCTACAGGTCATCCATGTTTGGTCCATTTATCACTCTTGGGTGCCCCCCATGGTGTCCCACTCTCCAAATAATAATGTTTCTAAGAACAAAAATAATATTTGTATTTTAAATTCGAACCTGTCCACTTATAATGACTCATTAGAATTCAAACCTAATTTCTCAACCCTCAGAAAGCACAACCCTTACACTCCGTCTTCTCTTTCTATCTCCTCCACTCCTCATAGACCAAGTTCCTGGGAAAATGGGTACTGTTGTACTTCGTATACTTCATAATTCGTATACCTCATATTACCTCCTTCTGGTTTCTGTCTCTGAAATTTCTTTGTTCAAGATCTCTAACAACATTCTCATCCTTAGAGATGAGAAACCCTTTTTAATGTTGAGCAAGTGGCTCAGGTGGTGAGCACATATCTTCCATGTTCAATGCCCCAGGTTCAATCCCTGGCATTGCATGCCCCACCCCTAGCACTTCTAGTGTAGTCCTAGTGACCCCTGATTAGTGCTGGTTGTGTCCCTCAAAATAATATGCATAAAAAGAACAAATCCTTCTCAGGCCTGAGCAATACTTACCATCTCTACTAGGTTTAGTGCTTAGGACACTTCTTATTCTTTACTTGGTTCTTGACACATGACATCTCACTCCTTAGTTCCTTTGTATCCCTTGGTGGTTCTACTGAGGTCAGTCCAGCTTGTCTGCTGTTTTCTGGCTCATCCTTCAATGGCAGTTTTCTCCAGGGAATGTTCCCACACCTTCCTATCACACTATACACACATCCTCTTGAGTGATAGAAACATAAACTAAGGGTCCCTTTGCCATTTATATGCTGATATAAAAGCTCCCGGTCTGTACTACACTTCTCTACATCTAGAAGCTTCTAGACTAGACTCAAGAAAAAAATGGGTCTAGAGGTCAGCCTGCTTCTTTCTCCTCCTCAGCCTCTACTTGATGGTGATGATAATACGATCCTCCTATTATTATAAGTAGATGCCTACTTATAAGCCATCTGAAGATGGCTAGGTGCCCTCTTATAAGTGATGATGCCAATTCTGATCCCAACCCAGGCTTGTCAAAATGAAGGAATTCTTTCCTCTCATTGCAACATAAAAGAAAATACAGGCTATCAAGAAACAGTACAGGAATGGGCCAAAGGGACCCTTGATTCTGCATTACTTTTCTGTTACCACAAATGTAGAGAATAAAACCAACAAAAGTTAACACATGGCATGGATTAGCTGGGCTGTTTGGTCAGGGGTTTACCAGGCTAAATTCAATGTGCCTATTGAGTGGTGTTCCTGTCTGACACTCGGGGTCTACACTTAGTTCACTGGTTGTTGGCAGGATTCATTTCCTTGTGATCAAATGACTGAGGTCTTGTCTTCTTGCTGGTTTTTGGCTAGGGGCCACTCTCAGCAGTGGACCGTCTCAAATTTCTTATCACATTGCTTCCTCCATAAGCTGGATCACATGGCCCCTCATTTTTAAGCACCAGCAGAATCTATTGCACCAACGCTGACCTAGCTTACTTGCTTGGCTTTGGAGTAATTACAGGAAAGCACTGCACTGGGTGTTTATAGCAGGGCAAATATTCTAGCAAGAAAGAGAGAGAGAGAAGTGTGATTATTTTGAACCTCAATATTTTCTCCATAACAGAAATGGGTGGTGGGAGGTTGAATGATAACTTGAAATCACACCTTTCTTTAAAAAAAATAAGAGAAAGAAAGAAACTGTTACTGCCTTTTGCCTAATATGATTCATCCAAAAGTTAGGTACTCCCCAAGTTTTATAGAATCTTTCAACACAGAGAAATATGATTTCCAGGCATATAAGATTTTTATCAGGAGAAAATACCCAAGGTTCCCTGTGCTTCCCCCATTGTCTTGCAGATTTTAAATCTAAGCTTCATGGCAGCAACTTAAGCAAGGTTTATCAATAACTGTATTGACACAATCACTATCACTATCACCCAGTTGTTCATTGATTTGCTCAAGCAGGCTCCAGTAACGCCTCCATTCGTCCCTGTCACGTGCTAGTGTAGCCCGATGTTATGCTAGGGCTCCTTCAGGATCAGGGGAATGAGGACCATCATTGTTCCTATTTTTGGCATAATGCCACAGGTCGCTTCCCAGGATCTGCTGTGTGGGCGGGATACTCTCAGTAGCTTGCCGGGCTCTCCAAGAGGGATGAAGGCTAACGGGGCAGCCTCTAATCACCTTTATAGGTGTTCCCAGTCAGGCATCTATGTGGGAAAGATACTCTTGGTAGCCTGCTGGGTTCTCTGAGAGCGAGAACTAGACAATAACAGGTCATGCAGTCACAAATGCTTCCAGGAACTAATTATTAATTGACAAGATAACAATTAAAATGAAACTCTGGTGAGGTGAATGCATTGCTATTATTCATCTCATCTTACCCATCTTATAAACAAGGAAACCAAAACTCAGAGGGATGCAGTAGCTTGTTTAAAGGCACAGATCATCTTATAAAAAAATAGTATTTATTTCAGTCTGTCTAGGTTCAAAGCCTTGTCAAGCTAGTTACCCTTCATCAGATATTACCTCATTGCTCAAGTACCCCCTTCTCTGGCTCTCTCGTTACCTAACACTTTATAAAGAAGTTCCTTTGCTTCCTTGATACCACCCTCCTCATTGTTATCATTCTTTCTTAATTTGAAATTTACCATTTCATGGATGGCTTCTTCAAGCCCATGTTCTCCTTTGAACATGTTTCTTTCTGTGTCTCTTTGCTTGCTGGTTGGCTGGTTCATTCTTCAAGTCCTTGTTCTCCCTTGAACAATTATCTACCCTGCTTGTCTCTATGTTTCTTTGCTTGATTTTTCTACTCTGGAGAAGCTTATATTCTCTCTTGAGCATGCATTTCCTTTCTCTCCCCTCACCTCTTTCGAAGTATACTTCATTCAATAAAACTATCTTGCTTAACTATCCTTTTCATGAATTGTGCCTAAATTTTTGCCTTTGCAAGTGCATTAGAAAATGCAACCAACAATTTATGTGAGTCAATATAAGCACCTCACCCTTCAGATAGACATTCACATATTTAAAGACAGTTTTCATATTCTTTCAATCTGCCCAAGTCTTCAAATGTACCTTGTTTTCTCAGCTCATTTGTAATCCCACCTGTCTTCTGTTCAATTTTTAGTTTATCATTTCACTTTTGAAATGAAACTCAGGTCAAAGAGCATCTTTGTTACGTGTAACAAGTGTAGAACACAGTGAGACTGCCACCCACTTGATAAGGACCTGTCCTTGTATTCTTACCCCTAAAACTAAAAGTCACATTATGTTCTTAAAGGGCCCCTGCAATTCGTTGGCTCGCATCTAGACTTCAGCTGGCTAATACTTTGGGTCTTGACCAAGAGGGTGTGACTAAATAGCAAAGTACTTTGTATGCAAGAGACTTGGGTTCAATTCTCAGCACTGCAATCAAGCAAAACAAATCTTTGTGCTTTGGGGGAGGGGTGTGGAGAGGTGGGAGGGAAGAATGTCACAGGAATATGGATCACACCTGACTGCCCAAGACTTACACCTGGCTCTGTGCTCAGGGACCAGTCCTAGAGGGTTTCAGTGAACTATAAGAGAACTGGGGATCAAACTGGGATCCACTGTGTATAAGGCAAGTATCTTAACCCATAACTATCCATCTGATACTCTGTGTCTTTTCAGCTACTGATATCCAGCTAGATCATGTCCTTCCTGTACCTGCATTGCTGAACTTTCACTAATCCACTCTTTTCCATCTTGCTTCTTTTGGAACAAGTTCAAAACCTTTAAATGTCTAAGCGCTTCTTTTAGCTTAAGTTTGTCAATATAGTTGATTAGCAAGGGTTCTACCTCTTCCTCCAGGTATTAATCTGTGCTCTAATGGACAGGCTAAAGAAGTAATTTTTTTTTTATTGGCATGGCAATTTCAGCAAACATACTTTTCTTTAAATGTCCTAGGTGGAGTTCATGGCCAATTCAATCAGCCTAATCAGTGGCTGAATAAATAGCAGTACTCCTACATAAAAATAAATAAATAAATAAATAAATATAAAATAAACCCACCCGTGAAAAAAAATGTACTGATTTCTTAATTATATGAGAACCAGACCCTGTGAAAACTTAGCTGAGGTATGCATGTAACAATCTCTTTGTCCAAGAATATAATAAATGTCTTCGAAATGGAAATGAGATTAATGACATATGATTTTGTCTTTTAAAAAAAGCATGCTGATGATTCTTATTCATCCTTATTTCCTCTTCCTGAAGGTCTATAGTGTATTTGAAAACCTAATTTAAGCATCTTGACTGGAACCTTAAATAGCAGATATGAGTATTTTCCACAATTTTGGTAACTACTGTTATTTATAATTCACCTCATTCCAAATGATAGCACAAATTTACAAAGCTTGTGAAACACACTTAGGAAATCTATAGCCATGAAAACAAATTCAGGTAAGTAAAGACCTTCTGACCATCTGTGATGGAAACTAGGTCATTGGTTTTACTCTGTTTTTACTTTGAGATAATTTTTTTGTCACTTTTCCTGAGGCCCTGTAATTTTGTTTCTACTTCCTTTTGTTACTATGAAGGCACCATCATTATAGTAACTTTAACTAGACTAAAGAGATGTAAATCAGTCTGTGGCATCTCTGGCCCCTTCCATGGACCAAAAGCTAGGTTTTTGTGGCATTTGATGAGTTCAGAATTGAAGATAGTGGATTTTTAAAAAAAAACAAACATAAATGTTTAGGGGCCAAAGCAATAGTCTGGCAGATAAAGTACTTCCTTGCACACTTCCAACCTGCATTCGATCACAGGCTACACAAATAAATAGTTCCCTGAGCCACAACCGGAGTGATACAAGAGTGCAGACCAAGGGGTAAGTCCTGAGCACGCTGGGTATAGCCCCCAAACACCAAAAGAATCCGCATTTATAATAATAAATGTACAAAGTGTGTTTAGATAATAGATCTACTTCATTATAATACCAAATAGTCACTGCATCTTAGAAATATTTGGTTTATGAAGTACTTTTTTTTGGAATGAGGTAATTTTAAATTTTAAAATATAGTAGGTAGACAGGTATTTGGAATGTAAATTACAAATTATCAGCAAATAATTATAAAGCGAACACCTGTGATATCACTACCTGGGTCAAGATATAGATTATTTCCATGTGACAGAAATCCATTCTGATAATAATCCCATCTTGAAAGTAACCACTTTCCTATTGTAATAATAATTTCCTTTTGTTCATTGTTTTACTGTACATGGTACACTGTACATGGTACATCTCTAAAAGACACATATATAGAGAGAGTGAAGTAGATACATATTTGTTATACCCTTTTCTAAATTGTTAGAAAAAAACAACTATCATTTTATTTTTTGTGACTCACCTTTTTTTTGACCCAATGTTGCAAGATTCATCATATGGTTTCACATATCTAAAATATCTATTATAGTTCAATGTATTGCAGGCATTTCGTTTTCTCCTCATTTCTGAAAACTATGATGTTGCTATAGACATTCTCTTACATTTATCCAAGGGAGCCCTGTACTGCCAGGAATTGAGAAAAAAAGATATCCCACATGCAAGGCATATGCTCCAGCCCTTTGAGCTGACTCAATGGTCCCTTGATATCAGATCTTTCAACTGTCCTACAC
The DNA here is from genome assembly GCF_029834395.1 of Sorex fumeus. Taxonomy (NCBI): domain Eukaryota; kingdom Metazoa; phylum Chordata; class Mammalia; order Eulipotyphla; family Soricidae; genus Sorex; species Sorex fumeus. The sequence goes on along the minus strand of NW_026606059.1, from coordinate 45,396,471 downwards.
ACACACACACACACACACCACAAGAGAAAAGCATACAGTTTTTATTATTTTATCTTTAGGTATATGAGTGATCTACAAGAAAGAAATGAAAGTCCAAGGAAAAAGAAAAGCATTAGGCCTGAGAGTTCAAACACCATTTTATCTAGGGGTGATAAACTGTGGAAAAGGCATTAGAAAAAGAAAGGGGAATTCAGGCTATCAGTTACTGCACATTTTTAGGACAATAAATATATGGGGAAAGTTAACAGTAGAGAAGGGTTCTTCAGAACTCCAGAGTCTCTGGCAATTGAGCTGGCTTGTTCCTGGTACAGGGAGACGAAGGAGTCACTTCACAAAGGAAATGTATGTTCTGCTTTCGGGAGCAAATTTCCTCTTTGACCATGGTCTTCAGCTCTACATATTAATCTTTATATTCTTTATTTTTAATTAAGAAAGAAATGTGCTTTTCTATAAAAACAAGCTTTTGCTATTTTGATGGGAACTGCACTGAACATAATCAGTTGGGAGGAAGTGGTATAAACTTGATAAGCTTCAAACATTTTTATTATATTTTGTTTTTTTAATCCATGAACATAGTATAACTCTTCTTTTTCTGTTGTCTATTATTTCTTGATAAGTTTTAAATTTGTACCTTTATCTTTCACATACTTTCATAGATCTGTTCTTTTTCTTTGGTGTGGGGGCATACCCAGTGGTACTTGGCTTATGCCTGGCTATATGCTCAGGGATCACTCCTGGTGGTGTTTGGGGGATTGTATGAGGTGCTAAGATTGAATCCAGGTAAGTAATATGTAAGACAAGCATTTTAGCCACTGTACTATTCTCTGGCCTGATAGTTTTAAAATTGCACTTTGCTGGTATCTGTTTTGTGTGCACCTGCCAAGTGCTCTTTCAATAAACCACATCTCTTATGCCTTTTATCTTTAAAAATTATTTTTTAAATTTTATGAAACATAGAAACAGTAATTTATGTATCAATTATTATTAGTAATGATTAAGTTACACATTCTTTTGAATATTTTGCACACAATCAGATATTATTTCAAAAAAATGACAGGTCCCTCTCATTCTACATTCCAATTCATGTGCCTTATATTTGTTTGTCTTCCTTATTGTCCTGGAGAATATCTCCAGTACAATATTGACTAGAAGTATAGATTTTTTTCCTCCTAATCCTAAAGACAAATCTCTTCAATGTTTTACCATTTAGAGTCAGGTTTACTCTAGACTTTATATTGATAAGCTTTATCAAATTAAGGAAATGAAATTCTATGTCCAACTGCAAAGGAGATAGATTAAAGTTTCATCTATTACTTTAGCATCAAACTGATTTTTCTGTTTCAATAATTTCCCTTCTGAGATATGTTGATTTGGCTAATCACAATAATTTATTTTCAGGGAATAATTTATGTAACACTTGACCTTTTAAAAACTTATTTTTTTCATATTCAGTCAGAAAGTTTCAACTCTAACAACAACAACAAAAACCAGTTTCTGTACCAGAATAAGAGTGAGGACTAAAATAAGTCAATTTCAAATGTACGAGGAGGGTTTGGAGATACTTCTACTATCAGAAATAAGAGAACAGTGTTGTATGAAAGGAGAGAAGGTTAGCACTCCCCTTGACAAGGACGGCAGAGGTTTCAGCCTGTAACACGCATACGGTTAAGGCACTGCCACCTACTTCGTGGCATATACCAACGTTTTTAAAAGGAGAGAGAGAACAAAAGAGAATGCCCTGCCACAGAGGCAGGGTGGGATGAGGGGATGGGGGGTGGGAGGGATACTGGGATCCATGGTGGTGGGAAATGGGCACTGGTGAAGGGATGGGTATTTGATCATTGTATAACTGAAACCCAAGCACAAAAATTTGTAAGTCTACAACGGTACCTCATGATGTCTCACTAATAAAAATAAAAAAATAATGAGAGAACAAAATAAAAACAAGGAAAAAGTAAGTGAGGTGAGAGGAAAAGAAGAAAAGGGAAGGGAGAGGAGAGGGGGAGAGAGGCGGGGGATGGGGGATGGGAGAGGAAGAGGCAAGGTGAATGGGAGGGGAGGGGAAGAGAGGGAAATAGAGGGACTGTGAAAGAAGAGTGGAGCAGAGGGTTGAATTTGTGGCCATCAGTCTACTACCATTCCTTACAAAGGAAGCTACATTCATCCAAAACATAAGAGTGCACACTGACCCACAAGGATACATACAGAATGGTATATATTTGTGGATGGCTAATCTTACCAACATGTCCAATAACAAAACTTTGCTTTTTTCTCATCCTCCTGGCATTTATATAATGTGATCTTACCCCTATTTTTCTGGTTTTCTTAACTAAAAAATTAATTTGTCAATCCAGTGATGCCGTTGACTAGTAGAATACATGAGTGACATATGAGAGGCCCTGTGTTCAGTCCCCAGCACTATTAAATAATAACAAATTAGCAATGGCCTACTGCAGTGTACGCCATTGTAGCTGAAAGTCTGAACAACACGGCTAAGAAAGCTTCTTTTATGTCTATCCTTTCCCTTTATAAACAATTGTTTTTGTAAGGGTAGCTGTTAGTAACACTCTCCCTCAATGTTCATGCACCACATAATCACTGTGGTCAGATGTCTTCCCTGATCACTAAAAGGGTTCTCACAATGGCCAGGCACACCAGCAGAACTGTGCGTTCTCTTCTCCTGAGAGACCACAATTTAGTATAAGCTCCTCTTCTGCTTCCAGTGCTCAACATGTTTGCCATTTCCAAATGCCCCATTTCCTACCCAAACTCTGCAAGTCTGAAGCCCACACAATTCTCTAATAATAGCATTTAAGTTTAGGATAATTTCTTTTTCTAACACAAAGTTTCAAATACCCTATCTACTTCCCCTTAATACTTAGCTTCTAAAAAAATAAACTACAGAGCTCATTCAACCTGCCTTCTGTTTTCCTGGGTCCAAATCCTAGGATGGATGAAATGTGAAGTGAATTGATAAAAAGTCAGGCCTGAAGGAGAGGGCAGCAAAAGAAATTTCTAACTCATTGTTGTCAATGTTAATAGAGATTACCCAGGGCTACAATAATAATAGAAGTATCACTAAGATGCAGGATTGTGAGGGCTGTCCCTCCCAGAAAGATACCATGGGATAATGGAAATAAGAAAAGTTCTGCCTCTACCCAGAAAAAAACCTATGGTGGAATCCTTCCAGACTCAAAGACTCCATTCCCATCAGGACATTATTTCTCAACTCCAAAATTGAGAAATTGGGAAAATACATGAGAAAATAAAGACTGAGAGTGAAAAAAGCAAAAAGAAAGGGCTTTCCCTTCCTTTTTGGAAAGGAGAGGGAAAGGAAGGAGAGAAGGGGAGATGAAAAGAATGACAAGCCCTAGTGCTGTAAGGTGTATTTATTGTGGTCTTTTTGAGTCCCGGGCCACTTCTTTTTTTCCTGGACCATACCATAAGGTCTGGCTTCAGAAGGGAAGTATCCACAGAACTAGCCAACCTACATAAGAAGTGATTTGGGGACGAGAAAAGAATAGAAGTACACTGTGCAAGTATGCAATGGGCAAGAGGAGGAAACTGGAGCTCATGGAATGTTTTCGATTTTTCCCCACATAATATTAATGATTTAGCAATACTGATAGCTCATCTGCAAGAGGATAACTCACAGTTCTGAACATACATGATTAGTATCACATTCAGCACTGCCTGGCCCTTGCTCTGAGTACAACAGTGTGAGGACAACACCTGTATGAACCAGTCCTTACAAATTGCAGATGATAGAGGAACTTGTGTTTTCCATGAATTCTACACACTGTCCCTTTGAGACCATCCAGTCCAGCACTTGGGTGAATTTAGGCCAGTTTAATGTCTGCACAACTTATTCTACAATGGTGGCAGCCAGACAGAGAGCCATGGAGGGATTTGAAAAAACAATTTAGAAGAATTTGGAAAGAGAAGATAGAAAGTTACCTCTTTCCATCTTATTGCCATACAGCTACTCTCTCCTGGAAGAGAATTTGGCATAGAAAAATTGGTCTCTCATATGGATTCATACCCCTTTGATTTAAACTACTCTGCATTCTCCTTTGATATCAGTCTTTTGTCTTTTGTGAAGAAAATACTACACTGATCAGGCAAACCATTGGTGCTCAATATAAATATCCAGGATATCCAGGATTAGACTCCCAAATTCACATATCTCTCAACTTTAGAGAACCCATATGACCTTCTTGTCTAGCATCAAAATAACCACAAGATTTTCATTTAAAAAATAAGCAATATTATGAAATGCAAAGTGCTTTGCACAATCCCTGAAGGATTACAATAAATGCATCTGTCCTATTTTTGTTTCCTTTATAGGCATCTTGACTTGAGAGAGAAAAATGACAAGTAATCATGACTCAAATAAGAGATAGAGAGAAAACTCCAGTGAAAAGAAAAGATAACTGGTTCTGACAGCCTTATTCTCACCAGGAAGAAGTATCCCAGAATAAAATAAGTCACTGCCCACTTTCAAACATACCATAATCATTAAAACTAGCAATAATAGCAAAATATTTTTGCAAGTATAGTGAGTATTTAACGAGTATATTATTCCACTATTTCAATGAGAGTATTATTATTCTTAATGACATCATATAACATTAATTAAGTTGACAGATTTTGCTAACAAGAGTTACAGATGTCCAGTTTGCCCCTAGGGAGTTTCTACTCTGCTGAAGGAATTAGCAAACCCAAATGATCACTGACATACCCATGAAGTGGGGCAGCAGATACACAGAACCGGCCAATCAAATATGCACCTTCATCCCTGCCCCATCACACACACACACACACACACACACACACACACACACACACACACACACCTTCCTGAACTTTAATCAACCCATCACCTTCGCAAATCTCCTCTAGAGCCCTCACATGGCTGTTAATGCCTCAGTTTGCAAATATATGTGACCTTCATTGGATTAGACAGGAATGTGTTTCAGGTCAGCAAGTCTGTCCCTAGTGCCCAGGAAGCTCTCTGTCTCATAGTGCACTCAATAAATGTTAGCTGATTATGTTAGCGAGTTAGCTGGGGTACCCCCAAACGAGTTCTTCCCTGGCCTCCCAGTTTTTTGCTATATAATGCAAGGTTAAGCTAAATTATTTCTAAGTCTTCCTTCACTTTGTCATCCATTATTCTTAGTGCTTTGTATTCTTGTAAGACTTCTTCACTCTTCACTTCTTGCAAATTACCCAGTTGGGACCCCCTACTTCCATCTTGATCCACTCCTCACACTGCTGTCACACTCATGTCACTGTCCAGCACCTTTCAGTTGAAACCTTACACATACCTGCTTCTGAAGACTGAAATCCAAACTCCTGAACCTGGCAGAAAAGGCCTTGAGCATTATAGGCTGCTTCTACCTCACTTGATCACTTGACTTCCCGTTAATCATAGATTTGCTCGAGCGGGTGCCAATAACGTCTCCATTTGTCCCTGTCGCGTGCTAGTGTAGCCCAATGGTGTCTGTTCGTTCTAGGAACACGAAGAGCCTCAAACCGATCATTCAGGGTCTTGACGAAGAAGTCTGACCATCTGGTAGGTGGGCAGCCAAGCAGTCTTTAGACGTCCTGTGGAATCCAGTCGGTAACAGCTCTAGTCCAGCGGTCATCTCCAAATCTCATTACATGTGCAGCCCATCTGATTATCGGTGTCTTGGCAAACGAGACAGCGTCCCTTATTCTTGATTGTCGATGGAAGAAGGAACTCTGAATTCTTTCTCTCATTTGAGTGAAACGTGATACGCCAAGCATAGCTCTTTCGATTCCTCTTTGGGAGACCCGAATAGCATTCTCATCCTGTTTTCGTAGGGTCCAGGCCTCTGTGGCTTATGTTAATGCAGGAAGAACAGTGGGAACGAAGAGATGTGCCTGGAGCCGGAGGTTCTTTGTCCTCTTAGCTATTTCTTTGACACTCTTGAAGGCGTTCCAAACTGCTTTCTTCCTCCTGCGCAACTCAGGTGCCAGGTCATTCGTCATGTTGACTTCTCGACCTAGGTACACATAACTGTTACATTCAGAGATGTTTGTCCCATTGAGAGTGAATGGAACGTCAGGAACGAGACCATTTCTCATAAACATTGTCTTCGTGAGATTCAGCTGTAGTCCAACCATTCCACTCACGGTTGAAGTCGGCCAGCATTTGTGCCACTTGGCTAATGTTTGGTGTTATTAGAACAATGTCATCAGCAAAGCGGGGGTGGTGTAGTTGCTGACCGTCCATCTTCACTCCCATTCTTTCTATTCCAGTCGTCACATGACGGTCTCAAGGGTGGCACTGAAGAGTTTTGGTGAAATGGTATCACCCTGCCGAACCCCTCTCTTGACATGGATGATCATTTCTTTGTAGAATGGTGAGATCCTGGTAGTGAATCCACAATACAGCTCATGGAGGATCCTGATATATTGAATTTGAACGCCCTGATAGGCAAGGGCTTCAATGACCGCTTCCGTCTCAACAGAATCAAAGGCCTTCTTTAAATCAATGAACGTTAGACAGAGCAGCATCTTGAACTCCCGAGAAACCTCAATGAGTTTGGTTATCGTGTGGATATGGTTGATGGTGCTGAATCCTTTGCAGAAACCAGCTTGCTCGCATGGTTCTCCTTCATCTACTGTTCTGCCAATCCTATTCAGGATGACTTGAGTGAACAGCTTGTAGATGACAGACAATAGGCAGATCGGATGATAGTTGCCAATGTCGTGGATGTCTCCCTTCTTGTACAGTAGTACAGTCCTGCTAATTTTCCGTTGGGACGGAATGCTTCTACCTCAGATCCTCTCATTTGGAGACTTTCCTCAGCACCTCACCTATAAGCCATTTTTGTGATCATCTTTGTTGTCCTATAAAACATGAATTTTTACAAGGCTGGCATGAGAAGTCAGTAAAATAAAATGTGGAAACAATTCTAAAAGATCTACTTAAGTATTAATTTAATGATCTATTCAAGGTATAAATGTTAATACTACTAAGCCTGACTGTATTAATTAGCTTGGGCTATGATAACAAAACACCACAGACTGAATACACTAAAAAACAGACACTAATTACTTACAATTCTGGATTCTGAGAAGTTCAAGATCAAGGTGTCAACCAAGTAAATTCTTATGAAGGTCTTCTTCCTGCCTCGCAGATGGCCATCTTTCTGTGTACTCCATAGCAGAGAGGTAAAGACAGAGATTGATAGATAGAAAGGCAGAGAGGTACAGGAGAAAGAGAAACAGAGGGGGAAAAGAGAGAGAGAAGGAGAGAGAGTAACAGAGATGTAAAGATAGGAGATAGAGATTGACAGACAGACAGATTGATAGGATAAATAGAGATAGAAAGATAGAGAAAAGAGAAGGAGAGAGACAGAGAGAGCAATAGAGACAAACACACAGGGATTGGCTGGGAGAGGACAGAAGAGCTCTCTGGTCTTTTCCTATGAGGGTATGTTTCCCATAACAAGGACTCATCCTCATGATGATCTAAACCTAATCACCTATCACCTCTCAAAGGTCCCATTCCTACATACCAGCACTCTCAGGCTTAGGAAATTCAACACACAATTTCGGAAGCACAGAATTCTGCCCTTGAGAAAGGTGGCTCACCATTGACAATGTCTGTGTGGCTATTTGTCCAGCATTTAATAATAGTAGTAGGAATTCCATATTTAAAATGAGATACCCTTACCCCCAAAGGCCCTAACTGTATTTTTTGCCGGGTTTCGGGTGGGGTGGGAGGCGGGTAAGTGGAAATAGGGAAATGGAAAGCTGGGAAGTGCTGAGAAATGATAGGGGGGAATGTACAAAAGCCAATTCATGAAAGATCTTGTGTTTACAAAAGTGTGGCTTTTATCTTATGAACGACTAGGATCATGAAATCTGGTCACACATTACTGGTTGTTAGCTTTAAGAGCTATAAAAGTGCTCCTCCAGATGATCCCACTTTGGGGAAATTACCCTAAGAAAATAATTTAAAAGATCAAAAGAGGTATGTACACAAATGCACTTATTACATTATTTACAATAATAAAAAACAGGAAGAAACCCACAGAGGAATACTTAAGCAATTGTTAAATAAATGTTTGCTGAATGAAACAGTAAGTGCTTGTTGAATTCAAAGTGGTGATTAAAACAGTGAAGTCCAAGCTAACAGCATGGAAAGATCTTAGAAGTAAATAAAATAAACAACATATAAAATTATAAGGTATACAGTACTAAAACTCTCCACACACACTGACAAAAGATGAGCAAAACTAGAAGCAATGCAGATAAAAATGGTGACAGCTATTTGTTAAGCTGAGGCTGTGGGGGTCCACCATGTCATGTTTACAAATGACATAGTCACTTTATAAATAAAAAGCAATCAGTCCTATTTTAGGTAATCTGGCTCACCTGCCTAAAGTCATAGTCGCACAATGTTGCCTTTGTAGTCAGCATGAATAAACACTTGGCCTCAGTGAAATGAGTGAATTGATAAAATATCTGGGGTCAATATAGTGGAAAGAAATATCTGCTTGATAATAAAGCACAGAACAATGGTTACTGGGGGAAGCAGGTTTAAAGTGAAAGAAGATTGAACTGTTAAATGAACAACATGCGTCTGGCCAAAGCATCCATTATCTCTGCCTCTGCCCCTCCCCTCAAACTCAGGATGGAAAATCGGGAAGTGTGTATAAATAAGTCAAAGGGAACCTAAACAGCAAAATCATGCTTATTCTCACAGGAGACAAATACTGGAAAGAAAGAGAACCAGATACTTGGCAATATTTCAGACACTCCTGGACTTTGCCATTTGGTTAATCTCCTACTAGAGGAGACTCAAGGGAGAGCTGGATAAGGTCAGAGCTAGAGGAGAGGAATAAAGTGACAGGGGTCAGATGAGTCAGCCAAGCTCACAGAGAAGTACAGAAACTTGGGCCTCAGAGCCACATGAATGGAGTTTGGAACCACACTTACAAGCTAGGTCTCAATCATTGGATTCCTCAAACAACTAAAGAGAGGATTTGTTCTAGGCCAAGTCCCTTACATTTATGAAGCACCAATTTTCTCATTTTTTCCACCTGTTGAGGGCTTTTGACCTCATCCTTATTCACAACAGCATCCAAGCCCCCAAAGAATCATTTGTTTCCAAAAACTTGGTCAATATGCTCTGTTCAAACCCTCTGAGAGAATTTCATATTCCCTTGAACAAGGATGTTGGTCAGAGTGGATGTGTGACTGTGGAAAAGCATTGACTGGGGTGGTCGGGTGGGATTAATGGAAGATTCAGAGGAGCTGACTCCATTCCCCACTGGATCTAAAGCTAAGAGGAAAGGCTGAGTTGCTCCACTTCGGTAAAAAACACACAAACACATACACAAGAACAAATTGTTCTCCATTCACAGAACTACTGACGATGCATAGGGAGCTAAAAGAAACAATGGAATGCACCACCAATAAAATAGAAGAGGATTTGAAAGCAGATATGTGGAAAATGCAAACAAAATTACAAACAGAAGTGACAGATCTAAAATACCTAGTAGGTGAATTGAAAAAAAATCAGTGGAAGGTCTCAGTAGCAGAGTAACAGCTGCTGAGAACAGAATCAGTAAACTCCAAGATGAGATGCAGAGACTCTCCAGACAACAGAAGAAAATGGAAAAGAGCCTCAAAATGAACTAACAGACGTCAAGAGAAAATCGGATGAAGCCAAGAGGAATAACATAAGAATAACTGGAGTCCCAGAGGGACAGGAATAAAACCCTGACAAAAAAGAATCTATCAAACACATCATTACTAAGACATTCCCAGAGCTGAAGAGCACATACGACCAGATTCAGGAGACCCAAAGTGTACCAGAAGAAGAAATCCAAATAAAAATAATCCAAGACACATCCTTATCAGAATGATGAAAACCACAGAGACAAATTCTGAAAACAGCAAGATCAAAGAAAGAAACTGCCTATAAAGAAGCATTTTAAGATTTACAGCCAACTTGTCTATGAAACCCTTCGGGTCTGAAGACAGTGGTAGTGGAATATAGTGAAAAAACTCAGTGAAATAAGCACCTCACCAAAAATACCCAGCTAGACTCACATTCATATCAGAAGGGAAAACACACAGTTTCAAAGATAAACAACTGAAGAACTTCATAGAACCAAAACCATGGTTACAAGAACAACCAAACGGAGATGAGATAAGTCCCTCAAATACACCAAACTTTGTCAGAAAGATGGGACAAAACCCCATAAGAATAAGACACAGAGTGGCAGGATGGATCAGAAAATTGAACCCAACATTCTACTGCCTGCAAGAAACACAGCTAAACAATCAGAGCAAATACAAATTCAAACTCAAAGGCTAGAAAACAATACTACAGGCAGACAACTCCCTCAAAAAATCTGGGGTGGCCATTCTGGTATTAGGCCACATTGATTTCAGACTGAAGGCCACAAGAGACAGTGAAGGTCATCAGGAAGAACTTACACTCCTAAATGTATATGCACCTAATGAGGGACCGGCAAAATACTTAAAACATAGACCTGAAGAAAGACATAGCAACACAATACTAGTGGAAGCAACACAATACTAGTGGAAGACTTCAACAACACTTTATCACCTCTCTATAAATCAACCAGACTCAAACTTAGCTAGGACATACTTTATCTAGAGAAGAAATGGAAGAAAGGGGTTTAGTAGATATATATAGGACACTTCAGACTCAAAAGCTGAATACACATTCTTCTCAAGTGTGCATGGGACATACTCCAGATAGAGCACATGCTGGGTCGCAAAACATACCTCCATAAAATTAAGAAGATAGAGATTGTATCAACAATATTCTCAGACCATGATGCACTGAAAATAGAAATGAATCACAAAAGATAAAATCTAATTAAACACCTGGAAATTAAACAGCTCACTACTGAACAACCAGTGGCTTAGAAAGGAATGCAAAGAGGAAATCAAAAGATCCCTGGAAAGAACAATAAAATGAAGACACAAGTTACCAGAACTTATGGGACACGCAAAACCTGTATTAAAAGGAAAGTTTATAGCTCTACAAGCATTCCTAAGGAAGGAGGACCAAGTCCACATAAGTAACCTAACCTCACAGCTTAAGATCTTGGAGAATGAGCATCAAAAGGAGCCCAATCCAGGCAGGAGAAAGGAAATAATAAAACTTAGGGCAGAAATTAACAAGATGGAAGTCCAAAAATAATCTAAAGATCAAAGAAACAAATACCTGGTTCCTTGAGAAAATAAACAAGATCAATAAATCTCTACCAAGACTCACAAAGAAAGGGAGAAAGAAAACCCTAATTAACTGAACCAGAAATGAAAACGGGAACATCACAACAGAAACTACAGAAATTCAAAGGATCCTCAGATATTACTTTGAGAATCTCTATGATACGAAACAAGAAAATCTCAAGGAAATGGATAAATTCCTGGATTCCTATAGTCTTCCAAGGCTGAACCAAGAAGACCTGGAGTACCTGAACAGACATATCATCATCAAGGAAACTGAAACGGTAATATAGAGTTTCCCCAAAAACAAAAGTCCTGGCCCAGATGGATTCACTAGTGAATTCTTCCAAATCTTTAAAGAGAACTTACTCCCAAACTTTCTAAGCTTTTCCAGAAAATTAAAGAATCAGAAACATTTCCAAACAGTTTCTATGAAGCAAATACCAAAAGCAGACAGAGACACCACAAAGAATGAGAACTATAGGCCAATATCCCTGATGAACACAGATGCAAAGATCCTCAACAAAATCCTAGCAAACAGGATTCAACGACTCATCAGAAAGATTATACACCACGACCAAGTGGGATTCATTCAGGAAATGCAAGGATGGTTTAACATTCGCAATTCAATCAACATAATCTATTATATCAATAAAAAGAAGAGAGAAAAAAACATATGATCATAACAATAGATGCAGAGAAAATATTTGACAAGATCCAGCACCTATTTATGATGAAAACTCTCAGAAAAATAGGCATTGAAGGAACTTTCCTCAATGTAGTCAAAGCCATCTATCAAAAGTCCACAGCAAGCAAGCGTCATTCTCAATGGGGAGACTCTAAAATCCTTCCTTCTAACATAGAAGCAAGAATGGTTGCCCAGCCTCCCCACTCCTATTCAATGTAGTACTGGAAGTTCCTGCCATAGCAGTTAGGCAAGGAAAAGGTATCAAGGGCATACATATAGGAAAGGAAGAGGTCAAGCTACCACTATTTACAGATCATATGATACTATATATAAAATACTGAAGACTCTACAAAAAAGCTCCTAGAAACAGTAGATTTGTAGAGTAAAGTGGCAGGCTGCAAAAATCAACACCCTAAAGTCCATGGCTTTCCTATATACAAATAGTGAAAGAGAAGAGATATTTTTAAAAAGTCCCTTTCACAATAGTGCCTCAGAAAATTAAAAACCTCAGAACCAGCTTAACTAAAGATGTGAAGGACCTATAAAAGGAAAATTAAAAAAAACACTACTTCCGTAAATAACAGAGAATGCTAGGGAATAGACACTCCTGAAATTCATGTGGAACAATAAGTCCCCAAGTATAGTTAAAGCAATCCTTGGGAAAAAGAAGATGGGTGGCTTCACCTTCCCCAACTTCAAACTTTACTACAAAGCAGTAGTAATTAAAACAGCAGGGTACTGGAATAGAAACATACTCACAGACCAATGGAACAGAGTTGAATATTCTGTCACAGACTCTCAAATATATGATCACTTAATCTTTGATAAGGGAACAACAAATGTGAAGTGGAGCAAGGAAAGCCTTTTCAACAAGTGGTGTTGGGAAAACTGGACTAGCTATCTATAAAACTGAACTCTGACCTCTGTCTAACTCTAGGTACAAAAGTCAGATAAAATTTGATTAAAGATCTCAGTATCAGACTTGAATCCATAAGATATATGGAGGGAAATGCAGACAGAACCTTCCAGGACACTGAAGCTAAAGGCAGTTTCAAGGATGAAACATCACTGACTAAGCAAGTGGAAACAAATATAAACAAATGGGACTACATTAACTAAGAAGCTTCTGCACCTCAAAAGAAACAGTGACCAAAACACAGAGAGCCAACAGAATGGGAAAAATTATTTACCCATATTCATCAGATAGGGGGGTAATATCCAGGATGTACAAGACATCAGTAGAACTGTATAAGAAAAAACCCTCCAACCTCATCAAAAATTGGGGAGAAGACATGAACAGAAGTTTCCTCAAAAAAAGAAATACAAATGGCCAAAAGGCATATGAATAAATGCTCTACATCACAAATCATTAGGGAGATGCAAGTCAAAACAACAATGAGATATCATCTCACACCCCAGAGACTGGCACACACCAAAAAGAACAAGAATAACCAGTGCTGGCACAGATGTAGAGAGAAAAGGACGATCTTTCATTGTTGGTGGGAATGCCAACTTGTCCAGCCTTTCTGGAGAACAATATGGGCATTCCTTCAAAATCTAGAAATTGAGCTTCCATATGGCCCTGCAATACCACTTTTGGAAATATATCCTGAGGGTGCAAAAAAGAACAGTAGAAATGACATCTGCACCTGTATGTTCATAGCAGCACTGTTCACAATAGCCAGAAACTAGAAACAACCCAAGTGCCCAAGAACAGACGACTGGTTAAAGAAACTTTGGTACATCTACACAATGGAACACTATGCAGATGTTAGAAAAGATGAAATCATGAATTTTTCTTATAAGTGGATGGTCATGGAGAATATCATGCTAAGTGAAATGAATCAGAAAGAGAGGGATGGACATAGAATGACTTCACTCATTTGTGGAATACAAGATAACATAGTATGAGACTGACAGCCAATGACAGTAGAGACAAGGGCCAGGAATATTGCTCCATAGTTGGAAGCCTGCCTCATGAGCTGGGGGAAAAGGCAGCTGGAACAAAGAAGATATATCACTAAGTGAATTATGGTTGGAGGGATCGTTCGAAGATGTGTGCCGAAAGTGGATAAAGGACCAAACGTGATAGCCTCTCAGTATCTATATTGCAAACCATAATGCCCAAAATTAGAAAAAGAGTACAGGGGAAATTGTCTGCCATAGACGCAGGGGGAGGGGCGGGTTGGAGGGGATACTGGGTACATTGGTGTTGTAAAATGTGCACTAGTGTAGGGACGGGAGTTCGATCATTGTAAGACTGAAACTCAAACATGAAAGTTTTGTAACTGTATCTCACGGTGATTAAATAAAAATAAAAATAAAAAAAAGAAAAACAAAACTATTATACCTCAAAGGTCACAATATTTTTCATTCTTTTAAAATTTTAAACAGCATAAGAATTCTAATTGGTTACTTCAAATGACAGATGAGATAATTCAGGTTATGTTTCTTTGACTTTATGTTAGCATCATTTTTAATATTCTGCCTGAATGAAAAATAACATAATTCCAAAAATTTCTGTGGAATAAGTTTTCTAAAGCAAGCTAAACTCAAAACACTTATGCACGGTCTCTAAGAATGCCTATTGGTTTCCTTTTCTCAAGGATTAACTATAACAGAAATGAAAAGATAAGAAATAAAAAAGGGTATGCTGAAGAAGGGGGAAGCTAAGTGAGGGTAGGAAAGATATCTAGGAGAGAACCTGGGAACATTGTGGAGGGAAGCTGATACTGGTGGTGGGATCAGTGCTGCAATATTGTATGTCTAAAACAACTATAAATAATTTTGTAAACCATGGTGCTGTAATTAAAAAAATTTTAAATTAAAAAAATAAATGGAAGCAAAATTTTTTTCTGTTGACAAACTGACAAACCCACCATCTTCCCATTTTCTAGTCTTCTAGATTTCTTTCAATTTCTTCTGATTCTTTAAAGTAACTACAATTTTTTAAAAGTAATTGTGTGTGTGTGTGTGTGTATTTTGTGGTCTTACGCATTCTACCATCTCAGATCTGGATACACTGCATCTATCTCCCTCAGTGAAAATCATTGAGGGATATAGTAGGATTGTTTCCACGCACGGGAGCTCCCGGAAGAGAACAGCACAGAGTCTCCTGCCCCCACGCCTGGCTGTCCTCACCAGGGCCCCTTGGAGGGGAGCGGGTTGAGTTTTCCTCCCCGCCCCGACCAGGGCTCCGGCAGCTGAAGACCTCCAGAACCAGCTACCACCATGCTGAGACCACTCTCCGCACACACGAAGGTACCGGCAGAGGAACAAAGGCACACGGGTCCCGGGGCTGAGATCTCCAACCCTACTCAGGTCGGGGCTGAGCATCCTCCACCCAGATCCTCCAAATTCCAGTAGGCGGGGGTCACACCCACCAACTGGCCCCCTGGCGCCGTGTAATCCCATCAACAGCCAAGACTCAGAGACTATAAAAGCCAGCTCCCAGAAGCGCGCGGCCGCAAATGCGGCTGCGTGACATTTTATTATCTCATTCCTACTTTGGACAAACTGGCAGGCTACCGAATGTAACCTGCCCACATGGCAGAGTCTGGCAAACGCCCCGTGGTGTACCCAATATGCCAAATACCAGTAGCAATGATGGGTCTCATTCTCCTAAAGAGCCTTGAATATGGCACTATCTCAGGGCTAGGACGAAGGAGACATTACTGGGGCCTGCTCGAAGCAATCGACGAATAACAGGATGGTCGTGATCGTGATTGTGATCATTTCCACTCCCAGTCCAATGACCAGTCTTACTAGCAGGTGGTTTGTGACAAATAACTAGACTCCTCACTTTAATATGGAGCAAGTAAAAGGCCAGGACAGTGCCAGAGCACCTTGTAGAATTGCAAAGAGCACAAGGTTTGAGGCAAATTTCTGTGCAAATACATGGCTGCTTCTGCAGCCAATCTGAAAACACTTACTGCAGATAGAGTTTTAGAGTGCTATGTGAAAGGAGGAGCCCTTGGGTTAATAAAATCTCAATTACAAGAAAATCATAGATCAACTCCCCACTCCACTGCCATACTTGCTTTCACTGATTTCTTACATGTACTGAAAACACTCCCCAAATAAACTTCTGCATGCTGTCCTCCATCTCAGAGATAGTCAGTGCTAGAAGGGGTCCCAGGAAACACACTATGAAATGGGACTGTTGAGATAAATGACTTCCTAGCTGGCTGGCAATGTCGACCTGTGACTGGTGGTCAGTGAAGTATTGACAAGCCTTATCATGTTGTGGTAGTAGTGATATGAACATTGTGTCTGTCAGTAAACAGAGAAGGGATTCAGCACCAGAGGATATTACTTGTGGTATAATGTTTATTACACTAGGGAGGCATGAAAAATATTGTAATTAGAAAGACAAGGGAGTGGGTGGCTGTTGCAGAACACTGCTGATTTGATAGAATGGGAAAGCATCAGATTCAGGATGGGACCAGGAGTAGGGCTTCTATTTTTCTGAGATGAAATGTAGCAGCTATGTCGCAGGTAGGAGCTCAATGGAATGGCTTCTTCCTGAGCATGCTGGTTCCTCTCAGAACTGAAGCAGTGGTACTGAGGTTCTGGAGCTGATGGTTCTCTAGCTGATCATAACAACAATGTAGTTTTGGTTATTGTTCCTGAAAGGTACACTACTTCTCAATTTTATTTCTTCAGTACCTCAATGATTATGCAACTGATTTCAAAACCTGGATTCTCCCCCTCATCATTTGATCACTAGGAGAACTGAGGTTCTGTAACTTCAAATGAATGAAACAAAGGAATGAAACAAATGAAAAAGGTAATTGAAGGGACACATAGGTTTAGTTTTAGGCCAAGAAACTTTAAATAAATAGTAAGACAGCCAATGGGACCTCCAGGAGAAATGAAGGGTGAATGATTGGTTCTTTTAATAAGGTTGAGCTAGAAATGTGGACTTTGTGGGGAGAGGGATTTGACAACTTGGCAGTGCTTTGGGTTTATTCCTAGTTCTGTGCTCATGAATAATTCACTCCTGGCAGGCTCAAGAAGACATATGGGGTGCCAGGGATTGAACCTAGGTGAGTCACATGCAAAACAAGTGCCCTGCCTCCTGTATTATCTCTCTGGGCATATAGAAATAAAGACTTTTGAAATAGCTCTCAAAAGTAATAGATGAAAGCATGATCCTGGGTGATTTTCCTAGGAAGAGAGTAGGAAGTAAAAAGAGATGAGAAGAGTGCTGTAGGCAAAGCAAAGAATGCAGTGGGGGAAAGGAGGTATTGCAGGAAAAACGTGGGTCTAAATCTTAGCTCTGCCTCTACTGGCTATGTGAAACAGCTAGGATAAGCTACTTAACCTCTCCACGATTGGTCTAAGAATAAACTCTCTATATCCTGCTTTCTGACACTAGTCAGAACTCTAGCTCTGTTTGGTGGAGAGCAGAGGCTGATGCTTTTCATTTCTGTTCTTATTGATTCTGCTTTGCAAAACAGATTTTCAGCATACTGATCACTGTATACTCACATAACCATGTTCAAAACAGGAGAAAAGAAATTGGGTAGAAAAGGGTGCTGGCCTTCCCTAGGAGGCAAATTTTATCCAGATTCATTTTACTAATGTGTACTGACATCATCTCATTGGCCAGATAAGAGTCTAGGTCATTTGTAATTGAATAGGATATAGAAACAGACCAAACGCATTACTGTTTTGAACCTTTCTTCTTGCTAAGTTCGTCAGAATGGTCTTCCTCCAAACTTTGGAATGGCTTGTTTCCTTATGTCATTCGCCTGCCTTTCATGTTTTATGTGCTCATATGCTCACTGGTTGTTTTAGTGACCTGCTTATTTATTTACTTTCCACTTTTTAATTAAAGCACTGTGATTTACAAAGCTATTCATAGTTCATTGACATGCAACATTGCAGCACCAATCCCACCACCAGTGTCAACTTCCCTCTACCAATGTTACCCTACTCCCTCCCATACCATTCCTTCCCCACCAGTCAGCCCCCCTTTTGTAAATAGAAATTTACTAGATGGAAAGACAAAGATGGTATTTCATGCCTAAAAATTAAATAGTTCCATTATGAATCTAGCAGCTCTAATTACTGCAAGTTGCCTGTAAGATTAAAATACAAAGCTGCTAAATGTCTTCCAAACAGAGATGTTGCTTTTGAAATTTTACAATTAATTTTTTAAAAAATTATTTATTTTTTAGAGTATTACAAAGCTGTTCACTATTGGATTTCAGTCATACAGTAATCCAACACCTATCCCTCCACTAGTGTACAATTCCCAGCACCAGTGCCCCCAGGTTCTCTCCCATCACCTCCCACCCCCCACCCACTGCCTGCTGTCAGTCTGCTCTCTTGACAGGCACTTTGCTAAGTTCAGTTGTTAGTTTGGGTCTCTTGATTTAAGTGCTGTTGACTCTGTGATTTGGAATTTGGTTCTATTATTCCTTAATACCACCTTTGTACCTGATCCCCCTGACCTATTTATTGTTTCTTATCTGTCTCTTCTCCCTCTCTCCTTCACTCTTTCTTTCCTTCTCCTTAGACTCTGGGGCCAAGGTTGATCAGGGCATCCCCCCTTTAAAACACTGTATTCTCTCATCCAGTTATTCTAAATACCACATATAAGTCATACCATCCTGTTTTTTTCTTCTTCCTCTTCCTCCTCTTCTTTCATCTTCCTCCTCTTTGTTCCTCCTCCTTTTTCTTCTTCCTCCTCCTCCTCCTTCTTCTTCTTCTTCTACCTCCTCCTACTTCTTTTTCTTCTTCTTCCTCCTCCTCTTCCTCCTTACTTCATTTAACGTGGTGTCTTCTTGTTCCATCCATGTTCCTGCAAATTGTATGGTTTCATTATATTCCTTACATCCGTGTTGTATTCCATTGTGTACAATACCATACCTTTGGGATCCACTTATCTGTAGATGAACATCTAGGATGATTCCAAATCTTAGCTATTATACAAAGTGCTGCAATGAATAATGGTGTGCATGCTGTTTTTTTGAATGTGAATGTGTTTCTGTACTAGGATTGAACAGAATGTGTTTCTGTACTAGGATTTAAACCCAAAAGTGGAATTGCTGGGTGATATGGGAGCTCAATTCTGAGTTACTCCATACTGTTTTCCATAGGGGTTGGATCAGACAATATTCCCACCAGCAGTAGATGAAAATTCCTTTTCACCACATCCCTGTCAATAGAGATTTTCTCAGTATTTCTGATATGTGCCATTCACACTGGCATAAGATGATATCCCATTGTTGTCTTGATTTAGATTTCCCTAATAATAAGTGATGATGAGCATTTTGTCATGTGTGCTTATTGGTCATCCTTTAGTCTTCCTGAGAGAAGTGTCTGTTCATTTCTTCTTCACATGAGTTTTTAGATTTGTTTTCGCTGTTGTTGATCTTTGGGAGTACTTTATAGATCTGGATATCAACCCTTTATCTGATATGTTGAGTGCAAATATTCTCTTCCACTCAGTTCCTGCTTTGTTTAAGCTCATGTTTCTTTTGCCATACAGAAACCATAAGGTTGATGTAGTCCCACTTGTTTAGTTTTGACTCTGTAGCCTTTGTCAATGGCATCAAAGCATTGAAAATTCCTTTGAGGTCTAAATCTTGGAACTGTCTATATTTCCTTCAATGTACTTTATAAATTTAGGTTGATATCAAAGTCCTTGATCCATTTTGAGTTGACTTTTGTGTAAAGTGGGAGATTGTGTAGGGTGTGTAGGACTCAGATTTAATTTCTCAAATTTGGTTATCCAATTTGCCCTACATCATTTTGTTGTAAAGGCTGTCTTTATTCCATTTCATGTTCTTATATCCTTTGTCAAAAATTTGCTGACATTATATATGGGGGTTTATCTTTGGATATTCTATTCCGACCCATTGATCAGAGTCTTTCTTTATTTCAGCCACATGCTGTTTTGATTACCATGGCTTTGTGGTATAGATTTCATTTAGGTAGTGAGATGCCTCCCAGTTTCTATTTTTTCAATTTGGTTTTGGTCTTTTATGGTTCAGCAAACTTTATAATCGACTGTTCTAAGTCATTAAAGAATGTTCTTTGAATTTGTGTAGGGATAATTTGTGTAGTAGTTTAGGCAAGATAGTCATTTTCACAAGGTGAATTCTTCCAATCCATGAGCACGGGATGTCTCCATTTCATAAGGTCTTCAATTTCTTTCTTGAGTGTTTTTAAATTTGTATGGAATATGTCTCTCACCTCTTTTGTTGATTCCTAGGTACTTGATGTCTTTGGATACTATTTTTAATGGGACCTTTTGATCTCTTTTGCCTCTGATTCATTATTTGTATATAGGAATGCAATGAATCTTTGTGTACTGACTTTGTACCTGGCCACTTTGCTGTATTGGTTTATTGTTTCTAGGAACTTTTGAGTGGACTCTTTAGGGTCTTCTATGTATATTATCAGGTCATCTGCAAATAGAGATAAGTTGATTTCCTCTTTTTCAAATTGGATCCTTTTGATTTCCTTTTATTGACGAATTTCCTTTTCAAGAAAAGGAAAAAACTTCTTGCTGTTTCCAATACTTCTAGTACAATGTTGAATAAGAGTGGGGACAGTGGACATCCTTGTCTTGTGCCTGATAGTAGTAGGAATGCTTTCAGTTTTTCACTGTGAAAAATCGTATTGGTCATGGAATTTTTATTTATTTATTTATTTATGGAATTTTTAGATACCTATTCTTTTTTTTCCTTTTTTAAATTTTTTTTTAATTTTTTATTAGTGAAACACCATGAGGTACAGTTGTAGATTTACAAATTTTTGTGCTTGGATCTCGGTCACACCATGCTCAAACACCCATCCCTCCACCAGTGCCCATCTTCCACCACCAGGATAATATCCTTCCCCCCCATCCCCCCATCCCCCCCTGCCACTGTGGCAGGGCATTCCCCTTTGTTCTCTCTCTCCTTTTGGGTGTTGTGATCAGCAAAAGAGGCATTGAGTGGCAAACATGTTCAGTCCAGTCTACTTTCAACCTGCATCTCCCCTCCTGGGAGGATCCTCCAAACACCCTCCATTTGGTGCTCCCTTCTCTATCTGAACTGTCCCCTCCCCTAGAATACCCGGCTGGCCTCTAGGCTATGGAGTAATCCTCCTGGTGTTGAAGAGATACCTATTCTTAACTTAAGACACACTACTTCCACCCCAGTTTTATTGAGGGTTTTTATCATAAATGGGTGTTGGATCTTGTTAAGACTTTCTCTGCATCATTTGATGATCATATAATTTTTTATTTTTCCTTTTACTGGTGCATTATGTTCATTGATTTTCATATATTGAACTATCCTTGCATCCCTTGGATGAACCCCACTTATCATGGTGTATGATTTTTTGATGGTCTGCTGAATTCAGTTTGTTAAGATTTTATTGAGGATTTTGCATAAATGTTTATCAAGAAAATTGGTCTGAAAAAATTTTTATAATATCTCTGTTAGCTTTAGGTATGTCATAGAAAGTGTTAAAAAGAATTCCTCTTTGATATTTTTGAAGAACTTAAGGATAAATGGCAGTAAGACTTCTCCGAAGGTATGGTAAAACTCACTGGTAAACCCATCTGTACCAGGACTTTTATTCTTGAGGATGTTATTTTTTTTTTAATTTTTAAATAAATCACCGTGGATACAGTTATAGACTTACAAACTTTCGTGCTCACATTTCAGTTATACAATAATCAAATCCCTCCACAAGTGCCCATTCTCCACCACCAGTGTTCCAGTATCCCTCCCCCATTCGCCTCCCATTCCGCTCCTCCCCTCCCCCGCCTCTGTGGCAGACGGATTCTCTTTTTACTTGCTCTCTCCTTTAGGGTGTTGTGGTCTGCAACACAGGTATTAAGTGGTGATCATGTTCAGTCTGTAGTCTACTCTCAGTACACATCTCCCATCCCGAGTTGGTCCTCTAAGCATCCTTTACTTGTTGATCCCTTTTTTTTAAATCTGAACTGCCTTTTCTCCCATTATGTGGGGTTGGTTTCTGGGCCGTGAAACAATCCTCCTGGTACTCATCTGTACTATTCTTGGGTGTAAATCTCCCATACTGTTACTTTATATTCCACAAATAAGTGCAATCTACCTATGTCTGTCCCTCTCTTTCTGACTCATTTCATTTAGCATGATACTCTCTGTGTTGATCCACTTATATGCAAATTTAATGACTTCATCTTTTCTAATAGCTGCATAGTATTCCATTGTGTAGATGTACCAAAGGTTCTTTAGCCAGTCATCTGTTCTTGAGCATTCAGTTTTTTTCCCAGATTCTGGCTATTGTAAACAGTGCTGCAATGAACATATGAGTGCAGATATCATTTCTACTATACTTTTTTGCATCTCCAGGGTATATTCCCAGAAGAGGTATTGCTGGGTCAAATAGGAGCTCAATTTCTAATTTCTTGAGAAACATCCATACTGTTTTCCAAAAGGGATGAACCAGTCGACATTCCCCCCAGCAATGAAGAAGAATTCCTTTCTCCCCACATCCACGTCAGTACCGATTGCTTTTGTTCTTTTGGATGTGTGCCAGTCTTCCTTGCTTGTGATTGGTTTGTTCTGACTGTCTACTTCCCCTTCATTCAGTTTTGGGAGATTACATGTTTCTAGGGATCGTATATTTCCTCTAGGTTCTCCAGTTTAACAGGTTAAAGTTGTTCATAGTAAGTTCTCACGATGTCTTAGTTTTCTCAGGATTCTGTTATAATGTCTCTCCTTTTATTTCTTATCCAATTCGAGCAATTTCTCCTTTTTTCCTTGTGAGTCTAGTCAATGGTTTGACTCTCTTGTTTATTCCTTTGAAAAACCAGCCCCTGGTTTCATTGAACCTTTGTATTGTTTTCTTAGTTATTGTATTGTTGATTTCTCCTCTGGTTTTTAATGTTTATTTTCTTCGACAAGTCTTTGGATTCACGATCACGATCACGACCATCCTGTTATTCGTCGATTGCCTCGAGCAGGCCCCAGTAACGTCTCCTTCGTCCTAGCCCTGAGATTTTTTAAAAAGTGCCATATTCAAGGCTCTTTTAGAGTTAGGAGAATGAGACCTTTCATTGTTACTGGTATTTGGCATATTGGGTATGCCATGGGGAGTTTGCTAGACTCTGCCGTGTGGGCAAGTTACATTTGGTAGCTTGTCAGTTTGTCCAAAGACTCAGAGACTATAAAACCCAGCTCCCGGAAGAGAACAGCGCAGAGTCTCCTGCCCCCGCGCCTGGCTGTCCTCACCGGGATCCCTTGGAGGGGAGCGGGTTGAGTTTTCCTCCCCGCCCTGATTAGGGCTTCGGCAGCCGAAGACCTCCAGAACCAGCCATCACCATGCTGAGACCACGCTCCGCACACATGAAGGTACCAGCAGGGGAACAAAGGCACGTGGGTCCCGGGGCTGAGATCTCCAAGCCTACTCGGATCGGGGCTGAGCATTCTCCACCCAGACCCTCCAAATTTCAGCAGGCGGGGGTCACACCCACCAACTGACCCCCTGACACCGTGTAATCCCATCAACGGCCAAGACTCAGAGACTACAAAACCCAGCTCCCAGAAGCGCTCGGCGCGACATCTTTGGATTCATTTTACTTTTATTTTTTTATTATTTTTTAAATTTTTATTAGCGAAACACCATGAGGTACAGTTGTAGACTTACAAATTTTTGTGCTTGGGTTTCAATTATACAATGATCAAATACCCATCACTCCACCAGTGCCCATTTCCCACCACCACGGATCCCAGTATCCCTCCCACCCCCTTCCCCCCCATTCCACCCTTCCTCTGTGGCAGGGCATTCCCCCTTGTTCTCTCTCTCCTTTTGGGTGTTGTGGCTTGCAAAAGAGGCAATGAGTGGCAATCATATTTGGTCTATAGTCTACTTTCAGCATACTTCTCCCATCCTGGGAGGAGCCTCCCAACACCCTTTATTTGGTGCTCCCTTCTCTATCTGAACTCCCTTTTCCCCTAGCATGTGTGGCTCCAAGCCATGAAGCAAAATTCCTGGTACTAATCTTGGATTCATTTTACTTTTAAATTGCATTTTATTTTTATAAGTTGTTCACAGTACTTCATTACATTTAACTTTTGAACAGCAATCCCACCACCACTGCACCATTGCAGTGAGTGTTGGTTTTAGGTCCTTATCAACCAAGTTTAGGTGTTTTGGTGGACTTGAAGACTTGCCTCAGTTTCTGTCCCTATTTGTGACTGCAGCTGAGTTCCTTAGTTTCGCCATTGTTCTTCAAGTTTTGTGGATATTAATGTTGGACGTTTAGATTCCCAGTTACTTGATAACAGATCTGTTAGGCTGTTAATACTAGGGGACTACCAATACTACTTCTGCTGTTCAAGTTATTTTCCTTATCGTGCAATTTTGTTAGGGTATCTCCACCTCCCACCTCCTTTCCTCCCACTACCCCCCAAAACTGTCAGCTCTTGAATTAACTGACATGTAAACCAGTGTAGTCTCTGGAATAGGGATGTCCTTCCCCACCTACACACGATATAAGAAATGAAGTAATTTCTTTGTACAGGCACACTAGTGTCCATGTGATTTTGGGTTTAGAGTGATGAGACTTGAGGCTAGTGCCTGGCATAGGAATAGGCTCTGGAGGTGTAAGGCTGAAGATCAGGTCCCACGTCTTCCCTTTGTGTGAGTGCATGGGCTTTCAGGCTGAGGAGGGTGCAGGTCTGGGTCCACGGTGAAAACACGTGGGTTAGAGGTTTGAGTGAAGCCACGTGGGACCAGCACCTGGCATAGGAACGAGGTCCAGCAGTGCAAGCCTGCAGGACCAGGTCCCAGGATTCCCTCATGATCTGTTTATTTAGTGACCTTGCATTCACTAGAATGCAAGCCCTATAAATATACTTTTAATATATGTACTCTTACATTCCTTTGCTCAGAACACATATAACTTGCATAAACAGTCATATGTTACTTAAGAACTTTGGGGTCAACAACAGATCACATATATAATGATGAGCCCCATAGTAGATCATATAGCCTCAATGTGTAATACCACTGATATTTGTTAAACTATACTTTATGAGGTTCACATACCACAAAATAACCTAAAACATTTCTCAGAATGAACCCCTTGAAGTAAATGATGCATGATTGAACAAGTATTTAAAGACTAAATGAGTAAGTGTGCAAATGAATGATTCTTGCAATAGTTATGTGAGTCATAGGAGTTGTTATCCCATTTGTGACTTAGGATATGGTGGCTTGGAAATGTTATAAAACTTGTTAAAACTCTATAACTTGATAATGTCACATTAATGTCTAGAATTTCTGTCTGATCCTGTTAAACCAGATATTATCTAAGAGAAGAGCTTTCGGATATGCCACAACCATGTCTCCAGAACCTGCACCAGGCTGCTTCATTGGGGCAACTAGGAGGGGGGCAGGTTAGGTCCCTCCCCACCCTGAAAGAGCCAACCCCAGAAGCTGAAAACCTCCAGAACTCAAGCCACCATGCTCATCGCCACTCTCCACACACTCAGGTTAAGCCTCACCCATGAGTGGACTTATTCCTGGACAGCGTGGCCACGTGAAATCTCATATTTTACACCATTAATATTCCAAGAGTAGCACATTTTATGGTATTTAAAGTCAAAGCCAATTTTAGCGCAAAATATGTTTTTGCAGACATATGCACAAAAGGCTCAACCTTTAAGAACATGTTAGTAATCTCTTATAGAAGGGATTAATGGCTCCTGTATGAAATACAACAATCTTCACACATTTTCCTCTAAGAAACTTTTTTTGGATCATTTTTAGCGGATTATATTCATAACAAGCAATACAAAATAAATTATTTCGGCCCTGCTTTGGGAGCAAGGGTTGGGTTTTGGGATGGAAACATCTGAAATACAGTGGTGGGAAGATGTAATGGTGGTGGAATTGGTGTTGAAATATTAAATGTAATCAAATATTGTGAACTACTTTATAAAAATAAAATTTAATTAAAAGAGAGAGACCATGGGAAGGGGAGCGGTACCTGCATGTCCTTCACGCCCTACTGAGGTCACAAGTTACCCCCCACGAGTGGCTCTCCGGCACGGCCATAACACCAGACACACAGAAACCAATCTCGTAATTATCTGGCTCTTTGCAGAAATCCAAAATCGTGGCCGCATGACATTATATGATTCTCATAGCCAGCTACAGAAAACAAAATAGTTCACAATGCCTTTTCAGCAACTCTGATTGTTTGGGGCGGGGGGGGGGGGAAATTCTAAACAATAATGGTGCATCTTTTGTCGAAATAATGAATGTAATCAATGTAGAGAAGAGTAAAGTAGAAATCATCTGCCTCTCAGGCATTTGGAGGGATGGGAGGCGGGGTGTACTGGGGTTCTTAGTGGTGAAAAATGAGTACTGGTAAAGGGAAAGGTGTTTGATCATTGTATGACCGAGACTTAAACCTGAAAGCTTAGTAACTTTTCCCATAGTGATTCAATAAATAAATATAAAAATAAAAAAAATTTAAAAAAAATTAAGGTGAAGTTCATGCCCAATTCAATCAGCTAATCAGTGGCAGAATAAATAGCAGTACTCCTGAGAGAGAGAGAGAGAGAGAGAGAGAGAGAGAGAGAGAGAGAGAGAGAGGTTTTCTGTTGTGGCAGTATGAAAAAGTTACCATGAGATCTTGGGCACATTAGAAAACTTGAGTTTTTACCAGGGATGTGGCAATATTGGCAAAGTACATGCTTTTGCATGCACTTTTGCATGCATGAAAATGGGTTCCAATTCTAAGAAAGAGGGAAAAAAAGACAGAGAGGAAAAATAGGAAAAATACAACAAATAGAAAACTTGAGATTATTTTATGGATGGGGGTTGGGCCATTTCTGGCTTGCTTACTCTTGGCTTTGTGCTCAGGAGATCATATGTGGTGCCAGAGATTGAACCACCATGTGAAAGGCAAGCACCTTACCCACTGGAATATCTCTTTGGCATCTGAACTCGAGTTTTCTCAGGCTTGTTATTCTAATTATCTAAATAGAGGCAAGGGGTTCCCTAAAATCTCTAAGGTCCCTGCAAGCCTTATCTTTTCTTAAATATAAACGAATGAATTCACACTTAGGAGTTAATCATTGTTGTAAGATTTGCCTCCTGGCTTAGAACAAAGGATGCAGAAAAGAATAATCAAAAGAAAATGTACACTGGCGTAGATATGGGTGCTGGAACACTGAACGTCTGAAATCTGATTGTGAACAGCTTTGCAACTGTGTACCTCATAGTGATTCGATTTTAAAAATGTAATAGATTTCAAGCTATCAAAAAAGACAGGCACTGGTATATAATTATTAAAAGATAAACCTATCGTGAGGAGGACTTAACACTCAGTATATATGCATAAAAGAACATCAAAACATACCAAACAATTTTTTTAAATGTAAATGTGTAGTCATGATCTCATTCTTACCCCTAAAGCCCACATCCACCTTTCTTTTCCCTGGCAGAGTACCAGGTAATCTGTACTTGCTAAGCACCTGACACCCTTGTCCTTGCTAGTTCTCTCATCTTGGGTACATTTGGTTTCTCTAAGCTTTAAGCCTTTGTTTGGAAGATTAAGTGGGATAATATACATAAAACAGTTGAAATGGGGTGCAGCTCTAATTGCAAAGACACATACTGCCAACACACAGACAACTTGACCATGATGGTTTTTAACTTCCCTCCTACCTACATTCATTTCCTTTCTTCATTCCTTCCTTCTCTCCTTCCTTCCTCTTCACTTCCCCTCTTGCTTCCTTTCCCTTCCTTTTCTGTTTATTGGTCAAACAAGTTAGACTCAGGAGTTACTCCTGGCTGTGCTGGGGAGACCCTGTGGAGTCTGGAATTTAAACGGGGATGAGAGCTGCAGTCCTCTGAACTCCCTTCCCGCCCAATGGCTTTAAATTCTGATGACTGGTGTATGTGGCTACTATACTGATAAAACCATTTAACTCTAGAAGTATAGTGGCTACTATACTGATAAAACCATTTAGCTCTAGAAGTATAGTCACTATCACTGTTCTCCCATTGTTCATCGATTTGCTTGAGTGGGCCCAGTAACGTTTCCATTGTGAGACTTGTTGTTACTGTGTTTGGCATATCGAATATGTCACAGGTAGCTTGCCAAGCTTTGCCGTGCAGCCAATATACTCTCAGTAAAATTGTATAGTAATAAAATTATATGGTATTGAAATAGTAAATAGGGTAACTGTATTTTCTCTGAATATCTTTATTTTGATTTCTTAAACCATTTCTGAGATACCAGAACTTATAATACTTTTAATTACACCTTTCAAGTATACATTGTTCTATTACCACACCCCTCACCAGAGTGCCTTCTTCCTTCCACCTGTCAAGTCCTCCAAGTAAACTTGGTTCTACAGACAAAATTCCCAGTTTAGATGACTCCACCATTTGTTGTTCCTTTACTGTATTTATTTATATCACACGCAGATTCTCATTTTTCTTCTCTCCCTCTTTTCCACTCTTTCCCTCTCCCTCTACTCTGGGGCCAAAGTTGATCAGGGTATCCCCCCATTTAAAACATTGCATTTCCTTAAGGTCAATTTGGTTCTACAGACAAAATTCCCAGTTTAGATGACTCCACCATTTGTGTGAGATTGACCTTAAAAACTGTATTGTGGAGGTGATGATACCTACATACATATAACTGAATAGATCTAAACTCCTGAAATTACATAAAATTGTAAATCAATGATAAATTGGTAATTTACATAAAGTAGATAAATCCTATAAATAAAATCTAGTGAGAGTAGAAGAGAATTTTTAAAATGTTAAGGGAAAATCAGAATACACCTATAAAAGTTAGAGGTTGGAGGAAGAAATAATGTTAAATAAAGTAAGCCAGAAGAAGAAGGTTGATATCACTTATATGTGGTATTTAGAAAAACTGGACGAGGAAATGCAATGTTTTAAATGGGGGAATGCTCTGATCAACTTTGGCCCCAGAGTAGAGGGAGAAGGAAAGAGTGGAAAGGAGGGTGAGAAGGAAAATGAGAAGCAACAGAGAGCAGATGGGGGGGAGGGTTAAGGTACAAAGACGGTATTAAGAATGATAGAGCCAAATATCCAAACCAGAGTAAACAACACTGAAATCAAGAGACCCAAACTTCAACCACCATACTTAGAAAGGTGCCTATCAAGAGGGTAGACTAGACGGGGATGGTGGGGATATGGGAACACTGGTAGAGGGATCAGTTCAGCAATACTGTAAGTCTAAAATTCAAGTTGAATATAATTGTAGATCACTGTGCTTATATTTTTTGTAAAAAGTATAAAAATGTGTTTCGGGAACTGGTGAAATTTAGCACTGGTGAGTATGGCGCTAGCGCTGCATTCGGCTAACCCAGATTCAATCCCCAGCATCTCTATAATCCCCAGATCACCACAAGGAGTAATTCCTTAATGCAAAGCCAGAAGTAAGCCCTGAGTAAAGCCAGGTGTGGTTCCAAAATGAAATAGAACAAAAGTGTTTGTTTTGTCCTTAAAAGGGAATATTGATTTTAGGTTAGAAAATAGATTTAAGATAATGCATAAATATTTGCATAATTAAGTAAAAGACATTTAAAAAATCTCTATAGATGTAAACACTCATCTTAATAGCCTGAATAGATACAGAACATTCAATATAAATGAAACATTAATTCAGTATTCAAAAAGTATAAAATCACTAAGCAAACTAGAACAAACAGACCTTTCTTAGTCTATTACAGGGCAGTCATAAGTGGTATGAGTTAATACCATACTCAATGGTGAATGCTGCAATTTATCTTGTTTAGAAAAGATCTTTAATGCTTGTTGCAAAACTGGTCTTAAGGTTATGAATTCCCTAAGCTATTGTCTGTCCATGAAGATATGTATAGTTTCTTCAAATCTGAATGATTAGCTGGATAGAGTATTGGTGAAGTGTTCATTGTTTTTGTTTGTTTTGTTTGTTTAATTATATGCAACCCATTTTATCTCTTCTTGATCACAGAATCTCATTTTATAGATCTGTTGTGAATCTTATAGGCTTCCTTTTGTTTGCAAGTTCCTTTTGTGAACTGCAGCACTCCATTTTCTATCTCTGCTTTTGTCCTTCTGATTGGAATTGTGTTAAAGTTTTTCTACTTAGGTAGATTTTCACTGGGACACTTTAGGCCTCTTGGATTTGGTGCCTGCGCTCCCCAGTTCTGAGAAATTCTTATCCATAATTCCTTTCATAATGTTTCTTCATTGAATTTGCCTTTCTGTTCTTCGGGGACTCCAATGATTCTTATATTGCTTTACTTGAAATCATCCCACAGTTCTCAGGAGTGCTGTCAACTGTTGAGTGACACAAATGACAGTAAAACCTGAATAAACCTGGCACAAGGAATAATGGGAAACATAGTCTTTCATTAAGGGTACTCCAGGCTCAAGAAAAAAGAGGGAAGGAACTTTGAGAGGAGAACCAATAAGTCACAGCCTGAGACCAGAGAATTGGGAGAAATCATTTATTAAAAATGTTTTCAGATATTTCCCATTTTTTGGTTGTTTTTCCTAGAGATTTCCAATCTCTTATTGGAGTTTATTGATCTTTCCCTCAACTGCTGTTATTCTGTTCATGGGACTTTGTGAGTTTTTAATATCACCTACCATACTCTTTATTTCTATCACTTTTGATTGTTGCTTATCTCATTTCCATTTTCATACTTTCTTGTGCTTTGCTGACTACCTATGAAATCCTATCTCTGAGTTCATTGAAATCCTCAACATCGGTGTCATCAAAGTCATTCTCTGAGAGCTTACAGAGCTGGTTGGTATTGGCAGAGACATCTCTGTAATTATTGTCACTCACTGAGCTTGGTGGGCTTCTGCATATCTTCTTCATTGTGTTTGCTAGCTATACTAAAGAGATCTGTGTAGATAGCCTGCTGAGAGTCACTGAGGGATTAAGTTGGGTGCTGT
The DNA here is from genome assembly GCF_029834395.1 of Sorex fumeus. Classification (NCBI taxonomy): domain Eukaryota; kingdom Metazoa; phylum Chordata; class Mammalia; order Eulipotyphla; family Soricidae; genus Sorex; species Sorex fumeus. Next base: position 45,365,597 of record NW_026606059.1, on the reverse strand, counting down.
TCTTTTCCTTTGTTCCTGTCTTCACCCAGTGACTAGGTATAAGTGTGAGTGATGTGAGGTGTGATAAGGGAACTTGTGCAGAGGAGCCTATTAATATGGTGAAGATCAGGAGTGGGATCTTCCAGGACACAGCTAGAAGAGAAGGAAATCCACTTCTGGCTCCCAAAGGCCTTGAGACAGGAGCTGGGAGGTTAATCTCACCTTAACTGTATGAAGCAAGCCAAAGGGTTGAGACTGGAGATGGGCCTGTTGATGCAGTGGATGTTTGGTCAAAATCATTTCTTTTTAATGTGAAACCTTTCTTTGTCATATATAAGCTGCTTTTCATTTGTTAGTATTGTTAAAATGTGCCAAAATGTAGATGTCTTACCTAACTATCTAAAGCCCAATAAAGATCTAAAATTTTAATATTAAAAGAAAATACATTTCAAAATTATATATGACTCAGAATCAGCACAGCTTTTACTAGCCACTGATGAGGGGAAAGGCCAAGAGGCAAGCAACACGTCTGATACTGTAGGTACTGCTATTCCATTTAATGCTCAGCTAATGTTATTGATACAATGAAACCCTACCATGCATGAAGGACAGAGAGTTGGAGAACAATCTAGAAGTGTACTCTGTCACATTCCAGTCATTCCTATGTCTTCTGATATGGGTCTTAACTGTGGAGAAATTTGTTTACTGCAGTATTTATGAAATACAAGAGCAGACAATGATCAGTTGTGTATTGGAGACTATTACATATAATTCACACTCGTTAAATTTTTAGTAATTGGTAAGGAGTTTTATGTTTAGTTATTATTAAATAAAATGATATGCATAATGTTATACATAAATTTATATGCATTAGCAACAAAACCTTAAGGACACCCCATCCTGATTATTTCAGTTTCTCTCTATTTTGGTCCAGGAGGTCACTGAGGATTGGTGCAAACGCTGAAGCATGGTCTAGCACTGCACAGCTCTTCCCCACTCTGCGTTCAGGGACTCACACTGGCAGCCTGAAATAGGTCAAGGTGGAGATAATTACACCACGGAAATCAGTGAACACTGCAAATCAGAGTTTCTGTGCCCCTGTAGCCAAATGGTAAATGTTAATTCATTCACTGGACATTGTTGTTAACGCTCCTTTACAAATAAGGAAATCGAGGCTTGGATTATGAAACTTATCCAGAATGCTATGACTTCCAAGTGGCAGAAATTGGATTCAAACCCAGGTTTGTCTTAGACCTATTTTGATGAAAATTTGAAGCAAATTATGCCACTTAAACTATAAATTCTCTTTACCCTACTACCACACTGAGGTTTTTTATTTAAAAAAAATCTATTTGCTGCCAGCACCTGGGTACAGTGTGAAGTGAAGAAAAACAGCATTTTAAAAAACATCTGCTTACCAATTGAGCTTCATTAACTTCTTGTGTGAGAGATCTGTCCTGAAACACAGGTGCTGTTGCTTACAGTGCGTATGAAAAATAAATGAGCTCAACTTTCAGGTTAGCATGGTGAGGCTCCATAAACCAATGATTAAACATGACAGCTATGATATTTTAGCTACTGTTTAACTTTACAGCATGTGTTAATAAATAATGCTATCTGCACACAGGCAAGCTTAACCCTCTCTCTGCCTATGGCCCAAACCTTGAAGTGTTTACATGAAAGTTATTCCTAAAGTTTCCTTGAAGAGCAATTTGAAACTGTAGCTACATTTTGTTCTCATTGTGAAATATCTGTTATCTTAGTTTGTCCTTGAGAGAGTTATCAACAAACATTTACAAAGCCCTGGTTGTTTGTAAGGCACAAGGGGGACAAAGATGAATAAAATATGTCCCTGACCATGTTTTGAACATAGAAGGCTGATTAATCCCCATGATAAGGGCAATAGGAATGTCTTTGTTTGAGGGGATTATAACAAAATATTGAATACTGAATATTTTGGATACCCAGTCAGGTTTTTTTTTTTATAAATTTGTCTCCCAAAGCTCTAGAGGCAGGAAATTCAATATCAAGGTGATAGCATGGTTGGGTTCCGGTGAAGGCCTCACTTTCAGTATGCAGACTGCTGACTTCTCACATCAGAGAGCAATCACGCTTTCTGGGGATACTCTATAAAGCACTAATCCCATCTGGGATTAATCACCTACCAAGATTCTACCTCCAAATTAGTTTGGGGGAAAGAATTTTAATATAAGGATTTGTGAGAGATAATCAGACCTAAGCACTAACTTTTTTAAGTTAACTATTCTTGTTGGTTTGGGGACTGCATCCTGCTGTGCTCAGGGATCACCCCTTGTGGTGCTCAGGGGACCACATGTGGTGCAAAGTACTGAACCCGGGTCAGTCACATGCAAAGCAAGTGCTCAGGACCCCTGTGTTTATCTCCAGTAAAAAATTTAATAGTTTGCTTGTTTGTTTTTTGGGCCACACCGAGTGGTGATAAGGAGTTACTTCTGGCTCTGAACTAAGGGATCACTCCTGGTGGTGCTAGGGGCCATGTGAGATGCTGCAGATAAAACCCAGGTTGGTCATACGCCCAATAAGTGTTGTGCTCACTACACTATCTCTCCAAGTCACCCTAATTTCATAATAAACAACCACAGAGCAATGTTGATTTTTTTGGGGGTGAGGTAGCAATAATCTGGACCCTGTACCAAAGAAAGGAGTGTAAAAGCACATAACTTTTTCAGATTACCCTGGAGAGGATACAATCAATGAAGCAAAGGAAGGAGTACACTGGTTCAAATTCTGACTCTGCTGTTTCTGTACCTTATGGCCTTGAGCAAGAAGTAATTTCTCCCCTCCAGAACTGACCTCTCTATCTCACCTGTAAATTAGAGTGAGGTATAGGTGGTTATAGTAAAGAAATACCAAAAATAATTTATAAACTGGAAATTTGTTTCTTTCTCACCTACAATCTGGCCAGTAACTGCCAGTACCTACAATCTGGCAGAGTAACTTCACTGCATTCATTTAGGATGTGGTTCCTTCCATTTGCTGTTTGGGCATTGCTCAGGTGTTGTCTTATTTAAATGGTTGAAAATGAGATGTAGGCATGCCATCTGTAGTCCAGAGGAAGAGGTACATGTCCTTTTTGCTTATAACTTTTGTTTTTGTTTTTTTCCCATTTGTATTCTCAACTGTAGAGTGACATGAATGGCAATAAAACCTAAAGAAACCTGGCTGCAAGGAATAATGGGAAATTCGCTAAGGGTACTCCAGGCTCAAGAAAAATGAGGGGAAACTGCCAGATGCCGCCCCCAGAGTGCTGGACTAACTTTACCAACAAGGTGTGCAGACCACTAGCATCGCCCACCCCCCACTCACTGATGTACCCCTAATGGCATATCCTCAAAATCTCTAAACACAAAACTGTGTGGTCGCTGTAGCATCTGTGCCAAAAGTTACTTCATGTGCACCCCACATTTGAGGTATTAGTTAACCCAGGCCTCACATATCAATAAGTCATGATAAAACACAAAGATAGCCCACCTTCAGGGGCCAAAACATACAACAACACATTGGGAAAAATTACAAAATGCCAAGGTCACAATGGTAAAACAATGCAGAAAGTTACCAGATTTAATGATTTAAGTTGAGAACCCAGATGAATCAAACAGTAATAATTAACTACATAATCTCTCAGATAAGGAATTTAGAATGGAGCTTTAAAGAATGTATAAGGAGCTCAAAGGACGTAAGGACGTAAAGAGAGAGGTTCGGCAGGGTGATACCATTTCACTGAAACTCTTCAGTGCCACCCTCAAGAATGTCATGCAATGACTGGAATGGGAAGGAATGGGAGTGAAGATAGAAGGTCGGCAACTACACCACCTCTGCTTCGCTGATGACATTGTTCTAATAACACCAAACATGAGCCAAGCAGCACAAATGCTGGCCGACTTCGACCATGAGTGTGGAAAGGTCAGACTGCAACTGAATCTCAAAAAGACAATGTTTATGAGAAATGGACTCATTCCTGACGTTCCATTTGCTCTCAAAGGAATGAACATCTCCAAATGCAGCAGTTATGTGTACGTAGGTCGAGAAGTCAAGATGACAAATGACCTGGCAACTGAGTTGTGCAGGAGGAAGAGAGCGGCATGGAACGCCTTCAAGAGCATCGAAGAACTAGCTAAGATGATAAAGAACCTCTGGCTCCAGGCACATCTCTTTGACTCCACCGTTATTCCTGTATTAACATACCCCTCAGAGACCTGGGCCCTACGCAAACAGGATGAGAGTACTATTTGGGTCTCCCAAAGAGGAATCGAAAGAGCTATGCTTGGAGTATCACATTTCACTCAAGTGTGAGAAGGAATCCGGAGTTCTGACCTCTGTCAACAGTCAAGAATCAGGGACACTGTCTCGTTTGCCAAGGCATCGAAAATACGATTTGGAGATGACCGCTGGTCTAGAGCCGTTACCCACTGTATTCCATGGGATGTCAAAAGATCACGTGGCTGCCCACCTATGAGATAATCAGACTTCTTCATAAAGACCCTGAATGAATGGTTTGAGGCTCTTCGTGTTCCTGGAGTGAGCAGATGCCTTTGGGCTACACTAGCACGCCACAGGGATGGATGGAGATGTTACTGGTGCCCGCTCGAGCAAATTGATGAGTAACGGGATGTCAAGTGAAGTGATCAAGTGATAAGGAGCTCAAAGAAGCAACTGAATACACTGCTAAAAAATACAAGAGGATTTGAGAGCAGAAGTGAGGAAAATGCAAGCAAAAATACAAGCAGAAATGACAAACTGAAAAAATTTGGTAGGTGAAATGAAAAACTCAGTGGAAGTCCTCAACAACAGAGTAACAGCTGCTGAGGACAGAATCAGTGAGCTCCAACATGAAGTTCAGAGAGTCTCCAGACAACAGAAGAAAATGGAAAGGAGCCTCATAATAAACCAACAGATGTCAAGAGAAAATCAGGATGAAGCCAAGAGGAATAACTTAAGAATCATTGGAATCCCAGAGAGACAGAAAGAAAACTCTGATGAAGAACATGTCAAAGATATCATTGCCGAGAGTTTCCAAAGCTAAAGTACACATGCAATCAAATTCAGGAGGCCAGAAGGGTACCAATAAAGTAAAGGCCCTCCTGTTGATCATCGATTTGCTCGAGCGGGCCCAGTAACGTCTCCATTGGAGACTTTGTTGTTACTGTGTCTGGCATATCGAATACTCTCGGTAGCTTGCCGGGCTCTCCGAGAGGGGTGGAGGAATCGAACTCGGGTCGGCCATGTTGGCCGCGTGTAAGGCAAATGCCCTACCCACTGTGCTATCGCTCCAGCGATAGAAGGGTACCAAATAGAAGAAATCCAAATGAAAATATTTCAAGACACATCCTTATCAGAATGACTAAAACCATAGACAGAGACAAAATTCTGAAAGCAACAAGAGCAAAGAAAAAAATTGCTATAAAGGAGCATCCTTTAGATTCACAACCAACTTATCTGATGAAACCATAGGGCCTGAAGACAATGGTGGGATATAGCGAAAAAAATCAATGAAATAAATGCCTCACCAATAATACTTTACCCAGTTAGAGTCTCATTCATATGGGAAGGAACAACATACAGCTTCACAGATAAACAACAACTCAGGAACATCATAGACACAAAACCATGACTGAGGAAAAACTAAATGGGCTACTTTAAGACTAGACAAGCCCCTCAAATACACAAAACAACTACAGAAACATGGGACAAAACCCCATAACAATAATCTCTCTCAATGTCAATGGCTAAATGCACCAATTAAAATGTACAGAGTGACAGTATGGATCTGAAAATTAAACCCAACATTCTGCTGCCTGCAAGAAACACATCTGAACAGGGAAAATAGACTTATTTCTTAGTGATCTGTACATCAAGAAGAATTCATACTCCTAGCTGTATATGCACTGATTGGTGGACTAGCTAAATACTTAGAACAACTGCTCACAGACCCAAAGAAAGACATTGAATAGCAACACAATAATAGTTGGAGATTTCAACACCACTATATCACCTCTTGATAGATCAACCAAACTCAGTTCAGCAAGGACATACTTTATCTGAGGGAAGAAATGGAAGACAGAGGGTTAATACACATATAGAGGACATTTTACCCCCCAAAAGCTGAATACACATTCTCAAGTGTGCATGGGACACACTCCAGATAGAGCACATTCTGGACCACAAAACATACCTCCACAAAAGTGGAGTGGATAGAAATTGTGTCAATGATCTCTTCAGACCATGATGCACTGAAAATAGAAATGAATCACACACAGAAACAGAAATTCAAATTAAACACCTGGAAATTAAATAGCTCACTACTGAATGACCAGTGGCTTAGAAAGGAAAACAAAGAGGAAATCAAGACTCCTGGAAACAAACGAGAATGAAGACACAAGTTACTAGAATTTATAGAATACAGAAAGCTGTGTTAAGAGGAAAGTTTACAGCTCTACAAGCATTCCTCAGGAAGGAAGAGCAAGCCCACATAAGTAACTTAATCTCACAGTTTAAGATCTTGGAGAATAACCATCAAAAGGAGCCAAAATCAGGCAAAAGGAAAGAAATAATAAAACTTAGAGCAGAAATTAATGATATGGAAACCCCCCAAAAGAATACAAAAGATCAGTAAAACCAAGAGCTGTTTCTTTGAGAAAATAAACAAGCTCTAGCAAGATTCACAAAGAAAGCGAGAGAGAGAGAGACCCCTAATAAACAGAATCAGAAACGAAAATGGGGACATTACAACAGAAACCACAGAAATTCAAAGGATCATCAGGGATTATTTTGAGAAGTTTTATGCCATAAAAAAAAGACAACCTTGAAGAAAAGGATTAATTCCTGGACTCCTATAATCTTCCAAAGCTGATCCAAGAAGATCTGGAATACCTGAAAAGAGCTATCATTATCAAGGAAATTGAAATAGTAATCAAAAGTCTCCTGAAAAAGAAAAGCACTAGCCAGATGGATTCACTAGGTAAATCTTCAAAACTTTCAAATAGGACCTACTCCCAATCCTATTCAAGCTTTCCCAAGAAACTGAAGAAACAGAAACACTCCCTAACAGCTTTTATGAGACAAATAGCACCCTGATATCAAAGCAGACAGAGACACCACAAAGAAAGAGAATACAGGCCAATATCTCTGATCAATACAGATGCAAAGATCTTCAACAAAATACTAGCAAACAGAATCCAACAACTTATCAAAAAGATCATACACCCTAAAAAGCAGGATTCATCCCAGTTGTAAGGAATGTTTAACATTCACAAGTCAATCAACATAATCCATCATATCAATAAAAGAAGATATAAAAACCATATAATCAATAGATGCATTTGACAAGATCCAGCACCCATTTATGATAAAAACTCAGCAAAACAGAAGTGAAAGGAACTTTCCTCAATATAGTCGAAGACATCTACCACAAGCCCATAGCAAACATTATTCTCAATGGGGAAAAACTAAGAGACATCCCTCTAAGATAGAGAACAAGACAAGGTTGCCCACTCTCACCACTTTTATTCAATATAGTACTGGAAGTACATGCCATAGCAGTTATGCAAGAAAAAGATATCAAGGATATCAAGATAGGAAAGGAAAAAGCATTAAGCTATCACTATTCTCAGATGATATGGTACTATACTTAGAAAATACTAAAGACTCTACAGAAAAGCTCCTAGAAACAGTAGGTTTGTATAGTAAAGCGGCAGATTACAAAATTGATAACCAAAAGTTCATGGCTTTCTTATATACAAATAATAAAAAAGAAAAAAGAGATATTTTTTTAAAAAATAATCCCATTCACAATAGTGCCTCAGAAAATCAAGTACCTCGCAATCAGCCTAACTAAAGACGTGAAGGACCTATACAAAGAAAATTACAAAACACTACTTCCAGAAATAAAAGAGGACACTAAGAACGGAGAAACATTCCTGCTCATGGATAGGGAGGATTAACATTGTCAAAATGGCAATATTCTCCAAAGCTTTATACAGATTCAATGCAGTCCCTATCAGGATACCCATGATATTTTTCAAAGAAAGACAAAACATTCCTGAAATTCATATGGAGCAATAAGCCCCACAAATAGCTAAAGCAATCCTTGAAAAATAGAAGCTGGGTGACATCACCTTTCCCAATTTCAAACTGTACTACAAAGCCGTAGTAAATAAAACAGCATGGTATTGGAATAGGTACAGACCCACAGACCAACAGAGCAGAGTTGAATATTCTGACATAGACTCTCACATATATGATCACTTAATCTTTGATAAAGGAGCAAGAAATCTGAAGTGGAACAAGGAAAGCCTCTTCAACAAGTGGTGCTAGGGAAGCTACCTGCAAAAAAAATGAGCTCAGACCTCTGTCTAATGCCAAGCACAAAACTCAGATCCAAATGGATTAAAGATCTCACTATCAGACTTGAATCCATAAGGCACAAAGGGGGAAATGCAGACAGAACCTTCCAAGACACTGAAGCTAAAGGCATTCTCAAGGATGAAACAACACTGACCAAGCAAGTGGAAACAAATATAAACAAATGGGACTACATTAAACTAAGCAGCTTCTGCACCTCAAAAGAAACAGTGACCAAAATACAGAAAGAGCCCATGAAACGGGAAAAATTAGTTACCCACTATCCACAGACAGGGGCTTAATATCCAGGATATACAAAACACTGGTAGAACTTTACAAGAAAAAACCTCCAACCCCATCCAAAAATGGGGAAAAGAAATGAATAGAAACTTACTCAGAAAATAAATTCAAATAGCCAAAGACACATGAAAAAATGCTCTACATCATTAATCAGGGATATGCAAATCACAACAACAATAATATACTATCTTACATCTCAGAGACATGGCATACAACCAAAAGAACAAGAATAATCAGTGCTGGCATGGATGCGAAGAGAAAGGGAATCTCATTCATTGTTGGTGAGAATGCTGACTGGTCCAGCCTTTTTGGAAAACAATATGGACATTCCTCCAAAAATTAGAAATTGAGCTCCCATATGACACAGCAATATCACTTTTGGGAATATATCCCAGTGATATAAAAAAAATCCACAGAAATAAGATCTGCACTTGTATGTTTATTGCAGCAGGATTCACAATAGTCAGAATTTGAAAAAAAAAAAAAACCATGTGCCCGAAAACAGATGATTGGTTAAAGAAACTCTGGTATATCTACACAATGGAATACTATGCAGCTATTAGAAAAGATGAAGTAATGGAATTTGCTTATAAGTATATAGTCCTGGAGCGTATCAAGGTAAGTGAAATTATTCAGTAAGAGAGGTACAGACATAGAATGACTGCACTTATTTGTGGAATATAAAGTAACATAATATGAGACTAACACCTAAGGACAGTAGAGATAAGGGCCTGGAGGATCGCTCCACGGTTTTCTCACATGCTGGGAGAAAAGGCAGTTGGGATGGAGAAGGTACCACTAAGTAAATGATGGTTGGAGGAATCGCATGGGATGGGAGTTACATGCTGAAAGTACACTAAGGACCAAATATGATGCCTGTTAGTATCTGTATTGCAAACCAAAATTCCCCAAAGTAGAGAGAGAGTAGTAAGAAGGAAGGTGCATGACAAAGTGGTAGGGGGTGGTATGGGGTGTGGGTGGCAGGAGGCATACTGGGAACATTGGTGGTGGAAAATGCACACTGGTGGAGGGATGGGTCTTTAATCATTGTATAACTGAAATTTAATCATGAAAGTTTGTAACTATCTCATAGTGTTTCAATAAAAATAAATTAATAAAATAACTTTCTCAAATCAAAATTAAAAACAAGAAAAAGAATAATGAGGGAAGGAACTCTGAGAGGAGAACCAGTAAATCACAGCCTGAGGCCAGAGAATTGGGTGATATCATTCTTATGTGACAGCTCAAATATATATGAAGTAAATGCTCTCTAGATTATGAATTAAATGCTAATTTATAGGATGGCATCAGTTAAACACCTCCTAAAGTACTAAATGACCACAGATGAAGAAATACTGAAATGAGGGCATACAGATGTCAATTGACTAAAGTTCCTAAGCAAATATCTTTCAAAACACATTTTAAATCAAGAAAGTTTGAAATATAATCAAAAGCACAGAAAATAATATAAACGTGTTCACCTACTACTAACCTTCAATTCACTATTTATCCCCAGATATCAGGACACAGTTTGTTCAATTTACATATATCTTAGGCATCTACTCTATCCTAAACACGGTATGAACATATAATGATTGCTCAGGATACATCAGTTAGTGGGCTGGAGCAATAGCGCAGTGGGTAAGGCATTTGCTTTGCACGCGGCCGACCCGGGTTTGATTCCTCCGCCCCTCTCAGAAAGCCTGGCAAGCTACCAAGAGTACCTCACCCCCACAGCAAAGCCTGGCAAGCTCCCTGTGACTTATTTGATATGCCAAATACAGTAACAACAAGTCTCACAAGTTGTTGTGAGACGTTACTGGTGCCCGCTTGAGCAAACTGATGAACAACGGGATGACAGTGCTACAGTGCAACATCAATTCCTACAGTTAATCTTCCAATAACCCTATGAGGGAAGTCACACTATTTTGCCAATGAAAGAGCTAAAGCACATAGGTTATGTAGAACTTCCGACCCTGCAGTGTGGTTGCCAACACCATAACTTTTGGCCCTGAACATAACACCTCCACATAGAAATTGCATTTCAAGCCAATGATCTGCTTACCCAGTTCTGATTTGCTTACCCAGAACTTCTGCATTAGAACTCCTGCTATTTTTGCCAAGGTCAAAGAATAGATATGTTCTTGAGACACTGTCAAGTGGTCCTTCCCTTCCACAAAATTAAAAATGTAGTCAGAGTCTTTTTTTTTTTTTGGTGCTGGGGAGGGGACTCTGAAGCAGTGCTCAGGTGTTCTGGTTCTCAGTCAGGTGATACTCAGGAGGAACAGGTAGTGCCAGGGTTCCCACATGCAAGGGATTCTCCCTAACCCTTGTCTATCTCTCCAACCCAACTCATATATATTCAAATGTGCTTGTAGTTTTAAAATATTAAGTTCCTTTTTTTTTTCCAATTTCAACTAAGGTTTCACAAATCCTAGAACTGAGTTTTTCCAACGCGCAACCTTTTAGTCATTTCGTTTCGTTTTTTTGGCCACAACCAATAGTGTTCAGGGCTAACTCCTGGCTCTGTGCTCAGGACCTCTCCTGGAGGTTGGGGGGAAATTCAGGTGGCCATATGACATGTCTAAGATCAAACTATGGTCTTATGTATGAAAAGCACAGTAATATATCTCCATCTGTCTAGGGGATATTTTAAATAAAAATTTAAAATGTTCTAAACAAGGGGCTGGAGAGATAGTACAGTAGGTAGGGTGTTGCCTTGCATGTGACTGACCCACATTCAATCCCTGGGATCTCATATTGTCTCTGGAGCACCATCAGGAGTAATTTCTGAACAAAGAGCCAGTAATAACCCCTGAGCATTACTGGGTGTGGCCCCAAACCAAAAAATATGATAATAATTAAATTATAAAATTAAATGTTCTAAACAAAGTTATGACTTTCAAATGGGTATTTTCACTAAAACCGATTTTATCTGAATCAAATAACATACATGAAGTATCTAATATAGTGTCTAGCAGGGTTCACCTTAAGTACTATTATCTTTATTTACTTGAATAATCATACAGAGTAGATTGGATAGACATTATCAGTTAGATGAATAGACTTAAATACATGAGATAATTGAGGCTTATTGCCATTTATGTTCTGCACTACTGACACAAATGGCAATGAATTCGGAATCTGCTGACTCTTGAATTTGCACTCCTTTCTCTGAAAAACAGGAGCTCTTATCAACTGTCTAGAAAAGAAAAGCAACAGAGTGGCCTGGATAAAAACAAAGGCTTCTCAGTGGTGTGTTGGGTGGAATAAATGTTGCTGGCCAATTTACATAATGACCTCTAGAGACTAGAAATGTGATTCAGGTGGTACACAAATGCCTTACATATATGAAATCCTGGATTTGATCTCTCTCACTATATAGCCCTCATACCAGCACATCTGTGTGTGACACCAGTGGCCTCCGGAGCACCTTCAGACCTTTGCACTGCAAAGAGTGGCTCACCACAACAAAAAAATTTTAATGACATTTACATATGCTTAGGAAGAAAAGTATGTATTTGCTATATACTATTAGCCAAGTAGCACTGTACTGCACTGCATTGATCCCATTGTTCATCAATTTGCTCGAGCAGGCCCAGTAACGTCTCCATTGTGAGACTTGTTACTGTGTTTGGCATATTGAATACGTGATGGGTAACTTGCCAGGCTTTGCCATGTGGGCGAGATCCTCTCGGTAGCTAGCTGGGCTCTGAGAGGGGTGGAGGAATCGAACCTGGGTGGTCCCGGTCGGCTGCATGCATGGCAAATGCCCTACCACTGTGCTATCGCTCCAGCCCATTAGCCAAGTAATAGTATATATTACACTTAAGTGTGCTGGTGCCTAAGTCATATGTCTCTAGGAGAGGAATCTTCATGTTTGATTGAAAAATAAAGGAGGGTCTGGAGAGATATTAGAGAAGGTAGGGCACTTGCCTTGCACACAGTAGACCTGGCTTCCATACCTGGAGTGATCTCTGAGCACAGAGCCAGGAATAAACGCTGAACACAGCCAAGTATGGCCCATCAAAAAAAATCCAAATAAATAAATAAGAGTACAGTACACGGGGCCGTGTACATTTCCACAACCTCTCATGATTATCCTCTCTTCACTTTCAGATGCCTATGGAAAAGTCACTGCTGCAGGCAGAACCAGAGTCCAGGAAGCTCTTATTTAAATTTTTCTCTAAATGATTAAATGTTCCAGAAATACACAGCTACAAACATTTATATATCACTCCAGGGTTTACTAAAAGCTTTTATGTTGCTTTAATAATTTTAAATTATAATGTAAATTGGGCTGGAGCGATAGCACAGCAGTAGGGCATTTGCCTTGCGCACTGCCAGCCTGGCCGAGCCAGGTTTGATTCCTCTGCCCCTCTTGGAGAGCCCAGCAAGCTACCAAGAGTATCTCACCCGCACAGCAAAGCCTGGCAAGCTACCTGTGACATATTCAATATGCCAAACACAGTAACAAGTCTCACAACGGAGACGTTACTGGGCCCGCTCGAGCAAATCGATGAACAACGGGAGGACGGTGCTACAGTGCTAATGTAAATTAACTTGGGGTTGGCAACAATACACGGCTTAAGGCTTCTGTCTTGCGTGTGGTCAACCCTGCTATAATCTCTGGCATTGCCTGATCCTCCAAGAACTGCTGGGAGCTATCTCTGAGCACAGAGCCAGAAGCAGTCTTAGACTCCCCTGGTTTGATCCCAGACCCCAACTAAACCCAAATTATTCCGTAGGTTATTATGAAATGGACATAAAACCCTCTTCATCACTTATTTTCTGGCACAAATAATATAAGTTTATTTCTCACAGCTCGTTTACAATTTTTGAAGTAATACAATATTAGTTTACAAGTGTGCAGGCATTTACATTCTTTGGGGGCACAATGTTACCACATCATGTTCATCAAGAATGTACCAGTATCCCGCTAGCACAGTCCATTGGACTCTTTGTGTGCCCTCTCTCCAGATCCTTTTGGTGACCTCAACTCTGTTAATGGAATTGAAGGGTATGTTTACATTACAAATTATTCTTTTTCTTTGTTACTTGATACAAAAACATGGTAAGATCATCCAGTATTTGTCATCCTCATTTTGACCTGCTTTGCCTATACTGACCACGTCTAGTTTCATCTATGTTGTTATAAAAGTCAAGATTTCATTTTTCTACTTAATATTATTCCTTTGTGTATAGAGACCACACCTTTATCCATTCACCTGCCACTGTACACTTGGGTTCTTTCCTTATCTTATTATTTCTAAAAAAAAACACTTTAATAAACATATGTATACATCTATCTTTCAGAATATACATTTATCTTTCCTTATCTTTGGCTAGATATCTAGGAGTAGAATTCTTGGATCATGTGGTATTTTTAATTTTTTGAAAATAATTGTTTTCCATAGAGATTAGACAACCAGTTTATAATACTATCAACAATAAATGAGGGATTAAACCATTTTGGCTCTGAACCACACACACAACTGTATTCAGTAGCCACTCCTAGAGGTGTTTAGGATATGTGGTACTGGAAATAAAACCTAAACTTCCTATCTGCAAAGCATGAGTTCAGCCCATTGAGCTATCTCTTAAACTTCTTAAACTCCAAGCCCTTAAACTCACTTCACTGAATTTTCATTTCCTTTTTAGTGCTTTTTATTGTGGGGTGGGATAAACCTGGCAGTTCTCAGAGATCTGAATCTCTTTTCTCAGAGATCACTCTTGGTGGTGCTTGGGGGACCATATAGGATGCTGAGAACTGAACCTGGGTCGACCCTAACTGTTATACTATCTCCCCATTCCTATAGGTGTCATTCTTTAAGTAGGTGTCATTTTAAGTTCATTTAAAATGGTTAAATTCATTTTAAATGACATAGGTGTCACCTTTTGTTTTATCGATTGAGATACTATATTTACAATCATGTTAATAATGGCCATTACACCCATTTAAAGAGAAAATGAAGTTTCAAAGACAGTAAAAAGTCAATTTGCACAAAACCTAATACTTCTGGAGAAGTAGTATATACACACAGACACACATACAACACATACATATATACATAAAGTTCAGTAATATACATGCATATGTATAGTACACATATACATATGTCTAAATATGGATATGCAATTAAGGCATTTGGCATCACAAACAAGAATTTGAAGTCTTGAGTATGAAGTCAGTTCAGCCAGCTGAAAACTCAAAGGAAACTTTCTATAGAAAATAATTTATTTTTAGAGAATTCTCATTTCAGAATCCTCAGTCTTTTGCTCATAAAGGCTTCAACTAACTAGATGAAGGCCAATGATGATAAGAGTCTTCCCCTTTGGGGGTGGGGAAAGAAAAACAGCCATCTCCTCTTGGGTACTAAAAGATAATTCATTGTAAATATAAACCACAACTACAAAGTACTATTGTACTTTGTTTAGTAACACGCAGATCTGTTTTGAACTTTTTTACACCTATGGCTGAGTCAGTGAAACAAGGAGAATTATTTCAATAACTGAAAAAGCAAAAGTAGAAATCATAGAAATAAAAATGTTCATATCAATATTTATAATAGTATCACTACATGATATAGGCATAACCTTTTTCACTGAAAGGAAATTTCTGCTCATAGACCAGTGTTTGCAAATTACTGATGAAGAATGTTTTTTGACCAAACAACTGAACATCACGTCTTGCCTTGTTGACATACAAAGTTAACTATCAGAGTTAAGATTTGATAACATTCTATTTTAACTGGGCTGGAGTGATAGCACAGCGGGTAGGGCGTTTGCCTTATACACAGCCAACATGGCCGGTCCGAGTTCGATTCCTCCACCCCTCTCGGAGAGCCCAGCAAGCTACCAAGAGTATCTCGCCCGCATGGCAAAGTCTGGCAAGCTACCCATGGTGTATCCGATATGCTAAACACAGTAACAAGTCTCAAAATGGAGACATTACTGGGCCTGCTTGAGAAAAATTGATGAACAACGGGAGGACAGTGACAGTGACTATTTTAATTACTTGATAAGTATTTGAAAGCATCCCAATTCATTATTATTTATTACCAGGGTTCAATCCCTGGCAACAAAAAACCCCACAAAATACAAAATCAGACCTTTGATAAAGCTTCTTAGTAAAATAGGAATAGAATTTCTTTTGTGCGATAAGTAAACATCATGATAGTAAACAATGTTTCCACCCCATGCCAGGCATTAAATTAAATGCTTTTCACATATCCCATTTAATTTTCACTCATGATATAGGTAAAATTATCATTACCCATTTTTATTGAACCACTGTGAAATATAATTACAAAGTTTTCATGTTTAAGATTCAGCCATACAATGATCAAATACCCATCCCTCCACCAGTGCAAGCTTTCCACCACCAATGTCCCCATTATCCCCATTCCCCCCCATCCCAGTCCTCACCCTGCCTCTATGGCAGACAATTTCTCAGACACTCTCTCTCTACTTTTAGGCATTATATTTTGCTCAAATTTTCTTTTTTTAAAATTTTTTATTATTGAATCACCGTGCAATACAGTTACAAGCTTTCATGTTTTGAGTTTCAATCATACAATAATCAAACACCCATCCCTCCACCAGTGCACATTCTCCACCACCAATGTCCCCAGTATACCCCACCTTTCCAACCCTCTTCCTAACTCCATGGCAGACAGTTTCCCCCATATTCCCTATTTTTGGGCATTATGGTCTGCAATACAGACACTGAGAGGTTATATGTTTGGTCCTTTATCTACTTTCAGCACACATCTCCCATTCAGAATGATTCCTCCAACCATCATGACTTAGTGATCCCTTCTTTATTCCAGCTGCCTTCTCTCCCAGCTCATGAGATAGGCTTCCAACTCTGGGGCAATATTCCTGGCCCTTGTGTCTACTGACCTTGGGTGTCCATCTCATGTTATTTTATATTCCACAAATGAGTGCAGTGCTTCTATATATGTCCCTCTCCTTCTGACTCATTTCACTTAGCATGATAACTCCATGTCTATCCACTTGTAAGAAAATTTCATGACTTCATCTCCCCAACAACTGCAAAGTATTCCATTATGTAGATGTACCAAAGTTTCTTAAACCAGTCGTCTGTTCTCATGCACTCAGGTGGTCTCCAGATTCTGGCTATTGTGAACAGTGGTGCAAATGAATATATAGGTACAGATGTCATTTCTACTTTGCTTTTTTGAACCCTCAGGATATATTCCCAGAAGTAGTATTGGAGGGTCATATGGGAATCAATTCTAGTTTTTGAAGGAATGTCCATATTGTTTCCAGAAAGGCTGGACCACTCAACATTCCCACCAACAGTCAAAGAGAATTTTCTCCCAATTTACTCAAATTCTCCCACCACCATTTAAGCCTGCCTTCCAGGGGCAGATGCTAATTTATTTTCCATTGCTCATTTTGCATATCATGAGAGGTCATGTGGCCACATAAGTGGCTGCATGCTTCTGAAATTATAAGACTGTAAATGGTTGGGTTTTAGAGACATCTCTGTAGGGAGCTAATCCATTTTGGGATTCAATTGGGAGTTTCTGGGCCTGAAATGTTGATGTGCCAAGATGGCGACCAGAGGAGTTCTGGGCATGACATCTGGAATCAGGAGCAGACAGAGAGCTGGGGAAGTACTCCCAGAAGCTCTGCTGCGGCTATGCAGCTTGGAGACTTAGTTCTGGAACCCACATAATGGGGCCTTGCTTGTGTAAGCTCATGGTCACCAGGATTCCATCTGGAGCAGGTTGGGGAGACTGCACCTGCTCCATCTGGGGTGGCCAGGTGAAATAAGCTCAGCATGGAATCAGCTGAGAGAAATCTCCGGCTCTGTGGTGCCCTCCAGGACTTGCTGCTGCTGTGTTTCTGGGCCCCAACTGTTGATGCACCAAGATCTCATTACCTATTATAAAGACAAAGAAATTGAAACTCAAACAAACAAACAAACAAAAAACTCATAAACAAAACCAAAAACCATAGTCAAGTAGTAACAGAGACAGGATTTAGATTCAGCCTCCAAGGACTTTATGCAAAGGGACTAAAGAGAAGA
Organism: Sorex fumeus; assembly: GCF_029834395.1. Lineage (NCBI taxonomy): Eukaryota > Metazoa > Chordata > Mammalia > Eulipotyphla > Soricidae > Sorex > Sorex fumeus. Next base: position 45,347,878 of record NW_026606059.1, on the reverse strand, counting down.
CAAAACCAATAAAGTGGTTGTATGGTTTCAAAGGATAGCGATAAAGTCCGGCTAAATACTCAGTGTTGGTGTCTGCTAGCATCCAGGTGGAAATTCTGCAAGAAGTCCATGCCTCTTTATTCCTGCTGTCATTGTCCTGTGCTAATGACTACATGGAATAGCAGTAGGGCAGCTAAGATGCTGTTGACACCCCAGGAAGAGCATTGCTCACCGTGGTTGCTGTATGTATGTATGTCTCAGGCAATCCCCTTGCACCCAGAGACCTTCATTCTGTATTTATTCCCATAGATCCATCATAGGGCTTGTGGCCAGACTGCAGAACTGTGCACAGCAGTAGAGTATTTGCCTTGTGTGTGGCTGGCCCAGCCGAGCCGGGTTCCATTCCTCCACCACTCTGAGAGATCCTGGCAAGCTACCGAGAGTATCTCACCCACACAGCAAAGCCTGGCAAGCTACCTGTGACGTATTCTATATGCCAAACACAGTAACAACGAGTTTCAATGGAGAATTTACTGGACCTGCTCAAGAAAATCAATGAACAACGGGAGGACAGTGCTACAGAGCTATAGTGATTTACAATACTGTTAATGCTAAGGCTTCATGCATATTATGTTCCAATACTACACACTCCACCAGACTGTTTGTCTCCAGCAACCTACACCCTCTCCAAACTGGGTTTTTCTTCATCATTGCCCTTTTATCTAAAGTGAGGCCAGAGTGACATCAGGGTGTTTCAATAAGTACAAACATATTGAGTCAAGCCATCTGGAAATCTTATTTTTTTTCCTTCTCAGTTGGTATAGGGAACCCTGACCTTCCTCCCATCATCCCCACCCACTCCCTTCACCTCTACCCCAGGTCTTCCGCATAATTTGAAAGGTATTGATGCAGCTAGTTATTTGTGCCCTCTGGAGCAGTTGGATCTCTTCCCAAGTGTATGCTTTGCATTATATAAATAATTGCTGCTGTAACCTCTTGACAGATGACACAGTGGATAAAACCCTAGTACATAATGACTCACAGGATTGCAAAGTCACTTGTTCTCCTTTAGTCTGGTACTTTTTATTGTGACTAAGTAGCATACCAGAAGTTGCTTTTTAAAAGGTGAGTAGATCTGTGCTGGAGAAACTCAAGTCTTGCTTCACAAGCCTAGGAATATGCAATATGAATCTTCTCACCATATTTGCCACTGCCTCTATCTGGTACAGATACCATTAGAATAACTGCTTGCTGACTCAGATAGAACAAACAACAGTGCATTTGGCAATGTACTGCAGTATAATATGGGACATTGTCCCAGTCTAAGATCCACCCCCATCAAAACCAATAGGCTTTCAAGTCAACTGATAAGATACTTTCTCTATGTGTAGGGTATGTTATCTCCAAAACCAAATGAGAGATACCAATAGTTGCTTTCTATCTTGGGGGAGGGGTGAGGCTAATTGGGAGGGCCACACATGTTGGTGCTTAGAGACTATTCCTGGCTCAGTGGTCAGGGGACAATGTGGCGCTGGGGATCAAACCCAGAGCTCCTATATGTAAAATATGTGCTCTATTCCAAGTCCAGTTGTGCACTTACTCTTAGAAGTAGGTGGTACCTGGTACAGTAACCCGCCCTTTATCTTAGAAGAACTATCTTTCTATGATGAAGACTAATTGTCTCAAAATTTCAGCGAATGGCATGCACCTCATTTTTTCTGTTTGTTTGGGGGCCATACCTGGTGGTGCTCAGGACTCACTCCTAGGTCTCCACTTAGGAAATCATGAATGGCATGTTTAGGGGAACATATGGGCCAGAGATGGAATGTGGGCCTCCATGTAGAAGGCAAGCACCCTACCCACTGTATTATCATTACAGAATCAAGACACCTGTTTTTAAAAAAAATTTTTTTAGTGAATCACCCACAGTGAGGTACAGTTACAGGCTTACAAACTTTCACACTTGTGTTTCAGCCATAAAATGCTCGAGTACCCATCCCTCCACCAGTGCCCATTCTCCAACACTGATGATCCCAGTATCCCTCCCACCCACCCCCCACCCAATTCCGCCCACCCCACCTCTATGGCAGGCCATTCCTTTGTTCTTTTTGGGTGTGTGGTTTGCAATAGAGGTACTGAGTGGCCACCGTGTTTGATCTATAGTCTACTTTCAGCGCGCATCTCCCATCCCGAGCGGGTCCTCCAACCACACTTTACCTGGTGTTCCCTTCTCTCTCTGAGCTGCCTTTTCCTCCAGCATGTGAGGCCAGCTTCCAAGCCGTGGAACAAACCTCCTGGTACTTATCTCTACTATTCTTGGGAAGGCACCTAACTTTTAATAGGATTTATATTCCACACTTCATAGGTGTATTTTTTTTAAAAATAAAATATCTAAAGAACCTTCCACATTCTGAAAATTAGTTCAATTAAGATGATGTCATCAAAATAATGGACCAGAATAATCTGAAGAATATCATGCAGATTATAGGTACCTATGAATTATATTTTTAACATAACAGGCAAGTGAAGCAGTCCCGACACAGGACTGAGAATATAGGTTGTGCTTTTCATATATGTAAGACTACTTAAATATTTTTTATTGATAGGAATTAAAGCCAACATTCCTGCCAGATTATTAGCCAAGGGCAAGAGTTTGAAATGATTTGGAATAAAACTGCTTCTAACACAGAAGCTGTAGCTGATGCTATTTATTACTATAGCTGACTATCATTCACCAAAATCAATTTTTTGGACTTTGAACTGAATAGGAATGATGGGAAATTCCACTTCTGCAGTAACATTAATCTCTGTCATTCTATCAGGATGTTGATAGAGTCTTTCTGATGTTTGATCTTGACAAGGGGAAGATAGGCAATTTTAAGGGCTCCTGTTAGCTCTTTCCTACCACAGTGGCTCTTTTGGAAGGTAACTTGAATTTTCTGTCAGCTGCAGAAAGTCATTCTGATATATATTAACAGAGAGGGGGTCCAAGAGTTGGTGTGTGCACAGGCTGAACTCAGAGTGGGGGGATCTAATGGGGTCAAGACATACAAGCTGTCATTATATTTTTGTTCTATGTAAGTTAATTATGCACTATTAATGATTGTTAGTTTCTGAATTCCAGAATCCCCACCGTCATCGGTAAATTTTGATTCCATATTAACATTTACTACAGTCAAATGTTTGCCATTTTTAAGTTTCTCAAAGATTGTCTTAAATATATTCCTTAGTACTCTGGTTATAAAGATTATGCTTTAAAGACATAGGTGCTGGTTAATCCAATATGACATAATAAGTATGTTTCATTATTTCTATCTCCCCAAGTCCTGGATTGTTAGATAATATTGGTTTGTCCTTGCTCCTCCCTCAGTACTCCCATCACAGTGCTCTGAGGCACACCCAATTCCATCAGGCACTAATAATCCTATACTGCTTTTCTCTTTCCTTTATGTCCTTTGCATGGTTTAGCAATGCCCTTTTTTTGTATAGACACAGCAAGTCAGTTGATGCTATTCTTTTTGTAATATGGGAGTTAATTGACTCCAAATAATATTTACTCCTGGTCATACACCATATTAACTTAAGCCTCAGTTGCCATTGCTTCCTAACACCCCCAAAAGGAGGGTCCCGATGAAGGACTTGGATGGACCCAGGTCAAGTGTAAGCTACCCTGGCATTGAAAAAGGGACAAGTTAAAAGCCATAAGAAGTGTAGTAAGAGCAAGGTCATTGAATAAACTCTGTGAAAACCCAGAAAAGAAGTAACTGCTAGGGTTAGGGAAGACTAACCTGGCCTGAGAACTGTAGTCTGGGATATACAGTGAGAGGTCTCCTGAAGAACCATCCCTTAAGCTTAAAATATCTCTTACTGTCCACACAAAATGACTAGAAATGTTAGTATTCAATTTGATTGTTTAAATGGATTACTAGCTAAGAAAAGGAAAAAGCAGTATGCCTTTAGATGGAATTTTCACCCTTGAGCTGATCTCCTGATAATCTAGAGTGTTAAACTCCCAGATGAGATTTTTGTCTATGAGTTAATCTCCTAGAACTACCCCTGAAGGAGGGGCTTTACACCTTATTATGATAATGTTAAACCCCACCTATATGTACCCCCACTCTTCATAATTTCTATATTAACTATACTCTTAAGAGAGAGGTGAAGGGAGAAAGGAAAAATAAACAGTCCTGGCTACCAACCAGCCTGGGGCCCTTTGTCTGTTGCTGTTGGTGGGCCTGAGGAGGCAGTTCTCAGCCACTCAACACACTCGTCTCATGTGCCCACACATTTTGAACTCACACTGGACCTCTTAATGCTTTCTGGAGTGGCTGTGGTATCGATATCATTGATCAGGGCCCATTGTTATGTCCAAAAAAGAGCTATCTCAGTAACATATTAATCCAATTGCAAATGTCTTTTCTCTGACTCTAAATCCTGAGCCAGACAGTTTTTAATGTCAACAATTTCTTCTCTACTCAGTTTTATATTTCTCTTCCTCTAAACCAACATTATTAAGATCCACTCCGGTATGAGGGATTCTGGTTCATGTTTGCACATATGAACACCATCTTGTAATTATTTGGGTGTGTATAGTATTTCTTCAAGAGGAGCTGGGTTGCTCAGTTTAGACTGTTTGATTCGGCTGTTTGTCTGGAGGAAATAAAGAGGCAAAGGCAAATTTTAAAGCAAACATGATCTTGTGAGGGTTCTGCCTCCAGTGGTATCTGTGTAGTGTTGCAAAGCAAGGAAGATTCCGCTCCTCTGGCAGTAGTGTCACAGTTTCTGACGTTCAGAGGTACTGGGGTTGAAGGTTCTCCACTGAACCATTCAAATATCTCTACCCTTGCCTCAGGACCTATGGTTTCCTTGCTGAGATCCTGACATTGACATCACAACCCACTCTTTCTTTCCTGATCTGACATAATCTGGGAAAGAGTTGGGCCTGTTTAACTGATAGTCACGTAGTAGTTGTGTAAGCAGTCATAGGGGGAAAAGAGCTCTTTGGTGCAAAGATCTTTGGTGGATGGAATTCTAAGCTTCCTCTTTTTCTGCCATACTGAAGTTCACCCTCCATACCTTTTGGAAGAAATGGTGGTTTAACCACTTGAAAGTGCTTCTCTATGGTTATTTGTGAAATTTTTCTGGACAGGAAGTGGTATTGGCACATCCAGATAATTGCAGCGGTACATGGAGGATAGTGGCTATCTAATAGATTGCACACCTTAGATACCTAGGTTTTATTAGATGAATGGAACAAGTGTTTGAGAATGAAATCTTAATCCTTAAAAGAAAATTTGCACATGTTGTCACTTAAGGATGTAGTAGAAGAAGTATTTGGATTTGAAAGGATAAAAAAGTATCCTGGATCTAATTAAAATTCTTCTGCTATTAATTAGCTATGTGGCTTTGTTATCCATCCCAAATCCTTTTTTTTTTTTCTGAAGGAGAATGGGATGAGAAGCTGCAAAATCTTTGTAAACTCTTAAATCATTCAAGTATAAGTGACCACATTTTTATAATATTCACCTTGGCTTGGAACAAATTAGAGAAGGGGAGAGTGGAGGCAGTAGATTACCTTGTTTTCTCTAACAGAGAAAGAATGATATAGAGGGAAAGAAATTGACATTTTGAAGATTACTATTTTTTGCTTCCTGTAATGCATCTGGTAACAAAGTTTCTTACTCTTCCTGGAAGACAGCAAAAAAAGCAGAAAAAGACTAAATCAGAAGAACATGGTCCAGCCCTAGCTATTCTCCACACTAGTTGTGTATAACCTCACCAAGACTGTTTCTAGATCTATATGATGGATATAGCCTTTGAGATTTGAGTACTAAGATTTCCTAGGAAAGCTTATGAAAAAGTCTTAACAGTGTTTTTGGATATTATAGATGCTCACTAACACAAGCTTCCATTTTGTTTCATATAAGGGAATTGCTACATTTATTAATTTATTTAATATTTTATTGAAAAGTTGTAATTCCACTGATGGAATGGTATTGGAAACTTAAGCAGAAAAACCTCCATAAACATTTTACTCTGTGATAATTATTTAGGAGAAGTTATACATCAATTAGGTAGTTAGGGAAGTGAAGTTTAAAATTTGGAAACTGTCTTTACTATAAAATAAGCTAACACAATTTCCAATTCATTCCATTCTACTTTCATTGACTCAACATTTTATAGCACTCAAACATAAAATGCTCTTCCTGTCAAGGATATGGTGTTCTGTTAAAAAAAAAAGTATCACTAGCTTTCTTCCTGCCAGCTTTCAAATTACCCCCATTTAACCTCAGAAGAACAAGCTGAAGAGAAGCATCCTTCAGCTGAAATTTCATCTTAAATGTTTCTATAGATTTCCAGCCGAATGGTCGTTTGTAAGGCTTTTAAAAATTAATTATTAAAACCATTTCCATTAGTGTTTTGCTTGGCCTTCATACAACCTTTTTTTTTTATTTTGCTGTTTAACAAGTGAAAAACCACCAGCATTAGCTATAAATACATGGCACCAGATATGGGCAGAAGGCCTATGAGTCATGCTGGACTGTTCCCGAGGGCTAACTCTGAGATGACTGTATTCTGGGAAATGGTGTCGGATACACTCTCAACCTACCGGCAAATTCCAAACCAGCTACTGCATGAAGAGAATGCTGTCAGTTTCTTCTACTCTCCTTGATTCAAAGCCTTGGGGCATTTGGGTTCACTAGGGCTCTTGGCAAATTCCTTCTCTTACTCCATTCTTTTTATCCATCATCAGAGCGAGAAAAATAAAATTTACTGGATCTATTGACCCTTTTAGTAAATTTTATTGCTTAACAACCACACACCTGACACTGGAGGCAGCATATAGATTAAAAATGTGTTCCTGCCCTCAAAAAGAACTCAATTCTAGTGTGGAAGAGATGAAAAAAAAATAGATGATTATAGTGTAGTAACTTCTATGACAGAGAAAGAAAAAACGTGATCTGCAAGTCCATAGAAAAGGATCAGTTGCTGCTTCCTTCTTGTCATCTTGGAGCTCTGATCTTCTGCTCAGCTGTTTTTAATCTGTTCAGTCTTAAGTCTCCTACCATGCTGTTAATTTCGGCTTGTAATTTTATCATCTCACACTCATTCTTTCTTCTGCACTGCTTCCTTCACTAGCCAGTTTCTTAATAAGTATCTATATGCTTCCCCCATCTAGTCATGGTACTCATACTGTGCTGCGAGTAGTTTGAAATTAGGAGGTACTATCATGTGGTGACTTATGTGGCTGCATGCTTCAGGATTTGTGGAGCGAGGCCCCTTACCATGGCAAATTTGTGTGTGGGAAAATTAGTCCTAGCTGGAAGTGAAACCCACTAGCCTCTATCCAGATACGGTCATGGAGTTGTCAGGAATGGTGCGGTGGCATGCAGAGTGCAGGAGTTGTGGGGGCTGGACCCCTTTGGCAAAATTTGGGTGTGGGAGCCCACTACCCTATTTCTTGTCTGGGACTGCGGTTGGTAGAATGGCCTGTGTGAATGCTTTCACCCACTAGGACCACACTTTAATTCAACTACTTGGGGAACTGAATAAATGATAATAGTTATCATTTTCCCTTGCTAATGATGTTCATTCTCACACAGCTACCAAATTCCAGCTGTGCTGAATTTGGTATCCTTGAATATCTTTGAGGTACTTCATCAAATTCTATTTAAGAAACTTTCCTTTTGCTTTGATAGTCATAACTGTGTTCATAAAAATCATCCAAGTTAACGCTATTGAAAACAGGTGATCTAAAGTGGTTTATTTTAAATTAAAAAATACTTCTCTTTTTACTATTCATCTTATAATACTGTTCCACTTTTGCCATTTAAAACTTTGGTGTGGGGAACAACTAGTAGTACTCAGGGAACCATATGATGCTGGAGATTCAACCTAGGTCAGTGACATCATAAGGAAAGCATCTTAACCCCTATACTCACTCTCTCTCTCTCTCTCTCTCTCTCTCTCTCTCTCTCTCTCTCTCAGACTAGTTGCATTGTACTGCAGACTTTTGTTAAGCATGCTTTGAAATTAGAAACTGCAGATTCAAATGCTAGCTCTGGGTCCATTAAATCTCTGAGCTGCAGTTTTCAATTGAAAGGAAAATAACTTGACAAACAAAAGCAAGGGCAATTAATAATGCATCTTCTCTCCATTTAACAGTGTTCCCCCATCCCCACCACCACACACACACCCAAATGTTGAATTGAAAAAAAATCAGGAATTTATTCTTTCTCATTCAATATGGTACAAACTACAAAGAAAACCTAAGTGAATGTTACTCTTCTTCATTTATAGCTTACATAGTTCAAGTCTAATCTTAGAAAACCCATGAGTGTTCCTTTTGCTTTTGCAATTGTAATTAGCTCAAGTCAGTGTTGTCCAAGACCAACAGTAATATTTTTATGAGACTCATTTACATAGTGCTTCAATATTTACAAAGGCTTTCCCACCTAACTTTTATTATTTCATTTGGTTCTCCAATAATTTTAGGAATGAAGCAAGTATTCAATTTTCTACTAGGAATGTGAATGAAGTGTGGTTAACATTAATAGTGCCACTTTTATCATTTACAAAGCATTTTAAAAATCACTTAATTAACTGGTAAGATCTTAATAGTACTTATTTTTCAATAACCTTAAAAATGTCAAGATTAGTATACAAACATACATATATACTGACTACATTGAAAACCCAAGGTAGGCTTTGGGATTTGTCCCAGCATAAAGGAAATGAACCCTAAAGGCAGTGTCTTGGTATTTGTAAGAGCAAGAGCTAGTAGTTTATTAATTAAAAAAAACTAAGAGAGAAACATAGTATGTTTCTGGGATGTTATACATTACATAGTCTGTGCCTTAACATTTAAAGAATTAAACTTTCAAGTTTCCATTACGAAAGAAGAAAACCCACTGGTACGAACATAATTCCTAGAGTGGATTCTTAAGTTTAAATGACTTTTGCATGACTTCAGGCAACTCTTTTAGCAAAGCCTGGTTCTTTAAAACTAAGTTTGAAGCAGCACAGGTCATCAGCTGAATCACTCTATAATGCCAAACAGGCTTACCATTAGTAAATAATAAAATATTAATATGAAAAATAATAGTAAAATAGAGCCTTTTTGTTTCTCAAAGTCTGACTTCACCCTAAATACATTTTTACATATAAAAATATGAAAAATTCTTTCTGATTAACCTTACCCTAAGCTCATCAATATCTGAAGTGTGTGGAAATATTTTCTATGTGAATTGTTTTACAATTATTCATGAAATACTTTAAGCTATATAAAGTATCTCATACTATGTTGTCTCTTTTGTAATATTTTACTTAAAGGTTTTCAAGGCTTATTCAAAAGTATAAAAGTGATATATATCATTGTTACATTTTTTTCTATGAGTTGGCCAATTGTTTTCAGAAAGGATCAGATAATAAATATTTTAGGGTTTGCAGGGCACATATGGTCTTTATTTTATGTTCATTGAAAAAAAAGTCCTTTGAACACGTTCTGTCATGCTAAGACCACTCCCCAGCTAAATGACACACAGAACCCAGAGATGTGGTTATGCCAAGTAACAATTTATTATATAGCAAAAAGACACTTTAAAAAATTTATGAATATAAGACAAACTGAGATAAGAACAGGAAGCCCATATAGGAATACAGGCTCATGCTTCCAATTGTGCCTTTAGAAGTATTCGGAGAGCATTCAATTATTTCAGAAATGATGTGAGGCAACGTATATAAAATTCGTTAAAAGGGCAGACTTACCAACACTTCATGTCCAGAGTTTTTATTGGAGGACAGTTTTGCAGGTATGCAGTATTCACATGGTCAACCTTATTGTTTCCAGTTCCTCCAGTTTGATCCAGAAATTAAACTGACAATGTGTAGTCAAAGGCCTCCACCATAAATTGTTAACATAACTATTTTAATGTGGTTTTCAATGTGGTTTAAGACGCAGAAACACACATTCATAAGAAACAGCACATCTTAAATTTGAGGCGCTCTCTCAGGAGCTGTCCAATGGCTAGACCTATCTTTGGAAAAATGCAAAATTTGAATTAGCCGCAGCTAAACCTGCCAATTCAGTCATTCACTGGACACATATGCCCAAACCATTCATGTGAATAAATTTGACTGAGGAATCCAGTGCTAGGGTCATGTTGAGCTACTCCCCTCATTACTGTTTATTTCAAACACTGCAGTGAGAAACATTTTTGTCCATGTCTTATTGTAGAGATACAGAATATACTATGGGAATGGTAAACTGACTTTCATAAACAAAAATGACATCAGATGTAAAATCTGTGCCTCTCTAAAAAGGGAATGATGCTTACAACTAATATAGAAAAACTAAGCTTTATATGTAAGACTACAAAATCTCAGGGCTGTTTTTGTTTTGTTTACCAGAGACCCAACCCAGGTCTCATGCATGCACAGCATGATTTTACCACTGATCACAACCCCTGTCCCATCTCAGTCTTAATTTTAAAAAATGTAATTTATGATCTAGTGAAGCATAATCTATAAAATCTGTATACTAAAAGATTACAATAAAAGCTAAGAATATTAACTTTGAGTATAAGTAATTTATTATAACCAAATTTCTTCACTACATATAAAAAGGTTTTAATTTTTCAAATTATTTTGACGTATCTGAGCTGTATTTTTTTTTTTTTTTGCGAACAAATGTCAAAGTCACGAAGCAAGTCTTAAATAATTTGGAAAATCAAAACATGGCCAATGTAGGAGACTGTGTCTATACACAATTTGTATTATAAATATTAAATGTATTTACATGAACTGAAAGTAAATCCTGTTTTTTTTCCCTATCTAGAGATGTTTTATAGTAACAGTGGTTTTCCAATACTTTCTAATCTTAAGTATGATGTGAATATTTAGTTTTAATTCCTTTGCCTTTTCCTTTGTCATCCCACTCCTTTTGTTTTAGGCAGTGCACAGGGCTTACTCCTGGCTCTGCACTCAGGGATCACTCCTGGCAGTGTTCAAGGGACTAGATACGGTGGTGGGGATGGAACCCGGGTTGGTCGCATGCAAGGCAAATACCCTACCTGTTGTACTCCTGGTTGAATCTGTTGTATCATCCTTGATATTGCAATGACCATGGACTGTACACACACACCTGTGGTCCATGCACATTTTAGCTGCAGTGCTCACCACTGGTTCCACAGCTAGTACAGAGCTCATACAGTTGACCAAGGTGCTTACCGAGTATTTCACTCATTCTTAAGTTCCAGTGTTTGTACATTTTTTCACTGGAGAGAGACACACATGCCCATACAAAGACTCTAGAAATCTGAAATGACCATATGCTTGCTTGTAAGGCAGGTTCTAAGCCTTTGTGCTTCTCCTTCAGGCTAGAGGAATTTCCCCCTTAATCCTACTTAATCTAGATATTTCCTTTACTGGTTACTGGTAGATACATTGCACTGCCTTTCACATTTGGAGTGTTCTGTCATACCTGTTCCTCAACTTAATAACAGATGCATCAAACCTTCTGTTTATGGTTTACATTTTTTATGTGTCTGTTGCATTCAAGATCTTTATCTTTCTACTGTGTCATATATCCCTGTGGGTCTATATGGTACTTAAGATGGGATTTACTTAAACCCCCTTCTATATGTTTAATTCATCTTTTTTTTTTGTATACAGTGTGAAAAAGACACGTCACTAAGTATGTCTCCCATATGCACATGTAACTGACTTAACATCACTTACGGAAAAGTCCTTTACTTCTCATAGTTTTTCTTGGATTTTTATTGCATATCACAGTTCTATACAACTTTCCTTGCAACAACTCTGGGCATTACTATAGGCTTTCCAGGTTCTGCTGTCTTGGTAATCTTTCATATTTCCATTTGTTTGGTTAGATTATTGCTGCAATTTTGAAAATTATCTTCAAGAGAGTTCCATATGTGCGCTAAGTCAACTTTCTGCTCAATTAGCAGTCCTAGGGACAGAACTTATATTCATTTACCATCAGCACTTTATTGTGACCTGCACGCTGAGAAGGTATTCACAATGATTAAGCCTGAGAGCAAGACAAATTTTACTTCTTTCTCATGAAGCTCTTCCTCTGCCTTCACCTAATGTTAGGTTCCTATAGTTGCTTTGGAGTTCTCCTAAGATGTTGCATAGAACTCTGCCTTTTCCTTCTTTCTAAGGTGGTTGTGTCCACTGGGGCCCAGCCTACTCTGCAATCTATCAGGTCATGTCTTTTGCTCTTAAACCTCCAGCATTCAGTGATGAGAATCAGAAGAGGCTGCCATTTCTCACATCAAGAATAGACTTCAGCTCCTCGGTTTATTGCCCTTGCTTTCTTTTCTCTTCATTCTGGCAACTTATCTGGGGGAAAGTGGTCAGTTTGGGCTATACCTGGAATGCTCAGAGACCATATGTAGTGCCAGGGATCTTGGGGAAAGCTATGTGCAAGGCAAGTGTTTTAGTGTATTATATCTCTACCACTGGAATTTTGTTTCTTTCGCAACTGGTTCTATCAGTGATGTTTTATCATATATCTATGACTGGAGCTATGAGAATGTAGTGGTGAGATTTATGTTGATTCCGTCTAACCCTGCCTTCAAAATTACTGGAAACAAACTATATGAGAGAAAAAAAGTAAACCACCATTTTATCATTGTTGTTTAGTTCTTATAACATGTAGTCAAATTTTATCAAGAAAATACTTTGAAAAGAAAATACAAAATGAAGAAATGAAAGTGGTTAGTAAGTGAAGAGGTATGGAGACAGAAGACCTAAATGAACAGGCATGGAAATTTAAAAAAAAAAAACACTAAAACAGAGGGAGAAAATAAATATGAAGGAGGATTTTGAGGCATTGTTCTTAGACATAGCAATTGGGGAAAAACTCTAAAACTCCCATAACCAATGATCACATACAACCTCTACGTTAAAAAGCATCCAGTAATTTTATTTGCATTATAATATTAAAAATGATTCTACACAATCATCTTTCATAAGGCAGAATGAAATAATGGGTCCAATATTTTGGGAGTTGTCTCAATGGATAGTTGGATAGTAGGATAAAGTTCTTGAGAAATAGCAACCATTAATTATACAACTCAGCTTTTGGATATCCTTTGATATTTGTTTACCACAAAAGTGGACGTATGGAAGTAAAATAACTTTATCATTATTTATTTAGTTTTTAATATGCAACCAAAGAAAGTTAACATAAATACTTCTAATAGTATATCTGGTAAAATTAATTGGTTTTTCTCAAATTTAAAGGAACAGAGTCAAGTGAGATGAACCACTGAATATCTTCTACTAAGTGGACACAGTGCTAGTATTATAATATTCATATTAATCATTCTAAAAATTGCAGAGAAGTTGTGGTCTGGTCTGTATAGTGGACTATCCTTCATACTCTGTAGTCCATTTTCTTAAGATTACATTTGCAATTCTTAAATCTCAACTCTGTAGTTTGATCACTGTCATATGGCTATTATGTATGGAGCCATAGCATAAGCTATTTTTTCTACAGGTAAGGTGTTTGCCTTGCACACGCCCGACATGGCTGACCCGGGTCAATTCCTCCACCCCTCTTAGAGAGTCTGGCAAGCTACCGAGAGTAGCTCGCCCACATAGCAAAGCCTGGCAAGCTCCCCGTGGCGTATTCAATATGCCAAAAACGGTAACAACAAGTCTCACAATTTGTTGTGAGATGTTACTGGTGCCCACTCTAGGGAATCGATGAACAACTGGAGGACAGTGCTACAGTGCTAATCACCATGAAATACACAATTACAAAGCTCTCATGATCAGGTTTCAGTCTTACAATGTTCCAACACCCATCCAAGATCAATACTCTTATACAGCCACAGACATTAAGATTTCTTTACACAACTTCTTATCATAGCACTTTTATTCATACGTAGTGGAGAGTTTTCTCCATCTGGCACCTTACTTGTATTAAAAGGTGTATAAAAAAGATTTAATCCTTAAAAGTACAATGCACTTAACCAAATTAATTAATTTATTTTTTTATGGTTTGAGATCATGGCCAGGATTTTTAAGAACGCTTCAGGATTATTTTATGTAAGGACCCTATCTCAAATTAAGAAATTTATACTTTCAACAAACCTGATGCCATACAAATTTATGAACTGCTTTTATCCTCAAGGGACTCAGAATTTAAGATTAGCAGATGTATAAATTAGTGATAAAATTAACACTAGTTACAGTACTAGTATTTCCAGTCCAGGCCACATTAATAGCAGAGAAGTCTAATTTTATTTTAAAGATCCAAAACCCAAATACTTTTAAGACTAGACATCTGAACTGTTCTGAAAAATGAGATTATTTCCTGAGTGCTTAGGTAGTGTGCTAAATGTTTATCTAGATTACCCAACTAAATCCTCCTTACAATCTAGGAGATGTAAATCTCAATTTTACAGATGAGTCCCAGTAGCTTAACCTGGAATTAACTGCTAAATATTAGACACATGTAAACATAAAACAGATCACTGGATGGAGTCGGGGTGGGGGGGGGTTGTTAAATAGATTATAATGTTATCATTTGTATACAAGTAGTATGTGAGGTCAGAATACTTTCAGAACATATTCCCAGGTTTTATATAAATATATATTCATTTTTGTTTGGGAGACATACAAGCATGAATTCAGACCTCCCCATACAAAGCATATACCGTAGTCCATTGAACTATCTCTCTGACCCTATATATATATATATGCATATATATATATGTATGTATATATATTCTTTATTATATATATATATCCAGGGCTTATCTGGTGTGTGACCATTTCTTCTTGAAAATGTTATTCTCTTTTAGTTTCCCCCCTTTAATTCCTTTAAGCACTCCAACAGTACTGAGAACTATGTAAACAGTGAAGTCACTAACAAGCACAGCACAAGGACATACCATTTAAAATGGTTAGTCTATATTAAAAATATATCATAAATAGTAATATTTTCTGATGCTAGACATACCAAATTCCACAGGATGGATATGTCATTCCCAACGTTCTCCCTTCCGAAATCCGACATGCCATTTTGTCAGTAAAGAAACGAACAGCACCCAGCCCAGACAAGGTCAAACCTGAACACCTGAAGAACCTGCCGTCAGTACTCATCAATACACTGGCTTGGCTTTTCACACGCTACCTGTCTGAATGCAAGGTTCCGTCCCAATGGAAAACCAGGACTGTACTACTGTTCAAGAAGGGAGACATCCATGACATTGGCAACTATCGCCCGATCTGCCTATTGTCTGTCATCTACAAGTTGTTCACTCGAGTCATCCTAAATAGAATTGGCAGAACACTAGATGAAGGACAACCATGCGAGCAAGCGGGGTTCCACAAAGGATTCAGCACCATCGACCATATCCACACGATAACCAAGCTCACTGAGGTTTCGTGGGAGTTCAAGATGCCACTCTAACGTTCATTGATTTAAAGAAGGCCTTTGATTCTGTTGAGACGGAAGCAGTCATTGAAGTCCTAGCCTATCAGGGCATTCAAGCCCAATACATCAGGATCCTCCATGAGCTGTATTGCGGATTCACTACCAGGATCTCACCATTCTACAAGGAGGTGATCATTGATGTCAAAAGAGGGGTTCGGCAGGGTGATACCATTTCACCGAAACTCTTCAGTGCCACCCTCGAGAACATCATGCGATGACTGGAATGGGAAGGAATGGGAGTGAAGATAGATGGTCAGCAACTACACCACCTCCGCTTTGCTGATGACACTGTTTTAATAACACCAAACATCAGCCAAGCGGCACAAATGCTGGCTGACTTTGACCGTGAGTGTGGAAAGGTAGGACTACAGCTGAATCTTACGAAGACAATGTTTATGAGAAACAGCCTCGTTCCTGACGCCCCATTCGCTCTCAACGGAACGACCACCTCCGAATGCAACAGCTATGTGTACCTAGGTCGAGAAGTCAACATGACAAATGACCTGGCACCCGAGCTGCGCAGGAGGAAGAGAGCGGCTTGGAACGCCTTCAAGAGCATCAAAGAAATAGCTAAGAGGACGAAGAACCTCCGGCTCCGGGCACATCTCTTTGATTCCACTATTCTTCCTGCATTAACATATGCCTCAGAGACCTGGGCCCTACGCAAACAGGATGAGAACACTATTCGGGTCTCCCAAAGAGGAACTGAAAGAGCTATGCTTGGAATATCACATTTCACTCAAATGAGAGAAAGAATCCGGAATTCCGACATCCATCGAAGATCAAGAATCAGGGACGCTGTCTAATTTGCCAAGGTGTCAAAAATCAGATGGGCTGGTCACATAATGAGATTTAAAGACGACCGCTGGACTAGAGCTGTTACCGACTAGATTCCACGGGATGTCAAAAGACTGCGTGGCTGCCCACCTACCAGATGGTTAGACTTCTTCATCAAGATCATGAATGATCAGTTTGAAGCTCTTCATGTTCCTAGAGCGAACAGATGCCATTGGGCTACACTAGCATGCGACAGGGACAAATGGAGATGTTACTGGCGGCCGCTCGAGCAAACTGACGATTAACGGGAAGTTATGTGATTAAGTGATCAAGTAATATTTTCTAAAAAATTACTTGAAAAGATTGAGAAACAAAACAGGTTTGCCAATCATAGTACTGTACTTTACACATTCAATTCATTACATATAGAAAAAAATACAAGGACTAAATTCAACCTCAGGGCATCCAATGAAACTTTAGAAGACTTGTGCTTTGGTCTACCTAACTGATTTCTAATGCTTCACATCCTGCAGTCTATTTTTCTATTATTTCTATTGTGGCCTGGCCGTTAAATTTTCTATGTACTCAGACTCATTTATTTTTTTTAATGTTGGTCCTTGGGAATCTTCTGTCTTGTCTCACCTGCCCACAATATACTCCATTATTGTTTTATACAAAAGAAAATAGTATAATTTATCTTGTTTGTCTACTCTGAAGGAAATTTTGAATGTCTGTGTCAAGATTTAAGAAAAAAAACCTGAAAAACTTCCTAAGGTTATGATAAATATACAATTATTCTTATTGTAAGTAGATTTAATAACATAATTCAAAGGTTTAAGATACATAATTATTAAAGGTGACTAGAACTCTAACAGCTAAATTTGCTCAAAGACACTGCACAAAACACAATTTCTTGTTCTAGTTTAGGTTAAATAAGTCAATGGAGAGAATGGCTATGTTTCAGCAGGTGGGTGAGAGGGTAATCACTTCCATTTACTTCCCGCATTGAAAAGAAAGAAATCCTATTTCTGACCTATTATGTTAAGAAAATTTACTGAAACAAACAGTATCAGCAAGGACAAAAACATTTATTTGGCAGCAGAGTATACTTTTAACAACATATTTGTCGATTGCCTCGAGCAGGCCCCAGTAACGTCTCCTTCATCCTAGCCCTGAGATTTTTAGGAAAGTGCCATATTCAAGGCTCTTTAGGAGAATGAGACCCATCATTGTTACTGGTATTTGGCATACTGGGTACGCCACGGGGAGTTTGCCAGACTCTGCCATGTGGGCAGGTTACATTCGGTAGCCTGCCAGTTTGTCCAAAGTAGGAATGAGATAATAAGATGTCGCACAGCCACTTCCGGGAGCTGGGTTTTATAGTCTCTGAGTCTTGGCCATTGATGGGATTACACGGCGCCAGGGGGCCAGTTGGTGGGTGTGACCCCCGCCTAACAACATATAAGGTATAAAAATGAAAATCATATCAAATTTCTAAGCCAGCGAGTGAAGGGGGGGGGGGAGAGAGGAAGCGAGGAGGAGAAGAGGAGGAAGAGGAGAAGGAGGAGAAGGAAGAGGAGGAGGAGGAGGAGGAGGAGGAGGAGGAGGAGGGGAAGGAGGAGCTCCTGCCATAGAGGCAGGCAGGGGGTGGGGAGTGGAGGTGATGAGGGAGGGAACTTGGAGACACTGGTACTAGGAAATGTACACTGGTAGAAGGATGGTTGTTTGAATACTGTACGATGGAAATCCAATCATGAACAGCTTTGTGAGGGTCTATCTCACAGTGGTTCAATAAAAAACTTAAAAACAATTCTAAGAAATTACAGATGTTCCACTTGAAACTGTGTATTTGAGAGTTTGTAGGTAAACTTTTTCCATCTATATATGTTTATATGCATTTAAATTTTTTTTTTTTTACAAATGAATGATTGCACCCTTGATATGAATCACTAGGTAGTGATCAGGATGTACTTCTAACACTTCTAACAAAAAGGAATCTTCATTGCTCATTACTCTAGAATTGTAAGCAATTTAACTTTTCCAAGTTCCAGTATCCTGAACTGTAAAATATACTAATAACAGTTAACCTAACAGTTGCTGCAAGGATTAAGTGAGGATTATATCAAAGTACAGATATGTACCATAAAAGGTGTGTCATACACACAGTGATATTTATGAATACTCAAGTGAGTAATAATATATTTTTATGTGGCAAATCAGAGGAACAACCATGGATTAAGAAACAATGTGATCAAAGCAAGAGTACAGCGGGTGGGAGCTTGCTTTGCACAGAGCTGACCCAGGTTCAATTCCTAGTACCACAGATGATCCCTCAACACTGCCAGGAGTGACCACTGAGCACAGAGCAAGGAGTAAGCTACAGTACTGTCAGGTGTGGCCCCAAAACAAACTAAATGAATTAGTGCAGCATCTGATAGTACACATAATTTGCATGTGGCTGTGGTGGTTATGACTGTTCAAATCCTTATGACCCTTTGACCCTTGGTTACCACATGCCACTGAGCACCACCAAGGGTCAAATCTGAATACAGAACTAGAAATAGCCTCTGAGAACCACTGTGCATGCTACCCTCCCTTGCCCCCCAAAAAATATTAATGCAAAAACAAAGAGTTGACATAAAATAATTTTTTGTAGTTTGATGTCACAACAGGCCATGCTCAGGGTCTGCTTTAGGTCTCTGGACTAGTTTGGGGACTGACCCCAGTTTCCTGTATGCAAAGTGGGCACCAAGTCATTTGAGCTATTTTCCTGGCCCAAGACATTTTTTGGTATTTTGGGCCACATAAGGCATTGCTGAGGGGCTATTCCCCAATTCAATGCTCTGGGTTCACTCCTGGCAATGTATAGGAGACTGTGTAGTACAAAGCTGAACACATAACTCCTCCATCATACAAAGCATGTGCTAAAGCCTGTTGAACTCTCTCTCTGGGCCCAAGCCTTTCCTTCTAACATTTCATGATTTTAAAAAAATAATGAGTAAGTAACAAAGAAATAGTTCAGTAACTTAATACAATTTGAAATGGTGAAAAAGAATGCTTTTTCGATATTTTTAATACACAGGTGGTCTTTGATCAACAGATTTTTCTCAGCACTGGTGAAACATGGTTTAAAAAATTTGGAACACTTTTTTGCATGTAGTTGTCCAGTTTTGCCAGCACAATTTGTTAAAGAGGCTTTCCTTGCTCCACTTCACATTTCTTGCCCCCTTATCGAAGATTAGATGATCATATGCTTGGGGGGAGATGTCAGTATATTTGACCCTGTTCCACTGGTCTGCATCTCTGCCTGAAGAATGTCATGGGTATCGTAATAGGGATCGCATTGAATTTGTACAGTGCTTTGGGAAGTACTGCCATTTTGACAATGTTAATTCTCCCATCCATGAACAGTGAATATTTTTCCATTTCCTGGTGTCCTCTTTTATTTCCTGAAGTAGCGTTTTGTAGTTTTCTTTGCATAGGTCCTTTACTTCCTTAGTTAAGTTGATTCCTAGGTCCTTGATTTTCTGGGGCACAATTGTGAACAGGATTTTCTCCATGACACTTTCTTCTCTTTCACTATTTTCGTATAGGAAAGCCATGGACTTTTGGGTATTGATTTTATAGCCTGCAACTGGACTATATAAGCCTACTATTTCTAGGATTTTCTTGGTAGAGGTTTTAGGGTTCTCAAAGTATAGTATTATATCATCTGCAAATAGTGAGAGCTTGATTTCTTCCTTTCCTACCTGGATTCCTTTAATATCTTTTTCTCGCCTAATCGCTATTGCAAGTACTTCCAGTACTATATTGAACAGTAGTGGAGAGTGGACATCCTTGTCTCGTCGCTGATCTTAGGGGGAAGGCTCTCAGATTTTCCCCACTGAGGATGATGCTTGCTGTAGGCTTGTGGTAGATGGCTTTAACTATATTGAAGAAAGTCCCCTCTATCCCCATTTTGGCAAGGGTTTTCATCATAAGCTGGTGCTGGATCTTGTCAAATGCTGTCTCTGCATCTATCGATATGATCATATGATTTTTATCTTTTCTTTTGTTGATATGATAGATTATATTGATTGATTTCTGAGTGTTAAACCAGCCTTGCATCCCCGGGATGAATCCCACTTGGTCATACTGTATGATCTTTTTGATGAGTTATTGAATTCTATTTGCTAGTTTTTTGTTGAGAATCTTCACATCCGTGTTCATCAGGGATATAGGCCTGTAGTTTTCTTTTCTCGTGCTATCTTTGTTTCCTTTTGGTATTAGAGAGATATGGGCTTCATAGAAACTGTTTGGGAGAGTTTCTGTTTTTTCAATTTCCTGGAAAAGCTTGAGAAGGACTGGCAGTAGGTTCTCTTTAAATGTTTGGAAAAATTCGCTAGTGAATCCATCTGGACCTGGGATTTTGTTTTTGGGAAGACTTTTGATTACAGTTTCAATTTCCTTGATGTTAATAGGTTTATTCAGGTACTCTAGATCTTCTTGATTCAGCTTTGGGAGATGATAGGAATCCAGGAATTTATCCATTTCTTCTAGGTTCTGTTGTTCTGTGGCATACAAACTTTCAAAGTAGTCTCTGATGATCTTTCGAATTTCTTTGGTTTCTGTTGTGATATCTCCCTTCTCATTTCTGATTTGGTTTATTAGGGTTCTCTCTCTCTTTCTTTGTGAGTGTTGCTAATGGTTTATCTATCTTGTTTATTTTCTCAAAGAACCAGCTCTTGGGTTTCATTGATCTTTCGGATTGTTTCTTCAGTTTCCATGTCATTGATTTCTGCTCTAAGTTTTATGATCTCTTTCCTTCTGCCTGATTTGGGCGCTTTCTGTTGATCTTTCTCTAAGGTCTTGAGCTGTGAAGTCAAGTTGCTTATGTTCATCCTTTCTTCCATCCTGAGAAATGCTTGCAG
This sequence comes from Sorex fumeus, assembly GCF_029834395.1. Classification (NCBI taxonomy): domain Eukaryota; kingdom Metazoa; phylum Chordata; class Mammalia; order Eulipotyphla; family Soricidae; genus Sorex; species Sorex fumeus. Next base: position 45,326,737 of record NW_026606059.1, on the reverse strand, counting down.
AGCTATACATTTCCCCCTTAATACAGCTTTTGCTCCATCCCATAAGTTCTGGTAGCTCATGTCTTCATTCTCATTTGTTTCCAGGTATCTTTTGATTTCGTCCTTGACTTCATTCCTGACCCATTCGTTGTTCAGCATTGAGTTAATTTCCAGGTGTTTGATTTGGTTCTCCGTGTCTGTGTGTGATTCACTTCTATCCTCAGTGCATCGTGGTCTGAAAAGATGGTTGATACTATTTCTATCTTCCTGATTCTATTGAGGTATGTTTTGTGGCCTAGCACCTGGTCTATTTTGGATCATTGTATAACTGAAACCCAGGCGCAAAAATTTGTAAGTCTACAACTGTACCTCATGGTGTTTCACTAATGAAAATTTAAGAAAAAAAAATTGGAACACTAATGTATCTAGATGGGCTGGGCTGATAGCACAGCAGGTAGGGCGTTTGCCTTGCAGGCAACCGACCTGGGTTGAATTCCTCCATCCATCTAGGAGAGCCCGGCAAATTACTGAGAGTATCCTGTCCACAAAGCAGAGCCTGGCAAGCTCCCCGTGGTATATTCGATATGCAAAAAGAGTAACAACAAGGCTCACAATGGAGACTTTACTGGTGCCTGCTCAAGCAAACCAATGAACAAGGGAGGGCAGTGCTACAGTGCTACAGAATATCAGCAGTGGAAAGGACTTCTAAAGAAAGTTAAAAACTAGAAGTCACAAAACATTTAAATAAAACTAAACCTACAAATGATTAGGAAGAAAACTTGCAAAACACATAACACAGAAAGGAAAAAATATTATAAGCATGGAGTCCTAATTGTAGTATTAATACACAAATGAAAAGGAGTAAGAGATATAAACAATCAAAAAGTCACTAAAGTTAAAAAAAATGTTCATTTCACTTTTAAACAAGGGAATGTAACTACAAGATCTACACTGTTGCAACCATCAGATCAGCAAAAGTGAACAAGACTGATGATGTCCTGGCAAGAGCCTGAGCAAATAGACACTCTTATACTAGTAACAAAACTATAAACAGGCAAAAATTCTTCAGAGATTAATGTCGCAGTACCTGTAATTATTTTCAATGATTTTGAAGCAGCAATCATAACCTTAAAAACTGTCCTACAGAAATAGTAATACAAACATCAAAATGCACCTGTATTTTGCAGGACTGTCTGTAACAGTGAAAAAAAAATCAGAGCAACCTATAGGTCTATGAATAGAGAAGCAAATACATATGGCGCTATTTACAATATTAACTTTAAAAGGTAAAACATTAACAAAAGTTCTTCAAAACATATGAAGAATGTTCGTATATAAAAAAGATCATGATGTAAACAATTTCACTTGTGGGGATTGAACAGTATAGACGGCACGGCACCTGCCTAGCCTGGAGCTGACCCTGGGTTGATTTCTGACATTGCATATGGTCACCTCAGCAGCAGGAATGATCCCTTAGCACAGAACAAGGGAGTAAGTCTGGATGTGGTCCAAAACCAACATCCCACCTGTATCAGTGGGGTATATGTAAAACCAAAAGAGATGAAATAATAACCACTATCAACAATTTCGAGTGTAACAGATGAGAGGGTTGTATTATGTAAATATGAAAAACAAAGGCAGCACCCATACATTTTATTCTAAATACTTTTATGTTATAAAAATTATTTTTTGACTTTGAGAAACAGTTCAAAATTTCTATCAAACTTGTTTTCTAAGAAATTAATTCCTAAACTTAATTATGAGTTATTACTTTAGTATCTTACAGAAATATTTTAACCGTAAGTTTTGCAATATATTCTCATGGAACTGTGTAAAAGCAAATGTGAAATCACAACAATCCCACGTTTCATTTATCATCACTCTGCCCTTAATACTACCTTAGTCTAATGCCCCCTCAACAACTTGCTCCTAAGTCCCTTCTCTACTCTCCAGCCTTCATCCTTTAATGATACCTACCCCTTTCCCTCTTCTGTTAAAATAAGAAAAAAAAGCACAATGTGGTGGTTTTTTTGTTTTGTTTTGCTTTTTTGCAGGGGAAAGAGGGGAAGAGGAGTTGGTAGTGCTTAGAAATCACCTTGATGAAGTGGCTGGAGTTGCTCCTGGCAGTACTCAAGAGAACACACAGTGCCAGGGATCAAACCCAGGTCTCCTTATACAAAGCATATGTCTCCATTATCTTCCAAGTTATCTTCTGAACCCCACAATAAAAATTTTAGAAATAATAAAACAAAACACATCTGTTTACACCTCTTGAATGAAAGTATTTTTAGGCATCAGGGAGGAAATGGTTTGCAAGGTTTGAGTTCTATACACACCCTTTCAAAAATTTTTAGGCATCAAAGCACACAGCACCTCTCCCACAGACAGCCTCAATTTAGAACAAGTATTAAATGCTGCTCCTAAACTTTTTTTTTAAAGCAGGAGATGAAAACATGGGTATGGATGAAAAAAATACTAAATACTGGCTTCCAAGCAAGCAGCCTTGAGATTTACTATCCCAAATGTTAACTCAAAGATGAGGATATATGTATATCCGTTACACACACACACACACACACACACACACACACACACTAATCCGTTTGTTACTTGTGTAAAGCAGGTTATTTGTCCCTGTTGTCTCAGATACATCAAATACTTTGGTGATAGTCACTATGGGAATACATATGACTTTGGGAATACAAGGAAAATAAACAGTATTAACCTAGAGCATACCAATGTTGCCAACACTGTGGGGTCCTTAATATAATTCTCTTGCTGGATACTCATAACAAATTGATACAGGTTTTTCCTTTTTTTTTTTTTTTTAACAGAGAACCCAGGTTTGATCCCTGGCACCCCATATGGGGATCCCTGAGCTCTGCCAGAAGGGATCCCTGAATGCAGAGTCAAGAGTACTGCTGGACGTACCTTCTCACCACCCACCTTCCCAAAGTCCTCATAATAAAGGATATTATAGAGAACAGTACAAGAAAACATTTGAAATTGAGTCGGATTTATGAATAAATAGTATTTTCCCCATTAATTACTATGATAAACAGAATTAAAACATCATTTATGATGTAAACATACATTAACTTTAACCTGATAGTCTATTCACTACATTTAATAACGAAGATAATCGTTTTTAAAAATTTTTAACACCGAAGTTGGGGAATAGTACAAGGTTAAGGAACTTACACACAACAGACTCCTGTTTGATCCCTAAGCACATCTGGTTTGGTCCAACACTCACCCCCCAAAACAAAAGAAAATTGTAGCATAAAATGTTTAATACTGCAGAATGAATATTTAAGAAGTTATGTGAAAATAAAAGATGTCAAAAGTTATGTGAAGCTAAAGCTAGAGTCTACAAGTCTTTAATTTTCATTTATGTTCATGCACTTAAGTGAAAATAACTCACCCTTCTCATCAATACGAAAACTTTCTGTGCTACTGATTAAACAGAAGAATGAATTTAATAAGCAAATAGTTTTTAAGTAGAAAACCCTGTATAAAATTTTTCACAAATAATCTAGTAAAGTAAGAAAAATTATGACAAAATAACTGTGCTATCAAAAAGCATGTTTATCTATAAGAACCGCTACATTATTTTCAAGTAAAAAATTTTTACAGAAAAGTCTTTTTTCCTCCAAGAGAAAGTTAGTTTTCCATAAAATTTACATGGAGAATAAGTATTAAGAAACATTTCCACATTACCCCTTAATCTTGCAGGAAAACTATTGAATTAAGCTTAATAGTGTTTAAAGAACCACTTTCAAATAAGATAAACTTTTAAATCAATTATAATGCATATTAGTTGGTTCCATGACAGTGTTAATTAGCTGAATGGGTTTTATTACAAAAATTTTGATTCATAGAAGTTTTATTTGCCTCTCAGGTAAAGTGAGGTACATTATAAAAATATCTCCAGGGCTGATTAGTTTTCATAAAATTAAAGGTTGAAGTTAACATTAAAAATATTAATTTATATACATGTAAAAATCCTAAATGTTACTATTGATTTCATAATATACTGGTAGCTTTATAAAAAAAAGTTTAAAAGTGTGTGTGTGTGGGGGAGGGGTAGTAAAAAAAGATAGTACAATGGGTAAGGGTGTTTGCTTTGCACGCTGCTGATCCAGGTTCCATCCCTGGTACTGCCTATGGTTCTCAATTTCAATGAACATGTAATAGAAAAGCTTTCTCATAACAAAGGCAATATTAACTTATTTTATTTAATACATACGATTAAATTAGAAAAACACCTTTTTCTTTTTTGTGCCATGCTGCAGTGCTCAGGGATTACTCTCAGCTCTGCACTCGGGAATCACTACTGATGCGATTTGAGGGGGTACTCTATATGGTACTGGGAATCAAACCCAGGTCTGCCATATGCAAGGCAAGTACCCTAACCTCTGTGTACTATCTCTCTCACCCCCCTACACTTAAGCTTTTTTTTTTAAAAACGAATTTCCGTGCCTTTATTTGTAAATTCGGGTGGGGGGGCATCTTTGATCATGCTCAGGAATCACTCCTGGCGGATATCAAGGGGCTAATACTATGGTACCAGGGATCAAACCCTGTTTATTCTTGGGCAAGACAAGTGCCCTATCTTCTTTACTACCTCATCAGCCCTCAATTGTGAGGATTTTTAATTTTTATTTTTTATTCTTTGTAATGGATCCCCGTGAGATGCAGTTATGTTTCAGTCATACAATGCTCAGTAACCATCCCTCCAACAGTGCCCATTCTCCACCACCAATGATCCCAGTGCACCTCCCTCCACCCCTCCCCCCCCCCAACCCACCCCCCTTCTGTGGCAGGGCATACCTTTTTGCTTTCTCTCTCATTTTGGGTGTTGTGTTTTGTAATAGAGGTATTGAGTAGCCACTGTGTTCGGTCTACAGTCTATTTTCAGAACACATCTCCCATCCTGAGCAGGCCCTCCAAGCACCCTTTACTTGGGGTCCCTTATCTATCTGCCTTTTCCCCCAGTGTGTGAGGTCGGCTTCCAAGCCGTGGAGCATTGTGAGGATTTTTTAAAAACGTACAAACATTTGCCCTTCAAATGAAGCAGCAAATGAGAATTTTAATTCCGGACATAAACACAGATAAGAGTTTACAGAACATTATGTGTTAGAATGATACTTTTTTTTAGTGACTGTGGTTCTTAAACTTATTTTTACCTATATGAAATTTGGGTATGTCGCTAAAAAATAAGAAGTGACACTCACCTTATGAACTGAGAAGCAAAGCAACAGAAAATTAATTTTAAGTACAGCATTTCTAGTAAGTGTAAAATATATAAAAATATTGTCTGGGGGCTTAATTATAGTACAGTGGGTAGGATGCTCGCTTTACACATGACCAGTATCCCATATGGCATCCCAAGCACCACCAGAAGTGATTCTGAGCATTGATGGGTGTGGCCACAAAGCAAAACTATTGTTTGAATCCAGTAAGATGTATCTAAAACTGCTATTTAGTATCTTTAACTTAATTAGAAGTATATGGCACAACTAAAATCTGAAAAAAATAAAACAGATGTTTAAAAAATAATAATAGCCACCTACTCCAGATGGAATCCCGGTGACCAAGAGCTTCTACAAGCAATGACCAGGCAGGTTCCAGGACTATTTGCCTCTGGGCACCATCTTAGCACACCAACATTTCTGACCCAGAGACACAGCAGCAAGTCCCTGAAGACACCATAGCGCTGGAGATCTCTCCAGACCCCATAGTGAGCCAATTTCACCAGGGCACCCCAAATGGAGCAGATACATTCTCCCTACCTACTCCAGATGGAATCCCAGTGACAAAGAGCTTCCACACGCCAAGGCCCCTGGTATGCCAGTTCCAGAACTAAAATATCCAGGCCACATGGCAGCAGAGGACCCAGGCTATACCTCCCTGGGTTCCCGCCTACTCAGCAGACTGGCTGTCATGCCCCCAGTTTGCCGCCGGGCACCATCTTAGCGCACCAAGGGTCCTGGGCCAGAGTCTCCCAACTGAACCCCAAAATGGATTAGTGCTATAAAGCGATGTCTCTGGAATCCAACCATTTACAATCTAGAAATTTACATTTACAATGGAGGCCATGCGAGCTCTCATGATATTCAAAATGAGTAATGGAAAATAAAATATCTAGCATCTGCCCCGGCAGGTAGGCTTGAATGGTGGTGGGAAATTTCGGGCAAAACATAATGCCCGAAATTAGAGAGAGTATTGGGAAAATTGTACGCCATAGAAGCAGGGTGAGGACTGGGATGTGGGGGGGGGGGGGGGGAGGGAATACTGGGGACATTGGAGGTAGAAAATGTGCACTGTTGGAGGGATGGGTGTTCATCATTATATAGCTTTCAAACATGAAAGCTTTGTAATTAAAAAAAAAAGCAATGTGGAGTTCATGCCCAATTCAATTAACGAATGACTGAACAAACGGCAGTACTCCTACATTATTTAAAAATAATAATAATAATAGCTACTACTTTATATGTACTGGAAGTCATTCTAATACTTCAATGGTATGCATTTATTTAATCTCATAATAACATAAGTATTGGTCCAACCCTAATTTAGCAGACTTAAGATACTGAAGCTTATGATTAACCCCCCCCAAAACAAACAAAATAAACAAAAACAAAAAAGCCAAAAAAATCCCACAGTGATACTGTAATAAGTGGCAGAAACAGGGATAGATTCAAAAATCTGGATATCAAAAATCTGCCACTAGAAATTACAGCGATATCAACAATTCAAACTATTTCCATTAAATCAGAAAGTTAGCATAATCTTTATTGTTTAAAGTGTCTATTTTAAACAAAACAGCATTTGAAAACACCTAAAATACAATATGTACTGTTATTAGGCATCACTGCAAGGCTTAATAACAGCTAATATATATTAAAGAATGTAAGAGGCACTGTACCAAAAAATTGCTATACACTCATCAGATGCATTCATCATAATCCTTCACAATCCTGTGAAGTATCATACCTATTCTTCAAATGAGAAATGCACTTAGGTATAAACACTGCCTTTCTTTTTCTTCTTCAAATCACATAGCAAATTCATTTGTAGAGTCTAGATAGCTTCAGATGTCTGACGTGAGGCCACGACTGTTAAAATTCCACAATAAGTAACACAAATTTGAGCTTAACTACCAAATCAGTTCCAGTTCTCAGAGTCTTGTAATAGATAACACAAGAGAAAAGATAGGACAGTAAATTTACAATACTTACATTCAAAATCAAGTCTCTATATTTTTGCCAATTTTTTTTTATCAAGGTTAATGACTGACATTCCAAGTCAGCTGAAGTAAACATCCACCCCCCAGCCAATCCATGTATTATAGCTGAGTGTAGGATGTTTACATGAACTGAAACTTGGCTTAAAGCATGAAACCATTTACTGTATATATATATTGACTCTTTATCAGAGTCTCAAATTTATATTAAGGCACATATGATGAGTGATTATTTTTAAAGAAGTTATATTCTATACAAATAATAGGTAAAGAGATTCATATAAATGAAACAAACATTGATTTGAAAGGTATTTTGAAACAGTTTAAATACAAGAAAAAGTGACATTATTTCCACTAAATTAACTGATGGCAAAATGTCAACATACTGTAAATATCCAACGAGTCATATCTATATATGGCTGATTTTATAGCTTCTCATCTTCCTAAAGCCCCCCTCTCCAAAATTATATCACATAAATTCCTGTTCCGGTTCTTGCATTTTTGATTAAAAAATATAAACATAAATGCCTCTCTACAAGCATTACTTGTAGTGGACTTATCAACACACTTTCATCAAAAATTAAATCCTCATATTGGAAAGTAAAATTAAAGACAAGAACTGCAGTCAATAAACTCAATATCTTTGGAGCTTTATAGGCATCCCAGAATTTCTGGTAATCTTTTAAGCCTCTACTGGGTCTCTTATACTTTTTGGGGTATTTCTCAAACTGAAGCAGCACTTTTCAAAATCAAAATGCACACACAAGCATATGTCCTTTCAAATTCCTCACCTCAGCACACACACCCCTCCCCAGTATATAATTTTACTGTTTCAATTACTACTGCTGCAACACAATTATTTTTTCTGCTTTTCCAACAGGACAATTAATGTAATACTTTCTCTGAGATCAGAGTCAGTCTCAGGTTCCCAACAAAATCTTTTTTTTTTCCAAATCCTTTTCAAGTCACATTTCTAAACATTAAGGTAAAGGTTGAGAAAACAAACTGTTACAGATTTACTGGTAAATATTGCTGATCTAATACTTAAGGCGTTTGTTTTTAAGTAGTCAATTGCTGAATTTATAATCTAATAGGAAGTATGTGGTTCTTAAAAATTAAAAATAATGAAGTTAACCGCAGATGACTAAAAGGTTGTAGTCAATTAACACAGAATCAAGGGCATCCAGAATTAAAATTGACATGCTCTACCAATTCACCTTATTAGGTCAGAATGATATAGAACAAATGTTATGTAACACAGATTGTACCATTAATCTTGCGGCATCCAGGGATAAATGGACTAGTAAAACTGCTCCAACAACTTTTATCTGAGATTTGGGCTGTAATTCAACTATAAAAATTAAAGTAGGTAGTTTCTATCCATTTTATGAAATTCTAAAGTTATTTAAAAGTAACACAACCTTTTCACAGGAAAATAATGTCACCTGGTCTAACAATCCTACTTAGAGAATTCTTTTTTATCTTTTCCAGGAAAACTTTTGGGTTCTCAATAAGGTTTCTATTTGTTTGCTACTGTCTGGAAACTAAGTGTCTAATATATTAAAACAGAGGGCCACAAAATATGACATATTTGTTTAATTAGGATTTTAGTTGGAAGTGATACTTGAAGCATTCTAATCATCAAGCTTAAAAATTATACTTACAAGTCGCAAAGCTACTTGGTAAAACAGTCTTGCAAAACGTTATTTTAACAAATGAACATTTACAAAAGAAATCAATGTTACAGCACAGATGTATCTGTAGTACACATACATCCATAGTTGCTACATTACAAACCAAACTGGTTTGTTCATCTGAATAAGAGATTTAAAAAAGTATACACTACTGAAATAAAATTAACTATTAAAGTTATACAGTGAGGTGATTAACTTGTAATGTAAATGTAAAATCTTTTTATGCTCTGCTCTGAGAAAACTAGTTAATTTTTCTGTTTTGGGGTGGGAGGGGCACATCTAACTGTGTGGAGAGCTTTCCCTTAAGGGACCATATGCAGTATCAGGAATTGAAACTGGGAGGCTGTGTGCAAGTCAAGCACCCTACCAGCTGTACCATATCTCCAACACCAGCCCTCAGAAAACTTGTAATCTAGTCCAGGGACAAACATAAGTGAAATTTTATTAGAAGAGAAAAACTGTATTAAAAGAATTCTAACTTTTGGTTTAATTACACACCAAATCTATGTTTAGCAGCTTAATAATCAATGACAAAGCAAGTGCTTATTGAAAATAAAAACATCAATTTAAGTTTCCCAAGTCTAAATGAGAAATAGAAATAATAAAATGCATTTAAACTCTAGCAAGGGGAAGCCATTAAATATTATATATGTTCAGTTAGTCCACATTAAATGTCATGTATATAAAAAAACTATTATTTATTTAGAGCTGTAGAAAAAAAAAGATGCATTACACCCGTTCACAAGGCATTCATTCTCTAATGAGGAGAGAATGCCAACAGATCACCAGAAAATAAACTTAATACACTTAAAACACAGCAAACCAACGGTATATTTGTAAATAGAATCAATGCTCTGAAGTCGTGGAACTTTTTTTTAGAGTAAATATTACTGATTAGGAGCTGTGACCTCATTTAGGGTGGGGAGAACATTTAGTTGGTGGGTGGGTAGGGGGTTTAAGTAGAAAAAAATTCCAATTTTTTCTCTAGAGAGAACATTTAAATTTCTAGGTTGTTTACTGCTGGGTGATGGAGGTTAAATTTATTATTTTTCAGAACTTCTAAGCAATTTCTAAGAGAGAGTATCAGTCCTCCAAACTGTTGGAAAGTGAAACTGTTCTTATCTGGAAAAATAATAAAGGAAATGAATTCACTTACAGGGAAAACCAGAAATAAAAAAATAAGAGGGGGGGCACAAGAGGGGATGGAGGGGTGGAGATTCATTTTATACTAAATTTTCTCAGGTCAGCAAGCAACATGGGAAACTTAAATGGGTTCTACTAGGGATATCCAGTTAGGAGGATACAAGGATGCTAGCTGACACTAATCTGTCATAATGTATGTATTCTCACAGCAATATTTTAAAATTTACAGATTCCCATTGTTTTTCACATGTCACAAGCTTTCCCAGTCCTGTTTCTTAGATATAACTATACCGAAATGATGCCTGTGAATAGCCGGTAGCAGCAAACATCTGACTGAAAGCTTAGCTATGATTTACAGCTTCCAGTCGGGGATGTTTACAACAACAGACTTTCTAAAAAACCAAGAAACACACAAATGTTGCCAGTTGCTGTCTTTATCCAATGATTTATAGACTCTTTAATGCTAAATGATTATCTGTGACATCCTAGAACAAAAATGATAGCTAGTGTTAGTAATTATCAAGAGTAAGTGGTTCATCAAACACATTTCCCCCAAAATTAAAAAATAAAATGCATTATAAATGTGCAACATTAAATATATTATCCAGTTATTCACAAAGATAAAATTTTTATATATACAATCAAAATTTTTCTCCCTAAACTTAAGCATAATTTCAAATAATGAATAACATATTAAAATGACACTCCTAATGACGAAAGTCACCATACCTCCATTTCAAAAAGTCCTAATTCATTCCTATTATCTGATACTATTATTAAAAGGGGATCCTTTCATTAACAAAAGTGTCCTAATTTGCTAATACAGGGGATTTTACTGGCTGTGGTTCTATACTGAGTCTAATATATTCATTGCCCCTTTCCTAATTGGTTTAGGTAAAGGACTTACAATCCACAAAAGCAAAGAAATCAGAATAGATAATAAGAGGAACGATCCATTGTTTCCCATACCATTTTCCTGAAAGATAGTCAAGAAGACTAGGCACAAAATATAGAAAGTATGCACTTGATTCCAACCAAGATTTTTTTTTAATCTAAAACTTGGAGGGTGGTAGGAGAGAAACTGGGGACACTGGTGGAGTGAAATATATACTGGTAGTGAGATGGGTGTTGGAACACTGTATGACTGAAAGTCAGTCATCAACAGCTTTGTAATGGTGCATCTCACAGTGATTCAATTTTAAAAAATTTAAAAAAAAACAGGTAAAATCATTTAACAAAACCCACAATTATGAGTTCACAATTATGTCAGTGATGCTCAAGATGCTCATACATACATGAGCAAGCACACACATACATACTCCTGGCTCTGCAATGAGTAAGCAATCTGTTCAGGAATCACTCATGGCTCAGAGGACCATGTATGGAGCTAGGGATCAAATCTGGGTCAGCCATATGGAAGGGAGACACCCTACCACCTGTATTATCTGTTTTCCTCAACAAATACAATTATTTTTTCCTCAAGAAACTAGATTTGAATCACTTATTGTCACCTTGTGGTAATACTTAAACATTTCTTTCTGAAATTGTAGGAGCTTTTTCAGAAGTGGGTTTGGAGATTATACTGAGTGTTGTTCTACTTCCTCTTTTTCCTCTTCTTCTTCCTCTTCCTCTTCTTCCTCTTCTTCTCCTTCTCTTCCTCCTCCTCATTATTATTATTATTATTACTAAGTTTTTATGTATAAAAATCTACAATCCACTCCCAAATCTATTTTAACTATTTTTTGCTTGCTTGTTTTATTGAATTACTATAAGATACACAGTTACTAAGTTGTTCATGATTGGGTTTCAGTCACACAATGTTCCAACAACTGTCACCTGTCCCTTTACCAATACATTTCCCATGACCAAAGTACCCCAGTTTACCTCCCACCACCCCACCCCCAGCCTTTCTCTACATCATTCTCTCCCTCCCTCAAGTGCCTTACCTCCTATAGTACCTCTGTCTTACATCCTGCAAAGCCTTTCCAACCCTATTTCTTAGGTATTTTTGTTTAAATATGATAAATAACTTCAGCCACAACTTCAGCTATAAATAATAAGGAAAGTGCATGTGGTCTCTATGGATACAAATAGCTCTCATTGTTTCTGAAAAACATATTTAAAAAAAACAGTGGCAATTTACAATAGACTATTCAAGCTGTTCTACAGCTTAAAACTTTCAGATTTAAATTGGAAAAAAATAGTCATCTCATGCATAGGTAGGCACATGATACTTGACTAATTAGAATACCACACATTAAGTTGCAATGAACCAGTTATTAAACTCTCTCCTTCAAACATTTTCTTTCTCTGTTCCCTTTAATTCTTTTAAAGGTCAATAAAAACACATCTTTACCAAAGCTATGATGCTTAAAACATACACATATAAGTACACTTTTCAAGGTTTTAACAGAAAGGCCTTAACAGACAAGTAAAGGAAATTTCAACAAATAAGGATCTAAGAAAACTTAATTATAAACCTTAGTGACATCACCCATATATGTGGACATATAGAAAACCTCAAATGATGCCAAATTTTTATACTTACCTAATTTCTAATGATTTAATTTTTTAAATGGAATAAATGTGCTTGTTTTAATATTCAAATATTATTCATTTATATCTAGTTTAAAGTATTACTTTTAAGCTTTTCCATTTGACAATGTACACAATGCCATACCTAAGAAAAATAATCCTCTTTTTAAGACTTTAAGACAGAGATAAAAATGACAAATTAATTTTTCAAAGTCTGTTTACACTATTTCTTGAAGAGAGCACATCTGTTCAATCAAATCTATGCCCTTCCACTGATACCCTAGCAGTGTGACCTTGATGTCACTTAACAATTCATAATCAGTTTCTACTCTGTATAACAAGAAAACTTTTTAAATTTTATTTTTTATTTTTTTAATTAAAAATAACCCAGAGAAGTTGTGACAATTGTTATATAAGCATAAAAACATATTTGAAACAAATAGTACTATTTGCTGTCAATACAATTAATAAGTTTGCTCTTCTTTTCTTAAATACTTTTCCACTGAAAGATCAGATAGTCATGTGGGTCATAGTCTGTGTGAATAACAAAAGGAGTTCTACAAAAAATTCTCTTTGACACATCTACTATCCCAGGCAAACACTGCATTTAGTTGCGCTAGAAAGGTTAAAATGTCTCCATCCACTTTTCAGCTATAAAAAAAATTAAATATAAAGTGATAAAACATAGTCTTGGCTTTAATAGTATTTTTCATTTTGTAACATAAAACAGTTTCTGTAAATTAATTAACTGGGATTAAAATTCTACTTTAAATAGAATATTAAAAATAAATTATTGTGCACATTAAATTTTATCCAAACTTATGCACAAATGAAAAAAATCACATTTTACTCAGTCAGATATATTATTCTAAAGTCCTCCCAAATCTTTTTTATTGGTAAATACTGTCAAAATTTCCTGGAATATTATTTAAAAGGATTTGAAAATCTTTATAATAAAATCAATACTAGACTGAGGAACCTACAACAAACTTGAATGACACTAAGGGACTTTAGGCAGTAGAGTATCAGTAAATGACTATCAATCAGAAACTTACCAAATATCTAACATACCTAAAGACAGATTTGAGAGTTCTATCCAGAATTCGCAGCCTATCTCTATTATTTCCAACCCGCATTCCTGAACTGTAGTGCCCTCAGACACGTGGAACATAGTTTCTCAACAGCCCAATGGTCCCACTTCACCATATGCAGGGTAGACTCTGAAGCAGCAGCTAAAAATATGTAGGTCATCATCTTGCTCACAGTATCACCAATCACCAGTCAAACTCTGGTACTCGTGGAAAATGGGATGAAGTCTCCACTTTGCTCTTACAGAAGTGGAGAGAACTACCGGTACTTCTCTACAAAACTATAACCTAATGATGGACAATCTTGGGATGTGATGGCCTAAAGCATTTATGAAGTGAATCATTGTTTCAAGCATTGATATAAGTGCAGGAAGAGAGTGGGAAAGATAACTTATTCTGAAGTATGAGAGGGCTTTAGATAATTCTATGGGCAATAAAGAGTCAATGAGGAATTTTAAGACACAAAACAAGATTTGGTCCGTCTTTAAGAAAAATCAGACTGCTGGTGAAAAGATGACCTAAAAATATGGGAAGTGAGATAGGCAACTGGCTCCAAGGCTCTCTAGCAATCTGGATCATAAAGACCTGCCTCATGGTGATAGAATATTAAACAACAACAACAAAAGATACAAATATTTGCTAAAAAGTGTTTCTTATAACCTCTATAAGTTATTAATGGTCTGTTCACAATATTTAAGTGTTTTATCTTTTATTTTCCACTAATTTTAATTCTATATATATTCAAATATGTGATCTATATATTCATCTATATCACGACGATCATGATCATCCTGTTATTCGTCGATTGCCTCGAGCAGGCCCCAGTAATGTCTCCTTCATCCTAGCCCTTAGATTTTTTTTAAAAAGTGCCATATTCAAGGCTCTTTCGGAGTTAGGAGAATGAGACCCATCATTGTTACTGGTATTTGGCATATTGGGTACGCCACGGGGAGTTTGCCAGACTCTGCTGTGTGGGCAGGTTACATTCGGTAGCCTGCCAGTTTGTCCATCTATATACTTTTCATCTATATACTTTTCCATATTTTGCATTTCTTTCTGGGCTTTTTTTTTTTTTTGGCAGTGCAAGGACTTCCCCACATGTGGGGCTGTGCTATATTGCCAAACAACATTCTCACCCCAAATGCTCTATTCTTCTTTTTGTGGCTTTTGGATTATAGGTAACAGAACTTGGGAGCTACTCATGGATCAGTGTGCAGAATCTGGGGCTCCTATTATAAGGCAGGTGGCTCCAGCCCATGAGTTATCTCCCCAGAGGGAAGGGTAATGAATTTAGGGAAAGATCCTAATAATGAAGATTAGTTCATGAAGTCTGCTCCTAGGTTTATGGAGAGACTAGCACCTGAATTGTTTTTGTTTTGTTTTGGGATTTTTTTTTGAGGGCCACACCCAGTGGTGCTCAGGGCTTACTTACTCCTTTGCTCTGTGCTCAGAGATCACTCTCAGCAGGGCTCAGAGGACCATATGGGGTGCCAGAGAAATCAAACCCAGGCCGGCCACATGCAAGGCAAACACCCTACTTACTGTACTACTGCTCCAGCCCCACAGCATCTGAATTGTTAGCTGTACCTTCTATAAAGGGTATTTTAGACACTAAAAAATTAAATTTTAAAAAAAAGTTTAAAAAAAGCCATCAAAAATACAGACAGGGAGAACAACATCAGCTAATTAATGAAAGGAAGTAGTACATGGAGACAGACCAATTTAAATTCACATTAAAGGCAGCAATTCAAGAGAAAAAAGTTTGAGTATGGAATTGTCAATTCCCCTAAAGACTCAGAAGAAAGACAGGATGACAAAGCAGCTAAAAGAAGGAATATACAGTGATAGAACTGAGGTATTCTATCAGTGACAAAATGATCATATGCATCTTTAATATAATAATTGTATTAATATTTACAATCCAACCATGGAGTATTCATTTCTTCAAATATTTCTTAGAACTCTCCTGATAGTTCACTTTTAGGATAGTAATACTGAATAAAAATTAACCTGAGCTTTACAGTTTGACAGAATTAGACCCACACTGAACTTTGGAAAAGTGACCTTAACTTCTGTGGTTATTTTTTTATCTGAAAAGCAAGAATTTGAAATAGCTACTGAGAGGTGGCACCAATAGTATAATGGGCAAGGCAATTTGCACTACACACACCTGAACCAGATTTGATTCCAGGCACCTTGTATGGTAACAGAGCCTCACCATAGTTATCCCTGAGCACAGAGCCAGAAACAAATCCTGAGCATCGTTAGGTGTAGCTGATGTAGTTCTTTATATGCACTAAATATGACAGATCATATCTATCAAGTGTTGGGATCAAAGGCAGGTAAATAGCTAGCATGAAAAAAGGAAATGGAATGAGAAGACAAAAGAATCATGACCATTTCTTTATAATTTTGTTCATACATCTTTCCTCATTTTAATCCTTTATTTTTATAAATTGTTTACCCCTCAATGTCCATTTCAAATGCTGTATCTCCATGAAAACTTCACCAATAAAACCAGCCACTTGAAATGTAAGTTATCAACAGTATGGTTATCACTCATATAATATTTACTAAATTTGAGGCAATTTTAAGTGCTTCATATATCAATTCATTTAATCCTAACAGCCCTGCTAGGTGGTATTAGTGCTGTACTTTTCTTGGAAATGTAGAGGGTGAGGGGCCTGAGTGACATTACAGCAGCTGGGTGCTTGCCTTGCACACTGCCAACCTGGGTTCAATCCCCCAAGTCCCATATGATCCTCCAAGAACTTCTAGGAGTAACCCTGAGTGCAGAACCAGGAGTAACCCCGGAGCATCACCTGGTGCCTCCCCCCTAACACAAAACACACAAACGTGCAGTGTGAGATAGAAAAGCAATTTGCCTAGAGTCACACAGTATATGGTGGACAGCTTGAAACTCTGAAACCTATTTCAAGAGTTTGGTCTCACCTGTGCTACATGCCTCCGCTTGTCAACTGAGAAAGATGAGTAATTACTGCAGAATGCTGACAGTTTTATATTTAGTACAGCTCGAAATGTTTTCTATACAAGTTAAAAGTCCCAATGGATACCTTATCCACCTTTCACAGAAAATTCTTCTATAGTTCCCTCAATAAGTACAAAACAAATGGGGAAAATGGGTTAATTATATACAACTGAGCTTTGTAACTCTTAAAGTCTAATTATATTCCAACTTTCTCAGTTCATACCTCGAAAATTTAGATCTCTTCCTTCTAAGGTCCAGGAGCAGGATAATGGAGATGGATAATTTATCCTCATGTGACACAGATGGCCAGCCAGATCATCTACTTTATATTGTCAAAGTATAAAGTACTACTTTATACCTGACATCTAATAGTCTATTCAAATGTAACAGAGTCATCAGGAATGGATCATTTAATATTCTTGATGCATGTTGTATTTGCAGATTTTGTTTTTATACACACAATACAGGTTTAAGGAGAGGAATGAAATATATTAATATATTTCTAGAAACTAATTTAGACAGGTATGAAATTGAGTGTTACAAAAAAATTGGACATTTTTGTGTTTGTAACATAGAAGCAAGAATAAAACAGATGTGTAAGAAAAAATGTTTTTAAACATCAAAAAAGAAAACAATGACTCTCCTTAAATATAAAGTTCTAGCACCCAGCTTCTGTAATGTCACTCAGGCTCCTCACCCTCTACATTTCTAAGAACAGTATAGCACTAATACCACCTAGCAGGGCTGTTAGGATTAAATGAATATTGACCTGTTCTCTAAATGCATTCTGGTGCCTTGTTTTAAAATTAGAGTATATTTTAATACCAACAATGAATATTACGTGCTAGTTTCCTTAGGAATGGCCACACCCCTCTACCCTACACCAAATATACTGTAAAAGCAATCAAATGAAAATAAGCAAATAAATGTTCAATTTTTCCTCTGAGAACTCTACAAAAAGTAAGAATGAGCATGAGTGTGTGGTGTAAGTAGTAGAGTACATGCTTTCTTTATACAAAGGTCCTGGGTTCAATCTCAGCACTGTATGGAACCAGAACTAGCAACGCCACAAGTAGGACAAAACAAAAATATTTTTAAATGTTTTTTAAAAATAATAAAATTTGCATCACTTGAGAGGAAAACGTAGATCAAGAACAACTACTCCTATATTAGTCTCTAAAAGGGTGGGAGGCAAATGGAGTTGGGAGTTTGTAACAAAACAAAGCATAAAACATGCTGCCATTTCTAAGGCTTATCACCAACCAGGAGTAGTACACACTGAAGCCTAGGACAGACAAGCAAGAACAGAGAAGGCTGTCAAGTCAAATCTTTCTAGTAAGAAAGGAACTGGTCAGACAGAGCCGAGTATGGCCTTTAAACAGGCTTTTAATTAGGACAGGGTTATAGCTGGGTGGCAAAAAAAAAAGCACAGTAAAGGCCAAACAGCTGAGGCAATATAATATCTCTTATAGTAGTGTCAAGCACATTCAACTCTGTAGGTAAACATACTCTGAATTAGAATTACTTAACAGACACACCGCCATACTTGAGTTTGCCTTTATCATGGCATCTTATGGCAAGTGTTTGTAACTTGTCTATTTCCACACTATGGAAGCAACGGTCTCATCCTTAGTCCAAGGATAAGTGTAAAATAGCAAAGGTTAAACAAAAGAGCAATAGAGAAGAAAGCAGCAAATATAACAAACAGTTGTCCCTATTGTTTACCTAGTTCAGTATTTTACCTCAACAACCTCTCATTCTACAACTGGGAGGACAATAAAAAACAGGCTCATTTTAATTTTTTAATATTTACATAAAACGAGTCATTTAACTTTTTTGGAACTAAGCTGGCTGGAGCGATAACACAGCGAGTAAGGCGTTTGCCTTGCACACGGCCAACCTAGGTTCGATTCCTCCGCCACTCTTGAAGAGTCCAGCAAGCTACCAAGAGCCTGGCAAGCTACCTGTGGTATAATCAAAATGCCCAAAACAGTAACAAGTCTCACAATGGAGACCTTACTGGTGCCCATTCGAGCAAATCAATGAACAATGGGAAGACAGTGCAGTGCAGACAGTGCAAGCCCTCATATGCAGGTTCCAGGACTAAATCTCCAGGCCACATGGCAGCAGAGGACCCAGGCTATACCTCCCTGGGTCCCTGCCCACCTAGCAGACTGGCTGTCATGCCCACAATTTGCCTCCGTGTGCCATCTTAGCACACAAATAGCTCTGGCCCAGAGACTCCCAATTGAATCCCAAGATGGATTAGTGCCATACAGAGGTGTCTCTAGAACCCAACTATTTACAATCTAGAAATTTACATTTACAATGGCAGCTGTGCAAGCTCTCAGATATTCAAAATGAGCAATGGAAAATAAATTATCTAGCGTCTGCCCCCGGCAGGAATACTTGAATGGTGGTGGGAATATGGATGAATCTCAAACATGAAGCTTTGTAACTCTCTCTTCATGGTGATACAATTAAAAAAAAAAAACAGTAACGTGGAGTTCATGCCCAATTCAATCAGCTTAATCAATGGCTGAACAAATAGCAGTACTCCTACATTACTGAAAAAAAAAAAAAGGTTACAACTTCAAACCCTGGTGCTCCCACAAGTAATTAAGAAAGCCCCACTGAACATGATTCCCTGGAAAATAGGGTTTGAAAGGTGCCTTAGTGGAAATGCTGGCAATTTGAGTCCAGTGCCATGCCTACAAGGGCATGGGGTCCAATGAATAAAATATTTTTATTCTTTTTTTCCCCCCTTTTGTGGTGCTAGGGAATCAAACTCAGGGTCTCACACAAGTTAGTTAAGTACTCAATCTATGCCCTGCATCACAGGCATTGGAAAAAGAAAAAACTGTTAATGTTTAGCTCTTAAACTGAAGCTGTGTTCTTTACTGCTCTGCTAGCAACTGCCACTTGTCCTTATTTATAAGGAGGGGGGGAATCCACAAAACACTCTATTTAAAGATATTTATGTGTATAACATGTCTTTTTAAAGATATAAAATACTGTTTGCTTCAGATAACCCAGGTTTTGCTTTGATAGAAGCAGAAAAAGATTTTTATATCAGGGAAAATGAGTAGCTTGAGCACAAATTTTTTGGCAACTAAAAACATATCATTAAAATATATAGCTTGCTGATATTTCAGAGCTAGGTTCATATTCTACAGGTCCCTTGCAACATTCCCACTGAATTATAGGGAATCTCTTCTTTAAAATCTTTGAGGGTTTCTCTCTGAATTTTAAAATCCAATCTCGTCCTGTGGCCTGCATGAAGTGATACCTGCTAGCCCGCCTTTTTTTTTTCTCATTTTTTTATAATTTTATTTATTGAATCACCATGAGAGCAGTTACAAAGCTTTCAGGTTTAAGTCTCAGTCATACAATGAAACATCCGTACCTTCACCAGTATCCATTCTCCATCACCAAAAACCCCAGTATACCCCCACCCCACATCACCCCCCTACCTGTGGGGCAGATGATTTCCGCATTACTCTCTTTACTTTGTTTACATTCAATATTTTGACATCAGACCCACCATTATTATTTGGGATTTTACCCCATCACTCAGATCTGCCAAAAAGGCAACAGCAGACAATTTGTTTTCTATTACTGGTTATGAAAAACATATGATGTTGTGCAGCTACAGTAGTGGCCACGCAATTTTGAAATTCTGAAATTTTAACACTTAAATCTGGAGGGATTTCTGCCCAAACCTGCTGGGTTCTGAGACTTGTTCCTGACTCTCTGGAATCATGGCCGTTAAGCAGCTTGATCAGGAGACAGAGAAGCTGTTCATGGGTGGTGACTCGGGGTCTTGTTGGGACAGGGAGGAGAGGGCCGGCTCCACCCCCATCCCGTGAAGGCCCCGTCGTCACTGCAGGCCCAAATCTGACTGTCCAGTAGCCTCTGGAGGACGGCAGCCACAGGGCCACCAAGGGGAACAGGCCAAGGAATGAAACCTATTCCCACCTGGGGTGGCCCAGAGCCTGTAACCTACTGCTGGGACCAGATACATTTCTGCCAAAAGCCACTGGGTTCTGAGATCTGTTTCTGAGTCTCTGGGATCATGGCCGATTAGTAGTTCAATCAGGAACCAGAGAGGCCATGCCTCCAATTATATTGCTGAACCGGAGGCGGTTTGTGGGTGTGTCTCCCACATACCTAACTTTTGGCCATTTACTTTCTTGGTAAACCTGGCCCCAAGTTTTTGGGGTCTGGCCAAAGGCACAGCAGCAATTTTGGGGTATCTGAAAGTCTGAAGGTGCCATCAGTCTGCTGATGCACTCACCTCATAGGTACAGACTGACCTGCTGGTGGCACCACAGCCCCGCTGCTAGCCCTCTCAAGGCCACTCTTCTATATTCCACAAATATCTCCAGGCTTCTCTTAATTTCACCAATCTAATAAATCTTTTCACTTTAGAAAATCTGAACTCTCTTCTCTCACCAGACACGATTTCTTCATATGTCTGGTTCTTTCAAATCCTTCTAGGTACTTGACTCAAATGTCACTTCCTCAAGAAGTCTTCCCTGTCTACCCATATGAAACAGGCTCCCCTCTTCATTAATTTTTATAGTTGTTGCTTCTATTTTCTTAGCAGTTCTTATCAAACCTATCTATTCTTTGACTTGTTTACTTAACTGTCTCGATGCTTGCCAGAATCTGCTAGACACATACTTTTATGACAGCAAGAATCTTAACCTCTTGTTCCATAATTCCAGAGATTGGTACAGTATTGATAGGCTTTTTTATCTTTAAAACATTCTAAAATTCAAAGCAAGAGCCAGAGATAGTACAGAGTTTTAAAAACTTGCCGTACACGCAGCTGACCCCAGTTAGAACTCTAGGCACTTGCTGGTCTCCTCAGCACCGCTTAGTGATGCCCAAGCACCAACAAATGTAGCCCCAAAACTCCAAAAATAAAAATGAGATTCATAATGAAATGCAAACATTGAGTATTAAACATTTATCATCCCTTAAATATATAGGAACTATTCTGTTCAAAAGCACTGTTACAAGTTCCAAGTTACACAAAGAATCTATCTCATTTAAATAAAATAGATTCATGAAATGGCTATTATAATTTCATTTTACAGATGAGAAAAAAAGTCAATACATTAAAAGATTAATCAGAAAAAAAATAAAAGCAATGCCTAAAATATAAACTTGTATCTTTTTTCAAAATCTGTTTCCCATGTATCAGCACATTTTTTTCTGTGAATTTTCTAGATGCTTGACTGTAAATGCCCCTACATTTTTAAATCTTTTAGCATTTAAGAATTATTATAATTTATAAGGAAAAAATATAGGGAAAGATGATTCAAGGGGAGATAAGACAGGATTCTTAAAAATGCCAGTCTTTAAAATGATTTTAATAAAAGAAAATAAGAAATTATGTTATTACATTAAGAAGTTCCTAAAATGATTCACACCTTTAAAGAATAGATCTAAAAGGATAAAAAGCAATCCTAACCTAGAAATAAAAGGCAGTAATTATCTGATTATGAATGAAAG
Source organism: Sorex fumeus (assembly GCF_029834395.1). Taxonomy (NCBI): domain Eukaryota; kingdom Metazoa; phylum Chordata; class Mammalia; order Eulipotyphla; family Soricidae; genus Sorex; species Sorex fumeus. The sequence goes on along the minus strand of NW_026606059.1, from coordinate 45,304,537 downwards.
GCAACAGTTAAAAAACAAAGCCTAGGAAAAGAGCAACAGTCAGAAACTGAACCCTAAAATATATTATTTATAATACATTAAACATATAAAATACTGATGGGTTGTGAGCGTTAAGTGTGTGCAACAACTTGGCTCAGTTTTCTGCTCAATTGGTTCAAATACAAGTCTAGATGTTGCTGCAAATTTATTTTGTAAATGTCACCTACATTTACAGTTGATAGCACAGTACAGAAGATGCCCTCCATAAGTTCATCCAATCATCTTAAATACTTTGAGTAGGAGGAATTCAGCCTTAAGACTACAGGGAAATATTTCCTAAGTCTGCCAGTATATCCTAAAACTTTGGCCTCAAGATTGCAACACAATTTTGTCTCAAACATGATCTCTAAGGCAGTATCTCCTATTTCTCAGGGGTTTCTCTCTCCTTCAACAAACACACACACACACACAAAATCAAAATACATACACATAATACATGTGAATGTAAATTAAAATACACATACGTGTACTCAGGGGAACACGTGCTGCTGAGGATCAAACTCAGGTCATGTGCTTCAATCCCCGAGCTATTTTCTACCTAATAATTCTGTTTTATTTTATTTTATTTTTGTTTTCTGGGCCACCCACACTGGGCAATATTCAGGGCTTACTCTGACTTTGTGCTCAGGGATCACTTCTGGTGGTGCTAGGGATAGAACCAGGTCAGCTACACACATGCAAAGTGCCGTAATCTCTGCACTACTTCTTTGGCCAGTTTAATAGATGTGTGAAGGAAGTCACATAACTATTCTACAGAAGCCCACTCTCTTAAAACATCTGCTTCACAAAAAGGGATTTGAAAACAGGCACAGAAAACATGCTCAACAGATTTTGGGTGATAGGAAATTGTTACAGTGAATAACTAGATTATAGACCTGGATTTAGAACATATTATTTTAGCCTACAAAAGAGGTGAAAGTTAAGAAAGTTCCTCAAGTTAAAGGCTTTTTCAAGGGCAGGAGAGATAGTATACAGTTAAGGCGCATGTCTCGCATAGGGCTGTATTCACTACGCTGATTTGAATCCTGGCACTACATATGGTCTCCAGGAATAGCACTACCAAGTATGCCCCTCCCCTTCCCCCCAGGATATTTTTTAAAAAGATATTTTAACCACGTACTATCTTCTTCCTCAACTACCAAACACCCATGGGATTTTCATGTATCAGGTGCATGGTCATTAAGAAAAAGGCCTAAGTCTTACTGATTTTTACACAGCACCCTGATACATCAGCATCATAATACCTTAGGGCTGTGTTATGCTAGGTAACAAATGGCTCCAAAATCAATATCTATAACATGAAGGATTATTTCCCATATTACCAGCTCTATCATGGATTGCTTCAGCATTGCTCCATTGTTCCGAGAGACAGTCTGATGGATCCATCATTTAAAAATCCTAGGAAAGCTAACTATTTCCATGAAAAAAATATTTAAAAAAAGCTAGCATAACCACAAGATAGAATTTTAAATATCTGCTCAAACTTAAGACATGTCATTTCTCTTACATTTTACTAATCAAGAAAAGTCAAGTGTCCAACTCCAATATCAAGAGAGTGGGAAATATAAATGTCCTACAGAAAGGAATCAGTAGAGAAGAGGCAACAAATATTCTGAACAATAACACAATCAAGACCAAGTGCAGAGTAACTGACAACAATTATTTATATTGACAGTCCATAAATACCACAAGGCAGAGACCTTCATCTGTCTTGTTCACTGACTCACCCGTACCACAAAGTGCTAGTCACATGTAAATAACATGTTAAATACTTATTAAATCAACTTTGACAAAATGAGCATGGTATCTAGAAAGAAAAAGCCCCATGACAAAGTACTCTGCTTCCAATTCTAGGCTTAGAGGCAAATTGTTTCTCTCTTCTGATTCTTGGATGGTTGCTTTAAAGATTAAATAAAAATGTGAGAGCTCCATAAAACACGTTCTATATAAATGTTAACTCATATCTCCAAATAGAATAAAATCTGTAAAAATAAATTTACTTAAGCTTTTAAGGTAATGCAATATACAATATCCTTGGTTTAATTTCAAAGTATTAACTGGCAAATAAATGAGAAAGATTAAACTTAAAGCAGTTCATATGAAGAGACAGGCTTTAGTTGAGTGTAAGCTCAATATGATCAAAGGATAATGTGGCTGCCAAAAATGTAATATAAATTTTAGGCAGCATTAATAGAAGTACAGTATCCAGATAATAGTATCATTGTATTCAGAAATAGACAACATTGGAAGTAATCATTTCAGTTCTGTACACTGTACTTTAAGAGGTATACTGACAGACTTTGTCATGAGTTCAGAAATATAGATAGACAAAGTTCTATAAACCATGTCATGGATAGCTGGCTTGAATATTAGGGCCTTTTTTAGCACAGCAAAAAGATGACTCAAGTAAGACTTCCAAATACTTTAAGAATTAATAAAAAAAAGTAAGTTTCACATATATAGCCTGATTGTCAAGGGACTGTAAGTGAAAGAGGAAATCATGATCTAGTTCAATGAAAAGTCATTTGTAACAATTAGAATTTTTTAAAATAATGGTGTTAGGGCTGGAGCCAAAGGACAGCGGGTAGGGTGTTTGCCTTGCAAGCGGCTGACCGGGGTTCTATTCCCAGCATCCCATATGGTCCCCCAAGCACCGCCAGGAGTGATTTCTGAGTGCATGAGCCAGGAGTAACCCCTGTGAATCGCCAGGTGTGACTCAAAAAGCAATAAATAAATAAATAAAATAATGGTCTCTGACAAAAGTTATTGCTTACAAGTCATACAACCCTGACTTTATGCAACCAAACATTTGAAAATGTCCAAATAGTACTTCTTTTTTTGTGATTAAATAATAATAGTAATACTAACAACAAGGAACAAGAACTGAGGTAAGAAGTAAAACAAGAAGTTGTTGAGCCTAACAAACAATGAAAAGCATGCTGTTGAAGGGAAATGAAATTTCAAGACTAGATAACTTTAAATAGATGCAAGTTGTCTTGGTTTTTACAGAGGAAATAGGCTTAGTCAAAAATCATATTTATTTTAGAAATTGCTTTTCCTAGCATGACTTAACTCATAAGTTTCAAAAAACATTTAAAAAAATTTTACTTCAGTAAAAACATGCTAATATTAAAGTAGAATTCTAATTATAAAACACCACTACTGTATCAATTACTATAAGCATTCAAATTACCCATGGTAGACTATTACACAGCATGCCACTGACATTTAAAAATGATCCCTCGATAATCTTATTTTATTTCTTTATTCAAAATTCAGCACTTCCCCAAGTGTCATTCCCAGCTTTCAATTCTCATGTTTTCGCTGCATACTGTTCCCCACACTAGGTGATCAGGTAATATAAGATAAATGCCTGACTTATCTATATTTCCCAGCCCCTCATTTTTTCAAATCACCCAGCATAAACCTTCAAAATTCCTTATTATATCCCTATTAATACATTTTAAAAAATTACCTCACATTTCATTGTATTTCCACTGCTACATACAAGAGTATCAAGGTAGTGTACATGAATAAACTGTGTATTTATTTTTAAAAAATTACTTCAAACAATTATCAGTTGGAATACAAACATTTTTCCTTAAATTTTTCATTGTATCGTAAATGGACATATGCTGCAGGATTTTAACAGCATATAGTACTGACACAAATTACTAATACCCTATATATTTCTCTCCCTGAGGTTCAATAAATTAAAATTTTTTAAAAAACGGTTTGATAACTTATTAAATTTGCACTTAATTCACTAGAATAAAAGTGAGTTCAGATTTTTAAAAATCTATAATTTCAAGTTAAAAAAGTAAAGGAAGACGCAAAATGGAAAAAATATTGAAAGCTTATCCTCTAAAGCATATAAAAATTTAGGACTTATTTGGTACAGATTAAGATTTAAGAATGTGTCATGGATTTTTATTTAAGATCTTGTCCCTTTATTTCTATATTGCTATCTTTCTATCCACCTCCTATCCTTTGGGCATTTCCAAGAACTGCACAGGTCATGGGAACATATTGCTCTACTGCATAAGTCAGAACAGTTTCACACTGTTGAAGGGATTGAAGTTGGAACACTGTAAACCTGAAATTTAATAATGAATAACTTGGTAATCCAAGGTATTAGATTTAAATATATATATTAATTTTTAAAAAGACATAGTTTTGAATCTCCTAGGTCAATCAGACAGAAACACTGGGACGTGGAAGAACAAATCACTAAGCAGCTAAAATAGTTGTTAGTTTAAACTAAACTAAAAAAATTAAATTTTCAATAAAATTTAAAATTTAAATTACTCTTTAAAACACAAAAATGATATAAGACAAATATTTGCTTTGGTGGAGGGAAGGACACTGATGAAATGACTGGTATTAAAAAATTGTATACCTGAAACTCAATCATGAATAATTTTAGAATTCACTGTAACTAAATTTATAAACAAAACAAAATCACATGCAAAGCAAATACCCCATTCACCGAACTATTGCTCTGCCCCCATACTTTATAGATTAATTTTCCCTTAATTGTCAGGGCAACTTACCACAGTGGTAAAGACAACAAAAAAAAAAATATTAAAAACTGGAATTATATCAAATTAAAGAGCTTCTGCATAGCTAAAGAAACACAAGTTATAATAAGAAAGACATGCTAATAAATGGGAAAAATACCTGCACACAATTCATTAGATAAAGGATGATATCCAAGAAAGCACTTATAAAACTCAACAACAAAAAAATCTAACCCCATTCACAAATGGGGTGAGGAGATGAACAAATAAAATTAAAAAGTGTTCCATCATCACAAATGTTCAGAGAAATACAAGTCAAAACAATGAGATATCATCTCATGCCAGTGAAACTGACATGTATAAAAAATATGGAAACAGCTAGTATTCGCAGGGTTGTAGTGAGAAAGGAACAAACTCTCACCCATTGTTGGTAAGAATATTGTCTGGTTCACCCTCTATGGAAAGTAATATGAAGATTTATCCCCAAAATAGGAATAGAACAACCATACTACCCAGTGAACTTGGCATCTATTCCCAATATACAAAAAACATTAATTCTTAAGATATATACACTCCTGTGTTCACTGCTGCACTTAGTATAATAATCTGTCACTGTCACTGTCCTCCCATTATTCATCAATTTTGCTCGAGCCCAGTAACGTCTCCATTTTGAGACTTCTTATTACTGTGTTTGGCATATCGAATACGTCACAGGTAGCTTGCCAGGCTTTGCCGTGCGGGCGAGATACTCTCGGTAGCTTGCTGGGCTCTCCGAGAGGGGGGAGGAATCGAACCCGGGCTGGCTGTGCGCAAGGCAAATGCCCTACCACTGTGCTATCGCTCCAGCCCACTTAGTTCAATAATAAAAAAAAATAAAGATGGGAATAAGGAAGCACGGACTGGTTAAATAACTTGCACATAATAATCACACAGTTAATAAAAGCAGGAAAGGAATATGAATTCAAGCAGAACAGTTATAGGCTTTATTTGGACATTATGGGTGGGTACTGCTATTTTATATGCTTTTATATTTTTATCCCAGACTGGAGCAATAGCACAGCAGGTAGCGTGTTTGCCTTGCAAGCGGCCAACCTGGATTCAATTCCTCTGTCCATCTTGGAGAGCCTCGCTAGCTACTGAGAGCATCCCACCCGCACGGCAGAGCCTGGCAAGCTACTGTGGCATATTCGATATGCCAAAAACAGTAACAAAAAGTCTCACAATGGAGACATTACTGATGCCTCCTCGAGCAAATCGATGAACAACGGGAGGACAGTACTACTACAGCACTATATTTTTATATATTTTAACACTTACAAATCTTTCTTTTTTTTTTTTTGCTTTTTGGGGTCACACCCAGTGATGCACAGGGGTTACTCCTGGCTCTGCACTCAGGAGTTACTCCTGGCGGTGCTCAGGGGACCATATGGGATGCTGGGAATCGAACCTGGGTCAGCCGCTTGCAAGGCAAACGCCGTACCCATTGTGCTATCTCTCCAGTCCCAACACTTACAAATCTTTGAGAGTTTAAAAGAAACATATACTTTTCCCCCATGGGCAGTCCAAACTATACAGAATTATTAACATATGCTTTCTTAATCAACATTTAGGATTAAACAATTGAAACTAATACATTATTTAAGCCCTACAATCTAACTTAATTTTTTCATATGAATCTTGTGTCTTTGTTGTATTTTGTGGTAAGGACAACTAGGTGCCTTTTATATTCTTAGCATAATACCTGACACTGTGCCACTAAAAATAGTCTGCACAGACTAGATCTAGGATGTTATTCACATGAGTGTGCATAAAAGTATTCTACTACTTCTCAAATTCTAAGTGCAATTATTCAACTGCCATTTGAATACTTAATGAAGAGCAAGTTGTATAGCTACAAAGATAGATGGTCTCTGCTCTCAACAGAGGGCATAGTTGCAAAACAATGAAATAAGTGCTTTTATGGAGTTAATGACCAAGGTTCCAAGAGAACTGAGAGTTGCCTAGCATGACAAGAATACTGACAGTTCCATATACAAAGGCATGGTGATATGAAAGAACATTTTCTTCTCAGGAAATGGCAAGCATTTTAAGGACAGAATGTAGATGGGAAACAGATAAAGAATGAAGTCGAAGGTAAATAAAGAAGTCTTAAGTCCCAGTGAAGAAACCCAACCACTGCAAAGATTTAAGCAGAACAGTTATAATATCAAAATATGCTAATAACTGAGGTTATCATTTTTTAAAAATTTTTAAACAGCACAATTGTGTTCTCAAGTGAAATCTTTTGTTCTTGTTGTTTTGGAGCCACACCTGGCAATGCTCAGGGGTTACTCCTAGCTCTGAACTAAGGAACTACTCTTGGCAATGCTCGGGGGACCATATGGGATGCCAGGTATCAAACCAGGCCAGCTGTGTACAAGGCAAATGCCCTAATGCCCTACCCACTGTACTACTGCTCTCACCCTTAAGTCAACTTTCACACTTAGAATGGATCAAATTAAAACTGCATTAGTTGAAATAAAAATGAATCTACTTAAATTCCTCTAGATCCCTCTGAAAAATGGTTAAACAAAACAAAACACTGCTTTCTCCTAACTGATGGAAATGATGACTCTAGAGAAGAACTGAGCTTTGAAAGTAGGTAAAAGAACATGATAACCTTTCAGTACCTGTATTGCAAACTGTAATGCCCAAAAGGCGGGGAGAGGGCAAAGAGAGAGGGCAGAGGGAGGACAGAGAGAGAGGGCAGAGAGGGGAGGGGGGGGGAGAGAGAGAGAGAGAGAGGGAGGAAAGAAAATTGCCTGCTGTAGAGGCAGGTTTGGAGGCTTGGTGGGGGTGGCAGGAGGAAAACCAGGGACATTGGTGGTGGAAAATGTGCACTGGTAAAGGGACCGGTGTTGGAACACTGTATGACCAAAACCCAATCATGAACAACTTTCAACTGTTTATCATGGTCATACAATTAAAAAAAATTTTAATTGCGTTAGGGAAAAAAAGCATTTATTATATAATTTATATTATATAGCTATCAAGTATCATGTATTATTTATACTCAAAATGTATTCTACTCACTTCATGTTCTCACAATGTGATTTTAATTTCTCAGCTGCAGAATTCATTAATGTAGCTTCTTTTCCATTATAAAAATAGACACATGTAGAGCAAAGTACACAGTACAAGGTCTTAAAAACTAATGACCAAAATTAAGGAAGATAAAGATTAGCAGCTTTTCCACTTGAGTGAAACTGCAATTTAAGTGACATTTTTTTCATCCTAAAGGTTAGCATTTATGGTCAGATAGTTCACTTACGACAACAGAACATATAAAAAAAAAAAAGAGAGTAGAGCACTGAAATATATAGGATAAATATAAACAATATAGAAATATAATAAAAATAATTGTTTATAAGTAGTATAAAGTAATTTTTTAAAGATTTATATACTTGAATTCTCTTAACACTAAACCCTCTTTCTCCTATAGTTTGAAAAATCTAGAGCTATAAGTCTAAACACTGAAAATCATCATCAGTACAAAAATACTTATTTTTTTCCACAACCAGCAAGTACATAAAACTGCAGTAGTAAGTAAAATGATTCAAGATATAAATGTATCTTTCTTGACAATTCACTTCTTTTAGCGCAGGTGTGTCTGTGTGTGTGTGTGTGTGTGTGCGTATGTGTGTGTGTGTGTATCTGGAATTAAACCTAGTGCCACATAGTAGAGCAAGACAAGTGCTCTACTGCTGAGTTATAACCCCAAATCACACATTTCTTAACTTTTTATGGTAAAATGTGTGAATAAAAAAAGTCAAAAGACTATAACTACTATAAAAGTGTCTAATTACTAATCTGACATGTCTTCTATCAAAACAATTATATTCACTTTCTATAACCAAATACCTATCTTCTGCCCTAATGTTTGTGTTATGCAACCTTTTAAACAGTTTTAAGAATTCTTAATGTAGCCTAAAAGCAGATTAAAAACAAATGTTTGAAACAATTTTTAGCACTTATTAATACTAGTCACTGAGCAACCTCACTTTCTCCATCAGATAAGACAGTAAAAACCCCATAACCACCCTGGGTCTCTATCATGCACTGAAAGTTCTCGCATAGCTGAAAGTCTACTTATTGACAATTATTAAAAGGAGAAGAGAGACACAGGATAAACATTAAATCTTTCAATGCAGAACTTAGCCAATATGCATAATATATTCAATAACAGGAATATATCAGAAATGGTCCTTAAACAAAAACAATATAAATGACATTATGAAAAAAAAAGCAACTTCCATAAGACATTGTGAACTCAGTGTAACACTTAACATTCAACAGCATTAGTTCTGGACAAATTCTCCCTAATTCTGCAAAAGTAGACAAATATTTCGTTAAAAATTTCTTTGGAATCAAGATAACTTTAAATTAAAAAGTGACTTTGTTTAAAAATATTCTTTGTAGAAATGAAAACAAAATAATTCTGTAAGACATACCCACATCCTTCTGCATAAAGTAATAATAATAATACCCTGCCTCATTTAAGAATACCTACCCAATTAATAACATATTCAGTAAAATTTTTAGTGAGATTTCTATTTCTTGCTCGTTTAAGGGAAGGTTTTTTAAAAAAGTATTCTAAAACACATTTTTAAAGAGACTGCATTTATATGTCTGCCTTAATAGTATATTAATAATAAGATTATCTTAGAACACATGCTAATAGAACACATTAGGCAGTGTTCCAGAAGTTAGACAAACATATTCACAAACTATCTTAAGATAAATTTATGTTCCCCAGATTTTTGAAAATTACAATAACCTATTTAAAATAATTTCTGATTAAACTACATTTAATTTCAGCTATATTCAGTAACTCAAATTCAGTATCCCAGATGGAACAGTTGGAAGAAAGTAAGAGGAAGTTTTTGCAAACGAACTTCCTTTTGATGCTACAGGCATCTGAACTCTAGCAACAAGCATGACTGGAATCTGGAAAATAAAAACATATACTACTAATGAAAAATTTTCTTTACAGAAGTGAGGAAAATGTAACACATAGGATCAATCATCTGAAACTAAATTTCTGGCATTTTAAAAACTTTTGTCCTGGGGCTGGAACAATAGCACAGCGGGTAGGGCATTTGCCTTGCATACAGCAGGGCAGACCCAGTTCGATTCCCAGCATCCCATATGGTCCCCCAGGCACCGCCAGGAGTGATTCCTGAGTGCAAAGCCGGGAGTAACCATCCCTGAGCATTGCCGGGTGTCACCCAAAAAGCAAAAAAAAAACAAAAACCACCAAACTTTTGTTTAAGTTTTCTGCAGACCACACAATCTAAATTTTGAAAACTCCAATATAGAAAACTATACAAACACACACACACACACACACACACACACACACACACGTAGTAGGCATGCTTAAAATGTCTAGGAAGTACTATTTAAAACCCTATTTTTTTATAAGCGTGCTATTGACTCTAAATTTTATTTGTAGACAATAAAATTCAGAACAGAAAAATTAAATAACATTTAAAAAGTGACAACTAAAAAAATTGAGAACGGATATCAACCCAAAGTTCCAATTTAAACTTCTAATAATTATTCTCACATATATTGTCACAAATATTTTAAAATGAAGGTCTACTCCTTTTTTTGCTGTATTTAAGTATTTATATAACATGACTTCACAAACAATAAATTCAAGTACTTAACTTTCTTTTAGCTATCCTGTAACACTGCAAAGTCTTTGAGATGGTCCCTTAAGATTAAAAATACTTTTAATAAAACTCAATATAATTTTTTTAAATCTTCAATTTTACTCATTTGTAAAGTGAGGAACTAAGAGCCTGTACTAAAATATCAATGTCATCAATCAAGCTGCTACATCAGTTTTTATAATATTTAATTACAAGAAATGAAACTGTGCCTATTATGCCAAAGTTAGGCTCACATCCCATTTTCAGCATGAAAATAATTCCTTGCTTTCCATCTCTGCATGCACAAAACAAGTTACTAAGCACTCAAAAATACATTGAATACTTTATTGATTTGCTTAAAGTTTGTTCTTTAAATCTCTATTCTAAGAATAGCATTTCTTTGAAATTGAGGAGCATCATGTTAGGAAGCCAGGAATTACAATATAAAGCAAAATAAATTTAATTATCATTAATAAAATATGTGGCCAGTTTCTCCCTTCAATCTAAAGTTTCAGAAAACCCATAAATTCTTCATATATTAACTTAATAAACTTTTTTAACATTGCTACAGTAAAATGATTTCATAACTGAAACTCCCAAGTACTTACTTAAGTCAATGTGTCACGAGATTCTAAATAAATGCAGCAAAAAGTTTTCATCTTTAATTGTTAAGTGACCCAAATAGAATTACAGCTTAAAAAACAAAAATCAAGCCTTTATTTCTGAGTAATTGACCACTAGGGGGAAAATGTAAAGGTAATGGTTTCACTGACTGTGGAATTTAGACCAAACCTATTTATTTTCATTTTGCTAACGTTTGGGTATAACCACTCGTTGTCCTAGGCTGCAAGAACATGTCCTAGTGTGAATATCTTACAACAAGGGACTTTTGATATCCAGTAACTGATCCACAGTTGATGGGCCAGACAAACCTAGTCATTGTATTTTGTCATTTTAAATAGTCTCCAATCCATCACTTAAATGGCACAGCACCAAATTTTTCCCTTCAGAAAAGATTCTGAGACAGCACTAAAGTGACACAATTTTAAAAATTTAAGAAATTCATAAAGGGCCTGAGAGATAGCACAGTGGGTAAGGCTCTTGCCTTGTATTCAGCCAACCCAAGTGGGATACCAAGCACCACCAAGAGAGATCCCTGGGCAGAGACAGGAGTTAAGACCTGATACACTGCTGGATATGACCCAAATTCCCACTCACTCCCAAAATGAAGCCCATACATAATGACTTTGCCCCCAAATATATGTGGGAAAAGAACACTGCAAGGGGCACACTAATAAATACTACAGTATGCTAAAAAAAAAAAAACAACCTTTTCCGAATCAAATAACACATGGTTGAGTACCATATAAAAAGGATGAATTATGTGAAAGTACCTTTCTGTTGTTGTTGTTTTGCAAAGCATGCGCTAAGCCCTTGGAACTACCTCTGTGGCACTAAATCACCTTTCAGTTAATTCTTTGTATGAAATTCAGATTCTAACAACTACTTATTTTGTTTGTTGTCATATCTTTTTAAGTACGAAGTGTAGTATATCTTTAAACACCAAGTTTTTCAAAGTACAGTGCAGTGGCTTTCAGAGGACAAATCAACTCCAGCAAGGATACTGTTGTCCCCATTTTTCAATTCTTAAAAATGTTACTCCAAAACCAAGAATATATAAGTCACACTAGAAAATATTTTTTAAGAAAAATTACTTTTTAATACAAAGCAGATATATAACCCTGAAAAGAGGCCAATGAATTTAGTAACAAGCCTAATAAAAGTGAACTTAAAATATCAATATGTGTATCTCAAATAATTTTCCCATATGCCTTTATCCCAAAATGCTTTTATCTCATGAACACATGACCTCCAGGAGCCACCAAGGTCAATGAGACCTACAGTAGAGGGAGTTTGTCAGTATGTGCTAATTTGCCCACTTCTACAGTTCCCCTTTAAAAGAAGGAAGAGAAGTACACATAAAAACTTATTTATCTATTACAGGAAATGTTTTAGGTTGTAACATTCAAAGACCCCATTACAGGGCTGTATGTAGATATATGCTGGTAATGTTCGATAGGAAATAGATGTAAAAGCACGGAAAACAGGTATAATGACTAAACCCCTCCCACTCCCCCCCCCCCCCCAACACACACAGACAACAAATCAGCAAAGGTGAATAATCCACTCTTCTACAGTGTAATGAATACCCTGGCTCCATGCCCCAATAACTCACTTTCAAAATGAGGGTTCCTTATGAAAGAACTTTTTTCAAAAAATCACAACCAAAGGTTCATAGGCAACAGAGCAGAAAAGCTTAAGTAATGCGCACGTTTGTATGTGCTGAGCCTGAGAGTGAACACCAAATCCACTGGGTGTCCTGGTGGTTCTCCTACCGTCCACCAGACTCAGATCATTTCCTCAGCACTCACATTCCTGCACCTTCCACCAAACCACAAATCTAGGATGGGACTTAAATATTCAAACACCTTCACCACTTGGTAATCATATGTTTGAGCTTAAAAATAAATAAAGAAATAAATAAATAAAAGTATCAGTCTGAAACTCTTACATCTGGAATTGCTTAAACAACTTTCAAATATAAAAACAGGTTATCTCTGTTTGCAGAAACTGCGCCTGAGCACTGAAAAGAGGAGGCGGAGAGCAGTTCTTCCACCCCGGATAACTTGGCGTCTGCAACAGGGGAGGGAGGGCAGCTACCTGGGAAAGGGAAGAGTCTCGAGAACAACACCTTGGGGAGCAGCACCCGGCCCGCTGGCTGGCGAGATCGGCCGCAGAACCGAGCCGTCCGTCCCTTTCCAAGTTACTTTGCGGGACGCTTCTGATTGGTGGGTGGCACTAGGTCAATGTGATTACTTAACCCTGGCAGTGCAAACTTAACTCCGCTCTTGACGGGCTCCAAAGGACGGGAAGGTGACTGCCCGGACCGGGCAAAGCTGCACTCGGACACCCTCCCACCTCCCCTCGGTCGCGCCCCCCACACCCGCTCCCCCCCTCCCCCAGCCAACGCTGCACCTGGCACCTGAAAACTGCCCCCCACCCACCCGCCCGCCCCGACACGTACAACCTCGCCTCCAGGCTCGGAGAGTTTACAGGAGTTAAGTTACTTTTTTTTTTCCAAGTCCACGGGGTAGAGGTTCCGCTGGGGTGGGACGTGAAAGATTAACCCCCATTTCCTGCACAGACACAGGGAGAACTCATGACTTATTCAAAAGCAGTTCCCTCTCCCTCAAGTAACTTTTTCTTCTTCTTCTTTTTTTTTTTCATGTTCAAGTCCCAGAATAACCAGAAGGCAACAAACATCCAACATTGGCATGGCAACGTCCAGACAGCGAGTAGGCGGTACTCCTTCTCTCGGGGGGTCCCCACTCGCGAGGGGTCCTTCAGGTCCTCCGCTGCCCATCCGCCGGGACAGCCAGGACTTCTCCCCCCGCCCCCCCCAACCCCCGCCCCCGGACCCAGACCCCCCGCCCGAGTTCGGCCGGGGAAATCCTCCACCACTTTCGCTGCACCCGGCAAAGAAAAAACAGGAAAAAAAAAAAAAGAAAAGAAAAGAAAAAGCAAAAGGCACCTCGTCCCAAGGGCAGAGTTTCTCCCAACTGCCCCGCCAACCTGGCCCGCTGCAAGCTTCCCCCGTGCCCCGGGGTCGCGCGGAGCCCAGTCCCGCTCGCTCCTCCGACCCTCACTTCCCGGAGCCCCCCCCCCCACCCCCCACGAGGAGGGGCCCACCTGCCTCCCGTCGCCTGTCCCCAACTGTCTGGGGTGGGGGTGGGGGGGCTGTGCCAACTCCTGCCCCGGCCGCCGCTGCACTCCCCCCACCCCCCACCCCAACCCCCCCACCCCGGGACCGCGTCGCCGCTCAACTCTGGGGCGCGACCCCGAAGGGCATCGGCGCCAAAAAAAAAAAAAAAAGACCAAAAAACGGTCCCCCGGACCGGCTAAGGGACCCGCGACGCCCCCCAGAGGCCGTCCCTCAAGTCTGTCAGAGAAGCCCCGGAAGGGGTCAGGCGGGGGGGGCTTGAGCTCGGAGGGTGCCCGTCCTCTCCTGACACCTTCTCCCCCACGGCACTGCACTCACCTGGCGGGCTGCAGCCGCGGGGCCCGGACGAGGGAGGGGGTCGGGGGTCGCGCCCGAGGCAGCACCCTCTTCCCCCCCCACCCCCCACGCCCCGGGGGCCCCCGCCCTCCCGCGCCCGTTCCTGACCGGCGCGCGCCCGGAGCGGCGAGGGGGCGCGTGGACGCGCGAGCGGCGGGGGAGGGGGCGCGGGGGGACGCGGGGGGGGGGGCGCAGGGGGCGCGGCGAGAGAGGAGCGGCGGCGACGGCGGCGGCGGCGGCGGCGGCTCCGCGGCGTCGGCGGAGAGAAAGCGAGCCTCGGCTGCGTCCGTCATGGCGCGCGGCGGCGGCGGCGGCTCCCTCCGGCCTCCCCGCTCCCTCGCCTTTAGTTTGACCTTTCCCTCCAGTGTGTCTGAGGGAGAGCGGCGGTGCGCGCGCGTGTGTGTGCCTGTCTCACGCTGGGCGCGCGCGCTGGGCGTGCACGCGCGCGCGCGCGAGGGAGAGAGCGAGCGAGCGCGGGGAAGGGGCCGGGTTCGCTCCCCGACGCCTGACGTCACTGCTATGGCAACGGCAGCCCCGCCCTTCGCCGCCGATTTCCTGCCCCTTCCCCTCGGAGCACGTTCCGCGGACTCACGTGCTCACTCTCACGCACTCACGCACTCTCGGAGCGCGCGCGCGCGTCCTTAGCGCAGTGGCGGAGGGGGCGGGAGAAGGAGTGTCCGTGTGTGTGTGTGTGTGTGTGGGGGGGGGGGGGTGATGATCTGGTCCTCGTCACCTCCCTGAATTCGACCAATCCAGCGAAGAGAAACCGTGGGGCGGGGCGGGCTTAGCTGCCCGAGCAGCGTGAAAAATTTCCCGAGGCAGAATGAAAATTCTTCCCCTGCGACTGAGCATGCTCTGTAGTTAAGTGGGGGGGGGGGGGGCATATTGCAGGGAGTTTTTTTAGGGAACTGGTGGAATAGGCTGTTGGGTGAGGCATGGGCAGTTCCCAGTTTGAGGGAAACTCATTCCTGTTGAATTGGGAACACGTATTGCTAGAGTCAGCTTACGTGGCCCCACCCCTGTAGCTGACTGACCTTGAACATGATCATTGAACACTCTGAGTGTCTTGTGTAAAATGTTAGTAAAATCTACTGGGTGGGTGATCTTTAATAGAGGAGGACATGGATAAACAGCTCATCAGACATAACCCACCATCGCCCCCCAAGCAATAATTGCTATGGATCCCACAACCCCATTCCTCTTCAACTAAGGATGTAGAACCCAAACAGACTAATTTGTTCACTGTCTGGGAATGACAAAAGACCCAGGTTTTGAGTTCAGTAGGAACTTTTTTTTATCCTAAGTAGCTTTCCCTCATGGCAAGGAGGAAAACTCAAGAAAAACTAGTAGCATTTCCTTTGCTAGATGTGGGTGCCTTCTCATTCCCCACTCAACCCCCTGCTGTCCCTCAAAAGACTCAGAATTGTACCTAAGGGCCAGAGAGTCTTGGTGGACCTTTGGGAGGCACCTGAACAAGCAAGCAATGGAATAGCTCTTTTCTTGATTCCTTTGGGCACCTAAGTTTCTTTAGAAGTTTTGCTTAAAATGTCTAGGCAGTAACTGGGACATCTAGGTCCTCAATAAGCTGTAACTAACCCTCTCCGAGGGCCTGGCAAGCTACCGAGAGTATCCTGCCCACATGGCAGAGCCTGGCAAGCTCCCTGAGGTGTAGTCAATATGCCAAAAAACAGTAACAAGTGTCACAATGGAGACATTACTGATAAGCAAGAATGACTTTCCACTTCCCTAGAAGCCTGTGAATTCTGGGCAGTGTAGGCTGGTGACTTCATCATTCCTCAACTTTGTGCTCAGAGCTCCTTCATTTGCTTTGTTTTATTTTTTAAGTGCATACTTAGATCACGGACTATAGTCTTGTAATCAGAAAATAATGAAATAATGAATAATCTAGCATGATTAGTTGTGAATCTTTCAAAAATGCTCATTGTTAAACGCCTTTCAAATTCCAGTTTTCAGCTATTTTAATAAAAAATAGAAGTTAAATTTGGTCAAAGGCAATTGTATATCTATTGGGATTGTCAGAAGTGTTCTTTTTCTGACTTTTTAATATACTGAATTGCACTGATTGACCTTTTGAATAATAAGTTTACCTTGATTTACGAGAATAATTTCATTTGATCATAATATATGTGCATAGTATGATCAAATGAAATTGCTGGGCTCAATTTGACAAAAATCTGTTTTTTTTAAATTTCTAAATAATTTTTTAATCACTGTGAAATTACAAAGTTCCTCATGATTAGGTTACATGCATACAATTTGACAACACCGATCCCTTCACCAGTGTCCACTTCCTTCCAGCAATGACCTGCCACCCCATTTGTTTCCCTTCCACCAGTCTGCTTCCACAAGACTCTCATATATATATATATACACACATATATATGTGTATATACACATATATATACATATATGCCAAAAAACATATATACACATACATATGTGTATATATACATATATGTGTGTATTTATTTCCCCCTCCCCGTGGCTTATAGTACTGTTGCTGATATGGTTTCATACATAGCAAATTTTTATCTTTCAACTGCTCCCAGTTTAATGCTTTCCTCCACCATAGATGTTGACCCTGTCCTATCCCATAGCCCCCTCAAGTGGTGTGCTTCCTAATGAATACTAACTCTCATGTTCTTTGTTTCCACTGTCTTTGGGTATTCATTTTTCCACCAGTATGTTTCTTTATATCTCTCTTGTGAGAGAGAACATTCTGTGTCGCTCTCTCTCCCTTTGACTCGGCATGATATTCTATAGGTTCCTCCATGGACCAGCAAATTTTATGACTTTACCTTTTCTTATGGCTGAGCAACATTTCACTGTGTACATGTACCATAGTTTCTTGATCCTGTCATCTATTATGGACACTCGGGTTGTTTCCAAATTCTGGCTATTGTGGATATTGCTGCAAGGAATTTAGGGATACATATGGAGCTGCTGTGACAAACGAAAGCTCACTTCCAAGATATTCTTATGAATGTCCATATTGTTTTCCAAAAAGGCTGGACCAGTAAACATTCCCACTAGCAGTCAATCAGAGTCCCTTTCTTCTCACATCCATGCCAGCACTGGTTGTTCTTGTTCTTTTGGATGTGTGCCAGTCTCTGTAGTGTGAGATGTTATCTCGTCGTTTTGATTTGAATCCTCCTAATGATTAATGATGCAGATCCTTTTTTCATGTGCCTTTTGGCCACTTGTATTTCTGCTTTATGGAAACTTTTCTTCATCTCTTCTCATATTTTGATGGGGTTGGCTATTCTTTTCTTGTAAAGTCCTACCAGTGCCTTACATACCTCCGATATTAACTCCTTGTCAGATGAGTGTTGGGTAAATAATTTCTTCCATTCCATAGACTTTGTATATCTTGGTCATCATTTCCTTTGAGGTTCAGAAACTTCTTAATTTAATGTCGTCCCATTTGTTTATCTTTGCTTTCACCCACTTGATCAATGGTGTTTCGTCCTTGAAAGTGCCTTTAACTTCAATGTCCTGGAGAATTTTGCCTATGTTTTTCTCTAAGTACCTTATGGATTCAGGTTTGATATCGTTTGATATCTAAGGTATTTAAACAATCTTGATTTGACTTTTGTGTGTGATGGTAGAAAAAGGCCCGAGTTCACCTTTTTTCACACATTTGACCATTTTTCCCAACAGCACTTCTTGAAGAAGCTTTTCTTGCTCCACTTCATATTTTTCAGCTCCGTTATTGATGGTTAACTGGTCACATACTTGAGTCTTGCTAGTGTTTTATTAATCTTGTATATTTTTAAAAAGAACCAGCTCTTGGTTTTCTTGATTTTTTGTATATTTTTTAATGTCAGCTCATTAATTTCTGCTCTGAGTTTTATTATTTCCTTTCTCCTGCCTGCTTTAGGCTCCTTTTGTTTGTCACTTTCCACTTTTTTAAATTGTGCATCTGATTATTTATGTGGGCCTTTTCTTCCTTCCTGACGAGTGATTGCATAGTTAAGAACTTTCTTCTTAACACCACTTTGGCTATGTCCCGCAAGTTCTGGTAGGTCATGTCCTCATTCTTGTTTGTTTTCAGGAATCTCTTAATTTCCTCTTTGATTTCCTCTCTGACCCATTGATTGTTCAGTAATGGGCTATTTAATTTCCAGACATATGAGTTGTTTCTCCATTTGTTTGTAATTAACTTCTATTTTAAGTGCATCATGATCTGAGAAGATAGTTCGTATGATTTCTATCCTCTTGCCTTTGTGGAGGTATGTTTCGTGTCCCAGCATTTGGTTTATCTTAGAGAATATCCCGTGTGAATTAGAAAAGAACACGTATTTGGCTTTTTGAGGATGTAAAGCAGTATATATAATATGTTTAGTGTATAAATATATGTATTATATATGTAGTATATATAATACATTTGATATATAATAGATTTAGTATATATAATATATAATATATTATATATTTAGTATATATTATACTTACTATATGATATATAATATATTTAGTATTTATATACACAAACATATATATAATAAAACATTCTCTATCATTTTTTTCTTCAAAGTTAGTATTTCCTTACTGAGCTTTATTCTAGTCAATCTACTGAGAGGTGACAGAGCACTGTTGAAATCTCCATCTACTATTGTTTGCTATTATTGTCTTTCTTCAAGTCTATTACCAGTTGTTTTAAGTTATTTTCTGGTCCCTCAGGTGCATATATGTTTAGGATTGTGAGTTCTTCCTATGTGCATATCCTTTAATCATTAAAAAAATGACCTTTGCTGTCTCTAATAACCTTTTGCAGCCTGAAGTCTACATCATCTGATACTAGTACTATCACCACGGTCTTTTTGAAAGACTTGTTTGCTTCAAGAATTGTCTTCCAAACTTTGAATCTGTCTTTTCTCTGACTATTCAAATTTGTTTCTTGCAGGTAGCAGAATGTTGGGTTCAATTTTCTACTCTACCCTGCTACTCTATGTCTTTTAATTGGAGCATTTAGCTTATTGACATTGAGAGAGATTATTGTTACGGGATTTTGTGCCATCTTTCTGCAGGAGTTTGGTGTGTCTGTGGGATTCAGCTAGTCTTTAAGTAGCACCTTTAGTTATTCTTATAAAGATGGTTTGAGTCTACACAGTTCCTAGTTGTTAATTATCTGTGAAGCTATGTATTGTTCCTTAGTGATCACCTCTACCAAACAGGGAACAGCTGGGGAAATCTAGGACTGTGAGCCTTGCTTTTTCAGGAAAGGAAAGTAAGTTCTAGAGCTTAACTTACCCGGGTCTTTTGGGTCCCTGCCTTTTCTTCACAAAAAAAGAATTTCAGGAGGAGATGAACAGTGAAGAAAAGCAAGTTTTATTTGAAAGTTTTGAGAAGAGAGAGAGAGAGAGATAAAGAGAGAGTCAGAGAATAACAAGCTCAGAGAATGTGAAGAATGTGGACTTCTCTAGGGTGGAAAGAGAGCCCCATTATACATCCCAGCATTAAAGTGTGAAAATGCTCATCTCAAGGGAGATGAAGGTATCGTATGCATATGGATAACATGTTAATGGATTGGCAACACATATGTGCTCACCTCTTTTATTTCAAGTTGTTGGCTTTTATAGGACTTTCCCAGCCTGCCCCAAGTGGGTTTTCTATCCAGATAATAGTCTGTTGCTAGAGCAGTTGCCACTGTGAAGAGTTGGGAGTAGTTGATGGTTTTCTTTAATATTCTTTACTGGCCTTTGTTCCTGCTGGAACTTCTCTTAGAAGGGAGTCTTATCAGGCCTCAGTTCCTGTGTCCACAAGGTGGATCCTGGCAGTCATAGGGCTAATTGGTTTTATTTCTTCCCAAGATCTCATTGCCATGGGATTGGGAGTGGGGGTCCTTTTCCTGATATATGTCTGCTTCAAAACCAAAAATGGAGGAGAAGCCACTAGAGCAAGAGCACACTTTTAGTTGTTGGCCAAAGCCAGAATTTGGAACTGTAGTACTGTAGCACTGTCCTCCCGTTGTTCATCGATTTGCTCCAGCAGGCCCAGTAACATCTCCATTGTCGAATACGTCATGGGTAGCTTGCCAGGCTTTGCCATGTGGGCTAAATACTCTTGGTAGCTTGCCGGGCTCTCTGAGAGGGGCAGAGGAATTGAACTCGGGTCGGCCGGGTGCAAGGCAAACTCTCTACTGCTGTGCTATTGCTCCAGCCCAAGAATTTGGATCAAGTTAATCTGATTTGGAAATAGACTTTTATTGATGATATTTTGCTGCTTCTGGTGGCTTGATAGCACTGCTGCTTTTAACTATCACATTTCCTCTTCTCATCTGCTTTTGTCATGACGAAAGCTTTCTAAATTTTATCAAAGAAATCAGTGCTCCCTTTGCTCCAACAGGAAGAAATACTGTATGCAGTGAATATACATTAGTTGGAATAACCCCTAAGCAACTCTGGGATGCTGGGGAATCAAACCTCATTTGTCTGCATGCAAGGCAAGCACCCTACCATCTATCAGTCTGGCCCCAGAATAAGCATTTTTTAATTGAAATAATAATCACCTAGTTTTCTAATACAAACGTCGAGTAAGAAGGATAAGACTTTTAACATTAACCTTTGGGATACAAAGGACCCAGTTGAAATCTTTTGGGATGTGTGAAAATTAGAAAAACAAGTTTAAATTGGATTTGATTACATTGTCTGCTCATGAAGAACTAAGGT
Organism: Sorex fumeus; assembly: GCF_029834395.1. Lineage (NCBI taxonomy): Eukaryota > Metazoa > Chordata > Mammalia > Eulipotyphla > Soricidae > Sorex > Sorex fumeus. The sequence continues at coordinate 45,283,473 of NW_026606059.1, read as the reverse complement.
GAATCTTGGTATTTCTTTCTTATTTTTTATTTTTTGGGTCACACCCTAGTATGCTTGGTGCTTACTCCTGACTGCTCAGGGATGACTCCTGGTGGCACTCAGGGGACCACATGCAATTCCATGGATCAATCCTGATTCTACTGAATGTAAGTAACCTTACTTACTGTACTATCTTTCCAACATCAAATATTGGTATTTAAAAGAAAACCCTTAAAGAGTAGTTTTTCTTTCATTTTTTTCAAAAATTTATAAGGTAGTTCACAATATTTGATTACATTTAATGTTCAAACACCAATCCCACCACCATTACACCTTGCCACCCCCATATTTCGAAAGTTTCCATCCTGAACCCCAACCCCTGCCCCAAAGTAGAACCAATTAAGAGTAGTTTTGACCAAAACCAAAACAAACAAACAAAAAAATCCCAAAACCCAAAAAACAAACTATGTCTGAGTGTCTATTTTCATTAAGAAAATTGAAAGAACATTCAGTTTTTATTTTGAGGAAATTTGTTGCTTCAGGATTATTGAAAGACCTCTGGAGTGTGAGTGGGGCCTCTAGCAGAATTAAGAGCATACCCTTGGCTGGGGGAAAATGACTGAAGAGGCAAAAAGTGAGCACACATATACAAAATATACCAGAACAGTTCAGTCAATCCTGGTGATAAGCAAGAACAAATAAACTCTTATAGCCTCAAAGACTAAAATCATAGACTGTTTGCCCTCTCTGTATTGCACAACACTAGGGGGATCCACTTTAATAGGATATGAAATGGTATTTTTTGTGAAAGATATCCTTGGAGCTGTTGAATAAACAGCTTGCATAAACCCAAACTCTGTAAACACAGGTAACATATGTAATATGTACAAGACACATCTCTCTCTACAATAGCAATTTAAACTGTCCTAGTTAAACCTTTGATGACACAAGTAAACAAATATTTATTAAATGCCTACCAGCTATCTCAAAAATTTAAATAAATTGTGTTTTACACAGTTATATCTAAAGACTTCTGAATGTTTTCTAAGTGACTAAACTATTGTAACTACCATTCATTTATTTCTATTAATAACAAACAATTGTGTCTCTTAGATCTTGGTAGAATTCCAAAGATTGAATTCAATAAATAGTCGGAGGTATTAATTTATTCCTGAAGAAGTAAAATCTTATGGTGTTTATTCAATTTAGTCACGCCACACCATTTTTTCCATAGGCATATGCTCTCCAGTGTTTTTAATTTTATAGATACTCAACCACTAAAACCAAGAGATGATATATAGTTTATCTATTTCCAACATTCAACAGTTGTTCCCCAAACTGAGTATAAAGTTTTTGAATACTTTCTCTCACTCCTTCCCCTGACTTCTCTATGTCTTAAAAGAGGAGCCAGAAAGTTGAGATAAGTTTAAGTTAAGTCCCTTAAAGCACTCTGGAGCACTAGGAAAAAACACTTGTAATTGCTTAAGTGTATGTCTCCATTATTCAAGACAGAGAATATAAATCAATTTGTATCTTCAGGCCACTTCATGAAGGAAAAGTGGGAACATTTCGTTTGATTGTTATGTAAGCAAAATACAGCAGAAAGTTTGAGGGTTTATTTGTTAATAGTGGCATGTTTTGCTTAACGGATTAACAAGAAAAATAAATGTCTACATTTATACCTAGTTTTGTGGAACTGCTATTTTGGTGGCACTTTTATATTGGAATACCCAATTAAGTGAGCCTCTGATTTCAGCTGTATTTTTTCATATTGTGTTCATGTCTTTGATAGCCTTTCTAGGCAACTGTCCCTGAAAAACTGTTAGGTGAAGTTCTAGAACCTAATTTTTTTAAAGGCCACCCAGGCAGAACCTATATACTTATCCATTAAGTCTCTCTCACAAACACATATGCACACACATGCTACATACTAATCCATCCAAGTCTCAGGTAAAGTTCTCTATCTTCACTTTATTATATGCACCAGAATTTTCTTACTCATTAATTTGATTTTGAGGCCATACCCACCTTTGCTCAGGGCTTATTCCTGGTTCTGAGTTCTGGGATGATTCCTGGCAGGGTTCAGGAGCCAGATAGTGTGCTGGAGATCGAACCTGGGTTGGCAGGATGCAAAGCAAGTGCCTGACCCACTGGAACTATATCTCTAGCCCCCTCTACTGGTTATTTTTCAATTCAAGAAGTTTAAAGAAGTCTGAAACAACATTCTTGTCTATCTGTGGGAACTGAGGAACAAGAAACCAAGGAAGGTGATGGACTGTCCTTCCTATGGTTCATCATCTCCACCACTCTGTGATATTTGTTCTATGACCTCACAAGACATGCAGACTTGAGCAAGGCTTTTATGTTTCACTGCCCTTTCAGTTTGCCATAATTACCACAAACTCAGGTTGAATTTCCCCGTTGATATTTTATGTCATAATAAGTATGAAAGACTGCAGTATTGTTGAGTGAGATCTTCATTTTCCTTTAGGATGTGGTTCATGATTTCCACCACCTTTCCTCCTAATCCTCATGACAAACCTTTCAGTCATACTGAAGACTGACAGTTTGAGCCAGACTAGAGGTCAGTAGATAATGCTCTGTAGGATCTAGAGGTGACTTTTGTTAAATTAAAATAATATCTATGCTTCCAGAGAAACTGCAAAAGCTATTTATGTCAGATACACTAAAAATCAACAGCTAAATTACTCTTGCTAAATCCTCTGAGGTTACTGAACAAAGACTTGCTGTATTTTAAATAGTGATATAAATCTTCTATATCATATAAACAATAGTCATAAGAACTTTTATCAGAAACCTCAGTAGTATGTGGTAGTGTACTAGTAGTTATTTACTGAGTAACCATCATTGCAAGGTACTATTCTAGATACTTTATATATGCCAAATATTTAAGCTTCCTAATGGGTTTTCAAGGTGGGAGTTGATAAATCATAGAGAAGCTTTTCTATTCAGAGCATGTAAGAAATTTGCTCAATGCCATCACAATGGTAATGTGGATGTATTTAAATGGTGGCATTTTTAAATAGTATTCTTTGAAAAAGAAATAATTTATGACCTGTATACAAGAGCCAACTCCAAGCTCAGAAACATTTGAAGTAGACTTTTTTTTACTGGAAAATAGCAAACATAACAAAACTAAAAGCTGTACTCATCAAGAAGCTCCTATCAGGAATAATTTGTGGTTAAAAGGTTTTTGATGATAGCTACCTTATTCTTCTTGAAAGGGTGCCAAATCTTAAGTTAGGATTTCTGTTAAAAAGTAATCTTGGGATTAATCTTATTTATATAGACAAAAGATTATTTTGATTTCAATTTCACCTTCTACTTCCCACTGGAATGTACCATATATACATCACTGTCACTATCACTGTTCTCCCATTGTTCATCAATTTGCTTGAGTGCACCCAGAAACATTGTGAGACTTGTTACTGTGTTTGGCATATCGAACACGTCACGGGTAGCTTGCCAGGCTTTGCTGTGCAGGTGAGACACTCTCAATAGCTTGCCAGGCTCTTAGAGAGGGGCGGAGGAATTGAAGGCAGAGGAATCAAACTCGGGTAGGCGGACTCGGCCTCGTGCAAGGCAAACGTCCTACCAGCTGTGCTATTGCTCTAGTCCACCATATATACATAGTTAAAAAAATAGAGTAAAGACTTGAGTTGTTTAAGTTCTTTTTTTTTCTTTTTGGGTCACACCCGGCAAAGCACAAGGGTTACTCCTGGCTCATGCACTCAGGAATTACTCCTGGCAGTGCTCAGAGGACCATATGGGATGCTGGGAAATGAACACAGGTCGATCGCCATGCAAGGCAAATGCCCTACCCATTGTGCTATTACTTCAGCCCCCCAGTCCCTTAAGTTCTTCTTACTCTTGCTGCAAATACTTAATTTAGGTTTAAGGCAGTTGAGAAAATAGCATTCTCCTCCTTTGCCCTCCTCGACATAGACCACAACAAGATTTCATATTCATATTGGAAAATATCTTTTTATTTTTACTGTCACCCTTTTTCTGCCTTTATTTCTAAGAGGAGAATATTCTGCACCCTTGAAATCAAGTTTGATTATATGACTTACTTCATTCAATTGAATGTGATCAGAGAGTATGTGCCGTTTTCAAGTAGATAAACATGTACACACTCTTTTCCTCTGCCACAGTGGGCATGTGATAGACAGTATCTGTGCCTCTCAGCTGAATCCTAGAATAAAGCTGACCTGGAAAAACTAATATTTAAACTTTAAAGACAGTACCACAACAAGAAAACAATCTTTCATGTAATAATTGGGGGCTTGTTTGTTGTTACCCTAACATTACTTAAGTTAAACTAATTGATATAGTAATTAGGACTTAAAACTGATGCATTATCAATGCAGAAGATCTATGAGATATTATCTAATTTCAGTGATGGAAGCATTAAAAATGTTATTGCAAGATAGAATAATGACAACACATGTTTTGAGTTGTAATACATTTGGAAAAATTGTCTCCGATGTTCTCTGGTAAGACATCTTGAATAAACTTATAGTTTTAGGCAAAGAGATTAAACAGAATTAATTCAAAAGCCTGAGCTATTATAAATTGAATATAATAATAAACAAAAGAAAGCTGAGCTCAGGAGAGAGTTGTCCATGTTAGAGAGATCAAAAAGATTATAAATGTTCAGAAATTTGAGAATGCAGAGAAATAGATCATAGATTTGGTTCCAATTTTCAAACAAGAAAAGATAAGATAGAGCATTCCATTGAAGACAATGACTGCTTAAAAATTCAGCCTTGTCAGTTCAGATAGAGAGGGGAGCACCAAATAAAGGATGTTTGGAGGATCCTCCCAGGAGGGGAGATGCATGTCGAAAGTAGACTATGGACTGAACATGTTTGCCACTCAATGCCTCTTTTGCAGACCACAACACCCAAACGGAGAGAGAGAACACAGGGGATTGCCCTGCCACAGAGGCAGGGGGGGATGGGGGGATGGGGGTGGGAGGGATATTATCCATGGTGGTGAAAAACGGGCACTGGTGGAGGGATGGGTATCTGATCATTGTATAATTGAAACCCAAGCACAAAAAAAAATTGTAAATCTACAACTGTAAAAAAATAAATAAATAAAATAAATAAATAAAAAAAAAATTCAGCCTTGTAACGAGAACCAATGGAAAAAACTTTAAAAACTACTAAAAACTGTATTGAACGAAGTGGCACCAATTAGATATTTTCAATTGAACAGAAAGACATGTGTGATTCTCCCAGTGAAGCCAGATAAATTTAGGATACCTGCAATTATGTCTAGAGAGAATCATAACTAGAAAAGAATTATAGATGGGGCTATAGAAAATAAAGCTGTTGGGAGTAAAATAGATAAGAATGTGAGAAAGTTATATCACCAAAAGCGTCACCAATCCATACTAAAAGAGATGATAAGTAGTTGAGACTTGAAATGAACTTGTTTATCTGAAATCATTTATCTGAAATTTAGATTTAGCTGAGCATTCTGAATTTCTTTTTTTTTTTAATAGTGAAACACCATGAGGTACAGTTGTAGATTTACAATTTTTTTGTGCTTGGGTTTCGATTATACAATGATCAAATACCCATCCCTCCACCAGTGCCCATTTTCCACCACCATGGATAATATCCCTCCCATCCCCATCCACCCCCATCCCACCCTGCCTCTGTGGCAGGGCAATCCCTTTTGTTCTCTCTCCTTTTGGGTGTTGTGGTCTGCAAAAGAGGCATTGAGTGGCAAACATGTTCAGTCCATAGTCTACTTTCGACATACATCTCCCCTCCTGAGAGGATCCTCCAAACACCCTTTATGTGGTGCTCCCTTCTCTATCTGAGCTGCCCTTTCCCCTAGAATGCCCAGCTGGCCTCTAAGCTATGGAGTAATCCTCCTGGTGCTGATCTCAGCTATTCTTGGGTATTAACCTCATATTTTGTTACTTTATATCCCCCAGCATTCTGAATTTCTAATAGCAACCCTATTTATTTTTCTTACAAAGAGAAAACAAAAAATACTTATGACTTTGGTATATTGTGCTATTTATTCAGAATTATTTGCTTCCCTTCCTGGTAGCCCTCCCTGTGAGAAGGATTTTTTTTTCTGCTCCCCTGATATCAGGGTCCATCATATGTCTTGATTTGGTTAATTTAACATGAGTTAAAAATGAGATCTGCTATATTTAGGTCATATTTTTAAGCCCCATCTTATGATTCTGCCATTTCTTCTGTGTCTCTGACACTATACTAGCATGTGCCAGTGGGGCTGTTCCTCTCTGTTGAAAAATAACACCAGATAGGATTACAACTGATCTCTCAAGGATATGAACACAAACAAGAAATAAGCCATTATTCATCGTGGAAATTTAGGGGTTATTGTGGCAACATAGTTTAGTTTAAGTGGATTCATGCAAATTTATTTATATACATACACAAATATATGCATATAATCTCAGAATGTTGGTGACTAAACATATTACACCATAGCAATAAGACACAGTTTCATATTTTACTGGGGATAATAGTACCTTGGCAGAGTCTCCCACCTCCGTACCTGGCTGTCCTTATCAGGGCCTCTTGGAGGAGGGTGGGTTGAGTTTCCCTCCCCACCCTGAGCAGAACCCCGGCAGCTGAAGACCTCTGGTTCCAGCCACAGCCATGCATAAGACCACTCTCCACACGTTTGGATGAGTCTCACACATGAAGGAACTGGCAGACGAACCCAGGTGAGTGAGACTCGGGGCGTAGATCTCCAAGCCTGCTCGGATTGGGACTGGGGCCTCCTCCACCCAGATCCCCCATCTTCCAGTATGTAGGCGTTACACTCAGCAACTGCCCCTGACGCCGTGTAATCCCATCAACGGCCAAGACCCAGAGACTATAAAACCCTGGAAGTATCTTATTATCTAGTTCTTACTCTGGAGAACTTGTAAGGCTACCAAAAGTATCCTGCCCACATGGCAGAGTCTGGCAAACTCCCCGTGTCGTATTCAATATGCCAAAAACCAGTAACAATGATGGGTCTCATTCTCCTGACCCTGAAAGGGCCTCGAATGTGCCACTTTTTAAAATCTCAGGCTAGGATAAAGGAGACATTACTGGGGCCTGCTCGAGGCAATTGATGAACAACAGGATGACAGTGATAATAGTACCTTATTTATCTACTTCATTGAAGTGTTTTTGAAGGTCAAATTTTGAAAGGTATGGAAATCCTTTATATATATAAAATGAAAAATGCAATTCAATGTTGTACTATTACTATCTTTACCACTGCCTCATAATTTTGAGGTATTATTATGTACGAGGTACAATTATAAATGCTTTTATTGGTAACTCATGTAAGAAGCTTTTAAAACTAATGAAAGCAATAAGAACACATTCTTTTATTTAGTGGAGAGAGGTATTTATTCAGGAGTGTATAAGCATGAAATGGTCTTAATTTTCCAATACTCATTGCTTCCACTATTCTTGGATATTCATAACATTCTTATTTATGATCTCATAAGCTTTCAACTATTTTGGATGAGTTGATCAGTTGGCTGTGGTTCCTATTTTTACTTTCTTTCTCCTTCTCAACATAGCCAGGCAGATCTGTGACACTGAAGTTTAACGTGTCAAAGGGGCCAGGTCTGATCTTCCTTCTACCTCCTCAGAAGAGGGAAAAGAAAGGATGAACAGATGGTCCCTTACTTAGCAGCTCATGAAACAAATGTGGACCTCCCATGATTGGTGGGGCTGCTCGAGCATGCTGTACTTGCTGAGGCAGGGGTGCATCAGTACACTCTAGGTCCTCTAACCAGGAGTTGACTCCCATAAATGAACAGCCCCATGAATGTTCTTTTGATGCTTTCATATCCTTCCTTTGGGCTGCCCTGGATCCTGATGGTGATAACCCACTTGGCTAACCTGTCAACAACTAATGACCATGTGTGGATTCCGCTGCTGTAGGTCTTGGATATAATAAATTGAAGGAGCAGACCAGCCCATTTTTTTGCCTCTCTGTGACATCTCCCCAACCTCAAAAGAATTTTTTTTCAGTTGGTAGAACTACTGTACATCTAGTGGGATTTTCTTTTTTTCTTTTTTTCTTTTTTATTGAATCACCATGACATAGAAATAACAAAGCTGTTCATGATTGCATTTCAATCATAGTGTTCCAACACCCGTCCCTCCACCAGTGTAATTCCTTTATTTTTTAAATTTTCTATTTTATAAGGTAGTTCACAGTATTTGATTACATTTAATATTCAAACACCAATCCCACCACCATTACACATTTCCACCACCGTATTTGGGATGGTTCCATCCCAAGCCCCAATCCCTGTCTCAGAGCACGACCAAATAATACATTTTGTATTGTTTGTTATAAAAAAACTGCTGAAAATGCTAAAAAAGGTATCCCTAGAGCAAACAGTGTGAAGATTTTTCTATTTTGGCAGGGGCCATTAAGACCTTCTTTAGGATATCACTAATATGTTGTTAAAGGTTGAGTGATGTGATCTTTCATATATATAAGAATATATATGAAAAATATATATGCATATATATATTACCCTCTATGATTGGATGCCTACTATTTGAACCCCATAAAATGTGCTGTGGTACTCTTGGAGAATGAGTAGGGAGTGTCTTATGATGTGCTGCGCCCTCAGTGAAACAGCTTGGCAAGGGGTCCAGTGGCATGGCTATGGCGGGCGTCATGTTGCTCCCTTCTGGGAGAGAAAATCGTGCAATCTGGATAGTGGCCAATGACAGAGACTATCTGGCGCAGGCAAGAGGTGGCTTATGTGTGTGAACTCTGGGTCTCCAGAGATGGGGAAATGGGCAGAGGGTGGGGAAATGGACTCCCGGTCCATTGAACCCAGAGTCCCGAGTCACAAAGTTCCACGTGCCTGGGTTTTGTTGGACTTCACTCGTGCGTGAGGCTCGGCCTGAGTGTGTGGGGAAGAGACTTGAGCAGGGCAGCGATTGTGTTGTGGAAGTTTTCAGCTGCCAGGGCTGGGTCCCTGTGGGAGGGGAGGGTTCCACCGACCTCCTCTGGGGTACCCCGAGTGAAACAGCCTGGCGTGTGGGGTCCGGTGGCATGGCTATGGTAGGTGTCATGTTGCTCCCTTCCATTAGAGAAAGCCCCACCAGTGTAATTTCTAATTTTTCTTTGTACATAAGTTTCTTTTTTCACCTTGCTGCATTCAATATTCTATCTCTATCTTTGGATTCAGTTAGTTTGAGTATAAATGTCTTGGAGTTTTCCTGTTTGGGTCCATTTTCACTGAGAGCCTTCAGGCCTTTTGGATCTTGATGACTGTAATCCTCATCTCTGAAAAGTTCCATTAATGACTTCTTTAACTCTTCATCACATTTGCTTTCCTGTTCTTTAAGGACTGTGATGATTCTCATGTTGTTCCTCTTGAACTCATGCCATAGTTTTCTAGCATGCTGTTCATTTCTTTTCAGACTATTTCCCACCTACTGCTGTTTTTAATGGTTTCCTTCTTCTCATTTTAAAACTCCTTGATTTTTTGCTCAGCTTCTATTAGTCTGTTGTTCAAAGCTTCTACCGTGCTCTTCACTTCTGACTGTAGTAGTTTTTCCATTTTTATTCTCATACTTGTTTGAGCTTTGCTGACTACCTGTGCTATTATTTCTTTGAACTCATTGAACATCCTCATCATAGTGTCACTAAAATCCCTGAGGATTTACTGGTATTGATTATATATTTGGTGATAGTGTTTTCACTCGTTGAGATTAGTGGGTTTTCATGTGCTTTCCTCATTGGATTTTTGGTGTTCTTGTGGTGCAGATGAGTCTTTGTAGTTACCCTGCTCCCACCTCCACACCCCCACTCCAGAAGATGTAGAGGGATTAGGCTGGAGATTGCTCTCTGTCTTCTGCCCATCTTCATAGAATAACAGAAAAAATAGCCATGAGGAGCTTGTAATTTGTTGTGAGCTGTGATATTCGTCCATAGTATGGTACAGATTAGGTGTGGAGGATGCTGAGACCCACTCGATACTGAGTGGGATACTGAAGGATTCTGTCTTCCATTTCAGAATAGGCCTAGTGATATCAATCAGAGCAAAACCTCACCTGGGATGGTGGAGCAGTAAGTAAATGGTCTTCAAAGGATAAGTACCATCACCTGACTCCCGTTCAGTGGAGTATGTGTATGGGACAGAGCATCCTGGGACTCTTTTCCCTTGATTCAGAGCAGAAATATGCTAGCAGTACCTAATAACTAAGAGTTATTACCTAAGAGTTCTCCCTAATAACTCTTTTCCCCCAATCCTCCTCTTTGTCTGTAGAGGTGCTGGATTAGCTGAAATGATAGCCCAGTAAGGTGTGCATCTGTTGGACTGGGGATGGGGGAAGTGGGGAAATCAAAGGTGTAAGGATAAATTACTGCTGCAGATCTTTAAATTTAGAATGTGGGTTACCAAGGACATGCAGGTAAAAAACAGGATCTCACATGATAACCTGCACCCCAGAGCCCAACCAAAACCAATTGTAAGTAACAGCCTATGCATGACTCAGGAAACTGAGTGCTAAACAGTGAGCACACAGTGAGACAGTAAATGCAGAACAGGGGCAAGAAACTGGAAACTGACTTCCCCTTTGCTCTCTTATTACAGCTGGTCAGGGTTAGTTATTTATTTGCAGATCTCCCCAAGGATAAACAACACTGTGCTGGATAGAACTGTGTGGCCTCCTCTGTATTCTCAGGACCTGTGACAGAACCTGTCCTGATTTACAACAGGGACTCAGCATACACTTTCCAACATCTTTAGGGGTTTTGGAGGATGCTGGAAATTGTCACACAGGACAAGAACTGAGTGTTAAAAGTAGGTAAAGGGATATACCTTAAAACCTTTCAGTATCTGTATTATAAACCACAATGCCCAAAAGGGAGGGGAGGGAGCAAGGGAGGAGAGAGAGAGAGAGAGAGAGAGAGAGAGAGAGAGAGAGAGAGAGAGAGAGAGAGAGAGAGAGAAAGAGAAAGGCAGAAGGAAAGCACTCGCCATAGAGGTAGGCTGGTGGTAGAGGGTGATGTCGAGGGTGATGGGAGTGAAACTGGGGACTCTGATGCTGGGAAATGAACACTGGTGGGAGGATGGGTGTGGAAACACTGTAGTATGACTGAAACCTAATTATGAATAGCTTTGTAAGTGTCTATCTCACTGATTCAATTAAAGAATATTAAAGAAAGACTAGTTAACAACAACAAAAGGATCAAAGGGAAAATAGACATGGAAGAAGTTTCACATTCAGATAGATGAGTTCTACAAGCAAAGATAGGTTTCAAGCATTTGGGAGACATGAGACACATTTTAGGTAAAATTTTCATCCAGAGCAAGAGAGACAGTACAGCAGGCAAAGCATTTTGCCTTGCACATAGTGAGCCAGGTTAGATCCTTGGCACCTTGTATGGTTCCTAGACACTCAGAGTCCTATCCAGGAGCTCAGGACAACTAATAATTCTGTACACAGCCAGCTGTGTGACCTCAATTTTTCATCATGAGTGTTATTTTTCATCATGTCTACTTAGAGATTAAGGGATCATAGTCACGATCTAGTTCCAAATACCTTACTCTGATTCCTTCAACTTCAAAATAACTCCATTTTCAATGGTTTTACGTTGGGGAGGTATTAATTAAAAATCCATTTCAAGTTCTAGATTTTGGCTTTAAGAGGCATTCTTTTATTTTTTTAAGGAAAGTGATTTTATTGCTATTTATTCAGTCGTTGATTAAGTTGATTGAACCGTAAATGAACTCCACATTACTTTAAAATTTTTTTTAATTGGATAGCTATGAGATAGACCATTACAAAGCTGTTCATAATTGGGTTTCAGTCGTACAATGATCCACCAGTGTACATTTCCCAACACCAATGTCACCCATTTCACCACCCCCAGCTCTCCCACCCCATACCCCCAGTCTCTCTCTATGGGAGGCACTTTACTTCTTTCTCTCGCTCTCTCTCCTCTTCTTTTTATGCACATGTTTTTCGATACAGGTGCTAAGAGGACATGGTATTTGTTCAGGGCATTTGGTATTTTTATTGAGACAGTAAGGCAGGAGTAGCTTTTCAATTGGATGTCAGCTTTGAGGTGTGAATGTACTGCTGAGGCTTCCAGAAGTACAGGGAGGTGAGGAGAGGTAGCCCATCCCTACCCTGAGAAAGCCTGGAGATTTCAGTCACAAAGCCACATACCAGAATTTTCAGCAGATTATATCTTGGTGAGTTCCATCCTCAGACAATGGAGTCAGGCTGGGACTATGGCAGCAATTTTGGATTAGAAAGCAAGTGGCTGCCAGGGGCTCTGCTTGGGCGGGCCATCAGGCCAACCCGCCCCCCTGCGATTTACCCCAGTCTGCTCAGCCATGCTCAGGTCCGAGATTAACTGTGGCTTTTGATCTCTTTTGAGATTTATCCATGGGTGTCTGAAATAAGGTTAGTCAATAAGCTTGTATAGTTAAGCTGGAGGTGATTTGTGGGTGTGGCTCCCACATACCTAACTTTTGACCATTTAATTTCTTGGTAAACTTGGTCCCAAGTTGTTGGTGTTTGGCCAAAGGCACAGTGGCAATTTTGAGGTGTCAGGAAGCCTGACGGCACTATCAGACTGCTGATGCACTTGCCCTGCAGGTACAGATTGACCTGTTGGTAGCACCATACCCCTCCCCCCTTTTTTTAAAGAACACCAACCTGTTCTCAGGGCTTTCTTCTGGTTCTTTGCTTAGCAATCACTCTTTGTGGTGCTCAGAGAACTATACGAAGCACTAGGATAAAGGCCACATCAGCTCTGTGCAAAATTGTCTAAACTGCTCTACTATGCCTATAACATGTAGTCTTTAGGAGCTGAGGATATGACTCAGTTCTAGAACACATGTCTAGCATGTTTATGGCTCTGAGTTAGATCTCTTACTCCTCATCATGTGCTCCAAAACATGCCCCCCTGCTCTGAACATGATTCCAAAGTATTACCAACTATGAATCTGGTGGTCCCCAAATGTTGCTAAAAGGAGCTCCTATTTAAAAAAGCATTGCTTTATCGATGGGCATGAATTTCAGAGATGCTGATATAAAGGGACCTATCGCAATTTCAGTGCCACTCTGGTCATATTCTCCTTGTTTGAAAGTCTTTTAAAAATAGACTTTTAAAAATTTATTTAAACGCCATGTTTTACAAAGTTGTTCACAATACATTTGCTATTGGCATTCAGTTTTCCAACACTAGTCCCATTACCAGTGTGACCTTCCTTCCATCATTGTCCCCATTTTCCCAATCACCCCTTTTCCAAACCTGCCCCCTCAGCAGGCAGAAAATATTTTATTTTTTTTATTGCTTGTTACAACTAAATGGCTAATGGAATTATAAAAACTACGTCAGTAAAAGAAAGTCTGACTGAAACTCAATTATGAACAGCTTTGTAATGGTCTATCTCACAGTGATTCAATAATTTTCTTTAAATGTTATGTCTAATAATGGAGCCATTATCTGAGGATTTACTAAACTTTTGTCAGTTGAGCCTTCAGTTTTTGTTTATTGAGCTTAGTTGGCTTCTATGTTACTTTCCCATCTAATTTGGTATGGTCCTACTGAGCTATCAGTATCGTGGAATTGGAGGTGTTGCTCGCTCCAGGAACATTGGGATGGGATCTGTGGAACTGGGCCCACGAGTTTACAAGGTGACTGTGTAATGTTCGTGTGGATGTCAGGACTTCTAGAAATATGGTGTGTGTGTGTGGGGTGAGGGGTGCAATTGGGGGGGAAGCTGCTCACCTCTACTCCAAGAAGAGTTTTCGGCCTGAAAACTGTGTATCTATGATTTTTGTGAGTTTGGCGTCTCTGCAGAGATCAATCATGAAGCAGCGGATTTGAGCCATTGGCATGCAGACATCTGTGGGGTGTGGGTATGGATGCCTGAGCTTGCAGGGCAGGGACTTGACCCATCCTCCTCCTGAAGGTGCTCGAGAGTTTTCAGCAAGTATACCTGTGAATGTTAGTGGCTTGGCCAATCAAAGCCTCACAGCCAAGAGAGCAGAGGAAGGCTGCCCTGAGGCTGCATTGAAACTTTAATTTTGCCCAATTAAAATGACTGTCGTACAATGGCTGTTTTTATTTCCCATTTACCTAGTTATCTGAGAGATGAATTACCCATGCTTACTTATTTGGCTTTAACTAGTTTTATTTGGTAATCTATCAATTGCAACTAAAAATATTATCAATAATAAGTTGCATCACAGGGTTATTGGTTGGATAAAATAAGATTGCACATATAAAACATTTAACAAGGTTTTTGTAACAACTGCTCAATAAACAGAAAATTTTATAAAGTCTGTTAAAAATGGAAGGAATCTTACATCTGGGTCAGAAAGCAAACAAGTAACTATGAAATTTCAATTTAAATTTCAAATTTCAGTGATAAAAATTTCAGGAAGTGGGAAAGATCATGGGTTGAGCCATTATAGGAAGAACTTGCACTGTAAACTTGGATTTGAGTTTGAAATCCATCTCTGCATTTAACAAACTTAGGGACATTGATGCAGACTCTCCTGCCCCTGCACCAGGCTATCTTCACCGGGGCCCCCTCGGAGGGGGACAGGTTGAATTTCCCTACCCACTGCAGCAGAACCCCGGCAGCCAAAAACCTCCAGAACCCAGCCTCAGCCACGCTCAAGGCCACTCTATGCTCAGACGAGCCTCGCCCATAAAGGAACCATCAGAGGAACCCAGGTATGCAGGAACCATGACTGCTCGGATTGGGACTGGGCCTCCTCCACCCAGACCCCCAGTTTTCAGTAACTTGGCAGCCACACCCACAAACTGCCCCTGGCACCATATAATCTCATCAATGGCCAAGATCCAGAGACTATAAAAGAAAGTTCCTAGGAGAAAGTGACGCAGTATTTCCTGGAGGCCACAAAAGCCTTTTCATCCCTCTCAGAGAGCTCTGCAAGTTACCGAAAGTATTCCACCCGTATGGCAGAGCCTGGAAAGCTACCCGTGATATATTCGATATGCCAAAAATAGTAACAATAACGGGTCTCATGCCCCTGACCCTGAAAGAGCCCCGAATATGCCATTGAGCTACACTATCACTCGACAGGAATGAATGGAGACGTTATGGCATCCGATTGAGCAATTCAATGACAGTGACAGTGATAGTGACAGGGACATTGAAAAAAATACATTGAAATTCTGGTTTTAGTTATCTATGAAATATAGACAATATCTTATTATAATGATTAAAGTAAATAATAAAGCACGATACATCATTCTTGATACCTTGACACACAATCAAATGTAACCCCCATCATTCTAGAACCCCTTGCTTCCAGTACACCATGCTGACTAATTCTTCCAAAATATAATTTTATCTATCAAAGGAAAACACAAAGGTTACTGACAAAAGTATTTTTTGATGCCTCTCAAGTTTAGGAAATCTGTTGAAGAGTTTGTTGGAAAGAAGGGTTTATTATATACATGGTGCTTTCATTTTCTTTTTTAATTTTTAAATTTTTTTTTTTTAGTGAATCACTGTGAGGTACAGTTACAGACACATAAACTTTTGTGTTTACATTTTAGTCATATAATGATCCATCCCTCCACTGGTGCCCATTCTTTACAACAATTGTTCCCAGTATCCCTCTCACCACCCCCCCCCATTCCACCCCCCCACCCCCTGCCTCTGTGACAGGCACATTTCCTTTTACTCTCTCCTTTTGGGTGTTGTGGTTTGCAATACAGGTATTAAGTGGCCATCATGCTCAGTCTATAGTCTACTTTCACCACACATCACCCATTCTGAGTGGGCCCTCTAAGCATCTTTTACTTGGTGGTCCCTTCTCTATCTGAGCTATACATGTTGCTTTCAAATGAATATTTTGCTAGTATTCAATAAAACAAGGAATCAAATTGTTTAAGAGAAAAAGAGAGAGATGGTATCACAGCATTAATAGAACTTATTAGTTACAGGTAGCACAGAGTCCTGATTGGTGATCCCCATCGTTGATTCTAGGCAGAGTTCTGAGTTACTGGTCACAATGAACTCATAGCATTTCCTTTGCTGACTTTTGCTGTCCCACACGCTCATTTACCAAAACTGAAAATAATAACATGGAAATAGTGAAGATTAATTATAGGATACGTATTATGGTATATGCTATGTGTGGGGCAAGGTTTCTTTTCCATACTGGCCATGAAAAAACATGATGCTTCAAGACTGGTGATTGTCATCTTGGAACTATAAATGGAAACAGTATTAGGATGAGGCTGATGCTGAGGATACTAGCACACATAGTTGAAAGGAATTTATACTTGTGTTGGCATCTTTTTTGTTTGTTTGTTAAATTTATTTATTGAATCACTGTGAGAAAAGTTACAAAGCTTCGGGTGTATGGTGCCGCCAGCAGGTCAATCTGTACCTGTGAGGTGAGTGCATCAGCAGCCTGATGGTGCCTTCAGACTTCCAGATACCCCAAATTTGCTGCTGTGCTTTTGGCCAGACCCCCAAAACTTGGGGCAAAGTTTACCAAGAAAGTAAATGGCCAAAAGTTAGGTACGTGGGAGACACACCCACAAACCACCTCCAGCTCAGCTATATAATTGGAGGCATGGCCTCTCTGGTTCCTGATTGAACTGCTTAACGGCCATGATCCCAGAGACTCAGAAACAAATTTCAAAACCCAGTGGCTTTTGGCAGAAATGCGTCCAGTCCCTGCAGTAAGTCACAGGCGCTAGGGCTGGGCTACCCCGGGTGGGAATAGGTTTCATGCCTTGGCCTGTTCCCCCTTGAGGCCCTGTAGCCGCCATCCTCCAGAGGCCACTGGACAGTCAGGTTTGGGCCCACAGTGACGAGACATATGGGGCCTCATGAGATGGGGGTAGAGACAGCCCTTTCCTCTCCACCCCAAGGAGACCCTGAGTCGCTGCCCACGAATGGCCTCTCTGCCTCCTGATCAAGCTGCTTAGCGTCCATGATGACTCAGAAACAAATCTTGGAACCCAGTGGCTTTTGGCAGAAATGCTTCTGGACACTGCAGTAGGTTACTGTCCCTGGGCCATTCCAGGAGGGAAAGAGTGCTGTCCCTCCACCTGCTCCCCCTTGGTGGCTTGGTGGCTGCCATCTGCCAGAGGCCACTAGACAGTCAATTTTGGGCCCGCAGTGACGAGACACGCAGGGCCTCATGGGATGGGGATGGAGCCAGCCCTTTTCTCTCCACCCCAACGAGACCCAACCAGACCCTGAGTTGCCACCCATGAATGGCTTCTCTGGCTCCTGATCAAGCTGCTTAGCAGCCATGATCCCAGAGACTCAGAAACAAATCTTGGAAACCAGTGGCTTTTGGCAGAAGTGCTTCTGGACACTGCAGTAGGTTACTGTCCCTGGGCCATTCCAGGGGGGAAAGAGTGCTGTCCCTCCACCTGCTCCCCCTTGGTGGCTTGGTGGCTGCCATCTGCCAGAGGCCACTGGACAGTCAATTTTGGGCCCTCAGTGACGAGACACGCAGGGCCTCATGGGATGGGGATGGAGCCAGCCCTTTTCTCTCCACCCCAACGAGACCCAACCAGACCCTGAGTTGCCACCCATGAATGGCTTCTCTGGCTCCTGATCAAGCTGCTTAGCGGCCATGATCCCAGAGACTCAGAAACAAATCTTGGAAACCAATGGCTTTTGGCAGAAATGCGTCTGGGCCCCACAGTAGGTTACGAGACACATGGGGCCTCAAGGGATGGGGGTGGAGCTGGCCCTTTCCTCTCCGTCCCAACGAGACCCCAAGTCACCGCCCACTAACGGCATCTCTGGCTCCTGATCAAGCTGCTTAACAGCCATGATCCAAGAGACTCAGGAACATATCTCGGAACCCAGCAGGTTTTGGCAGAAATCCCTCCAGATTTAACTATTAAAATTTTCGAAATTTCAAAATCGCACGCCACTACTGCAGCCACGTGACATCGTATGTTATTCATAACCAGCAATGAAAACAAATTGTCTACTGTTGCCTTTTAGGCAGATCTGAGTTTTGGGGTAAAATACCAAATAATAATTATGGGTCTGGTTCAAAATATTGAATATAATCAAAGTAGAGAGAGAGAGAGTAATTTTCTGCCCCACAGATAGGGGGAGGGCGTTAGATGGGGGTATACTGGGGTTTTTGGTAGTGGAGAATGGGCACTGGTGAAGGGTCGGGTGTTTCATTGTATGACCGAGACTTAAACCCAAAAACTTTGTAACTGTTCTCTATGTGATTCAATAAATAAAATTATAAAAAATGAAAAAAAAAGTAAGGTGGAGTTCATGCCCAATTCAATCAGCTAATCAGTGGCTGAATAAGTAGCAGTACTCCTACATTAAAAAAAAAAGAAAGAAAAGTTACAAAATTTTCATGTTTAAGTCTTGGTCATATAAGGATCAAATATCCATCCCTTCACTAATAATTATTTTTCTCCAACAAAACCCCCAATATACCCCCCTCTCACCCCTCCCCATACCTGTGAGGCAGATGATTTCTACTTAACTCTCTCTCTACTTTGATTACATTCATTATTTCGTCAATAGATGCACCATTATTGCTTGGAACTTACCCCCAA
This sequence comes from Sorex fumeus, assembly GCF_029834395.1. Lineage (NCBI taxonomy): Eukaryota > Metazoa > Chordata > Mammalia > Eulipotyphla > Soricidae > Sorex > Sorex fumeus. Next base: position 45,264,882 of record NW_026606059.1, on the reverse strand, counting down.
CAATCAGAACTGCTGAAAAGTTATTGTGAAATAATTTGTTTTCTATTGCTAGTTGTGAAAACTATATGATGTTGCACGGCCATTATTGCAGCCATGCAATTTTGGATTTCTGATATTTTACTAATCATGTCTGGAGGGATTTATGCCAAAAGCTGAATAATTACGAGATTGGTTTGTGTGCCTTTGGTGCCATGGCCGTACTGGAGAGCCGCTTATGGGGGGCAACTCAAGGCCTCGGTAGGGAGTCAAGGATGTGCCGTTTCCGCCCCCAATCCCATGTTGCTGCATTTGCCCCATCACCCCCGGCTCATACCTGACTGTACAATAAACTCTGAGGCAGCAGACACCGTGCTGCCTGGGGGGAAAAAGGCAAAAGTGACAGACACCCTTTCTCTGGGGGGCAGGGGGGCATGGCGCCCCCCCCCCCAGGGAAAGGGTGTCTGTCACTTTCTCCTATGTAGTTTAACACATAGACCATTCACATTTCTACTGCAACTGCTGGGCTCTGGATTAGATCCATGTGCCTCTGGTGCCATGGTCGTGCCAGAGAGCCGCTTGTGGGGGGCAACTCGTGCCCTCGATAGGGTATGTGTGTTGACATCTTGAAGCTGATAATTATTTTGCAACTGAATTCTACTCTACTTCTAGTCTCACTAGATGTAATAAATTTCCTTATTTTTATGTCAGGCTTTTAATCAGTAAAATCTAATCAGTTGCAAGTGTTGGTTATTACCAAAAGGTACTGTTTATCAGATTATTGGTTGAGGCGACAAATTTGAACTTCAGCTGTGGATCAATATATTTTTTAATTCGTGCTGGCTCTGTGTCTTTGAGAGTTGTACTCAACCTCTTTCTGCTTTAATAAACATTGTTTGTAATAGATCTTATCTCACAGAGTTCTTGAGAAGCTAAAATTTGACTAGCAGATTCAATACAGTGCTTGGCACAAAATAAATCTCAAAAAATATGACTCATAATGATTATTACCTACAGATGCGAAAAACATCTCAGAATCCTGAGTTGGAGCAACAATTCTCTTTTCTTTTGTCCTTGTCATTTTAATCTGTCTCTTTACTGCTTGGGTTTTTCCTCTTTCCCTTCCTTCATCATTTCCCCCCCCCCCCCCATTTCTTTACTAGACATTATGGGGATTGGTATATGGCATTATTTACTGTATTTTAAAACTGAATTTTATAATGCATCATTTTAAGATATCAAAGGGAGAACATTTTATACTTACTTCAATAAAAAGATCAATAAAATAAAAAATTTGCTTTTTATATATCCCCATTCATTTCATCTAGTTATCTTTGGTCCAGTGTTCAACTCTACCAAAATCACTTGAAGTCTTGACTTAAAATGGTTATTGAATTTGTCATCTTTCCTTGCTTTATATCACCTATTTCTTAAGTCTTTACCTGCCTCTTAAGTCTTAACCAAATTCTTGATAAAACCTTCAATTTAAGACTCCTTTCTCAGTTATCAGATTTTATATATATGGAATCAAACTCGGGACGGCCATGTTGGCCACATGCAAGGCAAATGCCCTACCCGCTGTGCTATCACTCCAGCCTATCTATCTATCTATCTATCTATCTATCTATCTATCTATCTATCTATCTATCTATATCCGTGATATATATATGATGGTCACGGTCCTCCCGTTGTTCATCGATTTGCTCGAGCGGGGCCCAGTAACGTCTCCATTGGAGACTTTGTTGTTACTGTGTTTGGCATATCGAATACAACACGGGGAGCTTGCCAGGCTCTGCCGTGAGGGCGAGATACTCTCGGTAGCATGCCAGGCTCTCTGAGAGGGGCAGAGGAATCGAACTTGGGTCGGCCATGTTGGCCGCTTGTAAGGCAAACGCCCTACCGCTGTGCTATCGCTCCAGCCCCTTTCATGTATATACGAAATCTCTAAATCAGTGCCTCTCAAATTTCAGTAAACATGAGGATTACGTGGAGAGCTTCATTAAATACAGGTTCTTGGATCCCAGAAATTCAATTCTATCCTCAGTTTATAGTGGGGATTTTGAATTTACATTTGAAAAAGGCCTCCCTGCCCAAATCCCTCCCATGTTGCTAACAAGAACCCTAGAACCTGCTCCAAGTAATAGTGTCAATACCAGCTTTGTAAATCTACCTTTTCTCTTATTAAAGAAGTATCTAGACTGGGAAATAACTCAAAGGGCTACAGCACATGATTTTTATGCAGGAATGCCTGGGACCACCTGGCCTCTCAAGAATTACCAGTAGTGACCATCAAACATTAAACTTAGGCCCCAGCACTAAGCTGGTCAGAAAAAAAAAAAACAGAAAAAAAAAACCAAAAGTCCACAAGCAGATTATCCAGGCTTGATACCAGGCAATCAGAGCCTCGATTCCTTTTTTTCTCTTTTCTTCTACATACAGAATGTGCTATTTTCTGTTCCAAAAAGTTTCTTTCAGGGAAGAACTGTAAGAGCTTGGGATTTAAGTCCTGTCCCCTCAACTTCAAATAGAATGCCATTCTCATGTAAATAATACCTAATGCCTTACATATGTATGTATATGCATATTTATATGCTGTTTTGAGAGATTTATTTCATACAGTACTATTTTTTGTGGATACACAAATGAACAGCTTCTCCTAAATCATTGAGGCGGATTTGCTTTCCTAGTGTCAATGGCCTTATACCCCACTGTCTTATAAAACAGATAGTTAAGCAGGATAGTAAATAAGAGCTGAACTTTTTATTTAAGAAAATAGTACATCTAGTGACCTTTATATACTTGTTCAGTCTATACTTACTTTGCTTACACAATGTCCTATTATCTATCTTCTTAAACTGGAACCCATTATTGGGTCATGTAACTGAATGAGGTGGTTTTGAAAAAATTTAATTTACTTAAAAATAGTTTTTTCATTATTAATTATCAAACACTGTTTGGTTTGTACACATAGTTTTATATATGTGTAAACTGGTGTCATGTAATTTCTCAAGCAAAAGATACTGTAAGTGGAAAATTTTGTAGCTTTTAATTTATTTATTTAATTGAATGACCATGAGATACACAGTAACAAAGTTTGTTCATGATTGTGTTTCAGTAACACAATGTTCCAACACCTGTCCTTTCACCACTGAACATTTCTGCCACTAATGTACCCAGTTTCCCGCCTCCCTCACTGCTTGCCTCTATGGCAGGCACTTTTCTTCTCTCTCTCTGTCTCTCTCTCTGTCTCTCTCTCTCTGTCTCTCTCTGTCTCTCTCTCTGTCTCTGTCTCTCTCTCTCTCTCTCTCTCTCTCTCTCTCTCTCTCTCTCTCTCTCTTTCTCTCCATTTGGGCATTATAGTTTGCAATACAGACACTGAAAGACTATCATGTATATCCCCTTACCTACTTTCAGCATTCAGTTCTTGTCCAGAATCATCATTTTCAACTTTTCCTGTCATAGTGGTCCCTTTTCTGTCCTAACTGCTCTCGATACCCCTTGTGGCAAGCTCCCGGTCAGTCTGTCACAGTCACAGTCCTCCCATTGTTCATCGATTTGCTCTAGCGGGCCCAGTAACATCTCCATCGTGAGACTTCTTGTTACTGTGTTTGGCATATTGAATACATCACGGGGAGCTTGCCAGGCTTTGCCATGCGGGTGAGATACTCTCGGTAGCTTGCCGGGCTCTCTGAGAGGGGCAGAGGAATCGAACTCGGGTCGGCCATGTTGGCTGCATTCAAGGCAAATGCCCTACCGCTGTGCTATCGCTCCAGCTCCCAGTTAGTCGTGGCTAATTCTCCTCGACCCTGTTTATGATGTTCTGTTTGGTTACACAGGAAAGTAAATCTCAGTTCAAAGGATTTGTCTATAATCTCTGAGTGTGATAATTATGGCCAATACAGAAAATCCTGCATGATAGGTTTTGCATGCAGGAGCATCTTGGGGTTCCTAAAATGCTAAGATCACAATAAATGACCTTTCCTTTTTAATAAATGACTGATTTCAAAGGCAGTGGTCCAGTCCAGAGTAAAAGGACATACTTTTTGTTTGGACTATCAAGTAATTTAATTATTTACTCTAGTACCTTTGATGGTGATTTATAGAACAAGTTAAAAATTACTCCTTAGAGAGAGAACAAAAGGGAATGCCCTGCCACAGAGGCAGGGTGGGATGGGGAGGATGGGGGTGGGGGGGAATATTATCCATGGTGGTGGAAAATGGGCACTGGTGGAGGGATGGGTATTTGATCATTGTATAATCGAAACCCAAGCACAAAAAATTATAAATCTACAACTATACCTCATGGTGTTTAACTAATAAAAATTAAAAAAATAATAATAAAAATTACTCCTTAATAAACAAAAAAATTATTGCTTAGCTTCTTCAGATATTTGGAAGATAAATGAAGGAAGAACAAATCATACCTTTTTCATGTCAGAAATTTTGCTAAAGGAAAAAAGTAAAGTATAAGATCTGGAAAAATGCATCAACTAACTTTATTCAATTATATTCCTCATAAAATATGTGACATACTTCATACTTTAAAGAATATTAATGTTTCTCTAAATAGAATCTCTGTGTCCATGTCATAATTATGTACACTTTTGCTTATTTGATCTCTTCAACATTGATGTTTAATAACCTTGCCATTTCTCTAGCAACTTTTTTACTGTGATGTCCCAGTGGTCCCATTTCTGGTACATGGTAAGCTGAGCCAGTTAATCATTGACAGTATCTTGTGATAGCTCTTCAAGTCCCTGTCCTTCAAAATTAGGAATATTTTATTAAATTATAGTGCTTCTGGCCTTTTCCACCAAACACAAGCTCTTCATTTTCCCCAAGTTATTGAAATCTTCCTCTTTATATTGTCATTATCACTGTCACTGTCCTCCCGTTGTTCTTCGATTTGCTTGAGCGGGCCCAGTAACATTGTGAGACTTGTTGTTACTATGTTTGGCATATTGAATACGTCAGGGGTAGCTTGCCAGGCTTTGCTGTGCAGGCGAGATACTCTCAGTAGCTTGCTGCTTTATACATTATTGTAAATTATTGCATACACCATTGCATGGACACACTGATTTTTCATATTCCTTCCTCTGTTATCAGAGCTTAAACTAGGCAGTCACATGATTAAATTCATTCTGGTTCCTGTGTGGAAAGTGAGTGGGAAAAGTTGAGAGAAGTGAGAGAAGAGTGACTGAGAATTACATCTGTTAAACTGCCAGACATCAGACTATCATAGACAGGTCAGGGGAGCATTACTGTGGAGGACCCGGCAGGTCTTTGAGTGTGACTCTCATTTTATCGCTGAAAAACTGGAGGATCAGGGAGATGATATGACTTCACTGGGGGCTCCCACCTTCAGCTGATCTTCCTAACTTTTTTCCTTTTCCCCTAACTTTTTATCCAGCACCCTTTCCCTTCCAGTTCAACCATAGCCATATGGTGTCCAAATGTTGGCTAAAATCTACTCCCAGGGGAGAATTTCATTAGGATATAAAGATTTAGTCTTCAAGTACATTTGGCACTTTTTAAAATTCTTTTTAAATAGTCAGTGTGGTTAGTGATTACTGGCTGCTGGCTGAGAATAATTTTCTGCCTACCCAAACAATGCAAATGAAGGGGAACAAATGATGTAACCCTATTTTTTAAGCCATTGAAATGTTCTGTAAAGAGAGAAAGCTATTATTATCCCAGACTTATAAACGGGAAGATGAGAATAAAAACGTTGTACAGTGTGTCCAAAAGAATCAATCCCAAATTAGAAGTCAAAATTCCTATGACCACTAAGGGCAAGATCTCTGCTGGCACTTGACTTTGCTGTCTGCAATCAGGGCCAAGTTCAATAGGACATAATGAGGGATATAATTCCCATGTTCTTTTTGTTCTTTGACCCCCTGAACCAAGAAGCTCTTGCCAAGTTTTTAGGTTGTTGTATCAATCTTCTGACCCTTATGAAAGAGGAAACCGAAACAATTGGGAGTATTTGACTCTTATCTTACTTCCTAGCCAAGCTCTACTGGGCAAGTGGCATCACCTCTCAGACCTCTGATATCCTATATGGAACGGGGGATGAGAGTGAATAACCTGACCCACCAAATGACAAGACACAGTTGCAGGACTCTGTGTGGCAGATGATAGGAGACAAGTTGAATAGAGGTTAGTCAAAGCAGAAGTTTACAGTAAGAACAGTTCAGCATCTAGGAACTGCATTTCCCTGCAATGGTGAGGGTAATGACTGTAACAATAGCGATGATGATGATACATATATTAATAGTAACACAGGCATCAATACTTTTAGTTCTTGCAATCCACACTAGACAGGGAACCTAAATCTTATATGTTTTGTTTAACTAAATCTTTGCCAACTGGGAGGTATATATTTCAAGCCACTTTGCTCTACACTGGACAAGTGATAGATGAAGGCAAGGATGCTGTCTGGAAAAACTAAGAGGCCATTTGTTCTAACCCCAGACCTCAGTACTTCATGTTCTTTATGTCTTCTGAATTTGAGGAAGAGAATGCACGAGCATTTGTACTGTTTGTATCCAGAATTGTGACAATTATTTGAGGTAGGTATAATTATACCCATTGGCAATTGAAAAATATGAGGTTGCTCATACAAGAGAAAGTCTTAGCACTATATAAGAATTTGGTTAAAGGAGCAGGTAAATTATATTTCTTTTCTAATATTTGGGTCAGGGAGTGGGTGTGCCTATAGCTGAATAGAAAGTATCTTGACTATAGTTGTCTTACTCTGAAATTTTTTCAACTGAAGATGCAACACCTCAGGACTTGAACATATTTGTGGGCATAAATGAACATATTCTCTGTCTCTCTCTATGTGCATGTGTGTTTGCGTGCGTGCGTGTGTGTGTGTGTGTGTGTGTGTGTGTGTGTGTGTGTGTTTGGATCATGCTCAGTGATGTTCAAGAGTTACTCTTGGCTCTGTGCTTGGGGATTGTTCCCAGCAGGAGCAAGATACCAGGTGGTGCTGGGAATTAAACCTAGGCCTCCCCATATGCAAAATATGCACTCAGCCAATTGAGCTATCTTTCCAGGCTTTAAACGAAAATATTCTGAGCATTATCTGTTGGTACTTTTTTAAGACTCAAAGAAACTTTCTAATATGGTAGTCTACATTTTGGAGATGAGGAAATTGAGGCTCAGAAAGGTTAATGACATGTCTGGGTCACTCACCTTATAAAATCACGGAGTTTGAATCTGCAAATGTTATATTTGGAATTTAATACCTGTTCTTTTATTCTATAATGATTTTACTGTGAAAGAGCACCTAAAGAACCCTAGATCTCTGGCTGATGAGAGTTCAACAAATCACAGATACATTTTATGTGTTAATGAATGATATAATATTAGAAAGGGCCTTCCAAGACAAGGAAATTTATTGGTTCTTGAGATTTTTTTTGGGGGGAAGGGGTGTTCCAAAGTACTTCGATTACTTCTTTAAAATAAAGTTACATTACACAAACATGAAAAATCTTACAATATAAGGAAAATCATGTTCTTTCCCTTATTTTCATGTGTCTTTGTCTCAAACATGAATTTACTGCAGTGAAAAGACTATACAATCACATAGCAGTATATTTCCCAGTAGACTAAAAACTCTTATATCAGTCATGGTCATTTAGAGAAACAGAAGTAATAAGGTGAGAGAGAGAGAGGAGAGAGGAGAGACAGAGAGAATGAGAGATTAACAAGCAGACAGAATTATTTTTTTTATGTATGTGTTTTTTTTTTAAATTCTCTGAAATGTTTCTTTTTTTTTTAATTTATTTTTTCTTAGTGAAACACCATGAGGTACAGTTGTAGATTTACAAATTTTTGTGCTTGGAATTTGATCATACCATGATCAAATACCCATCCCTCCACCAGTGCCCATTTTCCACCACCAGGATAATATCCCTCCTCCCCACATCCCCCCCATCCACCCCTGCCACTGTGGCAGGGCATTCCCTTTTGTTCTCTCTCTCCTTTTGGGTGTTGTGATCAGCAAAAGAGGCATTGAGTGGCAAACATGTTCAGTCCAGTGTACTTTCAACCTGCATCTCCCCTCCTGGGAGGATCCTCCAAACACCCTCCATTTGGTGCTCCCTTCTCTATCTGAACTGTCCTTTCCCCTAGAGTACCCGGCTGGCCTCTAAGCTATGGAGTAATCCTCCTGGTGTTGATCTCAGCTATTCTGAGTATTAATATCATATTTTGTTATTTTATATCCCCCAGATGAATGCAATCTTTCTATGGCAGACAGAATTATTTTAAGGCATCAATTTACATAATTTGGTACCTGGCAGATTCAAACCCTCTATGTCTGGAGACCCGTGTAAGAGTTGATATTGCACTTTGAACTCAAAAGCTGTCTGGAGGGATATTTTTTCCTCTTTCCAGGGACCTTTTTCTATAAAGCTTTTAACTGATTAGACAAGGCCTACCTCATATGATGGAAGATAAGCTGCCATACTCAAAAGTCTAGTGAGTCAAATATTAATCACCTGAGAAAAGACCTTTACAGCAACATATATCATGGTGCTTTGGGTACCACGAGTAAGCCAACTTGACAGAAAAAACTGAACATCCCAGCAGCTCAAAGCAAAACCTGTATCTGATTATATTGTGTCCAAGTGCTGCATACTGTATCTTGTACTTCAGGTAGTCAGAATGCATAGCTAAATGAATGAGTAAAAATCTTTAGCTCCCAGAATGACCGCAGAGAAAGCTATAGAAAAGAAAGAACATTTGTTCAAACCAGAAAAGTAGACATTAATTTAAGAAGAAACTAGGTGTCATGAAAGAGTCATGGGTTAGAAATTAGGGGTTGGCAATAATGTCCAGGGGCATGAGAAGTTGTGGCCTCTTTATGACTTTGCAATATGTATCTCATCAAGAGAAACCCTGGGGAAGATGTACATTAGCATCTGAAACTGAGTGAGGGCTGGGGTGGAAAGTGCCCTGACTTGGTCCAGTCCCTGTACTGTCTCTACTTCCAATGAGCTGTGTGCCCTTGGCAGTTTGCCTCACCTTTCTAGACCTGGGACTTGCTTTTAAGGGGCTGATCATAAACCAGACATCTGTCACCTGCATTCAGCCTGACAATGGATTTGTTGATTCGGAAAAACTTTCAAAAGCATTTCACTTAAGAACTTTCATGTGACGCAGCAACTCCACTTTTTGGTATCTACCCCAAGAACTGAAAAACATACATTCAAAAGGACATATGCACACCATTACTCATTGAACCACTCGGTAGAATAGTTAAGATTTGGATCAAAGTGATGGCCAGTGACAGATAAGTGGGTCATATCAATACACAATGGAATACTATACAGCTGATAAAATCATGCAATTCACTGCAACATGAATGGAATTGGAAGGTCACTGTCACTGTCACTGTCCTCCCATTATTCATTGATTTTCTCGAGCAGGCCCAGTAATGTCTTCATTCATTGTGAAACTTGTTACTGTGTTTGGTATATTGAATACATCATGGGTAGCTTGCCAGGCTTTGCTGTGCGGGCGAGATACTCTAGGTGGCTTGCCAGGTATCATATTAAATAATGGTATCACGAAAAATAAATACAGAATGCTATCATTAAATGTGGCATTTAGAATAACTGAATGGGAATGCAATGATTTAAAGGGGAGATATCCAGTTCAACCTTGGCTCCAGAGTATAAGAAGGAGAAGGAAAGAAATTGAGTGGAGGTGAAGGGAGAAGAGACAGATGAGAAACAATGGAGCGGGGGAGGGGGAAAGTAAAGGGAATTGAGGTACATTGTTGATGCTAAGGAATAACAAACCTAAATATCCAAATCAGAGTCAACAGCACTAAACTCATGAGATCCAAATTTTGATAACTGAGTATACAAAAGTTCCTGTCAAGATGGCAAGCTGGGAGTGGGGAGGGAAGGGAATCTGGAAACATTGGTGGAGGGAAGTTGACACTGGTGGTGGGATTGATGCTGAGACATTGTCTATATAAAACCAAATTATGAATAACTTTGCAAATCACGGCACTTTAATAACATAATTTTTAAAAAGCTGAAGTTTCCAATATTTAAAATGGCAATACTTAACCCCAAACATAAGGATTTATGGCTGCTCTGAAAAATCAGGAGGGAAGCAGGAAGTGAGGACAGAGCTGTGCCTGTCAGAAAGCTCCAATGGATTCTTGTCTCTGGTCTTTCAATTTAATTTAATTTATTTATTTAGAGTCACCATGAGATAGAGTTACAAAGCTGATCATGGTTGGGTTTCATTCATACAGTGTTTCAACACCCACCTCTCCACCAGTGTCAACTTCTCTTCCCCCTCCTTCAAGCCAGTATCTTTGGTAGGCACTTTCTTTCTTTCTCTCTGTCTCTGTCTCTGTTTCGATCTCTCCCCTTTGGGGCAGTATGGTTTGTAATATAGGTACTGAGAGGCTGAGAGGTTATCATGTTTATTCCTTTACCTGTTTTCAGCATGCAGTTCTTATTCAGAGTGATCATTTCCAACTATCTCTGTCATGGTTATCTCTTCTCCATCCCAAAGGCCTTCTACCCCAGCATTTGAGTTAGGTTTCCAACCATGGGCCAGTCCTCTTGGTCCTTGTTTTTACTGTCCTTGGGTATTGGTCTCATATTATGTTTCCTTTTTTATATCCCACAAATGAGTTCTATCATTCTATGTCTATCTCTATACTCTGACTCATTTCACTTAGCACAATATTCTCCATGTCCATTCACTTATAAGCAAATTTCATAACTTTTTTTCCCTAATAGCTGCATAGTACTCCATTGTGAAGATGTACCATAATTTCTTTAACCAGTCATCTGTTCTGGGGCACTCAGGCTGTTTCATTATTCTGGTTATTGTGAATAGTGCTGAAATGAACATAGAAGTACAGATAACATTTCTTCTGTGTGTTTTTGAGCCCCTGGGGTATATTTCCAGAAGCGGCATTGCTGGGCGATATGGAAGCTCAATTTCTAACTTTTTGAAGAATACCATATTGTTTTCAAAAAGTCTGGAGCCAAAATCAGTTTAACTAAAGAGGTGAAGAAAACTACAAAACACTACTTCAAGAAATAAAACAAGACACAAGAAAATGGAAACACATTCCCTGCTCATGGATTGGGAGGATTAACATTGTTCAATTGGCAATACTCCCCAAAGCATTATATAGTTGCAGTTCCTATAAAAATACCTATGGTATTTTTCAAAGATATAGACCAAACACTCCTGAAATTCATGTGGAACAACAAACCCCCATAAATAGCTAAGGCAATACTTGGGAAAAAAATCCTTGGGGAGCCTTCACCTTCCCCAACTTAAACTATACTACAAAGAGGTAGTAATTAAAATAATATGGCACTAGAATAAGGACAGATCCACAGATCAATAGAACAGAGTAGGATATCCTGACACCAACCTTCAAATTCATGATCACCTAATCTTTGATAAAGGAGCAAGAAATATGAAGTGGAGTAAGGAAAGCCTCTTCAACAAGTGGTGCTGGAAAAATTGGAAAGTTACATGCAAAAAAAAAAAAGAACACAGACGTCTTTCTAATGCCAGACACAAAAGTCAGATCAAAATAGATTAAAGACTTCAATATCACACCTGAATCCATTTATAAGATACATGGAAGAAACTGTGGGAAAAACCCTCCATGACATTGTAGCTAATGGCATCTTCAAAGGTGAAATACCACTGACCAAGCAAATGGAAGCAAAAATAAAGAAATGGGGTACATTAAACTAAAAAACTTCTGCACCTAAAAAAAACCCAAAACAAAACAGTGACCAAGATACAAAAGCAGCTCTTAGATTGGGAAAAAATATTTGCCCAATGCCCATCTGATAGGGGCTTACTATCCAAGATAAATAAGGCACTGGTAGAACTTTACAAGAAAAAAACATCCAATCTCATAAAAAAAATGAAGAGTAGAAATAAACAGAAACTTTCTCAAGGAAGAAATACAAATGGCCAAAAAGACACATGAAAAAAATGCTCTACATCGCAAATCATCAGGAAGATGTAAATCAAAACAACAATGAGGTATCATATATCTTACACCAAAGAGACTGGCACACAACAAAAAGAACAAGAGCAATCTAAGCTGGAGTGAATGTAGGGAGAAAGGAACTTCTTCTGGATCTCTTTAAAGCAAGGCTTAGAGTGAGAAGACCACTCAACCTGGAAGGCAGTAGAAAGCCTCACCTATAACAATCCCTCTCCGGAGTCCGAAGATAAGTGCATTTCCTTTCGTCCATGACATCTCTTTATCCTTTCTAAATACTGATGACATCTCTTTATCCCTCCCAAGTACTGAATAAGATAGAGGCCATATGCATTAGGACATCACATGCAGTGTGTATGTGGGGAGAAATCTGAAAACAAGTGTACTAAAACAAATATCCACCTGGTAGAACCTGGAACCTAACAGCAATTGGACACACAGGGCAGCCGCTGCCTCTTGATCCGGGCATAGCTCCAGGGCACTCCCCTTCACCCCAGCAATCTCTCCAGGGTTTCTCCAGAACTGGAGGCTGGAGCCAGCCATCAGTAAACACTGGTTTCTATTCATCCTCTGTACTCTGAAGGCCTCAGAGTAAGTATGGTACTTATTCTTAATACCTCCAAAACCTTTTTATGCTACTACCAATGCATCCTCGGCACCTACAAGGTTGTTTATGTGCATACAAGAAGAAATTTGAAGAATTACTTTTGGGGGTGGTGGTAGAGTGCGGTGGGAAGTTTGGGATACACCTGGAAGTACTCGGGGCTTACTCCTGATTCTGTGCTCAGGAGTCACTCCTGGTTATGCTCAGGGAACTCTGTGCACTGGTGAGGATGAAACTGAGGTCCAACTGCCTTACCATTGCCATTATCTCTCTGGTCCCTCTTGGAGAATTTTTAATGAAAATGCTGAACAGGTTTAGTTTGGAGGAAGCATAGAAGTGGACTGGTGCAGGGAAAGAACAGAATGATGCAGGAATAACCTGCTCTGTTTAATTGGTCAGTTAACACTTAGTGCTAAATGTTAATGAATTGATCTCATTGCCCTGGGAGTTTCTATGTAAAATTCTTTGTAATTATATATATCAACACTTTACCTAAAAGAGTTCAAAAAGTTTCACTTACTTTTCCCAAATTATTCAGATACCTAGTAAACTCAAATTTTCTAGGACTCGTTAAGGGGTAGGTGAGTGACAGAACCCCTTTTGCTCATATCTTAGGGTGAGTACTTTGAGAAACAGTTTATTATAGGGTGTGGTCCTTGATTTCAAGGGATGCAGGATCTTTGCTAAGTGTAAGGGGAATCCAAAGCATGTTAACTACATTAGATTTTTGCATGGAAAGAACATAAGATTGGGAGTCCGGAAGCCTTGATTTAGCAAATAGTGCCAATTTAGCAAATAGTATCAAGTCTGTTGCATCATCTTTAGACTCAGGAAACATTTCATGGCAGGAATGCCTTGAGACTAGTACAAAACATCTAAGTGCCTACAATATTCTTGACAAAGAACTAAGTAGCAGCTGTGACGATTATTGTTCTAACAGCCAATAGGCGGCTTTAGTTGTTGCAATGCCTGTGGTGGGGGTAGGGGTGGAGTGGCCTTGGAGGTACTGTTTAGAAAGGAGATGGGTTTCTTTGGGGACTGACAGGCTGCAGAGGATGTGGGTGGGGACCCTCCAGGGGAGGGAACATTGTGGGATCAAGGGAGAACTGAGCACCCACTGTTCAGGGAACAGGGCAGACTGGCCTGACTGGACAGGAGGGTTCACACAGGGGCAGCTGGTTAGAACAACACTCAGCCCTTGTGACAGCTGTTTAGAATTGCCCAGAAAGCCTCTCTGAAATGTCTACCTTCGTGCCAAGTGGAAATTGGCATTCTTTGCTCTGGCAGGGGACTCATATTTTCCCTTTGCTTGCTTATACGTAGGATTGGGCAGTAGAGCCAATGAATTACCCTCATTTTCTGCCAAGTATCCAATTAAGAGATTGCATATCTGACATTTCTATGATCTGGTCTTAGAATTGTGTCCTGAGAGTGGGTTCTGGGAAAGGGCCAGCCAGGCTCGAGGAGAACAATGTTGAGTGACCCTGGATTGTCATTCTAGTTACCCCCTGACTTCCTGCTTCCCGGCTTTTCTCCCCCTTTTAGTGTGCCCATAAGGAACTTTAATATCAGAGAAGGACTCACAAACTCTGTACCGTCAATGTTTTCTGTCTCCTTACCACACCTGTTGAACTTCAGTGCATTTGCAACACCTGGTTGCATTTTCCATTAGCATATTTCTGATGTACTGATCTCTGTCTCCACAGATCCCCTCTCTTACTTCAAATACTTTGACAATGTGCAAGACTCTCCTTACTCTGCATTATGTTCTAGTCCTTCTTACTTTCTCATATTGACTTTTGTTTCATTTTTATTGCCCAGTTATGAGAATGGATAACATTGAGTTATAGAGATAGTACAGGCATAGGTATCTGCACACTGCTTATCTGGGTTACATCTCTGGTAGCACATAGGATTTTCCAGGCCCTTCCAGGAGTAATCTCTGAACAGACCAAGATTAAGCCCTGAATACAGCCAGGTGTTACCTAACTGCCCCCATCCCCCCCCCAAAAAAGAATGAATAACATTTTAGTAAATCTTAACATAGCCTGGAAATTTGAAGGAAGATGTACACAATAAGAAAGAGAGAACTGAGAGAAGGGTTGGGAATGAGAAGTGAGAACAAAACCAGGCCCATCAAAGCTCCGATTGAGCCCTCATTTTCTGGGGTCCCTTTGAGGCAAGGAGCAGAAAGAGAAAACCACTCAATTCATGGGACAGGAGTGAGGCATGCTGATGATTGATCTTCCTAGGTACATCTTTTTTCCATAACAACCACAGTCTTGACTTAACACTCTTGAAACAGAGTTAGCTGATCCCTCTAGGCATGGGGAATGTCTAAACCATGGACCATAGAAGGCTTGTGAAATCATATGGTCCGTTCCTGGTGACAGGACAGGTAGAGATGCTTCTCATTGACTGACTGCCTGAGCCTGTCTGCCTGTGTCTTGGGGCACAAGAATGATGGTACAACTATCCAAATTGCCTTTGTAAAAAAAAGACTTCCCACTCATATGCATCTATTCTAACTTTTCTTTTCTTCCACAAGAAGACTAAGAAACAATTACTATTTACAAACAGATTACATCAAGTGAGAAAAATATATGGTAAGAAAAGAGTACTCATCACCCTGTAAGAGAGTCTATGCCTATACCCTGTAAGACTTTCTATACAGGGCACTAAGGAGAGATAAGCCCCCAATGTACTATGAGGGTTCATGTCTTTCTCATTTGCATCCTGCCTCTTGGTCACCTTCTGCAGGTTGGTCCAGTAGTTATTCTTATCTTTCTGATTTCTATCTATTCTACCAGTAATTTCTCTCCCTCCCTCCCTCCCTCCCTCCCTCCCTCCCTCCCTCTCTCCCTCCCTCCCTCCTTCCTTCCTTTCTATTCTTTTTTTGCAGTGCTGGAGATGAAACCAGGTCCTCGCCCATTGAGGTACATCCTCTATTGCTGAGCTAAATCCCTGCCTCAATAAATTGAGTACCACATCCCTAACCAATCTTTTTGCTGTTGTGCACTCCAGAGGACCATATGAGATGCTGGGACTCAAACCTGGATCATCCTTGTGAAAGATAAATGTCTAATCCTTGTGCTATTTCTCTGACCCTGACAATGATTCTTTGCTAAATGTGTACTGGGTTCCGGGCTAAGTGTTCTATACTAATTATTTAAGCTAACTCTTTGAGGAAAAGGTTTTATATTCCTCCCTATGACCAAGGAGATCAAGGATAGGGCTAAGAAGTAAACTGTCCTAGGTACAGAGCTAAATTTTAACCTGTTACCTTATTGTGCCATTCTCCAAACTGCAGGATCTCTTTCCTCCCAATAAATGATATCGTCACAGTGTCTCTAATCAAATTAGATTTTGTTTGGTAGGGAGAAGCTATTCATAAGTAGATAAAATATTTTTTGAAAGGTGAATTAAATCTTTCATGAGCTCCACATGGCTGCAATTCTGTAGGTATTAAGGCTAAGCATTGTCGTGTTTTGGAGCAGTGACACTGAATTTATTACTCAGGGCTTAGTTCAGGAAATGCTGGTGGGGAGTCATTGTGTGAGAGCAGGAAGAACAGAGTGACCACTGGACTGACAGCTTGTAGAAAACAAAAGTATCTTAATAAACACTAGCTGTATCAAGCAGCTGGTGAGCACCTCTCTCATAATCTTATTTGAGATTTATAATTGGAGGGAGGTGGAGATGATCACACTGTTTGTTAGCTTGGGCTATCCCTTCAAGTATCTGGTAAGCTTGAAAACAATGGTGTCTAAGTGACCAGAACCATTAGTATCTCAAGGATCCTGCTTAAAAACAAAAGATTCCAGCAGTGAAGGAGGATCCCTTTCTCGCCACATCCGCACCAACACTGGTTGCTTTTGTTCTTTTGAATGTGGGCCAGCCTCTGTGGTGTGAAATGATATCTCAATGTTGTTTTGAACCGGTTAAAGAAACTTTGATATATCTACACAATGGAGTACTATGTAGCTGTTAGAAAGGATGAAGTCATGAAATTTACACACAAGTGGTACTACATGGAAAGTATCATGCTAAGTGAAATGAGTCAGAAAGAGAGGGACAGACAAAGAAAGATTACATTCATCTGGGGAACATAAAGTAACAAAATAGGAGACTAACGCCCAAGAACAGTCAAGATAAGTACCAGGAGGTTTACTCCATGGCTTGGAGGCCAGCCATACACACTAGGGGTAAAAGCAGCTCAGAGAAGGAAGCACCAAATAAAGGGTGTTGGGAAGATCCGCCCAGGAAGGGAGACGCATGCTGAAAGTAGACTATAGACCGAACATGACTGCCACTCAGTTCCTCTTTTGCAAACCACAGCACCCAAAAGGAGAGAGAGAACAAAAGGGAATGCTCTGCCACAGAGGCAGGGTGGGATGAGGGGATGGGGGGGGTGGGAAGGGACATTGGTGGAGAATGGGCACTGGTGGAGGGATGGGTACTTGATCATTGTATAACTGAAACCCAAGCACAAAAATTTGTAAGTCTACAACTGTACCTCATGGTGTTTCACTAATAAAAATTAAAAAATAAAATAAAATAAAATAAAATACAGTCCATAAAAAAATAAAGATTCCAGAGTCTCATCCAAACTTTCAGGTGCGTCCCAGCAATTTACGACTTAAATACCCTTCAGATGATTTGTTGGAGCTCAAGATTAAGACCACTGGTATGGTGCTGACCTTGCCTGTGGCTGACCTAGGTTTGATCCCTGGCATCCCATATGGTCCCCTGTGCATCAGGAGTAATTCCTGAGTGCAGAGCCAAGAGAAACCCTGAGCATCACTGGGTGCTTCTCTCTGCTCTTACAAACAAACAAACAAACAAACAAACAGGCAAACAAAAACAACCAAGCAAAAATGAATGAGACTCACTGAATCCAAGATTGTGAGTCTTCTTTTAAAATTTTTTGTTTATAGAATCACAGTGGGGTACACAGTTACAAAATTGTTCATGATTAGGTTTCAATCATACAATGTTCCATCACCCATCCCTTCACCAGTGTACATTTCCCAACACCAAAGTCCCTAGTTTCCCTCCTGTCCCCCTGTCCCCAACTGGTCTCTATAGCAGGTACTTCTCTTCTTTCTCTCTCTGAGTCTTTTTTTTTTAGTTGAATCACCGTTTGATACAGTTATAAAGCTTTCATATTTGAGTTTTGGTCATACAATGATCGAACACTCATCCTTCTACCAGTGCACATTTTCTACCAACAATGTCCCCAGTATCCCCACTCCATCCCACACCTCCCCCTATCTCTATGGCAGACAATTTCTCCCACACTCTCTCTCTACTTTTGGACATTGTGGTTTGCAATACAGATATTGAGAGGCTACCATGCTTGGTCCTTTATCTACTTTCTCTGAGTCTTGACTCAAGATTCAATCCTGCCATTCTACCTCTTTCATGAGTGGTGTCCAGGGTTACAGAATAGAGTAGCTGGAATGAATCCTTCAGTCAGGAATGTATTCTGTGTGTCAATTTAGACACTGCTAAGTGTTCTCAGCCATACCAAGACTGGGCTTCAGGACTTACCTTCAAGGAGTTTAAAATATTTTATTTTTCTATTGACTCAACAAACATTTCTCAAACACTTATAGGATTATCACTAGGTCAAGCATGAGATATCACTAAAAAGGATAGAAAAGGTTGTTCTGCTCTCAGCCTGTTTTTCCTAGGTGGGAAAAGTAGAAAAGAAACAAGTGAACAAATAAGTTAAACACAGTGATGTAGGCACAAGATAGAGAAAAACAGAGAGAAAGATGTAGTTATTGGAGAAAGAAAACTTTGAGGTGAGATTTAAAACTCTGAATGACAGCCAAAGCATGCAAAGATCTGGGAAAAGCAGACAGAGATGGGACATTTGTGCCAAGTTCATCAGGGAGAGAAAGCTTGATGAACTCAGGGAAGAGGCAGGAGGTTGGAGGCTGGATAACGAGGAATAGGGGGTGCAGTTGGAGATAGTTATGCTTAGGGGTCTGTGGGAGGTGGTCTTCATATGATAGTTCTTTTCAGTGCCTGACAGATAAGCGCAGGGATAAATAATGACTCCAAAACTAGACCTTACCTGTGATCCCAGCACCTGGAGATCTTCCATTTTTGTATGACCCTGAGATGGAGCATGAGGGTTCCTTCCATACAAGCTCAGCCATCAGAAAACCTATTTGTGACCCTTCTCCCCTCTTATCTCCAAGGAAAAGAAACCAGGGAAAGAGCACCTTCCAGAAAAGGAAATCATCCAAGTCCAAGTCCAGAATAGGGTCACATGCTCAATAGTGCAAGATTAGGGATGAACCATTGAGTGCTTTGGTCTTCGTTATTTGTATAGAGAATAAAATGTGATCAATTCCATTTTACTGATGAACTTGAGTCCTGAGGTACACCAGGAACTTAACTGATATAGGTGGTCCTGACTCAGGTTCAGTAGTCTCTCTCTTTGTCTCTCTCGCTGTCTGTCTCTCTGTCTCTGTCTCTCTTCTGATTTGAGTTATTACAGTACTGATTTGGCCGTAGGTTTGTACTCTGCTCCGAGGGTAGGTCATTCTGTGAATCTGTCTACTTGCTCTGTGTCTGGTGCTGAGTGAGTTCTGTGATGATAGAGAAAGCAGTGCATACTCATCCTTGCTTTCTATTTTCAGGCGAGATGCCTGCAGCTTCTTCCCAGTTGTCACGTTGACTCCAGGAAGCACGTTGATTCTAGGTGGCGGGAGTTCCACCTGATTTTGTCACCAGTAAAGACCCATCATTAGTCACTTGAGTCCCTTCCTCTTTGTTCTAGCTTCAGGCTACTTTTGTGGCCTTGAAGCTTCTTGGGGTTTTGTTTATTCATTTTGTTTGTTTAATTTTTAGGGAAATCTTCCAAGTAGTGCTTAGGGGACCTGGGGGCTTCTCACAATGATACTTAGACTGGTCAAGTATTGGAATGGCTCAATGCTCAGAACTGGCAAAGAGGTACTGCTCTACTTGTTGACCTTGGTGCCACTAGGGATTGCTTGGTAGTGCTCAGGGCCAACCAGGGCATCTCTGGTGTTGTTACGGGACCTTTGGTGTTATACTCAGGGAGACATGTGCTGCCAGGGATCAAATTTAGGTTCTCGTGCATGCAGGGCATGTGCCCCAATCATTGAGCTAACTCCTGCCTTCAACTCCTATGTTTAAATTAATTTATTATTTTGGATTTTAGGTCCACACTCAGTGGTGCTCAGGTCTTACTCAGCTCTACACGCAGGGATCATTCCTGATGTGCTTAGGGAATCATTTGTGGTGCTGGGGGTAAAACCCAGTCCAGCCTTGTGCAAGGCAAGACCCTTAACCACTCTATTATTTCTCTAGCACTTTTGTTTTAGTTTTTAATTATTATTTGGGTTTTGGACCACACTCAGTTATATCCAATGCTTATCCTGACTCTGTTCTCAGGAATTACTTCTGGTGGTACTCAGGGGACCAAATATAAAACCAGAGATGAAACCCAAGTCACCCATGTGCAAGGCGTGTGCCCTACCTGCTTGGCCCCATTGTGTTTATGTTTTAATATCTCTCCGTTTCTTTCTTTTCCCAGATTGGAGTTGGGAGGTGTTTCTGAAGTGCTTATTTCTGTGACTTCTCAGAAATGATTAACTTCCTTTTTCCTTTTCTGAAATGCTACTTTTCAGTTTCAAAGAGATTTTTTTTTAATTAATTTTTATTAGTGAAACACCATGAGGTATAGTTGTAGACTTACAAATTTTTGTGCTTGGATTTCAATTATACAATGATCAAATACCCATCCCTCCACCGGTGCCCATTTTCCACCATCATGGATCCCAGTATCCCTCCCACCCCCATCCCCCCATCCCACCCTGCCTCTGTGGCAGGGCATTCCCTTTTGTTCTCTCTCTCCTTTTGGGTGTTGTGGTCTGCAAAAGAGGCACTGAGTGCAGTCATGTTCGGTCTACTTTCAACATGCATCTTCCATCCTGGGAGGATCCTCCAAACACCCTTTATTTGGTGCTCCCTTTTCTATCTGAGCTACCCTTTCCCCTAGAATGCCCGGCTGGCCTCTAAGCCATAGAGTAATCCTCCTGGTACTGATCATGACTATTCTTGGGTATTAATCTCCTATTTTGTTACTTTATGTCTCCCAGATGAATGTGATCTTTTTATGTCTATCCCTCTCTTTCTGACTCATTTTGTTTAGCATGATACCAAAGAGATTTTTAAAAGACCCTTTGCAGTCCCTTTCTCTGGTCCTCTTCTCCAAACTGTGAAACAGAGTTTGTCAATGCTATAAGGGAAGCTCAAGTGCAGGCAATTCAGCCCACACCTTCAGGGTCCCTCAAGCAGTAGGGAGCAGAGCCAGAACTTGACCTCTAGTCCGCTTTCATGCTCCTGGAATCTGGCAGCTTGTTTTCACAGCAAGTGGGAAAAAATCCAGTTTCTCACCATGGCTTACAAAGTTGAGGTTATAAGCATTATAAAAAAATTCTACGCTTTTAAAGAGTACTATTGGAAACATAAATACAAGAACTAGAATTTGTTAATAAATCTCTATGATAATCTTCAGAAATATTAAGGAATTGCAACAAAATATGATTCTTTATCTGGCTTGTAATCCTAAAAGGAATCTACTGGGAAAATGATGCATTCTCTTATTTATTTCTTGCTTTCCTTTATATGACATTTAAGTGGTTGTGTGTTTTACAGCAAATATCTTAGCTTTCTATTAACTTTTCTGTTTGTTTTGTTGGTAAGAGTTTTGAAATTTATAAAGAAAATGTGTATTCACCCATAATATTGGGCATTCTGTTGAAATGCTGTAATCTTTATATTGATTAACCATTTGAAAACAATTAGAGTAATATGGAAAACATCTAGTATTTACAAGGTCCCAGGAATAGTTCTAAGTGCTTTTTGTCTCTTAAGTGATTTAATTTCCACTTAATTTAATTTCAGATACTATTGTTACAACTTTTTCACACATATGATTTGAGGACAGAGAAGTAAAGTAACTTGCCCAGTGTCACACAATGGATTTGCATTAGAAGTGGAACTTCAACCCATCCAATCTGTATACAGAATTTTAAATTTTATACATCCCTCTCGGAGAGCCCGGCAAGCTACTGAGACTATCCCGTCCACATGGCAGAGCCTGGCAAGCTACCCGTGGCGTACTTGATATGCCAAAATCAGTAACAATGATGGTCCTTATTCCCCTGACCCTGAAAGAGCCCCAATATGCCATCAGGCTACACTACCACGTGACAGGGACAAAATGAGATATTATTGGCGCCCACTGGAGCAAATCGATGAACAATGGGGTGATAATGATAGTGATACAGTACAATACCCTAAGGAAAATTTTAAAAAATGTTTTTCATTTTTGTGGGGTCACACCCAGAAGTGCTTAGGGGGTACACTCAACTCTATGTTCTGCGATTGCTCCTAGTAGTTCTCACGGGACCATATGATGCCAGGGATCAACCCCAGGTCTCCTACATGCTAAACATACTTTGCATACACAACCTGTTGAGCTGTGTCTCTAGTCCCTCTCTCATTATAATCTGCAAATTATGTGTGATTTCTGAAAAATAAAAAGAATTGTCGACCAAAGTTTGTAGAGCATGAAATCATGATGATGCAACATTTCTTTGACAAAATGCTGCCAGCATTGGCTCAACCCTCCTGGTGATCAGAGAATGTGATGGATTGAGGATATCAAAGCCTTGCTTGTTTATGCCTGGCTCTCTCTCACACCCTTTGGAAATGTGATCCCACATAAACTCTAGTATTGGCTATGCAGCTTCTATATTAAAATTCCATATCGCATAACAGATTACTATAACCTTTGCAGCCTACAATCATATACCCTTATTTCCTCACACTTTTCATGGATCAGAACTCTAGCCAGGATTCAAATTGTCCTTTACTTAACTGTTTTCAAGGTATCGTTCAACTGTCTTCCTTTGTGTAGCTCAGATTTCCCTTCCAAACTCACAGGGTTTTTATTAGAAGTTAGTTATTTGCAGTTATAAGACAGAGCTTCCAGTTTTCTTGCTGATTTTTAACTGTGGGGGCTATCACTTTATAAAAGTCACAAATTCTTGCAACATGGCCTTCTTACAATGAGACAGTTTACTTTTTCAGTGATGGAAGAAGAACTTCACATTCCAGTCAGCTAAGATAAAGTCTGAAAAATTGTTTTTGGTGGGAGGGCCAGATTTGGGTTACACATATCAGTGTTCAGTGGCTATTTCTTGATCTGTACCCAGAAATACTGTAAGTTTCAGGAGTGACCTCTGGTGGTATTTGGAGAACCAATATGTAGTGCCAGGGTCAGCTGCATGCAAGATAAATATCTTAACCTCTGTACTGCAATATGGAGCCTAATATAACACAATGAAAAAATATGTGTGATGATTCTACTTGTGTCATGACACAAGTATTGTACTTCTGTCATAACCTGTGATCAGTCCTAGGTTTTACCTGTATCACAGAGGATGTCTTCCTGACTAGGCTCATCTTAGAATTCAGCCTACCACATTCGTTTTGACTAGGAAAACAGGAGCAAAGTTGACTCAAGCAAAAGTCTGAAAATATGCTTGTTTGTGTTGGTCTAATGTAAGGGAAGAAAGTATCAAGTGTGAGAGCTGAATCATCCCAGTTTAAAGCATAGACGAATCTAGAGTCAATCCAACTTCAAACACATGAAGGAATCCAATCCAAATTAGTTGAGCAGCCTATTTACCCCGAAGATGACTGAAGATATGTAAGTCCAGACAAGTCCAGCACCACAGGCTGAACCGTACATTCAGGACTAATAAAATGGATGCTGTAAGCATCTGAGTTTATAAGATTTATAAGATGTAACATTTGTGTTAGAGACCACTGATACAGAGTTGCCATTCATCTACTCTTTACCCAATAACTGTCGGGTATGTCCTTATTTTGTCCTCAAAATGGCCCTACAGGAGGTCTTATGTATAAGTGGTATTTTAACTATTGACATTGTGAGAAATCAATTTTGTGATTGCTAAGAACCAGCAGCATTTGAAAATATGTTGAATGTCACTAATAATTGGGGAAATGCATGTCAAGGTCATAATGAGATACCACCTCACTCCCACTAGGCTGGCTAATAAGGGCAAAAAATAAAAAAACCCAGAAATTAATAAGTGTAGGCAAAATTGTGAAGTCTGAACCTTTGTGAATAGTTGGTGCGAATATAAAGTGGTGTGACTGTTATGTAAAACAGTGTGGCAAGTTCTCAAAAAATTAAACATAGAATTAAACATATAAATCATCAATTCCATTTCTGTATATATAACAAAAAAGAACTGGAAGCAAGGTTTCAAAGAGATGATTTTGCACCTTTGTGTACAACAACATTATTCACAATAGTCAGCAGGTAGAAACAGTGCACATGCTCATTAACAGATAAATTGAAAAAACAAAAAGTGATATATTCAACCTTAAAATGGAGGGGTTTCTAACATTTGAGGAATTCTGGTTATGTGATCTGAAGTAATTTGATATGCTTCAACATTCTGATACATACAAGCATTCTGATACATACTACCACATTGATGAAAAATGTTGTAGTAGACATGCTACGTGAGAAAAAAGACACATACAGACAAATAATGTGATTCCATTTGTATGGGATACCAAGTGTTATGAAAGACATTAAAGCAGAATGTATAATGCAGGTTATATTATAACTGGGTGGAGTGGGCAATAAGGAGTTGTTTAGAAAATATGGTTTCAACTTTGCAAGATGAAGAGAGTTTGTGAACGGATGGTGTTGGTTATACTACAATGTGATTGAACTTAAAACTACAGAACTGACAGACACTTGAAAATGACTGAGATGATACATTTTATGTTATGTGTGTCTTATTTCAATTTTAATAAAGATTATGATTGTTCTCTTATCTATTTACAATGCAAATTATTCTGTCAAAATCCTACTATTTGGGGTTGGAGCAATAGTATAGTGGGTAATGCACTTGCTTTGCATGTGTCAGAAACAGGTTCAATCCCCAGCATCCCTCATAGTCCCCCAAGCCCACCAGAAGTGATTCCTGAGTGTAGAACCAGGAGTGAACTCTGAAGAAGATAGCTGGGTGTGGCCAAAAACCAAAAGAAAAAAAGTTCTACTTTTCTTTAAGTGTTTTTCTTCAAGTAGTTATTATTTCCAGGTATTTTAATATTATAGCTGATTCTTTGTTATCTGGGCCCTTTATTTAACAGATGAATAGCATGATGAAAAATTACTATTTAAAAGATGCACAGAAGATTTATTAAAAAAAACATAGGTTATAAAGATAAATTAGCTGGGTTCAAATCTGGACCAATGATGTGAAACAGCAGGATGATCTTGGCAACAGAACGTAACCTCCCTGAACTGCAGATGCCTTATTGGCGAATCAAGATAATGATAAAACCTACTTCCTGGCATTGTTGTGAGGGTTGAGTGATGCTACATAGGAAAAAGACTGGGCATAGTGCCTTCCTGGCAAGAAAGAAGCACCCAGTGAATGTCAGCTGCTGTTGGTACCTGATAAAAGATAACACCTACCTAGTGATCCTAAAAAGCACAATAGAGACTCATCTTTATGCAGAACATAATGAATGTAATTAAAAATCTTGGCAATTGAAAACCACAGCATATGGTTTCATACCTAGTGTGTGATCATAAGAACAAATGAAATGTTCTTTTCCTTTTGGGGAATATTTAAAATTAGGGAAAACTGTCCACAATCAAAGTCTGGACATGATAAAAATCGGTGATAGTTACAAAGCTTCCCACAGCTGAATGATTGAACTTGTGCTTAAACTGTGATGTCATGGTACTGGGTCTTTCCTCTGTTCCCTGGGGTTACAGGTCCTTTTCCCCTCTGAAGGCCTGAAACCTTTTTGAAGGTCTAGGTGATATCATCTCTACTGTTCTGTGTCTGCTTTATCCTTTGTGCCTGATAAGAGGGCTCTCAGATGCACTTATAGTATTGATTCTCATTATTGTGAGGGGGGGAGCGGGGGACATGGTTTGATATTCCCTAAGAACTTGGAAAGTTACTTTTAAGATTTTAACTTTAAAGCTTACACATAAGGGATTAGCATGAGTATGGAAAAATTGCAACTTTTTAGTGGGGGTTGTTGTTGAGGCACATCTTGCAGTTCTCACAGCTTCCTCCTGGTTCTCAGGGATCACTCCTGATAGCACTTAGGGGGCCATATGCAGTGCTGGGGAGCAAACCAGAGTCAGCTGCATGAAAGTCAAGAGGTTTAACTCCTCTACTATCTCTCCAACCCTGAAAAATATGCAGCCATTTAAGAATGTCCACCCTCTGTCTGTCTGTCTTGTCTGCCCTCCTGTTGTTCATTGATTTGCTCAAGCGGGCACCAGTAACGTCTTACAACAAATTGTGAGACTTGTTGTTACTGTTTTTGGCATATTGAATATGTCACGAGTAGTTTGTCAGGCTTTGCCGTGTGGGCAAGATACTCTCGGTAGTTTGCCCAGCTCTCTGAGAAGGGCAGAGGAATCAAACCCAGGTTGGGCGTGTTCAAGGCAAACGCGCTGTGCTATCATTAAAGTCTTTATTCTTTGAGAGAAAAAATGTGTCCATGAAATCACCTTGGTGAAAGCATAGGTGGCAGTTGCAAATCTGTGAGGAAATGTAAAGGGGAATTACAGAGGCAGGTATTGCCAGTACCTGCCTAGCTCTCATCTGGGCCCCCTAGTGGAGTCACCTTCCTGGTGGATGGAGCAGGAGAGGTAATCAAGGTTTTCAATAGGTTGTTTCATAAAACCTTAGTTTCATAAGATATTGGGCATATGCCATATGATTGGTCATCTTCACTAATCCTTATTTTGCCTAGGATATAACCAAGTGCTTGGGAGAAAGAGCTAAGAGCTGGGGATTGATGTGAAGATTATTGCCATGAGGCAGTGAGACCACAAAGAGGAAACAGTAGAGTATGCAGAAGATGCAGACAGGGTACATGTAAGCTGGTGAGCAGTAAGGACAGCGAGTGGTCAGTGGTCAGGCCCAGAGCTGTAAATAGTGACTGGGTGACTGTCCCAGACATTGGAGGTTCCTATTTCCACAGAAGCTATAGTCTGCAGAGTCATACGTATTTGAGCCATAAAGAAAAGATCTTAAAATAAAAGTGTTAACAGTGGAGACATTCAGTGATTGGCTTGCTAAACTCATACAGAGTCCACAAGGACCTAGAAGTTAGAGTGTATCTACTGTAATAAGCTCCATGTCACTGTGATTCTGAGTTTATTACACTTGCGTGAACATAACTACAGGGAAATAATATATTGGCTATATGGACTTGGGTATTGCTATTCCTACATATGACAGGCTGAATGGCGTCTTGCCCACAAGTATTCCTACTCCCTAGAGCAAGTGACTGTGCTGTATGATAGAGGGAAATCAAGGTTGCATATGGTATTAACATTGCTGTTCCATTGACCTTAGTATAGAGATATTATTATCGTAGATTTCCTGGGTGGATTCATCATGATCATAAGGGTCCTTGAGGTAGAGGACTGGGGGGAAATGAGGCAAGAGAACTGTGATAGGAAAAGATTCAACCCTCTGTGACTGACTTTGAAGCTGGAGGAAAAGGGCACAGGTAGGGGGTGTGGATAGCCCTAGGAAAGACCACCGAAACAGATTATATCCTGAACATCCTCTCCCCTAAGTCTTCAGAAGGAACACGGTCTGCCAATAGCTTTTTTTTTCTGCTAATTTAATCCAGGGAGAGTCATGCCACTAGACTTCTGGTCTACTGAACTGAAAGGTAATAAATGTATGTTGTTTTAAGCTATAAAATTTGTGGTAATTTGTTAAAGAAGCAAGAGGAAACTCATACACCATGGCAGTGATTTCTCAATGTAAATAAATAAATTGGCATTTGATTTATGTTTCCGTTTCAGAGTATACAATTTAAACTCTCCGTGGGCTTACAAAGTCAGATTTCTGACTCTGACAGGGTCATCAGACTCATCCCCGAGCAGGTTTTTCCACTTAGAGACTATAAGAATAATGGCCATTCACCCAATACCCATCTGATAAGGGGTTGATATCAAGGATATACAAAGCACTGGTTGGACTCTACAAGAAGAAAACAGCCAATCTAATTAGAAAATGATGAAATGAACAAAAACTCTCAAAGAAGAAATTTGAATGGTGAAAAGGCACATGAAAAAAATGCTCTTCATCACTAATCATCAGGGAGATGCAGATCAAAACAACAATGAGATATCATCTCACACCACAGAGACTGGCCCACATTCAAAAGAACAAAGGCAACCGGTGTTGGCACAGATGTGGGGAGAAAGGGACTCTCCTGCACTGCTGGTGGGAATGCCATCTGGTTCATCCTTTTGGAAAACAGTTTGGACTTTTCTCAAAAAATTAGAAATTGATTTCCCATTTGACCCAGC
This sequence comes from Sorex fumeus, assembly GCF_029834395.1. Lineage (NCBI taxonomy): Eukaryota > Metazoa > Chordata > Mammalia > Eulipotyphla > Soricidae > Sorex > Sorex fumeus. Next base: position 45,236,826 of record NW_026606059.1, on the reverse strand, counting down.
AATACCACTTCTGGGAATATATCCCGGAGATGCAAAAAAGTACAGTAGAAATGACATATGCACTTGTATGTTCATTGCAGCACTGTTTACAATGCAGAATCTGGAAACAACTTGAGTGTCTGAGAACACTTGACTGGTTAAAGAAACTTTGGTACATCTACACAATGGAATACTATGCAGCTGTTAGAAAAGATGAAGTCATGAAATTTGCATATAAGTGGATCAACATGGAAAGTATCATGCTATGTGAAATGAGTTAGAAAGAGAGGGACATACGTAGAAGAACTGCACTCATCTGTGGAATATAAAGTAGCAGAATGGGAGACTATCACCCAAGGATAGTAGAGATTAGAACCAGAAGGATTACTCCATAGCTTGGAAGCCGGTCTCACATGCTGGGGGAAAAGGCAGCTCAGATAGAGAAGGAACCACCAAGTGAAGGATGCTAGGAGGGCCCGCTTGGGATGGAAGATGTGTGCTGAAAGTAGACTATAGACCAAATATGATGGGCACTTAATACCTGTACTGCAAACCACAAGACCCGAAAGGAGAGAGAGAGAGAGAGAGAGAGAGAGAGAGAGAGAGAGAGAGAGAGAGAGAGAGAGAGAGAGAGCGTAAAAGGGAATGCACCTGTCACAGAGACGGCGGGGGATAAGAGGTGGGGGGTGGGGGGTGAGATGGGGGTGGGAGAGATTCAGGGAATTTTGGTGGTGGTGATTGGGCACTGTTGGAGGGATGTGTTGTATGACTAAAACGTAAGCACAAAAGCTTGTAAGTCTGTAACTGTACCTCATGGTGATTCATTAATTAAACAAAAAACAAAAGAAGATTGACCACATATTGAGAACTTCATTGTGTCAGGTAATTTTGTGTGCAACCTAGAATTATGTCCACAGTCCCATGAACTAGGTAGGGTTATGTTCATTTTTCAAATAAGATAATGATGGATCAAACTGAACTATACAATCTCCAATACTGTGCCCGTACATAAATCGCGGTCTGAGTATTCTCCAAATCCACACTCTCTCTCCTATCCCAAGTTATCTCAATATGACATTGTTATGAAAAGGTTCTATCTCTCAGACTAATCCATTTGACCCTGATACACACACACACACACACACACACACTCACACACACACACACACACGCACACGAACTGGTCAGATGAAAGACAGGAAGCTTTCCAAATTTGTGTTTACTGGAATACCTCCAGAAGAGGAATTGGTTGTGAATCCCTCACAAATTCTCAGTCATTTGCAAAATGTTGCCTATTTTCTTCTGAAAACTTTTTTTTAACTGTATTTGTTTCATTACCTTACATGTTGTCTTATTCTAATGATTTAAAAAATCTGGGAAGTACTGAAAATTATCTAGTATCTTTGTTCTCTAAATTGTGACTTAGTAATAGGTGAGACAAAACAGTCACTAGCCTATGTTCAATGAAATGATTATTTTGAGGATCTTCTTTCCTTACATGCTATTTAAATTAAAGTCCTTGTTTCCAATAACCTGTCAACAATGGTAAAGGAATAAAACCTCCCTTTAACTTACTTGTGCCTAATATGTTTACCTCAATCAGGTATGGTTAACCTGAATAAACAGAAGGCAACCAAAAAATTCTTGAGAAAGCAGACCAGAATACCAACATCGTGTATGCAGAAGTTTATCTGTTTTTGCTACTCTTGCCAAATTGATTGCTAGTATATATAAGATCAGTAAGAGCACGTCTACTCCTTTCCCTTCTGCTGCCTCCAGTGATGGGATTGGTCAACTGAACAGCATTCAGAACAGATGTGCTGGAGCTATAGCACAGCAGTAGGGCACTTGCCTTACAAGCGGCCAACATGGCCGACCCTAGTTCGATTCCTCTGCCCCTCTCGGAGAGCCCGGCAAACTACCGAGAGTATCTTGCCCGCACGGCAGAGCCTGGCAAGCTACCTGTGACGTATTCGATATGCCAAACACAGTAACAACAAGTCTCATGATGGAGACGTTACTGGGCCCGCTCGAGCAAATTGATGAACAATGGGAGGACCGTTGTTTGATGATCATTTGTGCTAGGATATCTCCATATGAGATTGTAATTGTCACTTCCTGAGAGTACACAACTGTCAAAGAGGGAATTGCCTGTAGATTGGCATTTGTCCATGACCATGTCCAAGGGAAAGGCCTAGAATTCACACCCAGAACCCAAGTTCTAGGACAGTCTGTGCATTTCACTTATAGCTTTCTAGAGACCTGCAGCACTTAGCCTGGTGCCAGGCATGCAGAGGGACCTTCCAGTGCCTTCTGAATTCCTGAGGTTGAGTGCCTGAGACTGTGAATATGGCCCCTTGTCTTTCAGCCATGCCTCTGGGTAACCGCAGGAATCACTTTGCTCTCATTACCTACCCATTGAGTCTAGTCATCTCTGGAAGTCATTTCATCACTTATATTCTCAACTTGCTCAAGAGGCTTTACAGCTTTACTCCAAGTTTTCTATCCAAACAACCTTGGAAGTGAAGAGGCTCCTGATTCTGGCAATGGCCCCACTTGCTGTTCTCTTTCCCAAAGGAGAGAGAAAAGATGAGTGCTGAACTGTTCAAATAAGACAAAGGCAGTGGGATGCTTTGGGGAACATCCAGTGTTCCTGCTGGGCTGTAGGAGACTCTGGACTTGGTGTTTCTTTGAAGCCCCAGCAGGGGCTTGTCATTCACGTCTCCCCCTTCCTGGTAGGCCAAGTGCATTTGGATCCCAGGCACATGATGATTGACTCCTTGTGTCTTCCCCAGCGAGCCCACACTCTCTTGCAGGGCTGAGGAGGGGCTGGAACAGAGCAAGGATGTCTATGCTGTGATGTGCTGTGGGGGTGGTAGAGTGGGAAGGATGTGTCTTGTCTGAGCTCACATTGGGTGGGAACCATGTCAGAGGCACAATGTTGTCTGTATTTCCTGATCCAGCCTTGCAAAACAGGTGCCAGGTGATGCTCATCCACTCTGTGCTCTGGGAGCGGGGCCCAGAGAAAGGAGCCAGACATGGGAGTGAGTAGGTACCATGGGAGGACCTGGACTCAAACCCTACCCCCATCACCTCCAACCCCAGTGCCTCTGGTCACTTTTCCCCATTTCTCAGAGTTGTGGATTAGTCACTTGTAATCATTAAATTAAAACGCAGTGAGCTCTATGGAACATGCAGACTGTAAAGCCACTACATGTCTTTTGTGCTCATGAAGGTTCATCCCCTGGCTCTCTACACCCCCTTCTTAACCCCACCCATAGATTAGGTGCTTCCTCCACCTACCTCATGGGTTTCGAGAAACTGGGCTCCCCAATACCCCAGAGGAAAGGCCTAAATGGACTTGGCAGAGGTGACGTGAGCAGATACTCTTCTGAATCTTCATGGCAGAGATGTCAGCATTGGCTGCCCATAGCAGGTTGGAGCTGATGGATGAGAAGGCAGGGTGCAGGTCTGGGCGAGTCCCCCTACAGGAGCTGCCTGGTCCATTCAGTCCCTGGGAGGCAGCCCATCTCCCCATGCTGCTGTGGTTACAAAACCTCCCAAATCTCAATCTGATAACCCCCTTCCCCCCCACCCCCCCGCCTAATTTTCACTCCAGAATGGTGGTTAGAAAACTCACTTGCCTGGAATCCCACATGCTTTGCCATGAGATTCAATGAAGGTGACTAAGGGCCTTTCAAGCAGGAAAATCTATAGATTTTAGATTTGGGGTGTGGTTGTTTTTGTCTCTCCTTTTTAATTTCTTTCCTTTCTCATTTCATCTTGTTCCAAAAATGGGTTCTCCTTCCACTGCTTCTGAGAAGTTCTCTTGGGAGAGACTGGCTGGGATCTTCCTCCCTAATCAATGCCTGGCTCAGGGCTACTTTGATAGATAGAGGCAATTTCCTTTGCCACTCTTGGCAGTTTCGAGAGACATGCATTACATCCTTCTTGAAGAGTGCTTTCCTGTGGGCCCTGTGATGGGGAGTTTCTATTCACAAAGGGTGAGGGAGCAGAAATAGCCTGAAAGGAAAGGCTTCATAGGGTTTAATATTTTTTTTGGCATAGTTGTGCCTCCTGCCTGGTGGTTCCAGCCCACTCTTGTGAAGCAGTGCCTTCTGCAGAACAAGGGAACTTGCAAAGGAACAGCTGGTGAGAAGTATGTTGTTTCAAAGCAGAGGAAACAGAAGCATGTCCTCTCTAGCTGCTTTCAGCTGGAAAAAGGTTCAGAGATCACAAATTCAAGAATTCTTGGTTTTTAGTAAGGAGAAGAGAGATTTATTACTAACATAGGATGTACTGGACATCAGGGCCAATGCTGGGTACCTGGGAAAGGGAGTATGGTCCCCATCCTGTCTTCTCATAGTTGACAGCTCAGCTAGGGGAATGCATGGCAGAAGAGTGTCTTTTGTTTTGGAGTGGGGAGGGCACATTTGGTGGTGCTCAGGGGCTGTTTCTTGGCTCTGTGTTTAGGAGTGGTCCCTGAAAGTGCCATATCTGATGTTGGGGAACTGGGGTCAACTATATGCAAGACAAGAACCTAGCTTCTCTCTTCTCTTTCCAGCCCAGAGCAGCAGTTATAATAGAACAAGTGTTAATATTATAATAACATAGTTAGATGTCAGCACTCCTTATAAACTTTTTTTTTATATTTTGTATTTTGGGTTATGGGCCATAAGGATTGTTCCTGGATCTGCAATCAGAAGTCATTCCTGGTGGGCTCAGGGGACCATATGGAATGCCAGGGATCAAACCCAGGTTGACTATGTGCAAGGCAAGTGCCCTATCCTCTGTACTATCCCTTGAGCACAGCACTCATTTACTTGTTAACTTTTTGACTTTGGGGTCACACCCAGTTTTGCTAGGGGGATACTATTTAGACTGAATGCTGAGTCACTCATGGCAGTTCTTAGGGGATGATGTGGTGCTGTGAATGGAATTTAGGGCTCCCACATGCAAAATTCATTTCTTTACCAACGTTCTCCCTTCTGAAATCCGACACGCCATTTCATCGGTAAAGAAACGAACAGCACCGGGCCCAGACAAGGTCAGACCTGAACACCTGAAGAACCTGCCGTCAGTACTCATCAATACACTGGCTCGGCTCTTCACACGCTACCTGTCTGAATGCAAGGTTCCGTCCCAGTGGAAAACCAGCAGGACCGTACTACTGTTCAAGAAGGGAGACATCCATGACATTGGCAGCTATCGCCCGATCTGCCTATTGTCTGTCATCTACAAGTTGTTCACTCGAGTCATCCTAAATAGGATTGGCAGAACACTAGATGAAGGACAACCATGCGAGCAAGCCGGGTTCTGCAAAGGATTCAGCACCATCGACCATATCCACACGATAACCAAGCTCATTGAGGTTTCTCGGGAGTTCAAGATGCCGCTCTGTTTAACGTCCATTGATTTAAAGAAGGCCTTTGATTCTGTTGAGATGGAAGCAGTCATTGAAGACCTAGCCAATCAGGGCATTCAGGCCCAATACATCAAGATCCTCCGTGAGCTGTATTGCGGATTCACTACCAGGATCTCACCATTCTACAAAGAAGTGATCATTGATGTCAAAAGAGGGGTTCGGCAGGGTGATACCGTTTCACCGAAACTCTTCAGTGCCACCCTCGAGAACATCATGCGACGACTGGAATGGGAAGGAATGGGAGTGAAGATAGATGGTCAGCAACTATGTTTTGCTGATGACATTGTTTTAATAACACCAAACATCAGCCAAGTGGCACAAATGCTGGCCGACTTTGACCATGAGTGTGGAAAGGTAGGACTACAGCTGAATCTTACGAAGACAATGTTTATGAGAAACAGCCTCGTTCCTGACGCCCCATTCGCTCTCAACGGAACGACCATCTCCGAATGCAACAGCTATGTGTACCTCGGTCAAGAAGTCAACATGACAAATGACCTGGCACCCGAGCTGCGCAGGAGGAAGAGAGCGGCTTGGAACGCCTTCAAGAACGTTGAAGAAATAGCTAAGAGGACGAAGAACCTCCGGCTCCGGGCACATCTATTTGATTCCACTGTTCTTCCTGCATTAACATATGCCTCAGAGACCTGGGCCCTACGTAAACAGGATGAGAATGCTATTCGGGTCTCCCAAAGAGGAATTGAAAGAGCTGTCCTTGGAATATCACGTTTCACTCAAATGAGAGAAAGAATCCGGAGTTCCGACATCTGTCGATGATCAAGAATCAGGGATGCTGTCTCGTTTGCCAAGGTGTCAAAAATCAGATGGGCTGGTCACGTAATGAGATTTAAAGACGACCGCTGGACTAGAGCTGTTACCGACTGGATTCCACGGGATGTCAAAAGACCATGTGGCCACCCACCTTCCAGATGGTTAGACTTCTTCATCAAGATCATGAACGATCGGTTTGAGGCTCTTCATGTTCCCAGAGGGAACAGATGCCATTGGGCTACACTAGCACGCGACAGGAACAAATGGAGACGTTACTGGCGCCTGCTGGAACAAAACGACGACTAACGGAAAGTTAAGTGATTAAGTGATTAAGTGACATGCAAAATATGTTCTCTAGCCCTGTAAGTTATATCTAGGACTTTAAGCATTATGTTATTGAAGGTCAACAATGTCTTGCAAAGTAGCTATGAAGGCCTGCTCACTGTTTCACAGCTAAGAACATGGAGTCATAGCAGTGAAGTCACTAGTTCAAAAATATCTCTCTAGACCATGGAGGATTTGGGATTGAAATTCAGTCCTTCTAGGACCTACTGTGTTTTACCATGACTTATTTCTGTATCTTTCTCATCTTGGGAAATAGGGAATATTCTGAGGGCTTTACGGGGTGCATTTGTGGATTTTAAGATCCCAAGGCCCTGTTTGCTTAGCAGGAAGCCTTTCTGAATCAAGTCTGTCTTCTTGAAACTTGACCTTCCAGCTCATGGATGACTGACCTGGCTGTGACCATAAAGCAGGGTCTGGACTGAGCAGGGTAGGAAATAGAATTGTGTATTACGGGGTCTGGAGCATAGTACAGCAGGTAGGGCATTTGCCTTGCATGTGGCTAACCTGGGTTCAATTCCCAGCATCCCATACAGTTCCCCACACAGAGCCAGGAGTAATCCCTGGAAATCAAAAAAGAAAAAAAAATTGTCTAGGGCAGCTGCCATCTACATGATGCAGCCATGGAAACTGAAAACAGAAAGAACACAATGGTGAAGGTGAAGTTATTTTACTGAACCAGCTCCTCTGCCATGGCTCTGGTCAATCCAGAAAGTGTAAATCTCAAAGGGATGGGGGTATGTCATGGCATGGACTCAGAACAACCATTCATTCATTTACTTGTTCTACCTCAGTGAATAAATGTTTTGCTGCTTTTGAGTCATATCCCAGTCGCTTCAGGTCTACTCCTGGCTTGGTTTACAGGGGGGCCTTGTAGTACCAGGAATCGAACTCGGGGCTCCCCTATGTAAACCTTGCACTCAGCTCATTAAGGTAGCTATCTCTCTGACCGAAAGACTTTTATTTATTTATTTATTTTAATGAAACACCGTGAGATACAATTACAGACTTACACACTTGTGATTACGTTTCAGTCATACAATGGTCGAGTACCCATTCTTCCACCAGTGCCCATTCTCCACCACCAATGTTCCTAGAACTCCTCCCGCCACCCCCACCCAAGGGGCAGGCACATTCCTTTACTCTCTCTCTCTCTCTCTTTCTCTCTCTCTCCCTCTCTCCTTTTGGGTGTTATGGTTTGCTATACAGGTATTAAGTGGCCATCGTGTTCAGTCTAAAGTCTACTTTTAGCATGCACCTCCCATGCCGAGCGAGCCCTCCAAGCATCCTTTGCTTGGTGTTCCCTTCTTTATTTCATCTGCCTTCCCCCTCATCAAAGACCTTTATATACTTATTATTATTATTATTCTTTTCTGGTGCCAGGGATATAATGCAGGACTTCACATTTGCCTTGTATGTGTGAGCTGTATTACCAGCCTCCTAGTCCAAACACTTTCGGCTCTATATACCAGGCCTATGGCTGAACATCAGGATACAGAACAGGCTGGGAAGTAGCCATCACATATATGGGCTGGAGTGATAGCACAGCGGGTAGGGCGTTTGCCTTGCATGCGGCTGACCTGGGTTTGATTCCTCCGCCCCTCTTGGAGAGCCCAGCAAGCTACTAGGAGTATCTCGCCTGCATGGCAAAGTCTGGCAAGCTCCTTTGGCATATTCGACATGCCCGAAACAGTAACAGCAAGTCTCACAATGGAGACATTACTGGTGTCTGCTTGAGCAAATTGATGAACAACGGAAGGACAGTGTACAGTGCTACATAGGGGCTCCCCTGCGCTGGAGGAGACAGAAAGAATTAGTCCAGCACAACCCCCTCTCCCCCACCCCGAAAGTATGAGCAACTGTCTTCCCCCCACAGATGCAGGGTGAGTCCAGAGAAACTCCTTTTACAGGACAAATGAGAAAAAGATACTTTCTGGCCATTAAGAAATCTTAACTAGGAGCATACAAATAGTTTATAACACCATGAAATAAATAGTCAATGAACCACTGTGTGTCAAGCTGGTGTTCCTGGAAAAATGGACAGTAGGAAGGTGAGATGGAAAAAGAGTTTGAGGAGAGGACGCCTCAGAAAGTCACTGGATCTCAAAGTCGTTGTATATTTACTATGAAACCCTGAGAAAGAACAGAATCATGAAATTTGCTGCAACATGGATGTATCTAGAGGATATTGTGCTGAGTGAAGTTGGAAGAAAAGGGATAGATATAGAATGGTCATTCATATGTAGACTTAAAGGCACACATCAAGATAGCGGCAGGATTTCCTGCCTCCACGCCTGGCTGTCCTCGCCGGGTCCCTTGAGGGGGGGCGAGTTGAGTTTCCCTCCTCTCCCCGAGCAGAGCCCCGGCAGCGGAAGACCTCCAGAACCAGCCACAAACATGTTGAGACCACTGTCCACACGCATGAAGGTACCGGCAGAGGAACAAAGGCATGCGGGTCCCGGGGCTGAGATCTCCAAGCCTGCTTGGATCAGGGCTGAGCTATCCTCCACCCAGATCCTCCATCTTCCAGTAGGCAGGGGTCATACCCACCAACTGTCCCCCTGGCGTTGTGTAATCCCATCAATGGCCAAGACCCAGAGATCATAAAACCCAGCTCCTGGAAGCGCGTGGCCGCATTTGCAGCCATGTGACATCTTATTATCTCATTCTTACTTTGGACAACCTGGCAGGCTACCGAATGTAACCTGTCCGCAAGGCAGAGTCTGGCAAACTCCCCGTGGTGTACCCAATATGCCAAATACCAGTAACAATGATGGGTCTCATTCTCCTAACCCTGAAAGAGCCTTAATTATGGCACTTTTTAAAATCTCAGGTCTCGGGCGAAGGAGATGTTACTGGTGCCTGCTCGAGGCAATCGACAGGATGATCGTGATCATGATCAAGATAGCAACAAAGGGCCAAAGGCAGCACAGTAGGCAAAATGGTCCACATACCTGAGTTTGGGGGAATGAAAGGGAGGGGCCTTGGGGGTTCTTGGGGGAGGAAGGAAGGTGCACTAGTGATGGGTGTTGTGTGGGCATTATGTACGTGGGATACCATCATTAACAGTATTGCAAATCACAGAGTTTTAATCTATAAAATGGTTAAAAACAAAACAAAATAACGTTGCTGCTGCTACTTGATCTGAATGTTTCAGAACGTCTTAGTGGAATCCTGTGAGAAAGGCAAATCCAGGAGGTCAAACCTGGAAAACTGTCCTGTCACGACTGCATGCACAAGCTACAGCCTTGCTGTTCAGTCCACACTCTTCTATACTCAGTAAAGTTAGGAATGTTCAGAACTAGCCAAGTTCCCAGAAGCAAAGAACTTGAAAGGCTTTGCTGTCTAGTGTGTAGTCAAGAAAAAGACAACAATTAAAAAAAAAATTAAAAATCAAACCACCTTCTTAAAAACCAATGTGTAGTGTACTGCCCTCTGGTGGGAAAACACAAAATGACAGGCCCATACGACCCAGACCCAAACAAATCGCCCCATTGTTCTTTGTTTACTTAGTAATAAACAGTTTCTTTGTCCTTCAGTTCACCAGTACCTACACTTTGTGGACCTGGCAAATGTCATCTGTTCCATGATGTTCTCTTTGTACCAACAAATAATTTCTGCCTCCTCTCACTATTCTTCACATAAATGACTTTCCCTTATCTGTGGAGAAGCTACTAGGTGTCGGGCTATTCTGGTTGGCCTTGCCCTCCTTTCTGGGAGTGAACTTTTGTCTTTTGTCTTTTCAGGCACACTCGCAGCTTCTGAAAGGTGAAGAACAGATTCATTTCCTTCTGTGTATAATTGAGGAGGAAGAACATGAATCAGAACACAAAGGTGGCTTCTTGTGTCTTTGAAAGTGATATAGGCCAGGGGGTTGGAGTAATAGCACAGCGGGTAGGGCATTTGCTTTGCACGCAGCCGACCCAGGCTCAGTTCCCAGCATCCCATATGGTTCCCCGGGCACCGCCAGGAGTAATTCCTGAGTGCATGAACCAGGAGTAACACCTGTGCATCGCTGGGTTTGATCCGAAAAAAAAAAGTGATATATTCCAGGCAGTTCACAGAAAAGGGAAATAACATCTCCCTTCTCAGCTTCCTCCTTCATGAAACGGTATGAGAGAAGAAGACAATGTGGGACTCATGAATGAATCTCGGAAAAGGGCAGATTGCAGAGATGCCACTGGACCCTGGGCTGAGCTGATTTCACAGGCGCCCCTCAGATGGAGCAGGTGGTCTCTCTCTCTCTGCCTACTCCAGATGAACCCCACTGCCCACAAACCTCCAGAAGAAAAACCCAAGTAGTCAAGACCAGTGACTAAAAACTCCAGGTCACATAGAGGCAGGTATGAACCGTCCCTCCCCAACTTCCCACCCATCCAGTTGTCACGTCCATGAACTGCCTCTGGGTGCCCTCTAAACTCACTACTGGTCGTGACCCAGAGGCAAAGCATTTGGGTTTAAGTCTCAGTCATACAATGATCAAATACCCATCTCTTCACCAGTGCACATTTTTCACTACCAAAGACCCCAGTATACCCCCCCCCCCATCCCACCCTATCCCTACCTGTCTGGCAGATAATTTCCACATTACTCTCTCTCCACTTTGATTACATTCAATATTTGTCACTTGGAGCTGGAGCAATAGCATAGCGGTAGGGTGTTTGCCTTGCACGCAGCCAATATGGCCAACCCAAGTTCAATTCCTCCACCCCTCTCGGAGAGCCCGGCAAGCTACCGAGAGTATCTCACCCACACGGCAGAGCCTGGCAAGCTATCCATGATGTATCCGATATGCCAAACACAGTAACAACAAAGTCTCCAATGGAGATGTTACTGGGCCCGCTCGAGCAAATCGATGAACAATGGGAGGACAGTGACAGTGACAGTGACTGTGTCTTTTAATTGGTTCATTTAGCTCATTGACATTGAGAGAGATTATTGTTATGGGGTTTTGTCCTATCTTTCTGCCAAAGTTTGGTGCATTTGAAGGGCTTGTCTTGTCTTATAGTAGCCCATTTAGTTACTCTTGCAGCTCTCGTTTTGAGGCTGTGAAGTTCCTGAGTTGCCTTTTTGTCTATAAAGTTGTTTCTTCTGATATGAATGAGAGTCTAGCTGGGTAAAGTATTATTAGTGAGGCATTTTATTTCTTTGAGTTTTTTTTTCCACTACATCCCACCACTGGCCCTTAGGGTTTCATCAGATACGTCTGCCATGAATCTTAAGTAAGGATGCTCCTTTATAAGCAATTTCTTTGATTTTGCTGTTTTCAGGAGTTTATCTGTCTATGATTTTCATCATTCTGATCAGAATGTGTCTTGGAGTATTTTTATTTGGATTTCTTTTAGCTCGGAGAGCCCGGCAAGCTACCGAGAGTATTCGATATGCCAAACACAGGGCTGGAGCGATAGCACAGCGGGTAGGGCGTTCGCCTTACAAGCGGCCAACATGGCCGACCCGAGTTCGATTCCTCCGCCCCTCTCGGAGAGCCCGGCAAGCTACCGAGAGTATTCGATATGCCAGACACAGTAACAACAAAGTCTCCAATGGAGACGTTACTGGGCCCGCTCGAGCAAATCGACGATCAACGGGAGGGCCTTTACCTTTACCTTTAGTAACAACAAAGTCTCCAATGGAGACGTTACTGGGCCCGCTCGAGTAAATCGACGATCAACAGGAGGGCCTTTACCTTTACCTTTACCTTCTTTTAGCTGGTACCTTATGGGCCTTCTGAATCCGATCACATGTGCTCTTTACCTCTGGGAATGTCTTAGAAATTATGTGTTTGAAAGTTTCTTCTTCACGAGGGTTTTCTTCCTGTCCCCCCGTGACTCCATTGATTCTTATGTTATTCCTCTTGGCTTCATCCCGATTTTCTCTTGACATATATTGGTTTATTTTGAGGCTCTTTTCCATTTTCTGCTGTTGTATGGAGATTCTCTGCACCTCATCTTGTAGCTCACTGATTCTGTCCTCAGCAGCTGTTACTCTGTTGTTGAGGACTTCCACTGAGTTTTTCATTTCACCTATCAAGTTTTTTAGGTCTGTCATTTCTGCTTGTATTTTTGTTTACATTTTCCTCACTTCTGCTCTCATATCCTCTTGTGTTTTATTAGCAGTGCATTCCATTGCTTTCTTGAACTCCTTCTACATCTTTAAAAGCTTCATTTCAAATTCCTTATCTGAGAAGTTACATAGTTCATTGTTACTGTTTGCTTTATCTGGGCTAGCAACTTCAATCATTAAGTCTGGTGAGTTTCTGCATTATTTTACCATTGTGACCTTTGTGTTTTGGAATTTTTTACCCGTGTTATTGTGTGATTTTGCCTCTTGCAATGGGGTTATCTTTGTGTGGTACCACGGCTTATTGATATGTAAATATATGTGAAGACTGGGTTAACTAGTAACTAATATGTGGGGCGCTGAGAAAACAACTTAGCGCCTGCACAGTTTTGTGGTTAGGGATTGTGAAGGTATGCCGTGATGGATAGATGCAGTGGGGGATGATGTTAGGAGTTCACACACCTGAAGGGGAAGTTAGTTTGGCATTCTAGGGGTGGTGGCTAACAGAGGAGGGCATTTCCTGGGTATGATGCTGGGAGGAGGTGCTTCCCTTTGAGTGTGGGGCTGGGGTTCAGGTGAGGGAATGGGTGTAGCCAGGAGGATTCACACACCTTATGGAGAAGTTAGTTTGGTATTCTGGGGGTGGTGGCTGGCAGGGGAGGGTGGTTCTCCAAGAGTAGCATGTGTAACACTGTCCTCCCATTGTTCATCGATTTGCTCGAGCTGGCACCAGTAATGTCTCCATTTGTGAGACCTGTTACTGCATTTGGCATGTCAAATGAGTTATGGGGACTTTGCCAAGCTCTGCCGTGTGGATGGGATACTCTGGGTAGCTTGCCAGGCTCTCTGAGAGGGACGGATCACTCAAAACCTGGGTCGGCGTCGTGCAAGTTACCCTACCCGCTGTGCTATTGCTCCAGCCGAATGCATATTCATATTCATATTCCTATTCTCCAAGAGTAGATTTCTTAATTCCTTACTCCATCTTCCCCACTGACATCATCCTCTAGGCAATTCTAAAAACAATGAATTTATTTCCATTATTCTGTTGCTATCATTTCCTTCTCTTCTTAAATATTAGACTATTTTTCAAGAAAACCACATAGTATATATGAGGTTACATCTGAATAAAAGGTTATAGAACAGAGAAAAGAGGACAATAAAAGGATATTTTCTATTTTGCTTTTTCTATTTCCCCAAATGCAATGAATGTAGGGCTAACCCGATTCCCACCTAAACCTTAGAAGATGGGAATCAAGCAGATACTGAGTACATACCCAGGAACCAATTACTTGAGTGCATACTTCAGCCAGGGTTTGGATGTCTGGTGACATATAGGTGGATGATGCAAGTAGTTCAATCAAAATCCAAATATTGTTGCAGTTTAGCATAGATCAGTCTGATGCAGGCTGATGCAAGGAGGGAACCTAGATTTCTTCACCTTGCACTTCATTTCTTCTCTGGATCCCAGTGTTCTCAGGCACCTGAATGGCATGGGTAGCGGCTGGTGTTGCAGGCGGGTTGCCACAGAAGGTCAGCTCAGAAGAGGGGACACTTGTGTTGGCACTCTCCCAGACTGTATTCTTGTTTGTTGCAATCTGTGATGCCTAGGCTGAAGGCAGGTTAGCTGATGACTTTGATGAAAGCAGAGGCAAGATCCCACAGGAAGTTCCAATTGCAGAAGAAATACTTTGAGAGTGCTGGAAAGTTTTCTGGAGTAACCACTTATTCATCTCGACTCAGTGGCCCTGTTTTCAAACTATAAAGGATGATAGAGTTGGGTGATAGGTCTTGCAAAGTTCAGTTTGGGCTTCATCATCACTAGGGAAACTAAAATTCTCCCTTGGGCTCTCATGGTACCCAGGGCTCAGCAATCTCAATGCTCTTTCAGCTACAGGCATATCTCATTTTATTTCTCTAGGCTTCCCTGCATCCTCCATATAATGAATTTATTATAAAGCCCAGTAACAGCAAGAAGATTCCAACTTTCTAAAGGCTCTCAGATGATGGATAATGTTTGTATTAGCAATGAACTATGATTATCAAGGTGCATGTGTGGTGGTAGTGGTGGTGGTGGTGGTGGTGGTGGTGGTGGTGGTGGTGGTGTGTGTGTGTGTTTTGGTTCACACTTGGGTGTGTTTGAGTTCTATTCCATTTTGTGCTACTGTTATGGGGTAGAAAAGGGTTACTCCTAGTGGTGCTCAGGAGGCCAAAAGGTGCCAGTGTTTGGGCCCAGGCCTCCAAATACCAATTATCTGCTCCTTACCTCTGAGGTAACTGCCCAGTTCCATAAATATGTGGAGTTTCCCATCCTCCCATCCTTCCCTCCCCTTCCCACTGTTTGTGCTTTGTGCTGGGAATTGAACCCAGGTCACTTTCATGTCAGGAAGGCATATTCTTTACCACTGAGTCACATCCTCTGCCCTAAATGATGCTTTAACTAAGATATGTGCTTTTTAAAAATGCTACTACACACTTAATCAAGTACAGTCTAGTATAAACTTTTATGTGCACTGGGTAGCCAAACAATCCACATGACCCACTGTATTGCAATAGTTATTTTACTATGGTGCTCAGAAAGGAAGCTCACAGAATCACCAAGGAGCACTTGGTCTTTTCTTTCCTTGTATGTCACTCCATGCTCTCAATACAAGGGACATAAATAAAGCAGGTTAATTAAGCAAAGGGAATTTTCATATCATTGACAGTTGTGTAAGTTAGGATTCATTTGGGGAGGGGTGGTTAAAAGTCTCCATATAAACAGGAAATGTTGGATGTAAAGAAAACTTGACTGTAACTGGGATTGGAGTAATGAGGTATTGGTCTGAGGCTATTAGGAGACCTCTAAAGGAAACAGAAAAGCTGATAGAGCAGCCTTCTCCCCTTGAACTGGAAGAGCACACCAGAGAGAGACATGTGCGCAGAGTTGAACTCCACACTGTGTCAGATATAATATAGTGAATGACAGAGAGGCTGTTGTGGTGTTACACCAGCAGGATTTGCTTGAAGTGTGTCCTCTGGGACTTGGATGAAATCACTTCTGAGGGTTTCTTAGCTGTGTCTCATCATGCGCTCTGCTGCAAAATCATCCGAGGTGGCAGCCAGGAACACTCCTGCCCAGTGTCCCTCAGGAGCCTCGTGCTGGGGAAATCACCTGAGCTGAGGAGCTGGGAGCTACGGGAACAGGAGTGACCACAGGGGATGATCTAGTTGTGTCTAAACTCAGGGAATGGGGTATCTTTTTCCCTCGTGCCTCTAATAGCGCCCTCAATTGACAAACCTTTGACATGACACCACCTTGAAGAGAAAAAATATGGAAAGGATCCAGCTGTATTTCTATCTGCAGGTATGAATCTGGGGTTGACCAATGAAACAAAGATAATGGCACAGTGTCCGGTGGCATATTTCAGATTTCAAGTAAGGCTATATTCAAAAAATCTAAAACGATGTAATAAATATGCCCTCTTCATCTCTTCATATTTTTGTTTCGTGAGTGGGAGAGTTTTCTAGCTTGCGGGTTCTTGCGCTGGATGCAAAAATGATTCCAAGAAGGAGCTGGGCTTTAAAAAGTGGCTCCCTCAGTTGAAAGGAAACAGCTTGGTGTACAGAACAGTCTCTCTCATGTGTGGAACCTAAGGATACTCACTCAGCAAGGAAGCAACAAAGGCCCAAGACAACATAATGGGAGAACTGATTGAGTTGGAGCTGGGGTGGAGGGGGGTGGGGGGACTGGGGTGGTTGTGGTTGTTAAGAGGAAGAAGTGTTGGGAGAGGGAGGGGGGTATACTGTGATGGGTGTGATTTGGAATTATCTGTGTGAGGAAACATTATTAATATTATTATGAATTACAACATTTCATTTAATTTTTAAAAAGGGGGTAGAAGTCTTTACCTGAGGCTGAAATAATCATCTTCCTGCTCAGGCTGGAGAGGTTGCGGTTGGGAGGAGAGGGAGGAACAGGGGCAGGGGGAGAGACGGAGAGATACAGAGACAGAGAGAGAGACATAGAGAGAGACAGAGACAGAGACAGAGAGGTTGGAGATACAGAGAAAGGAGAGAATTGCTGGGCTCTTACTTTTATCAGAGTTGAGTCTAGGGTGTTAGGAGTATTAAAAGACAGAGAATTTAAAACCCAGGGGAGAAAAAGAAAAGAAGGAAAACAAAGACAAAAACCATGTAAGTGGGCTCCAAATGGTTATCTAAATTAAGTAGGATCTATATAAGACAAAGCCTCCTCAGTTGAGGCAGGAAGCCTGGTGCTCCTTTGTGGCTGGCAAGCTCTGTGTCAGAGCCTGCCCCCTTTGAAGTGGATGCCAGGGCTTCAAAGCTCAAGTTAAGAATTTGCATTCCAAGAAGAAAAGTCAACTATCAAGATTTACCAGACACTGTTTTTCAGAACAGTACTCCATATCCCCTAGCTCCCCAAAGTCATTCAACCAGCTGTCCTATTTTTTGGTTCGTTTGTTTGTTTTTTGTTTTGTTTTGTTTTGTTTTTGTGGGGGTGGGTGGAGGTGCTGACCCACACCCAGGTGTACTCAGGGTTTTACTCCTGGTAGCGTCAGGGATCAGGATCAAACCACAGTCGGTTCCAAGTGCTTTAATCTGGCACCGTCTCTGCATCTCTCTGCTCTTTTATTCACCAGGAACACACTGTCCCTGTCCCTAGAGTTTTCTCCAATAACCCAACTTCATGAGGGTAATGTGACCCTTCTTTCTTTTCCCTCTCACTTGATCCTATCAGCCATGATTTTTATAATATCCTAAAAATAAAATAATTGACTACTTACTATTTTCGTTTATTTATTCAATATCTTTATGAGGGCACAGTAACTTACGAAGTTATCCATGCTTGAGTTTCAGGTATAGAATGTTCCAACACCAATCCAATCACCAGTGTCAAACTCCTTGTGCCACTGTCTCCGGTTCCCCCCCCCCCCCCCATCCCAGTTTGTCTCTATTTTTGAAAGAGAAGTGTGTCTTACTCCTGTTAGATTAAGAGCATCTTGGGGCAGGGATTTTTTTTTTTATTGAATCCATTTTTCTCTTGCTCTTTGGCAGAATCTAGAAGGCGCCAGATTCATGGTACTATGCCATGAGTAGATGATTTGTTGTATGAATGAATGTATCAGAATGATGTGTGGTGTGTGTATCTAGGGAAATGTGACAGGCCACCTCACACAATGTATTGCACCACCAGCACCCCTTCCACCCCAAATCTGTCCTCATAGAGAAAGCATGTCCAGTCACTATTTAGTTAACCGTAGGTCTTCAGTAAGTGAGAAAAGTCACTCTCTGGTTGAGCAATCCTGGAAGAACTACTTAACTTGTTAATATAAGTTTCCTAGTCTTTAAAGAGGTGATAATAATCGTACTTTGTTTTCAGAATGGTGGTAAAAATTAAGTGAGAAAACTGTATCAAGTGGTTGTCATAAATCAGTGCTTATAAGCATAATTCCTTTCTCCCTATAATCTAGTTACTGGACAGAAAATCAGAAAAAACTCAACCCTACCATAGCGATCCCTTGGAAAACATTTTTTGGAAATTATTGTATTTATATCCCACATTCTTATCTCTTCCCCACTCACCGCCTCCTTCTCCCCCATACAGTCATCCTCCTTGTTCTAGTATCAATGTCCAGGTTTTTAAATTTTAGCTTTATGTTCATTGATTTTTACTAATAGTTAAAACATTATTATTAAATTATTTTGCAGGGCTGGAGTGATAGCCCAGTGGTAGGGTGTTTGCCTTGCACACAGCCAGCCCAGGCAAACCAGATTCGATTCCTCTGCCCCTCCCGGAGAGCCCGGCAAGCTACCGAGAGTATCTCGCCTGCAGGGCAAAGCCTGGCAAGCTCCCCGTGACATATTCAATATGCCAAACACAGTAACAACAAGTCTCACAATGGAGACGTTACTGGGCCCGCTCGAGCAAATCGAAGAACAATGGGAGGACAGTGTGTTTTTATGCAGTGCTGTGAATTGAACCCAGGCCTTATCTGATCTTCATTAATTTTACATTCTTATATTGCACATATAGGTAAAATCATCCAACACTTGTCTTTTTCCTTCTGATTTATCTTGCTAAATTGTAATTCCCTTGATTTCACCCCCCCCCCCCCCACCCCATGTACATAGTTGTGTACTTAGTGGTCTCATAAGTCTATGTATTTCTATGCTATTTTTGCAATTTATCCTTTTAAAGTTTTGATTTTACTAGTATTAATATTTACAAACCTAACAAAAGATTTATTGAGTTTACCTTTAGGGAAAAAGCAGTTTTTCATTTCATCAGCCTTATGTGCATGTTCCTTTTTCATTTGTTTCTGTCCTCTTATTTTATTTCTTCTTTATTTATTTTAATGTTATTTTTTCAGTTCTAGTTGCGCTTATTTGGATTTTTTCTTGGTTTCTTTATGAAGGTTCATGTCTTTTGTAACTTTTTTCAGTACCACATTTTTTTTTTTTGCTTTCCAGAGGTTTTGATAACTTGTGGTTTTGCTGTCATTTGCTTTCTTTTATTTTTAAATTTCTGCTTTAATTTCCACCTGAATCAGTGCTTACTGAGAAGCAAATTTCTTAGTTTCAAAAACATGTTGGAGACTGAACAGGATGGCCACTCCATACCTCCGCTGCAAACCACAATATCCAAAAGGAGAGAGAGAACAAATTTTGGGGGGCTGGGGGAGGGGGGTGGGAGGGATACTGAGATCATTGGTGGTGGAGAATGGGCACTGGTGGAGTGGTAGAGGGATGGGTAACTGATCATTGCATGACTGAAACGCAAACATAAAGGTTTGTAAGTATGTAACAGTACCTCATGGTTATTCACTAATAAAAAATTAAAAACAAAACAAAACAAACATGTTGGAGGTTTTCCCAGTATTCTTGTGTGTGTGTGTGTGTGTGTGTGTGTGTGTGTGTGTGTGTGTGTGTGATTCTGATGAGAAAAAAAATGCTTGGTCTAATTTCAATATTTATAAGGTTGTTTTGTTTTCAAGTATACAGTCTCCTTGGGAAAGTTCTGTGTATACCGGAAAAAAAACCCCAAATCTTCTATTTTTGGGTGAAGTGCTCTGTAAATATCTACTTAGCCCATTTTGTTCTATTAGCCCATTTTGTTTTAATTAATTATTTAAGGCTATTATTTCCCTATTTATTCTGTTTAGTTGATTTTTCCATAGTTATATGTGGGGGAGTTAAAAATCTCTTATTTTTCTGTTGATATCACTATTTCCATTAATAGTTGCTTAATGTAGTTTAGTGCTACTTCATTGAATGCATATATATATATTTGTGTGTGTGTATGTGTGCGTGTAAAATCTTTTTTATTGTTTCTTACTTGTTTGCTCTTTTTCTCGTCAGTTTCTTATTAAAGAAATTAGGTTATTTGTTTATAGAGTTTTTCATGTTTCAAATTTGATGAATTGCATGCCAACACTTTTTATTTTTTTGCTTTTTGGGTCACATTGGCGAGGCTCAGGGGTTACTCCTGGCTCTGCACTCAGGAATCACTCCAAAGACTTTTTGTTTAACTTTCATATTTTCTATAAAGTCATAACTAGATCTGGAAATTTGATTTGATGCATATTTAATATTTTGGCAACATAAACTGTTTTAATTTTCACTTTATTTATTTATTTATTTTATTCTTTTTGCTTTTTGGGTCGGGCTGCAGCGATAGCACAGTTGGTAGGGCATTGCCTTACACACGGCCGACCCGGGTTCCCAATTCCTCTGTCCCTCTCGGAGAGCCCAGCAAGCTACTGAGAGTATCTCGCTCGCACGGCAGAGCCTGCCAAGCTCCTCATGGTGTATTCAATATGACAAAAATAGTAACAGTAAGTCTTACAATGGAGACATTACTGGTGCCTGCTTGAGCATGTCTATGAACAAAGGGAGGACAGTGCTACAATGCTTTTTGGGTTACACCCAGCCATGCTCAGGGGTTACTCCTGTCTCTGCACTGAGGAATCACTTGTGGCAGTGCTCGAGGAACCGTATAGGATGGTGGGGATCAAACCTCGGCAAAAGCCCTACCCATTGTACTATCACTTGGGCCCTAAATTTTTACTTTAAATCCTCAGAGTTTTTTACTTTATTTTATTATTTATTTATTTATTTTTACTTTTTAAAAATTTTATTGAATCACTGTGAGATAGTTACAAGCTTTCATGTCTGGGTTACAATCACACAATGATCAAACACCCATCCCTCCATCAGTGCACATTCCCCACCACCAATATCCCCAGTATACCCCCCCTTCCCACCCTCCCCCTGCCTCCATGGCAGACATGATTCCCCATAATCTCTCTCCACTTTTGGGCATTATGGTTTACAATACAGACCCTGAGAGGTTACCATGTTTGATTCTTTATCCACTTTCTGCACACATCTCCCATCCCAACCGATTCCTCTAGCCATCTTTTTCTTAGCAATCCCTTCTCTATTCCAGCTGCCTTATCCCCTTTACTCAAGAGGCAGGCTTCCAGCTATGGAGCAATCTATCTGTCCCGTGTATCTACTATCCTTAGGTGTCAGCTTCATGTCATGTTGTTTTATACTCCACAAAGGAGTGCAGTACTTCTATGTCTGTCCCTCTCTTTCTGACTCATTTCACTTAGCATGATACTCTCCATGTCTATCCATTTATAAGCAAAGTTCATGACTTCACCTCTCCTGACAGCTGCATAATTTTCCATTGTGTAGATGTACCAAAGTTTCTTTAACCAGTCATCTGTTCTAGGACACTTGGATTGTTTCCAGATTTTGGCTATTGTGAACAGTGCTGCAATGAACATATAGGTACAGATGTCATTTCTACTGTGCTTTTTTGCATCCTCGGGATATATTCCCAAAAGTGGTATTGTGGAGTCATATGGAAGCTCAATTTCTAGTTTTTGAAGAACGGTCCATATTGTTTTCCAGAAAGGCTGAACCAGTGGGCATTCCCACCAATAGTGAAAGAGTGTCCTTTTTTCCCCACATCCAACAAGTGGTGCTCGGAAAACTGGATAGCAAAAAAAAAAATGAATTCTAACCTCTGTCTAATGCCAGGCACAAAAGTCAGCTCAAAATGACTAAAGATCTCAATATCAGACATGAATCCACAAGGTACATAGAGGAGAATGTAGGCAGAACTCTCCACGACTTTGAAGCTAAAAACATCTTTATGGATGAAACAGCACTGACCTTGCAAGTGGAAGCAAACATAAACAAATGGGACTACATCAAACTAAGAAGCTTCTGCACTTCAAAAGAAACAGTGACCAAAATACAGAAAGAGCCCACAGAATGGGAAAGAATATTTACCCAATACCAATCTGATAAGGAATTAATATCCAGCATATACAAGACACTAATAGAATTGTACAAGAAAAAAATCTCCAACCCTATCAAAAAATGGGGCGAAGAAATGAACAGAAGTTTCCTCAAAAAAGAAATACAAATGGCCAAAAGGCACATGAAAAAATGCTCCACATCGCTAGCCATCAGGGAGATGCAAATCAAAACAGCAATGAGATATCACACCACAGAGACTGGCACACATTCAAAATATTTTTTATTTTTTTTATAAATCATTTTTTATTTTTATTTTTTTATTAGTGAAACACCACGAGGTACAGTTGTAGACTTACACACTTTTGTGTTTGGGTTTCAGTTATACAATGATCAAGTACCCATCCCTCCACCAGTGCCCATTCTCCACCATCAATGAATCCAGTAGCCCTCCCACCTCCCCAACCCCCCATCCCACCCCACCTCTATGGCAGGGCATTCCATTTTGCTCTCTATTTCCATTAGGATGTTGTGGTTTGCAACAGAGGTATTGAGTGGCCTTTGCATTCGGTCTATAGTCTACTTTCAGCGCGCGTCTTGCATCCCGAGCGATTCCTCCAAACACCGTTTTACTTGGTGTTCCCTTCTCTATCTGAGCTGCATTTTCCCCCATCATGTGCTGCCGGCTTCCAAGCCATGGAGCAGACCTCCTGGTACTTATCTCAACTATTCTTGGGTGTTCTTCTCCTATTCTGTTACTTTATATTCCCTTGATGAGTGCAGTCTTTCTATGTCTGTCCCTCTCTTTCTGACTGATTTCACTTAGTGTGATACTTTCCATGTAGTACCACCTGTATGTAAATTTCATGACTTCATCTTTTCTAACAGCTCCATAGTTCTCCATTGTGTAGATGTACCAAAGTTTCTTTAACCAGTCATCTGTTTGCAGGCACTTGGGTTTTTTCCAGATTTTGGCTATTGTGAACAGTGCAGCAATGAATATACAAGTGCAGATGTCATTTCATTTTGACTATACGTTTTTGCCTCTCTGGGATAGGGAATTTAGTAAGGACTAATTGGGTGAATGTTGCTCCTTTTATTAGGAAGGTAAATGTTGGCACGAACAGAATCCCAAGCTATAAGAAATGGGCTAGCAATGCAGGCTAAGACCACTGTCCATTGCAGACATGTCTGGGGGGGGGGACAACATTAAGTTGTGTTACTTTTAATCTGCATCTTCTCATGTTAATGGTATACTGCAGACTGATTGCATTGAAACCATCATAAAGCAGCTTGGAATTAACATACTCATTCCCAACAAAACCTAAAATGCATTAACTCTGGAACTTGATGAAAGGATGTTACATGGATCCAGGAATTTGTGTCTATCATAATTTGAAAGTTTCCTTTTTCTTAGCCTGAGTTCTGCTGAGATACAAAGCTTGACCCAAGAACTTATTGTGCAAACACAGTTTATTTAGGAAAAAAATCATTAGAAATCTGAATGGGGAGTTGAGAGTAAAACAGAGAAGGAAAATTTGAAGAATTCAGTTTAGTTTTAATGCTGTGGGCAACTGAAGTTCAATTTTATTGAAGGCCCTTAGAAGAAGTGTGAGTGTAGGGTGAATTTTGCAATTTCTACCTAAGAAATGAGCAAGGGAGTGTTTATCCACTGGCTCTAACCTCCCAATCATAAGCACAATAGGAGTGAACATGCATCACTGAGGTTTACTCATGCAACAGTACAGCTAGTAAGTTCTAAAACCTTAATCAAGAAGTATTGATGGAAAAGGAAAGTTGTGATACAACTGAGGCAAGACACAGTATACACAGACATACAGCAATCTCTGGTACTAAAGGATGAACCAACAGAATATGTCAGACATTAAGGAACCTCCAGTCTTCCTTCAGTTTTGACTTGAACATAGTTAAGAATTATTATAGTGGAAGAATGCAGAGTAAAATCATCAGAAACAAAACACACCTACAGATAAGTTGGCAAGAGATTAGACCTGAGCTTTCAGTTGCCTCTCCCAGTGGGATTTTATGGACAGTGCCCTATTTCTCAGCAGAATGTGGCATGTGACAGTACATAAGAACTAATGCAAACCCTGATGCTAAGTTGAGCTTCAGTGTCCAGAAATTTCTTTCTTTCTTTCTTTCTTTCTTTCTTTCTTTCTTTCTTTCTTTCTTTCTTTCTTTCTTTCTTCCTTCCTTCCTTCCTTCCTTCCTTCCTTCCTTCCTTCCTTCTCTCTCTCCTTCCTTCCTTCCTTCTCTCTCTCCTTCCTTCCTTCCTTCCTTCTCTCTCTCCTTCCTTCCTTCCTTCTCTCTCTCCTTCCTTCCTTCCTTCCTTCCTTCCTTCCTTCCTTCCTTCCTTCCTTCCTTCCTTCCTTCCTTTCTTTCCTGGGATCATTCAAATGTCAGAGAGCCTCTACAAGACTAATTTTAATTCCTCAATCTCCATACTCTCATCTCCAGGGGTAAATATGAAGCACTGTGTCCTAGGGTCCAAGCTGAAGGAAAGACATACAAATAAAGCGTAGCGTTAGCATACACTTCTGACCTGATCAAAACTCCATGTAAACAAAGATAATCTTACCAGACAGGCTATTCCAAGGATCTAGACGTTTTCTCCCAGGAGCAGGTCAGGACTAGGCCTTTCTTTGTAAATTGCAGGGTTTGTGTACCCCAAGCCTGCTGAGTTAACTCTTTATTACACAGTACTAAGATACATTCAATACTGTCTCTTGGTGCCTTGTCCTATAATAAGCCCACTACTATATTATATTCTTCATAGAGCTTTAGAATTGTGACCACTCAAGAACTTCATCTTCATGGCATTCTCAGTTACACAGAATGTGCTTGTCAGAATTTGGTTGTTGGAATTTTTATAGAAACTGTTAGTTTTAGAAGCATCAAGAGTTCAAATTTCTCCTTGTGCTTCCCCTCTCCCCCAAAGGAAATACTATTGAAAATTAATATTTCCTACCTTCATTATATATACCAAATTAAATTCCTCCTAGTAAGCAGCATTATTCACCTCCTGTCTGTATAATATAACTTCACTTTTTTATACCTGATTTGCTGACAGTAGTGACTCAAAGTGGGTAGAAGGCAATTATATATTCAGGTTTAGTCAGAAATCAGGATTTACAATCTAGCAAAAGTAAAAGTTACAAGAATAGAAAGCATACCATTCTGTAATGGATCACTAGAAGAAATGAAGGACCAATTTCTTTTTTTTTTTGTTCATTCGCTTTGCTTCTTCATTTAAGCTAAATTTTGTTGCATTTCGAAAAGTCTTTAGGTGTATGATAGAGACCTATACAATTTAAACAGGTAAAGCAAAATTACAAAAGAAATACTAAAAACGATAGAATAGGTACAGTGTGATAGTACAGTGGACAGGGCATTTGATTTGCATGTGGCCAACCATATTATCAGGAAAGACCAATTCTTAATCTCTTGACTTCCAGCCCTGTGTTTTCTAGCTGTTGGGAGTACAAAAACTATCATTTTGTTGTTGTTCAATGAATATCTTGAAAAGCAGAGACTGTAGTGGTTTCATTCCCTAAGAAATAGGGTTTTACATTTTTTTTGAGTTGGAGGGGCACATCTGGCTGTTTGTAGGTATTGGCTCTGTCCTGGCTCTGAGTTCAGGTATTGATCCCTGTCCTGGACCATATGTGGTGCCATTTTACTGTTGCTCTGGTTCCAAGAAACATATTTTTAAAAAAATTATTAGAGTTTGTGTTAGATGGATGCATTAGTGTCAAAGTATATGGCATTGCTATACAAAATTACAGCACCCACCAAGAACCGAAGAACCCCCAAGCCTCTGCCACTGTTCCTATGTTGCCTCTAGTCCAACCCTTATTCTCTTCCATATCTCTCCTGATAGTTTGGTAATCAGTATTATATTACAAGGCCAAGAGCTTGTCATTCTTTGATATTGTCTTTTCCTTGTTTTGTCTCTCTGGTATATAGATAAAAAGAGATAATCTAGTATGAGAAACAGATTTTGAATGTGGTTGTAGGAAATATACTGTGGAGTTGTTTTAGGATTACACCAGAGGTGAATGAAGTAAGTAAAATCAGAAAGTGGAAGAAATGGAGCTGTGATAATTTTATAACAAAGACTTCTGCTAATTTTGTGTGAAGTCTTTAAACTGAGGTGGCCCTCAGTTCTGAGTTCTAACAAATCAGAGTATGTGAAGAGTGAAGTTGAACTGTGATGTTCTAACAAGAATCAAAGCCTATGGAACTTAGTAACTGGGATGTCAGATTTGGCACACATTTTGGAATGAGTTCTGGCTCTTAATGATTTTTTTTATTTGGTCACTGAATGTGGGCTGCTTTAGGGCAGAAAAGGGACATGGCCCTGAGGAAGACAGTGAAGTCTTGGGTGCTCTTCCAAGAGGGACTTAGCTGAGGGACAATGTTTATCATTTAGGCAGATGAAGGTTTTTTATTTTTCTATTTATATTTTTGGCCACACCTGGCAGTGCTCAGAGCTTTCTCCAAGCTAGGTGCTTAGGGATCATTCTTGGCGGTGTTGGGAGACCATATGTTGTGCTGGGATCTATTATTATTGTTTTGTTATTATTATTATTATTATTATTATTTTCTTGTCTATACCCAGCAGCGATAGCACAGCGGTAGGGTGTTTGCCTTGCACGTCAGCCAACATGGCTGACCCGAGTTCGATTCCTCCGCCCCTCTCGGAGAGCCTGGCAAGCTACCGAGAGTATCTCGCCCGAACGGCAGAGCCTGGCAAGCTCCCCGTGACGTATTCGATATGCCAAGCACAGTAACAACAAAGTCTCCGATGGAGAAGTTACTGGGCCCGCTCGAGCAAATCGATTATTATTTTCTTGTCCATACCCAGCAGTGCTTAGGGCTCACTTGTAGTTCTGTCCTCAGGCATCACCCTTGGTGGGGCTCAGGGGACCACCTGAGATTCCAGGGATCAAGCCCAGGTTGGCCACATCATGTAAGACAAGCACCCTGCCTGCTGAACTATCTCTCATGCCCCTATGCTGAGAATCTAATCAGGGTCAGCTACATGCAAGTGTCTTACTCCTGTACTATCATTCTGATCCCAAGACTTTATTATTTTTGTTTGTTTTTGAACCACACCTGGCTGTGTTCCTGTGGTCTTCCTTCTGGCTTTGTGCTCAGGGATCACGCTCAGGGTGGTCACATACCAGGCAAGTGCCCTACCCACTCAACTATCTCTATGGCTCCTCACAGGGTTTTATTTTTACAGGGGAGTTTGAACAGTGATGTGGGAGGTACACTTTAGCAGCTACTACAGAAAACTAAATCCTTAAACTAGCACTCTAGCCAAAACTAGCCAAATTATTATTCTGCTCAACCAGCTGTTTGGGGCTGATGCCTTGGGATCAATGTCCACTATTGTACTTTTTTTCCACCATAAAATGGGGATCTTCATTGATCTATGAATTGAGATAAAATCAGTCATTCAGTACGGCTTTGACTCATGATTCTGGCAGATATACTGTGGGAAGGAAAGACTAATTCATATTTGTAATTGATGTCAAGAGTGGAAGAGGATCAAAGGATGTCAAGTTTTGTCAGGGAATTTAGATACAAAATGAAGAATGATACTCTGTACTGAAAGAACTCTCAAGTGTCATGATGAGAATAGGCAAGAAGCCAACATGATGGATACCAATTGTGGAAAACTTTGTGTTCTATGACTTAATCTAAACTGCTTATGTCTTTTTAAAAAAATTTATTAGTGAAACACCATGAGGTACAGTTGTAGACTTAGAAATTTTTGTGCTTGAGTTTCAGTTATACAATGATTGAGTACCCATCCCTCCATCAGTGCCCATTTTCCAGCACCAATGGTCCTAGTGTCCTTCCCATCCCCCAACCCCCTCATCCCAGCACTGGCAGGGCGTTCCCTTTTATTCTCTCTCTCCTTTTGGGTGCTGTGGTTTGCAAAAGAGGCATTGAGTGGCAATCATGTTCGGTCTATAGTCTACTTTCAGCATGTCTCTCCCATCCTGGGAGGAACCTCTCAAAACCCTTTACTTGGTGCTCCCTTCTCTATCTGAGCTGCCTTTTCTCCTAGCATGTGCGGCTGGCCTCCAAGCCATGGAGTGAACTTCCTGGTACTTATCTTGGCTACTCCTGGGTGTTATTTTGTTACTTTATGTTCCCCAGATGAATGCAATCTTTCTATGTCTGTCCCTCTCTTTCTGACTCATTTCACTTAGCATGATACTTTCCAGGTAAAACCACCTGTTTGCAAATTTCACGACTTCATCCTTTCTAACTGCTGCATAGCATTCCATTGTGTAGATGTACCAAAGTTTCTTTAACCAGTCATCTGTTCTCGGGCACTCGGGTGTTTTCCAGATTTTGGCTATTGTGAACAGTGCAGCAATGAACATACAAGTGCAGATATCATTTTGACTATACTTTTTTGCCTTTCTGAGATATATTCCCAGGAGTGGTATTGCTGGGTCAAATGGGAGTTCAATTTCTAATTTTTTGAGAATCATCCACACTATTTTCCAAAAGGGCTGAACCAGTTGGCATTCTCACCAACAGTGAAGGAGAGTCCCTTTCTCGCCGTATCTGCACCAACACCGGTTGCTTTAATTCTTTTGGATGTGGGCCAGTCTCTGTGGTGTGAGATGATATTTCATTGTTGTTTTGATCTGCATGTCCCTGATGATTAGTGATGTAGAGCATTTTCTCATGTGTCTTTTAGTCGTTTGGATTTCTTCTTTGAGAAAGTTTCTGTTCATTTCATCACCCCATTTTTTCATGGGGTTGGATGTTTTCTTCTTGTGGAGTTCAACTAGTGCTTTGTATGTCCTTGATATCAACCCCTTATCAGATGGGTATTGGGTGAATATCCTTTCCCATTCTGTAGATTTTCTTTGTATTCTGGTCACTGTATCTTTTGAGGTGCAGAAGCTTCTTAGTTTAAAATAATCCCATTTGTTTATCTCTGTTTCCTCTTGGTTGGTGAGTGGAGTGTCATCTTTGAAGATATCATTAGCCTCAATATCGTAAAGGGTTTTGCCAACCTTATCTTCAATGTACCTTATGGATTTTGGCCTGATGTTGAGATCTTTAATCCATTTTGATTTGACTTTTGTGCATGGTGTTAGGTCGAGGTCTTAGTCCATTTTTTTTTTTGCATGTGGTTGTCCAGTTATGCCAGCACTATTTGTTGAAGAGGCTTTCTTTGTTCCACTTCACATTTCTTGTTGCCTTATCAAAGATTCGATGTTCATACATTTGGGGTTGTGTGTATGGATATTCTACCCTGTTCCATTGGTCTGTGGCACTGCCTTTGCTCCAGTATCATGCTGTTTTAATTATTACGGTTTTGTAGTAGAGTTTGAAGTTGGGGAGGGTAATGCCTCCCCATGATTTTTCCCAAGAATTGTTTTAGCTATTCGTGGGCATTTGCTGTTTCATATGAATTTCAGGAGTGCTTGATCTATTCTTTGAAGAATTTCATGGGTATCCTTATAGGGATCATGTTAATCCCATTCACAATCATGCCCCAGAAAATCTAGTACCTCAGAGTCAGCCTAACCAAAGAGGTAAAGGACCTCTACAATGAAAACTACAAAACGCTACTCCATGAAATAAAAGAAGACACGAGGAAATGGAAACATATGCCCTGCTCATGGATAGGAAGAATTAACATCGTCAAAATGGCAATACTCCCCAAAGCATTATACAGATTCAACACGATCCCTAAACTGCTTAAGTCTTCAGAGACTTATTTACACATAAGTTTATAAAGGGCACAAATCCTGCCTATGACAAGCAAGGGGCTGATAGCAAACTCTGATTTGTGTCCTCCCAATTTAGTAGCCCAAAGAGACATGACCTTTCTCTCTCCAATGTGTTAATGTCAATCTAGGTAAAGATCTTGACTTCTGTACCCGAGTCACATGTCTTTTTCTTACCTGACCCCCATGTATAAGAGAGGGAATGACAACTAACTCTTCAATTTACGCTGCCTAATTGGGTCGTTTAGAGAGCTGTATCATGGTCAAATAGATTTTAAATTTCCCAGGGGAACTGTTTTGTGGATTGAGAAAACATGTGCAGCCATCAAAAATTAATCACCACTCTCACTATTATTCCAAATTGTCTATTAAAAAACTTATACTTTGGGCATTGGGTTCTGTAGGAGAGAAATCCATTCTCCTCTTTGTCCTTAGTAATATAATTTCCTCTTTATCTCTGGGAATCTGAGCACCAAGAGTCCTTGTTTGCAGCCAAGTGTGGCCAGGTGACTGTATTTTAAGGGATGACATGTTTTTTTTTCTTTTTGGGTCACACCCGTCAATGCACAGGGGTTACTCCTGGCTCTGTGCTCAGGAATTACTCCTGGAGGTGCTCAGGGGACCATATGGGATACTGGGAATCGAACCCGGGTTGGCCATGTGCAAGGCAAACGCCCTACCCGCTGTACTATTGCTCCAGCCCCCGGGGATAACATGTTTTAATTAGCATTGTATGGGATTCCTGGCAAGCCCACTTAGCTTGAGGGGCTTAGATTTTGTCTCTTTCTTCTATTTTATAGGATCGTTATGTGATTGATAGCTAGTGATCTGGTAGGCATCTTGACCCCATCACAAAGCAAATTTTGCAATGAAAACCACATGTGACAGTGTTCAGGAAGAAAGAGTAAGTGTGAGATCATAGAGCAGCATAGTCACCATGTGTTATATATTCTCAAAAGTGTTAGTGAAATTCTTACTTTTTTTGGTTTTTGGGCCACACCTGATGACGCTCAGTGCTTGCTCCTGGCTCTGTGCTCAGGGATCACTCTGGCAGTGCTCAGGGAACCATATGGTGGTGTCCTGGTAGGCTATGTGCAAGGCAAGGGCCCTGCCAGCTGTACTATCTCTCTTGCCCCTGAAATTTTTACTCTTCCGATGTATTTAGTTTGAGTGATATAAGTCAGGAGGAGAGGGACAGATACAACATGATCTCACTCATATGCAGGATACAAAGAAACACAGTAGGGGAATAACTAAGTGCAAAGGCAACAGAAACAAGGACCAGGAGAACTGGGATCCTTAAGAGGAAGTTTGCTGCTGTGTGGGAGGTTGGGGGGAGTGGGATGGGTCAGGGAAGGGAACACAATGACAATGATAGAGGGAAGTGGTCACTCTGGACTAGGACTAGGTGCTGAAAGGAGGTGAAGTGACACACAAGATATCCTACCAGCAATAATATTTTAAAACACAATCATGTGTTACCATATTTGAACCCTATCAAATACGGTACGACAATTCCGGAAGATGGTATTTAGTGTCTTATGATGTGTCGCGCGGCCGCTTTGTGGCCGCGTGGGTCCGGAAAGTGTCCTGAAGTGTGGCGACGGCTGGGTAGTGGAAGTAGTGTCGATAGTGGAAGTCTGCCAGTGGGGTATTTATCTGGGTAGGGTGGGTCTCCTGTGCGCAATTCGATTCCTGGGTGGTTGATGGAAGCAGACAGGGCAGGGTAGGGTGGGGCTCCTGATTAGAATCCCTTTGTCACCTGTGGTTATCATGTGATCTGACAACCCGATTTTCATCTCATAATTAGGCTCATTCTGGGAGCTGGAAAGATGGTAGAGCAGGTAGTGCAGCTTCCTTGTGTGCAACTGACCTGGGTTTCATCTTCAGCACCATATACAGTCAGTCTTTCAATCACTGTCAGGAGCGACCCCTGAGCACAGAGAGGAGTAAGCTCTGAACACTTTGCAGTGTGGCCCCAAAACAAAAACAAGCAAACAAACAAACAAACAAAAAAGACAAAG
Source organism: Sorex fumeus (assembly GCF_029834395.1). Classification (NCBI taxonomy): domain Eukaryota; kingdom Metazoa; phylum Chordata; class Mammalia; order Eulipotyphla; family Soricidae; genus Sorex; species Sorex fumeus. Next base: position 45,205,159 of record NW_026606059.1, on the reverse strand, counting down.
GCTCTGAACTTTCAGTCCTTCTCTACAGGAGTATTATCAAATTACAGTGAAGAGCCACTCAAGCTACCTTCTGCAGAACAAAGAGGATTTGCTTCAGGCTGCTTCTGACTCCACTCTACACCCTGGCAAGGCTGCTTTTTTAAAACTGTCCTCTTTCTGAGATCTGTTCCCAACATTTCAACTTGAGAGTATCTGTGATTTTTCTGGAAAGTTCGCTAAAGAATTCTGATCCAGTGGATCTGAGACAGGCCCCGAGACTCTACTTTTTTTTTTTTTAAGATCTAACAATTACAGTAGTTTTTCTTATTTATTTTTTTTTTTGGGGGGGCGCGGGTCACACCTGGCGATGCACAGTGGTTACTCCTGGCTCTGCATTCAGAAATTACCCCTGACGGTGCTCAGGGGACCATATGGAATGCTGGGATTTGAACCTGGTTTGGTTGGCCGCGTGCAAGGCAAATGCCCTACCCACTGTGCTATTGCTCCAGCCCCAAGACCCTACATTTTAAACACATATTCTTGTTGCCTGTTCACAGAACAAATTTTAGAAGTCACACAAGCAGACACCCTGACCAAATCTGTGTCTCCAGTTCTTGGGTTACGCCACCAGGATGATAGCAGGATGCAATAGCTACATTATTGCTGACTTATTAATTAATTTGTTATTATTACTTTTTTGCTTTTGGGCCACATCCAGCATTGCTCAGGGATTATTCCTGGCTCTGCACTTAGTAAATACTCCTGGCAGGCTCAGGGGGATGCTGGGGATTGAACCCATGTCTGTTTCATCCAAGGCAAGTGCCCAACCCATTATACTATCACACGGGGCTCCTGTTACTGTTGCTGACTATTTTAAAGAATTAATTATTCTAATTGTAATGATCTCTTAGTATCTGTTTATTTTCTCTCAGGCACTGTGTATGAATGAATGTGCAGAGATTAAAGACAGCATATAGGACTTGAACTCTGGGCCTTTGATACTTGTGGTCTCAAGACTTTCCACGGAGGGGCTATAGTCTCTCTCTCTCTCTCTCTCTCTCTCTCTCTCTCTCTCTCTCTCTCTCTCTTTCAGCTGCCCCTGGCGGTGCTCAGAGCTTATTCCTGACTCTGTGCTACAATCAGGGATTATTCCTGGTATGCTCAGGGGACCATATGGGATACTGGGAATCAAAACCAAGTCAGCTACATGCAAGGCAAACACCTGCCTGCTGTACTATTGCCCAGGCCCATGGGGATTATAGGTCTTATGTTGTATCTCTCCCTCACCAGCTTATAGAAGAGCTTTTCTGATTCTGTTGTGGATTATCATATATTTTTCTTATTTAATTGATAAGTTACATTTATCTTTATGTCAATGTCAAGTTCTAGAAAGTTTTTTTTTTAAAGTTTGCGCTAAAGTAAAGCCTTTTCAAAGAGAGAAAGATGTTCAACATTAGGAATCTGTACTGGGGGTTGGGTTTTGGGTTTCATAAAGTCTAAAACCTCATAAATGATACAATGCAACATGATGTTGCATAGAACTTAGAGGCATTTTCTGGGAGGATGAGCAGATTTCACTAAAATCTCAACAGTTTGTGACTTCAGAAGTGGCTGTAATAACTGACATGGACAATTACAATGATTTCAATCATTCTGATAGATTGAATTCACTCTTCAAAATTGTCAGAGACAATTTGAGCATGTGGTGCCAAAGCGGGGGCACAATTAGTAAAGATGTGTTGATGATGCTGAACTGTCAAGTATCTAGAGTAACTGTGGGTTCTCTCCTATCTTTCAGTAAATCTATTCGAATCTTTGTCTCATCTCTTTCTTCTCGAGCGACAGGGGCAATTTTTCTACTTATTACCCAGTCTGTGGAGCGCGATTCCGTGTCTGACACAGAGCAGGACTAGAAAAATGATAGCGGACACCTTAGCCTGGATAGTTGTGGCCTTTTCTTAGGAATTCTTGGTCTCTTGGGCATTCCAAGTCTGCAGCTGTGAAATGAAATTGTCATCTCTGAGTTAGCCACTAGGCTGTGCTGTTGCTCTGCAGTCAAGGTTCCTTCGTGGTTCCCGTCTATTATCTGACAATGTATTATTCAAAAGGAGGATTGCTACCAACAGTTAGACTTACAATGCATAATGTCACACAAAAGTGATCAATAATGAATGGCATGGGGCATATTATTAGCAACATCTCGACTCCCGTGTACCTACGTTTGCGCAGATACTACCTGTAGGACACCACCTTGCCTATGTACTGAAAAATTCAGATTCATTATGAAAACCCACAGGTTGCTGCCAACTATTTCAAAGGGATATATATGCCTTCTTCGCTCCATATGCTTCATCAGAAGGCGGATGGAAAACGATCCCTCTAGCGCAGGCTGCACCTATTTCCAGGCTCCATTCTAGTTTGGTAACATCAGCTTGTATAACTTACAAGAGTTCCCCTCGAGGGACGTGAAGCAAGTTTTAAGTGTGTGGGCAGCCGTGGAAGGCAGAACTGAGGCTGCTGTCGGCTAGGCTGGGAAGTGGATGAAAGTCACCTCCGAGGAAGTTCCCAGCGTCCTCCTCCCTCCCTGCAGGGTCCTGCCATGCAGCCTAGCAAAGCCTACCTCTTGGTTCCCGTAGTTCTACACCTGTGCCTCTAGGCGTCAGTATGGCATAATAAAAGCGTGCCAGCGCTGGGGTAAGGAGGTTGGGGGTTCTGCTAGTGGCTGACTTGGACTGCTTTTTCAGTGTGATTTCGGACACGTTGCTTGCTTTCTGCCTGCCTCGTGACTCCATGTTCTCCTCTGCGAAATGGGCATATTATTGCTACTGCCCCAGAGTAGTAAAGATTCTAAATATACAGTCTTGTGTCCTTTCAGTGGGAAGAGAAGATTGCAGAAAAACAGGTTCTTGGTCTTAATTTACTGCATGGCCTTGGGAAAATTCTTAACCTCTCTGAGTCTGAATTGCAGTTCTATAAAAGAAAAAGTTGGATAAAAAACGTTTATGATTATTTTACATCAAACTTTAAAAAAATGTACATTTCCCAAGTCATGTATTTTCACAAACTTGATCTGAATAATGATCATATTGTCAATGAAAGAATTATGATAGCTAATATATGAATCGGCACTTAGGATGACTTGTATTATTCTTTCACATAAGCACAGCAGGTAGGGCGTTTGGCTTGCACGCCGCTGATATGGGTTTGATTCCTCTGTCCCTCTTGGAGAGCCTGGCAAGCTACTGAGAGTATCCCGCCCCCATGGCAGAGCCTGGCAAGCAACCCGTGATGTATTCGATATGCCAAGCACAGTAACAACAAGTCTCACGATGGAGATGGTACTGGTGCCCGCTCGAGCAAATCGATGAACAATGGGAGGACAGTGCTACAGTGCAATGGAACTCTTGATAAGAGTGAAAATGAAAATGATATTTTCTTTTCCTGACTTGTTGGTCTTACTACTGCAGCTCATATATTGCCTCCTTTGTCTCAGAGCCTTCTCTAAAATGCTCCCCAAGTGTAAATTCTTTCTGGTTCTTTGCATAATCACTGCATTGCAAAATATAAAATTTATATTGTTCCCATGCTTGTCCTTAAAATTGAGTTTTATTCTTTGATTCATATTGATTTTATAGTTTGTTACAAATGATACTCTCTTTATATTATAATTATGTGTAAATACCTGTCTCACCATAAAGCAGATATATGTAATGGGGATGCTAATAATTTCTGGACTCTTAGAAGCTAACCCATTTCCTGAACATGGAATTCAGTTGAGAAGAGATTGGTAGATGAATGCACGAAGAGAAAAAATAGGGGATAGAATGACTAAACAAATGCATGAATGGACATCTCTAATAATGGGGCTCAGAATGACAAGATTGCAATGAGGGTGGATTTTACAAAATTGTATGATGTATTGGGCTGTCTCCTCTATCAATACAGGTGAAAATTGTCTTTTTTATGCTGCACGAACAATTGATGTCAAGGTCATACATTTGCAATTGCTAGATCAGGCTTTGTGTGTGTGTGTGTGTGTGTGTGTGTCTGTGTGTGTTATTGTGTGTGTTCAGGTACAGATTCATCTTCCTTTTTATTTTCCTTGAAGGTTAAACCTTCACTTTTTTCATATACAAAGATGTTTTTAAAATTTTACAGGTTTTTTTTTTTTTTGCTCAGCAGTTGATGTATAAAATCTACCCACCTTATAAATGAGAATGATTGATAAACATGAAAAGATTACCTGCACTGGATAATCAGACCAATGTGAGCCTCTCATTAAAACCTCACTCCAGGGGCTGGGAGAATACTCAGAGCGTTAAAGTGTAAACTCTGCACATGGGACTCCTGGTTCCATCCCAAGCATGGCATGGTTCCCTAGTAACCCTTGAGCACATCCAGTGTGGCTCCAAAAAAAAAAAAAAAGGAAAATAAAATCAAAAGCTCATACTATAAGTTTAACAGAGAAGGCAGATCCCTGAAAGAGTCACTTGTAAGAAATTTCATCAGAGAGAGTTGGTAGTGGGAATAGAACACATTTATTAATGTTCTAGACTCTTTACATAGGAGTCATTATTGAATCCTCCTCACTACAAGGTAATTAGCATCAGCCCTACTTTTGCCAGGGAGGGAATTTAAGACTTTGATATGTTAATCAACTTGTTCAAAGTTGTTCATGCTAGCTGACATAATTGGCTTCCAGATAGTTTTGTGAACATGTGGATTGTTTCCCTTCTTATCCCCGTGGTATAATTCCACCATTGGACTGCTGTGGAAAGAGACATTGATGGGAGAGTAGTTCTATTCAAAGACTGAGAACCTCTTGTGGTCACAAACCTCTTTTTATGTAGCTTTGTTTAAGGTTGGGTCCTGTTGTGCTTTTGTCAACCAAAGAATTTAGAAGTGAGGGCTGGGAAGTCATATAGACATAGTGCCCCCACAAATCCCAGTGCCCCACAGCTTAGTTGTATAACTTAAGTCATTCTTGGTTTCCTCACCTGTAAAACTGCAGTTTAAAGTTATAGTTTTGGTCAGGAACCAAAAGTAGTACAGAGATTAGGGTGCTTGCCTTGTATGCAGCTGAACTAGGTTTGATTCCTGGCACTCCATATGGTTCCCTGAACCTGCCAGAAGTGATCCCTGAGCACAGAGTTGAAGCAAGCTCTGTGAATCACTGGATATGACACCAAAATAGGTATATTCACATATAATCCCCAAATAGGCATATTCATATATACTTCAGTATAGAATTTGGAGGATTATAGTGTGGTCTACTTCATAGAATTGCATGATATAATGAATATAAAGTATTTAGAAATGTTCCAGGACATGTACAGTGTCTAGTAAATATTAACAGAGTGAGTTACTGATGAATCAATGATGTTTTTCTTCTATGCTTTGTGGTAGAGTCTTCTCAGTCCCAGGTAACATCATTTCCCGCCTTAGGATATTTTATATTGATCTAGAAATGGTAATACAAGTCCTTTAATCTATTATGAATATTAATGTGAACAACACCTTCTAGAATAGCATGGCAGCCCACCTCCTTAACAGCATCTGCTGGCCTGGGATCTCTTTACCTGGAGAGTATCAGGATGAATGAAATAAGTCAGGGGCAGAGACACTGACTCAGAATGATCTTTCTCATAGGTAGCACATGAAGAACCATAATAGCAGAATAGCAAATACCCGAAGACAGTGGAAACAAAGAACATGCAAACTGGTATTCAGTAGGAAACGTGCCACTTGAGGGGAGCAGGGATAGGACATGGAGGAGGCAACATCTATGGTAGAGGGAAGTGTTCAAGCAGGAGGAGGAGGTGGTGCTAAAAGGTGGTAAAGAGTTTTGCATGAAACCTATCCATAACAGTGCTGCAAACCATGGTACAAAAACTTACATTAATAAAAGCCTCTCGCAGAAGCAGACTGGTGGGTGGGAGGCAAGTGGGGTTGGGAGGGCATTGGTAGAGGCAAGGGGACACCAGTGAGGGGATTGGTGTTGAGACAACTTTGAACAAGTTGATTAACATATCAAAGTCTTAAATTCCCTCCCTGGCAAAAGTAGGGGATTGGTGTTGAGACCCAATCTGAATAAATAATTTTGTGATGACTAAATTAAAATAATAATAAATTAGAAATAGAAGATAGTCCCTTTAGCTTCTGTCTCTCCCATTCTCGCTACCATGGCAATAGGGCTTCTTCTTTTTATGTAATAAGTTTTACTGCTCTTCCTAGTGGGCAGACTTATTGTGAGAAAGAGTCAAGAAGAAAAGTAATCGGTGTCTCCAGAGATGTACAGCAGTTAAATCATTTGCCTTGCATGTGGCTGACCCTGGTTCAATAACTGCCACCCTCTCCGATCTCCCGAGTCTGCCAGGAGTGACCTCTGAATCGAGAGGCGGGAGTAAGCCCTGAGGACAGACAAGTGTTCCCCCACCACAAAAAGTGTGTGTGTGTGTGGGGGGGGAGAAAGTGATCATAGAAATGATTAAACAATCAAACTTCTTGGTTTGTGGGTCCCAATTGTCTTTCTGAGTTACTTAGAACTCCGGTCGCTTTCTACTTTTCTTCCTTGTGTGAACATAGCAGTCAGCACTTTCCCCACTTCTCTCCTAAGAAACTTCTTCTCCATAGACTTTCCTATTTTCTGTAGACCCAGAAAGATGAGACTGACATGTGATGCTTTATTGACAAAGTTGACATGCACACCCTTCGTGTGAAGCACAGTATGGGGGCAGCCAAAGTGAGAGTAAAGGAAAGTGATGAAACAGGGAGAAAAAGCAAAGGGGTACATTGCTGAGACCCTCCCCCCTGTTTTATGTATAACTGTTTTATGCATAATCTCTAGCACACTATCTCTCAGAGCAATCCACTGTGGAAAAGTGATTGCATGTATCTGCCTGCTTTTTTTCTCCTGTATTTAAGGCACTGTTCAGGTGGTGTGCGCATGTGTTAATTAAGTACAAGATAGGTCAGGACACAATGAGAGGACACGTACTTACAGAAAGTTGTGCTTTTAAGGTTTACATTGTGGTTACTTTCAGCAGAGTGTATCATCTCTATCACTTACACATACGCAGTGACTCTGGGTTTTAGGAAAACCCAAGTAGAATTGTGCTATCAAAAAAAAAAAATACAGAAGCATTTCAAGTAGAGTTCAAAGTGGAATACAGTAAGAAATACAGTGCACGTGTTCATACAAGTGTCATTCCAGACCATGAGTTGATTCATCAGTCTTGGTGGGAACCAGATATCTCTGCTTCCCTGATTGGAGATACCTTTAAATGTTTTTTTTTTTTTCATTTTAGGCACTGAATTTGCTTTACTATGGATGCTAGTGACTAGTTACCTGTTGTTGATCTCTTTATTTGTTATCATCTGTCCATTGTTCTCATCTGTTTTCTTTGCAATCACTGTGATTTGCTTTCCTATTTGTGAGGATGGTTTTTACCATCGTGTCTGTTCTGTTTCTTGTCTCCATATTTATATTAACCAATGGTATTCTGATCCTTGAGGCTGGAGGATAGCTCAGTGGGTAGGGAGTTTGCCTTGCACGTGCCAACCCGGCTAACCTGGGATCGATTCCTCTGCCCCTCTCGGAGAGCCTAGCAAGCTACCAAGAGTATCTTGCCTGCAGGTCAAAGCCTGGCAAGCTACCCATGGTGTATTTGATATGCAAAACACAGTAACAGCAAGTCTCACAATGCAGATGTTACTGGGCCCACTCAATCGATGAACAATGGGAGGACAGTGCTACAGTGCTATTTCATCCTCCAAGTTTTCCCCAGGAAGTCTTATTTCTCAGCATTTCCTGGATGTGGTAAATGGCTTCCAAATGGTGGCGGAGACTGACCCTATGTCTGCTGCAGTTGCCTCTGTTGAGGATCTGCTGTGGATCTGCTCTGCTGCGGTAGGATCTGCGTGTGAGTCCACTTTAGTGCCTGCTGCTAAGGCTCTGATGGAGGATGTCCTAGGCCATCCCTGCCTTCAGGGACACAAGGACAATCTTGAGGATGATTCATTGAGGCTGAGGCCCAGACTTTTCTTTGAATAAGTGGCCAGGTTGCTGGCTAGGTAGGCAGCCAATTGGTGTTGTTGTGAGTCAGTGTATCTGTATGAAGAGAGGCTTTCTCTCCAGCGACTAAAGGTCCAAAGCAAACTTCATATTCCTCTATAACAATCTCAATCTGTGGTTTCAAAGGCCACCATCACTGGGGGATGAAGCAAGGGATGAAGCACTCGGATTCTTACTGCCTCTCAGTTGAGGGAACACACCTCACTTCTGCTCTTCTGTCCATTGTTGCCAGTCATTAGCCTGCCTCTAACTAAGAGTGATGCTGAGAAATGAAAGGTGGTACCTGGAGGAATTTCTATCACCCATCTCTGGGATACCAGCTTTCTCTTTGTTTTTTTCCCCCTCATTCTTTAAAGCAAGTTGTTAAAATAAATAGTCGCCCTTTCTGTGGAATTATCCTGCCTCAGGCTACTCCCATCTCCCCACAAGCGAGTTCTCCTTGGATGGGTGAAACTTCAGTCCACTGTGTGCTATGAGTAAGACTCCTTCAATTGTGAGGCCTGGAATATGGGCCCCCCACCCCCTCGCCTCCCCACCCGCCCCATCCTGCTCAACTTTTTCTCAGGTGAACATTCTCCCGTTCCCCCACATCAGAGATGAACTCAGTGCTGGCTTCTCTTGTCTCAGGTTCCCTCCCAGCCTCTCTCCTCTCTCTCCTTTACAGGTGTCTCCCTGAATAAATCTCATCTTGCAACATCTGCCTCTCCAAGAACCTGAATTAACACATACGTCAGTTTGACTCTCTATATAATTTCCAACTGGGAGTTAAGGAGTATGCTGTATTTTTTTTTCTGTAACTAAAGATGATTTCATTTGTTGCGTTTATAAGGGCCTGTCTCTTCTCCAGAGCCTAAAATAAGATCCCTTGATTTTACTGAATACCTCTCTCTGGGAGCAGTCTGACCCTTCCCAATCTGGAGAGGGGGTCCTTTAGGCATGAGTGGTGCTGTTACCAATCACCCCTTCTGCTTGACTTAGTTCTTATGTTGCTGAAGCATCACTTTTAGTAGCTTCCAAGAAAGTATATATGGAAGCTAACATTTTGCATCTGCAAATATCTCTGAATGTCTTTGCTTTCCTCTTTTTGGTGGAAATGGTCAGATTGTATGTTCTTTTACCAGTTTCTTTGTAACTTTCTTTCCATCTCCCTCCCTCCCTCCTTCCCTCCCTCCCTCCCTCCCTCCCTCCCTCCCTCCCTCCCTCCCTCCCTCCTTCCTTCTCTCTTTCTTTCTTTCTTTCTTTCTTTCTTTCTTTCTTTCTTTCTTTCTTTCTTTCTTTCTTTTCATTCATGAGGGGGAGCTCCCAACAGGGATCCAGGGTGCCACTCCTGGCAATACTTGACAAACAAGACTGATGGAGCAGCATAGCAGGGTACAATGTCGCTCAGGCCCTGTGGTGCCAGAGATCAACAGTGTCACCCCAGTGGGGCTTGGGGCCTCCAGCACTATAACTCATGGAGCCTAGAAGGACATCTAGTGACAAGATCCAAGCCTGATTACGCACATGTTAGGTACATGCTCCAACTACTGTGCTATCTTCTGCTCCCCCCTTCCCTTCCCATCTGGAGGTTTGTAGGGTTATAATAGTGTGTCTAAATACAAGCCATATTTTCTTCATGTTGCTGGGAATTTGTGGACCTTTGGCATCTGATGAGATGAGACTCTTAAGATAAAAAAAGCAGGTCTCCTTCCTTATCCTTTCTGTGGTAAGAGTTTTACCAGTTAGTTACTTTGTCCCTTCTGGAAATTGGCAGAGATACATGGGAACTTTGTTCCCTGATGTTGCATTCGTGTTATTATAATTTCCTCAGTCCATTAGCATGTGTTTGAGAACATTATTTTTAAGAATTTCAGTAATATAATGTATGACTATACTATCAAATTTATTTAGTCAATGAATTACTGTCAATTTTCTAAAGTGATTTCTGCTTTTTATTCTGTAAATTTCCTCGTCAATGTTGTCAACAATGGCATCTTCCCATGTTGCCGCAATAGTACCAAAGAGTTCCCAGTTGGTGGTCATTCTGGGAGTTCTCTTTTTGAACTTTGCAGCCCTTTCTCCCCGCTCTGTGAAGTAGAATTTTGCACGAAGGAGACGGTGGTCCGATCCCGTTCGAAATTTTGGGACAACAGCGACATCAGTCAGGCAAAACCGTCGATTGAATATGATGTGGTCTATTTTGTTGTGGAATCGTCCACCGGGAGACTCCTATGTCCATCGTTTAGATTCTGCCTTCTGGAACTGTGAGTTACCATGAATGGTCTTGGTCGACATGATGAACTCAGACAGTCTCTCACCCTGTTCGTTCCATTCTAGGCCATGGGTGGGTCCCGATGTGAAGTTCTTCAGCTGATCTTCTCGGTCCTATCTTGGCATTAAAATCACCCACAATGATCTTGTAGAAGGTGTGGTCTTCTTTATAGAACTTCTCTAGCTCCATGTAGAACTTCTCGATTTCTCTTTCATCATAATGAGATGTTGGTGCGTAGACAACGAAGATAGAAACTGCAGGCAGTGAGCCACATCTATTTAAATGTAAACGTCCGATTCGGGTTGTTAGGCATTCGAATGAATCAATGCTCTTGGCCAAGTTTGTGTTGACAAGGACACCGACGCCTCCAACACCTCTTTTATCGCATGTTCCGAGGAACAATTCTTCTCCAGTGTCGAAAACGGCATGGTGAGATTCGTGCCTTCTTGTCTCGGTCAGACCAATGATGTCGTACTTGATCATTCGCGCTTGTACCATCGGGTCCTCGATGGATGCATCTGATGCTAGCGTACGTGCATTGAAAGTACAGACGATCATTTTTGTCTTCCTTCGTTGTGGCAGCCTAGGTCAGCCTTGAGATTTTGTTGGCCTCTCCTTTCTCATCCTTCTCAGTGCTGCCATGTCGGTGAAGCCTTCAGGGTCAGGTGAATGAGACCAGTTGTAGTTACTGGTTTTGGCATATCGAATACACAGCGGATAGCTTGCCAGGCTCTTCCGTGTGGGCAGAATACTCTCGGTAGCTTGCCAGTCTTTCCGAGAGGGATAGAGGCTTTTGGGGTGACCTCTAATCACCCTTGTAGGTGTTACCATATTTGAACCCTATCAAATATGGTATGACAATTCCAGAAGATGGGTATTTAGTGTCTTGTGATGTGTCCGGAAAGTGTCCTGGAGTGTGGCGACGGCTGGGTAGTGGAAGTACGAGCAAGCAGGGTTCCGCAAAGGATTCAGCACCATCGACCATATCCACACGATAACCAAGCTCATTGAGGTTTCTTGGGAGTTCAAGATGCCGCTCTGTTTAACGTTCATTGATTTAAAGAAGGCCTTTGATTCTGTTGAGACGGAAGCGGTCACTGAAGCCCTAGCCAATCAGGGCATTCAAGCCCAATACATCAGGATCCTCCGTGAGCTGTATTGCGGATTCACTACCAGGATCTCACCATTCTACAAAGAAGTGATCGTTGATGTCAAGAGAGGGGTGCGGCAGGGTGATACCATTTCACCAAAACTCTTCAGTGCCACCCTCGAGAACATCATGCGACGACTGTAATGGGAAGGAATGGGAGTGAAGATAGATGGTCAGCAACTATGTTTTGCTGATGACATTGTTTTAATAACACCAAACATCAGCCAAGTGGCACAAATGCTGGCCGACTTTGACCATGAGTGTGGAAAGGTAGGACTACAGCTGAATCTTACGAAGACAATGTTTATGAGAAACAGCCTCGTTCCTGACGCCCCATTCGCTCTCAACGCAACGACCATCTCTGAATGCAATAGCTATGTGTACCTCGGTCAAGAAGTCAACATGACAAATGACCTGGCACCCGAGCTGCCCAGGAGGAAGAGAGCGGCTTGGAACGCCTTCAAGAACGTCGAAGAAATAACTAAGAGGACGAAGAACCTCTGGCTCTGGGCACATCTCTTTGATTCCACTGTTCTTCCTGCATTAACATATGCCTCAGAGACCTGGGCCCTACGCAAACAGGATGAGAATGCTATTCAGGTCTCCCAAAGAAGAATAGAAAGAGCTATGCTTGGAATATCATGTTTCACTCAAATGAGAGAAAAAATCCGGAGTTCTGACATCCGTCGACGATCAAGAATCAGGGACGCTGTCTCATTTGCCAAGGTGTCGAAAATCAGATGGGCTGGTCACGTAATGAGATTTAAAGATGACCGTTGGACTAGAGCTGTTACTGATTGGATTCCACGGGATGTCAAAAGACCGCGTGGCCGCCCACCTACCAGATGGTCAGACTTCTTCGTCAAGATCATGAACGATCGGTTTGAGGCCCTTCATGTTCCCGGAGCGAACAGATGCCATTGGGCTACACTAGCACGCGACAGGGACAAGTGGAGACGTTACTGGTGCCCACTCGAGCAAACCGACGACTAACGGGAAGTTAAGTGATTAAGTGATAAGTGATTCTGTAAATAATGATGTGATAAGCATGCCTATAGATTTTGGGGTACATTCATCGTTACTTCCTTATATTCTGTCTTCCACAAAGTGCTCAAATGAAGTTTTTATTTACAGTGGACTGCATCTTGTTTGGGTCCTTTGTCTTTTTCCTTGTGGAGTTTTGAAGATGGGGCCCCATTTTACCTGTAATGAAGCATGAATGCCAGCAAACATTTGGTTGTCCTTTGCCACATACAGAGTACAGAAATTCCCTTCCTGCAAATCACTTTTTTTGCTAAAAGGAGGTTTTCTCACTCATGCTAGATGACATCATCTCCCGGCCCAGCTGTCCACAGAAACTCAAATCTGTGAGCTTTGGAAGTCATGATTTCCCAGTCTCTCTCTGAGCTTTTAAAGCAATACCAACAACAACACAATTGCACACCCTTTTCTTCTCTACAACATCTGAATGCTTAGAAATTTCTGATGCTTTCAGAATTTTTCTGAAAAATCAGAAAGATTGATCACATAGAGTAAGCACACCTTAGAGTGCTTGGATGGTTTTCTTCTTTAGAGCATTTTTATGTCGGAAAATATAGCTGATTCCCATTGACTAGTGCAAGGTTTCAGAGCCAGGCTTGCATAAGCCTGCCTCTCCAAGAACCTGAATTAACCTGGTTCATAGTTAATTGGTTTCACAGGGGTCAAGGTCATATATGATTTCAGGTCTGGTATGGATCATGGTTTCATCCATCCTAGAGCTGATTCCACTGGAAAATATAATTGGGGTGTTTTTAGAAAAAGAGGAATTGTTTTATCACATAAAATGATCATAGAGATAAGAGTTATTAGCTAAAAGATTAAAAAACTTGGGAGTCAGAAGGACTCCATTATGAATCCTGGAAATTCTGTTAACCTTTTAGTCTCAGGCTCCTCTTCTGCAAAATGGATTGTCAGTGTTATCAAAAACTTTAGACCACACACGAAGACATTGATGATAATGCTGAATGGTTCTTCAAGTTTCCAAGGACAGGGATGGTATCCCTGTTGAGTATTTGAGATTCAACTGCAAAGACTGAAGTCTGAGTCTTTGGAATCAGGGACTTCTGCAGTTCAAATGGATCTTTGATAATTCAGTCTGGACTTTGACAAGAGGAAGGAACCCCTCAGAAGATGAGGGGAGATTGGAAACAGAAAGTCTTCTTTGGTTCATCTTTTGCTCTTTATACCACTTCACTGAGATGGCTCAGGCAAGGTCTCCCATGACCTGATTGTGTCCAAATCTAAGAGATATGACAGTTCGCCCACTCCTTGATTCTCTTCAACATTTGACCTCCACGCTAATGCCTGTTTTCTGCTGTTTTTTTTGACTCCTGTGATTTTGTATGCTGTTAGTTTTATCTTGTCACTGATTACACCATTAAAAAGTTTATTAGATTTCTTTTCCACTATCTCCAAGGCTATGGTAATATCTTTGTAAACTTCTTCTCATCCCAAGCACTCTCCCAAGACGATTCCATCCTCATCCATGGCTTTGTAGTTTTTTTCAAATATTGATGTTTATATCTAAAATACTTTCACCCCTTCCCATGTCTGGATACAATCTTTAAATCTAAGTAAGCTTGTGCTAAGAGGTCTTTTTTTTTTATAATTTCTTTCTTTATTGAATCACTGTGGGAAAAGTTACAGAGCTTTCGGGTTTAGGTCTCAGTCATGTAAATATCAAACACATTTCCCTTTACCAATACTTATTTTTAACCGCAAACCCCAATAGAACCCCACCTCCCACCCCTCCCAATTCCTGTGAGGCAGATGAGTTCTAGTTAATACTCTATCTACTTTGACTAGATACATTATTTTGATAGAAGATGCACAATTATTGTTTAGAGTTTACGACCCCCCCCATCAGACATGCTGAAACAGCGTTGTGAAATGATTTGCTTTCTACAACTTGGTTTAAGAATAAAATGATGTCGCGCGGCCTCTATTGCAGCCGCGCAGTTTTGGATTTCTGCTATTTTACTCATTAACCCTGGAAGAATTTCTATTAAAAGTTAGATAGTTAAGAGATTGGTTTCTGTGCTCTGGAGTCGTGGCTGTGCCTGAGAGCCGCACGTGGGGGGCAGCTGGCGACCTCGGTCAGGTGTGAAGGACGGCCCATTACGCCCCTCTTCCCATGAGGCCCCTGCCGCTCCCACCCCCGGCTCAAACCTGCTGTCCACAAGGCTCCCGTGCGGCTGCCATCTTTCTTTCCAGAGAGGACTAAGAGGTCTTTTTTGACCTTCTATTGATGAGGCTCTGTCTAGTCACTTTTTAAATTTTCTTGTTTAGTGCTTTGCCCAATCTAACCTTGCTGATTTATTTTTTTTCCTACAATCTTAATTGCTGTCTCATTGACTAGAGTATAAATGTGGGAGCTCAGAGGTCTTACTTGACTAGTTTACCAAGGCCCCATAGAATTGATGATCATTCTAGTATTGTGTGAACTGCCCTCATTTCAAATCTGATTGTCTACTCTTAGAGTTGCACCATCTGACAAGATGCCAAAATCAGAAACTAGGGAACAATAGGGAGCATTTCTTGTTTTTTCCTTTTTAAAAAATTTTATTTCCATAAAGTTGTTCACAATAATGGATTACATTCAATATTTTGACTCTAGTCCCACTACCATTATTTTGAATTTTCCTGTCACCACTCAAACCTGCTGAACAGACAGATGCTAGATAATTTATTTTGTATTACTTCTTATGAATAGCATAAGATCTCGCAGTCAGGAGCTCCTAGAATTCTAAAATTTTAGATAATTAGGGTCTGGAGAAATCTCTGCAGTGAGCTCCTCGGTTCTGAGATTCTTCTGTGTGTCTCTGGATCATGGCTGTTATTGAGCTTAAATATCAGCTGGAGGCAGTTCGTGGGCATGACCTCCAGGATCCCATGGAGCGGGTAGATGCGAAGGGCTGGTCCTTCTCCTATCCTTTGAGGCCTGGAGTTTGCAGTCACTGATCATGCGTACCTGGGCCTTTTATTGGGTTCTGGCCACAGGGATTCCTAGGGGGCAGGTGGAGGGACAATGCCTGCTCCAACCTGAGGCACCCCGGTGAAATTGGCCTGGTGCAAGGTCCGGAGGCATCTCTGCAGCGAGCTGCTCAGTTCCGAGATTCTTTTGTGCATCCTTTTCATTTCTTAATTCCAATCATCCATTAAGCCTTGAGAATCTTAGTGTTCCTCTCAAGCACATAAATCAATACTGTTAGCCAGAGAATGTCTAGAGATGCAGAACGTCTTCCTTGGCTGAGACTGAATCCAGCAGCTGGTGACAAGGATCAGTGTTGCTGAATGCTCACTAACATCTGAGTTAATACTACCTCAAATTTCAGTATTACTCCTATTAGTAAATACAATGAAGGTCTAAGTCAGAGATTCCAAACATATTTGGCTTTCTTCGCCAGTTATCAGAAGAAAATCATGCCCTTACTAGAAATCTACCTGTTTTAAGTGAACAAGCAGAAGGTGACCCCCGTCTCCCCCCCCCCCCCCCGGCAGCCCACCTCATTGCATCAGAGGTTATTTATGTCTCCTTCATAGTTCAAGCACCCATGGACTCTAGCTTGATCATATCTCTTGAGTTGGTCCTAGTTCCATCCTATTCCTATATTTTTATTAGCTTAGGCTGTCACCATGCTAGAATATGGGATGAATTAGTTCCAGAAGTGTAAGTTCAGGGTTGTTTTTGGGGAACTCTCAAAATACAGATGTGAAGGAGAAGAATGGATTGGTGAGGAAGAAGAATAGAAGAAGAGAATAGAAGAAGATAAAGGAGGAAACAATGAGTGTTGCATTGTGAAGCAGTCATGGGAGGATGCCTGGGATGGTTCTTTACAAACTGTACAGCATTTGACAAGTGGATGGATTATCACCTAATGTGACTGTTAGCTTACTGTATCACTGTATCACTGTCATCCCGTTGATCATCGATTTACTTGAGTGGGCACCAGTAACGTCTCCATTCGTCCCAGCCCTGAGATTTTAGCAGCCTTTTCTTATTTATCCTTCCGAGCTGCCATATTGGAGGCTCTTTCAGGGTAAGGGGAATGAGTCCCGTTATTGTTAACTGTTTTTCGCCTGCTGAATACATCACAGGTAGCTTGCCAGGCTCTGCCGTGCGGGCAGGATAATCCCAATAGCTTGGCGGGCACTCCGAGAGAGACTGAGGCTTACTGTAGTGTTGCCTTTTTCCTATTACTATTATTGGTGAGAAGTCACTTAAAAACTTAGAAACATCTTGATTTCAACTGTAGAGTGTCATGTTGAGTGAACTTAGAGGGAGAAGATAAGCACCAAATTATCTCTCTCCTCTGAGGTATATGGAGCAATAAAACAAGGATATAGATAATACCAATTGATAAAAAACGTTGGGCACTGAAATACAGAGCTGAAAATACTGGAGTAGGAGGGAGAAACAGATGGGGAGGGAATTGAAGAGGACAAGAGGTAACACAGGGGTATTGGTGGGGAGGTCTTGCCACTTAGGTGGTGGTCAGGTGAGCTAAATATGGATTCCAAGTCCATAAGTGTTAATATTGTTGTAAATACATAATACATACATATTGTTGTATGCTACAACAAGTTTAAAAAAATTGTTAACAAGAGACGATAGTATCTGTAAGATAAGAATCATTTTTTATGATGCATGTATTTGGTAAGTTAGGAATTTGAGATGATTCCATTGAGTGGTTCTGTTTTGTGATCTCTTGAGAGTTGGTAGCCAGACAATAACTAGGGTAATCTTGAAGTTTTTTTACACTGAAATAACTGGCACATGAAATGGAAAGATTTATATAGCTGGGTCTCAGTGACTTCTCCACCTATTACATAATTTTTCTATGTGTTCTATCCAAAAGATCCTAAAAAGCAAGTATCAGAGTGAGTAAATCAGGTGGGAGACAAATTTCCTACTAGGTCCTAGCCTTGGAAATAAGATATAATCTCTTCTACCATTTTTGTTAATTGGTTGGGGATGTTATAAAAATCTACTTAAGTTTGAGGGAAGAGAATATGAGAAGTGTCATATGGTTAGAAAACTATGTGAGATGGGATTTATATTGGTGCAACCATCTGTGGAAATCTATCACTCTGCTATTTAAACTTCTTTCGGCTCCCCTGCCATCCTGTAATGATTATTACGTTATACTCAGTACTTATAGTTGCCTGCTCAGCAGTCATTCTGCTGCCTTCAGGTAGCAGGACCTTGATTCCCATTTGGAAAATTGCTCCCTCAGGATGAGAAATACTAATGGGCCTTTAGCTGGGCATGAGACTTAGCAAGGATAATGAATTAGCAAGAATTTGAGTGAAGGTATGGAAAATATGAAATGAGAAAAATATTGAAATAGAATTTGAGAAACAGTAAATGACCGATATTAAATCCTTCTGACCGTGGTACCCTGAACCTTGTTGGTCTTAACATTGCTGTCTTTTCTGAAACTTGGCTGTTCTGTTTTGCCTTTAATTGTTGAAACTAGCCTCATTTTTTTCCTTCAAGATTTTTTTTCTCTTAAGTTAGCTAAAGCTACTTTCGGTTGCTTGTAACAAGAGTTTCTAACAAGCACTACTATTTAAAACTTAATACTTATGGTAATTAGTGATTCCCTCAATACAGAGTCAGGAGTCAGCCCTGAGCCCCTTGTGGATGTTGGCCCCAAACAAACAAATAATAGAACTTGCTCTTTAACTGCTGATGAGTGCTTATTGTTACACTGGATTAGCTGCAATTAATGCTATGTATAACTAATCAATGGCTAATACAGAAGAGTGAGAATCTTAACAAGCGGCACAAAGTGATGGCAGAGATAACCTTACTCCTCTCTGGATTCACTGCAGCAACATGTGTGGAAACAGCACACCCAGATGGAGGAAATGAGTGAATATGATCTCAGCTGAGCTGTATGACTAATAACAAATGATATCACTTTTCAAGACAGATTTTTTTTATTGGCATACTGGTAAAATTCATCTTCACTGGATATATACTAACTGAGAGCAAGAATTTTATCTTATTCTCTTATTGTATCACCAGCAACAGCAAATCATAGATGTTTAGTAAATAATGGACATGTTTAGGGATAAATGGGTCAGTTTCTGCTTCTTTACAAAGCTACCAGACTACCACCCCTTTAGAGAGGAAAGTGCTGCTTTGCTTTTTTTCCATCCTTCAGTACAGTTCTTGGCACATGAAGTAATTAAGCTCAATATACTACATATAGAAGAGCTAAACATGCATTCCAGGAGCAGCGACAACTACCAGGGAAAAAATGCACCAAGAGAGATTGTTCAGCTCCAGAGTTTGCCTTTCAATTTGAAAAGTGCACTAGTCAGGGTCTAGGAAAAAATTATTTAAAAAAAAGCCCAAGTTCATTTGTGTCTGTTTATATTTTTCCTCCTATCATTCCTACCACTTTAGATTCTCTCATATTCTGGATCAATTTTAATTGCTTTATCCCACAGCCAGTGATGCCAATGCTTGTGCATGTGTACACACGTGTGTGTGTGTGTGTGTGTATGTGTGTGTGTACATGTCTGCATGAGCAGATTTCATGAAATAACCCCATCGTGTCTTTTCCTTTTTCCTTTCTCATGTTGAAAATTTGTGTGAGAGATGACCATTTTCTGGGTAAGAAAACTCTCAAGCTACTTTCAACTCTGTTGCTCTATGCAATGAGGGAATAAAAAAATGCTAATGTTTTCATTTTCATTTGTCCTGTTTCTCATGTGACAAAACATTATCACAGAGGAGAGAAATCAGGGGAAAACTGATGGAATTTTAGCAATGACTTTAGGTTCCTAATTCTTAGCCAGTGTTTTTCACAGGTGACTAGATTAGTGTTTATCAATTTCTGCTGCAACATAAGTCATATTAAAGTATAGTTGTGCAAGATACCAAACATTTATTATAGTTTTAAATTCCAAGAGTTGCCTTGGTGGTATTCTAAGAGATGCGGTTGGGGCTGAATGTTCTAGAATAGCTTCATTCATTCAGCACATCCATTGATATTGTGATGACTCTCCATATGGTCTGTCACTTTTCCATAGGTCAGCTTGCACATCCTCAGACACAAAACCCTCCTTAGGAACAGAAAAAAAGCAGATCCCAATGCATTAATGCTTCTCCAGTCTCGCTTTGCTCACATTTGCTAATTTATTTTAATTAATTAATAAATTTAAAAAATTTTACTGAACCACCGTGAGATGCAGTTACAAAACTGTTCATGATTCAGTTTCAGTCATACAGTGTTCCAATACCCATCCCTCCACCAGTGTACATTTTCCACAACCAATGTACCCAGTATTCCTCCTGTCTACCCTTCCCACCAGCCTGCCTCTATGGAAGTCACTTTTCTTCTCTCTCTCTCTCTCTCTCTCTCTCTCTCTCTCTCTCTCTCTCTTTCTCTCTCTCTTCACTTTTGGGCAAAATGGTTTGCAATACTGAGAGGCCATCGTATTTGGTCATTTACCCACTTTCAGCACGTATCTCTCATCCAGATCAATCCCTTCCAACCGTCATTGGCATAGGCAATCCCTTCTCTATCCCAACTACCCTCTCTCCTATCACTTGAGGCAGGCTTCCAACCGTGGATGAATCCTCCTGACTCTTGTTCATACTGTCCTTGGGTATTAGTCTCATATTAATACCCAATAGAAATGTTTTTTATATCCCTAAAATGAGTGCAATCATTGTATTTCTGTCCCTCTCCTTCTGACTCATTTCACTTATGATATTTTGTGTCCATCTATTTATAAGCAAATTTAATCACTTAATTTCTCCTAAAAGTTGCAGAGTATACCATTGTGTTAATGGACCATAGTTTCTTTAAGCAGTCATCTGTTAAGTTGCACTTGGCTTTGTTTCCAGATTCTGGCTATTGTGAACAGTGCTGCAATGAACATAGAAGTGCAGATGGTGTTTCTGCTGTGTGTGTTTTTGTGCTGCTAATACATTTATGCTAAAGAAAATCACTTAGCTTCAAGAATGGAGAAGTATAGTCAGTTATTGCTAGAAAGAGCTGTCAGACTCATTAAAAAAGAATGCATGCACAGTGTAGAGGGAAGTTCTTGGTGATTTGAAATGCACTGCAGCATGATTTGATAATCAAGGGGCTATTGGAAAGATGTGGAGAGCAGTGTAAGGGAACAGCCACACACTTGCTCTTCTGTGGGTTAGGAAGAGGCATTCATATGTTTACTCATCAGCACAGATCCATACCTTGCTTTGGCGTTTGTGTGCTGCTGAACTCCATCTATATAGAAACATTGCTTGTCTTTAAAAAACTTGCAGCCTAGTGAGGACAGTTCAACTCATGCTAGGAATAGTCAACATGAGAAGTTTCAGAGAGCCTGAAGAAAGGGACATCCTGGAGCTGTTGGAAGAATAGGTATCATGGAGGCACTGAATGGGTTTGGAGGAGACTATCTTGGCTAAGCAGACAGAGATAAACTCTAGCAAGGTTTGCTTAGGAACATCTCAGGCTGGATATTGAAAAAGCTCAGTTTTTAGATTTTCCAATTAAATGGCAGGTCAAATTTCATTCTGCTCAATTTCTTTCTTAGTTTTAAAGATATTGTGATCCACCTGCCCACATACCAAATTCCGCAGAATGGATATGTCATTCCCAATGTTCTCCCTTCCGAAATCCAACATGCCATTTCGTCGGTAAAGAAGCATTCAAGGCCTGGAGCAATAGCACAGCGGGTAGGGCATTTTCCTTGCACGCGGTCAACCCGGGTTTGATTCCCAGCATCCCATATGGTCCCCTGAGCATTGCCAGGGGTAATTACTGAGTGTAGTGCCAGGAGTGACCCCAGTGCATCACCGGGTGTGACCCAGAAAGCAAAAAAAAAAAAAAGAAGCATTCAGCACCTGGTCCAGACAAGGTCAGACCTGAACACCTGAAGAATCTGCCACCAATACTTGTCAATACACTGGCTTGGCTCTCCACACACAACCTGTCTGAATACAAGGTTCCGTCCCAATGGAAAACCAGCAGAACTGTACTACTGTGCAAGAAGGGAGACATCCATGACATTGGCAACTATAGCCCGATCTGCCTGTTGTCCGTTGTCTACAGGTTGTTCACTCAAGTCATCCTGAATAGAATACGCAGAACACTAGATGAAGGACAACCATGTGAGCAAGCCAGGTTCCAAAAAGGATTCAGCACGATCAACCATATCCACACAGTGACCAAGCTGATTGAGGTTTTGGGAGAGTTTAGAATGCTGCTCTGTCTAAAGTTCATCAATTTAAAGAAGGCCTTTGATTCTGTTGAGACAGAAGTGGTCATGGAAGCCCTAGCCAAACCGGGCGTTCAAACTCAGTGCATCAGGATCCTCCTCAAGCTGTATTATGGATTCACCACCAGGATCTCATCATTCTACAGGAAGTGATCATTAGTGTAAAGAGAGGAGTTAGCATGGTGATACCATTTCACCGAAACTCTTCAGTGCCACCTTTGAGAACTTCATGGGATGACTGGAATGGGAAGGAATAAGAGTGAAGATAGATGTTTGGCAACTACACCACCTCCGCTTTGCTGATGACATCGTTCTAATAATACTGAATGTCAGCCAAGAGGCAAAAATGCTGGTCGACTTTGAACTTTGACCATGAGTGTGGAAAGGTCGAACTGCAGCTGAATCTTAACCAAGACTATGTTCAATGATCAAGAATCAGGGACACTGTCTTACTTGCCAAGGTGTTGAAAATCAGATGAGTTGGACACATAATGCGATTTAGAGAGAACCGCTGGACTAGAGCTGTTACTGACTGGATTCCATGGGACGTCAAAAAGATGTGTGGCCGCCCACCTACGAGATGGTCAGACTTCTTCATCAAAACCCTGAACAAACAGTTTGAGTCTCTTTGTGTTCCTGGAGCGAGTGAATGCCATTGGGCTACACTAGCATTTGACAGGGACAAATGGAGACGTTACTGGTGCCCGCTGGAGCAAATCGAAGACTAACGGGATGGCAACTAATACAAGGGCTATACATATATCACGGTCACGGTCCTCCCGTTGTTCATTGATTTGCTCGAGCGGGCCCAGTAATGTCTCCATTGTGAGACTTAATTGTTATTGTGTTTGGCATATTGAATACATCACGGGGAGCTGGCCAGGCTCTGCCGTGCGGGTGAGATACTTTCGGTAGCTTGCCAGGTTCTCCGAGAGGGGTAGAGGAATCGAACTAGGGTCGGCCATGTTGGCTGCATGCAAGGCAAACGCCTTACCCACTGTGCTATTGCTCCAGCCCATACATATATATGTATGTACATATATAATGTTAGATTAACAGCTGTACTAAGATAACCCCTGAAGTTCAGTGAGTTGATATGGTAAATACTCATTTCTCACTTGCACCCAGTTTGCTGCAAATCTTCACGTATAGAAAAGATCAAGTTTTCTATAGGTTTACTCAGAGGGTCAGATTCTTATAGCATGTGGTTCTGCTCTTATTGAGAGAAGGAAACTTCAGCTGAGAAACTTCTGCCTTCCTGGAGCTAGAGGAACATGGAGAATTTGTGTGGGCTGACCTGGCCTGTAACTTCCCCCACATACATATGTTGAGAACTCAATCATATGCTTCACACTGTTAAGAGGAGAGGAATGTAGATCAACTGAGCACCAGGTATAAATAAATGAGGTTTGGCAACACATAGCACTCCCTGATTGTGAACATCTTTTTCCTTAGAAAGCAATTTTGTTAGCAGACCAGGAGAGGGTCATATTCCCCACACATTCTGATACCTGGTGTCTTGTGTTGTCTGGTGTTGATGAGACACTTGATATGCATGGGCAGAAAGCGTAACTCTTTGACATTGGCTGACTTTTGGCTCTGTCTTCACTTCTCAGACTTGGTGACTAACCATGCTTCCCCTCTTTCTGATAACAATCTCTGGGCTTGTGTTAATCCTGGTTTCTGCCATTTCTGGCCTCCAGGCTGAATCTTGTTTCTTGTACACACACCTTGGTCCTGGGCCCACCTATCACCCCATAAAGAGCAAGACTAACAGCCAACAAGAAGAAATGCCTTCCACTGTCCTTTCTTCCCCTATCATCATGACTCTTAGCCTTGAGGGTCTTCTAAGCTGGAACAGGTCACTAGCTGAAATGACATGTCTGGAAACCTTCTCAGCAAGAAGTCAAGCTTCCCTCTGAGTCAGGGCTGTTTATGTCAGATCAGAAACACACCAGGAGTGCAAACAGATAATCAATCCAACTCACACAACCCACAGGGACCCGGGGCTCCAGCAGTCACAGCTCAGACCTAGGTAGACAATGCTCCTCCCAGGGCCAGGCCAGCGGGCGTCCTTTCCCCGTGACAGTCCCTTGTCAGCCTCTGACACAGAAAGGGCAACGCTAAGGATGAGAAAGAGAGAGCAAAAAACTCCCAGCATGCTGCTCTATGTTGTTTCGCAGTGTGGAAAAAACATAACAGTTCAAAGGGCTGCCCCAGTTTTCAGCAATAAGGCTTCCCTTGGGGAGGTGGGAGCATGTTGTGTTGATGAGCACAGGGGAAACATCTGAAGTGATGTTTTGGTGACAGAGAGGAGGCAGAACTTTTGATAAAGAACTTTGGTTTCCTTTCTGGAAACAGAAACTTGGAATTGAAAAAATAAGAGATGAGGATGGGATGGGGATAAATAACTCCCATCTTTCCCCTGCCCCCTACCCCCAACCCTCCATGTACCACAGACATCACATACTTTACTTTTTATGCCATTAAATTAATCTTCTGAAGAAACCCTTGAATATATGTATATATCATGAGTCAAGACTTTTCTAATTTAAGACTTTTCTCTCCTGCTACCACATGCTTTCCAGATTCTGGAGATTTCTTTATCTGCAATAAAGCATCAGTGTGGTCGAAATAGATTTTATCTCAGTGGTGTTGGTGCACTGGTCAATTTTTGGTTGTTGTTTGTTTTTGTTTTGGGGGCACACTGGTGATGGTCAGGTGTTCCCTGGCTCCACTCAGGAATCACTCTTGGTGGTGTTCAGGGAACCATATGAGATGTTGAGGATTGAATCTGTGTCAGCCTTGTGCAAGGCAAGTGCCCTCCCCACTGTACTATCACTCCATCTCCTGGTCACTTTACACTGTGTCTCAGTTAAGACTCACAGCAATCCTAGGAGAAGGGCAATATTCTCAAAATTTTTGGAGGAGAAAAGAAAATTACCTTAAGTAATTTATCTAAGCTCTCCTGGCAAGACTGAGGTCAAGGCAGTGTTGGAACAGAGCAGACTAGTGCTTGCTCCTTGACAGCAGAGGGGATGCCCAAGGACTGGTGAAGAAAATGCTTCTGTGGTAAGGTGGTGGGCTCATGATTTTCATTTGCATTTTTATGGGGACCCTTTTCCAGCAATGTCCAGCCGGTAAGGGGCCTCTCCAGGTAAGAATGAGCCAACTAGGTCAGATGGTCTAAGTTTATAGTTTAAGAATGTGACACTTCACTCTAGGATCATGGGCCGCCAACCATCCCTGAGCCTCTTCCTGTTTGTCCTGAACGCCTTGCCTGGTTTTCTTCTTCTCCCAGGTCAGTCATTATTCAAACCCGGGACTTTCCCCACATATGCACCCCAGGCGTCCTCTAAGACCCTGGGCTGCCCACCATCCCTGAGCCTCTTCCTTTTCGTCTCGAACACTGTGCTGGGTTTTCTTCCTCTTCCAGGTCAATCATTATTCGAACCCGGGATTTTACATTCCCCTCGTATGCGCCCCAGGTGTCCTCTAGGACCCTGGGCCGCCCACCATCCATGAGCCTCTTCCTGATCCTCTCGAACACCATGCCCAGTTTTCTTCTCCCAGGTCCAAAACTTCACTTTCCCAGCGTAGGCGCCCCTGGTGTCCTCTAGGTCCCTGGGCCACCCACCATCCCTGAGCCTCTTCCTGTTTGTCCCAAATGCAGTGCCTGATTTTCTTCTTTTCCCAGGTTGTACCCCGACACACACCAGGTACTAGTAGGTGGTGTGGACTCTGCAGAAGTGGGCGTGGCCTCTGCAGAAGTGGACATGGCCTAATTTTGGGCCTGTAGAAGCTCACAGGGTTGCAGGTAAATTACTCATACCCAACAATCTCGTGTAACATCTCAGTCTCCATACCACCACACCAACATGAAGAAACAACTCAAATCCCCACCACGAGGAGAGGACGATGAAAAGAGTCCAGAAGCCTCATTAAGTGTTACTTATGGGAGCCCTTTGGGAAACAATTCAGGTATGACGTGATCAAGATGTTCAATGAACTTAATAAAACAGTGAGATAGGTATCCAGTAATTTAAAGGAGAATATGAAAGAAACAATTGAGAAAATACAGGAAGAAATGAGAGCAGAAATTGGAAAGCTACACACAGAAATTACATGAATAAAAGATTCAGTAGATGAAATAAAAAACTCAGTGTGTGCTCTCAACAGTAGAATGGCTACAGCCCAAGACAGAATCAGTGAACTGGAAGATGAGCTGCAGGAAGCCTACAGGCAACAACAAACAATGGCAAGAGATCTCAAAATAGCTCTAGAGTGAATCAGAGTTCTTGGGGATGATTCCAAGAGGAACAACATTAGAATCATTGGTGTAACAGAAGGTCAAGGAAACTATCCCAATGAAAAAGCCACGGTTAAACAAATCATTGCTGAAAAGTTCCCAGAGATGGACAATGAAGGGATCCAGATTCAAGGAGCCCAAAGGTTCCAGCTAAAAGACACCCTAACAAAAACACTCCAGACAGATCATAGTTAGAATGATGCATGCCATGAATAGAGACACAATACTGCAAGCAGCAAGGACAAAGAAGAAATCACATACAAAGGAACACCCCTTAGATTCACAACAGACCTACCAGAAGAAACAAACCCTCCAAGCCCAAAGGTAATGGTGGGATATAGTGAAAAAACTCACTGAAATGAATATTTCACCAAGAATACTTTATCCGGCTAACCTCTCACTCAAACTGAAGGAACGGTACACTATTTTCTGGATAAACAGCAGCTCAGGAACTTCATAGACTCAAAACCAAAACTAAAAGGAGGGCTAAAAGGGCTACTGTAAGACAAGACAATCCCCTACAAGCACAACACACCCTTACAGAAAGATGACACAACCCCCCCCAACAATAATCTCTCTCAACATCGATGGGCTAAATTCACCAATTAAGAGACACAGAGTGGCAAAATGGATTCAGAGACAGAACCCAACATTCTGCTACCTACACAAAACACATCTGAACAATCAGAACAAACACAGGCTCAAAGTCAAAGGATGGAAAATAACCCTGCAAACAAACACCCCCCTCAAAAAAGCTGGAGTGGCCTTCCCAGTATCGGACAACATAGATTTCAGGTTGAAAAAGATTAGAAGGGACTGTGAAGGTCATTTTTATTAAACAAGGGATATGTACAGCAGGAAGAAATCACACTCCTAAACGTAGAGGGACCCAATGAGGGACCAGCAAATACCTACAGCAACTGCTAACAGACCTTAAGAAGGACATTGCAAGCAACACAATAGTAGTTGGAGACTTCAGCGCAGATTTATCATCCCTAGATAGCTCAAGAAGGTTCAAACTCAGTAAGGAAATAATGGCTCTGAAGGATGAAATAGAAGACAGAGTGCTAATAGATCTATACAGGACTTTATACCACTCCCCCTCAAAAAAAAAGAATGCACATTCTTTTCCAGTGCACATGGAACATTTTCCAGAGTAGAACATGCACTGGGCCACAAAGCATACCTCAACAAAATCAGGAAGATAGACATTATATCAACTATCTTCTCAGACTGTGATGCACTGAAGATAGAAGTTAATCATGTACAGATGCAGAAAACCAAATCAAACACCTGGGAATTAAACAACTCAATGTTGAACTACGAGTGGGTCAGGAAGGAAGTCAAGGAAGAAATCAAAAGATACCTGGAATCAAATGAGAATGAATACATGAGCTACCAGAACCTAAACGATGCAGCTAAAGCCATGTTAAGGGGAAAATTTAAAGCTCTGAAAGCATTTCTCAGGAAAGAAGAAAGGGCCCACATAAACAACTTGAGTTCACAGCTCAAGAGCTTAGAAAACAACAAAAGAAGCCCAAACCAGGCAGAAGGAAAGAGATAATGAAACTTAGAGCAGAAATCAATGACATGGAAACCACCCCCCCCTCCCCCAAGAATCCAAAAGATCAATAAAACCAAGAGCTGTTTCTTTGAGAAAATAAACAGATAGATAAACCACTAGAAGACTCACAAAGAAAGAGCGAGAGAACCCTAATAAACAAAATCAGAAATGATAAGGGGGATATCACAACAGAAACCAAAGAAATTCAAAAGATCATCAGAGACTACTTTGAAAGTCTGTATGCCATGAAACAAGAGAACCTAGAAGAAATGGATAAATTTCTGGAATCCTATAATCTCCCATGGCTGAATCAAGAAGATCTAGAATACCTGAATAGTCCTATTAATATTAAGGAAATTGAAACTGTAATCAAAAGTCTTCCCCAAAACAAAAGCCCAGGTTCAGATGGATTCACTAGCAGATTTTTCCAAACATTTAAAGAGGACCTACTGCCAGTCCTTCTCAAGCTTTCCCAGGAAATTGAAAAAACAGAAACTCTCCCAAATAGTTTCTATTAAACTCATATCTCTCTAATACCAAAAAAAACACAAAGACACCAGAAGAAGCAAAGAAAACTACAGGCCGATATCCCTGATGAACATGGATGTGAAGATTCTCGACAAAATACTAGAAAATAGAATTCAACAACTCATCAAAAAAATCATACACCATGACCAAGTGCAATTCATCCTGGGGATGCAAGGATGGTTAAACATTCGGAAATCAATCAACATAATCCATCATATCAATAAAAGAAAAGATAAAAACCATATGATCATATCAATAGATGCAGAGAAAGCATTTGACAAGATCCAGCACCCATTTATGATGAAAACACTCACCAAAATTGGTATAGAAGGGACTTTCTTCAATATAGTTAAAGCCACCTACCACAACCCTATGGCAAGCATCATCCTCAGTGGGGAAAAACTAAGAGCCTTCCCTCTAAGATCAGGAACTAGACAAGGATGCCCACTCTCTCCACTGCTGTTCAATATAGTACTAGAATAGCAGTTAGGCAAGAAAAAGATATTAAGGGCATTCAGGTAAATAAGGAAGAAATCAAGCTCTCACTATTTGCAGATGACATGATACTAAGAGAAGCCTAAAAACTCTACCAAGAAACTCCTAGAAACAATAGACTTGTATAGTAAAGTTGCAGGCTATAAAATCAATACTCAAAAGTCCATGGCTTTCCTATACGCAAATAATGAGAGAGAAGAAAGTGACATGAAAAAACAATCCTGTTCACAATTGTGCCTCAGAAAATCAAGTACCTAAGAATCAGCTTAACTAAGGACGTAAAAGACCTGTACAAAGGTAGTTACAAAACGCTACTTCAGGAATAAAAGAGGAAATGGAAAAATATCACCTGCTCATGGATCGGTAGAATTAACATTGTCAAAATGGCAATACTCCCCAAAGCATTGTACAGATTCAATGTGATCCCTATAAGGATACCCATGACATTCTTCAAAGAAATGGAGCAAACACTCCTGAAATTTATATGGAACAATAAGCCCCCACGAATAGCTAAAGCAATTTTTGGGAAAAACAAAATGGGAGGAACCAACCTCCCCAACGTCAAACTCTACTACAAAGCAGTAATAATTAAAACAGTATGGTACTGGAAAAAAGGCAGAGCTGCAGACCAGTGGAACAGGGTTGAATATTCTGACATCTCCCCCCAAACATATGATCATGTAATCTTTGATAAGGGAGCAAGAAATGTGAAGTGGAGCAAAGAAAGCCTCTTTAACAAATTTGCTGGCAAAACTGGACAGCTACATGCAAAAAAAATAGACTCAGATCTCTGCCTAACATCATGTACAAAAATAAGATCAAAATGGATTAAAGACCTCAACATCATACCGGAATCCATATGGTACATTTAAGACAGCATTGGCAAAACCCTCCATGATATTGAAGCTAATGGTATCTTCAAAGGTGACACACCACTGGCCAAGCAATGGAAAACAGAGATAGACAAATGGGAATATCTTAAACTAATAAGTTTCTGCACTTCAAAAGAAACAGTGACCAAAATACAAAGACAGTCTACAGAATGGGAAAGGATATTTGCCTGATACTCATCTGACAAGGGATTGATATTAAGGATATACAAAGTACTGGTTGAACTCCACAAGAAGAAAACATCCAACCCCATCAAAAAATGGGGCGACAAAATGAAAAGAAACTTTCTCAAAGAAGAAATCCAAATGGCTAAAAGGCACATGAGAAAATGCTCTACATCACTAATCATCAGGGACAGACATGTATATCAAAACAACAATAAGATATCACTTCACACCACAGAGACTGGCCCACATCCAAAAGTATAAAAGCAACCGGTGTTGGCTCAGATA
This sequence comes from Sorex fumeus, assembly GCF_029834395.1. Taxonomy (NCBI): domain Eukaryota; kingdom Metazoa; phylum Chordata; class Mammalia; order Eulipotyphla; family Soricidae; genus Sorex; species Sorex fumeus. The sequence goes on along the minus strand of NW_026606059.1, from coordinate 45,175,179 downwards.
TGGTGAGAAAGGAACTCTCCTTCACTGCTGGTGGGAATGCCAACTGGTTCAGTATTTTTGGAAAACAGTATGGATGATTCTCAAAAAATTAGAAATTGAGCTCTTATTTGACCCAGCAATACCACTCCTGGAAATATATCCCTGAGAGGCAAAAAGATCCAGTCAAAATAACATCTGCACTTATATGTTCATTGCTGCCCTATTCACAATAGCCCAAATTTGGAAAAAAATACCCCGAAGGCCTGTGAACAGATTACTGGTTAAAGAAATTTTGGTATATCTACACAATGGAATACTATGCAGCTGTTAAAAAGATGAGGTAATGAAATTTACATACAAGAGGTTCTACATGGAAAGTATCATGCTAAGTGAAATGAGTCAGAAAGAGCGGGACAGACATAGAAAGACTGCACTCATCTTGGGAATATAAAGTAAGAGAATGGTAGTCTAACACTCAAGAATATTTGAGATAAGTACCAGGAGATCTGCTCCATGGCTTGGAAGCCGGCAACACATGCTGGGGGAAAGGCAGCTCAAATATAGAAAGGAACACCATGTAAAGGATGTTTGGAGGACTCTCTCAGGATGCGAGTTGCATGCTGAAAGTAGACTATAACCAAACACGATGGCCACTCAATACCTCTATTGCAAACTACAAGACCCTGAAGGAAAGAGTAAGTAAAAGGGAATGCCCTACCATAGAGGCGGGGTGGGGTATGGGTGGGATGGGGTGAGGGGGTGGGAGGGCTACTAGGATTTTGGTGGTGGAGAATGGGTACTTTTGAGGGAAGGATATTCGATCATTTTATAACTGAGACCCAAGCATGATGGTTTGTAAGTCTACAACTGTACCTCATGGTGTTTCACTAATCAGAAAAAAAAAAGAATGTGGCACTTCTCAGGCTCTGCAGTGCCAGGGACCACCAGAGTTACCCTAGTGGTGCTCAGAGATCCCCAGGGCTGTACCTGACAATGATCTGGAGACTGTGAAGTGTCAGGGCTTGAACTAGGATCAGGAACATATCCTTTGTCCCTGTACTCAGTCCCTGAATCTATTTTACAAACACAAACAAACACACTGTCCTCCCATTGTTCATCGATTTACTTGAGCGGTCCCAGTAACATCACCATCGTGAGACTTGTTACTGTGTTTGGCATATTGAAGACATCACTAGTAGCTTGCCAGGCTTTGCATGCGTGAGAGATACTCTCGGTAGCTTGCCAGGGTCTTCGAGAGGGGCAGAGGAATTGAACTCAGCTCGGCCAGGCTGGCTGTGCGCAAGGCAAATGCCTTACCACTGTACTATCGCTCCAGCCCCTATTTTACATTTTTAAGAATTATTCTAGGGGCAGGCGAGATATCACAGTGGGTAGGGCATTTGCCTTGCACACAGACGATCTGGGTTTGATTCCCAGAATCCCATATGATCCCCCAAGCACTGCCAGGAGTAATTCCTGAGTGCAGAGCCAGGAGTAACCCCTGTGCATCGCTGAGTGTGATCCAAAACGTACAAAAAAAAGAATTATTCTGAATTTTTGTTTTGATCACTTGATCACTTGACTTCCCGTTAATCGTCGATTAGCTCGAGCGGGCGCCAGTAATGTCTCCATTTGTCCCTGTCACATGCCAGTGTAGCCCAGTGGTGTCTGTTCATTCTAGGAACACGAAGAGCCTCAAACTGATCGTTCATGGCCTTGATGAAGAAGTCTGACCATCTGGTAAGTGGGCGGCCATGCGGTCTTTTGACATCCCGTGGAATCCAGTAGGTAACGGCTCTAGTCCAGTGGTCGTCTCTAAATCTCATTACGTGACCAGCCCATCTGATTTTTGATGACTTGGCAAACGAGACAGCGTCCCTGATTCTTGATTGTCGACGGAGGTCGGAACTCTGGATTCTTTCTCTCATTTGAGTGAAATGTGATATTCCAAGCATAGTTCTTCCAATTCATCTTTGGAAGACCGAATAGCGTTCTCATCCTGTTTGCGTAGGGCCCAGGTCTCTGAGGCATATGTTAATGCAGGAAGAACAGTGGAATCAAAGAGATATGCCTGGAGCCGGAGGTTCTTCGTCCTCTTAGCTATTTCTTCGACGCTCTTGAAGGCGTTCCAAGCCGCTCTTTTCCTCCTGCGCATCTCGGGTGTCAGATTGTTTGTCATATTGACTTCTCGACCTAGGTACACATAGCTGTTGCATTCGGAGATGGTCGTTCCATTGAGAGCGAATGGGGCGTCAGGAACGAGGCTGTTTCTCATAAACATTGTCTTCGTAAGATTCAGCTGTAGTCTTACCTTTCCACACTCACGGTCAAAGTCAGCCAGCATTTGTGCCGCTTGGCTGATGTTTGGTGTTATTAAAACAATGTCATCAGCAAAATGGAGGTGGTGTAGTTGCCGACCATCTATCTTCACTCCCATTCCTTTCCATTCTAGTTGTCGCATGATGTTTTCGAGGGTGGCACTGAAGAGTTTCGGTGAAATGGTATCACCCTGCTGAACCCCTCTCTTGACATCAATGATTACTTCTTTGTAGAATGGTGAGATCTTGGTAGTGAATCCGTAATACAGCTCACGGAGGATCCTGATGTATTGAGTTTGAATGCCCTGATTGGCTAGGGCTTCAATGACCGCTTCCGTTTTGACAGAATCAAAGGCCTTCTTTAAATCAATGAATGTTAGACAGAGCGGCATTTTGAACTCCTGAGAAACCTCAATGAGCTTGGTTATTGTGTGGATATGGTCGATGGTGCTGAATTTTTGTTTTAGTTATCATTTTTGCAGTAGTTACTGGTAGCTACTGGGTTTTTCCTGTTTGTACTTAGGGTACTTAGGGACTATTTCTGGCTCTCTTATCAGAGCTTACTCCTGGAAGTAGTGGGAGCCCATCTGTGGTACTGGAGATTAAACTTGGGTTGGCTAAATGCAAGGCAAGCTATTTAACTCCTATTCTGCCTTTCCCATCCAAGAACTAATTTTACATTTAAGAGAGTTGGAAAAAAGAAAAATCACAATTTAAAGTATCATACACATATATTAAATGCCATATATACATATTTATAAAATATGAAGCTAGAGTTAGGGAAATTAAGTATATAGTATGCATGCATTTAATTTCTTTTAGTTTTGGAAGGAGGGCATATCCAGCTGTGCTGAGGGCCTACTCCTGGCTTTGTACTCAAGGATAACACCAAGAAATTTTGGGGGGACCATATGTGGTTTAGGGCATCAAGCATAAGTTGGTAGCTTGAAAGATAAATGCCTTATCCCCTATGCTCTCTTTCCAGCCACACAGTGATCATGGATTTCTATTTCTCCTTATTGTATGGTTCTGTTTAAACTTGACCATGTCCATCAAAAGAAACAGAGACCAAAATACAGAGAGAGCCCAGGGACTGGGTAAGAATATTTACCCAATACCCATCTGATAAGGGGTTTATATCCAGGATATATAAGACGCTGGTAGAACTGTACAAGAAAAGACTTCCAACCCCATCAAAAACTGGGGAGAAAAAATGAACAGAAGCTTCCTCAAAAAAGAAACACAAATGGCCAAAATGCACATAAAAAAAAGCTCCACATCAATAATCATCAGGGAGATGCATATCAATAAAACAATGAGATATCATTTCACACCACAGAGACTGGAACACATAAAAAAGAAGAATAACAACCAGTGCTGGCACAGATGTTGGGAAAACGGGACTCTCTTTCACTGCTGGTGGGAATGGTGACTGGTCTTTTCTGGAAAACAATATCGGCATCCCTTAAAAAACTAGAAATTGAGCATCCATATGACCCTGCAATACCACTTCTGGAAATATATCCCAAGGGTGCAAAAAAGCACAGTAGAAATGACATCTGCACCTATATATTCATTGCAGCATGTTCACAACAGCCAGAATCTGGAAACAACTGGAGTGCCTGAGAATAGATGACTGGTTAAAGAAACTTTGATACATCTACACAATGGAATGTTATGCAGCTGTTAGGAAAGATGAAGTCATGAAGTTTGCTTATAAGTGGATGGTCATGGAGAGTATCATGATAAGTGAAATGAGTCAGAGAGAGAGAGGGACAGACATAGAAATACTTCATTCATTTGTGAAATATAAAATAACATAATATGAGAATGACACCCAAGGACAGTAGACACAAGGAATATTGCCCCATAGTTGGAAGCCTTTCTCATGAGCTGGGGGAGAAGGCAGTTGGAATAGAGAAGGGATCGCTAAGTCAATGATGGTTGGAGGGACCATTCGGGATGGGAGATGTGTGCTGAAAGTAGATAAAGGACCAAATGTGATAACCTCTCAGTATCTATATTGCAAACCATAATTCCCCAAAGTAAATAGAGAGTATGGGATAATTTGTCTGCCATAGAGGCAGGGGTAGGATTCGGATAGGGGGAGATATAGGGGAAATTTTTGGTGGAAGATGTGCACTGGGTGGAGGGACAGGTATTCTTTCATTGTATTACTGAAACTCAAACATGAAAGCTTTATAAACATATCTCATGGTGATTCAATAAAAATAAATAAATTTGAGCATGTCTATTGTTTCTTCTTGTTTTAGAGGGAATTTTACATGCCAACAGCTTAGTGAACTCATTGTTCACTATGAAAATGAGTGTGGCCACAAAATTATGAAAATTATGTAGCCACAAAATCTATAGTTTTTACTATAATCAGATTCTTTGTAGAAGAAATTTATCTCTTCTCTAAAGGGTTCTGTCAGGGAAGATCAAAGGAATACATCACTGAATATAGAGAAAAATGTTTCTAGTCCTCATCTTCTGGACCTGGTCAGATCTTGGGGAGTACTGATTCTTCTGATGATGGGACCTGGTAGAGTTGGTACTCAGAGAGGTTATCTAGACAAGCTCACATGGGTCAGTACCAGAGCCTATCAATGCAGTAAGAGGTTTAGAATTCAGTTCAAGGTTTAGGGAATTAGGATTAAGCTCAAGACCAGAAACAAAAGTGGGAGATACTGAGATGGTGGTCCAGAACTAGGGAGACACTTGAACTTGCATGCGGATATATTGGCAAAAATTCAGGGGGAGGTGGTTGGGAGAGCAGTTATCCAGCTGGAGCAGGTGAGATCCAAGAATCCTATTCTTCGAGGATGAAGGTGTTAGGGAGCAGGTAGCACATCTGCTTCAGGGAGGGAAGAGGGAGGAAAGGTTAGACATAAAAACCTTAAGTCTGGAAAGTTTTGGCTCCAAGCCAACAGAGCTTTCACTTGACCATGGAGTCTTGGTGATCTGCCTGTGAACCATCTGTCTGAAGTAATAGGAGGAATGTGAATATTTCTGGGTGAGAACTTTGCTTGTGACTTAGGGTTCCATTCTCAGAGTTTCTCTGTGTCTCTTGTCTGCTTTTTTCTTCCATGTCATAGAATGATGAGCCTCATGTAAGTCCATCACTCTGTGAGTGAGGGTGTATTCCTTGTCTTCTAGAAAAAAAATATTTTTTCCTGTAAGTGATTTAGTGTGAGAGACAAAAATGTATTATGAAGAGTTAAGAGAGAAGCTGGGACTTGAGGACAAAGAGATACTTTAGAGCAGTCAGGTCTTTAAAGGGATGTCTGCTGGTAGGGTGTCACAGAGACAGAAGAGATCATAAGGAATCATGAGTTTCCTACTCTTTCTATTCATTGACCTGGATTGGAGAGAAGTAAATTATAATGGCAAGAAAGAAGGTAGGAATATGCGGCACTAGCTCTTAGGCTGCTGGTGTTGTCAAAGGTTCCACAGAGCTCAATTTGTGTGGATGCAGCTTCTAGATGACAAGGCACCACTTTGCTCTTGTGCTGTTGGTGACAACAGTAACCAAGAAGGGGTAGAAACGAGAATCTCTTTCTCATTCTCTGAGAATCACATGCAATTCCAAAGATTGAAGGTGCTTTAGAACATACAGGAAGAAGGGCCACAGAGATAGTACAGGGTGTAAGGGTTTAGTCCCTGGCATTCAGGAGTGATTCCTGAGTGCATAGCCAAGAGTAATTCCTGAACATCGTTTTGTGTGGCCCCAAACCAAGCCAAAACCAACATAAAAGAACATGCAGGAGTCCCAGAAATGCTTGAGAGGGATTTCCCTAGTAGCCCACTTGGGATAGGGGCAAAGTTAAAATTAGGTTAATTTTTGAAGATGACAGGGGAATATCCTGAACACTTTTTAGATATTTTCACTTCTAAACTTTCAGTATCTAGCTTTTTTTTGGATAAATATGTCATTAAAATGATGATAGTTAAGAGTTATTGAATATTTATTATGTGTCATTCATCATGATAAGCACTTACTTTGAATCATATTATATGAATTTTCTGTGGCACTCCACTGTTCACAGAACAAAACGTACTTCTCTTTACCAAGAACTTCATGGTCTAATTCAAGTCAACTCAGTTTGGTAGTTTTCCCATCACTCAAACTTTTGCAATCTTTGCTTCTGTTGTGTTTCCTGAACTATTTGCAAATTTTCTTACACTCTTCACTTCTTCCACTCTTTCCCTTCCTTCCTGTTTTATTCTATTATTTTTAGCCAAGACCAGTTGAAGTAATGATTCTCCTTAATTATGACCAGGTCTTCAATGCTAGTCCATTTAAAGAAAATATCTGCAGATATTTCCACGAGAGTGCCATGACCAGGCAGGTGGAGCTGATGAGAGATGCTCAGAGAAAAACTGGAAACTCTTTAGAGAATTATGAGTCCATTGTTCATTCCTTCATTCCTTCTGTGAATATTTTTTGAGCAGCACCAATAAGCTTGGGGCATAATTTGGACATAATGGGTGTAAATCATTTAAATATCAGAAAAGGGCTATAAGAAACTTAAGAGGGGCACACTTGTTATGAGAGATGAAAGGAGGACTTTTATCCTGGATACTGGGGATATTTTCTGAGGTGATCTGATTTGCGTCCAGAAGAAGAAGTAAGTTATAGACATGTATAAATATAATAGGAAAGGAAGTACATGTGGAGTTGATAAAGAGGATGATTGGGTGTGTGAATTGTGGGCGAATGTGTCAATGAGTGAAAAGAAATAGCAGTAAGACCATGGAACTGCGTTAGGTGTGAGATGCACAGAAGCATCTATAGTTAGATCTATATGGTTATCTCTCCACCGAAAATGTAAAGGCTTGCCTTCCTTGTTCAAATCCATTAAACAATACATTAAAACAACTATTGATACAAAATTCACATCTTAGTGTGTATTATAAATAGTTAAGAGATGATTTAAACTACAGGGGAGATTATTTCTAGTCTTTATGAAAATGCTACAATATTTTATAAAAGGGATTGAGCATTCATGGACTTTACTATCTGAAGGAGTGCTGGAACCAATGATCCTTGCACACAAAGGAACGACTGTGTCTGATATAGTAACAGCCTCTCTGTACTTTGTCATCCCTAGATCCCTGTCTGTCTCTTTTTGTTTATGACTACTGAATGCATTTGCCTGAAAACCCGATTTTCTCAGTCTTCTGAGGACTTGGCTTCCCGCTGCTGCTTCTCACCTGAAGTCATAATTTTCCATTTGTGGCTCAATAACTGTCTCGTGGGTGGCTAATTATGGGCCATATGCTCCTGGGGTTTGTGAGCCTGAAAATCAGGCTGACATGCTCTCATATCTCTGATGCCTTTCCTCATTTCTTTTTTGGACTGGCCAGGTTAAAACTGGTCTTTTGGACTTGCTGGTTTCAAACCTGCCCTGCACAGCATCTTTCCAGGGTCTCAGGAGACTGTTTCCTCATTGCAATATTCTGTGTTGCCAGTGACACCAGCTGGGCTTAACTGGGCATTCACTGGTCTGTCTGCCAGCATCTCAGGGTTTACCAGTTGTCAAAAATCAACCAAAGCAGATCATGTCTGCTGTTTAGATTCCACACAGATAAGGTGATTAAGTGAAAGGAATACTGGACTGGAATTCAGGAAAATTGAATTCTTTGTTGAAAATGTGCTACCATTTGGGACATTTGGGAGAAATCTTTTTATTTCTCTCATTCTTAGTTTTTTCTTAGATTAAAAGAAAGATTTTGATTAGATCAATAGTTTCTAACGTGGTTATTAAGTATGTAAAAATAAAAATGTGATGGGGAGGGACTTATAAAATAGCTTTGAACTCCTTAAAGCTAGTCCATGAGAGAAGTGATTACTGTTTATTCCTCTTTTAGTCTAGTACCTAGGACCAGGCTTGTCACACAAAGTGCCTACAATGAATCATTTTTGAAACATAAAGTCCTTTCAGAAAGTCCAACAAAAACAGTTATGTGGTCCTAATGGAACCTAGATAGGTTAATAATAATGAATAAAACCCTTGATTTTTTGTTTGTTTATTTGAAGAACTTGCCAACCACTTCTTTAAAAAAATTTATTTTATTTTTATAAAGTAGTTCACAATATTTTATTACACTTAATATTCAAACACAAATTCCACCACCATTACACCTTCCCACCACCGTATTTTGGATATTTTCATCCTGAGCACCAAGTCCTGCCCCAAAGCAGAACAGAAATGATTTATTTTGTATTATTTGTTGTTTTTTATTCTTCTTTTAATTTTTATTCCAATCATTTCGCAAGTCTACAATTGTGACAAATATATGAGTGGATCTGGCCATTATTTTCTCAAGTGGAACTTGGGAAAACAATGAACACAGGGAAATATTGACTCAAACAAAACTTTATTCTTTATGCACCAGCATAGAGGGAGATGGCAAGGAGACAAGCTGCTTCCTTTTATCTCACTGGTATTATACTTAAAAACACAAGAGCAGTAAGATCCCTGCCTCCCCTCCAGTTTTTCATAGCATGTGAGGGTGGCCTCTTCCCTGTGCATACTCAGAGTGGAATCATACACTAATATAGGGGCATAGAATCTTAAATCTTCCCCACTCACATAACTTTTAGTACTTAAATCAAGGGAATGTCACCGAGAAGTCTGTATTAGGATCTGTATTGGAACGAGATTTTTTTTTTTAATTTGTTAAATCACCATGAGAACAGTTACAAAGCTTTCAGGTTTAAGTCTCAGTCATGATCAAACACCCACCCCTTTACTAGTGCACATTTTCAACCACCGAGAACCCTAATATACCCCCATCCCACCCCTCCCTATGCCTGTAAGGCAGATGATTTCCACTTAACTCTCTCTCTACTTGGATTACATTCATTATTTCGACAAAAGATGCACCGTTATTATTTGGAATTATCCCCCAACAATCAAACCTGCTGAAAAGGCATCATGAAATAATTTGTTTTCTATTGCTGGTTATGAAGACTATATGATGTCGAGTGGCTGAGATAGTGGCCGTGCAATTTTGGATTTCTTATATTTTACTAATTAAGTCTGGAGGGATTTCTCCCAAAAGCCCACTGGGTTCCAAAGTAGGTCTGTGTGCCTCTGGGACCATGGCCGTGCCGGAGAGCTGCTTGTGGGTGGCAACTCATGGTCTCAGCAGGGCAAGAAAGACGTGCTGGTTCCTCCCAACCATCCCATGAGGCCACAGTTGCCCCATCACTACCAGCTCATACCTGGCTGTCCAATAAGTTCTGAGGTGTGGCCGCCATGCTGCTAGGGAAGAAGAAGGTGGAAGAGAAAGACACCCATTCCCTGCGGGGTGGCGTGGGGGGGTGGATGCACGGCACCATAGCTTAATGCATAGTCCATTCGCATCTCTGCCAAAAGCCGCTGGGTTCCGAATTAGGTCCATGTGCCTTTGGGGCCATGGATGTGCTGGAGAGCCACTCATGGGGGGCAACTTGTGGTCTTGGCAGGGCAAGAAGCTGTATTGTTTGCTATGAATAAACCACTGAAAATGCTCCAAATAACTATTCTTAGGTGAGAGTGTATGAAGATTATTGTATTTCACCCAGTGGCCATTAAGCCCTTTGATAAGAGATTACTAATATGTTATTATAATGCGATGCACTACTCTTGGAATATGAGTGATGTGAGGTATGAGATGTTGTGAGACTTTGTGGCTGCATGGTCCAGGATTTCAGCTGATAGGGCTGGGTTCCTTGGGCAGGGAAGGGGCCTCATCCGGCCCCCTCTGGAGTGCCCCAAATGAAACAGCATGGCTGTGGGATCCGGCAGCATGGCTACAGAGTGTCGTTTTATGCTCTTTTCCGAGAGAGGACAATGAGTCTCTGGATCGTGGCCATTGATGAGATTGTCCAGCACCACCAGAAGTGGCTTGTGGGTGTGACTGCTGAGTTGTTGGAAATGTGGGGGAGCACAGGTAGAAGTCACCCATTACCAGTTCTGTTGAATCTGGAGTTTTCAGACACAAGTCCCACATACTTGGGGTTTCTGCAGATTCACTCATGGGTGAGGCTCGGCCTGAGTTTATAGAGAGTGGCCGTGAGCATAGTGGTGGCTGGGTTCTACTTCTGATGATATTCAATCAACCAAGCCGGATGGTTCAAAGCTAGGAAGTTAGAACGTAGTGTTACTCAGGTCTTGAGGTGCCAAGGACCAGGTCATTATTCAGTGCTCAGAGACCCCCAGGGTCAGACCTAGTGATGCTGGAAGGTCATGTGGTCCTGGGGTTTGAAATTAGGCCCCAATGTATGTAAAGCATATGTCCTTGGTAATTGATCTAACCTCGGCCCATAACTTTTTATTTAGAATTTAAATTTATTTCTTCATTTCCCCCTTTTTGTTGTGATGACAGAATTCATGCACATATGCTTTATTGCAGTGCTTACACACTTGTGCACACACATTTCGTATGGAGTGCTGGAGATCACACACTTTGTTGTGGTGCTGGGAATCATTTGTGATCTCAAAAGGCAGTGCCATATACTGGCATGTAAGGCTGTACTGAGAAGCTAACTAAAGGCTTCACACTGGCAAAGCAGCTGCTATCTCACCGAGCTGTTCTGGGTCATCCTTGGGATTATTTTAATTATTGCTATCATGTTAAAATATACTAGTCAGGTTATTTTGACTTTGCATAACTGAGTCTATCTAACTTAAGTAAGAGAGGAATAGTTGTGAAACAAACTGGCTAGACGAAAATGCTAGAAACCAGACTCAAATTAGTGGATAACAATCCAACACATCACAAACACTTGTGAATATCAGTGTTCAGGATGGGAGGTCTACCTGGACAAATCAAAAATGTTATTTGATTGTAATAATATTTTGGGGAGGGATTGGGAAGTTTTCTAGTTTCCTTGGGTTTTCATGGACTTCCCCCACTCCCCCCCACTGCCCACTATCCATACCCAACCAAGACCATCAGATGGTTTGGGGATTCCTGCAATATTGCAAAGTAATTTGGATTCTGGATAACCAAGAAATGACAAAAGACTATATCTAATCTATATCTGATCCTGTTGCACTTACCTGGATTTGGTAGTTATGGATGACTTAGGTGAAGGTCAATGGGGATATGGTGTAGATATACATTAAGATAGAAAAAAATATCTGTGTACCTGTAAAGGAAATGAAATATTAGGATGCTTGCTGATGAAGATGAAGTCATTTCTAGTCTCAAAATGAAGGTGTTTTACCAAGACAAGAAATCAGTCATTTTAGAGATACAGATATAGAGGTACTACAGGAGGCTCAACTTTTCTATATTTTTAGTTACTTAATAGAAGCCTTCGAAACTCTTTCCTCTGTCTCTCTGAGTATCAGAATCCCAAAGTGATTTACTTTGCAAGGATTTTGTGAGATTGTATGAGATAATGGATTTAAATATTATCCACAGCACTAAGTGTGCTTATGTTTCTAGTAACAGTCGAAACCAATAATATCTCTGCCATTCTATTCATGGACAGTGTTAGTAGATAGCTGTTACTGAGAAAATACCTTTAATTCTCCCTAATTTTATATTCTTGTGCTCATTTTTGCCTGTGTAGCTGATGTATTTTGGTTGCAGTTGTCTGGTACCTTTAAGTAGCTTCCTCACCACATCTTAATTATTTTTCATGTTATGACTCCTGCTTCTCAAAATAGAATGAGAAAAATGTGCATCCTCGGGCAAGATTTTGGTCAGCACATTGGAGGCCTAGGATCTTAGAGTTAGATGAATCTGCTTGATATTTTGAATCAGCAATATTCAAGATGATGCTCCTGTCTGGCAAGGGAAGGTCTGAGTATGGAAAGTGATAGAGCTATTTGCTGCTTTGAGGTAGAAGTGGTATCTGTCATCCAGTCCTGATCACGGTAGTTGCTATGAAGCTTGTAGTTTTTTTTTGTTAGAGAATTCACACACATTTGTACTTAGTGGATTTTAAATGATTTCTTTGATCTTCTCAGAGATACTTAAATTCTCTAATAGTTTTTAAGATCTAATGTTCTTTGTTTATTAGACAAAATGAATTTTATCTTTCATTAGACAAAATGAATTTTGTTGTTTTAAGCAAAGAATTCTGTCTGGAATGTCATCTGGAATGGAGTCTAAAATGAACAGACCCTTACACTGACTGTATTTGGAAATAATATTATACAGCCAGTTAGGCAACGGAAAGCAAGAATTCATCCACTATCATCTGGAAAATGCCCTCACTGTTGTGTTGTTCAGTTCAAGCCTCTTTGACCTGATAGTCCAACCTTTGCCTGCTCATTCTTTTCTCTGTCAATGTAGACTGAAGATATTAAAGGAAATGGTAGGAAACTTGTTTTAAAAAATAAAACTAAGTTATCTTTCTTGTCTATAGAGTACTTTGGGTCCCTACTTTATTTCCTGTTGATATCTATAACCTGAGGAGCATTCTTTTTATTCTAACTGACTATCTCTGTTTCTCTGTGTATATGTATCTCTGGCTTTAACTGTATGTTTATCTATCTATTTATCTATCTATTATCTATCTATCTATCTATCTATCTATCTATCTATCTTCCTTAATCCCTTCCTAATATAAGTTGTGAGAATAGTAAATACTTTTTCAAAAGTTGATATTAAAATACATTAAAAGACAGGTACTGATAAAAATAAGTAGAGGAAATACTTGTGACTGGGGAAGAGGCGTTGGAGGAGAATAAGAGAGTAGAACTCAGTAAGAGAGAGAAGCACACACACACACACACACACACACACACACAGGCCAGAAGTGACAGATAGATAAGGGTCCTCGCCACCTAAGAAATGATCTTCAGTGAGTTAGCTTCTATGACCAGTTTCTACTATGTCGTCTTCATCTGGTATTCATACATTGCATAGTCTTTTCACACTGAAGAAAGGTCAGTTTGTGTAATCAGAAAAATCTGATATAAGTAACAGTGTGTGAGTCTCAAGGTTAGTTATGAAGTATGTTGTCTTCTGTCCTTACTTTTTGAGAATTTTGTCTGAAATAAGGCAGCTCCCATGTTGGCAGGACCTCCAGCAGCTCAGTGGAGATCTAATGTGAAGAAAAACCAATATGGTATATTCATCTTGTCATTTAGTGTGCTCCTTGGGAGTTGGTTCTTTGATATCTTGTAGCAATCACCTAAGAAAACCTAAACCATACCCACCCAACCAAGTTTTTCCTACTTTTGGTCTGTAGGACTTGGACCAATAATATATGGCTATTGCCTTAAAGTTTCGTGTTAACTGTCATATTACTTGTTGTACAGTATTAAATGCTTAATCCAAGTCTCCGTCTTTTCCTTCTTCTTGGAAAAGATGTCATCATCTCTGAAGTATTGTCTCCAAAATACAATGGAAATGATGGAAAAATCCACGTTCTTTCTGCTGGTGTTATTGTTCTGTTTCATAGCCTCTCTCATTTTCCACTTAGTAGAAACCCCTTGTGGGCCTTGGTAGATAATGGAACATTATTTCTGCTTTTCAGTATTATTGTTCCTTTAATTCTCCTGGGTATGTTTTCATAAGTATTTCAATTGGAAGGTGGATCAGAATGAATCAAGTACTGTTATCTTGCTGTTTTCTTAACCAGGGATTAAAAAAATCTATAGCTTCCTCTAGGTTTTTGATTATGCATGTCATCAATATATGTTTCTAACACATCTCTCCAAAATATGTTTTTACTTATACCTTCGTTTATTATTTATATTTGTCATTCTATTATTTTATCACATAAGTTATAGAACATACATAAATATATTTAAAATATGTGGTAAAAATAGAAGTTCTAATATTTTCTTTGTCAAATGATCATCTTGTGTTCTGCTGATAAATGTGTCCTTTCTCACACTTTGGAGACCTCTGGCCTCCAATGTGGTTAACTTTTAATATTCTTGTATTTCCACTGTGTTATTTAAAGGCAGAACTTGTTTTTTATTTCTTCAAGTATTGTAGTGTTGAGTCCATTCATATGTCTCTCTCTGTGTGTGTGTGTGTGTGTGTGTCTTTGTTCTAGGCATTGAATGCAATGAATCGCATACATTGGAGCACTGAACTCAGTCCTTCCATTCACAATTCTTGAAAGAAACAATAAATTAACAAACTTGATTGAAAGAACTCTATTTATGTTTCAGCATGCTATAAAATGCAAGGAAAATAAAATTTAGGTTACATATGTGAATTAGATAAAGTTTAAATTTGGTTCCTTTAGCTTCCTGCTCATTTCAGTTAAGCCTGAGTACGCCTGAACCCAAATCCATACACCCCTTTAACCTCCCCCAACTTCCAGAAACCCCTCTCTACCATACTTACTGAGAATTGCCTCTGAGCTAGACACATTTTCAGAGAAAAGGTCCTGAATTTATTTCTAAGACAAGTTGTGTTCTGTTTTCCTTATCCATCCCAACCCCCACATTAACATACATGGGCTCCCAAATCACACCCCCACGCACAACAGTTTCCTCTCTGGCAAAGAGCCAGCTCCTGTAAAGACCTTTCTAGTGAGTATGTACGCAGGGGAGGATTTTCCTGACCCTAAACTAGCTTGCCTCACTAGGACTCAGGCTGTCTGGATTTCTGTCTTCTTACACTTCCTGGAACTGAGGAATAGTGGTAGACACAATTATAACCAGCCTGTCAAGTCTATTTGTTCAGCTGGGCATCTCTTTTTGGTCTCAGTTGACTTAGCTCTTCATCCCCCTTTAGGCTTCTGAGCAACTTAGAATCAATGTCTCTGTTTTCCACCCTTGGTTGGTCCCGTTCTCCAGTCTACTGGCTTCCCTGATTTTTGTGTCTGTGAGAGAAACTGGCAACAAGGAAAGGCCGATTTTCTATGAGAACAGACAGTCTTGTTTTCTCTTTTTCATTTGTCTCTTTCTATGTGAGCATATGTGTGTGTATGTGTGCAAACTTGTACTTGTATGTCTATCTTCATAGTGATGGGAGGATATACTCAGTTGGATTTAGAAAGTCTGAGTCCAGTTTCTGATTATATCTGGATTCTTTCATTGATTTTGGACCAGGGACAAGATAGCTCAATTGGAAACAGTACATAGAAATTCCTGGAGAAAATATACTTCAAAATATGGTATTACAACATATAGAACTATGGTAGATATACCTTTGGCTGTCCTGAACTTTAGAACATTGGAACAGGCTATGTTAGGACCCCAAAACTTAGAGATTCACAATAATAATTTTATTTCTCATTAATATTGGTCAAGGTTTGTAGAATAACACTGTTTTGTGTTCCTGCATAGCCTCAGGTAGTTTAAGTTTATTGGGTTGCTCCCATCACAGTGCTCCCATTCCTCTGTGTTTATTTGTAATTTCTTTCTTTGTGCTCTGTTGACTTGTAAATACTGTTTTTCTCTTCTCCCTAAGTCCTTTGCATAGTTTATTCAGAGCAATGTCTTTTTTGTATGGACACAAGAAGACATGCTTTTGTAATGTGACTCTCAGGGATATTTCCATCCTGGGCATCTGTTCTCACACCTAAGCCTCAGCTGCCTTTACTTTCTTTAGTGCCCCCCAAAGCAGGGTCCTGACGAGGGAGTGGATGGAACCAGGGCAAGTGGTAAGCTATGTGCTACTCTGGCATCAAGATGGGCCTGGCCAAAGTGCCATAATGCTTAACTATAAGTTAAGAGCTTGGTCATGGACAAATGCGGTCATGATCCAAAAAGTAATAACTAGATTTGGACCCTGCTAGGGTTAGGAATGATTACTCTGGCCTGAGTGCTGTAGTCTGAGTCTGTGGCAAGATGTTCCCAGGAGAGCTGCCCTACATGCCTCAATGGTATCTCTTACTGTGTCCATACAAAAATAACTAGTATTAAGATGTTGATAGTTATTTGGACTGAGGAAAGGAGAAAAACACCTTAGGAGGTATTTTGCCTAGGGTAGTCAGGAAGGGCTTTCTTATGTTGATTTTGCTATCTGACTGGGTGCAGTGTCAGCCCAGAGTGCTAGGGAGTTGGAGAGGCAAGAGAGCTGGAAAGAGGAGAGAACAGGGCAACAAGATGGACTGCAGAGAGGCCAGCAAGGGGGACAGAGAGAGAGAAGAATGTAGAAGAATACAAGAGCAGGCATGTGGGGAGAGAGAGAGAGAGAGAGAGAGAGAGAGAGAGAGAGAGAGAGAGAGAGAGAGAGAGCTGCGAGATGGAACATGGAGAGATGAGCTGGAGAGACAGAAGTAGATGGAAATGAGGAGCAGTGTGAGACCAGAATAGGAAGCTCAGAGAGACTGGGGCAGGAGCATGGGAAGAATGGAATAAACGGCAACTGATCAGTCAACCGGCTTGGCCCTCTTCTTCTCCGCCATCTGCTCCAGGGCCTGGGCTGCCCTGGCTGCAGGAGCAGCCTGGGCCCACACGGAACCTGGGTGGCCAGGGAAGAGCCGTTGGGGCCACTCCCTGGCCGACCTTTGAGAGGTTTTTTTTACAAAGGTTCATCTGGGAGTCTTCCTCATTTGAGGACTCAGACTGATAAAGAGGCTACTTAGTGACAGGGGTCAAGGAAAGGCAGAGACAAAGAGCTTTGACTTTCATAATGCTAACAGTGAGACTTATCCAGAAGTGCCACAATCACTTCTCTTACATCTCTGTCCAAAGCAAGTCCAAAGGTCATGATTGTTTTCAACAGGGCAAGGAAGTACAATCTCACCATGTGACTAGAAGAAAGAACTAACAGGCCATATCCTCTTTTGCTGTTGGACAATTTTCTGGTTTCTGAGTTCTCTCTTTCTAAGAAGACAGAGATTGGGCAGAATAATGACCACCCAATGATGCCCACGTCTGAGTCACAGTATCTGTAACTATACTTACCATGGCTAAAGAGATACACAAATCTGATTAAATTAACACTTTGGAAATGGGAAGATTTTTTTAGGGTTATCAGGTGGATCCAGAATAATCATATAGATTCTCATAAGGAAAGAGAAAAAAAGAAGAGTCAGATAAGAAACTGTCAATAGAGTGATGTTGAAGGAATGAATACTAAACAGATTATGATCTATGTATACAGCATCTTTTAGAAGGTGAAAGAGTAAGAGATTCTCCCCTAAAGGATTCTGAAAGGAACAGAGCTCTGCCTCTCTGATTTTTGGCTCATGTGACTTCTGATCTCTGGTTTAGAAATGGGTAAGTTTGTACCATTTAAGCTACAAGTTTGGGATGATTTGTTATTGCGACAATAAGAAGCAAACATTTATTTTTCTAGTTTCTTTAAAGGCGAGGGCTTATCATGGGTCTCACTATCTACTTGCAGAAGTAATGATTTCAAACAAGGATTTAAAAGCAAAGAGCAAAGAACATAGCATGCATGGATTCACTTAGGGAAGATGAGGTACAGGCATTCAGCTCTCATAAAAATGGGGCAGACATCTTAACCATAGCATCTGTGATGGGAGCTCAAGTATCTGTGACCAGTAGTAGTGATAATAGGTATCTACTGAGCAGTCCATGTGATAATTTATGTTTTGTTATTAGATTTATAAGCCTCCACTCACACTTGATTTCCTGACCTTATCTAACAACCTTTAGCTTCTACATATTCTTTAATAAATTCTGAAACAATTCCATTTTTTGTAATTGAGGACCAGGGCAGATCCAGGTATTTCAGTTATCTTCTACCGAATCAAAGTTCAACCCCAAACCCATATGAAAAAACAACAAATTACTTATTTTCATAATTTTTGAGGATTAACTGAATTATTTTTCTTCTCTATAATTCTTTGCTAAGGTGATGAGCGGGCATCTGGAAGCCCAACTGGGAACTCATTTAGGGCTGAACTCTTCGTGTGCCCAGAGACTGAAATGATTGGAACAAGAGCTTATATGGGACTGTCAGCCATGGGTCCTAGTTATACTTTCTCTCTAGTCTTTCTACATGGCTGTCTTGATATAAAATCTTTTCGAAGTCACTTATAAGAATGTTTTGAGAGGTAGAAAAAAAACATGCCAGAGCAAATTTAGGACCGATCCAATTACAAAGACAATGATAAGTTTACTATTAGTTATTTGTGGAAAGAGCATGGAAAATAATGAATATTTAGAGATATGGCTTGTAGAAGGGGTGTTAAGCCAGCTTCCTATCATGAAGTGTGGTACAATCTTACAGGGGTTAAGCAGGGCCCCGTAAGAACTTGAAAAGGGGATTGCTATTCTATCTTGGAAAGACATATGGGAAAATGGAGTATCTTATGCAAAGGATGAAAGACTTTTATGTGCTTAGAAAACAATATTAGCCCAATTTTTGTCCTTTAGACTATAGTGAAATATCAAAGGGCAGAAAGAGAGAGATTGAGATAGAGAGAGATTGAGACAGAGAGAGAGAGAGAAAGGGGGGGAGGGAGAAAGTTGACAAGAATGGAGCCAAACCATGATAAGCCGCCATTCATTCACTTGATTTCATGACATCTTGTAAGTTAGAGAAGTTTAAGTAGAAAAATGACATGACCATAACGTTGAAACAAGGCTCAATTGAAGTGTTATGATTCATTGGAATTTACACTTACATTGATTCATTTCTTTCTTTTCCTCCTATTTGAGATACTCTTGGATTTACCCAAATAACAGTATCAACAACCCACTGTTGATGCATGTATAAAAGACCATCATCAATATTATGGTTCAAAATTCAAAACATGATGCAAAGAGTTAATCCTCATTGGATGAGTATTTCAGTCTATGCCAGTGATGAACAGCCACAGAATCTCTAGTGGTGTCAAGGAAAGAGTATGTCTCCCCGTGTTCATAGTTCTTTCCATACTGTAGTTTTGACATATAAACCAATCTCATATGGGTTCAAGTGTTGGTTCTGGTACAAATTGGATGTATAGACCAACATTTTTCAACTGGAGTTCATATGGTCCCACGTGGTCCTCCAGAATATTCCCAGGGGCCAAAGGTGGGGGATAGGTGGTACACATAGCATGAGACTCAGGGGGCGACTGCTAAGATGGAGGGAATTGGAAGGAAACAAGGTTGGGAAATTCTATAGTCAGTAAAAAGGTTGAGAGACACTGTTCTCTGAATCTGAATCTAGCCTGTATATTGGGTTCATATCTTATTTGCAGGATCAGAAGCTCTGCCAGGAACACTTAGGTTAGGTAGATCACCAGAGCAGAGACGTCTAGTGACAGCTATTCTTATTTCAAGTTTGTTCCTGTCATGATAGCTAATGTCCCATTGACTAACACTGTTCAGAGAGTTAAGTCAAAAAAATGATGAAACAAGGGAATGACATGGGCATACACAAACTATTATATTACTAAAAGAGAAGAATTACACCTAATTCAATCTTCTATAACTAATAAAGAGCTGTAAACTAGGGAAAATTAAAGCTATTTTGCTGGATCTCATAAGATATAACATTTTAGGTTTGAGGCTACTTATTTATTTGCAAAGCCGCACAGCTACTACCAAGACAGATCTCATGTAAACCTCTACTTGGTAACTCTCCGGGAACTAACACCTCCATTTGATCTAGTTTGGTCTTTCTATTTCTGGTCATTTATCTGTTTTCAAATGACAGTGTGCAATCAACTGCACTCACTATCAGTGCCTCTGGGGGAAACTCTCCAATCAATTTCATACTCCTTTCTGGGATGTTAAGCCTCTCTTCAAATCTCTGTAAACCTCTAGTTCTGCACACATTGTGGTTGGCAGCTCCCTTAACCATATTAACTCTGTTAGTGGTTTCAGGCTGTGTCAGCAGTTTCATGCTGCACAGTTGTGGTACCCAGGCACATTCAGAGTAGAGCACTGGTTACAAATGAGGAGATAGTCCTGCTGTCATAGCCCTTGCTCAGATCCTGAATCACTCTTGTATTACAGGAGTGACCCTATAAAGTGGTGGGTCAAAGGGGGTTGAACGTGAGATGATCATGTGGTCCAAATTGGCCCAATACTATAGCACTGAGGAAGAGGAGTAGGGTAGGAAAACAGGGTAGGGGGGGTCAGGGTAAGTGGCAGTGGAATTTGGGTATTATTGACACCAGATTTCATCATTTCTATTTATTAAATTTCTTGATTCATAGCAATCCACCTAGTATGTCTTGTGCTGGAAACTGAGATAAAGAAGGGCACAGACACATATAGACCTTGCCCTCAGAAAGTGTGGATGTAGCAAGGGGGACAGGGGAATAAAATGAGCATTTATTTTCCTTTGATCCTGTAGAAAACCAAGAAAACAAGAGGAGGTGGTGGGGAGGTGTTTGGAAGTATTCTTAACTACCCTAAGGCCTGACCAGAAGAAGATAAACAACTCTGTCTTGTTTCAAATGATGAATGTTTATTTTCCTTTACCAACTCCTTGTGTTTTCTGTAGAGGAAGGGAAGTCCTACTTCTGAAGAGAGAAAATCTTTAGAGGAGAATTTCTGGCCTCTTTCTCTTCATATACAAAGCATCTGTTCCTCCCCAAGGAAAGGAAAGTGATTTAGTCAATGAATGAATGTGAGGGACAGAACTGAATGTGGCTTAGAGTTTCTGGGGAGGTGTAAGACCTTTAATGAGAATTCTAACCTGGGATGTGAGATTTGAGAAAATGAGGTGACTTGGCTTCCTTTGAGTGTGGCACTGACCTGAAATGTACCAATTTCTCCTGGTTTCTTGTATGCAAGGAAGGCTGTATCCTCTTCTGATTCTAGCTGGTATCTGGTCACTAATTAGCAGCAGTGGAAACGATGGCCAGAGGGGTGGGGGGCAGTTATGCAGGACTGAATTAAGGTAAGAATCTGAAGGTGATGGGCAGGAATTCAAGAACAGATCCAGTGCAAGTCTGAGGAAGGAGGAGTTGTTGGTGGGTGCTGATTTCTTCCCAGCTCAGAAGAGCATGGGGAGCAAGCCCTGAGAGGAACCTGACACAAGGACACTAGAGCAGAACTGGGACTTCAGGCTGAATCCAGTCCATCCTTGTATTTTTCTGTTGTTGTTGCTTAATAACTAGGAAAAGGGCCTGACATAGAGGTAGGCGGGGTGGGGGAAGGAAACTGGGGACATTGGTGATGGGAAATGTACACTGGTGAAGGAACAGATATTGGAACATAATGACTGAAACCCAATCATAAACAACTTTGTAACTGTGAATCTCACTGTGATTCAATTTAAAATAAAATAAAATGAAATGTGTATGGGGGGAGGATCTGGTTTTTGGAATCTCCCCAATGGCATTTGGGGGATAGAACCTGGAGTCTCCTCCCCACAAGGCATGCATTCTGCCCTCTAACCTATCTCTCTGACCCCTAACATAATTATTTCTCAAGGCTGTGCATTAACAGGAAGAAAA
The DNA here is from genome assembly GCF_029834395.1 of Sorex fumeus. Taxonomy (NCBI): domain Eukaryota; kingdom Metazoa; phylum Chordata; class Mammalia; order Eulipotyphla; family Soricidae; genus Sorex; species Sorex fumeus. Next base: position 45,153,591 of record NW_026606059.1, on the reverse strand, counting down.
AGAAAGAGAATTTCAAGTAAAACACCTGTCATTCCATAAATAGAGCATCAGGAATCTGTGGGTTCTGATTTCTGGTGGGTAATAACTCCCTGGAGTTGTATGACTGCTACTCCCTTTTGCTGGGGCTAGATTGCCTGATTTTCCAGTCCCCATGATCGGTCTCCTGCCTGGATGTCTCACTCAGCCTCTCTCCAAAGACCACTGTCTGTGTTGAATGGGCATTTGAGTTTGCAGCCCCCTGTTCTACCTGGGATGTTGGGTCTCATGTATTCTGGCTTAGAAATGCTCCTGAGATTCTAATGTAAGTTAAAGACAGTGTCTCCAAAGAGGTGCCCCCTTGCACTTCAGACAATTGGATGCTATTTCAGCAGGGTTCCAGATGCTCTCATGTTTAAAGCCTTGATCTCAGGTTACAAGAAATTTCTTTGAAATAAAGGTCCCTTTAGTGTGAAACTGCATGCATAAGGGCACTTAATAAAACACACTCCTTTTCCAAATTGAATGGTCACTGCCTTCACTCTCATTTCCTTTGCCAGTTCCAGTTCCAGTTCCACCCTTTCCTTAGATTGTCAGTGTCAAGTGGGTCAGGGGTCAAGCATCTTCCTTGCAGATGAAGATTTGGGTCCAGGGATTCTAATTTGTACAGAGTGGCACTGCTGGGACGTAGAGGGGAGGCATTCAGCTCACTTCATGATTCTCGACTTTAGTTGTAGTCTTCCATTTGCCAGTCAGTTATAAATAGCTCAGAGAAGATTTTATTTCCAGCTTCGAAGTGACATGTGCTGTCAGCAACACCAAAAAACACCTCATTGATGTTTTTAAGGGGGTGGGTTAGAGAAAATAAAATTGCTTATTTGCCCAAAGCCATGTTCAGTGAACTGAAATCCATTGACTCTCCGTGGGGCTCTCAGCTTTTCCCAAGTGAATGGATTTTCAAATTTGGAGCACAGGTGGCCTTCAGGCTGAATGGCCTCAGTCCGCCTCTCTGATTAATTCAGTCAATACCCTGAGTGCTAGGAGAGTGAGCAGTCTGCGGGTCTGTTCCCTGCCACCAGCCTGAGGACAACCACACTGAGGAGAGCAGGTTAGTGTGAAGGGGAGGCAGTTCCTAAATGCTTTGGGTGCCTTTTCTGAAAAAGGTAAGTAATTGTTTTTCTGCTGCATGTCAGAGCAAAAACAGGAGGGAGAAAATATTGCTTCTTGCACTGAGTCTTTTCACTGTAAAAAGAATCATATCAAATCTTTACATCACAAAAAGGTGGGATTGCATGAAACATCAGATTGACTATGGGCTGCCTTTTTCGAGTTGTTTTGTTTTTGGGCCACACACACCTGTACTCAGGGCTTTCTTTTGGCTTTGTGCTCATGGATCACTCTGTGTGGGGCTCAGGGAACCATATGGGATGCCAAGCATCAAACCTGGGTTGACTGCATGCAGGGCAATCACCCAGGCTGCTGCACTATCTCTCTGGCCTCAAGCCTTTCTGTAATTTTATGGGGAACCAGGTCTAAGCACATGGAGGCCCAGATCAGTGGAAGGGGAGTCATACCCATGTATAAACAAGGAAGGCAAGGACACTCAGAGTTGTTAGCTCAGCTTTTAATATAAAACTTAGGCCAGAATGTTGGTAAATGAAGGATTTTTAGATACTGTTAATAACCCAGATGCATCTTTCCCAGAACCACCAGAAATAGCCAAGAGTTACACAATGCTTGATATACCACACAACTGTCTCAGCATCTCAGATGGAAAGTTCTTACATGGCACCTATATGGTAGATGAAAATAATGAAGGAATGCAGGCTAAAACATTTTATTGAGGTCTCAGAGGAATCTGGCACTGTGGTTTCAATTCATCTTTTAACTTTATTCCCTCAGTAGATAAAGTTCAGAAAAGAGGGAGGCAGAGAGAGGAAAGGGAGATAGAGAAAAGAGGGAAAGGGAGAGAACATAGAGAGAGAAAGACAAGGATAGAGAAAGGATGGGAGGGATGGAGAGAGAGAAGGGGAGAAATAAATGGAGGAGAAAGGGAGAGAGAAAAGAAATGAGAGAGAGGGAGGAAGAGAAAGAGTAAGACTCACAAAGAAATTGTCTGTGTCAGTATCTCGCCCTGAGAAGGCTCAGGTTGCCTCAGAAAGAAGTCAGAGGAAAGGGACAGTGAGACTGAGCTTAGTTATTTTTCTTATTTCTTTTAACTCCCAGAAGAAAGAGAAATATGAGCTAAACAAAACAAGAGCTGTCTTGACCTCTTAACCCCAATCTGAAATCTCCATCAGTGTCTAGTTTGTTCTGGAATTGGCCAACCAAGTAGGACTTTATTCCCTCTTGGAGGGTGATCAGGGTAGGTAGGAGCAGAGAGAGACCTGGAGTATGATCCAGAGAAGCTGTTTCTGATCTGTGTTCATGCCTCCACCCATTAGCATCAAACCTGGATGGAGGAAGGAACAGAAATCACATTTGCCATGTCTTCCTCACTCACTGATTTTGTACATTTTTTCCTCTCCTGCCTTGGTTCTTTTCTGCTAAAAGGGAGTTCATGCTTTTTTATAGATGAGTAATCAAATGGTCATTTTAATTTTATGGTGGGTTTGTATTTACTCAGTGGAATATGAACTCTGGGGTGGTGGTTGGCTTATTTATCTTATTCATGATATGTCCCCAATGGCCACCACAGCGCCTAGCTCATCATAGATCCATTCCCATTCTTTGGGGAATAAACATACAGTGGACTAACCCAATGTTATCATCATCATTCAAACCTAGGTCTGTGTGATTGCACTTCATTACTTAAGAGATGAATAAGTTAGCCAGGTCAGACCTGCCACCGGTGTGTGGCCCCGGGACTTCCATCTCTCCCTTCGGGACCTCAGGCATCCCGGCAGACGCCTGGAGAAACGCAGCCGTGAGCGGCTGCCGTCCCCGTCCCCTCTCCGGCAGTCACGCGGCGCTCCTCTCCTCTCAAACCCAGGTCAGACCTGCCACCGGTGTGTGGCCCCGGGACTTCCATCTCTCCCTTCGGGACCTCAGGCATCCCGGCAGACGCCTGGAGAAACGCAGCCGTGAGCGGCTGCCGTCCCCGTCCCCTCTCCGGCAGTCACGCGGCGCTCCTCTCCTCTCAAACCCAGGTCAGACCTGCCACCGGTGTGTGGCCCCGGGACTTCCATCTCTCCCTTCGGGACCTCAGGCATCCCGGCAGACGCCTGGAGAAACGCAGCCGTGAGCGGCTGCCGTCCCCGTCCCCTCTCCGGCAGTCACGCGGCGCTCCTCTCCTCTCAAACCCAGGTCAGACCTGCCACCGGTGTGTGGCCCCGGGACTTCCATCTCTCCCTTCGGGACCTCAGGCATCCCAGCAGACGCCTGGAGAAACGCAGCCGTGAGCGGCTGCCGTCCCCGTCCCCTCTCCGGCAGTCACGCGGCGCTCCTCTCCTCTCAAACCCAGGTCAGACCTGCCACCGGTGTGTGGCCCCGGGACTTCCATCTCTCCCTTCGGGACCTCAGGCATCCCAGCAGACGCCTGGAGAAACGCAGCCGTGAGCGGCTGCCGTCCCCGTCCCCTCTCCGGCAGTCACGCGGCGCTCCTCTCCTCTCAAACCCAGGTCAGACCTGCCACCGGTGTGTGGCCCCGGGACTTCCATCTCTCCCTTCGGGACCTCAGGCATCCCAGCAGACGCCTGGAGAAACGCAGCCGTGAGCGGCTGCCGTCCCCGTCCCCTCTCCGGCAGTCACGCGGCGCTCCTCTCCTCTCAAACCCAGGTCAGACCTGCCACCGGTGTGTGGCCCCGGGACTTCCATCTCTCCCTTCGGGACCTCAGGCATCCCAGCAGACGCCTGGAGAAACGCAGCCGTGAGCGGCTGCCGTCCCCGTCCCCTCTCCGGCAGTCACGCGGCGCTCCTCTCCTCTCAAACCCAGGTCAGACCTGCCACCGGTGTGTGGCCCCGGGACTTCCATCTCTCCCTTCGGGACCTCAGGCATCCCAGCAGACGCCTGGAGAAACGCAGCCGTGAGCGGCTGCCGTCCCCGTCCCCTCTCCGGCAGTCACGCGGCGCTCCTCTCCTCTCAAACCCAGGTCAGACCTGCCACCGGTGTGTGGCCCCGGGACTTCCATCTCTCCCTTCGGGACCTCAGGCATCCCAGCAGACGCCTGGAGAAACGCAGCCGTGAGCGGCTGCCGTCCCCGTCCCCTCTCCGGCAGTCACGCGGCGCTCCTCTCCTCTCAAACCCAGGTCAGACCTGCCACCGGTGTGTGGCCCCGGGACTTCCATCTCTCCCTTCGGGACCTCAGGCATCCCAGCAGACGCCTGGAGAAACGCAGCCGTGAGCGGCTGCCGTCCCCGTCCCCTCTCCGGCAGTCACGCGGCGCTCCTCTCCTCTCAAACCCAGGTCAGACCTGCCACCGGTGTGTGGCCCCGGGACTTCCATCTCTCCCTTCGGGACCTCAGGCATCCCGGCAGACGCCTGGAGAAACGCAGCCGTGAGCGGCTGCCGTCCCCGTCCCCTCTCCGGCAGTCACGCGGCGCTCCTCTCCTCTCAAACCCAGGTCAGACCTGCCACCGGTGTGTGGCCCCGGGACTTCCATCTCTCCCTTCGGGACCTCAGGCATCCCGGCAGACGCCTGGAGAAACGCAGCCGTGAGCGGCTGCCGTCCCCGTCCCCTCTCCGGCAGTCACGCGGCGCTCCTCTCCTCTCAAACCCAGGTCAGACCTGCCACCGGTGTGTGGCCCCGGGACTTCCATCTCTCCCTTCGGGACCTCAGGCATCCCGGCAGACGCCTGGAGAAACGCAGCCGTGAGCGGCTGCCGTCCCCGTCCCCTCTCCGGCAGTCACGCGGCGCTCCTCTCCTCTCAAACCCAGGTCAGACCTGCCACCGGTGTGTGGCCCCGGGACTTCCATCTCTCCCTTCGGGACCTCAGGCATCCCGGCAGACGCCTGGAGAAACGCAGCCGTGAGCGGCTGCCGTCCCCGTCCCCTCTCCGGCAGTCACGCGGCGCTCCTCTCCTCTCAAACCCAGGTCAGACCTGCCACCGGTGTGTGGCCCCGGGACTTCCATCTCTCCCTTCGGGACCTCAGGCATCCCAGCAGACGCCTGGAGAAACGCAGCCGTGAGCGGCTGCCGTCCCCGTCCCCTCTCCGGCAGTCACGCGGCGCTCCTCTCCTCTCAAACCCAGGTCAGACCTGCCACCGGTGTGTGGCCCCGGGACTTCCATCTCTCCCTTCGGGACCTCAGGCATCCCAGCAGACGCCTGGAGAAACGCAGCCGTGAGCGGCTGCCGTCCCCGTCCCCTCTCCGGCAGTCACGCGGCGCTCCTCTCCTCTCAAACCCAGGTCAGACCTGCCACCGGTGTGTGGCCCCGGGACTTCCATCTCTCCCTTCGGGACCTCAGGCATCCCTGGCAGACGCCTGGAGAAACGCAGCCGTGAGCGGCTGCCGTCCCCGTCCCCTCTCCGGCAGTCACGCGGCGCTCCTCTCCTCTCAAACCCAGGTCAGACCTGCCACCGGTGTGTGGCCCCGGGACTTCCATCTCTCCCTTCGGGACCTCAGGCATCCCGGCAGACGCCTGGAGAAACGCAGCCGTGAGCGGCTGCCGTCCCCGTCCCCTCTCCGGCAGTCACGCGGCGCTCCTCTCCTCTCAAACCCAGGTCAGACCTGCCACCGGTGTGTGGCCCCGGGACTTCCATCTCTCCCTTCGGGACCTCAGGCATCCCAGCAGACGCCTGGAGAAACGCAGCCGTGAGCGGCTGCCGTCCCCGTCCCCTCTCCGGCAGTCACGCGGCGCTCCTCTCCTCTCAAACCCAGGTCAGACCTGCCACCGGTGTGTGGCCCCGGGACTTCCATCTCTCCCTTCGGGACCTCAGGCATCCCAGCAGACGCCTGGAGAAACGCAGCCGTGAGCGGCTGCCGTCCCCGTCCCCTCTCCGGCAGTCACGCGGCGCTCCTCTCCTCTCAAACCCAGGTCAGACCTGCCACCGGTGTGTGGCCCCGGGACTTCCATCTCTCCCTTCGGGACCTCAGGCATCCCGGCAGACGCCTGGAGAAACGCAGCCGTGAGCGGCTGCCGTCCCCGTCCCCTCTCCGGCAGTCACGCGGCGCTCCTCTCCTCTCAAACCCAGGTCAGACCTGCCACCGGTGTGTGGCCCCGGGACTTCCATCTCTCCCTTCGGGACCTCAGGCATCCCGGCAGACGCCTGGAGAAACGCAGCCGTGAGCGGCTGCCGTCCCCGTCCCCTCTCCGGCAGTCACGCGGCGCTCCTCTCCTCTCAAACCCAGGTCAGACCTGCCACCGGTGTGTGGCCCCGGGACTTCCATCTCTCCCTTCGGGACCTCAGGCATCCCAGCAGACGCCTGGAGAAACGCAGCCGTGAGCGGCTGCCGTCCCCGTCCCCTCTCCGGCAGTCACGCGGCGCTCCTCTCCTCTCAAACCCAGGTCAGACCTGCCACCGGTGTGTGGCCCCGGGACTTCCATCTCTCCCTTCGGGACCTCAGGCATCCCAGCAGACGCCTGGAGAAACGCAGCCGTGAGCGGCTGCCGTCCCCGTCCCCTCTCCGGCAGTCACGCGGCGCTCCTCTCCTCTCAAACCCAGGTCAGACCTGCCACCGGTGTGTGGCCCCGGGACTTCCATCTCTCCCTTCGGGACCTCAGGCATCCCGGCAGACGCCTGGAGAAACGCAGCCGTGAGCGGCTGCCGTCCCCGTCCCCTCTCCGGCAGTCACGCGGCGCTCCTCTCCTCTCAAACCCAGGTCAGACCTGCCACCGGTGTGTGGCCCCGGGACTTCCATCTCTCCCTTCGGGACCTCAGGCATCCCGGCAGACGCCTGGAGAAACGCAGCCGTGAGCGGCTGCCGTCCCCGTCCCCTCTCCGGCAGTCACGCGGCGCTCCTCTCCTCTCAAACCCAGGTCAGACCTGCCACCGGTGTGTGGCCCCCGGGACTTCCATCTCTCCCTTCGGGACCTCAGGCATCCCGGCAGACGCCTGGAGAAACGCAGCCGTGAGCGGCTGCCGTCCCCGTCCCCTCTCCGGCAGTCACGCGGCGCTCCTCTCCTCTCAAACCCAGGTCAGACCTGCCACCGGTGTGTGGCCCCGGGACTTCCATCTCTCCCTTCGGGACCTCAGGCATCCCGGCAGACGCCTGGAGAAACGCAGCCGTGAGCGGCTGCCGTCCCCGTCCCCTCTCCGGCAGTCACGCGGCGCTCCTCTCCTCTCAAACCCAGGTCAGACCTGCCACCGGTGTGTGGCCCCGGGACTTCCATCTCTCCCTTCGGGACCTCAGGCATCCCAGCAGACGCCTGGAGAAACGCAGCCGTGAGCGGCTGCCGTCCCCGTCCCCTCTCCGGCAGTCACGCGGCGCTCCTCTCCTCTCAAACCCAGGTCAGACCTGCCACCGGTGTGTGGCCCCGGGACTTCCATCTCTCCCTTCGGGACCTCAGGCATCCCGGCAGACGCCTGGAGAAACGCAGCCGTGAGCGGCTGCCGTCCCCGTCCCCTCTCCGGCAGTCACGCGGCGCTCCTCTCCTCTCAAACCCAGGTCAGACCTGCCACCGGTGTGTGGCCCCGGGACTTCCATCTCTCCCTTCGGGACCTCAGGCATCCCGGCAGACGCCTGGAGAAACGCAGCCGTGAGCGGCTGCCGTCCCCGTCCCCTCTCCGGCAGTCACGCGGCGCTCCTCTCCTCTCAAACCCAGGTCAGACCTGCCACCGGTGTGTGGCCCCGGGACTTCCATCTCTCCCTTCGGGACCTCAGGCATCCCAGCAGACGCCTGGAGAAACGCAGCCGTGAGCGGCTGCCGTCCCCGTCCCCCTCTCCGGCAGTCACGCGGCGCTCCTCTCCTCTCAAACCCAGGTCAGACCTGCCACCGGTGTGTGGCCCCGGGACTTCCATCTCTCCCTTCGGGACCTCAGGCATCCCAGCAGACGCCTGGAGAAACGCAGCCGTGAGCGGCTGCCGTCCCCGTCCCCTCTCCGGCAGTCACGCGGCGCTCCTCTCCTCTCAAACCCAGGTCAGACCTGCCACCGGTGTGTGGCCCCGGGACTTCCATCTCTCCCTTCGGGACCTCAGGCATCCCGGCAGACGCCTGGAGAAACGCAGCCGTGAGCGGCTGCCGTCCCCGTCCCCTCTCCGGCAGTCACGCGGCGCTCCTCTCCTCTCAAACCCAGGTCAGACCTGCCACCGGTGTGTGGCCCCGGGACTTCCATCTCTCCCTTCGGGACCTCAGGCATCCCGGCAGACGCCTGGAGAAACGCAGCCGTGAGCGGCTGCCGTCCCCGTCCCCTCTCCGGCAGTCACGCGGCGCTCCTCTCCTCTCAAACCCAGGTCAGACCTGCCACCGGTGTGTGGCCCCGGGACTTCCATCTCTCCCTTCGGGACCTCAGGCATCCCAGCAGACGCCTGGAGAAACGCAGCCGTGAGCGGCTGCCGTCCCCGTCCCCTCTCCGGCAGTCACGCGGCGCTCCTCTCCTCTCAAACCCAGGTCAGACCTGCCACCGGTGTGTGGCCCCGGGACTTCCATCTCTCCCTTCGGGACCTCAGGCATCCCAGCAGACGCCTGGAGAAACGCAGCCGTGAGCGGCTGCCGTCCCCGTCCCCTCTCCGGCAGTCACGCGGCGCTCCTCTCCTCTCAAACCCAGGTCAGACCTGCCACCGGTGTGTGGCCCCGGGACTTCCATCTCTCCCTTCGGGACCTCAGGCATCCCGGCAGACGCCTGGAGAAACGCAGCCGTGAGCGGCTGCCGTCCCCGTCCCCTCTCCGGCAGTCACGCGGCGCTCCTCTCCTCTCAAACCCAGGTCAGACCTGCCACCGGTGTGTGGCCCCGGGACTTCCATCTCTCCCTTCGGGACCTCAGGCATCCCGGCAGACGCCTGGAGAAACGCAGCCGTGAGCGGCTGCCGTCCCCGTCCCCTCTCCGGCAGTCACGCGGCGCTCCTCTCCTCTCAAACCCAGGTCAGACCTGCCACCGGTGTGTGGCCCCGGGACTTCCATCTCTCCCTTCGGGACCTCAGGCATCCCAGCAGACGCCTGGAGAAACGCAGCCGTGAGCGGCTGCCGTCCCCGTCCCCTCTCCGGCAGTCACGCGGCGCTCCTCTCCTCTCAAACCCAGGTCAGACCTGCCACCGGTGTGTGGCCCCGGGACTTCCATCTCTCCCTTCGGGACCTCAGGCATCCCAGCAGACGCCTGGAGAAACGCAGCCGTGAGCGGCTGCCGTCCCCGTCCCCTCTCCGGCAGTCACGCGGCGCTCCTCTCCTCTCAAACCCAGGTCAGACCTGCCACCGGTGTGTGGCCCCGGGACTTCCATCTCTCCCTTCGGGACCTCAGGCATCCCGGCAGACGCCTGGAGAAACGCAGCCGTGAGCGGCTGCCGTCCCCGTCCCCTCTCCGGCAGTCACGCGGCGCTCCTCTCGTCTCAAACCCAGGTCAGACCTGCCACCGGTGTGTGGCCCCGGGACTTCCATCTCTCCCTTCGGGACCTCAGGCATCCCGGCAGACGCCTGGAGAAACGCAGCCGTGAGCGGCTGCCGTCCCCGTCCCCTCTCCGGCAGTCACGCGGCGCTCCTCTCCTCTCAAACCCAGGTCAGACCTGCCACCGGTGTGTGGCCCCGGGGACTTCCATCTCTCCCTTCGGGACCTCAGGCATCCCGGCAGACGCCTGGAGAAACGCAGCCGTGAGCGGCTGCCGTCCCCGTCCCCTCTCCGGCAGTCACGCGGCGCTCCTCTCCTCTCAAACCCAGGTCAGACCTGCCACCGGTGGTGTGGCCCCGGGACTTCCATCTCTCCCTTCGGGACCTCAGGCATCCCGGCAGACGCCTGGAGAAACGCAGCCGTGAGCGGCTGCCGTCCCCGTCCCCTCTCCGGCAGTCACGCGGCGCTCCTCTCCTCTCAAACCCAGGTCAGACCTGCCACCGGTGTGTGGCCCCGGGACTTCCATCTCTCCCTTCGGGACCTCAGGCATCCCAGCAGACGCCTGGAGAAACGCAGCCGTGAGCGGCTGCCGTCCCCGTCCCCTCTCCGGCAGTCACGCGGCGCTCCTCTCCTCTCAAACCCAGGTCAGACCTGCCACCGGTGTGTGGCCCCGGGACTTCCATCTCTCCCTTCGGGACCTCAGGCATCCCGGCAGACGCCTGGAGAAACGCAGCCGTGAGCGGCTGCCATCCCCGTCCCCTCTCCGGCAGTCACGCGGCGCTCCTCTCCTCTCAAACCCAGGTCAGACCTGCCACCGGTGTGTGGCCCCGGGACTTCCATCTCTCCCTTCGGGACCTCAGGCATCCCGGCAGACGCCTGGAGAAACGCAGCCGTGAGCGGCTGCCGTCCCTGTCCCCTCTCCGGCAGTCACGCGGCGCTCCTCTCCTCTCAAACCCAGGTCAGACCTGCCACCGGTGTGTGGCCCCGGGACTTCCATCTCTCCCTTCGGGACCTCAGGCATCCCAGCAGACGCCTGGAGAAACGCAGCCGTGAGCGGCTGCCGTCCCCGTCCCCTCTCCGGCAGTCACGCGGCGCTCCTCTCCTCTCAAACCCAGGTCAGACCTGCCACCGTGTGTGGCCCCGGGACTTCCATCTCTCCCTTCGGGACCTCAGGCATCCCGGCAGACGCCTGGAGAAACGCAGCCGTGAGCGGCTGCCGTCCCCCCCCTCTCCGGCAGTCACGCGGCGCTCCTCTCCTCTCAAACCCAGGTCAGACCTGCCACCGGTGTGTGGCCCCGGGACTTCCATCTCTCCCTTCGGGACCTCAGGCATCCCGCAGACGCCTGGAGAAACGCAGCCGTGAGCGGCTGCCGTCCCCGTCCCCTCTCCGGCAGTCACGCGGCGCTCCTCTCCTCTCAAACCCAGGTCAGACCTGCCACCGGTGTGTGGCCCCGGGACTTCCATCTCTCCCTTCGGGACCTCAGGCATCCCGGCAGACGCCTGGAGAAACGCAGCCGTGAGCGGCTGCCGTCCCCGTCCCCTCTCCGGCAGTCACGCGGCGCTCCTCTCCTCTCAAACCCAGGTCAGACCTGCCACCGGTGTGTGGCCCCGGGACTTCCATCTCTCCCTTCGGGACCTCAGGCATCCCAGCAGACGCCTGGAGAAACGCAGCCGTGAGCGGCTGCCGTCCCCGTCCCCTCTCCGGCAGTCACGCGGCGCTCCTCTCCTCTCAAACCCAGGTCAGACCTGCCACCGGTGTGTGGCCCCGGGACTTCATCTCTCCCTTCGGGACCTCAGGCATCCCGGCAGACGCCTGGAGAAACGCAGCCGTGAGCGGCTGCCGTCCCCGTCCCCTCTCCGGCAGTCACGCGGCGCTCCTCTCCTCTCAAACCCAGGTCAGACCTGCCACCGGTGTGTGCCCCGGGACTTCCATCTCTCCCTTCGGGACCTCAGGCATCCCGGCAGACGCCTGGAGAAACGCAGCCGTGAGCGGCTGCCGTCCCCGTCCCCTCTCCGGCAGTCACGCGGCGCTCCTCTCCTCTCAAACCCAGGTCAGACCTGCCACCGGTGTGTGGCCCCGGGACTTCCATCTCTCCCTTCGGGACCTCAGGCATCCCGGCAGACGCCTGGAGAAACGCAGCCGTGAGCGGCTGCCGTCCCCGTCCCCTCTCCGGCAGTCACGCGGCGCTCCTCTCCTCTCAAAACCCAGGTCAGACCTGCCACCGGTGTGTGGCCCCGGGACTTCCATCTCTCCCTTCGGGACCTCAGGCATCCCGGCAGACGCCTGGAGAAACGCAGCCGTGAGCGGCTGCCGTCCCCGTCCCCTCTCCGGCAGTCACGCGGCGCTCCTCTCCTCTCAAACCCAGGTCAGACCTGCCACCGGTGTGTGGCCCCGGGACTTCCATCTCTCCCTTCGGGACCTCAGGCATCCCGGCAGACGCCTGGAGAAACGCAGCCGTGAGCGGCTGCCGTCCCCGTCCCCTCTCCGGCAGTCACGCGGCGCTCCTCTCCTCTCAAACCCAGGTCAGACCTGCCACCGGTGTGTGGCCCCGGGACTTCCATCTCTCCCTTCGGGACCTCAGGCATCCCGCAGACGCCTGGAGAAACGCAGCCGTGAGCGGCTGCCGTCCCGTCCCCTCTCCGGCAGTCACGCGGCGCTCCTCTCCTCTCAAACCCAGGTCAGACCTGCCACCGGTGTGTGGCCCCGGGACTTCCATCTCTCCCTTCGGGACCTCAGGCATCCCGGCAGACGCCTGGAGAAACGCAGCCGTGAGCGGCTGCCGTCCCCGTCCCCTCTCCGGCAGTCACGCGGCGCTCCTCTCCTCTCAAACCCAGGTCAGACCTGCCACCGGTGTGTGGCCCCGGGACTTCCATCTCTCCCTTCGGGACCTCAGGCATCCCGGCAGACGCCTGGAGAAACGCAGCCGTGAGCGGCTGCCGTCCCCGTCCCCTCTCCGGCAGTCACGCGGCGCTCCTCTCCTCTCAAACCCAGGTCAGACCTGCCACCGGTGTGTGGCCCCGGGACTTCCATCTCTCCCTTCGGGACCTCAGGCATCCCGGCAGACGCCTGGAGAAACGCAGCCGTGAGCGGCTGCCGTCCCCGTCCCCTCTCCGGCAGTCACGCGGCGCTCCTCTCCTCTCAAACCCAGGTCAGACCTGCCACCGGTGTGTGGCCCCGGGACTTCCATCTCTCCCTTCGGGACCTCAGGCATCCCGGCAGACGCCTGAGAAACGCAGCCGTGAGCGGCTGCCGTCCCCGTCCCCTCTCCGGCAGTCACGCGGCGCTCCTCTCCTCTCAAACCAGGTCAGACCTGCCACCGGTGTGTGGCCCCGGGACTTCCAGTCTCTCCTTCGGGACCGTCAGGCATCCCGGCAGACGCCTGGAGAAACGCAGCCGTGAGCGGCTGCCGTCCCCGTCCCCTCTCCGGCAGTCACGCGGCGCTCCTCTCCTCTCAAACCCAGGTCAGACCTGCCACGGTGTGTGGCCCCCGGGACTTCCATCTCTCCCTTCGGGACCTCAGGCATCCCGGCAGACGCCTGGAGAAACGCAGCCGTGAGCGGCTGCCGTCCCCGTCCCCTCTCCGGCAGTCACGCGGCGCTCCTCTCCTCTCAAACCCAGGTCAGACCTGCCACCGGTGTGTGGCCCCGGGACTTCCATCTCTCCCTTCGGGACCTCAGGCATCCCGGCAGACGCCTGGAGAAACGCAGCCGTGAGCGGCTGCCGTCCCCGTCCCCTCTCCGGCAGTCACGCGGCGCTCCTCTCCTCTCAAACCCAGGTCAGACCTGCCACAGGTGTGTGGCCCCGGACTTTCCATCTCTCCCTTCGGGACCTCAGGCATCCCGGCAGACGCCTGGAGAAACGCAGCCGTGAGCGGCTGCCGTCCCCGTCCCCTCTCCGGCAGTCACGCGGCGCTCCTCTCCTCTCAAACCCAGGTCAGACCTGCCACCGGTGTGTGGCCCCGGGACTTCCATCTCTCCCTTCGGGACCTCAGGCATCCCAGGCAGACGCCTGGAGAAACGCAGCCGTGAGCGGCTGCCGTCCCCGTCCCCTCTCCGGCAGTCACGCGGCGCTCCTCTCCTCTCAAACCCAGGTCAGACCTGCCACCGGTGTGTGGCCCCGGGACTTCCATCTCTCCCTTCGGGACCTCAGGCATCCCGGCAGACGCCTGGAGAAACGCAGCCGTGAGCGGCTGCCGTCCCCGTCCCCTCTCCGGCAGTCACGCGGCGCTCCTCTCCTCTCAAACCCAGGTCAGACCTGCCACCGGTGTGTGGCCCCGGGACTTCCATCTCTCCCTTCGGGACCTCAGGCATCCCGGCAGACGCCTGGAGAAACGCAGCCGTGAGCGGCTGCCGTCCCCGTCCCCTCTCCGGCAGTCACGCGGCGCTCCTCTCCTCTCAAACCCAGGTCAGACCTGCCACCGGTGTGTGGCCCCGGGACTTCCATCTCTCCCTTCGGGACCTCAGGCATCCCGCAGACGCCTGGAGAAACGCAGCCGTGAGCGGCTGCCGTCCCCGTCCCTCTCCGGCAGTCACGCGGCGCTCCTCTCCTCTCAAACCCAGGTCAGACCTGCCACCGGTGTGTGGCCCCCGGGACTTCCATCTCTCCCTTCGGGACCTCAGGCATCCAGGCAGACGCCTGGAGAAACGCAGCCGTGAGCGGCTGCCGTCCCCGTCCCCTCTCCGGCAGTCACGCGGCGCTCCTCTCCTCTCAAACCCAGGTCAGACCTGCCACCGGTGTGTGGCCCCGGGACTTCCATCTCTCCCTTCGGGACCTCAGGCATCCCGGCAGACGCCTGGAGAAACGCAGCCGTGAGCGGCTGCCGTCCCCGTCCCCTCTCCGGCAGTCACGCGGGCGGCGCTCCTCTCCTCTCAAACCCAGGTCAGACCTGCCACCGGTGTGTGGCCCCGGGACTTCCATCTCTCCCTTCGGGACCTCAGGCATCCCGGCAGACGCCTGGAGAAACGCAGCCGTGAGCGGCTGCCGTCCCCGTCCCCTCTCCGGCAGTCACGCGGCGCTCCTCTCCTCTCAAACCCAGGTCAGACCTGCCACCGGTGTGTGGCCCCGGGACTTCCATCTCTCCTTCGGGACCTCAGGCATCCCGGCAGACGCCTGGAGAAACGCAGCCGTGAGCGGCTGCCGTCCCCGTCCCCTCTCGGCAGTCACGCGGCGCTCCTCTCCTCTCAAACCCAGGTCAGACCTGCCACCGGTGTGTGGCCCCGGGACTTCCATCTCTCCCTTCGGGACCTCAGGCATCCCGGCAGACGCCTGGAGAAACGCAGCCGTGAGCGGCTGCCGTCCCCGTCCCCTCTCGGCAGTCACGCGGCGCTCCTCTCCTCTCAAACCCAGGTCAGACCTGCCACCGGTGTGTGGCCCCGGGACTTCCATCTCTCCCTTCGGGACCTCAGGCATCCCGGCAGACGCCTGGAGAAACGCAGCCGTGAGCGGCTGCCGTCCCCGTCCCCTCTCCGGCAGTCACGCGGCGCTCCTCTCCTCTCAAACCCAGGTCAGACCTGCCACCGGTGTGTGGCCCCGGGACTTCCATCTCTCCTTCGGGACCTCAGGCATCCCAGCAGACGCCTGGAGAAACGCAGCCGTGAGCGGCTGCCGTCCCCGTCCCCTCTCCGGCAGTCACGCGGCGCTCCTCTCCTCTCAAACCCAGGTCAGACCTGCCACCGGTGTGTGGCCCCGGGACTTCCATCTCTCCCTTCGGGACCTCAGGCATCCCGGCAGACGCCTGGAGAAACGCAGCCGTGAGCGGCTGCCGTCCCCGTCCCCTCTCCGGCAGTCACGCGGCGCTCCTCTCCTCTCAAACCCAGGTCAGACCTGCCACCGGTGTGTGGCCCCGGGACTTCCATCTCTCCCTTCGGGACCTCAGGCATCCCGGCAGACGCCTGGAGAAACGCAGCCGTGAGCGGCTGCCGTCCCCGTCCCCTCTCCGGCAGTCACGCGGCGCTCCTCTCCTCTCAAACCCAGGTCAGACCTGCCACCGGTGTGTGGCCCCGGGACTTCCATCTCTCCCTTCGGACCTCAGGCATCCCGCAGACGCCTGGAGAAACGCAGCCGTGAGCGGCTGCCGTCCCCGTCCCCTCTCCGGCAGTCACGCGGCGCTCCTCTCCTCTCAAACCCAGGTCAGACCTGCCACCGGTGTGTGGCCCCGGGACTTCCATCTCTCCCTTCGGGACCTCAGGCATCCCGGCAGACGCCTGGAGAAACGCAGCCGTGAGCGGCTGCCGTCCCCGTCCCCTCTCCGGCAGTCACGCGGCGCTCCTCTCCTCTCAAACCCAGGTCAGACCTGCCACCGGTGTGTGGCCCCGGGACTTCCATCTCTCCCTTCGGGACCTCAGGCATCCCGGCAGACGCCTGGAGAAACGCAGCCGTGAGCGGCTGCCGTCCCCGTCCCCTCTCCGGCAGTCACGCGGCGCTCCTCTCCTCTCAAACCCAGGTCAGACCTGCCACCGGTGTGTGGCCCCGGGACTTCCATCTCTCCCTTCGGGACCTCAGGCATCCCGGCAGACGCCTGGAGAAACGCAGCCGTGAGCGGCTGCCGTCCCCGTCCCCTCTCCGGCAGTCACGCGGCGCTCCTCTCCTCTCAAACCCAGGTCAGACCTGCCACCGGTGTGTGGCCCCGGGACTTCCATCTCTCCCTTCGGGACCTCAGGCATCCCGGCAGACGCCTGGAGAAACGCAGCCGTGAGCGGCTGCCGTCCCCGTCCCCTCTCCGGCAGTCACGCGGCGCTCCTCTCCTCTCAAACCCAGGTCAGACCTGCCACCGGTGTGTGGCCCCGGGACTTCCATCTCTCCCTTCGGGACCTCAGGCATCCCGGCAGACGCCTGGAGAAACGCAGCCGTGAGCGGCTGCCGTCCCCGTCCCCTCTCCGGCAGTCACGCGGCGCTCCTCTCCTCTCAAACCCAGGTCAGACCTGCCACCGGTGTGTGGCCCCGGGACTTCCATCTCTCCCTTCGGGACCTCAGGCATCCCAGCAGACGCCTGGAGAAACGCAGCCGTGAGCGGCTGCCGTCCCCGTCCCCTCTCCGGCAGTCACGCGGCGCTCCTCTCCTCTCAAACCCAGTTTTCCGTAGAGGTGTGGCCTCTTCAGAAGTGGGCGTGGCTTCAGAGTGGGCGTGGCTTCAGAGTGGGCGTGGCCTATTTTCCGGCCGGCGGCCGCTTACGCGGCCGCAGGGTGTTTACTAATTCAAAGGAACCTAGTTCCCAAGGAATTTGGTCCCCAACTTACTCAGCAATATGAAGAAACAAAGAAAATCCCCACCTCAAGCGGAGGAGAACAAAAACAATCCAGAACATTCTGTCGATACAGCTCACCTAAGGGATCTCTCTGACACAGAATTCAGATATGAAGTCATCAAGATGTTCAATCAACTCAATGAAACGGTCAGACAGACAGCCAGCAACACCACAGATAAAATCGACAAATTACGCGAAGAAATGAGAGCAGAAATGTCACGATTAAAAGACTCCATAGATGAAATGAGAAACTCAGTTTCTTCTCTTAAAAATAGAATGACCGCAGCTGAAGAGAGAATCAGTGACCTAGAAGATCAGCTGCAACAAGCCAACACGCAACAACAAACACTGGCAAGGGACCTCAAAATGGCTCTACAGAGAATCAGAGTCCTAGCAGATGACTCCAAGAGGAACAATATTAGAATTATGGGACTACCTGAACCTCAGGGAAACAATCCCAACGAAAAAAACACCGTCAAACAAATCATTGCTGAAAACTTCCCAGAGCTGCACAATGCAGCCATTCAGGTTCAAGGAGCCCGAAGGGTGCCAGCTAAAAGAGACCCCAACAAAAACACTCCAAGACATATCATACTTAGAATGATCGATACTGCCGATAGAGACACAATACTGCAAGCAGCAAGAGCAAAGAAGGAAATCACATACAAAGGAGCATCCCTTAGATTCACAGCAGACCTATCAGAGGAAACCCTACAAGCCCGAAGGCAGTGGCGAGATATAGTCAAAAAACTCATGGAAATGAATGCTTCCCCAAGAATACTCTACCCGGCTAAACTCTCCCTCAAAATCGAAGGAACAGTACATTATTTTATAGATAAACAGCAACTCAGGAACTTCATAGACTCAAAACCAAACCTAAAGCAAGGCCTAAAGGGGCTACTATAAGAAAAGACAAACCCTACAACCACAACACACCCGCACAGAAACATGACACAAAACCCCATAACCATTCTCTCTCTCAATGTCAACGGTCTAAATTCACCAGTTAAGAGACACAGAGTGGCAAAATGGATACAGAGACAGAACCCAACATTCTGCTGCCTACAAGAAACTCACCTCAACAGCCAGAGCAAACACAGACTCAAAGTCAAAGGATGGAATACAATCCTGCAAGCAAACAACTCCCTCAAAAAAGCTGGGGTGGCCATACTAGTATCTGACAACATTAATTTCACCTTGAAAAAGATTAGAAGGGACAGTGAAGGCTATTTTCTCTTCATCAAGGGATACGTACAACAGGAAGAAATCACACTCTTAAATGTATACGCACCTAATGAGGGAACAGCTAAATATTTAAAACAACTACTAACAGATTTTAAGGAGGACATCACTACCAACACAATAGTACTTGGAGACTTCAACATCGCCTTATCACCTCTGGATAGATCAACACGAACAAAACCCAGCAAGGAATTATTGGCTTTGAAAGAAGTAATAGAAGAGAAAGGGCTTATGGACTTATACAGGGCTTTACACCCCAAAAAGAAAGAATACACATTCTTCTCCAGTGCGCACGGAACATTTTCCAAAATAGACCATGTGCTAGGACACAAAACACACCTCAACAGAATCAAGAAGATAGAAATAGTATCAGCCATCTTTTCAGACCATGATGCACTGAGGATAGAAGTGAATCACACACAGACACGGAGAACCAAATCAAACACCTGGAAATTAAACAACTCGATGCTGAACAATGAGTGGGTCAGGAACGAAGTCAAGGATGAAATCAAAAGATACCTGGAAACAAATGAGAATGAAGACACAAACTACCAGAACTTATGGGATGCAGCGAAAGCTGTATTAAGGGGAAAATTTATAGCTCTGCAAGCCTATCTTAAGTCCATAGAAACGATGCACATAAACAATTTGACCTCACAGCTCAAGACCTTAGAAAAGGATCAACAGAAAGAGCCTAAATCAGGCAGAAGGAAAGAGATCATAAAACTTAGAGCAGAAATCAACGACATGGAAAACAAAGAAACAATCCGAAAGATCAATGAAACCAAGAGCTGGTTCTTCGAGAAAATAAATAAGATAGATAAACCACTAGCAACACTCACAAAGAAACAGAGAGAGAGAACCCTAATAAATCGAATCAGAAATAAGAATGGGGATATCACAACAGAAACTAAAGAAATTCAAGAGATCATCAGAGACTACTTTGAAAGTCTCTATGCCACGAAACACGAGAACCTAGAAGAAATGGATAAATTCCTGGATCTCTACCATCTCCCAAAGCTGAATCAAGAAGATATAGAGTACCTGAATAGACCCATTCACATCAAGGAAATTGAAACTGTAATCAAAAGTCTTCCCAAAAACAAAAGCCCAGGCCCAGATGGATTTACTAGCGAATTTTTCCAAACATTTAAAGAGGACCTATTGCCAATTCTTCTCAAGCTTTTCCAGGAAATTGAAAAAACAGAAACTCTCCCAAACAGCTTCTATGAAGCCCATATCTCTCTAATACCAAAAGGAAACAAAGACACCACAAGAAAAGAAAACTACAGGCCAATATCCCTGATGAACACGGATGCGAAGATTCTCAACAAAATACTAGCCAATAGAATACAACAACTCATCAAAAAGATCATACATCATGACCAAGTAGGATTCATCCCAGGGATGCAAGGATGGTTCAACATTCGGAAATCAATCAACATAATCCATCATATCAACAAAAGAAAAGATAAAAATCATATGATCATATCAATAGACGCAGAGAAAGCTTTTGACAAGATCCAGCACCCATTCATGATGAAAACCCTTGCCAAAATGGGGATAGAGGGGACTTTCCTCAATATAGTTAAAGCCATCTACCACAAACCTACAGCAAACATCATCCTCAATGGGGAAAAACTGAGACCCTTCCCCCTAAGGTCAGGGACGAGACAAGGATGCCCACTCTCTCCACTACTGTTCAATATAGTACTGGAAGTACTTGCAATAGCGATTAGGCAAGAAAAAGATATTAAGGGCATCCAGATAGGGAAAGAAGAAATTAAGCTCTCACTATTCGCAGATGACATGATACTATACTTAGAGAACCCTAAAACCTCTACCAAGAAACTCCTAGAAACAATAGGCTTGTATAGTAAAGTGGCAGGCTATAAAATCAATACCCAAAAATCCATGGCATTCCTATACGCAAATAGTGAAAGAGAAGCAAGTGACATCAAGAAAACAATCCCATTCACAATTGTGCCCCAGAAAATCAAGTATCTAGGAATCAGCTTAACTAAGGAAGTAAAGGACCTGTACAAGGAAAACTACAAAACGCTACTTCAGGAAATAAAAGAGGACACGAGGAAATGGAAAAATATCCCCTGTTCATGGATGGGGAGAATCAACATCATCAAAATGGCAATACTTCCCAAAGCACTATACAAATTCAATGCAATCCCTATAAGGATACCCATGACATTCTTCAAAGAAATGGAGCAAACACTCCTGAAATTTATATGGAACAATAAGCCCCCACGAATAGCTAAAGCAATTCTTGGGAAAAAGAAAATGGGAGGAATCAACCTCCCTAACTTCAAACTCTACTACAAGGCAGTAATAATTAAAACAGCATGGTACTGGAACAAAAGCAGAGCTGCAGACCAATGGAACAGAGTTGAATATACTGACATTTCCTCCCAAACATATAATCATCTAATTTTTGATAAGGGGGCAAGAAAAGTGAAATGGAGCAGGGAAAGCCTCTTCAACAAACTGTGCTGGCAAAATTGGACGGCTACATGCAAAAAAGTGGGCTCAGATCTCTGCCTAACACCATGCACAAAAGTAAGATCAAAATGGATTTATGACCTCAACATCAGACCAGAATCCATAATGTTTATTGAAGACAAAGTCGGCAAAACTCTCCATGATATTGAAGCTAATGGAATCTTCAAAGATGTCACGCCACTGGCTGAGCAAGTGAAAACAGAGATAGACAAATGGGACTATCTTAAACTAAGAAGCTTCTGCACCTGCAAAGAAACAGTGACCAAAATACAAAGACAGCCTACAGAATGGGAAAGGATATTCACCAAGTACACATCCGACAAGGGGTTGATATCAAGGATATACAAGGTACTGGTTAAACTCCACAAGAAGAAATCACCCAACCCCATCAAAAAATGGGGTGAGGAAATGAACAGAAACTTTCGCAAAGAAGAAATTCGAATGGCAAAAAGGCACATGAGAAAATGCTCTACATCACTAATCATCAGAGAGATGCAGATCAAAACCACAATGAGATATCACTTCACACCACAGAGACTGGCCCACATCCACAAGAACAAAAGCAACCGGTGCTGGCGCGGATGTGGCGAGAAAGGGACCCTCCTTCACTGCTGGTGGGAATGCCGGCTGGTCCAACCCTTTTGGAAAACAGTATGGACGACTCTCAAAAAATTAGAATTTGATCTGCCATTTGACCCAGCTATAGCACTCCTGGGAATATATCCCAGAGAGGCAAAAAGGTATAGTCAAAGTGACATCTGCAATTGTTTGTTCATTGCAGCACTCTTTACAATAGCCAGAATCTGGAAAAAACCTGAGTGCCCAAGAACAGATGACTGGTTAAAGAAACTTTGGTACATTTACACAATGGAGTACTATGTAGCTGTTAGAAAAGATGAAGTTATGAAATTTACATACAAGTGGTACTACATGGAAAGTATCATGTTAAGCGAAATGAGTCAGAAAGAGCGGGATAGACACAGAAAGATTGCATTCATCTGGGGAACATAAAGCAACAAAAAGTGAGAGTGACACACAGGAATGGCTGAGATTAGTACCAGGAATTTTGCTCCATGAATGGAAGGCCAGCCACAGGCTCTAGGTGAAAAGGAAGCTCAGATAGAGAAGAGATTACCAAATGAAGGGTGTTGTGAGGGCCCTCCCAGGGTGGGAGAAGCATGCTAAAAGTAGTCGATAGACCAAACATGATTGCCACTCAAAGCCTCTCTTGCAAAACACAGTACCCAAAAGAAGAGAGAGAGAACAAGGGGGAATACCCTGCCACAGAGGCAGGATGGGACGGCGGGGGGATGAGGGGGGGGGGATGCTGGGACCCATGGGGATGGATGACGGGCACTGGTGGAGGTATGGGGACTTGATCATTGTATAACTGAAACCCAAGCACAAAATTTGTAAGCCTATAACTGTACCTCATGGTTTTTCACTAATAAAAAAAAAAAAAGTGAAAAAAAAAAAAAAAAAAAGAGATGAATAAGTTAGATATATCCTTCTCTGCATTCAAGACAATGACAATCAAATTCTGATGTGCCCAAATAGATCTAACAAAAATTGCATTGGAAAGTAAACCCATAGGATTGAGAAAGATATCTACAGCATTTATTAACCAATTAAAACTAATACGAAGCTAATGAACTTGGATAATATTCCCAACAGGTACTGTATCTGATGTCTGAATAACACCAAGGAGATATCAGACAAACAGCATATCAGCTGCTACAGGCACGGAGTCAAAATTAATATCCCAAGGTAGCTTACTTGCTTTTTTGGGTGTGAGTTTAAGTTTAAAATTATTTCAATTTTTTCTGCATGTTGTCTTCTTGATAGACTAAGTTTTTGAGGGTAAAGTTCCCTCCAATGAATATATGAGACAAGAACTTGGTTCAAGTAGTTTACTAGAGGTGATTGGAGAAGTCCTCATTGAAGATGGGAAGAAAGTAAAGGGAGGAAAGTTCTAAACTACAGTGATGAGTTGTCTTTGCTCTGGTTAACTAACTGGAAATTCCTCTCTCAGGGTAACTATAGGATACAGTTTGACATAACATACCTCTCTGAGCTGTCCCACTGCAGGTAGGAGTCACGGTTTTCATTCGCCAAGTCTGTCCTTGGAGTCTTCATCTGCCAACTCCATTCCCAGATATACCCCTTGACAAGACTATATATTTCTTTAAACACAGAGAGACAAGAAGTATGGCAGCCATGAAGGCCACGAACAAATGGCCCTTACATGTCTGGAAAAAAATGGGTATGAAATCAGTCGAACCCGTGTCTGTGGTATGGATCAGTTTTATTTCATGCACCTCTGTATCCCTCTTATGAGAAGAAGCTGAGTTTTTTATGCTGAGTGAGTGAAAGAATGGATGATTATCCTCATCTCACATTTTCCCCAGTTAGATGAAATCTGAAGCAGTAGTGACCAGAAAAGTAATGAAGTGCTGTCCTATAATAGTGGTTAGAAATTGAGACAGGTGATAACAGACTCGGAAAAATGTAAATTTAGGACTAACAGGAGGAGCCAGGAGGCTTTCTATTAAGGTGGAACCTGAGCCAACTAGGAAGGATGGGGAGGACATTTCCAAAACGTGAGACAAAGGCATGCCAGTCAGAGACAACTTGAAGTGTATAAAAAGGCAGAGAAGAATGTAATGTCTAGGAAAGACTTTTTTATCGAACCACCGTGAGCTACAGTTACAAAACTTTCATATTTGAGTTTCAGTCATACAATAAACAAACACCTGTCCCTCGACCAGTGCACATTTTCCACCACCAATGTCCCCAGTATCATTCCTCTTAGTCCCAACCCTCCCTCTGCCTCTATGGCAGACAATTTCCTTCTTACTCTCTCTATACTTTTGGGCATTATGGTTTACAATGCAGATATTGAGAGGCCATCATGTTAGGAGCTTCATCTACTTTCTGCACACATCTCCTATCCTGAGTGATCCCTCCAACCATCTTAGTGATGGTTGGAGTGATCCCTCCAACCAACTTAGTGATCCCTTCTCTATCTCAGCTGTCTTATCCCTCAGCTCATGAGGTCAACTTCCAACCATGGAGCAATCTTCCTGGCCCTCGACTCTACTGTCTTTGGATGTTAGTATCATATTATGATATTTTATGTTCCACAAATAAGTGCAGTCATTTTATGAAGGACAGTCTTTTAAAATTCATTTGGTTCTGTGATATGTCCAAATCTGCTTAATATCTCTTTACTGATGGAATCCTGTAGTGGGTACCATTTTCCTCCAGTACCCCTTGAATGCTTTCTCCTGATTCTGATGTCCCTGGTTTTTGGCCCAGATTCCTGTACCTTTTCAGTCTTACCTGCTCTCCTGACTTAAGGAGAGGTTTGCAGTGGGATCAAGTATGTACTGTGGAGTTAATAGACAGAGCTTCTGGCCCTGGTTTTGCTCTTATTGGTTCAATGGCCATGGGAAAGTAACTCTCTGATGAACTTCAGTATGAAATAAAGACAATGCATGCTTTCTTAATTGCATTGTTGTGAGGTTTAAACCAGATAAATGGAGCCTCACCCACAAGCCTGATATGGGCAGAGTTTGCTGAGCTATTGCTAAGTCAAGGGTTATTTAAAAGACATAAAGTGTTTTGTATAGTACTCAGTACACCTTCTTCCCTCTCTCCTTCCCTCCTTCCCTCCTCCCCTCCTTCCCTTCCTCCCCTCCTTCCCTTCCTTCCTTCCTTCCTTCCTTCCTTCCTTCCTTCCTTCCTTCCTTCCTTCTTTTCTTCCTTCCTCCCTCCCTCCCTCCCTCCCTCCCTCCCTCCCTCCCTCCCTCCCTCCCTCCCTCCCTCCCTCTCTCCCTCCCTCATTCCCTCTCTCCCTCCCTCCCTCCCTCCCTCCCTCCCTCCTTCCTTCTTTCCTTCCTTCCTTCCTTCCTTCCTTCCTTCCTTCCTTCCTTCCTTTCTTCCTCAGAATTGAACCCAGTTCCTCAACCTCACACATTTGAGCCAAGTACTCTACACTTGAGTTACCCCCCAACCAGAGATACTTTAGATGGTCATTGTTTTTATTATTACTATTTATATTTTTTCATTGTTACTAATCACCTCCAAAACCTGGTCTTTATTTCTCAGTGATTACATCTTCACTTTCTACTTTCCTCTTTTCATGTGTGCCCTGCTCATCCCCTCAGGTGGAAACCACCCTTCAGTCTAGGATTTAGCACCAAGCCTTGTGCACTATACTTACTACAAAACATCACTGTGTGATGTGTGAGGTGTGAGGTCTGAGAGGACCTGGGAAGAATTGTGGGAAAGTGGAAAGCAAGTGTGTATGGAGGCTATCACCTGACTATGGAGGTGGAACAAGTGCCACTGTGCCACCTGCGTAAATTACCAAGTTCTCTAACTCTCATATTTGCTTCAAGCTAAGGAGGGGTCAGCTGTAACTGACGACTAGGGTAGCTGGGAGAATTAATTAAAAGAAAGGTGTCTGATTTCTGTCTCTTCATTCATTTGCTCTCCTTCCTATAAAAAAAGTCTAAGAGACACTGGGGCACGGTGGAAGAACATGGGAGAGGCAGCAAGTGATAGACTTTCTTATGGGGCTTATTTGCACTAGTGATCCCAGAGGATTGGGTTGTTTAATTCTTTCAAATGTGATTCTTTATATGAAATTGCACCTAATCATCCCTTATTTACTATTTTTTTAAACAGGGATATAATGGGGGAATCAAAGTGACTGATAAATGAGAGTTATGAAAAACATACTACGAGATGCCATGTAAGGTTCAAACCGTTGATGCATGCTTTTGTTCCATTCTTTTCGTCTGGCAGTCCTTTTCCTTTATTTTCTGTAACACACACCCAATGTTACTTACAAAACTGCCTCACTTTATTCTCCTTTTTTGAGTTCTGGATTAGGCTTCCCAATCTCCTGGTTTCAAAGATTGGCAAGATCTGGCCAATGGTCAAATTCTGTTAGTTTAGATTGAGCAATTGGTTTAGGGATAAGCTTGGGACTATGAATATAATTATATGCTGGAGCAACCAGGTGAAAGGATTTTCTGCTGTGAGGGCAAGCTGAAGAAACCTTGCCAAAGTGCCAAGTTGTGTGACCTCTGCAACTTAACTTGAGTTCTTATTTTAACTGTACAGTTATGAAAGCTTATGTCACCTTAGGCAGGCTACATAGACTCTAGATACATTGACTTTGTCACCTAGTAAAAGGGGTTAACACCTACTTTATTGCACTTACGAGAGTTTTAAACGATTTAGTGTTTAAGAACAAAATATGGTTTAGATTACTGTCAGGGCTAAGTATTTAATAAGTGTTAGTTAATATCCCTTGTAAGGTGAGCCTGCAACTGCTAGCAAGCACCATGAGGAGGGTTTGTCTCAAACAAACCAGCATAGTATGTGGGAAGACTGCATTCAGGGGTAAGCACCTTAGCGTCTGCATTTATTCATGCCTGAAATCCACAAAGTTTTTATAATTTCTAATTTAAGTCAGAGCTTATAACTTTTGACTAACAAGAATGACAACGATTATTGCAATTATAATTTCCATATAAGTAAATTAATTTTTAATGACATAATAGTTAAAATATTAGTGATTTGCCTTTTTTTAGGCCAAAGTTTATATTCCTTAGTCAATCTCTTTTTTTTTTATCCAACTTGTCCTTTAATTTCCACATCTTCCTAACACCAGAGCCCTAGGCTCATGCCAAGTTCCTCCTGAGCTGTAATTTTGCATGTGAATTCCCAGGTTTGCACTCACCTGGGTTGCAGGTGCTCACACCTGCAGGTGCTCTGACTTGGGGAACTCCCTTGAGCCATAGATGAGGCTCCCTCCTCTCTCCTTTATTGTGGGTTCTTTCTCAGCAACCATCAGAACTCTCTACTGCACAGATCTATACCTCTCTTTTGCCTTGTCCTTATCCCCAGAGATAATCTTGAGGGAAAGATCACTTAGAAAGATCACTAAGGGTCTGTTATCAGCTTTGCTATGTTGAAGGTACCCAGTACATTTGATTATTACAATCAGTCATGTAATGAGAGCAGATGCATTGTGTCAATATTTTGGTATTCTAAGAATTCTTAATTTGATTTGTTTGAAAAAATCAAATATTTAGAGTGCCTAAGGAGGTAATTCATTGAGAAGCTTGGCAGTTGAGGTTCCTATTGGATACCAATGATGGCTGTTTTGGTTTCATATCATTGACAGCAAAACAATCTTTCACCTGACAGGTGCTTTATTTAGTAATCTCCCAACCTCCTATCAACCCTGACATGCCCAGGGAATAAGACAGAAAATCAGAGAGTTGGAAACACCACTCCTGTTTAAGCCAAGATTTAAAAGGTGCTGCAGACCTTATTTATGGAGCTTGGGTTTCTCTTTAACCCTTGGGTGAGATTGAGAAATCTTGCTGGCCCTAAATACTAATGAATTCTGGACTGTATTTTGCCTCCTGGAGGAAGTGAGTAATAAATGTTCCCATCTATCTAGGGGGCAAATCTTTCTCTGCTAATTGCTGTCAGCATTCATCAGTATCACAGAGAGAACAACATCTCAGTGAGGGGGGCCTTGAGGCCCAGCTTCATCATCAAGAAACAGTGTCTTTAGAAGGCAGAGGTCCCATTGGGGTGCCAAAAAGGCATATAACATCAGGAATAAAAGTTTCAGTTTGCAAAGTGCACCCTAGAACTGTGAGAAGTGTGAGGAACCATGGCCTTGGAGTTGAGGATGAGCTATGGAATGAGCTGTGGAGTGCCAGGGTCCATTAGGCTCTTGATTATACCAGGCTTCATTTCCTTAATTTTTATATAAAATAGATTTTGGTAATTGTAAAAACAATGTTTGTAAACCAAAGATCTCATCCAGTGCTTATCTTTAGTGAATAGATACAAAACTGGAGCTGTGAGTGAGTCAGGGCATAACACAAAACCAAAGGGAAAAATTCAGGTTAGATCCTGGGACACGAATCAAGGTCTCTTGATTGTGCCAGCAGTATTAATTTTTTGCCTCCTTTCCATGTCCACCTGTTTTTAGATTTTACCTAATGCACAAACACCAACTCTCTGTGTATTGACCTTAGAGATTGTGATGGACAGTGGTGCAGATTGAGGCAGTAGAGCACAGGACAACTCATTTTGGGCATTGGTTAGGAACTTGACAAACTTTAATTTATTTTGTGAATATTTACTGATTGGATATTGTGGATCAAGTTTATAGGGCAAGCTAGACACATGCCTGGCTTAGAGTAGTTTTAATCTGTTGGGATAAGTGAGGAAATAAACAATGAAACAGACATTTAAAATCATAACAAACATTGTTTACTTCAGTGAAAGAGAGAAGCAATGTATCAAGATGGATTTATGGAGGGTCAGCCTGGTGAGTAATGCCATCCTCTGATCAGAGGCCATCCTTTGAGCATCCCTTTCTCAGGGGAAGGATACTTTTGGGAAAGGGCCATTTGAATGCAGGCCTCAGAGGGTGACTTTAGACAAATCAAAGAGGGAGACTTTAGACAAATCAAAGAGGGAGACTTTAGACAAATCAAAGTAGAAAACTATTCTGGGCAGAGAATTCCAAGCACGTTCAGTCCCACCTAGGATAAATGTCAGGAATCCTCTGCCTTCTAGAGTTCTTCCAGGTACTGTCTGAAGGTTGCACATCTGCTTTTCTGCACCAAGGTGGCATTAGTGAGAAGCATTAATTTGGGAAGTCTTGAGATCTGCTTCTGCACTCTGTAATGCTTTCTGTTTTAAAACTGATGGTTTCAGTAGTTAATTATTTTAGCGAAAGGGACTCTTACAGTCTGGATAATAGGACTTTGCTTTTATGCTGGATGATTCTTTCAGAATGAGTACTTTTTCTGACACCCCTCCCCTTATCATGCGTGGAACTAGCTTCTGCTGCTTTTCCACGCTCCCTTTTATAACATCATTTTCCCAATATCTCTTGGTGGAGGGCACAAATAGTGCTCAGGGATCACTCCTGGGGATTATTGGAGGACCATGTACAGTTCTGGATATCAAACTGGAATTAGCTGTATGTAAGACTGGTGTATTAACTCCTGTACCATCCCTCTGGTGCGCCCAATGTCCTTCTATTTTCTCTTCTCCCGCTTTCTCTTCTGCCTATTCGAGTAGGCTGAGTTTGTCCACTACTATACAGAAACTCCCCTCCCAGATCATCATCAATCTTTGAGTCAATCAGTCAAAGGTTACCCTGGGTCACCTAGGATTATTTCCAGAACATTTCACAAGGTATTACTTAAGTACCTTGAAACTCCTTTGGGCTTCACTCACACAGCATCCTCAGCTTCTATTCTTTCATTTCAGGTAGTTCCCAATAGGTCTTCTCTGCTTGATGCCCCTTGCCTGCTTTGGGTCTCCATGTTGGACCATTGCAGGGCTGAGTACTGGGTTGCCTTTGCTTCCTTACCTACGTGTTCTCCTTAGGTGACCTCAACCATTCCCATGGCTTTAAATACCATCTTCGTGATAATGACTTCCAAATTTATATCTCTAGCACTAACATTCTGAAGCTGTAGACTCATACATCCTGCAACTTGACATCTCCACTTAGATGACTAATGGGCATTTCAACTTAATACGTGAAAAAAAAAGCACTAAGCCTTCATTTTCCTACTTTACCTTTGGATTTGTTCCTCCGGTACTTTTCACCATGTTGGTAAATGTCACATCTCCCACTTGTTCAAATCCAAGTCACAGGAATCATCTTTAACTCATTCTAACTGTTAACTCCCACATCCAGCTCCTTGGTGAGACGAGTTGGTGTTCTTCCTGAGAGGGATTCTGAGACTATCCACTTCTTTCCATCTTTCCATCTCCCCTGCTATAGTGAATGCCCCATTATTCCCTTCAATTTTTTTGTTTGTTTTTGTTTTTTGTGGTAGTGGTGGTTGGCAAAGGCAGTGGGGTGGGGAGGGCAGGGATTGGGTCATACCTAGCTATACTCAGGGATTACTCCTGACTCTGTCCTCAGGGAGTACTCCAAATGGTGCTCAGGAGACCATATGTGATGCCAGGGATTGATCCAGGTTGGTTGCCTGCAAAGCAAGTGTCTTATCCACTATACTGTTTTATGGTCTTCACTTCAGCCTTTGCAACAGTCTTCCAACTAGTTACTGTGCTGCTTTTACTGCTTTCTAGAATATGTTCTTCACACAGCAGAGCAAGTGCTCTTTCAAAGAAACACAAATCAAATTCCTCATTTACCACTTTAAGGAACTTAAAAATTCCCAGATATATTTAGATTTTTTTATTTCAGAGTTTTCTTGAATATTAACCCTAAAAAATTCCTTAAAATTTGGGGCTAGAGTACAGTGGGTAAGATGTTTTCCTTGTATGCAGCTGACCCAGGTTCGATCCCTGGCTTCTCATATGGTACCCCAAACAATGTCAGGAGTAATTTCTGAGTG
Organism: Sorex fumeus; assembly: GCF_029834395.1. Lineage (NCBI taxonomy): Eukaryota > Metazoa > Chordata > Mammalia > Eulipotyphla > Soricidae > Sorex > Sorex fumeus. Next base: position 45,123,772 of record NW_026606059.1, on the reverse strand, counting down.
TAAAGCCAGGAGTAACTCATGAGCATTATTGAGCAAAAAAATTTTTTACTTATAGTTCAGGTGACATACTTACAATAGTGTTAACATTTGTGGATTTCTATGAAGTTACTAAACTGTCCCCAATACCAAATATACTTAGGCTTTGGCTATTGACCACACCTAAAATTTTCATCTGAGCCCTGCCTTACTCTAACTTCTCACATTCATATTTTACTTGCTATCTTTTCATTTCATGTGTGCTTTGATATTTTCTTTTTCTACCTGTCTCCCTCTTTCTCCTTCCTTCCTTCCTTTTTTTTTTTTTTTTTTTTTTTTTGCTTTTTGTGTCACACCTGGTGATGCACAGGGGTTACTTCTGGCTGTGCTCAGGGGACCATATGGGATGCTGGGAATTGAGCCTGGGTTGGCCGCGTGCAAGGTAAACACCCTACCCTCTGTGCTATCGCTCCAGCCCCCTCTCCTTCCTTCCTTTCTCTTCTCCCATTCTCCTTTCCTGTGATTCTTTTTTCTCTCAATATCGAGTTCATTTCTACTTCAGACCTTAGTGAGAGATTTCTATTGCTGTGTAACAAATTGCCACAAACTTGCCAGCATAGACAGGGGCTCCATAAGTCTCCTGCCTCTCTTTTCTCCTTCTCAATTTGTCATGGGAAATCAGCCATCTGGAGGGGGATGTATGCACAGGAAACAGGGGACAGCTGAACAAAAGGGTCTGAGAGGGAGGAGAATAAAGCCATCCAGAAGCTTTATCCTGCTCCGGACTGTTCAACAGAAATACACTCTGACTAATCAGGAGAGGGAAGTCATAAGGCTGTGGAAAACAAAAGGAAATATAAATGTTCTCCATGGATAATAGCCGCAATCCAAAAGCTCTGTGGTAAAGAGACTCTTACCCTGTAATTGTCACCAGCAGTGTCAGTGCCAGAGGTGAGGTAGGGAGTCACTGTGGAGGACCTGACAGAAGAAGGCATGTCATATGCAAAGAACTATTGCATGTGAGTCAGGCCAGAAAAAATGACAGGGCCAACTTCTGCTCCAAGCACATCTATGTACTAGATACTGGCAGGGCAGGCCACCATGTGGAGAAGAGAAGGGAACGCCCTTGGTGTTATCTGTTATAGAACACTTTGAAGATCTCTAAGATAGTTCCTGCCAGTCATCTACCTGAAAAATCTTTATTGTCTTCTGATCCTTGGACACAACCCTGTGAATTCTTTCACCCTTGATCTAGATGGTATCCATTCTAGAAAGCTCTTTCTGATTTCCCTTTTTCATCCAGACTGGGAGCAAAGCAAGCCCCTCTATGCTTTCATATCCTGTAGACTTCCTTTATCATATGAGCATACTTTACTACATATACTTTCTGAACTTCTCGAAGTCAAGGACTGTCTTTTATTTTTCCCACCTCTCATCTTGCAACAACCCCAATTGCTTTGCTTGATAATTAGCAAGCTTATGCTTGATAATTAGTAAACATAAAACTTTGCTATGATCCTCATGGAAATCCTAACACATGGCCTCTAAAATAAACATAAAAATTCTCACATTTCAAGTGAATAAATGACATGACCATACAAAGGTGACTGCTGAGGACCAGCCCCAAGTGAACGCAGGTGCTCTAAGAGAATTAATAAAAGAGACAGAAAAAAGAGAGAAAGAGTATGGGTTCAGGGACCTAATAACCTTGTACACTGAGAGCATTGACCATCCTTCATGAACAATATTTATTTCTTAGAAACAAGAATCATAAAAAGGAGAAGAACGACATTCTTTGGTCAGGTTAGACTATTACATATTCGAGGGCATTAGTTTATTTGGATAAACATAAATGTAAAGGGCTTTCTAAAGGAAAAATTCTTTTAGGAGGGGAAACAAGAAAAAGAGCAGACAGTATCTTCTATCAGGGTTGGCGTTCCAGGGATGCATTCCATATCTGAATTCTGGTTCCCAAAAGGTGACTTGCCCAAAGACAATGGCAGAAAATCGAGGAACTTGGATTTGAATATATCATAATAAGAGTTTCAATTTACTGAACAATTAGTATGTGTCAACTACTCATTTCTTCACATGAATTATTTCATATCCATTCTCCTATTATCCATTTTATATTAATTCTGAAATTTATAAACTATGTCTGTTATTTAAATGGAAAAATTGAGGATCAGAAAGACTTCTCACCTTTCTGAGGTTATAAAGATAATGCATATAGTGTTGGGATAAAGATGTAGTTTAGTGGTAGCATGCTTGCCTTGCATGTGTGAGGCCCTGGTTTCAATCCCATTATGGCAAACAAAGAAATGGAAAAACCAAGACAATGGGTTCCCCTGCCCCCCACAAAAAAAGAAAAAAATTCCAAAATGCCATAATGAAGTACTGGGATAGATTGGGATGTAGGCATGTCTGAGACTCAAATCAACGTTCTTTTTGCATTAACATGGTTTTTCCCAATTTATTAAAGGGAGAAAAGGTGGATTAAAAATTAAGACCATAGAAATTGTGCTTTTAAATCCAGGGTGTAGTGGTTCATTGCCTTTAAAATTAATATATATTATCTGAAAAATAACCCAGAACTTTTTCAGTGATTTGACTGTAGCTTAATCAATGGAATATCATTTGAAGAATGTGTTTCTAAAGGGTAATGAATGTTCATCATGAGAAAAATTAAGATTCAGAGAAATAAAATAGGTCAAGAGATGCAATGCTCTGGGCATGAATGTGGACACCATTTGTTACTATTGTTGCTACGATTTGGATTACTGAGGCCTAGTCTTCACTGTTTTATACCTAGAACAGGAATAGTAGAGATAAGACCTCAGGCTACAACAGCAACAATGAGCACAATTCTATTTGTTAAAGACTGTTCTTCCATTTGTTGTCAAAATAATTCACTGTATTTTCCCAAGTGTAGATAAACTACTTTTGACCACTGACAAACTCTATTTTTATTATTTTATATTAAATTATTTTTTTTATTTTTGTTTTGGGCTATCCCTGTTATTACTCAGAGATTTCTCCTGGTTCTGAACTCAGGGATAACTCCTGATATAATCGGGGTGCCATATTGTGTGTTGGGATCAAACCTAGGTTTGACTGCATGAAAAACAAGCACCATATCTATGGTACCCTCTCAGACTTACATCTATATTTTTATTGTTATTCCATGTTCTCTGTTGCTTAAGTAACTTCTAAAAAATTAGCTTTTTGAGATATACTCAAACTTAAAAACTGTACATATTTAATGTAATATGGTAAAACTATCACAATTATCAGTAATAAACAGATTAATCATACACCAAAGTATCTTTATACTTCTTTGTGATTTTTCTTTCTTGTTATGTCCTGTGATCTGGTCCCTGACAACTACTATTTAATTTGTATCATTATATATTTGTCTTAATTCTTTGATTTTTGTATAAACAAATCAAACAAGGTGTATTCATTCTTGTCTGATTTTTTTCACATAATATAGTTACCTTGAGATTTTTTCATATTGCCAATTGCCTCAATAGCTAATTCCTATTTATTTCTGAATGATATTGAACTCTATGAATGTAGCAAAATCTACTTATCTAACCACCTCTCTAAGAACATTTGGTTTCTTTCCAATTATCAGCTATTTTAGATAAAAACCGCCTTAACATTCATAAAAAAGGTTTTGTATAAACATATGTTTTGAGTATATTCAAGTAAAATGCCCAGAAGTGGAATGACTGGATCATCTAGTGAGTATATATTTGGCTTTTAAGAAACTGTCAATTGTTTATATATTTTTATATTTTCCTGAACAGTCTGTTATAGTTCCTGCACCACATCTTCACCATCCATTGGTATAGTCAGTTTTTAGAATTCCCCAATTTGAATAGTGTATATTTTGTTGTGTTGCTCATTTGCATTTCCTTAATAATAAATTATGCTAAGTTGTCTTGTGACCCTGTAGGTAGCTAGTGTAAGTGACATGCCATCAGCCTGAAGATGACAAGTTGAAAATATAGGGATTTTTTGAGTCCTCGATAAAATCAGTACGGTGTGAACTAAACAATCTTAAAAAACTACTGAGATTGAAAACACAAAGGAATACATCTTTTAAGTGTTTTTAAGTCTGACCCTTTCAGTACAAAGCATTGTCATTGTTCTCTCTGTCAACTCAACCAACTCTTCACCCTCCCATCCCTACTTCTAATAGGATGGGGTAGCAGTATCACTGGCTTTCAGTCCTGTTAAGTCTCCCTAAAGAAAAGGAAATTTCTTTAATCTTGATAGACCTCACTATTTTACAAGCATTATGTGAAATATGGCATTATTTGTTTTCTCCTAAGCCTTTGAGATTGTGATATTATCTTTGTTTTAGATTTAAAAAATTGATATTTTATTTAAATCAAAGTTTAACTGAATCTTTTTCTTGCTCATTTACTTTATATCTCATGTATGAGTGAAGTCATCTTATGTTTGTTTTTTTCTTAGACAAAGAAGAGTTCTTTCACTTAGTGTAATTTCTGCAAGGTCTATTCCTGTTGTTCCCAATAGCAATATATTAAAAATAAACTCCCAAATTGAGTCATATTGGGAGTTATTAAGTGGAAAGGTGGTGATGAAACTGATCAGAGAGGTCAAATATTTGATGATAGATGGAAAGTAGAATTCTGGTGGTGATAATGATTTGGTATATGCAAGTGTCAAATTATAATGATGTACTGCTGATACCGACATAATATTGGAAAGCAATGATACCTCAATAAATATTTATTTTAAGCAAAGGCAATATATTTCTTTAAGAAAATAGGGTTGGGGCTAGAGAGATAGCACAGCGGGTAGGGCATTTGCCTTGCAAGTGGCTGACCTGGGTTCGATTCCCAGCATCCCATATGGTCCCTTGAACATCGCCAGGAGTAACTCCTGAGTGCAGAGCCAGAAGTAACCCCTGTGCATTGCCAGGTGTGACTGAAAAAGCAAAAAAAATAGATGTGGCTCACTGCCTGCAGTTTCTATCATCGTTGTCTATGCACCAACATCCATTATGATGAAGGAAAAATTGAGAAGTTCTACATGGAGCTGGAGAAGTTCTATAATGAAGACCACACCTTCTACAAGATTATTGTCAGTGATTTTCATGCCAAGATAGGACTGAGAAGATCAGCCAAAGAACTCTACATTGGGACTCATGGCCTATAATGGAACAAACAGGGTGAGAGACTGTCCGAGTTCATCATGTTGACCAAGACCATCCATGATAACTCACAGTTTCAGAAGGCCGAATCTAAACAATGGACATGGGAGTCTCCCTTGGATGGTTCCACAATGAAATTGACCACATCATATTCAATAGATGATCTTGTCTTAATGATGTTGCTGTTGTCCCCAAATTCCAAATGGGATCAGACCACCGTCTCCTTCATGCAAAATTCTACTTCACAGAGCAGGAAGAAAGGACTGAAAAGTTTAAGAAGAGAACTCCCAGAATGACCACCAAGTGGAAGCTCTTTGGCACTATTGCAGCAACATGGGAAGATGCTGTCATTGACAACATTGACAAAGAATAAGATTGACTGGTTCAGCACCTCCATGATTGTGCAAAGAAAGCCGAGAGAGAGATAGTGACACAAAGATGCCTGATTTGAAAACTCTTGAGCTTATACACCAATGTGGCTTGACACAAGTCTCAGGGAATCGCATGCAAGCATCCAAGCTCGCAAAGCAGTACAGAGAAGCGATAAAGGAAGACCTCAAAGAGAGAAGCAGCAGTGCTGGCAAATGCGGCAGAAACTGAGAAAAACCCGCCTGTCCTTCGCCAACTACAAGGCCAAATGACTGCCTTCCAACGTCCTGATGATCTATCACATCTTTCATAAAGGGAATGGAAAGATTATTCATCACTTCTATTCGGATCTCTTTGATAGCCCTGTCTACATTCCCACATACCAAATTCCGCAGGATGGATATGCCATTTCCAAAGTTCTCCTTTCCAAAATCTGACACACCATTTCATTGGTAAAGAAGCGAACTGCACCTGGCCCAGACAAGGTCACACCCGAACACCTGAGAAGCCTGCCATCAATACTCATCAATACACTGGTTTGGCTCTTCACACGCTACCTGTCTGAATGCAAGGTTCCATCCCAGTGGAAAACCAGCAGGACTGTACTACTGTATAAGAAGAGAGACATCCACAAAATTGGCAACTATTGCCCCATCTGCCTGTTGTCTGTCATCTACAAGCTGTTCACTCGGGTCATCCTGAATAGGATCGGCAGAACACTAGATGAAGGACAACCATGCGAGCAAGCCGGTTTCTGAAAAGGATTAGCACAATCGACAATCTCCACATAATAACCAAGCTCATTGAGCTTTCTCGGGAGTTCAAGATGCCGCCCTGTCTAACGTTCATTGATTTAAAGAGGCCTTTGATTCTGTTGAGATAGAACCGATTATCGAAGCCCTAGCCTAACAGGGCATTCAAAGTCAATACATCAGGATCCTCCATGACCTGTATTATAGATTCCCTACCAGAATCTCACCATTCTACAAGGAAGTGATCATTGATGCCAAGAGAGGGGTTCAGCAGGATGATAACATTTCACCGAAACTCTTCAGTGCCACCCTCAAGAATGTCATGTGATGACTGGACTGCGAAGGAATGGGAGTGAAGATAGATGGTCGGCAACTCTACCACCTCCGCTTTGTTGATGACATCGTTCCTATAACACCAAACATCAGCCAAGCAGCACAAATGCTGGCTGACTTCGACCGTGAGTGTGGAAAGGTCGGACTACAGCTGAATCTCACAAAGACAATGTTTATGAGAAATGGTCTCGTTCCTGATGTTCCATTCACTCTCAACAGGATGAACATCTCCGAATGCAACAGTTATGTGTACCTAGGTTGAGAAGTCAACATGACGAATGACCTGGCACCTGAGTTGCACAGGAGGAAGAGAGTGGCTTGGAACACTCTCAAGAACGTTGAAGAAATAGCTAAGAGGATGAAGAACCTCTGGCTTTGGGCACATCTCTTTGATTCCACTGTTCTTCCTGCATTAACATACACCTCAAGACCTGGGACTTACGAAAATAGGATGAGAACTCTATTTGGGTTTCCCAAAGAGGAATCAAAAGAGATATGCTTGGAGTATCATGCTTCACTCAAAAGAATCCAGAGTTCTGACATCCGTCAACAGTCAAGAATGAGGGACGCTGTCTCGTTTGCCAAGGCATCGAAAATCAGTTGGGCTGGATACGTAATGATATTTGGAGACGACCGCTGAACTAGAGCCATTACGGACTGGATTCCACAGGACATCAAAAGACCGCATGGCCGCCCCCTTTTAAGATGATCAGACTTCTTTGTCAAGACCCTGCACTATCGGTTTGAAGCTGTTTGTGTTCCTAGAACGAACAGAAGCTATTGGTTACCGTAGCACACGACAGGGATGAATGGAGACATTACTGGCGCCTACTCGAGCAAATCAGTGAGTAATGGGATGTCAAGTGATCAAGTGATCAAATGTTTTCTAAAGAAAGTGGCTCTATGACATTGGAGGACACTCTTAGGGCAATGCTGAATCCATATAGAGGAAAGACCCAGACAAGGAAAGGATCCTGTGAAGGGAAATAATAAACAACTCTGATGACTGATTTTTGGCTATGAGACTAACCTGTATCATTTTAATTACTCCATGGTTGTTCTTGCTTCTGTTTTATAGTTATTGAAATGGTGGATGAGATAGAATTTGTTGGATCCTGTGTATTCTCCAGGTTGCTGCGGAACCCCCAGATGTCTCTTTACACCTGCGTTTGGTGGTCTCGAGCTGCTTCCTCATCTCGGACTGCCAATGCCATGGGTGGAAGAAAGAGGAAACAAGGATCAGGATGGTTTGTGATCAGTTGCCGTTTATTCCATTCTCCCCCCGAACCTGTTCCAGTCTCACTAAGCTCCCCATTGCCTCTCATTTCCATCTCCTCTTGTTTCTCCAGCTCATCTCTCTGTGCTTAGACTTGTTGTCCTGCTCTCTCTCATCTCTCTCTCAAACTCCCCCCATTGGGGATAGCCACCACACCCCTAGGAGTAGCCACCACACTTTGTCCTGTAGCAAAGTCAACATATCAAAAGCTCTTCCTGATTGCTGATCAGGCTCAAGGGCGGTGTATAACACCTAGGGGTGTTTCTACTCTCCTTAATCCAATAACTTAATTAACATCTTAGTTAACATTTTAATTCTACTTCTTAATATTAGTTATTTTGTAGGGACACAGTAAGAGATATGTTAAGCTTGTAGGGTGGCTATCCTGGGACATCTCGCTTTAGATCTCAGACTACAGTGCTCACGTCAGATTAATCATTCATCACCCTAGCAGTTGTACTTTTTGGATCATGACAGAATTTGTCCATGACCATGCTCTTAACTTATAATTAGGTATTATGGCACTTTGGCCTGGCCCATTTTGATGCCAGGGTAGCTCACATTTCTTCTTGCCAAGGATCTCAACATTTGCATGTCAAAGGATGTGGTCTTAATGCCTTTGTGCTACATCAAGTCTAGGCAATCTCTTTTGTTTGTTTTTATTATGTATTGGGGCCACACTGAGTAGTGCTCAAGCCTTACTCTGGCTCTATGCTCAGGGATCACTTCTGGTGGAACACAGGTAGCCATATGGGATGTCAAGGATCAAACCCAGGAAGATAATATGCAAACTTAGGTCAGCTGCATGTGAGGTAAGCACCTTACCCGTTGTACTATTGGTCCACAGGCAATCTCTTCTTAAGTTTATTTATTTCTCAAGAGTTCATTACCAGAACTCCCTAACTATCTTCCGGCAGTGGCACAAGCAGATATGAAGGGAAGATCCATTTGATACGGAGATGGAAAAGAGAATGAAGGGCAAATTCCCACCACCTGATGATATTTATGTTTTTCAGGATGGCATTCTTAAAAGAAACTGCCTTTTATATATAATACCCAAAGTCAGTTTAATGCAGACACATGTGAGAGAGATTTGGGGAGACAGGAAAGGGGAAGAGACAAGTGGTGACAGGAAAGTGGTTCGGATGGCTCAAGGGGAGTATATGTACTTGTCTTGACAATTCTTTGCATCTGGGCTTCAAACCTGGAGAATAATACACAGAACTCTAAGAGCAAGTGAGAAAATGCGACTCTAGGACTTTGGCCAAGTAGTTTATAATTTCTATACTGTTGGCACTTTGTTAAACTGAGACAGGGGACAAAGATTTCCCCCTTCTCAGATTTTTTAATTTATAAAGATCAGGGGCTTTGCAAACTATGATAACCAAAAGGAGAGAGAGAGAGAGAGTAAAAGGGAATGTGCCTGCCAGAGAGGTGGAGGGGGATGGGGTGGGGATGTGGGAGGGATACTGGGAACATTGGCGGGGGAGAATGGGCACTGGTGAAGGGATGGGTACTTGACCATTGTACAACTGAAATGTAATCACAAAAGTGTGTAAGTCTGTAATTCTATCTCATAGTGTTTCATTAAATTGTTTTTTTTTTTTTTAAAAATCAGAGTCTTTGAGGGAGATGCAGGCTTTGATGGTGAAGACAAAGAAACTGAGAAAGAAAGACTGTACTTGACTGTGCAATGTGTTTTCACTTTCTGTAGAGCACCAGACCCCTGTTATTCAAAATTTGAGCATTTTACCTGTACATCCCAAGCAACGGGAAACAGTGAATTCCCTCTCAGTTTGCTTGCTTTGGGATGGGTTTGTGATGCATGCAACTGAAATTGCTTAATTTAGTAATTAAGGGGGCAGGAGATGACACCATGGTGGGGTAGTGGCCTGAGCATGCCTGGTAGAGGGACTGGCAATCTATTATGTGACCTGTAGAATGCTAGGGTGTTCATAGATGTCATGGTACAGAAGGAGCATCTCATTCTGGAGCCAGGAGTCAATTTCCAATTTTCCTTTCTAGCTGGGAGAGCCATTTGTGCTTCATGCCTGTCTTGATATGATGAAGGAAATATTGAAATGCTGACAGTGCCTAAGGATCAGATGAAATAAAATGTGTGAAAGCCCTTCCCTCAGAGGCTATTGCACTGCTGTTCATATGTAAATAATCACACAGCAGGTTTCTGGGCACTTTGATTTGCCTGTGTATCACAATGTTGTTTCCTGTTCTGTATTCTGTTGTTTAGCTTAAACAAAAATTTTAATAGTAGTAATAATAGCGATAAAACACTTTACATATTGGAGTTTAGCTTACCTCAAATTCTGGCAAATCCAGTACTTTGATTCCATCTAGTGTCTTAGGTCAGGAGGTTCCTAAGTAAAGGGGACATAATTAGGGGAAACTTTGAAGGGACATTTATAAACCATTAACTATTTGTGCACACTTAACGTTACCATTCTCAACAACTCAACATGGCTGGGATTGTTCTTTCATTTTACTTTTTCTTTCTTTCTTTTTTTTTTTTTTGGATGGGAAAAACTAGGTTTCTGAAAGATTGCTGTTCCACCTTGAATCATACAATTGGCAGGTGGTAGAGTTTACATTTACATCCATTTTGGAATGTGGGAAAGCCCCACCAATCAGCTGGAAGGGAAAGGAAAGTGGCTTTGGCTCACTTATGCTTATGCAGGTGATCTTCCCTTTCTCTTCTCCGCCCCTCTGGAACCTCGTGGGCCTGTGTGTCTCTTATTTGCTTGAACCTTCCTTATTTCTCCTCACCTCCACCTGCACCTTTCTTGTGCCTTTTCTGAGTTACTGGAATGGCTCCGTTTCTGGCTAATTAATGCTTTACTTTCCCAGCAAAGCCATTTTCTATTTTTCCCACCTCTCAGAAACACTGCTCAAAAGCAGTTGAGCTGACAACATAGAAGAGAAGGCAACTCAGGCAGAGCAAACTTTCTCTGGCAGCTCCCTGAGGGAACGAGGAGCAAAAGAGCTGTCTACATCTGTGAGAACACCAAATATCCTATTTTTTTTTAAAAAAAGGGTTTAAGCAAGCCTCCACACATTCTTGTTTTAAATGGAATAAAATTATAAATGGATACACTTCCCTGGGGAAATATATTGGTGGAATTTTTTTCCTGAACTAGTCATATTCTTATATCAGATTTTCTAAACTGGGAAGTTCTCCCACCATAAATACATTATTATTATTATTATTATTATTATTATTATTATTGGGCTAGAGCAATAGCACAGTGGGTAGGGCATTTTCCTTGCATGCAGCCAACCTGGGTTTGATTCCTCCATCCCTCTTGGAGAGCCCAGCAAACTATCGAGAGTATACCGCCCACATGGCAGAGCCTGGCAAGCTCCCCAGGGAGTATTCGATATGCCAAAAACAGTAACAGCAAGTCTCACAATGGAGACGTTAGTGGTGCCCGCTTGAGTAAATCAATGAATGGGAGGATGGTGCTACAGACAGTGCATTATTATTATTATTATTGTTATTATTATCATAATCATCATAATCATTAATTTTGTAAAATATGTAATGCATAATATCACATACTATACACTATTTATTGTGGCAGATACTAGGGATACGGATGTGACCAGGATTCAATTCATCTCTTTAGGGAGGTCACAACTGCTTGGGTGGATGAGCTGAGAAACAATAGGTAAATGGAAACTCTTAAGGAAGAATGTCATGAGGGTTAATACAAAGTGTCACGGAGCAAAGGGAGCTGGTGAGTATAGTTTCCTTGCTTTGGGTGAGAGCCTTAGAGAAGAGAGAGGAGAATCTAAGCTGATTATACTAAAAAGTAGGAGTTAGGACGGTGAAGGAGTGGAGGAGGAGGAGGCACAAGCCCAGCTAAAGACCCTGAGATAGAAAAGAGCAAACTGCTAGCAAGGACAGATTTACATAGTATAACATGGTTACAGGAGTGATATTCATTCTTCTTAACATGCTGTTGGTTAGAAAAAGGTTCTACCCAGATATCAGGGAGATTCGTACAGGATGTACTTCAAAGTGGGGTCATTAGACCCCATAAAATTTGCCTCTCACACATTTGTACTCTTTGCCCGTGTTGCTGATCCCTCCTCCCCTCTCAGGGGAAGGTGTCTATTTTACAAATTGCAGCTCAACTGCATTTTCTATCCCACCCACTTTGCTTCTAACTGCTTCTTGCTTCAGTCTTACTGCTGCTGAACTATTTTCTCCTTCCAGCACAGTAGTTGCTACGAAGTATTGACTTCTCATTACTGATTTGCAAATCTCTTTTGTTCAGGTGGAACTAGCCTTCCCACCTTTTCATACCCCAAAGTCTGATGCATGATAAGTACTCACCAAATGTTAATGAAAAATTAGGTTGATGAACTTGGTGATTTGCTTTAAGTCCAAGTGTATCCAGGAACTTTAGTCCATTTCAAGACCTCATTTTATCACACCAACAGCTCTCTAATTTTTTAAAAACAAGATAAAAATTGGCTAGCATTATGATTATTCCTGTTAGAACTTATTTGGTTTAAAGAACCAGCTCCCCCCAAAGGTAATCAATTATTATCCATTTAATATTTTGTTATTTATATTTCCAAAACAGTACAATATTAAATATTGCATCCATTTTTTAAAATAATATTCAACTGGGGTTAGCTTTCCTATAGTAGGTAAATAATTGAAGCACAGATGAGATGAACAATTTGTCTAAAACTACACAGATGTAAACATTGCAAAGCTGTGAGTCAATACAGTGCTGTTGATTCCAATCAATGAGGAAATGTTTATGGTGTGCCAGTTCTGTATTAGGCATGATTTGGGTTGTAGACATAAATAGAAGAGTTCAAGCTCTCTTGATGGAAACAGATAGCTAAGGTTGTATAAAATAAATATAAAATAAATTGGCAAATGGGGATAGAAATTGCTGATTAGGTTTTGGGAATGAAGAGAATTGTATTACATTACCAACATGAAAAGGGAGGGTTTTCAAAGTCTATGCAGAAAATCATTAGATATAGATAGTTAAGAAAAGGAGGGTAATAAAGACTTGCTAGAGAGTGGAGAGTCAGATCAAAGCCACTTTTTTTGGTAATAAGTATGATATATTTTGCTGAATAGTGAGATGTGTGATGTAAAGTTTGAGACAATTGACAGGTAAAGGGCCTGAAACTACTCACTCTCCTGTCTTTCACTCTTGTTTCCGGAATGTATTTGCATATTGGCTGCTCCTTCTGCTTATCTTCTGGGGCTGATTCTTTTTTGCCTTGACAATTTCATCCTATTGGCTTCTATTCTCCTTCTACATCCTCAGCTTGTCCCTCACACTCAGTCTTTGTTAGTTCCTTTTGACCCTTCAAGTTCTGACATTACTCTCCACAACTCTCTATAAATGCTTACAATACGCCTACCAGTGACTTCACACAATGCCATATTGTTGAACACATATGAGATGATGTTTTGTGTAAACTCACGTGTGGCATCTGATTTTATTTCCTTACAGGTCCTTCTCACTAACTGCTGACTCTTGGTTACTGTTCTTGGCCTCCAGCAGCTTGTCACTAGCTCTCTTTGTCAGCTTTCTTTATTTTCTTAGGATTCTTTGAAATTTTCACCTCAGGCATCTTCTCTTCCAGTTATCTCAGAAAGAGGGAAGAGCAGTGAGTGCAAAGGCCCTGAGGTACAAAATCATGCTGATAAGTTTGATGCATTAAAGGGGGCAAGGGTCCAATTGGCAAGAGGGCTGATCTAGAAGATGTAGGCAGAATCCAGGCTGTGAAGGCCCTTGTAGGTCATTGATATGAATGACATTTGGTGGGTATGAATTGAATTTGCTAGGTATGAAATTGGAAGTCTGGAGAGAAATAAGTAGGGAAGTGACATTTTTCTATTGTGTTTTAAAAATATTACCTGATTCCTCTAAGGAAAGTTGGTGGTAGCATGTGGGCAGGAGTGAAGGCAGAGAGCTGATGGCATATTTTAAAGGTGTAAAAAATCTAATTATTGATGAATTAAATGCAGGGCCAGATATCAGAGAATCATTTATGGACCATCTTGATGTGAGCAGTCCCTCTGTTATCATGTTAATAGAACAGAATACCTTCCTTTCCTTTTCTTTGTTAAACACAGAGCAAGGACTAAGAGGTTTTTCCAATAAAGATACAAATAGCCATGTTTGGGTTGAAATGATTTATTACTAATACAGAATGAATGGCAGAGGGCTTATAACCCTCAGGGAACAGGTGACAGCACAGCTAAAGTGCAGGATATCCTTGTTGAGTAGAGCTCTGTGTTTATAGTGTGTTACTATGTGGGATTGAGAGAAAACATCATTCCTCATCAGTCCCCAGAGGTCATGATAGACTATCTCTTACCAGCCCTGAGGGGAGATAATGAGTTAAGTGAAGGTAGATTTGTAACACACACATTGCTAACTTCCCATGCCCTTATGTTCCAAAGGTATCATGTGTGTTCTGTGAGCTAAAAAGCAGACTGACTGTATTTTGAGCTTTCTGTTCTGTTAAATAAGTATATATTAATATATATGTATATATATATGTATTCACTAGGGCACCAAGTAGGAGTCCATATTATTTAGCATCACTTATTAGAATTGGGATACATAATGGATGGAAACACATATGAAATTTACTATGAACATTTATTCTTTTCTAAATACTTGTAAATACTCACTCATTTAATTATCATAATAATTTTATAAGACAGGAATTACAAATTTCAGGTTGACTAAAAAATAACTGTGATGATAACACAATAACAAAAGTACTGATGCAGGTGAGGCAGAAGTGGTGGCAGGTCTCTCTGTTTGTTCACAATTCCCAGGTTCTTCCATATTTTCAAGAATGAAAATATTGAATAATAAAGATGCTCAGGCTCAGAGTTGGAAAGTAGGAAAGTTTATTGGAAAGTCAAAGAGAAAAGGGAAGGAGCTCTCCAAGTTGGGAGGAACTTAGTACAGGACTAAGTTAAAAGTAAGGGTCTGTGTAGGCATTTTTAAAGGCCCTTTGCATTAATCAACAAGTATCACAAAGAATGTGGGGAATTACAGGGCGGTCTAGTTGGTTGGTCTTTCTTGACACCTGCTTCAGGTGTTGTTCATTATCTTAGTCTTGTGACTCCTAATTCTGGGACAAAATAAAATGGTCCTGGGGAACTCCAGGAAAGTTAAAAATAGGGCCTTGGGGATAAGGTGTGGTAGGTTGATGAAGATAAATGGAACTTCTGGTGAGGGGAAATTGTGGGCTCCCCTCTCTTTAGCAAGAGGAAACCGAGGCTTCCTCTTTCAGTACCATCTTAGCCATTCTTAACAGTTCAGTAGTCTTAAGTTTCAGTCTTCAACGGAAACAGTAGCAACAGCAGAGCTACTGAGTAACTTCTCTGGAAATACCTTTCCATGTTCTTGGAGTTTGATTAGTTTAGATACCTCTTAAAAGAATACTTGTATAGTACTTGTTCCTTTTGACTAACTTCACTTTGCATAACGTTCTCAATATCCTGTCACAAAATGTGATTGGATTTGTTTCTCTTCAGTAGGTGAATAATCATTTTATATCCCACATGGGGCTGGAGGGATAGCATAGCAGGTAGGGCATTTGACTTTCATGCAGCCGACCCAGGTTCGATTCCTCCGCCCCTCTCGGAGAAACTGGAAAGCTACCGAGAGTATTCTGCCCGCATGGCAAAGCCTGGCAAGCTATTCAATATGCTAAAAACAGTAGCAAAAAGTCTCACAATGGAGATGTTACTGGTGCCCACTCAAGCAAATCAATGAGCAACAGGAGGACAGTTCAGTGCAGTGCTATATCCCACTTGACCATTATTCCATTATTCAATAAACTGTTTGGTCATTCATCTACTCAGAAACATAACTAGGTGTTATGTTTTTCTAGTGGGGGTCTGGCTCACACTCAGCAGTGTTTGGGGGTATACTCCCAATTTATTGGTCAGGGATTGCTCCCTGTGGTGCTCAGGGGACTATGCAATGCTGGATTCAAACCTGGGTTCCAGCAAGCAAAGCATGTGCTTCACAATTCTGATTATCTCTCTAACCCCTACTATTTTTCATCTCAATTTTATAGATGATGATTCTGAGTTACAGAGAGGACAAGTAGTTTTTTCAACCAGTAAGTTGTGGCACTGAATTTGAACTCATAAGAATGGGGATCACATCTATTTTGTCCATCTTGGTTTCCCTGGAGCTAGAAGAATGAATGACACATAAAAGAAAGTCAAGAAATATCTAGGATTTAATTGAACATGACATAAATATAAATATATTTAGAATAGATGCATGTTGGGTATGGAAGTATTAGAGGGGTCGGTAGAGCGCATCACTTTCTTGCTTAATAATGCAAACACTTATCATGGTACCTATTGAGATTAGATATTATGTATAAGAACAAATCTGAGGTCCAATAAGGAACTCATTTTAGACACTTTGATTTAAGGATGTCTGCAGACCCCCTTCAGCAAATCATTAAGTAAATAAAGAAGGATGAGGTACATTTTCTCCCTTATGGGTACTCAGAGAGGTATCAGAGATTTAATCACAATTCAATAGTCCAACAAACCGGGAAGAGAAGCAGAGAAAAGATGAGACAAGTAAAAGAACCACCTCTTTTGTGTAATCTTTTATCATCTACCTCAAAGCCCTTTCACAGTGATGAGGAGGAAGTAGAGTCATTGATCAGACTTGGGGGAGCTATTCTGGTCTTGACACTTAAGCAGCAGGGTGTCTGGAATTGAATCTATTCTGGTTAATAGTTCTTCCCAATTGTTATTCCAATTAGGCCACGTTTCAGCTCTCTGTCATAGTGGAGTTCCTTATTGTTTAAAGAGAGCCTCCCTGTAATAACTTGTTTCTTTAATTACCTTAAAATACTCTCCACCAAACCTCTGGTTGGTGTCTGTGTGATTTTGGTACTCAGGTATCCAATTAAGATGGATCAGAGAGGTGTGGAGATAGTTCTATAGGAAGGAGCACGTGATTTGTATGCAGGAGTTCTGGGTTCAATCTTCAGCATTACAAGTTCCCAGCACCAATGGAAGTGTCCTTTTAGCACTGAGTCAGGAGTATCTCAGTGTGCTCCCCTATCCCCAAACCCCCCCAAAATCTTTTGAAAAAGGGATAGAAAATGGTACAGAGGTTAGAGTTAGGGGCCTGAAGCACTGTGGAGGTGGCCTGGGTGGTCCCCGGAACCACAAGACTTAAGCAGTGCCACATTCTTGACACTTTTTGCTGAACCTCTAGCACTTGGCCTAGAATTTCTAGAGTCCTCCGGTTTCTTGATGACACTTGGAAGCCTCAACCCCCACAAAAAGACTAAAAGGCTGGATATGATGAGAAGCTAAAATGTCTACTGAGACACAGATTCAGATGGTCTTTTAAGGGCACCTGGGTATAATGTGACTGGCAGTGCTTGTCACCAGTGAGCATCAAAGAGAAGGACCTATCAGGAGAAACACTTTATTTTTATTTTAATTAATCGTGAGATACATCTACAGACTTACAGACTTTCATGATTGCATTTCATTCAAACAATGGAGAAACACTTTTGAAAGGTGGATGAAGACTGTAGTGGAGCAATTGCCTCTTATTCATTACTTCTGACCTTATTTCCTCCATCCTTATTTTAGGGGTTGGTCTTTTTATTTTATTTTTAATTTGAGGGTCACATCCAGCAGTCCTCGGGAGATCACTCCTGATTCTGTACTCAGAATCACTTCTGGTTCTGAGTTCAGGGTTCACGCCTGGTGGTGCTTAGGAGACCATATGACTTGCCAAGGATTAAATTCAGATCAGTTATGTGCAAGACAAATGTCCTACTTGCTGTACTATTGCTCAGATCCCTGTGTTTTTTCCTGAAGTAAAATAATTTTGTTCAGGAAATATGAGAGAAGGAAGAGGTCAGAGAGAACTCCATGAACAAAAGTGAAAAATAGCACACTCCAAATTAAAATGTATTGGTAATTCCAGAATGGAGTACCAATACTTGGTTTTTACGATGGAGGAAAGATTGAGGTTGGGAGAGGTATTTTGTAAGGTTAAAAACTCTGGAAAACTCTCAGTTCACATGGACTATTCTTGTGAATTCATCTTGGGAAATACTTCTGTCCTGATGTTGGTTTCTTGTCTATAGAAAACTTGTAAACTTTTCCAAGTTATTATAGGTTTTATGAGTTTTTATATTCATTTACCACCCTAGTGTTCTGGGAACATCAGTTAATAAATGGGGAAACACTTTCACTAAGTTATATGATTCCTATGGAATCTTACAGCAACCCTATGGTGACAAACTATTACTTGTGTCATTGAATAATAAAATGAATATTCAGAGTGATGAGACTTCTCCAAGGTTATTTAGCTCATCATGGCAGAATCAGAACCTACTCATGGTTTCTTTGCTTTTTTGTTCAGCACTTGTTTCCATCACTGATAATATTTTTTTTTCCCCCTTTATTTTATTTTATTTTTTTTAAAGTTGTAGATTTACAATTTTTTGTGCTTTGGTTTCAATTATACAATGATCAGATACCCATCCCTCCACCAGTGCCCATTTTCCACCACCATGGATAATATCCCTCCCACCCCCATCCCCCATCCCCCCGTCTCTGTGGCAGGGCAATCCCCTGTGTTCTCTCTCTCCTTTTGGGTGTTGTGGTCTGCAAAAGAGGCATTGAGTGGCAAACATGTTCAGTCCATAGTCTACTTTCGACATGCATCTCCCCTCCTGGGAGGATCCTCCAAACATCCTTTATTTGGTGCTCCCTTCTCTATCTGAATAGCCCTTTCCTCTAGGATACCCGGCTGGCCTCTAAGTTATGGAGTAATCCTCCTGGTGCTGATCTCAGCTATTCTTGGGTATTAATCTCATACTTTGTTACTTTATATCCCCCAGATGAATGCAATCTTTCTATGTCTATCCCTCTCTTTCTGACTCATTTCGCTTAGCATGATACTTTCCATATTGTACCACTTGTATGTAAATTTCATGACTTCATCTTTTCTAAGAGCTACATAGTACTCCATTGTGTAGATGTACCAAAGTTTCTTTAACCAGTCATCTGTTCTTGGGCATTCAGGTTTCTTCCAGTTTCTGGCTATTGTAAAGAGGGCTGCAATGAACAAACAAGTGCAGATGTCACTTCGACTATACATTTTTGCCTCTCTGGGATATATTCCCAGGAGTGGTATTGCTGGGTCAAATGGGAGCTCAATTTCTAATTTTTTGAGAATCGTCCATACTGTTTTCCAGAAGGGCTGAACCAGTGGACATTCCCACCAACAGTGAAGGAGTGTCCCTTTCTCGCCACATCCACGCCAGCATCGGTTGCTTTTGTTCTTTTGAATTTGGGCCAGTCTCTGAGGTGTGAGATGGTATCTCATTGTGGTTTTGATCTGCATCTCCCTGATGATTAATGATGTAGAGCATTTTCTCATGTGCTTTTTTGCCATTCGGATTTCTTCTTTGAGAAAGTTTCTGTTCATTTCATTGCCCCATTTTTGGATGGGGTTGGATGTTTTCTTCTTGTGGAGTTTAACCAGTATTTTGTATATCCTGGATATCAACCCCTTGTCAGATGTGTATTCGGTGAATATCCTTTCCCATTCTGTAGACTGTCTTTGTATTTTGGTCACTGTTTCTTTGGAGGTGCAGAAGCTTCTTAGTTTAAGATAGTCCCATTTATCTATCTCTGTTTTCACTTGCTCGGCCAGTGGCGTGGCATCTTTGAAGATACCATTAGCTTCAATGTCATGGAGGGTTTTGCCAACTTTATCTTCAATGTACCTTATGGTTTCTGGTCTGACGTTGAGGTCTTTAATCCATTTTGATCTTACTTTTGTACATGGTGTTAGGCAGAGTTCTGAGCCTATTTGATAATATTTTTAAGTTGATCATGGACAAAACACTCAGTTTCTTGTGTTCCTCAGTCTCTCTCTCCCTGCTTTCTCTTTTTCTCTTTCTTCCTCCCTCTCAAAGATCAATTCTTCACCTATTTAATTAGCTATATCTGGTGTCTGAGCCTCCGAGTGTGGGACTTGATAAGACAGAAATTCTTTCCCCCATGCCTACACAAAAGTCTGAAAATAAGATGAACCTGCTTCGTTGGTCAGTCACCATAACACTGTGTGATGATGGGGAGATGCACATGCTTGGACCATAGATAGATGGAAAGATGGAAAAGAAGACATTCTGGAAGGGAAATCAGAAGACCTGAATCCCAGTCTTGATGCTTTCTTATTTTGTCTCTATAAACTAGAGAGACAATCTCCCTGGGGCTCATTGTCCTTGTCTGTCAATTAGGAAAGCCATTGTACCCGTATTACAAGGCATGTGAGAGAACTGGGTACTGTGTCAGGCTGCATATAATGCTAAAGCGGCACTGCAATTATCCTAGAGGCATTTAAACCTGAAACCTGATATATAATTGCTTCTCTCCACAAGGGAAATATGATGAGGCACTTGCTCATTTCTCTTCACCACGAGGGAATAGCAGTTATCTAGGGGGGATTTGGTTGGTTTTGTAATCATGTGCAAGTGCTGTAAGATCTTGGCAGAACAGAACATCTTTATATGCTTTTCTGCAGTCTCTGCTTGTGGAGACAGAGATAAGATTATTTATACCCCATTCCATTATTCACAGCCTCTTGGAATGTAGCATTAAATAATTCAGAAACCATATAAGCTTGGGGATTGATGGTGAAGCTGATAGTTGTTTTTTTTTCTTTTCTTTTCCAAATACATCAGGTAGCAGCTGCAGACGAGCCCAATCACGGGTACAAACACAAACACATGTGGGAACCATTGATGAGTAGTAAATGCAACCCAGATATATGTACCTAACTACTCTCCAAGATCATGGAGAAGGGCCTTCCCTTTGGTATAAAATGACTCTAGATTACAGGGGTTGGTGCTTCGTCTTGGCATGAACGTGTCAATCTTCTATCACCTTCTAACTTAAAGCCTTTGAGGTCACTAATATTAGAATGATTCATTTCCTGGGGTAGGGCCAGTCCCCAGCTATGTATTTGATGACCTTAAGAAAATGGAGTTGTCTTTATTTCTTATCTGTTTGTTGTATGTATTAGAGCAGACAGGAAACAAGCAGAGATAAATGGCTTAGAAGACATGCCTTCCACTTCTTCCACTTACCAGCCAGGGAACCTGGAAGTGTACAGAGAGAGGATGAGGGAGTCTAAAACATTAATTTCGAAGAAGTAAAGGGATATTAGAGTGCCAAAAAGTGGGGAAAGCTTCACATTGGGAGGATTGTCAGTGGAATAAAGCAATGGGCATTTGAGGAGGAATAGTCCTGAAAAATTACCACCGGATTTGCCATTGAGGTTATCCATGTCACTCCTTGAGAGTATAGATTGCTTTCTTTCCTAAGCACTCTACCTTCAAGTTCATACATCATCCTGCTGTAGTTTGAAACTGGTCCATCTGCAGAATACAGGGAAAGACTGAACAAAAAGAATCCCCCTACCCCAAGATTGGGCTGGAGCGATAGCACGGCGGTAGGGCATTTGCCTTACAAGCGGCCAACATGGCTGACCCGAGTTCGATTCCTCCACCCCTCTCGGAGAGCCCGGCAAGCTACCAAGAGTATCTCGCCCGCATGGCAGAGCCTGGCAAGCTACCCGTGACGTATTCGATATGCCAAACACAGTAACAACAAGTTTCATGATGGAGACGTTACTGGGCCCGCTTGAGCAAATCAATGAACAATGGGAGGATCGTGACTGTGACCCCCAAGATTGGTGTTTGGAAATTTTACAAGGGAGAAAATTTACAATGTTTGACTTGAGGACAAAAAAATTTTCTATAACTCTTCCCCAATTTTCTAATCACAAAATTTATACAGAAGCTTTAACTGTGTTTAGAAAGACATGCAGTCCAGATAACCTAAACAACATATTGCAAGTTAAACACACTTTTCAAGACTCTATATTTTGTTAATTTTTATTTGTGGAGCAAACCTGGTAGGTTTCAGAGGTTTTTCCTCATGCAGGGATCAGGGATCAGTCTCAGAGTGCTCAGGGAACTATGCCATGTCATGAACCAAACCTGAAGCTCTTACATAAAATACTAGTGCCTCAGCCCTTTGACTGATCTCCTTGGCCTCTTAAGACTCTATTCTTTAAATAGGGAAACTGAAGTGAACTCATATTTCAAGAGGCAAGATGACCATATTTTTTTTTTAAGGGAAGGCCGCAAGAGCCTCTGATTTCTTAAGTTCATGTATCCAGTCATGAAGCAGTCACAATTTTATACAATGACTTAGATGGACACATGGGCCTCAGGCTCACTTGGTCTTGTCCAGACACTCAACTGTCTGAACTCTCATCCCCTGTATTTGTATCCTGGATGACAAATTCCTGGCTGAGTCTAATAGCTCCTTCAGCTATCAAGCTATCCAGATGTCCTCTGGCTCACAGAGTTATGATCCTCTCTTTTCTTTGACTCCAGGTTTTCTCTTAAAAAATATTTTTAGGTTGTACCTACTGGTGCAATGAACATTCTCCTGCTTCTGAGTTTAGAGATCACTCCTGACACTTTCCAGGGGACCACAGATAGTGCCGAGGACAGAACAAGGGTTGGCTGCATCTTCACTAGACACCTTATCTCTTGAATTATCTCTCTGACCAATTCAAGCTTGTTACTGATTTCAGGATGCTTATGGTTCTGGATAAAATTTTCCTTTGTCAGTCTCTCAACACTGTGAAATATTATGAGGCCAAGAACATTTCAGAGCTCAAATGGGCATTATTTGTGACTTTTATATGAGAAATTCAGGTGAATCCTTAGCACAGTAGATTTTAAATTACCATGAGTAGGGTAATTAGCATGATTAACTTGTTAAGTAGAAACTTGCTAGTGATGGAATGGAATTTTAGACAAAGCATGGAGCTCTGCCAAACACTTTTTCCAGAGGAGAAGGAACCATGGTTCTGCAGAAAGTGTGTCCTTGGGGGGAGAAGGAAGGGGAGGTTCATAGTTCCCTGAAGCAGAAGGAACTGGAGCATCATGGACAGAGTGAGGGATTAAGGCATAGGGAAAATGCCTGATGGTGCAAGTCCACAAGATTTATGCTTTGGGGCAAGAAGTGGGTTCTGTTATTAGCAAAAATAAGACTAAATTAAAAAATCAGTATAAATGACTTCTACTCAGGTTTTATTATTTCTCTTCTCTACTTAAAGTACTCTTTGTTCTTCTTTTTCTGGTTTCTTGAGTTGTGAAGTTAGGTCATTTATTTGCATACCCCTGTTCATCCAGTGTTATTCATAATAGTCCAGGTCTAGAAAGAACCCAATAAAACAGCACAACAATAAAATAATTGTAGTAGAGCGAATAAAATAATTGTAGTATTTATATACAGTGGAAAAACTTTCGGCTATAAGAAAAGATGAGATTTTGCCATTTGTTGCAACTTGGATAGAATTGGAGGAAGGCTTGCTAAGTAAAGTGAATCAGAAAGACAAAGACAAACAGCAGATGATTTTATTCATCTGTGGAGTATGAAGGAAGAAAAACAAAGGATTAGATCAGTTTCTCAGTCTCTGCCATGCAACTTCTACAGGACCCCTAGGATATTTCAGATCACATAAATAAAGCCCCTGGCATGAGAGAAGGGGCCAATCAATAGAATGGGTTCAGGGATCTCATAAGGTCTGAAGGGGGACCAGAGTTGGAGAAAGTTAGAGAAACATTGGAGTCGTGACATCCAATGGAAACCTGACATAAGCTCAATAGAAACATGAACTGAGGTGCTGTGGACAGAGTGCAGTGGCATTTCAAGTATAAAACAGAAATACTGGTACTATTGTAAAGATATGAGTGTACATATATGTATATATGTGTGTAAATAATAAGCTTTTTTGTTTTATGCATATTAAACTGAAAAAATGAATTCTCATTTTGAATTTATTAATATAGTGAATAAAATTAATCAATTTAATAGAAACAAGACTGATCTGTAAAAGAAGAGCAGGAAAAAAAGGTGGAAGAAGAAGAAACCCTCTAAAGGCAGGTTAAATAGAGGATAGGGTGTTTCCCAGGTGCTTTGTTGATTGCTTACAAATGAGGAAGATCTGGAGAGAAGATAAAACTGGTTTGGACAGGGAGAGCCCGAGAATATGGATAAAAGAGCAGATCTTTCATGGGTGAAGAACAGCTTATTCTGAGATGGGAAACTAGAACTAAACATAAAGAGAATGGTGAAGGGGGGAAGAAGGAGACTTTGGGGGTAATTGTTGATAGGGTTCATGAACTGAGATTTTAGGGTGCTACATAATCTCAGAGGTGAGTGTGATTACTGCTCAGGAATGCCTGACTCCATGAGATTGCTTAGAAGCTGTAAAGTCAGAATTCCACCAGGTGGGCAGGTAGTGAAGCCAATAGTGCTCACTTGGCTTCATGTATTTATGGAGTGCTGTCTTGTTCCGGGCAATTGGCTCAGGTTCTTGGTTTCTCATAATGTGTTGATAAGGAAAATGTCTTGTTCTCTCTCATTTTGTGGATGAGGAAATGGAGGTTCAGAGAAGTTACTGATCATCATCACAATCACAGAACAGAGAAATGGCGAATAATTGAAATGGAATCTTAGTATACCTAATTATTTTTTCCAGATTAGAAGCAAACTTTTTCATTTAATTCTCCCAAAATTAAAGTTAAAAAACCCCAAGAATTATTGGATAAAGAAATTGTGAAGTATATACTCAATGGAATAATAGTTGCTTATAAGAAATCACAGAATCATGCAATTTGCCCCTGTATGGATGGACATGGAGAGAATCATGCTTTATGAAGATAGTCAGAAAGAGAGGGTAAGACACAAAATGATCTCACTTGTATGTGAGCTATAAAGAAACATAATAAGGGAAGAAAAAATCTCCAAAGAAAATAGGGCATGAAAACAGAGCTACAGAACTAAGCTTACCATGGCAGGGGGACTGTTTGTTGAATGGCAACACTGAGACAATGGTTGTGGGACATAGGCACTCTGGTGGAAGGTGTGTTGTATGCTTTAAAACCAATCATTAATGTTACTAAAAATCACAATATATATTTTTAAAATCAAAAAAGAAACCTGGGCGCTAGATCTTGCTTATTAATATACCCATTTGACCGATGAAGAGAATTTGTCTGGGAGATGGGAGTAACCTGATATTTCTAATGATAAGAACCTGGTCTTTCCATACACATGCTGTGAAGGAAATGGGGATGACTTGTAAGCAAATCATCATCATGATTTATCACACATTCTGTTGAAGAGTATGGCCCAGCTTCTAAACAATAATAACCATGACAGTTATCAGAACATTAATCACTCCCACTGGAATGACTTTCCACGGCTTGTAATTTACTTGTGTCATCATATGCTGATCTTTACAACATTAATTTTCATGGGACTATCAAGGTAGATATTACTTTTCTGTTGGAAAGTAAAAATAAAATTAACCAAAGAGGCTGGGGTCTACCAGGAAGTAGATCTCCCAGTTGTGGCTGGAATAAGATTCCTTATTTTTATCTAGGCTTCTTCGGACCTCCTCCTGCTTCTTCACATTTTCTTTTTTGGACACACTGGCAGTGCTCAGGGCTTACACCTGCTCTGCACCAGGGATTACTTCTGGTTGGACTTGAGGGACCTTATGGGGTACAGGGGATCAAACATGGGTCAGCTGCATGCAAGGCATGCCCTCTGCCCATTGTGCTATCTCTCTAGCCTGATTTTGCATTTTCAAATTCACCATCTTTTTGAAGTACTGATCAAAATGGGAAGAGTAGCTGTGTACTCCTGCACTGCCCCAAGCTCAGGCCTCACAGTGGAGCTAGTATTGTGATCTGCATGTGTGGACATAGAGGAAAGACTTGATACCACTGAATATCTATTCTGTGCAATTTTGAAACAAATGTAATCTTGCTGGAGTCTCAAAAATTCAAACAAACAAATCCCTGAGAGGTAGATTCTTGCTCATTACAGATATGTCTGGGAAATGGGGATATCTGATCTAGTATAAATTTCAAGTCTAACCTTTCCCTATGACTTCTGAATCCTGATAATGTTTATTACTTTTGGGCAGAGAAGATATGCTTTCAACAACCAGGATGATAATGGGAAATACCCTTCCGGCTCTAAGAATTATGCGTCCTCTGATTGAATGCTTATCAAATTGATTGTGACAGCCGATTTCATTGTTCTTCTTTCTTCCTGGATTGTAGATTTGGTGAGACACGGACTAGGCTTTTGTTGCTGATTGTAAATTCTATGAGTCTGGTGCATTATAGGTGCTCAATAAATATGGATAAATCTCGTTTTATCCATGAATGCCCTTATCAACAAGACATTAATAAAATATAAAGTTGGGTTTTGATTTTATTCTTAACTTGGCCCACTTCCTACTCTGTGAGAGATTTAGGGATAGGTGCTATAAGAATGTGTGAAGGGGAGGAAGAGGCAAAGGCAGGATAAATTATTAAACTAAAATACCCCTCTAACATTTTTGTGCCAATTATAATCTTTTAACAGGAAAAGTTCCCAGTAGTCTGCTGCTTGAGTGATAGGCTACACCATATTGCTTGTATATAGGTAAGGAGAGAAAAGCATGGGTTTGAAATGTCAACAGAACTATATGGCATCTACTTGCCTAAACTCTGGAAAAGAATTAGTTTTTTTTTTTTGGGGGGGGGGCATGTCCAGTATGGCCTAGCCATGCTCAGAACTAACTCCTGGCTACATACTCAAAGACTACATCTGGCTGTATTGTATGTGTGTGTGTGTGGGGGGGGGGTGGTCGGGGAGGGATATATGTGGTGATGGGGATCCAGCATCTCTGCCACATGCAAGGAAAGTGTCCCCAAATCTCTATTATGTCTCCAGTCCCTGCTTTCCTAAATTCTTGCTGGCTATTGAAGGGCACTGCTTTATGCTACTTGGGGCTTACAGAAAACTATTTACCTTGGACTGTGGAGAAGAAAGAACCAGAATTTTATAAATGAGGAAGTATCCCCAGTTTGAATTCTACCTGATGTCCCTTTACCTTTGGTGGTATGTTATTAACTTTTTTTGAAGCTACTTCTTCATTAGGGTCTACAGACCCTGGCTTCCTGCTGTCCTTGTTCACTAGGTTGACACAGTGAATGCATTTAAATAAGAGGACACTATTGAAACAATTTGCTTTGTAACTTTGGGACCCATGTTTCCTATTGATCTTCTGGGGATTTTTAGTCCTTGTTTTATCAAAAACTTGCTCTGCTTGGCAGTTACCTACTCTGTAAAATGGGTAGTAAACACCTGCTAAAGAGGCAAAGAATGTGGCTCTTGGAACTGAAATTCTGGATGTGAATCCTAGCTATAACCTCTGCTGCTTTGTCACTAAGGGAAGTTGTCTGTTATCTAGTACAGTTTGAAAAATGGGAATAGAAAGGACCTTACCAAAGCTTACTTTTAAGTGAGATAGTAAGTTTAAAGTACTTGGTATAAACACTGACCTTATGAGCCTTGGGGTCACACCCATCAGAGCTTATTCCTGGCTATGCACCCAGGGATCACTCCTGGTACGCTTGGGGGGTTCCTATGGGGTGCTGGGGATTGAACCAGGGTTGGCAGCATGCAAGATAAGGCACTATTGTTCCAGCCCTGCCTTAGAATCTTTTAAGAATCCAAATACTAGCATGACTTGAAAAGGTTTTGCTTGAAATCATAGGCCTTGCTTGAAATTGTGTTCAATCCTTTGCAACCATTTTCACCCTTATGATGCTGTATGTCTCTTCTTGGCATTCAGGGAGACTATACTCCCATTTAGTTTGGTAAACTCCTATTCATTTTTCTGTTAGGGTCAACTCCTCTATGCAGCCTTGTTTGTTTCTCCTGCACTGCTAGGTACACTGCCTGCTGCTTCCGTTGCACTTGATATAGATGTTCATCTTTGTATGAGTTGTGTTGTTTTGTGATGAGGTGGCTTTTACACCCCTCAGGTCTGAGTTCAGCAGACAGCTAAAGTCTCCTTGAAGTTCCTTGAAGTTCCGTGGAGCTCCTTGAAGTTTTACAGTCAATCCTATTAGGCCCTGGAATTGCTACAGGAGTGGTTTGAGCTTGGTCTGAAATCCACACTGCTTGAATTAAAGGTTAGGTAATTTACTGAAGACAGAAGTCATTTGTGAAATTTGAAAAGGATTATATGATCTTTTGCAGGCCTCAATAAAGAAATATAACAGGCCCTGAATAGACATTTAAAATGCTTGCTTTGATTAAAAAACTTTTTATAATAGAAGAAAATCCATCAATAGGTTGTATGAATGTAATGTTTTTCTTCCAAGAATTTGTTTTCTGCCTCGTGAATAGAAACTCTCCCCCTCCCACCCCCCATTGCCAGTGGAATCTTTTTCTTTTTGTCAGGAAGGAAAGTTTAGTAATGATTTATGTTTCAGATTTTCATGGACTCAGAATACTTGCTCGAAGCTGAATTTTGAACTATTGACAATCCAATTAGGATCCTGGGTGTGATCAACTGTTTCTGAGTAATCCACTGCTTTTTATTCTCCAGGGTCTGACTTCTGCTTCTCTTGGCAGCCATGTCTTTTTCAGGGCTCCAGAGAATGGAGCTCTGAAAGAAGAATTGAGACTTTTTATTAATATGCACATCTATCAGTGTCTGAAACAGAATGTAATCCTCCTGGATCTGTAACTCACAGGTCAGTGTTACTTTCTTCCAATGCTTCTCTCATTACAGGAAGATAAATCATCTTTTTGGGTACCTCACGAGCTGACCCAGTGACCCTGTCAGAGTAAAGGGTAAGAGATTTTGCTGCTGGCTATGTTGAGGTTGTATTTTTTTCCTTTTCCAGTTACTTCAGGGATTAGAGGATAGCAGCATGAACTAACAGACTAACAGTACAAGGGATTCTAGTCTTGGTGTTGACAGGCCATTCCACTCCTCATCAAATCATCATCTCTACCTGAGAGATAGATCAGAGCAATAGTCATGAATTATAGACGTAAGAATTGAATTCAGTCAGCAGGAATGTCTGTTTGTACTATATAGTACCTGAAAAAGTTTAAGTAATAAAAACTCAGAATAGGTCTCACAGAATGTTACATTTTAGGTTACTGTTGATGGTGAGCTGAACTCATATTTCTGCACAAAGCTGGAACTCAGCTTTTTCCAACAAGACTCCTTAGTTCCACACATTCATCCCCACTGTCTAATGCTGAGTTTGTTCCTCTCATATTTTTATTTCCCTAGCTCCTATTTGAGTTTATGACCCATGAACTGGCAATCTTAAGTTTTCCACCAAATTCTATTAGTATCTGGCGAAGATATTTGGGGCTATGCTATTTTGTCTATTGGAATATAAGTTCATAGTTCATAGATGCAGAACTTGAGGTTCAGGAAGGCTATGGTCATGAGAGTTATGAGGGGTGGATCTTGTAATAAGATTGAGAGTATCCCCACTCACAGTCCAGCAGTTCTTTCTAGTGTTATATTTTCCACTTCATAATAAGTCTTCTTCTTCAATGGATATATGGAGGTGAGATTTCGGTGCTATTTGGAATGGTAAAGGTAAAGGCCCTCCCGTTGATCGTCGATTTGCTTGAGCGGGCCCAGTAACGTCTCCATTGGAGACTTTGTTGTTACTGTGTTTGGCATATCGAATACTCTCGGTAGCTTGCCGGGCTCTCCGAGAGGGGCGGAGGAAATGAGCTCAATTAAAAGAAAAAACAAAATTGTGGGTTCAGTTCATTCTGAATCAAACAAAAGTGCTAACCACTTTACATATTAAGAAAAACTAATGCCACTCCCATTAAGCAGGGATACATATATGGAAGTGCTTGCAGCTCACTCTGGGAGTTGACCAAGGGATGGTTGCATGTAAAACCAGTATCAAAAAATGATTTAGTAAATGATATTGTGATTTTAATAGTATTTACTCACTTATAATTCTATTTGGTGATTCCATCTGATATTGCTCAGGTTCTACTCCCAGTTTGGTTTTCAGGGCTCATTCCTGATGCTTTCTTGGTGGACCCTGTGTAGTGGGAATATGACCTGAGCCTTCCATATGTTATAAAGCATGTTAAGAACCAGAGTGGTAGCGTGTTGCGCTACCACTCTGATCCTTTCACTACTAATTTTTAAAATGTAATAAGACATTGGGAAAGTTAGGGTATACTACTGTTTTACAGCTCCAGTTATTAATTTCATGGAATGTATGTGAATTTTGCCATTCACTGGTTTGGTAACTGTACCTCTTGGTATGTAACAAAGAAATGATTAAAATAACTCCTGACTGTACATTTAATGTATAGGGGCACATAATTTTACAGTGACATTGGAGGATGGGAGGGGGCCAGGTAGTCTATTAAAGTAATGAATTCAGTTGGTTATTTTAAATTTACCCTGCACCAGGTGTATCCAGTCAAATGGAAAATGAAAATGGATAAATGAAGACTTAATAGGGCACATAGGTCAGGTAACTTGCTTTTGACACTCACTGTGACTGGGCAGATGGTAGCAAGGCAGCAGTTCTTTCCCAGATAACCAGAGAAGGAAAGTTAGGGACAAAGAGAAGACAGTAATCTTAAGGAAAGGCATTCTGTGGGGCCCCAGTAAACCTCAACATAGGCCTTTGTACATACATTGAAAGGAGTGAAATGCCCAAGAGTAGAGAGAGAGTATGGGAAATATTGTCTGCCATGGAGGCAGGGGGGAGGGTGGGAAAGGGGGGTATACCAGGGATATTGGTGGTGGGGAATGTGCACTGGAAGAGGGATGGGTGTTTGATCATTGTGTGACTGTAACCTAACATGGAAACTTGTAACTATCTCACAGTGATTCAATGAAATTTAAAAAAAAAGAAAAAGAAAGGAGTTATTGTTGGGGCTAGAGCAATAGCACAGCAAGTACAGCACTTGCCTTGCACGGGTTCAATTTCCAGCATCCCATATTGTCCCCTGAGCACTGCCAGGAGTAATTCCTGAGTATACACCCAGGAGTAACCCCAGAGCATCACTGGGTGTGACCCAAAAACACAAAATAAAAAAAAAGAGAGAAAGAAGTGATTCTGGATGACAAAACAATGAAAGAACCAGAAAAAGGCCTGAACACTGGTCATTGGAGTACATAGAACTACTCACTGAAGTTGTAGAATAACTATGATACTAAAACATCTGTTGAGTTTGGGTTTCCTCAAGGACCCACACTCAGGAGCCTGTTCAAATGTGCTACTTCAATGTGTCATATGTTTTCTCAGTTTATGATCAGTATCAAGACCTGACTTGTATGCTTAGTATTTGCTTGGTATTTTCCAGACACTCATTGTTTATTATTATTATTCCCATTTGTTTTGTAGATTTGAGTATTGGTGACAATGAGACAGTTATTGAAGGCAAAGAAGGTAGTAAATAGATAGAGGGTCCCTTGACAATGAGTTATCCGGAAGTGATAAAATTTTTAAAAAGTTATTTTGTTACTAGCCCTAAAGCAGCAAAAAGGGAATAAACTTAAAGTCAGACCTACTTTATGAGCACAGGAATTGAAACTGATGAGACTCTGGTGCCAGCTCCGGTTCAAAGAAGCCTGGACCCTCTCCAGAAAGAAGCTCCAGAAGGAATAACGGTATGTGATAAGAACATGAGGTCCTAGAAAGGAACTCATCTACATAGAAAGGCCCACGTAGATAGAGACTGGGAGAAAAATCTTTAAAACCAAGTTTACAAAGTCAAGTGGTGAACTTCCCCATTTGGGGATGTATAACCCTGTTCCTTTACTTTACTGACTACCCTCAACTTTCTCCCCTAATGTGAGGACTTAATTCACTCTTGAATTCATTTCTCTTTTTTTTTTACCTCATAATCTCTAAATCAAACTGTTTTACTTCACTATTTGTCTCTTCCTGAAATTCTTTTCTGTGAAGGAAAATGATGTACTGTAAAGAACCTAGGTATGAGATAGGATCCGTTTTCCTTTTTCTACAAAGATCAATTTCTTCTTTTAGCCTGAGTTCCACAGTTCCCTGAAAAGTAGAATGGAAGAGATCAAATCTCCCATGCCAAGAGATCAAGTGGGATTTAGGTGCAGTTTGATGACTGTCACGTAGGTGAGTGAAATGTAAGGACTGCACCATGCAGATGCTCGTAACAGACATATTATCAATTTTAAACCACCTAGCCACTTCCTCACTGATAGAGATGGGTAGAGGTGAAAATAGAAAACTTCTATATCAAGGCTATTCATTCATTTCTTACTTCACATAAGTCACGTGCAACAAAATAGTTGATAAATAATAAAGTTTTGGCATAATCTAAACTATGAATATTTCTTACCACATTCTAGCTCCTAATCATTGTATTTATTTGCTATTTTATTTACTGAATTCAGATTCAACCCAGAATGAATTTGAACTGAGCCTTTGTTTTCTTCTGCAGAATGAAAGAGCTGGAACCAATAAACTTGTAAGTTTTCACAAATCTGAGCTTCTGTGATTTAACTAAAAATGTAAATTCAACTAAAAATGTAAAAAGAGAAATATAGCACTTCCCCTCTAACCCCCACCCCCCAAAATTACAAATCTTAGGTTCATTTTACTTCATTGCTTAAATAGGGATGATTTAAACAATTGGCTGGAATATAACAAAAATCGTCTTCCTTCCTTCCTTCCTTCCTTCCTTCCTTCCTTCCTTCCTTCCTTCCTTCCTTCCTCCCTTCCTTCCTTCCTTCCTTCCTTCCCTTCTTCCTTCCTTCCTTCTCTCTCTCCATCCCTCCCTTCCTCTCTCTTTCTCCATTTCTCTCTCCTCCCATTGTAGTTTCATTTTGTTTCTCTATCTCCTTTTGAAAGTTTGGTTGTACAGGACAAACACCAGGGTCTAATAGGAAATCTTCCTTCTTTCATAGTCCCAGTTTTGATTCAGAAAATAGTTCCAACAGATCATTATTGGTGAAGATAAGCCCAGGGTTACGGGAACAAAGGGATGACTTCTTAGCACTGAGCTGGCAGAAGACAAAAGGAGAATGACTATAAATGGGTATTGAAATACATCCGGTGATTTTTAAAATTAGTCACAAGTCCTGTTCTTCCCCCCCCCCCCCCCCCCCCCGCCGCCCCAGGGGAGATCATTATAGGGGCAGCAACAAATAGTCTTCAGTTTTCTCCCTTTTTCCTCCATTTCTTTGTTTGGTGGTGACAAAGGCAAGTTAGAAAATTCCAATTTTGGCGATAACATCCAGAGTGTCCTGGTCAGGAGCTGATGAACATATTTCTCTTTGCTTCATCATATTAGAACAAGGGGTTGACCTTGACAATAGAGATCACTGAGTTTCTGAACAGCTAGTTTGATCAGGTTCTGATTGGTATGGACATCCACAACAAACAGGAGCCTGTGGCTGTCTTTGATCTCCATGGCTGCCTCCATCTTGAGTTGACAGAATAGTGGTAGAACATGTTTCTTCTGACTGTGCTCTGGGAATTGGGCCTCCATTAGAGCAACAGTGTATTGTCTCCTGGAATTTATGTAACCTGGCTTGCTTCTTTGTTCCTTTGAATGGAAGCATTCCACTGTCGTTTTTTTGGCCTTCAGAGTCTTTGATTTTACTTCAATTTGGGGAAGGACAAGAGTTTCCTTCTTTACTCTTAGCATCATCTTGGTGAAAAATATCAGATACAAGTAAATATAAATAAAGAGGTCAAAACTCTAATGTTTGGAAGAAGTTTAAAAAAGAAAGATATTAAAGTTTGCAAACATATTCCGAGATGAAACACTATTCTTTTTGTGGTGGGCGACTGAGTGGTGATCAGGAGGCTCTGTGGCCTCAGGGGCAATTCTCCACCAAGTGGGCTGTCAGTTAAGTGCAAGGATCCTTGGATTAACTGTTGCTCTGTCTCTTAGGTGCCCGAGATACTCATTTACTCCAGACTTAAAGGTTGCAGCTGGTGAAGCTTGAGGGGTCATGTGGTGCTGAGAACTGAAACAAGGTTCAGAACTTGCAAAGAAGGTATAAGCCCCAATCACTATTTAAAATGCTACTTAAAACACTACTCTCCCTATGTGTTTTCCTGTGTGTGTGTGTGTGTGTGTGCGGGCGCGCGCGCGCGCGTATGTCTTTCCAATTATTTTTCCATAATGAATGTACAGACTTGTATCTAGAATTTTCGCTTCTGTATTATTGTACGGCTGGAGTGATAGCACAGTGGTAGGGCGTTTGCCTTGCTCGTAGCCAACCCGGCCAAGCCGGGTTTGGTTCCTCCGCCCCTCTTGGAGAGCCTGGCAAGCTACCGAGAGTATTCAATATGCCAAACACAGTAACAAGAAGTCTCACAATGGAGACATTACTGGGCCCGCTGGAGCAAATGCATTATTGTACGGGCTGGAGCGATAGCACAGCGGGTAGGGCTTTACCTTGCCAGGTTCGATTTCTCCATCCCCCTCGAGAGCCAGGCAAGCTACTGACAGTATCTCGCCCACACGGCAAAGCCTGGCAAGCTACTCCTGAAGTACTCGATATGCCAAAATCAGTAAGTCTGCAGAAAGTCTCACAATGGAGACGTTACTGGTGCCCACTAGAGCAAATTGAGAGACAGTGGGAGGACAGTGCTACATACAATGCTACAGTATTATTGTATATTAGTAAAAATGACTTTGATGGCTACATCCTTCTTGGATGGATCTGCTTGTCCCACATTTCATTTGCAGTTTGACCATCAGAGATAAAGCTACTCTGAATATTCTTTGGTCTGTGTCTGCTTTCACATCTCTGAATGTTTAGCTGGCAGGCATTTTGAAATGGGGAACTAAGAGATCCAATTGCTGAAACGAAAGTCCCTACGGTCTCCTGGCTTCTCTATCTTTCCTCATGCTCTGGTAGCAGGAGATATTTCAAGTTATTTGGTAAGTGTTCAAATGATATGGTAATGTGTAAGTGTTCAAATGATATGGACTCTACAGTGTCCTGACATCCAATCTACAATTCTACATGTTTTAGTTACCAAGCTGCTTCATACCTCCTCTACTAGCTCAGTGTTTAGAAAATTTCAGGCATTCAAATATCACTTTCACAATGTGGTCATTTTCACATGCTGTCTGTTTCATTATTAAAATTTATTTTTATTTTATTTTTTTGCATTTTGGGTCACACCGGGCAATGCACAGGGGTTACTCCTGGTTCTGCACTCAGAAATTACTCCTGGCGGTGCTTGGGGGGCCATATGGGATGCTGGAAATAGAACCCAGGTTGGCTGCTTGCAAAGCAAACTCCCTACCCGCTGTGGTATTGCTCCAGCCCCAATATTTACTTTTAAGATTAACTGTTATTTAAAAAAAAATAAATGGACTTAGCTACAATAGGGGTGATAGCATAGGTTTGATTTACTAGATATATGTGTGTATGTGTGTACTGTTTTAAATTTATGTGACAATAAATTCATAACACTTGAAAAAACACAAAGATTCTCTTCAGCCACTTAAAATTAACTTCCGTGATAGAAGGTTAATTTATCAGGAAGCCACACAAATTGTAAACATGTATGCTCCAGTAATAGTGCTCTAAAATGGAAGAAATTGAAAAGTAAAATAGAGAATTTAATAAAAAGACTTTAATGCTCACTCCCAGTAATTGATAGAAAGTCTAACAAACAGAAAATCAACAAGGATACCATGAAATTAATACTGTCATCTTATAAATGGATGGGCATGGAGATAGCATGCTGAGTGTAATGAGTAAGATGGAGAGAGATAGATATAGAATGACTTCACTCATTTATGGGATATAAATAAACATAGTATGAGACTAACTTATAAGAACAATAGAAACAAGGGCCAGGAGGATTGGTCCTCAATTGGAAGCCTGCTTCAAGTGCTGGGAGAGGGCAGTTGGGATAGAGAAGGGACCTCTATGCTAATGATACTTGGAAAGGATTGTTCTGGATGGGAGATGGGTGCTGAAAATGGGTAAAGGACTAAACATGATGGCTTCTCAGTATATTGCAAACCATAATGCCCAAAAGGAGAAATAGAGAGAGAGTGAAACAGAGAGAGAGAGAGAGAGAGAGAGAGAGAGAGAGAGAGAGAGAGAGAAAGAAGAAGAAAAGTGCCTTCCATAAAGACAGGCTGGTTGGAAGGGTTGACGGGAGGAATACTGGGGACATTGGTGGTGGGAAACGTACATTGGTGAAAGAACGGATATTGGAACATAATGGCTGAAACCTGATTATGAAAGCTTTGTAACTGTATATCATGATGGTTCAATACAAATAAATAAATAAATAATACTGTCATCTAGACAATCACAGGTGATATTTATAGAACACTTTCTATAGTAATAGCAGTAAATACATTCTTCACAAATGCACATGGAACATTTTTAATATCCATGTGCTAGGTCATAGAACAAATTTTAATACATTGAAAAAATCATAAGTATTATTTATGCCCACAACGAAGTTAAGTTAAAACAAAACAGAAGAAATTTTGGCAAATTAGTTATTGGGAGAACTTATAGTCATAGTTAATCCCCTGGATGTAGTCAACAAAAATTCTAACCAAGTAATTAATTTCAAGTGCTGTTGGTGTTTGGGGGACTGAGTGATAGTACTGCAGGTAAGGCATTCACTTTGCATGTGGCCAAACTGAGTTCAATCCCTGGTGTCCCATATGGCTCCCTGAGCACTTTTGGGTGTGATGCCTGAGTAACCCCTGAGCATTACTGGGTGTGACCTGAAAAGCCAAAAAATTGTTGGTATAGGGCTTGGAAAGATAACTCAGCAGAATCAATGGTATGCTTTGCATACTGGAGTTTTGGATTTTACCTCTAAACATGTCTAAAAGTGACTCCTGAGCACTAAATGGGGAGTAGTACTGAGCACTGATGTATGTAGCCCCCAAGGAAAAAACAAATGTAAACAAAAATATTGATAGAAATTCCAGGAAACTGGCATGAGGATATATAAGTGATCTTTAAGAGAAT
Source organism: Sorex fumeus (assembly GCF_029834395.1). NCBI lineage: Eukaryota > Metazoa > Chordata > Mammalia > Eulipotyphla > Soricidae > Sorex > Sorex fumeus. The sequence goes on along the minus strand of NW_026606059.1, from coordinate 45,086,896 downwards.
TCATATTTATCTAGGCCTCAAAAAATTCAGACTGATGAATTTTCAAGAGATGCTTTCTAGTGTTCAACGTTGCACAATCTCTAGTATTGAAAGCCACAGAGTAAGGATGTATTGAAGCTACTGGACTGAAGTTAAAAAATAAGTATTTTGTATATTTAAAGTTGAACATTAAAAATGAAGAAAACTAAGAAGATATGAAAAAGATCTAAAATGATTTATAAGTTTGGAGAATATACTGAAATTATAAATTCATTGGGTACATTTGATAGTGTATGATATACATATAAAAAGAGAATTAATTAATGAGAAGAGATTTGAAGACATTTCCCAGGATATACCTCAAAAGAGCTAGAGAGATGGGGAAACATGAGGAAAGAGTCTTTTTTGTGGAATTCTAATGAGAAGATGTAACAAACATCAATTTGCAATTTAAAATGTAGAGGAGTTAGAATAAGATAGAGATAATATTATAAAAAGGTAATGGCTGAAAATTTTCCTGAAATGATGAAAAACATACATATCTAGAAATGTGCAAAGTTCAGTGAATCTCAGACAAGATAATACAATTAAAAAAACTCATCCAGATAAATTTCAATAAAATTGAGGAGTACCAAAAATAAAGAGAAAATCATAAGGCACCCCAAATCACCCCCAAGTACAAATAATTTACAAAAAAGAGCAAATCCACCAATAATTGATTTCTCCATAGCAAAACAAAACAGAATTGCATCATCAAAATATTAAAAAAAATCATGATTTAGATTTCTCTATTCAGGAAAAAAAACACACACAAAGACACACTTTTTTTTTTTAACTAATGAAGACAAGAGGAAAAATATTTTTTTTTCAGGTAGATAAAGCTAAGAGAATTGACTACTGATTAACCTTCAGTGAAATAATCATAACGATTACATTAAGGTGCTGTGATTTACAAAGTTGCTCATAATAGAGTTTCAGGCATACAATATTCCCAAACACCAATCTTACTACCGGTGTCATCAACCCTCCACCAGGTTCCCTCACCTCCTCCAGGCTTCATACTTAGCACTGTAGCACTATCCTCCCATTGCTCATTGATTTGGTCGAGAGGGCCAAATAACACTGTGAGACTTGCTGTTACTGTGTTTGGCATATCGAATACGTCACAGGTAGCTTGCCAGGTTTTGCCATGCGGGCGAGATACTCTCGGCAGCTTGCCAGGCTCTTCTAGAGAGGGGCGGAGGAATTGAACTTGGGTTGGCCGGGTTGGCAGCATGCAAGGCAAGGCCCTACCCCCTGTGCTATCGCTCCAGCCCTACACTTACTAGGTTACATTTTAAGTTTGGTTATAGTTTTGGGTCTTCTGTGTGTAGTTTTCTGTGCTCTGTGGTTTAGATATATGTACATACCACATCTCTTCACCACCAATATATCCAAGGCCCACAATCCCTTCCCCTGTTACTTCCTGTCTGCTTCTTTTTACTCCTCCCTTCAATTTCTTTCCTTCCCTTTATTTCTCATTTGTATAATCTAGGGGTAAAGGTAATCTAGTTATCCTCTCTTTGATACCTTTCATTCCTTTTTCCTGTCATTCTACATGCCACAGATACATAAGGTCATCTGATAACTTGTCCTTCTGACTTTTGTCACTTAGCATGCTATTCTCCAGTTCTGTTGATGTTGAAGCAAATCTCATGATTTCATTATTCGTATTTGTATTCATATTCACCACATAATATTTCATTTTGTATATAAACCACACTTTAATTATCCAGTCATATGTTATTGGATACCTGGGTTGATTCTATAATCCTAAGTGCTGCAATGAATAATGGTGTGCATGTTCTTTGAATGACTGTTTTATGTCTTCGGGAATACTAAGAAGTGGAATTGCTGAGTTATAAAGAAGCTCAATTCTTATTTTTCTGATAAATCTCCATCCGTTTCCCCATAGGAGTTGAATCAGACAACATTCTTACCAGCAGTAGATGAGAGTTCTTTTTCACCACAATCTTTCCAGTACAGATTGTTTCTAGTAGTTTTGATATGTGCCATTCCTGCTATGTGAGACATTTCTATTGTCTTGATTTGTTTTTTCCTGACAAAAAGTTATGATTCATTCCTTTCGATGTGACTATTGTCCATCTGTCTGTCTTCTCCAGAGAACTGTCTGCTTATTTCTTCTCTTCATTTTTGGTAGGGTTTTTGAATTTTTGTTGTTGTTGTTGATTTTTGTGAATGATTAATATATCTTGGATATTAACCCCTTGTATAATGGGTTGAATAAGAATATTTTTTCCCTGTATTTGGTGTCTTTTAGTTTTAGCCAGTGTCTCTTTTGCCATACAGAAACTTTTAAAATTTATTTTAGTATCATTTATTTTTGTTTCTGTTGCCTTTGCTAATGAAATCACCTCTGAAAACTTGGAACGTTTCTCCTATATTTTCCTTAGTGTACTCTATGGATTCTGATATATAAATTTATTTGATCCACATTGAATTGACTTTCATGTCAGGTATGGGATAAAGATCCAGCTTCAATTTCCTTTTTTTTTTTTGTGTGGCTATCTAATTTTCCTGAGACTATCTGTTGAAGAAGTTGTCTTTTATTGTGTTGTTATCTTGTTTTGTCTTTGGGCTATACCTATTGGTGCTCAAGGTTTACTCTGGTGGGATCAGGGAGCACATGGGGTGCCAGGCATGGAATCTGGGTTGGCCAGATGCAAGGCAAGCACCCAGCCTGCTGTACTATTGCTCAGGCCCAAGAGGCTATTTTTACTCCACTTCATGTATCCAGTTTCTCTGTCAAAAATTAGTTGACCTTAGATCTGTGAATTTGTCTTTTGGCACTGGGTTCTAACCCATTGTTGAGTTTATCTTTACAGCAGTACCATATGATATGAAGGCTGCATTTTAGTGAGAAGGAAAATCACCCTGAAAGGAAGGTACAGAATTCAAGAAAGAATAGTAATCAAAGAAGGTAGTAAAGCAAAAATAAGCTTTAATTAGGCATAACAGCAAAGATAATAGCTCATGTAATTAAAGCATAAAATGAAAAACACAAGCATATTAAAATATAAATTGACAAGGGAGCTAAGGGAATAATAATGTTCTAAGAACTTGGACTTTGAAATGCTAACTGTGCTAACAGACATGTTGCAGTTCGTAAGATGGCCCCTAACAGAATGGAATTAGAGATACAATTTTCAAACCAGTATATGGAAATAAATGGGGTGAAAAATATTTGTTGGAAAGAATATAATAGAAGAAAAAGACATGCAAAAGAAAAATCAAATATAGAGTAAGGTAGCACAGAGTATGAGGATGGAGATAAACTTAAGTGTTTGAAAATGCAGTCAAATGAAATAGACAAACTGTCTCTGGTTAAATAAGACTATTTTTAAGCCCATTTAACGTTTTCATGTGAGTTTTATGAGTATTTCAAACATAGAAAGGATGAAATAAGAATTCAAAAAGTGATTTGTCTTCATTCAGTACTGCTGTTCAATGTGGGAGTTTAATTTTTTTCCTGCAGTAATTAATACTGTAAAAAACAAGTAATTAGTCAAGGCAAGGGAGATTTGATTATTTTATTAATTTTGAACTAGTACAGTATTTTACTTAATAATTATAAACTGATATTTTTTAGTCATACAAGGATAATTTAAGTAGATAGAAAAATATTGGACCATAGAACATGATAAAAATATTATTATTAGGAATATAAAAGTCATGTGCCCTGACTTCAGTGAGATCAACTGATATTAACAAAAATCACTGTCACTGTCCTCCTGTTGTTCATAGATTTTGCTCGAGGGGGCCCAGTAACATTGTGAGACTTGTTACTGTGTTTGCATATCGAATGTGTCACGGGTAGCTTGCCAGGCTTTGCCGTGTGAGTGAGATACTCTCAGTATCTTGCTGGACTCTCCGAGAGGGGTGGAGGAATCGAACCTGGGTTGGCTGGGTCCACTGTGTGCAAGGCAAACACCCTACCCACTGTTCTCTCACTCCAGCCCATTAACAAAAATAATAGCCTTTTTTTTTTTTTGAGAATAAAAGGTAAAAGGTAAAGGTAAAGGCCCTCCCGTTGATCGTCGATTTGCTCGAGCGGGCCCAGTAACGTCTCCATTGGAGACTTTGTTGTTACTGTGTCTGGCATATCGAATACTCTCGGTAGCTTGCCGGGCTCTTCGAGAGGGGCGGAGGAATCGAACTCGGGTCGGCCATGTTGGCCGCTTGTAAGGCGAACGCCCTACCAAAAATAATGGGAACAATCTGTGTTGGCAGGGATGTGGTGAAAAAGGAACTCTCATCCACTGCTGGTGAGAATGTTTTCTGGTTCAAACCCTCTGGAAAACACTATAGAGAGTTCTCAGTAAACTTAAAATTGAAGTGTCCTATGACTTAGCAGTTCCACTTTTGGGTATCTATGCCCAGGAAAGAAAAAAAGGCATATGCGTACCTCTATTCACTGCAGGACTCAGCACAGTAGCTAAGATTTTTGAATCAACCTAACTGTCTAATAACAGATCAGTGGATCATGAAGATGTGATATATACACACAATGGAATATTATACAGCTATAAGGAGTGTGATATGCAATTTGCTGCAACATGGAGGGAACTGGAAGATATTATGTTATTTGAAATAAACCAGGAGAAGGACAAACATAGAATATACTTATATGTGGTATTTACAGTAATTAGACAAAGATATGCAAGGGTTTAAAGGATGTATGCCTAGATCACTATTGGGTCCAGAGTATAGGGAGAAGGAAAGAAATAGAGTGGAAGAAGAGACGAGAAGCAAAGGGGATAGGGGTCAAGGGGGCCCGATACAATGGTGGTGTTAAGAAATGACAGAGCTGAATATCCAAAACACAGGGTCAAAAACATTGAAATCACAGGGACCCAAACTTAAAAACTAAATTTAAAAGAAACCTGTCAATATGGCAAGCTGATTTTGAGGGTAGGGGTAGGAGAGGGAGTCTGTGAACACTAGTAGAGGGAAGTTGACACTGTAGAAGACTGGTGATGAAACATTATATGTCAAAAACCCAACTATGAATATCTTTGTAATTCACGGTGGTTAAATAAAATAAAATCTTGGGAAAAAACCCCATCAATTTTATACAACTTCTTGATAAAATAAAACATTTTTAGGATGAAATGAAATAAAGGCATTTCATCAGAAAGCATGTAGGATGCATCAAAAGTTTGACTGGGAGGTAAACTAGACATGTAAATATTATGTTAGAAGAATATTAAGGCCAAAAAGACGTTGGAGCATCTGAAAAGAGGTAGGTGATGAAAATTGCATCCAGAGCTCAGTCAAGTATCCTGGAATATTAAGAAAGTTCCAACTCTCATCTCATCCAAGACCCCCAGCACCATTGGGTGTGACTTATTAAACACATACACAATGATTTCATGGCTGGAGAAATAGCACAGAGGATTACTTGTCTTGTATTCAGCAGGCCTGCGGCCAATCCCTGGAATCACGTACAGAACCCCAAGCATCTCCAGAAGTGATTGCTGAGCACAGAGCCAGGAATAAGCCCTACCAAATTCTCAGAGTTTGGTGGCCCAGAACCAAACCCTCCCTCTAAAATAAGATTCAGTAAATGTGAGAAATGATTAAGATAGAAGTTTAAAAATTATGGATATGGAATTAAATGTTTTTGAGCAATTTAATGTACAAATATTGTCAAATAGGTAAGCATTTAACTATTATGAATATTATTAGAAGTTTATTCATGTTGGCTTTGCTTTCTTAGGTTATTGTCACTGGGAGATAAGAGAACCAATCAGGATTGCCTTAGATTTGTTTTAAGTGACATAATAGGTAAGCGATGGCAAGCCAGAGTGTTTGGCTCCAACCACTACACTTTTTAACATTTGGGAAGTAGGAAGGGAAGAAACAAGAAACCACAGGATGAAGTGAGACCAACTAAAATGGGCAAGATTTGCCAGTGGGTTTGGGCTAGAGCTGCTCTCCTTCTGAGAACTCTTCTGTCAGTCAATCGTGCAGCCTGAAACACAGAGTGTGAAAACCCAGCATCTGGTTCTGGCTCTGCCACTCACAAGTTTTGTTTCTCTGACTGATTTGCCTACTTTCCTAGGAATTATTTTCCTCACATATAATACAAATGGGGATTTTAATCACCTGTGTCTGTTATCTCTTTAAAATGAGAATAAAATCCCTTGTTTTTCTTCAGGAGTATCCGAGAAGATGTTTAAAAAATTTAGTTCAGGATGGAGAGACAATGGGTAAGGCACTTGATTTGCATGTAGCTTACCATGGTTTTATTCCTGCACTGCACGTGGTTCCCTGAGCACCACCAGGAGAATCAACTGAACATTGAGCTGAAAGTAAGCTCTGAGCACCACTAGTTGTGGTGACCCCAATGTCTACTCCACCCCCTCAAAAAAACCTGAGTTTCAAGTTTTTAAAATACCTTATTTGTGGACAGTTAGCATTCTTTATTTTGACTACCTCTAACTGTATAAACTTTGTTAAATAATTTTACTCACTAAATCTTAGTTGCCTAACAAATGGAAATAGTAATTTACAACACAAAGTTCATATATTTATTAATTCCTTTCTTCAACAAATGTTAATTCAGCAAGATGCTGTGCTAGTATCCTGGAAGGATTATGTTTAACTGAATGTCAAGTGCTTTAATTCCTTATACTGAGTGATTCTCTTTGTATTTGGTCCTGGGATGTTTTTCTTGTTTTAGTTGCAAACTTTTTTTTCTTTAAATGAAATCATGCACTCCATTGCATGGATGAACATGCCTGGACCTGGATGATTCTTAATCACAATCTCCTGTGGCTGGAGCGATAGCATAGCGGGTAAGGCATTTGCCTTGCATGCGGCCGACCAGGGTTCGATTCCCAGCATCCCATATGGTCCCCTGTGCACTGCCAGAAGTGATTCCTGAGTGCATGAGCCAGGAGTAACCCCTGTGCATTGCCGGGTGTGACCCAAAAAGAAAAAAAAAATCACAATCTCCTAGGTCACATCTCTGAGTGCTACATGCCATTTCCATTACCTACTTTTCTTTAGATGTGCCAAAGTCTTCCAAGGTGCCTATCTTATGTGACATTTTTCTCTTTCTATCCATTGCATTTGCTCCTTTCCCACATCCATACTTATATTTTTTTCTCAAAGAATAGGGGTCACCAGTTTTCTGAGAGCTAAAAACAGTTCTTGAATACCTTCCCCAGTTAAATGTTTCCTTTTGTATAAAGGTAGTTCCTCTAATGTTTGCTTAGACTAGCATACTACATAGATTCCAACTTGAATTTCAGGTTTATCTCCTACAGTTCTTGTCACAATCAATATTTGCTGAATTAAATGAATAAACTAATGGTAAGAATTTCATGTCCCATAACAGGATTTGAGGGAAGCTATTCTGGGGCAAAGAGAGACTTATTGATTTCTCTGAAATTACATCACTCACACAACTATACATTTTATCTTTTGTAAGCCGAAAGTTGAGGTTTAATAGACAGCAAGATTGGTTCAAAATTCATTCATTGATGATTTTTTCACATTTTACCCATTTTGAATACCATAAAAGTATCAATGCTTTTCTGGGCTCGATGAATACCTATGAGAAGAACATAACATAAGATCTAGGATCTCATCTAGTTGGGGGAGAGACTTGATAAACATGATTACTCTGTATAGAAGGTTATAGAAAATACTCTGTTCACTTAGGGGAATCTGTGGCAGCCTCTTCCTCTGAGGACCAGTATGGGATTGTATGGACTAGTAATATCTGTTTTGGCCTCATTAATAAAAGTTTGAGCTTTTTTTTTTGTTCTACACCTACTTGGTGATTGGGAACTTCTCTTGGGTTTGTTGCTTGGTTTGCTCCCCATAATACAAGTGGTACTGGGGATCAAATCCAGGGCTCCTGCATGCAAAGCTTGTATTCAAGCCCGTAGAGCTATCTCTCTAGGCCATGAGAAAAAATTTAAAAATTAAGAATCAGCTGGAGATAGGAGTGGTATGAAAGAAGTCCTAAGTGGGGAAATAACAAGTGTTAAATATGGAGGGGGATCACTGAGCAACATTTTGACAGTTCATATAACTGTAAAAAATTATCTGCAATTGACAAGTTTGATATATATCTGGGCATGTGTCAGGAATAAGATTGGGTGGCACAATGGGACTGAGGGTTGTGGACATCCAGTTCAGGCTTCTCTGAGCCAGAGTGCATCCTAGTCACCTAGATGTCATAAAAATAGGTGGCTCCTTGGCCTCGTTTAAGGAATCATATACACTGGGATAATTTATAGGTATCATAAAGCAGAAATTCTCCAGATATGCTTCAAGTGCCGAGTTGGGTCTTGAGGTTCAGTTTGCAAAGTACGTGACCTATCCACGTTCACAAAGCTGAACAGGCAAAAACTGACTTCCTTCTCAGATCCCTAAGGTGACTATTAGGAACACAGAGGTTCAGGGATATTGGTCCCAGCTGTCTTCTGGACTTCATAAATTGTCAAAATTCCTGCTACTCTTGAAAAGGCAATGACTTTCCTTATCTGCCTTGAGGTAAGGGCTAAAGCTGAGTTCCGAAATTGGCATCCTTTCAGCCTCATCCATTCCTCAGATAATGACAAATCCCTTTCATTTGCGCCCCATTATTCCATTGTAAATGAGAAAGTAATAAAGCAAGGCTACAACTGGACTAATTAAATCAGCCATTTCTAATTCCATTGATCTAGGAAAAAGAGCAGTGAGGGCTGGAAGGGAGAGAGGTTTTTGATTCAGAATAAGCCGAACACATTTCAGTTACATATGAAGGCCGAAGAGTAAAAAAGAACCAGCTCTGGATCAGGTATCTAAACTGTGTTGGAAGAAGGATGGCACACTTGAAGATGAAAGAGACTGCATCCCAATTGGGAAGCTTACCGGGAGCTGGAAACAAAAAAATATTCTGTTTTCATCTCAGTACAAAAGTCAGGAGTGGGAGTGAGTAAAAACAGTGAAGAACTTAATTATATGAGGACAAAAGGAACTAAGTTTATGGTGATCATGATTTAGAATATACAGATGTCAAAGTACAATGCTATACACCTGAAGCCTATACAATAATGTAAATTAATTTTACTTCGATAAACAGGGTGCAAGAGGAATGCCTTTTGGAGTGAGAATCTTTGTCTTTGGGGAATAAACAATGAGGGATGTGAAATCAGTACCAATGGTGGTGAAAATAAACAAAGGGATCAATAAAGAAACATGAATAAAAGGACCCAAGAGGCCAAGGTAGTGTAAAGTTTAAGAATTGTTTCATACTGGTCAATATTAAATTTAGAAGTATATTTTCCCTGACTTTTCTGAGCAAGGTTGCTTCTACCAGTCCTGTTCACTAGCCCAGTTCCTCCCCAGTTGTGGTCTCCAGTGTTTTCTCCATTTTGCTCCATTCAGATGTACAGAAATTCCATAAAGATGCTAGCTGCCAGCCACTTGCCTTTACCCATGCAACAACTCACCCCCTCCTCCCTCTCATCCAGAGTTTCTCAAAGTGTAATGTGTGCCATTTGCTTTGGAAAATTTGAGGGAAAGCATGACATAAGTGCAGAAGCCAGACCCTAGATTGTTCTATCTGAATCATTCTTTAAGAATTGAAGTTCAAGAATCTAGGTTTTTATAGCCTACGATTTTACTATACAAGTCTATTGTTCTAGGAGCTTCTTGGTAGAGGCTTTAGGGTTCTCTAAATATTGTATTGTATCATCAGCAAATAGTGAGAGCTTGATTTCTTCCTTTCCTATCTGAACATGATGGCCACTTGTGAACTATAACACTCAAAAGGAGAGAGTAAATAAGAATGTGCCTGCCACAGAGGCAGGGGGGGATGGAAGGGGTGGCAGGAGGGATGCTGGGAACATTGGTGGTGCAGATGGGCACTGGTGGAGGGATGGGTGCTCCATCATTGTAAGACTGAAACGTAATCACAAAAGTTTGTAAATCTGTAACTGTATTTCATGGTGATTCATAAAAAAATTTAAAGAAGAAGAATCTAGGTTTTAGCAGATACAAAAGATGATTCTTAGCACCACTGGGGATTCAGAAACACTAACTATCCCGTTACCACTGTGTGGGAATACCCATTAATCTCTCTCTTCACAGCTCGAATGTGCTAAAATATGAATACAACTCCTGTTGCTTTAGGTTTAGACATGACCCAAAGCATTTTTATTTGATTTGGGTTTGTTGTAAACCTCTGTAGAAAAAAGGAAATGGATTGCAATGTCCATTTCAAAAACAAACAGATTTTATAGTTTGAACAAACATTTAGAGAGGAACAAAACAGAAGATATTTTAAACTGGGTGTGTTTGAGTTGTGTTTGAAATGAGTAACAGTAAGTAGAATTTATGAACTATCATTATCACTTACTTTCACCATATTTTATGATTTTCCAAAGTAAGCTAAAACTATTTTTCAAACGTTGGCAGTCACATACACATAAGAATTTACAAGTGAGACAGGTGAAGACTAACTCTGAAATAAAATTATTTGACTTTTAACAATCCCCTGCTTTTCTGGAGGTCATTAATTGTGTTTTCCGATTGCATCGTATTTTGGGGCAATGTGCATGACATGACCAATGTAGAAAGCAGGAATCTCAATTTCATAGCAGCTCAAATCCCTTGCAGCTAGGAATCAGTCACTGGTACTTTCAATGGGTTTTGTTGATCAGGAGATCTGTAATATTTTTCATCTGAAAGTAATCTGTAGAAAGGAGTAGAGTCCTCCATGGCCCATTTTGCTGCAGATGTTGACTGAAGAACAAGCTCCTGGGACAAAAGTTGCTTGCACTGAAGACCCTCAGTTCCCAACAGAGCACAAACTGTTGTACATTTAGTGTGTTCTGAGGTTGATATCCATTCCAAGGCCCTTTTGAATGCTGTTCTGATAGTTAAAGCAAAAATATGGATCACTATAGTGCTACTTTGAATGATACCTACCTATACTCAATATTTTTGCTAATACTATTACTTATACTAATACTTAACATAATTTCAAAATAATGATATTTTACTGATATTGTTCTATCACTTCTATTTACAAATAAGTACCTCCAATGTACATAGAAGTATCTTAAATTGAGCTACAAATGTCTTCAGAACAAAAGTGAAAATACTTTTTCCCCAGGATCCAATATAGGAATCCAAATTATATTAATTGCCCTATCCTTTACCTTCTCTTAGAAGAGTTCCACACTATTTATTTATTTATTTATTACCATGAGCTTGATATTTGTAAGAGTACAGAGGGCAGTTTTGGTTCATAGAAGATGCTATAATTCAGTTTTGCCTGATATTTCTTCATGATTTGAGCAGTCATGCATTTTTGGGGGATGGGTAGGGAACAGACACAGGAATGCCTTTGTACACCATAAAGTATCCCCTTTATTTTAATTCATTTTTTTACTCTGAATGATATTTTATTTATTCATTTTTGTTTACAACTCAAACTTTTGGAATTCACAATTAACATCTTTGCCCATGAACTTCTTAGAGACATCAGAAAAGGTTTCAATCTTATATTCCACTTTGTTTTGCTAAGCTTTATTCAAATGGACCTTTACCAGCCTGTTGCCATGCAGTTTCACATAGATTTTCTTGTCTGCAATTTCACTAGGGGAGACCAATTCCTCCAGGATCACATCAGGCACAGCGGTCAGAGTGCAGCTTCTAGGATGCTTTTGCTTATTTTTTATATGGCTTTTTCAAGTTGTCTTGGGCAAATTGTTCCCTCGAGCTATAAAGACAATGTGCTCCCCACTGAACTTTTTCTCCCATTCCTGTACTAGCTGGACTTTAATCACTTGGTTAAGAGAATGACTGCCAATTCTACGGTAGAGTTATCATTTTCCCCCTAGTCACTATTATGCATCAATGACCCTTTAAATAACCTTTTTTTTTGCTGCTTAATCAGCCAGAATTTGTCTCTGTTTTGTTCAACGAAGAACTCAGAAAGGTCTCAACAATGAAAGGGAAAACAAAAAGGACACAGAGGAAATTTCCTACCTTGTATCAATAGCAGGTTTCTTTAAATCTGACTTGAGACCTTCCTTTAGTTTAGCCGATATTTAGGACAAAATCTTTGGTTCTGATTCCATAAAATTTCCTCAAAATTTTACAATGCAACATTTGAATAAGCAGAACACGTGTGTGTGTGTGTGTGTGTGTGTGTGTGTGTGTGTGTGTGTGTGAATATTGGGTGGCTGGGGCTCATACCCAGTGGTGCTCAGGGATTGCTCTTGACTCTTTGCTAAGGATTCACTCCTAGAAGTGCTCAGGGAACTATATGTAGTGCTGGAACTCAAGCTGGAGTTGGTTGCATGCAAGGCAAGGGCCTTAATTTCTGTCCTATCCCTCTGGCCTTAGCAAGTGTACATTCAGTCCAAGTTATTTGTTATAAGTGATCAATGTTTCACTGACTCTATTCTTCCTAACCACCTGAATTGCCACCTGCCTTTTCTTGTGAGGGCATAGAGGCTGCTAAAGTTTGTCTACACAAAGCTGAAGAAGGCAGAGACAGTGTACTAACCCCAATAATAAAACTATGCACATCCCTGTGATCCTCACTCCTGCCCTGGACACTGACTTAATGGCTACTTTGCCTCTCTCAATCCTGACACTGCAAGGGCAGCATCTTCACAGTTCTACCAGACATGTGGTTGCTTTGGAGTTTGCAGAGGGTTACAGGCAGGGTTCGGCTTAAATGTTTATGACCAGTTAAGGAAGAGATTGCCAAGGATGATGTCTGTAGGGCTTTATTTTGTTTTATTTATTTTTTTTGCATGCATGGGAGGGTAGCTGGGATTGAGGATGATTGAGCAGAGATTCTGCAGTGTCTGTCTTGGTACAGGGCAGGTACTGCACATGAGGCCATTCTAATGTTTAGTGACCCTTGCAAACCCACATGTTCCTGGTGAGCTGGAATACAATGTTCTGCACCCTGAGTAGGTCAGGCTTAAACAAAAGAAAAAAAAAGGGGAGGGAGAAGAATTGGATGTCATAAAAGTATGCTATCTTCTTCCCTGGGAAGGACAGGAAAAGGCACATCTACAGTCCTCTAGTAAATCTTCTGTGCTAGTCTTTGCCTGTTTCTGGAGGGTTGCTAGGACTAAAGTCACATTAGGGGCACTTTATAGTATGAGATTTAGAGGAGCTTTCAGGGTGGTGGATCTGGTGTGCCCCACTGAGTCCCAGTCTTACTGAACTCTCCTGGTAATAGGATCAATGGATAAAGAATAAACATTGTGCGTGATCTTTCCTAGTTGAAGTTTTATAATTCTCCCAATCTCCTCCAAGTCTTTCTCATTGTTTCTCACTATGTTGCTTCTTTTGCTCATGTTAATTAATATTTCAGGAAACCTTGGTGTTTGAAGCTTAACCTTGTGATTCTATTTAGGAGAGTCTCTGAAGATCCATGTTGTATGATAATTTGTAACTTTGTTGAAGCAAAGTTTGAATTTCAAGGGCTGGGTTGGGAGACACCTAGGCAGAAGATGCACTTGGCTGGTGAGCTCGCCCCAGGCAGTCTCTTCACAGCAGCTCACCCGGCCCTCATGGCATCTCCGTTCCATGCTGTCACACAATAATTAAGGGTACTGGCTGTAAGTACTCAAGTGCTTGTTTGGGGTTATATATTCCCGTGTGTTATTTTATTTATTCCTCCCCACTCCCTTGTCAAATGGACTTCCATTCTGCAGAGAAATGGAAGCTCAGAGGTATTAGATGACTTCCTCCTGGGGTCATGAGCAGCATCGGCACCAGAGCCAAGATTCAACCCCAATGCCAGAATCTGTGCTTTGTATTCCTGCCAAGATCACAATTTTTCTTTACACACTCTGGAAGGGTCATGTATTAAATTGACTGCCACGAGGTTGTCACTGACTTCCTTTTTAAAGCAAATATTGCCTAAAGACCTACCAGGTTTAAGTTCTGTTCCAGGAATGGTGTTACTACTACAGTGAATGGAAAGGGATGCCACCATCCCTTCCCCACTATTCTTTCATCTAAGTGGGTCACTGTAACTGTCACTGTCCTCGCGTTGTTCATCGATTTGCTCTAGAGGGCCCAGTAACATTGTGAGACTTGTTACTGTGCTTGGCATATCGAATATGTCACGGGGAGCTTGCCAGGCTTTGCTGTGTGGGCGAGATACTCTCGGTAGCTTGCCAGGCTCTCCGAGAGGGGCAGAGGAATCGAACTCAGGCAGGCCATGTTGGCTGTGTGTAAGGCAAACTCCCTACCTGCTGTGCTATCACTCTAAGTGGGTAAAGATAGGGAATAAACCGATAGATAGTAACCATGCTATGGACAAAAGTAGAGCAGAACAGGGCAAGGTAGTGCTGGTGGGGCAGTGGTTTAGTACAAATAAGGGAGATAAGAACTCTGTAACAGGACTGGAGTGATAGCACAGTGGGCAGGACGTTTTCCTTGCACACAGCGTTGCTAATCCAGGTTTGATTCCCTGCATCCCATATGGTTCCCTGAGCACCACCAGAAGTCATTCCTGAGTGCAGAGCCAGAAGTAACCCTGTGCATCACTGGGTGTAACCCAAAAGAAAATCAAAAAGAACTCTGTCACTTCTGTCACTTACAAGGTAATACATGCTCAAAGGCTACGAGCTGAGGAAGTTGCCCTGCACTGAGGAAAATGTGTTGGAAAGAGTGGCATTGCAATCCTTGACACAAGTACTATCTAGGATGTTTAAGGACAGCCAAGAGACCAGCATAGCTGGAGGGGGAGAGGAGGTGGTAGGAGAGAGTGGAGCTGCCTCAGGGATGCATAAGAGCACAGCAGAGTCATCCTACTCACTTCGCTCTCTTCCAAGGGGACCTCTGAGAGTTTTGCAGCAAATGCTTCTCTCTGGCTAGAGTTCTGAGTCATCTTGGCATTGGGTGAATTCCTTACCGGGACTGAAGAGAGAGATAATGAACCCAGGTGGAAGTTGGCGCAACTGTCTAGTGTGGAGAGATGGTGGCTGTTTGCACCTGTGACTTGCTGCAGGTGGTGAGGAGAGTCAGTATCTGGGGTATTTTGATGGTAGAGGCAACAGAATTTGCTTACCAGCAGATATGAGATGGAGTGCTAAATTTATTTCAGAGATAGATTTCATTGGACTAGCTTTTAAAATGAACTTCATGCAATTTTAAAGATCACAAAAGGTCCAACACTAGGAAGGGGATTAAATATTTTGATTATACTTTACTGCAATGTAGAAGAGGAAGCCATTTGCCACCCATTATGTGCAAACTGGCTAAGCTCTTTACTTGCAACCCTTAGGAAAGTATAACATGTACCCACTCTTACTTGGTCTGGACTGCATCAGGGACCGGGGCCAAGAAGACAGTGCTAAGAACTCAGAAACTGAAGTGGTAGCTCATTGCTGAGAAGGTGAGAAGCCAAGGAAGAGTACTGGGAACTAGCTGAGGTGGTGACAGCAGCCTTCTGTGCTGGGAAAACCAGGAACCCGTTGTTCCAGGAAGAAAGTGCCTGCAGCGGAGGTGGGGGTGGGGGGGCCCATCTTGGCAGCACAAACCAGCAGATGTCTTTAAGATTCAAAGCAGCCAGATTTAAAACTATTTTTTTTTTAATGCCTCAGAACAATAAGGGCAGGACTGGAAGGCTCAGACTTTGATCTGCTAAATCAGATAGAAGGAATCTTTCTGCACCAGGCATTGTGCTGTCAATTGTCATAGGGTTGCCAGCACGGAGTCTAGCTTGTGCTAAAAAAATGGGGTACTTATTGGGTATCTGCAAAGGAATTTCCAAGCCTGACAGTCTTTTGGTTAAAGCAGAAAGTGCCATAGGCTTGGGTTTGGAAGCCCCGATTCTACCACCTTTTAGATGATTTTGAACAGTGTGGTCTCTTTGAACCTCTGCCTCTAATCTGCACACAAGTCAGGTTGGAAAATATATGACTAATCACCTATATTTGATTCCCCTTCCTGCAGGTCAATTTGTTATTTGCTTTGACTGATGAGATGTGTGCCAAGTGGACATTTGAAAATTCCAGTAAATCTTTTAAATGGTTGGTAAGTGGCTCCCCCAATTTTTTTCTTTTCCCCCATGAATTTGTAGAAGTACAGGTCTAGATGAAACCGTCATCATCCTGGGTTCCTGACACTTGAAAAGTGCAGAATCCACTGCTGCCTTTCCCCTCCCTCTTCCAGTTCTATATATATTGCAAAATTAAGTGACAAATAGTCTTTTAACTGTGCTGAAAGGTCTTAAGATATTTTTTGGTAATGTTTTGATTTTACTGTAGCACACCTTAGCTTTTATTGAGGAATACAAGTGAAATCAACAATGTCTCTTGAGCACATGATTGTCATGATTATGGAATGCAATTCTTCTTACTCTGCAACTTTCCCTCTTCTTCACTCACCTCTTGTTTACTCTAGATGCCAATGGAACTATTTCTTCTCCCGAGAATTCCTTGTTTGTAGATTCTTCAATAAGTTGCCTGCTTTTACTGTTAGAGCATCTATTTAGCACCACTGTACTTTCATAAACTTCTCGTATATAATCCTTTATTCTTTCCCCCAGTTGACCACGTACAAGGCAAGCAACCCAACTGCTATACTATCTCTCCAACCCCCGATGAGGTATATTTCATTTTTACTTATTCATTTTTATTGATTGTGAATCTATGGTTTTTACAATACTGTTAATAATTGTTTGTCATATAACTAATTCCAACACCACCATGTTACCATCAACAGTGTATCCACCTCCATCTCCAAAGACCCCAACACCCCTCCCTTTCACCCCTCCAGCTCAATTGGGTAAATCAGTTCTCACATGGTGAATTTTGTTCCCTTTGAACTTTTGTTGCTACCTTGCTGTGTTTCTTTAAATCCCATGTGTTTCTTTAAATCCCATGTATGAGATTTAGTCTTTTCTTGAATAACCTGTCACACCATTGTTATTAAGGTCAATGATGGCACATCCTTTACCTGTCTTGTTCATGGTTGCACCACCAGCTGGAAGAGTGTCAAACACAGAGTAAGAATTCAAAGTCTAGTATACAGACAGTGGTTGGCCCAGGAATGGCAACCTTCCTGTCCTTTTATTCTTAATGATTTTTTTGATAACATTTGTCATCTTTCTTAGGGAAAGATAGTTAAAGTTTCTGTCTACCAAGCAAACTGCATTTATTACAAAAGAAATTCACATGGCCATTTCTTGTTACTCAAAGACATATGTAGCTACTGATAAGAGCTTCTGATCAGCGGGAGATAATCACCAAGACCACATCAATGGGTACAATCCTGCCCCAAGCAAAGCAAGCAGGTGTTGTCAATTGTGCAGTTTTACAGAATCCTTAATGAGCAATTCTTTTCACCAAATGGACATTTAATGTTTATTTAACAAGAGGCCCCAGAGGGAAGTGTTTCTGGCATTGGTTAGGCAGTTCTGTCTTGTCATCAAGGACCAGGATCCTTCTATCTTTGTTGTCCTGAGACTCCTCCTCATGCTTATTGACTCCTGGTTTTACCAAGATGGCTGTAGCTGCTCCGGATGTCAACAACTCAAGTTAAGGCAGAGGGAAGGGGGACAAAGCCAGCAAGATCTCCTTTCCTGTTTGTTGCTTTCACCAAGAAATGAGAAGCTCCCCTCAAAAATGCCCATAGAGGGACTGGAGGAATAGTTCAAATGTCTGGAGCACGTGCTTTGCATGGGGGAGACTTGGGAACACATGAGTTTGATCATTGCTTCTATTTTACCTTTGAGCATGAAGTTGTGAGGAGCTCCTGTGAACTACCTATGTGTTCCCCAAACCCCAAACAAACAAGCAACAAAAACTTCTCCTCTTCATACATTGCTCTGTTTTCTTCATCAGCATCTTGCCAGCTGCAAGGTACTCTGAGAAAGTGAGTATCTGACAAAGGATCCTTAAAGTCATTCCTTAGGCCTGTCACACAGTCATTCTGGGAAGAACATGGATCCATGATGAGAAAGGAAGGGTGAACCTTCAACAGTTTCTGCTGAGGGAAATAGAGCTATTACTATTATTTTTTAATTAATGTAATCAAACTCACTTCACAATTGAAGACAATGTAACACCTAGGAAGGGGAAATGTTCAACATCTCAAAGTGATTGAGAGCAGCTTTCAACCTGTTCTACACTTGCAGACTAGAACCTTCAGACTGTCTTGCCCAAGGTAAATCAGACCAATATTTTTTTTAGACCAATATTTTTTATTCATTATGTTTCCATATTAATTTTATTAACTTTTAAAAAATTGAAGGACCATAATTTATATCACTGTTAATGATAGGGTTATATACATACTGTGCCAACATCACACCCACCAGCAGGTTGTTCATGCCTCAATGCACACCATACCTCCACTCCCCCCCCCATCCCCCACCGGATAGCTCAGTGATGTAAACCACTTCTGATGTTCTGCCCCTTTGACCACTTCTTATGTCCTTAAATGCACTGTTTGAGAGAAGACCAACAGCTTCAACATTTCTATACTTGCATGGGTCTATGGATGCAGATCCCTGATTTAAGGGCAGGTAGGGAATAAACTGTAAGTTTCAAGATCTTTACACTCTTTTGAAGAAAAAATACAAAGAGATATTTAACCCAGATCATTTGCTCTGTAGTAGCAAAAGGATTAACATGTCTGTAGTGTTGGGGGAATAACACATCTGTAGAGGAAATAGCATGTAGTGGGTTACACGGATTTCTGTCCCATTCTGCTTACATCAGCCACAGCCATGCTGAGACCACTCTCCACATGTCCGGACAAGCCTCATGCATGAAGGAACTGGCAGAGGAACCCAGGCATGCGGGTCCCAGGGCTGAGATCTCCAAGCTAGCTCGGATCAGGACTGGGCCTTTTCCATCCAGATCCCCCATCTTCCAGTAAGTAGGCATTACACCCACCAGCTGCTGCCGGTGTTAGGTGGTCCCATTAACTGCCAAGAACCAGAGACTATAAAACTCAGCTCCCGGAAGCATCTTATTATCTCGTTTTTACTTTGGAGAACCCAGCAGGCTACCAAAAGTATCCTGCCCGCACAGCAGAGTCTGGCAAACTTCCCAAGTCGTACTCAATATGCCAAATACCAGTAACAATGATGGTCTCATTCTCCTAGCCCTGAAAGAGCATTGAATCTAGCTCTTTTATAATCTCAGGGCTAGGAAGAAGGAGACGTTACTAGTGCCTACTCGAGGCAATTGACGAACAACAGGATGATCCTGATTGTGATCTGCTTACATCTAGTTCTCTCTTTGTTAAGTTATATAGTCCATTCAAGATTTTGATTTATTTTAGCTGCCATAATTTAGTTTGATTTTATACTAAAATGAGAAAATTGAGATCCAGAGAAATAAAGTGAACAAGATCAGACTGCTTGTGAGTAGTGACATGAGCGAGGATAAGAGAAAATCAGGAGATCTCCTGTGTAATCATCCTAATCTCTCAGAGAGATAAAAATACAAATGCCAGGGCTTTACCCCTTGGAAATTTAAGTAAGGACCTACAAATGTGTATCTGTATAAAATTTTTTCAGAACTTTTGAATAATCAGTGTTTATCACAATTTAAATAATTGAGTGGAGAAGATGGTATCAGCCTTTAGGAACTTTGGATTGTTTATTCCTTTTGCTTTAAAACAATGTATGTTAGCGCTAGGTGGATGAATGCAGCTTAGTGATGATCAGACAGTACAAACTACTGAGCTCAGAAGCACTGTTAACCATATGAGTAGTTTGCTTTAGCCTTAAAACATATAAACTGAAAAAATATATTAAAGGATATAAAGGCAAACACTGAATAATGTTGTTGTCCCAGACAGTTTAGAGATTTAAAACTATACTTTAAAAAAATGCTAGAAGTTATCCAGGGTATGTCATCATAATGCTTTAGTTCAGAGTTCTCTGCAGAAGTAGGCAGTGTATTTATCAACAGCTGGTTGTCGAAGCTGGGCAGAGGTATAAGGTGCTTTAATATCCAGTGGGTAGAGATCAGGACTCTATTGCAATGCACATGACTCCCCCCATCCTCCCTCTTACAGTACCAGAACAATCTGGCTTCAAATAGTGTTACTGAAAAATCTTTTAGAAGCTCAAATTTGAACTTAACCGTAATTTCCCCATCAACAATCTTTATGCTTATAATGTTGTGTGTTGTGTAGACCAAAACAGTACATTCATGTGTGAATTCTGACATCTTTAAACCCTGTTGGAGAAGCCTCCTGGGAACTCTTCCATTCATATATGGGAATGCAGCTACCACATAAACAATTCTCTCATCTTTGGGGTACCAGAACTCCTGAGATCCTCAGGATGGCTGTTGCCTGCCCTTTCATGAGGTAGATCCCTTGTTCTCTCTGGTCCTCTCTTTTACTTGCTGAGGACCACACTCTTCTCGGTTCTCTCTAGTGTGTGTCAGCATCGTCTTGCAGTATCTTGTCAATCTGTCTTTACTGACTTTAAAATATTTAGAAAAAACACTACTACTAAGCTTGAAAAATTAAACAATGAGTGGTTTCAGCTATATCACTGCATTAGGTAATATACATATGTATATTCTGGAAGCTCATAGCAGATTCAAGAGTTCTGCAGAGAAAGTCAGAATGAGTTAAAACTCACTCTTATGTACCAATCAACTTCCTGAGTTACTTTGAATAAGTTACTCTGCTTCTCTGGTTCTCCTTTTATCCTCTGTGCAATAAATGGCTGGTTGAGATTATGAGGTTCTTCCCTGGTCTGAAATTGAAGACTAAATTTGGCAGAAGTTTCTCCCCCACCAGATTCCACAGATTGACCAGAAAGAACACATCCTGTGAGCCACACCCAAAATCATGTTTTCCTTTTAAATACAAAGAGGAATGTTCAAGCTTATCATTCTGGCAGAATCTAACACCCACACCAACGGATGTCAATTCTGGCATTTATTAGAGTGCCAGTAAATCTTGAAAACAATAAATATCTCATTACTTTGCTGATGATGTGTCTTTAAGTGCTACTTCAAATGCCTGCCGTTGATGTACTTGATTTATAACAAGGACTCATTTTAATCTTGCAGTCTTTCATCTTTTGCAAAGCATCTTATTGGACCCTAATCAGATTTCTGTTAATCTCTTGGAGCAACTCGGTATTCCGAGGAGGACAGTGTCCTGCTTTCTGGCACATTCAGAATCCCATTTCCTGGTGTGATTGTCAGTTGAGATGATATGATTTTGATGTCAGACAGACCTTGATTAATATTCCGTCTTTCATTCTTTCACAGACTAGTGGATAATCTTGAGCAAATGAATATAACCTCTGAACCTCAGTTTTCTCACTGGCAAAACGGGGTCATGCATGGTTTCTTTGCAGCGTTGAGGTTACGAGGAGATGATCTGAGAAATGTAAAGCCCTGATCCTGATTACTGGAATAGAGCGTATGCCCAGAAAATGGTGATCTACGAAAATGGCTGTTACTCGGAAGAAAGCATTGAGAGCTCTTACATGGAAAGCCCTAGAGGCCAATGACAGGGGCTGTAAATCAACTCCTCTTTTGTTTTAATACTGATTTAACAGTCAGGCAGGGGGAAAAATGGAACATTTAAATATTTAAACCAAACATTTAATTTTTAAATATGAACATTCTTTTTATAACTTGGACTTCTCTTCAAGGCCTGTGGAAAATTCCCAAGACTGCTCTCTGCCCTCCTTCATGGTGCATGCTAAAGAACATCACTAACCTTGAATGGCTCTGAACATGCCAGGGGATAATACATTTGTTTTATTCGCAAGAAAGCACATTTGTGTCCTAATAAAGATAGTACTGACAAGTTTCTCTCTAAAAAGAGGAATAAATCCTTATAAAAAATGAAACTGGTTTTAAAATAAAAGAAATTCTTTCATGTGGTTCCCCGAGTTCTTCAGGGCATGGTTAATTCTTTAAAATTGCGTGTGCGCGTGCACACACACACACACACACACACACACACACACACAAGGTTTTCACTGTAATCATCTTTTGATTATAGAGGGTATGTGTGTGTTCAAAATGGAACTGCATTTCAATGAGGCTAATTAAGTCACCCAGGGTCATATGTTTTGTCTCTGTAGTGTTCCTGCAAGATATTGAAGAAAATGGTCCTTCAAGATTTCCTTTAACCTCTGGCTTTTATTTGGGAATTCTTCCATCTTTCCCCATCTTTGTTGTTGCTGCTGTTCATGGGATGAAATCTGCCCATAGCTTCAAGCACTCCGGGTCTTATTCAGCAGTGGTCTGTCTTTAACCTTTGTGTGCTTGAAGATCAACACCTGGTTGCATACTAATCAACAGACTGGTAGATAGTTTTTAAGCCTTTCTATATATGGGACCAGTACCAGTCCATGTGGTACAGGCATTTGAAAACCACCATAAGACAGTGTTGCTCTTTCTCCCAAAGAAGCCACAGTGGTGAGTTCAGAAATAATACATGTGAACCAGTAGATGCCAATAGACTGGAGATGTTGCCTGCAAGACTATGACATTACTGTTCTTGACCATCTTGCTACCGCGAAGAGTCAGCTGAGAAAAAAGTTGTCAGAAGCTAACAGAAAGGGATATGTTTAAATCTCTGGGACTGTCACTTTCCTTTCCTCTGGATGGCTTTGGGTTTTGCAGGCATTTTTTTTTCACCTTCTTTTTTTTGCCTCTTTTCCCTTCACTATACTAGCACTGTCCATTTTTCATGCTTGGTGATAGTCATGTGTATCAAATGTGCTAATGCCATATGCATCTCATATAATGCCATCAGTCTCAGTAGAGACTACCAGAACCCTCTGTATTTATAAACAGGTTATTGAATGGTCTTCTCCCTCAACCCTCTTTGTGTAGTTGGTGTTTCAATCAAGGATCCACAAGCTGTTGCCTCTCTTCGAGCATAGCAATCCTAGAGGCTAATCAGCACAGATGCGTATTATAAGCCTAGTGAAAGAGGTGGGATCACTGTGACTCCCTTGAAGTGCAGAAGAGGCATTCTCACTGCTCCTATAGATGACTGGTTTTGGAGTTCAGAGGTCTAATTATCATCTTATCAACTCTTATGCTATAGTTTCTTACTTGCTCATATCGTGTTCTACAAAGCAGGGGAACTTTCTCCAGACAACAGCCAACTTCATTTCTGGGAATGTATTGGTTTCAGAGGCCAACCCCAGTGACTCCTGGACATGTGAGGACACCAGAAATTATTACCTTGAGAACAATGGTTAGATAACTATTTAAATGATTCAAACTGTGGAGATTCTTCCTGAACCAGGTGGTAGTTTTTTCCCCCCTAAATACAAACTCTGTTTCAATCTACAAGGTACCTAGAAATAATTTTTAAATTTTGGAGAAATTCTTCTAAGAACTTCAAAAAATTTTAAAAGAAAATTCAACTACCCAAAATAGAAATAGGCAATAATCACAGATCTCTGTAGTTCAGAAACTTGTGACGTGTTACAAACTTTGACTTGTTCTTCAAGCTGTTTCTCCACCAGCAGAGAAGGGACAGGTTTTTGACTTACTTTAGAATACAGTGGGAGTGATATGTCAGTTTGGAGTTCAAAGTTTAAGAACCCTTGCTTGCTTCTGCTCCCTCTCTTTCATGCTTGCTTCCACTACAGAAAACAAGATCTGATGATAGGACTGAAAGAGGACAGCCATTGTGGTTCAAAGGTGAGTGATCCTAGAAAAAGCTACCCAGTGATCAGCAGGTTCCCAGCTAATTCTGGAGACCAGTAAATGAATGAGCCTAAAAAAAGCAGAAGAGCCACTAAATTAAGTTCACCCAGCTGCCCGTCTGCAGAATCATAAGCAAATTAAATAGCTGGCATTTTAAGCCACTCAATGTTGAGTTACTTGTTATGCAGCAAAAACTAATGTAATTAGCTCTCAGATGATTATAATAAAAGTAATAGTGTGTTTGAGAGTTTATAAAGCTGAAACCTCTTTGCCTCTTTTCCCTTCACTATACTAGCACTGTCCAATATCAGCACCCACCCACCTCCACCTCGCACCCATTAGGGAACTCACATTCCCTCTTTTGTTAACGCTACAGATAGAGACACGATCACAGAAATAGGGTGATATCACTTCCTTAATTATGATTCAAAATCTTCATCTAATAGATTTTCAGAGTGTCTATCAATTTCAGACACCAGTAACTTCAGGATTTTTTAATATAGCTTATTGGGCTAGTTTCTCACAAACTCCGGCCTATGCTTAGAATTTGATAACCAAGAGAATGAAAGATTCACTGTATCACTGTATCACTGTATCACTGTCATTCCATTGTTCATCGATTTCCTCAAGCAGGCATCACTAACATCTCCATTCGTCCTAGTCCTGAGATTTTAGCAAGTGCCACATTGGAGGCTCTCTCAGGGTCAGGGGAATGAGACTCATCATTGCTCTTGGTTTTGGCATATCAAATATGCCATGGGGAGCTTGCTAGACTCTGCCATGTGGATGGGATACTCTTGGTAGCCTGCCAGATTCTCTGAGAGTGAGAACTAGACAATAAGAGGTTATGATTCCAGGAGCTTGGTTTTATAGTCTCTGGATCTTGGCCGTTGATGGGATTACATGGCACCAGGGACAGTTGGTGTGGGTAACTGTCTAGCTACTGGAAGACAGGGGATCTGTGTGGAGGAGGCCCAGTTCCAATCTGAGCAGAGTTGGAGATCTCAGCCCCGAGTCCCGCACACCTGGGTTCCTCTGCCAGTTTCTTCATGCCTGAGGCTTGTCCAATTCATTATGGGTATACCAAAAATTTTGTTCAAGCTTCTTTTACAAGTAAAGGGACTTGGACTAGATTTTCCAGACTTAGTGTTTTTCTTATTAAATAAGTTGCTATGCTTCTCACTAATTCTCTCATGGATACACATAGAATTATGCTATTAAAAAAAGCACTTGAAAGCAAGCATTAAATTATAGAATTTTATATAGATTTACTGTTATTTACAAATATTACCTATTCCAAACATTGATTTAGTGCTATTATCTTTAAGCATTGGAGATGTATGTGACATTTTTCTTTGTGTGTGTATGTGTGTGGATGGCGGATGGGGGTGGGGGGAACTCTCTAGCAATGCTTGGAACTTGAGGCCACTCCTGGAAATATTCTGCCAATTGGGTCACTGGCTTAATGCTAGTGCCCAGTGATTCAGTACTGCTTGGGTCCAAGTTGTTCTGGATGTCACCGGGGATACGCCACACCTTGCTTAGAGGCCATGAGCTACCAGTGTTTGGATTTTGTTCCCTGTGCATGCAAAGCACTGTTGACTACTAAACTCTCCCTGGCTCCCGATATGAGTACTGTGCTTCACCCCACCCAGCTGTGCTGGAAACTGAACCCAGGGCAACAGATGCAAAAGCATGTTCCCTACCTCTGAGTTACATCTTCATTGAAGTTTGCATCTTTTGAATGAGTGAGGCAGAAAATCCCTTCTCTGTTTTCTTTAAACTACCATTATTTGGATGCTGCCAGTTCTACTGTGAGCCTTGGTGTATGTTTTACTGGAAGTTATCTATGTCTCAGCAGAGGTTTCTCAGGAAAAGGTATCTGAGGCTAACATATGTTCTAAAGCTCTATTGGTAGCTAAAATCCCGGAGAAGGAAAATTCGGGCAAAAGGTGGACCATAGTGGATCAAGGAAGGATAAAATACAAAGTGTGATGCTAAACTGTCTGTAACTTCCCTGCAAATTCAGCCATTTTCTAGTCATGTATGCGGAACATCTTTGAGGAGACCATATGAAAACAGTTTTGGGAGATGCCATACATGGGCAAAATTTTCATGTTTGCTCAATCTGTCCTTTTTGTCCTTTCTCAATGGTTAAGGCTCCCCTAGAAAGAGCTGATTCTCATATACTGCCATGTTACTGAAATTCTCAGCAGTCACCTGGAAAGGAAGGCCCATCCCAGCAGTGAGAACTCTGACTGAGCATTAACTGGGCATCTGCACCTGTTGACTGCACCTTGCATCCTTGTAAGCCCAGCTGGAGGAACCAGCAAGTTTGAAAACCTGCTGTCAAGTGCCTTGCACCATAGTATTGGCAGGTTAAAAAAAAGTCCTGCATATGAGGCACAAAGTTGATGGTGCAAGGCAGAAGATGGGGAATTGCTGAACTGCTGAGTTATGCCACAGAAGAGATTGTTAACTGCTAAAGCAAGGAGGACAGTATGGCCACCGATGTGAAACTATAGAGAAACATGGGGAACTTTATTGAATAAAGATGAAAATATTTTCTTTAAGTAGCAATAGTACAGTGGTAGGGCGTTTGCCTTGCATGCGGTTAGCCCAACTGACCTGCCGGGTTCAATTCATCTGCCTCTCTCGGAGAGCCTGGAAAGCTATCGAGAGGATCTCGCCCGCACGGCAAAGTGTGGCAAGCTACCATGATGTATTCGATATGCCAAACACAGTAACAACAAGTCTCACAATGGAGATGTTACTGGGCCCGCTTGAGCAAATTGATGAACAACAGGAGGACAGTCCTACAGTGCTAGTCAAAGATGTGATTTGTAGTAGGTGATCTTGTTGAGGGAAACCTTAGCTGAGCAAATCTGGAACATACATCAAAAGGATCTATCATGCATTTAAAGATCTATTTGGAAAGAATTTTATGATTTGATGTAGCAGAAGGAGGAGGACTGGCAATCAGCCAGAGGCCCTGGTTTTTCATCTCTCATTAGTTTGCTTTGTGAATTCCAGCACATTTTTCAAAGACTCTGTGCTCCATGTGTGAAATGAAAGTGGTCTCTAAGCAGAGCCTTCTGAAGCAACTGCCATTCTGTAGCCCTGGCAGCACATTCCAAGATTGAAAGTCACCCTTCCTTATCCCCTGCCTGTGTCCCTATTCTGCATCTGTCCAGGAAGTCAAGGAGAGCAGAGGAGAAACATGCTCACCAGAAAAGAGTCACAGAAGGTAATAGATGGCCAAGGTCGTGGCCAACCTCATTCTGCCAGTGTCGTTAGAATACAAGTTAAATATAGCTGTTGAAGACTTTCATCCAACTATGATCAACTGCAAATATTTAACGCATCCTGTGGTGGAAGAAATGACCACCAATCATCAGCAATCATTGGCAGTGACTCTGTGAAGGAAACAAGGGCAAAATTTCACTGTAGTCAACATTCTCAGTTGGCATCTGTAATGAACAAGAAATGCCTGAAGCTCCTGCTGTCTGGTTGTTTAGGGGTGACCCTCTATTTATTTATGAAGCAGTGGAGTCCTTTACCACTTGAACTTTATGAGGTGCTGAGAATGCCAGAATGCGATTCTAAAAGCGTTTTGGAAAAGTAACTATTTTTCCAAAATAACTAATATATTCTATTAATGATCATTATGTAACCCGTCTGTACCAGGCACACTTTTTAAAAATGCATAACTCTTTAACCATTAGAATGATCTGTTGAGAAGGGTCCAGATTTGCCTTCACTTTATAATAGAGACTTGAAATTTGTAGAGAGTTGACTTCTCCAGGATTTACCACCTATTAAATGCGTTACTACTTTTACTCACAAATCAGAAGCCATGAGAGTAAAGAGAGAACCCCAGTATAACACCCAGCATAGCACTCTACTGTAGCACTCTATTCCTGTTGTTCATTGATTTGTTCGAGCAGGCACCAGTAATGTCTCCATTGTGAGACTTGTTACTGTTTTGAATAGTAACTATTTGATATTACTGTTTGTCATATTGAATACACCATCGGGAGCTTACCAGGCTCTGCCATGCAGGTGGAATACTCATGGTAGCTTGCCAGGCTCTACAAGAGGGACAGAGGAATCTAACTCGGGTCAGCTGCATGCAAGGCAAATGCCCTAGCCACTGTGCTATTGCTCCAGCCCAACACCCAATACAACAGTAATAAATCAAGACTGCTCAAAGAGAACATAGACATCTGGTTAACCTAGAACTCAGGCAAGGAGAGTAAATGCTGTAGTCACTTAATACTGGTCATATTCCTCCTTCTGATAATCTCTGGGTCAATTTTAGGTTTTTAAGTTTGTTGTTTACTGGAACCTTAGTCATTGACATAAATGTCAGCATCTATTATAAACTGTGAAACACTATACATGTTCAATTGTACTGCACTGTAGCACTGTCCTCCCGTTGTTCATTGAATTGCTTGAGTGGGCCCAGTAACGTCTCCAAGGCACAGTGAGACTTGTTGTTACTGTGTTTGACATATCGAATACATCACGGGTAGCTTGCCAGCCTTTACCATGCGGGCAAGATATTCTTAGTAGCTTGCCAGTCTCTCCGAGAGGGTTGAAGGAATCGAACCCCAGTTGGCTGCATGCAAGAAAAACACCCTACCCGCTGTGCTATCACTTCAGCCCACTTGTTCAACTAAGATATGAAAATCCATCTCCTAAAGGGGTTAAACCTTGTGAGACAGTGGCCATAGTGAGGACACGATCTAGGTGCTTTTATTTAATCTTCACAACAGCCCCCCCACCCCCCGCCACAGCGACCATTATCTATCAACAATATTTGACAAATCATGAAACTTTAATATAAAATACAATGGAAGAAAATGCCACAATTTGAGACGTAGTAGCTGTGTAAAACTCTTGGGTATGTTATCCCTTAAACCTTGTTCAATTTTGTTTTTAAATTTTGTGGAGTGTGGCTCACTAACTATGCTCAGGGTCTGAGTGCCACTGCTTAGTGACATTTTACCTGGCAATGCCAAGTCTGACGGTTAGGTACATATGCTGGGTGAATTAGTGCTGTTCAAGACCCATAATGCAGAGGGCTTCCAGAAATATTCAATGTTACTCGGGTAAGAATAGAGTGGGTATGTATGTGGTATTAGAATCAAACATGGGGCTTGGTGCATGAAAATCATGAGCTCCATCCATTTCAGCTGTGTTCCCAGTCCCAATGACTCTTGCTTTATCTTTAGGGACTATTCTGCTTTAGATGACATAGAATCCTAGGGAAAGAGATGGTGGCATTACCTTTCTCTATCCACCACGGGGTTCAGTTTCCCAGAGATCCTACTTCTCTGACTTGTCCATAGTGTTTTTATTGGGCAAAAGGGCCAGATGCACTGAGGTTCCACTGATTCTTCACTGCCTCACTTCGGGCTCAGTTGTAACAAAAGATCTGACTCTGAACAACAGCTGAGAGAGCCTAGATGCCCTGAAATATCAGGGCTGGGGAAGTATATGAAGCTGCTGTAGTGCGCTTCAAACATTTCACATGTCGGAGGCAGCACTGAATTTTAGACAAAAGTGTGAGGCTCAGAGTGAAGATAACTGGATGCATTTCTGGTCCTGTCTTGGCTCTCGCAATCACTTTGCCTTCCTTGGCCTCGGGGGCACAATAATCTCTCTTTTCATGGCATTTGGGCACAGCTATGAATTTATCCATAGCCTTTAGCTTCATAAGTCCTTTTCTGAGAGTTACCCCAAATGAAATCATCCTAAATTCAGAAGTGGTTTTGTGCAGGAGAAGGTGGGTAACAGAGTCCTGGAGAACAGAAGACTCAGAGACCCAAGAAGGGAATCAGAGTGCAGTGGAGAGGAAATAAGTCCAGGCCCAGACTGCTGCTGTTCTGAATTCCATCAGATCTTGCCAGGAACTTTACCTCTCTGAGATTATTTACTTTATGTATCAGATGGAAACAATGATGACTTTTTTCCCCTATGGTTTTCAACAGAATGAATGGGAATATTGATTGACTAATATCTATCTTAGTTTCCCAGGTATTTCAGGACATTACTTAGAATTTATGTAACGAAAGGGGAAAAAGAGAGCATAAAAATGAGATAACATTGAAAGGAAAAAATATGAACACCTAGACATCCTAATTAGTCATAAATGTGGGTATAATTGGATGATATGTCTTTGTCTGCTGCTGCTCAATGAAAGTATGCAAATAAGGCAACACCATCCATAGTTCCTTGTTTTCTGGGGGGAAGGGCATACTTCATAGTGCTTAGGGTCTAGTCCTAGCAGTGCTCAGGAGACTGCAATGTTAAGAATAAATCTTGTCCTCCCACATGCAAAACATGTGCTCAGTGCTCAGAGCCCTGAAATATATCTCCACTCCTTCCACCCTCTTAGTTGATTTTATTCTTAATTTCAGATATGAATATAACAATTAAGAATGTATGTGGAGGGGCTGGAGCAATAGCACAGCAGATAGGGCATTTGCCTTGCACGTGGCTGACCTGGGTTCACATCCCAGCATCCCATATGGTCCCCTGAGCATTGCTAGGATGAGTGCAGAGCCAGCAGTAACCCTTGTGCACCACCGGGTGTGACAAAATAAAATAAAATAAAATAAAGTACGTGGAGGGGAAGTACTGCTACTCTCTGCTAAGTTTTATTTTGTTTTCCCTACCTGTTTCATAAATACTTTTACCTTTGGCATATTTGTAGCTGACTGGCGTTCTTTTGAGCAGAACTGGAGTGGATGCAGTTAGCCAGGGTGACTTGAGAAGGACTCCAAAATTTGTTTTCTTAGAACGGCCCACCTGGGATGCTTAATAGACAAGGTGGGCTCACCTCCCACTATGAGGGAGATTGGAATCTGGTACTCCATTTACTTTTGTGTACTGAGAGCTCATTGATGGAGCCCCAGTCTGTGTCAGACATTAAGATAAACAAGCATCCCTGCTCTCCTTTGTTACGCTGACTCTTTGAAGAGCGACTTTTATCACTCCTAGCATATAAATGGAAAATGAAAACTTACGGAGAATGAATTACATATTTGAAGTTCAATGCAATGAATGACAGAGCTGGAGTTCTAACCTAGAACTCTGGTTTGAGGACTTTAACTTAGCATATGAACCACTCTGCCTCTTCTTTTTTTTTTTTAACGGTACATTCTTTTATTTATTTATTTATTTATTAGTGAAACACCATGAGGTAGAGTTAGAGATTTACAAATTTTTGTGCTTGGGTTTCAGTTATACAATGATCAATACCCATCCCTCCACCAGTGCCCATCCTCCACCACTATGGGTCCCAGCATCCCTCCCATCAAGAAGTTTTATTGAATCACGTGAGATACAGTAACAAACTTGCATGATTGTGTTTCAGTCAAACAGTGCTCGAACACTCATCCCTCTACGAGTGCACATTTCCCACCACCATTGTTCCCAGTGTCCCACTCACAACCCCCATCCAACACACTCCTTGCCTCTGTGGCAGGTACAATCTTTCTTACTTTCTCTAATATTGGGTGGGCATTATCATTTGCAATACAGATACTAAGAGATCATCGTGTTTGGTCCTTAGTCTACTTCAGCACACATCTCCCAACCTGGGCGATCCCTCCATTCATCATTTACTTAGTAGTTCCTTCTGTGTCCCAACTGCCTTTCTCCCCAGCATGTGGGGTTGGTTTTCAAACCATGATGTGATCCTTATGACCCTCATTTCTACTGTCCTTAGGTGTTAGTCTCATATTACACTACTTTATACTCCACAGATGAGTGCAGTCATTCTGTCTGTCCTTTTCTTTCTGACTAATTTCACTTATCATGATACTCTCCACGTTCATCCACTTCTATGTGAATTTCATGATTTCATTTCTCCTAACAGCTGCATAGTATTCCATTGTGTATATGTACAAGAGTTTCTTTAACCAGTCCTCTGTTCTTGGGCACTCAGGTTTTTTATTTTTTTCAGATTCTGACTATTGTAAACTGTGCTGCAATAAATATACAAGTGTATCATTTCTACTGTATTTTTTTGCATCTCTGGTATATATTCCCAGAAACACTGCCTCTTCTTTATGGGTAAATATGATGTAGGTAGGAAAAATAGCTTACTAAAGCAGACCTTTTGAGTTTTTATATATATAATCTACACCCTGGGAAGAAAAGAACCAGGCTTACAAATCTATCAATTGACTGAGGTCTAAATCCATATATTGCCTAAACAAATAGCTATTGTCCTCTATATCATGACTCTGGGGATAGAGCATTGAATTAAATATATCAAATTCCTGCTCTTCATGGAATTAAAATTCTATTGAAGAGAATTATCTTAGGAATGGTTCTAAGGAAAAATCATTCTTGTAGATTATTATTTAGAAAATACCCATCGTGAGGCTTGAAAGGTAGTACAGCAGGCTAGGCGCTTTGCCTTACAGGCACCCAACCTTGGTTTGATCTCCAGCACTGCATATGATCCCCCCCATGTGCTTTCCGTAGTGGTTCCTAGGTATAGGAGACAGAAATATGCCTTCAAAACTGCTAGTTGTAGCCCCAAAACAAACCAACAAAAAAAATCACAGGAAAATAAAATACCCAGTGGAGATTGCCTAGCAAATCCATCCATTATTGATCAACAGTCACTTTTTTCCTCATTTCCATGCTAAAATAGCATACCCTTATTTTATCTCTCAATCATTTCTGGTAATATGATGTGTGATTATGTATGTTCATTTCAAACTCTTCACTGATATGCTCACATATCTCCCCTTATAAAATATATGTCTATTTACTGGAATACTAGTAACTATGTGTACACTGTTAGCTCATTTTAACTCTCCTCTATATAACATCTGACAAACCCCTCCCAAGCCCACTCTCACCACCACCACCCAATGTTATGTTTTAGAAGCTTGTTTTATTGGCTGTGTTGGTAGATATGTTCCCAACATTACACTGTTTTCTTACCAATACCATGCCTTTTTTTCAATAAAAAACAGAAAAAGTAAGAAAAAAGAAATATCCATAGATCATGATTTTCATTAGTTCCTTCATTATCACCCTGGCTATGTGAACAATTATCTTTTGTAGACTATCTATTATGTCTTGGACATTCTGTTAGGTACTAAATTATGTTATTTCATTTAATATCACACAAGCATATCACTCTACAAGTGATAAATATCACACTAGTGACAAAAATCACACACACATATTACCCAAGCATCTCACTCGACAAAAAAAAGGTAAAACATAAAATATTCTCTTTTGGGGGAGAAGCCACTTGTCAGCAGTGCCCTGAGTTGGTGGCCCCACTGGACATGCCTGATGACTCAATGTTTGATCCCAGCAGGACAGGATATGACTGACTCTGGTGGTACGTGGGTAGGTGGAAAATGCAATGCCAGGAACTTGGAACATGCCAGGTATATGCTCCTCCCCTTGGTGATGTTTTCCTTACCCTAAAATATGACCTTATAAAAATAAGTAAAATAAGGCAGAGTTTG
Source organism: Sorex fumeus (assembly GCF_029834395.1). NCBI lineage: Eukaryota > Metazoa > Chordata > Mammalia > Eulipotyphla > Soricidae > Sorex > Sorex fumeus. Next base: position 45,053,700 of record NW_026606059.1, on the reverse strand, counting down.
GGTATTTGTTGTATTGGGTAAATGGTAGTTTTATTATTGGAATCTGGATCAGTAAAAATCTAAAAACCATACATCTGTTTTAACATGGTTTCCTTTCCCAGGATTTAGTTTTGGCCCTGATGTTTACTCACTCTGTAACATTAAATAAGTAGCCTTTCTTCCTGGAACTTTCTCTTGCATGAAGTTGTAGAACTGAATTGGTCCAGATGACAAACACCTCCTTCTAAGTCTGATTTTTTTTTGGTGTTAAAACTCAGAGAAAGGCAAATGTGGGAGTCTTTAGGACTACCTGTATCGTTCAAAAAGGACTTGAGATATGGAGGAATTTGCTTATTTTAAAGACAAGCTGGGCTGTCTATTCCCAGAAAGTGAAGTTCATTATAACCCACTCCACAAAGAGGCCTAAGCAGCCCCCTGAAGGCATAGGTGGTTCTACCTTTCTGTTATGATCTTTCCATATTTGGAATTCAAAACTGGGTCTCTGACAACTCAGGAAAAACATAATAGCCATCACCATGGTAATCATTGCGCTGCTTTGTTGCCACTGACACTTGGATCCTTTCAAAACTACTCAATTTTTTGAGCTTGCTGTGACCTAACATGAACCATGCTTTTAATTAGAACTAATTATAAAGGTAACTCCAAGTATGAGGAACTAATCCTGGAAAGTATCAAAACAAAGCTGCTGCCACCTCTTCAGCAGTCTTGAAGATGCCTTGGATAATGAGGGGGAAGAACAAAAATTTTCCAGCCAGTTGCTGACTTCAGGTAGTTTGCAGTAAGATGTTCTTATTGGTTTCATGTTTTTGTATTACTCAAGTAATATGGTAGACTAAAATAGGGCTCCATTTTGACTTTGGGTTGGATATTGAATTCTGGTTCTACCACTGTTGTTTGCTGATGACCTCACTAGTTAAGGTGACACTATGTTTCACGTTGATCTTTTAAAAACAATGCTGTACATTGATTTTAAGAAATTTCTTCAATTCTAAACTTCTAAAAATGTGATCTTGCTGCTCTTCCTATCAAGAGATAGTGGTTATTTCCTTACTGCAGGAGCCTGGAAAAACTTGTGACTTACTTTGACTAATGCAAAATGGCTGAATCAATGTTTGCCAGTTAAGCTTAGGCAGCAAGAAATAACACATATTCTACAAGGTCTTTTGGATTCTTCCCACCACCATGAGAACGAGCCTATGCAACATTGCTGGGGTAATCAAGTGGAATTTTTCTAGCTCCAATACATTCTACACTGTAGGATAACATTGGTTTGTCCTTTCTCCCTTGTTGCAGGGAACTTAGGTTTATTGGGTTACACCCATCGCAGTGCTCCTGAAATACTCCCATTTCTCTGTGTTTATTGGAATGTAGCTTTAAACATTTTAAGTTTAACATTTGTATGTTCTTTCTCCCTTGCCACAGGGAGCTTAGGTTTATTGGGTTACACCCAACACAATGCTCCTGAGACACTACCATTACTCTGTTTATTTGAACATAGCTCTAGACATTTTAGGTTTAAAATTGGTATGTCCTTTCTTCCTTGCCACAGGGAGCTTAGGTTTATTGGGTTATACCCATCACAGTGCTCCCGAGGCACTCCCATTCCTCTGTGTTTATCTGTAACCTCTTCTCTGTGCTCTGCTTTCACAACTGGTCAATCACCTTTATCCCCTAATCAAACTCTGTTGGCTTGTAAGGTCAGATCCTTCTAGGACATTGTATTTGTATTTAGAAGTGATATATTACTTTTTTTTCTCTTCTCCTTATCTCCTTTGCATAAGTTACTTTAGAGCAATGTCTTTTTTTGTATAGACACAGGAAGACAGTTAATACTCTGCTTTTGTAACTTGGGAGTTAATTGACTCCAAATAATATTTACTCCTGGACATATGTTTTCTCGAGTTAGGCCTCAGTTGCCCTTAGTTCTTAGCACTCCAAAAGCAGGGTCCCAACGAGGAACTGGATGGACCCAGGGCAAGCTGTGAACAACCCTGGCATTGAAACAGGACAGGTCAAATGCCGAAATACTTAACTATAAGTTAAGAGCATGGTCATGGACAAATTCTGTCATGATCCAAAGAGTAACAACTGTGTTAGGATCCTGCTGGGTTTAGGAAAGACTAATTTGGCCTGAGCACTGTAATATGAGATCTATAGCAAGATGTCCCCAGGAGAGTCACCTTATAAGCTTATGTGTCTCTTCCTGTGTCCATACAAAATGACTAATATTATTAAGAAGTAGAATTAAGATGAATGTTTAAATGGTTGTTGGACTAAGGAAAGGAGAAATGCACCCCTGGTGGTATTTTGCCCTTAGGCACATCATCCTGCTGGACGAGAATTTGTCCTAGAAGAAGCTTCCCCTGGGGGAAGAACTTTACCTTTGTTGATTGTATGACCACATTTATGTGTAATTGCTACCCCAACCACTTATGATTTGGGGATATAACTAAGGCTGTAAGAGTGGGTTGGGGGGATAAAATCAGAGGAGAATGAGAATGAGAATAAACTGCAACTGATACCAACCAACCTGGCCTTGTTTGCTCCTTCATCTCCTGCCCATTGCCATCTGCTATCCCGGATCAGGGAAGCAACCCGAGACCACCAAATGGAGGCGGTGAGAGAGTGCTGTGGCTCATATTCAGTTTTTGAAAACACACTAGACCATCCAGTATATAGTAGAGAAGACAAATGACATCAAATAAATGAGTGATCCCAGAAGAAATTTAATAAAAAGCTCAGACTGAATGATCCAAGTCTATACATGATCCACTAACTAGGATCATGGAAAGGCAGAGACATATGGAGAGAAAGATAAGAGGGAAAGATAAGGTCAGAGACAGAGATAGAGATAGAGAAAGAAGGGGAGAAAAAAGAGAAAGTGATAGAGGATGAGAGAATTGGAGAGACGGCATGTGAGGATCTCATCAGTTTTACTTTGTTTTGGTTTTAATGGACAGAACATGTGTTGAATTTTCTCATGTCTCCGAGATAATTATATTACATTATTTTTTATAATGCCTGAATGTAAAATGCCCCCAAGTTTGCATAACATGAGACTGAGCAAACAGAACTTTAAAAAAATAGTTGAGGTTCTGCAGCAACAAATTGGATGACCAATCTATCTGATTATTAAATCTGGCACTGCTATAGCTTGATAAACAAAGTTTGGGAAAGCTTTGGGTCTCATCCAATGTATCCCAAAGAAAGAAGTAAGTAAAGCACTGGTTTATTCCTGCCTGTCGTATAAATAAATTGGCAAGGAGGAGTAGGGGGACTTCTGTTTACAAAGAACTGTGAATCTGTAATGCCTTCAACAAACAGAATATGGGAACATATTATCAAACACTGCTCCTTCCTAATAGAACTAATGAGGTGAATTCAGTGACTCTGCACTTCGCATTTGGATAAATGGTAAGGCTGAATCATGAGACCTCCCTGAGCATTAGCTTCCAAATTGGTGTATGTAATGTGCAGTTAGCTCCTGACAGGACCAGGATTCCCCCCAAGTCAGTATGACCACAAAGCTTTGCTCTTTTTCCTCTTATTGCCTTGTAGTTTCACAAGTTTTTCCTGAGAAATGAAGGTTTTCCTCTTCTAACAGTTGTTCTGGAGTTTATTCTCCCCAGTCTCCTTAACACTGTGTCTCTGAGAATGGGATGGGTGGTGAGAATGTTACTTCAGACAAGTTGTCATTGATTCTCAGAATGATGGTGGGAATGACGCGTAAAACGGTCTGAAAGTGGAAGGAATCTGGGTCACCTTAGTAATAGAGAGGGGGTCAGGTGATTTGCTGTGGGAGTGTTAACTCCCCAATGTTTTATGAATTCAGGCAAAGAGCCAGGGAAAGGCAAACTGCCTGTTCTGATTTCTCATTTTCCCTTTTGTTATTTCCTTTCTTGCTGAGCTTCCATTCAGAACAATCACTACTGCCACAGCTAGTTGGGGCTGCAGGTGAGAGTGAAAGGATTAAACAGGAAAAGTCTCTAAATGTCATAAATTTAGTCGTATCTGTGTATCTTACCCTTCATTAAGGGAGGGATTTTCCAAAGAATTTACTGCTCGTTGGTGCAGATATAGCCACAATAAAGTGGCTTAGTTTTACATTTGTCTCACCTTAACGGAAAACGTTTTGTAAATGAAGAATTATATTATACTAATTATATTAGGAAATAGGTATAACCTAGGATTGTCCTGTACAAAGCAAGGCATAAGTTATCCTTTTCATCATTGGTCTCCAATGAGGCCAGAGTCAAGGAAGTGAGGATATACTCTCATTAAAAATCAATTCTACCGGGCTTGAAAATACCTAGAATTTGTTGCCCTAATAGCACAGCAGAAGGGTGTTTGCCTTGCATGCAGCCAACATGGCCGACCCGAGTTCGATTCCTCCGCCCCTCTCGGACAGCCCAGCAAGCTACCAAGAGCATCTCGCCCGCATGGCAGAGCCTGGCAAGCTCCCCGTGACGTATTCGATATGCCAAACACAGTAACAACAAAGTCTCCAATGGAGACGTTACTGGGCCCGTTCGAGCAAATCGATGAACAATGGGAGGGCCTCGAGCAAATGCTTGCTTAGGTACTGAGTAACTTGCATATCCCCAAGGACCTCTTCTTTTTCTACCTTAAAAAGTAAAGTTAAATGTTTGCCACTCAATGCCTCTTTTGCAGACCACAACACCCAAAAGGAGAGAGAGAACACAGGGGATTGCCCTGCCACAGAGACAGGGGGGATGGGGGGATGGGGGTGGGAGGGATATTATCCATGGTGGTGGAAAATGGGCACTGGTGGAGGGATGAGTATCTGATCATTGTATAATTGAAACCAAAGCACAAAAAATTGTAAATCTACAACTGTAAAAAAAAAATAAAATAAAGGGAAAAAAAAAGTAAAGTTAATGTCAACATTAAGGGTCATTGTCAAGATGATTGTCAAGATAAAGTGACAGTGACTGAGTAAAAGTAATTAGTCCACAAATACTTTTTCTCATCCTGAAGACCTCCCTGATGCATTTTTCACCTGCATGACAAAGTAGATGTCTTAAATAATACTGGTTGATAGCTGTACCTGTCCAACTCATAATTTTGGCACTAATAATTATCCTATAATACTTCCTTTCTAAAATTCAGTATGATTAAGAAGTTACTTTATTTGTGCCTTAATTTCTTCACAGTGAATATAACAGAAACACTAGGTAAAGGTAAAGGTAAAGGCCCTCCCGTTGATCGTCGATTTGCTCGAGCGGGCCCAGTAACGTCTCCATTGGAGACTTTGTTGTTACTGTGTCTGGCATATCGAATACTCTCGGTAGCTTGCCGGGCTCTCTGAGAGGGGCGGAGGAATCGAACTCGGGTCAGCCATGTTGGCTGCGTGCAAGGCAGACGCCCTACCCGCTGTGCTATCGCTCCAGCCCTTAATGTTATATATTTCCAGCAAGGAGTGAATAAATGAATGCCTATAGTGTATAGTGCCTGACTTGAATTTACACTTGACATGTTAGCCTTGGTGAGCTATGAATATCGATGTTTTTATTTAAAGGATGCAGATGCCTGTCTCATGGTTTCCAAGGACATACCTTATCCCCACTGCTTTCCATAGGCAAATCACCGTGTTTCTTGAGTAATTATATAACATGTCTGTCTATGCTCTATAAAGCCCCCAGTTATTTTCTTTTATCCCAGGACACAATTTCTCACAGAAATTATGCCACCAGAACTGTGTAGCAGTTGTATGGTTATAGTTTCTTGTCTCTCCTCTAGTCCTACTTTGTGTGAAGCACCAAGTTTTCAGACAAAGAAATCTCAGTTGGTGAAGGACATGACATTGGAGGGAGGTTGGGTGGGGCCTCATAGGAGTGATTTGGCTACCAGCAATTGAAGGTGGGGGTGGGTGGGTGTTGTGATTATTTGGATTCCAAAGTTCAGCAGAGAGAACAAATTTGGTTGGTTAATTACCCTTGAAAAAGTAAAGAGGTCAGAGGAGGGCATGGCTGACAGTCCGTTGAACCTACTGGACAGAAGCCAGACTCAATTTGAATTGACCTCCTCTATCGCCTCTCGAGGTGACAGGGAATATTTAGGGGGTTAGTACCAAGCAAGTGTGCTGATGCCTTAGAGGAGGTTAGTATATGCGGAAATCTTTGAGCTTGGATAAGGGAGACCCTGGTCCTAATCCTTACTATTTCACTTCCTTTATATGTGTCTTACAGCAAATCTAGTACTAGCTCTTAACTTTAGCCTTCTCCCTTAAAAAATTAGGGATTTATTCTATATGATGCTGGGAGAACTTCTTGCTCCAATATTTCTCATTACTAATTTTGAGAAAGCAGGAGTTGTACATTATCAACTACAGAGTTCTCTAAGAAATGTCATAAGAAACAAAATTGACCATATATCAGAAATTGTTATAGCTTGGTATTCGAGTGTTTGCCATATTTTTGCTTTATTTTTACATGTTTTAAAATTTAAAAAAATTCCATAGCAATATTTTAAAAATATTCTGGAACATTTTAAAGATGATAGCTAGAATAATCAAATATAGTGCATTTGTAGCTTGATTTCATAAATTATACATCTTATACTTTCTTATGGACAGTGCAATAGCAAAACAGGTGGGACATTTGCCTTGCATGTGGCCGACCCAATATCGATTCCTCCATCCCTCTCAGAGAGCCCGGCAAACTACCGATAGTATTCTGCCTGCAAGACAGAGCCTAGCAAGCTCCCCATGGTGTATTCGATATGCCAGCGACAGTAACAACAAGTTTCACAATGGAGACGTTACTATTGCCCACTCGAGCAAATTGATGATCAATGGGAAGACATACTACAGTGCTACATATTTTCTTATATAATGTGGTAGAATTTAAGGAAGTTTCACTTGGGGTAATCCACTTTTATACATCCTGGGAGACCCCTACCATCTCTTAATCCAAGAGGAACAGAGTATAGTAGAAAAGTGTTTATATTAGTCTTATATGTAGACTTGGATTTGAATCCCGAACTTTAGTTATTTTCATTTTCAAAATGTTGATAATTGTACTGGTTTTGGTGAACATTAGGAATGACAATACAAAGGTTTTTCAGTAAAATAATATGAGATTATTTAAAATGAAGGCACTGTAAAGGGGCGGTTTAACACAATAATTTTAATGTGTTTTCATGACACGAAATAGCATACCCTATTTAGTATTTGGGTTCTCGACTTCCAGAGTTAAGAGGGAAAAATAAAACATAAAAGAGGTTAGAAACAGAGATAATTGGTAGATTTGAAGGGAAAATAGCTAAGATATTTTCTACATGGCTGTACTCTTCCAACAGCAAATCACTTATTCATACTACATCTGTGTTCACCTCTGTCCCTTTGATCCTGAAAGAGACCAAAAGCACTGAGATAGTTTTAAAAGAGCACAGATTTCGGTTTCATGGGTCAAATTCTAGATTTGCCAATTTGTAGGTTTATGAGCTGAATTAAAGTCACTTAGTTTGACACTTGCTTCCTAGTTTAAAATATGGAAGGAGATGGATTTTTTTTAGAGTGTTGAATGCCAAATATTCTCTCTCCCTCCCCCCTCACCCAATACCCTGATTCATTGTAGATGTTCAAGGTCTTTTCTTTCCTCTCTTTCTTAGTTCTTAGAACTCAAAATTTGTTTTCATATTTTGTGGCTTGGTCCATTACTCCCAATATTTTGTCTGAACTCATTCAATATATTTTTATATAAAAACTCCTTACATACTTAGAAATAGTGGTTTGGGGCCACAAAGATAGTACTGTGGATTAGGCACTTGCTTTGAATACAGCCGACCCTAGGTCAAATCGCCAGGACTACAGGTGCTCTCCTGAGCACCTCTAGAGGTGATCCCTGAGTACAGAGCCAGTAATATGCCAGGAGCACTGCCAGATATGCCACCTCCCCCAACATAAACAAACATACTGTCCTCCCGTTGTTCATTGATTTTGCTTGAGCTGGTCCAGTAACGTCTTCATTTTGAGACTTCTTGTTACTGTGTTTGGCATATTGAATACACCATGGGTGACTTGCCAGGCTTTGCCATGAGGGCGAGATACTCTTATTTTATTTTATTTTATTATTTTTTTTAATTTTTTTTTATTAGTGAAACACCATGAGGTACAGTTGTAGATTTACAATTTTTTGTGCTTGGGTTTCGATTATACAATGATCAGATACCCATCCCTCCACCAGTGCCCATTTTCCACCACCATGGATAATATCCCCCCACCCCCATCCCCCCATCCCCCCCGTCTCTGTGGCAGGGCAATCCCCTGTGTTCTCTCTCTCCTTTTGGGTGTTGTGGTCTGCAAAAGAGGCATTGAGTGGCAAACATGTTCAGACCATAGTCTACTTTCGACATGCATCTCCCCTCCTGGGAGGATCCTCCAAACACCCTTTATTTGGTGCTCCCTTCTCTATCTGAACTGCCCTTTCCTCTAGGATACCCGGCTGGCCTCTAAGTTATGGAGTAATCCTCCTGGTGCTGATCTCAGCTATTCTTGGGTATTAATCTCATACTTTGTTACTTTATATCCCCCAGATGAATGCAATCTTTCTATGTCTATCCCTCTCTTTCTGACTCATTTCGCTTAGTATGATACTTTCCATGTTGTACCACTTGTATGTAAATTTCATGACTTCATCTTTTCTAAGAGCTACATAGTACTCCATTGTGTAGATGTACCAAAGTTTCTTTAACCAGTCATCTGTTCATGGGCATTCAGGTTTCTTCCAGTTTCTGGCTATTGTAAAGAGTGCTGCAATGAACAAACAAGTGCAGATGTCACTTTGACTATACATTTTTGCCTCTCTGGGATATATTCCCAGGAGTGGTATTGCTGGGTCAAATGGGAGCTTAATTTCTAATTTTTTTGAGAATCGTCCATACTGTTTTCCAGAAGGGCTGAACCAGTCGACATTCCCACCAACAGTGAAGGAATGTCCCTTTCGAGGGCGAGATACTCTTGGTATTTTGCCAGGCTCTCTGAGAGAGGCAGAGGAATTGAACCCAGCTTGGCCAGGTTGGCTGTGCACAAGGCAACCTCCCTACCATTGTGCTATTGCTCCAGCCCCAAAATATAGAAATAGAGGTCATAGTTTGTTAATCCCTTATGCATTACATTATTTTTCCCACACTCCCATCCTTTGTTCTTCCAGGCAAAACTCACTGTATTTTAACAAATTTCCATATATCTAGATTATAAAAATGATTATACTTTAATATTATAAACTTGGTTGTAAAATACCCTGCATTCTGTATGTATATATATATTTACATAGCATTTTTGTTAGCTCCTTCTTGAAAGGTAGAATCTTGGGGTTGGAGACAGAGTACACTAGGTAAGTCACTTCCTGTGTATATGGCCTGCATGGGTTCAATCCATGATACCCTAGGTGGTCTCCTGAGAATCACTAGGAGTTATCCCTGAGCACAGAGCTAATGAGTAGACTCTGAGTATCACTGCATGTGCTGCCCATTCCCCTATCCCCCCAAAGAAGGGGAATCTTTCTCCAGCACTCAAATTGGTGTGGTCATATATTTTGGTTTACCAATAAGATAATAGTTATCAAAATATTTGGAAAGCATTTATAATTGGTTCTTTCGCTCTCTTGAGACACTTATCACCAATATCTAAATATTCCTGGGCATGACAGACTATTGAAGTTAAGATGAGCCAGTGTAATCAAACCTATGACAATGAAGGAAGTTCAGTTAAGATCAGCAAAACCATCCAGGTGCCCAAATTAATGATTAGAAGAATAGTAAACCTAGTAAATGGTTGCAGATGTAAACCAATAAGATTGGGAATGATTTCTTTTGAAGAATATTTAATACATACATTTAGAGCACCCATTTATTTCTGTTTTATTGCTATGCCTAATCTTTTATCTCCCAGCCTACTCGGATTGGAGTCGAGCATCCTCCACCCAGATCCTCCAAATTCCAGTAGGCGGGGGTCACACCCACCATCTGGCCCCCTGGCGCCGTATAATCCCATCAACGGCCAAGACTCAGAGACTATAAATTCCAGCTCCCGGAACCGCGCGGCCGCTTTTGCGGCCGCACGACATCTTATCAAAACATCTTTTTATGACATCTTATTATCTCATTCCTACTTTGGACAAACTTGCAGGCTATCGAATGTAGCCTGCCCACAGGGCAGAGTCTGGCAAACTCCCCGTGGCGTACCAAATATGCCAAACACCAGTAACAATGATGGGTCTCATTCTCCTAAAGAGCCTTGAATATAATCTCAGGGCTAGGATGAAAGAGACGTTACTGGGGCCTGCTAGAGGCAATCAACGAATAACAGGATGATGAAATGAAATGAAATGAAAAATCTTTTACCAATTTTTGGTTTGCAATCTTGAGCCAACCATTTTCTTGAAACTTTCAAATTTTCTGGATGCTTGGCACAAGCAACTCATTCTGTCTGTTCTTGACTCCTTCCTACTAAATTCAAACCATATGGCATACAAGTAAATATCAATGTCCAAAAAGTCTTTAGAGCCTCTTTAGAAGCTTAAAAAATCCTACTCAGAACTTTAGCAAGGAAATCGTGCTTGGCCATGTAAAATGAAACTTGAACAGATTGAGTTCTATTCAGTTCTTCCTGTACATGATAAATAAGTCTATACTTAGGAGTATTTCATGTCTAGATTTGAATTAATAAGGTGGCCTCTGCATGATTTTCAATGGGTTTGCATAGAAATTTGAAGATAGAAGTCTCAGACTTTCTTCAGTTCACCAAGCTTTCTATATATGGAAAAATAAGGATTATGTTTCAGATTGCTGGACAAGATAATACAATTGAAGGACCTCAGATAATCTAAATCATAAAACAGTGCTTAAAGTTCATACACAAGTAATATGGATATAATTTCCTGCTTTTAAGAGCATTAGTCATAAATATGCATGTAAGAACCAAGGAATAAGGGCATAGAAACACAGTGCTCCTGAGTCCAACCATAATCTGACTGAAATCAGAAATATGATTTTCCTTTGCATATTCAGAATAGACATGATGGTGGTCCAATGTATAAACTCAGAATATTGAAGGAAGTCATAGATTATGTGCTCAATTTCTAGGGTCAGAAACTTGGACAGATTTTAGAAAGCTTTCAATTATATTTTTTCTGCCATTGGACCTTTATAATAGACATGGGCTCATTTAAAATGTGACTATTCTGTGGATTATGAGATGAAAAAGACCTGAGTGTTGCTAATGAGGAATTCATGATATACTATTAAGACAAATGCATAAAAATGCTTAAAAGAGACCTTTCAGAGATACTGCATCTAAAACATTGAGAGTAGGAATCTTTATCTCTTTTCTGGTGCTTGTGTTCTATCATGAAGACATCAGTGAGATCTGGAATTTGGGACTTGAGTAACACGAGTACAAAGAGCTCAAGTAGCATGAGAAAAAGAGACTCCAATATTTACAACATCAATACTGTTCATAAATCTTTATTATTATAATTTGTAAATTATTTAAAGAATCACAGATTTTTGAGACACAAAAAACTGAGTTTGAACCTAGAATTTGGCACCTACTCTCTGAGTTTTCTAACTCTTAATTCCTTCTCAGAACAGGGGTATTCCAGACCAGGGATATTGATGAGTGTTTATATCAGTTTTTAAAACTGTGGTTTAGAGGCTGGAAAGATAGAAGAGTGGGAAGGGTGTTTTCCCTTCATGCAGTTGGCTTGACCTTGATACTCAACTCCACATGATTCCCTGAGTACCACCAGGAGTGATTTCTGAGCAGCACAGAACCAGGACTAAGCCCTGGGGACAGACAAGTGTGATCCATATCCCTCCCCCAAGAATCACTATCACCCCGTTGTTCATTGATTTGCTCGAGCGGGCACCAGTAACGTCTCCATTCATCCCTGTCACAGCTAGTATAGCCAGATGGCATACTGGGGGCTCTTTCAGGGTCAAAGGAATGAGGACCATCATTGTTACTGTTTTTGGCATATCAAGTACACCATGGGTAGCTTGTCAAGCTCTGCCGTGTGGGTAGGATACTCTCGGTAGCTTACTGGGCTTGCAGGAGGGATGGAGGCTTTTGGGGAAACCTCTAATCACCTTTACAGGTCTTCCCAGTCAGGAAAATATGAGAGAAGAAGACTCTTGGTAGCCTTCTGGGTTCTCTGAGAGTGAGAACTAGACAATAAGAGGTTGCTTGCCCGCATGTGGCAGTGCACTTCCGGGAGCTTGGTTTTATAGTCTCTGAATCTTGGTCGGCGATGGGGTTACATGTCTGTTGGTGGGTATAAATGTCTAGTTAGTGAAAGATGGGGGGGTCTGGGTGGAGGAGGACTAGTCCCAAACCAAGCATAGAAAAATAAAATAAAATAAATAAAATCCCCCAAGAATAGAAAAATAAAAGTGTTATTAATGATTAATGAATTAATGATTAATGATTAATGAAGTGTATGTTTGAAAATACTAGAAAATTTTAAAAAATAGTTTTTATTTTATAAAGTAGTTCAGAATATTTGATTACATTTAATATTCAAACACCAGTCCCACCACATTACACTTTCCCATTACCATATTTCAGATGTTTCCATCCTGAAGCCGAATTCCTGGCCCAAAGCAAAACTGTAATAATATATTTTGTATTGCTGTTATGAATACTGCTGAAAATGCTACAAAAAAGTTTCCTTACAGAAAAGAATGTGAAGATTGCTGTATTTCACCGAGAGGCCACTGAGCCCTTCTATAAGAGATCAGTAACATGTCGTTAAAGGTTGAACATCTTGTGCTTATATCTATATATATTGTCTTCATGAGATTCCCAGCTGTAGTCCGACCTTCCCATACTCACAGTCAAAGTCGGCCAGCATTTGTGCTGCTTGGCTAATGTTTGGTGTTATGAGAACGATGCCTTCAGTGAAGTGGAGGTGGTGTAGTTGCGACCATCTATCTTCACTCCCATTCCTTCCCATTCCAGTTGCTCATGAAGTTCTTGAAGGTGGCACTGAAGAGTTTTGGTGAAATGGTATCACCCTGCTGAACCCCTCTTTACGCAGATGATCACTTCCTGTGGAACGGTGAGATCCTGGTGGTGAATCTGTAATACAGCTCGAGGAGGATCCTGATGTACTGAGTTTGAATGCCCTGATTGGCTAGGGTTTTGATGACCACTTCCATCTCAACAGAATCAAAGGCCTTCTTTAAATCAATGAACATTAGACAGGGCGGCATCTTGAACTCCTGAGAAACCTCAACAAGCTTGATTATCCTGTGGATATGGTTGATTGTGCTGAATTCTTTTTGGAACCCGGCTTGCTCGAACAGTTGTCCTTCATCTAGTATACTGCCAATCCTATTCAGTATGACTCCAGCGAATAGCTTGTAGAAGACAGACAACAGGTAGATCAGGAAATAGTTGCCAATGTCGTGGATGTCTCACTTCTTGTACAGTAGTACAGTCCTGCTGGTTTTCCATTGGGAGGGAACCTTGCATTCAGACAAGTGGCATGTAAAGAGCCGAGTCAGCATATTGATGAGTACTGATGGCAGGTTCTTCAGGTGTTCGGGTGTGACCTTGTCTGGGACGGGTGCTATTGGCTTCTTTACTGATGAAATGGCATATCGGATTTCTAAAGGGAGAATGTTGAGAACGACATATCCATTCTGTGGAATTTGGTATGCTGGCATGTGGATGTGGCTATCAAAGAGATCCGAGTAGAAGTCATGGATAATCTTCTCCATTGCCCTTCTGGAAGATGTGATAGATCCATCAGGAAGTCAAAGGGCAGTCATCTTGGTCTTGTAGTTGGTGAAGGACAGGCAGGTGTTGCAAATGCTTTTCCGGGCTTCTGCTGCATCTGCCAGCACTGCTGTTCTTCTCTCTTTGAGGTCTTCCTTTATCACTTCTCTGCACTGCTTTGTGAGTTCAGACATTCACTTGAAGTTGCCTGAGGCTTGCAACAAGCCACGTTGGTGAATGAACTTGAGAGTTTTCAAAGACAGACATCTTTTTTGTGGCCATCCCTCTCTCCACATTTCTCGCACAATCATGGAGGTGCTGAACCAGTCGATCCTATTCCTCATCAATGTTGTCAATGACAGCATTTTCCCTTGTTGCCACAATAGTGCCTAAGAGCTCCCAGTGTGGTCGTTCTGGGAGTTCTCTTCTTAAACTTTGCAACCCTTTCTCCCTGCTCCATGAATTAGAATTTTGCATGAAGCAGAAGGTGGTCCAATCCCGTTTAGAATTTTGGGACAACAGTGACAACGGTCAGGCAAAACCATTGATTGAATATGATGTGGTCAATTTTGTTGTGTACCATCCACTGGGAGACTCCAATGTCCAATGTTTAGATTCGGCCTTCTGGAACTGTGAGTTAGCATGGATGGTCTTGGTCGACATGATGAACTCAGACAGTCTCTCACCCTGTTCATTCTATTATAGGCCATGGGTCCCGATGTATAGTTCTTTGGCTGATCGTCTCAGTCCTATCTTGGCATTAAAATCACTACATGGAAAGTATCATGTTAAGCGAAATGAGTCAGAAAGAGCGGGATAGACACAGAAAGATTGCATTCATCTGGGGAACATAAAGCAACAAAACGTGAGACTAACACCCAGGAATGACTGAGATTAGTACCAGGAATTTTGCTGGTACTAAGAAGTACCAGCAAACTTCTTCACTAAGAAGATTGCATTCATCTGGGGAACATAAAGCAACAAAACGTGAGACTAACACCCAGGAATGACTGAGATTAGTACCAGGAATTTTGCTCCATGACTTGAAGGCCAGCCACACGTGCTAGGTGAAAAGGAAGCTCAAATAGAGAAGAGAGCACCAAATAAAGGGTGTTGTGAGGACCCTCCCAGGATGGGAGAAGCATGCTAAAAGTAGTCTATAGGTCATGATTGCCACTCAATGCCTCTCTTGCAAAACACAGTACCCAAAAGAAGAGAGAGAGAACAAGGGGGAATCCCCTGCCACAGAGGCAGGGTAGAACGGGGGGGGGGGGGATGGGGGTGGGAGGGATGCTGGGACCCATGGTGGTGGAGGATGGGCACTGGTGAAGGGATGGGTACTTGATCATTGAAACCAAAGCACAAAATTTTATAAGTCTGTAACTGTACCTCATGGTGTTTCACTAATAAAAAAATAAAATTAAATTAAAAAAATCACTGACAATATTCTTGTAGAAGGTATAGTCTTCTTTATAGAACTTCTCAGGGGATCCAGTTGGCTGCGCAGGACCGGAAAGGGGCCCTGATGCCGGGTGGGTACCTGTTTGAATGAGGAAAGAGTGCCTGGAGTGGTTCAGTTTTGTTTCCACGTGGTGTGCCTCAATTCCCGTCCCACGCAGACCAAGCTCAGACTTCAGCTGAATTTCACGAAGACATTGTTTATGAGAAACGGTCTCTTTCCTCATGTTCCATTCGCACTCAACGGAATGAACATCTCTGAATGCAACAGTTATGTGTACCTAGGTCTAGAAGTCAACATGAGGAATGACCTGGCACCTGAATTGTGCAGGAGAAAGCGAGCAGCTTGGAATGCCTTCAAGAGCATAGAAGAAATATCTAAGAGGGCGAGGAACCTCCAGCTCTGTGCACATCTCTTCGATTCCACTGTTCTTCCTGCATTAACATATGCCTCAGCGATCTGGGCCCTACAAAGACAGGATGAGAACACTATTCGGGTCTCCCAAAGAGGACTTGAAAAAGTTATGCTCGAAGTATCACACTTTACTCAAATGAGAGAAAGAATCCAGAGTTCTGACCTCCATCGATGATCAAGAATCAGGGGCGCTATCTCATTTGCCAAGGCATCGAAGATCAGATGGGCTGGACACATAATGTGATTTGGAGATGACCACTGGACTAGAGCCGTTACGGACTGGATTCCATGGGACGTCAAAAGATTGCATGGCCGCCCACCTATGAGATAGTCAGACTTCTTCGTCAATATTCTGAACGCTTGGTTTGAGGCTCTTCATGTTTCTAGAATGAGCAGATGGCATTGGGATACACTAGCACGTGAGAGGGATGAATGGATACATTACTGGTGCCCGCTCTAGCAAATCAATGTGTAATGGGATGTCAAGTGATCAAGTGATCTATATATAGAGATAATTTATTTATATATAAATATATACAGTATATATCTGTAGCACTGTCTGTAGTACTGTCCTCCCATTGTTCATCAATTTGCTTGAGTGGGCACCAGTAACGTCTCCATTGTGAGACTTGTTGTTACTGTTTTTGGCATATTGAATATGCCACGGGGACCTTTCCAGGCTCTGCTGATATATATCTATAAAGAAACATATTTCCCTCTTATATTGGTTGCCTCCTACTTTGAACCCCATCAAATGTGGTGTGGTTCTCTTGGAGTATGGGTAGGGTATGAAGTTTCATGCAGGTGCATTTGCGGCCGTGTGTTTCAGGAATTGGCTCACTCGAGGGTGAAGGATGGCCCAAGCATGTGGATAGTGGCCGTGAGCAAGGCAGCAATTGAGTTCTGGAGGTTTTTGGCTGCTGGGGCTGGGTCCTTTGGGGCAGGGAGGGGTCTCACTTGCCCCACCCCACTCCAGGATGCCCTGGCGCAGGCTAGCATGGTTATGGCGAGTGTCATGCTTTGATCCCTTCTAGGAGAGAAGGACATGTGATCTGGATGGTGGCCAATGATGAGATTGTCTGGTGCCAGCCAGAAGTGGCTTATGGGCATGACTGCTGAGTTGCTGGAGACAGGGGGAAAATCTACTAGACAATTCTTAAGTGTTATGTTTGTTTTCTTTTTGGGTCACACCTGGAGATGCACAGGCGTTACTCCTTGCTCTGCACTCAGGAATTACCTCTGGCGGTGCTCAGGGGACCATAAGGGATGCTGGGAATGGAACCCAGGTCAGCTGCGTTCAAGGGAAATGCCCTACCCTCTGTGCTATCACTCCAGCCCCTTAAGTGTTAAGTTTTAAAGAAAGTTCCTCGTAGACATTACAATTTAAATGCCAGTTGTTGTTGTGGTACTGGTTACACTGAGTGGAGGGAGAAGGAAATAGATGAATTAGAGAAAACTATAGTTTTATAAAATAAAAACCATCTGGAAGAGTACCAAAAAACATGACAAACTGTAATGTAATGAAGGTGTAGCACCAAATTATGAGTATGAGAGAGAAGCATAGTGGTATTCATGCTTTACTATTATTTTTGTTTTAGTTTTAGGCCAAACCCAATGGTGCTCATGGCTTACTACTGACTGTGCTCAGGGATCACTCCTGGAAGTCTTGAGGGACCACATGCAAATGGGGTACAGAGATCAAACCTGGATCAGCAGCATGCAAGGCAAGCACCCTACCCACCGCACTATTGCTCTGCCTCCTATGCTTTAGAAAAGTCCAAAGATGGAAAGATGTGTAGCAGAGAATGTTGATACACATTAAATATTCATGAGTGACTCTCCATTTCCCAGTCTTCTGTGAAATTAGGTTAGGGTCATATGGGGTCCTAGCCAAATGGATATGGGCAGAGAATTTTAAGTCTTAGAATTATAAGCCTTAGCCACTTCTGAAACTTACAATTCTAAAATTATATATGTCTTCCTTCTTCTTCAGTGATGTCTTTGGAGGCCACATCTTTCAGAGGACAAATAAAAGGTTGAAGCAACCAACCTGATCCACATCTGCACTGTAGCACAGTCCTCCCATTGTTTTTCAATTTGCTTGAGCGGGCACCAGTAATGTCTCTATTGTGAGACTTGTTGTTACTGTTTTTGGCATATTGAATACACTATGGTAGCCTCCCAGGCTCTGCTGTGTGGGCGGGATACTGTTGGTAGCTTGTCAGACTTTCCTAGACGAATGGAGGAATTGAACCTGGATTGGCCCCAAGCAAGACAAATGTCCTACCCACTGTGCTATCGCTCCAGCCAGGGAATATATGAGAATACTTGTTTACTTAGTTAGGTCACAGAAGTTCTGTTAATCTGTTGCTGCTTCAGAACTTCTTTTATGTCCACTAACTCGGCAAGCGTGAAGCTTGGCCCGAGTACGTGGGGAGCAGCCTTGACCATGGCAATGATTGGGTTCTGGACATTTTCAGGTGCCGGGACTAGGTATTTTGGGGCAGGGAGGCCTCTCATCCATCCCCCTGTGAGGTGCCCCAAGTGAAACAGCCTGGTGCTTGAGTCCAGTGGTATGGCTGTGGTAGGTGTTATGTTGCGCTCCTTAATGATTCCTTTACTGGTAAATTTTATCATTTCAAGCCTTTATGGGCTGGAGTGATAGCACAGCAGGTAGGGCGTTTGCCTTGCATGTGCCCAACTTGGGTTCTTTTCCTCCATCCTTCTCAGAGAGCCCAGCAACCTACCGAGAGTACCCTGCCTGCACTGAAGAGCCTGGTAAACTCCCTGTGGTGTATTCTATATGCCAGAAACAGTAACAAATGGCACAATGGAGACGTTACTGGTGCCCACTTGAGCAAATCAATGAACAATGGGAGGACAGTGCTGCTACAGGAGAGCCTTTATATTCCACACTCCAATAAACATAGGCATAGGTTGTGATGAAAAATGTGCATAACAGGTAAGACTTTTTCTATTCTTATCATTAATATTTTATAGAGAAGTCTTACAAGGAAGCAACTGTTAATCCACCTCAGGAGGATTTCGGTTTAGGGTTTGTAATGGAGTCTTAATTTTTTCCATCTATTAAGTGTTTAATAACATCAAGCTTTTAGAAGAGGCAGTGAAAATGAACAAACTGCCTCTGGTTCATAGTAGTTTGCAAAACATGCAATTTCCTTTAACTCTCTTAGCCTATTCTAAAATCTTCAGAACAACACAATAGTATCTTATATTATACCCCATTAGCCATGAAATTGATCTCCTATGACTCATGAAGTTCATCAATATCTGTATAGTTGACTCATACCAATGATGTTGGTATTTTTGTGTACCAACATACTGATTAGGTGTTTATTGTGTCTCCTTGGGAACATCATGGGCCTTGATAAGACATTTAGCACTGAAGTTTTGAGTTGGTTCCATGAGTGGAGATAGATTTTCAGAGTAAACTGCAGCACGTTTTTGGTCCTTTTAATATGTCAGGATAAACTATGTATTGCTGCTTTAACAACCAACTCTGATGTCTCAGTGACTTATAAAATCAAAAGTTTACTTAGTGTTTTCTTTTAACTTGACTGAGTTTTAACTTTATTCTATGTTGTCTTCAACCAAGATCTATATTTATGGAGTTAAGAATGTGCAATGTTTGCTAAACCTATGAAAGACGGAGAGCTATATAATGTCTCCTAAAGTTTCCTCCTGGAAATGACTTGTGCTGTTTCCACCTACATTTTATTGGTCATAACGCCATATGACAATTTATGAAATAATCTGAACTAACTGTATAATACTCCATAGAATGAGGCATCTTGAGAAGAAAAAAACTCAAATATGATAAAAATTATTATGTAATTGTGTTCTTACTTTTCTAAAAATTCAATAATTTTTATCCACTTTCATAATTTAAGCATTTTTCTGTGCCAGCTGGCGTAGTTTTTCATTTTTCTTCAAAAAATGGCATTATTTAAAGAGGTTAAAATAAAAAGTAAAAGCTGAAGTTAATAAAACAATGTATTAAAATATCCCTGGATAGGTTATTGTTAAAATCTCTGAACTAGGTTAAGTTTTCTTAATCTCTTAAAGACTCTGTATCCATCAATCTGTGAATATTTTTTTGGTATAAAGGGGAATTGGCAAATCTTAAGATGTTAATGCTCTATGGCTTTAAGCTGATGATTCATTCACTCATTCATTAATTTATTTTTGCCAGAGTATGCTCAGGGATTGTTTCTGGCTCTACATTCAGGAGTTGGAGGTGCTCAGGGAAACAAACGAGATGCTAGGGACTGAATCTGGGTCAGTAGCATGCAATGCAAGTGCCCGACCCACCATACAATCACTCCAGTCCCCAAATTTTGTTAGTACAGTGGACAGAAGTAGACAAGGGAATGGTGGTATAATCAAGAGGAAGCTGAGTATCATAAAATCTCACAGTGACATTGCCTTCAGGAATATTACTCCAAAATGTTGCTCTGCAAATTTGAAAGTAAACTTTCTGGTCACAGCAGAGTGAAATTTTAAAGAGGAATTGACACAAACCACATATAAACTCTCACACTCACACATACCAAACTATTGCCTAGGATTTACACCGTTGCAGTCTTAACAATGTGGTATTTTAAAATACTTAACTACAAAGACCCCACTTGTAGAGAATATGCTACCTACCTTATGATAATAATTAATTCATACAGTTATTCATGGCTAACTTTAAACGTCAAGGCAGACTCTATTGTGTGGGTAGGCTGACCTTACTGAAAGGACTGGTGACCACATTTTCATATTTTAATTATAGATACAGGGCTAAAGTGTGTACTTAAAGGTAAAGTGAGACAACCCGAGTCAAGGATAGAACCTCTGGGGCCTTCTGCTGTAACTGTATAAACTGCAAGTGCACATTTATAAGAGAGTGACTTCCCCTCAGGGGAGGTGGGAGTTGGGGGAAAGGGAGGATGACAGCTGAGAAGCTGCCAAACTCATTCACCCTCTGTCCCACAGATGAGCCCCGTGGGCCCAAGCCCAGTCATGGGAGAGGTGGCACTTCTCTCTTTGACTTTCAGTCCCTTGTCACCAGAGCTCATTATCTGCACAGTGTGAGTCACCATGAACCCATGAACTGCTCAATGGCAGCCCCCGTACCCTTCACCTGGAGAAGGCTCTGTGAGCCTTCCTGATGGGAGCACAAGGAGCAAGACACACCCTAGGCCAATGTGTCATGGGACAAAGGAGAATGTGAGTTTTCTCTTTTTCCTTTAAAGAAATTTGTGGGTCGAGTGAAGGTAAAGACAGAAGCAGAAGTGAGGAAGAGAGTGAGCTGTGTATTAGTAGACAGGTTTCTGAGTAAAGGATGTCAGAACAGAAAGGAACCTCGGAGATCACAGAGATCTGCCAACAGAGGAGAAAGTTGGCTTCATCTAGATCCAATGTTTATGATGTTAATTGAATCTACACTCCCCTCTTAGTCTCTCCTTGGCTGAACGCCAGTGTCCCTTTTCATGTAGCCTGTCACGCATATTCTGTTCATTCTTCTATCAGGTTTTTCTTCAGTTTGTCCTCACTGACTCACATGCATTCTCATTCTCTCATTGGCTTAGGTATATATCTGTATTATGCGCTGACTGCACTTTTCCAGAGGTCTCCTCTAATACATGGTCTGTCCCAAATATCAAGCACTCTCTAAGCACCCACACCTGCCTAATGGAATTAAATTCCTCTTCTTTGTGCCCCTAGAGTGGGTGCTCCCAGTTGTGATCTATGTCCCAGTAACTTTATTAAATCTGATCTTCTTTATTTGGTTTTTGTGACCTCCAGAGACTTTGGGCAATATCTGTAAACATTGATGGTATCAGAATTTAGGGCAGGTTCATCCTGCATCTAGTAGGTAAAGCAAGGAATGTATTTTAACATCCTGTGGTACATGGTCAGTGCTCCCACCCACCCTCAATAAAGAACCATGTAGTACAATGTGAATTATGCCAAGGTGAAAAGTCCTGCTTATTTTTTTTTAAATATAGAAGTATCTGAATATATCCCGGAGAGACAAAAAAAGTATAGTTGAAATGACATCTGCACTTGTATGTTCATTGCAGCACTGTTTAAAATAGCCAGAATCTGGAAAAAACCCAAATGCCCGAGAACAGATGACTGATTAAAGAAACTCTGGTATATCTACACAATGGAATACTATGCAGCTATTAGAAAAGATGAAGTCTTGAACTTTGCATAGAAGTGGATCAACATGGAAAGTATCATCTAAGTGAAATGAGTCAGAAAAAGAGAGACATAGAAAGTCTCTCATCAGTGGAATATAAAGTAACAGAATGGGAGACTAAAAACCCAAGAATAGCAGAAATAAGTACCAGGGGGTTTGCTCTACGACTTAGAAGCTGGCCTCACATGCTGTGGGAAAGGGCAGCTTAGATAGAGAAGGGAACACTAAGTAAAGGGTTGTTGGAGGACCCACTCGGGATGGTAGATACGTGCTGAAAGTAGACTATAGATCAAATAAATACAATGGCTACTCAATACCTCTACTGCAAACCACAACACCCAAAGGGGGAGAGAGAACAAAAGGGAATGCCCTGTCACAGAGGCAGGGTGGGTGGGGGTGGTTGGGGCGGGGGAGATGGGAGGGATACTAGGATCATCGATGGTAGGGGGTGGGCACTGTTGGAGAGATGGATACTCGAACATTGTATGACTGAAACACAAGCACAAAAATATGTAAATCTCTAACAATACCTCATGGTGATTCTCTAATAAAAAGTTAAAAACAAAAACAAAAACAAAAAAGAATATAGAAGTATCTGTATTGAGTCCTGGGTTTCATTTCTTTGGGGTATACATGCAGAAGTAGAAGATACATAGAATATAGGAATTCAATATTCAATTTTTGGAGAAACTAATGCTTTCCTCCTGACCTAAGCAGAGTACCAGCAGCTGAAAACCTCCAGAACCCAGCCACAGCCATACTCAAGGCCACTCTTCACAAGCTCATATGCACCTCACCCACGAAGGAACCGACAGAGGAACCCAGGTATGTGGAACCCGTGGCTGAGATCTCCAAGCCTGCTCAGATTGGAACTGGGCCTCCTCCACTCAGATTCCCATTTTTCCAGTAGCTTGTCAGCCACACCCACAAACAGCCTTCAGTGCCATGTAATCTCCTCAACATCCAAGATCCAGAGACTATAAACCAAAGCTCCCAGAAGAGAGCAGTGCAGTTTTTCCTCTTGGAGAACTGGGCAAGCTACCGAGTGTATCCCACCTGCAAGGCAGAGCCTGGCAAGCTACCCATGAAGTATTTAATATGCCAAAAACAGTAACAATAACGGGGCTCATTCCCCTGACTGTGAAAGAGCCCCCAGTGCGTCAGTGTTGGAAAGGACCAGAAAGCTGTGGCTGCCAAAATCTCAGGCTCTTCATGTTCCTAGAGCGAGCAGACACCATTGGGCTACTCTAGCATGCAACAGGGATGAATGAGGACATTACTGGCACCCAATCAAGCAAATAGATGAACAACGGGATGACAGTGATGCAGTGGTTTTTCTTATTTAGTTGTTGGACTTACTCATATATTCTAGTGATAATTTATTTTCTGGTAGATGAACGCCAAATATTTTTCCATTTTATACAGGACCTTTACTCTCTGTTAATAGTGTTTTTTAATATGCAAATGTTTTTATTTTTGTTGTAGTTCCTGTTTTCTATTTTCAGCTATGTTTTTGGTTTCACATTCAAGGTATCATAGCCAAATTTGATGTCAAGATACTTTTCTCCCCCTTTTTTTAAGATCTTCATAGCTTCTCTCTTAGGTTTTTCAGCTACATTTTTATGACTAAAGATTAAGATTCAACTTTGTTTTTGTTTGTTTCGCCAATGGTTTCAGATTAGTGAAGAAACCTCTATCTCAGTATTATAAAGTGTTTAACCTTATTTTCCTGAATGAAATTTATAGATTCAGGTCTAATATTGAGGTCTTTAATTTAGTATCATATCTGATATCAAGATCTTAGAGATCAGAGATTGGATTTTTTTTTTTTGCATAATGACTGATCAGTTTTCCCAGCACCATTTGTTAAAGAGGCTTTCCTTGTTCCACTTTATATTTTTGGCTCCCTTATTAAAGATTAACTGCCCACAGATATAACCTCTGAACTTTTTTTAGAAAGATTTTATTTTTGAATCACTGTGTGATAGATCTTTACAAAGCTGTTCATAATTTAGTTTCAATCATACCGTGTTCTAACACCCATCCCTCTACCAGTGTACACTTCTCAGCACCAGTGTCCCCAGTTTCCCTCCCATCACCTCCCCTCACCACCCAGATTGCCTCTATGGCAGGTATTTTTCTTCCCTTTTTTTTGTTTTTTTTTGCACAAGATACCAAATTCCATTTTATTATATTCATTTTAAAATGAAGACTTAACAAAGAAAATTAAAGCACTGGGTTTGGTTGGAAAGAAGTATGTCTGCAGGCAAAAGACTCAGGAGGGGAAATAAGGGGGAATTACCCAGACACAGTAATCAGAAGTTGAAGTAGGCATTCATTAACTTGCAGCAGGAAAACAACCAAGGTCCTCGAAAAACAACAGGAAAAGTCTCCTTCTCTCTCTCTCTCTCTCTCTCTCTCTCTCTCTCTCTCTCTCTCTCTCTCTCTCTCTCTCTCTCTTTCTCTCGCTCGCACTCTGTGTGTGTGTGTGTGTGTGTGTGTATGTGTGTGTGTGTGTGTGTGTGAGTCTCAGGCTATTTTTTTTTTACCATAGCAGACAGATTGACTAGTATAGAAAAGGGACCTACATAGAGCAATGATCTCATCTTACATGTATCTTATATATGCCCCCGTCTCCTGACACTACACATCCTTTGATTTAACAGGACT
This sequence comes from Sorex fumeus, assembly GCF_029834395.1. NCBI lineage: Eukaryota > Metazoa > Chordata > Mammalia > Eulipotyphla > Soricidae > Sorex > Sorex fumeus. The sequence goes on along the minus strand of NW_026606059.1, from coordinate 45,029,199 downwards.
GAGGTTCTGATAATCTGTCAGTGTTTGCTTCCTGGACACCCCATCATCCTGTTAGAAAAGATGAAGTTTTTCTTCTTTTTTTCACTTTCTATTTCTCTCTCCTTCTCTCTGTCTCTGTCTCCCTGTCTCGATCTCTCTCTTTTCTTTTGGGCATTGTGGTTTGCAGTACAGAGACTGAAATGTTATCTGTACCTACTTTTAACATTCACTACTTCTCCACTGTGATCATTTCCAGCTATTATTGTCATCCTTCCTTCTCTATTTATCTATTCTCCATCCCTAACACTTGTGATTGGTTGCAACCATTGACCAGTCCTCCTAGAACCTGTTTCCCTGGTCATGGATATGTCTTCTACTGTACATATTTATTATGTACCACAAATTAATTCAGTCATTCTGTATCTGGCCCTTTCTCTCTGACTCATTTCACTCAGGATGATACTCTCCATGTCCACCCATTGATATGCAAATTTCATGACTTCATTTTTCCTAACAGCTGAATAGTATTCCATTGTGTAGATGTGCCATGGTTTCTTTATCCATTGGTCTGTTCTTAGGCACTCAGGCTGTTTCCAGATTCTGACTATTGTGAATAGTGCTGCAATGAACATAGGAATGCAGATGGTGTTTCTATTGTGTGCTTTTGGGGCCCCCAAGGTACATTCCCAGAAGTTGTATTGCTGGGTCAAATGGGAGCTCAACTTCTAATTTTTTTGAGGAATGTCCATATTTTTTTCCAAAAAGGTTGAACCAATTTTCATTCGCACCAACAATAAAGGAGTGTCCCTTTCTCTTCACGTCTGCACCAGCACTGATTATTCTAATACTTTTGGATGTGTGCCAGTCTCTGTGGTGTGAATGATATCTCATTGTTGTTTTGATTTGCATCTCCCTCATGATTAGTGATGAGCATTTTTTAAGTGCCTTTTGGCCATTTGAATCTCTTCTTTGAGGAAGTTTCTGTTCATTTCTTCTCCCCATTTTTTGATGGTGTTTGATATATTTTTTCTTGTAAAGTTCACCAGTGCCTTGTATATTTTTGATATTAACCCCTTCAGAAGGGTTTTGGGTGAACAAACATTTTTCTTCCAAAGACTGTCTTTGTATCTTGGTCATTATTTCTTTTGAGGTGCAAAAGCTTCTTAGTCTAATGTAGTCCCATTTGTTTATCTTTGCTTCTACTTGCTTGACCAGTTGTGTTTCATTTTTGAAAATATTGAAGATTAGCTTCAATATCGTGAGGGGTTTTGTCTACCTTTTCTTCTATGTTCATTATGGATTCAGGTCTGACATTGAGGTCTTTAATCCATTTTAATTTGATTTTTGTGCACGATATTAGACAAAGGAAAGCTGTCCAGTTTTTTGGGCACCACTTGGTAAAGAGGTTTTCTTGCTCTACTTCACATTTTATGCTCCATTATCAAAGATTAAATTACCATATATTTGAGGATGTGTCAAAATATTCAACCCTATTCCATTGGTTTTCGGTTCTGTTTTTTATTCCAATTTATTCCAATACCACATTGTTTTAATTATCATTGCTTGTAGTACAGTTTGAAGTTGGAAAAGGTGATGCTTCCCATCTTTTCCCCCAGGATTGCTTTAATTATTTGTGGGAGTTTATTGTTCCATACAAATTTCAGGAGTATTTTGTCTATTTCTTTGAAAAGTGTCATGGGTATCCTGATAGGGACTGAATAGAATCTGTATAATGCTTTGGGGGAATTTTACCATTTTGAAAATGTTAATTCTCCCAATCCACAAGCAGGGGATGTGTGTCCATTTACTTATGTCTTCTTTTATTTCATAAAGCAGCATTTTGTAACTTTCTTTATACAAGTCCTTTATCTCCTTATTTAACTGATTCCAAGGTACTTGATTTTTTGAGGCATCATTGTGAACTGGATTGTTTTTAAATATCACTTTTCTCTCTCTCAATATTTGGATATTTGAAAGCCATGGACTTTTGTGTATTGATCTTGTAACCTGCCACTTTACTATACAAATGTATTGTTTCTATCAGTTTTTTTGCTATAGGCTTTAGGATTCTCTAAGTATAGTATTATGTCATCTGCAAACAGTGAGAAATTGACTTTTTCCTTTCCTACCTGAATCCTTTTAATGTCTTTTTCTTCCCTAACTGCTGTGGCAAGTACTTCCAGTACTATATTAAATAGAAGTGGTGAGAGTGGGCATCCTTGTCTCGTCCCTGATCTTAGAAGGAAGGCTTTTGGTTTTTCCTTATTAAGAATAATGCTTGACATGGGTTTGTGGTAGATAGCTTTGGCTATATTGAGGAAAGTTCCTTTAACTCCCATTTTGCTGAGAGTTTTCATCATAAATGGGTGCTAGATCTTGTCAAATGCTTTCTCTGCAGTATTTAATATTATCTTTGGTTTTTATCTTTTCTTTTATTGATATGATGAAGTATGTTGATTGCCTGCAAATGTTAAGCTATCATTTCATCTCTGGGATGAATCCTACTTGTACATGGTGTATGATCCTTTTGATGAGATGTTGGATTCTATTTGCTAATATTTTGTTGAGGATCTTTGCATCTGTGCTCATCAGGGATATCAGCCTCTAATTTTCTTTTTTTTAATGGTATGTCTGTCTGCTTTTGGTATTAGCGTGATATGTGCCTCATAGAAACTGTTTGAAAGTGTTTCTCTTTCTTCAATTTGCTGGAAAATGTTGAAAAGGACTGGAAATACATCCTCTTAAAAAATTTAGAAGAATTCAGAAGTGAATCCATCTGGACTTGGGCTTTTGTTTCTGGGCAGACTTCTGATTACCCTTTCAATCTCCTTAACAGTGATAGGTCTATTCAGGTATTCCAAATCTTCTTGGTTCAGCCTTGGGAGGTTGTAGGAATCCAGGAATTTATTCATTTCTTCTATGTTCTCTTCTTTCATGCCATACAACTTCTCAAAGTAATCTCTGTTGATTTTGAATTTCTGTGGTTTCTGTTGTGATGTCCCCTTTTCATTTCTGATTCAGTTTATTAGGGCTTTCTTTCTCATTCTTTGTGAGTCTTGTAGTGGTTTATTGATCTTATTTATTTTCTCAAAGAACCAGCTCTTGGTTTCATTGATCTTTTGAATTGTTTTTTGGGATTCCAGCTTGTTGATTTCTGCTCTAAGTTTTATTACTTCTTTCCTTCTTCCTGGTTTGGGCTCCTTTGGGTAGTCTTTTTCTAAGATCTTCAGCTGTGTCCTCACCGGGGCCCCTTGGAGGAGGGTGGGTTGAGTTTCCCTCCCCACCCCGAGCAGAGCCCCAGCAGCTGAAGACCTCCAGTTCCAGCCACAGCCATGCTTAAGACCACTCTCCACATGTTCAGACGAGCCTCACACATGAAGGAACCGGTAGAGGAATCCAGGTGTGAAGGACCTGGGGTGTAGATCTTTAAGCCTGCTCGGATTGGACTAGGGCCTCCTCCACAGATCCCCCATTTTCCAGAATGTAGGCATTACACCTACCAACTGCCCCTGGCACCATGTAATCCCATCAATGGCCAAGACCCAGAGACATCTTATTATCTAGTTCTTACTCTGGAGAACCTGGCAGGCTACCAAAAGTATCCTGCCCACAGGGCAGAGTCTGGCAAACTCTCCGTGGTGTATTCAATATGCCAAAAACCCAGTAACAGTGATGGGTCTCATTCTCCTGAACCCAATAGAGCCTCGAATGTGGCACTTTTTAAAATCTCAGGACTAGGATGAAGGAGACGTTACTGGGGCCTGCTCGAGGCAATTGATGAACAACAGGATGATAGTGATACAGTGAAGCTGTGAAGTCAAATTAGTTATGTGGGAACTTTCTTTTTTCCTGAGAAGTGCTTGCAGACCTATAAACTTCCTCTTAACACTGCTTTAGCTGTGTCCCACAAATTCTGGTAGCTCATGTCTTCATTCTCCTTCATTTCCAGGGATCTTTTGATTTCTTCTTTGTTTTCATCTCTAACTCATTGGTTGTTCAGCAATGATGAGTTTAATTTCCAGGTGTTTGATTTGAATTTGTTTCTGTGTGTGATTAACTTCTATTTTCAGAGCATCATGGTCTGAAAATATGCTTGATGCAATGTCTTTCTTCTTGATTTTTTCGAGGTATGTTTTGTGGCCCCACATGTGGTCTATTTTGGAAAATATTCCATGTATATGGAAAAGAGTGTGTATGTGGCTTTTAGGCTATGGAAATTCCTATATGTATCCAGTAGCCCTTTCTCTTCCATTTATTCCTTCAGGGTCAGTACTTCCTTAATGATTTTTTTTTGTTGATGTTCTATGAAGAGGTGATAAGGCTGTGTCAAAATCTCCAACTACTATTGTGTTGCTACCAATATCCTCCTTGAAGTCTATTAGCAGTTTTTTTTTAAGTATTTTGCTGGCCCCTCATTGGGTGTGTATATGTCTAGGAGTATAATTTCTTCCCAATGTACACTTCCCTTGATTATTAAGAAATGCCCTTTGCTGTCCCTTATAATCTTTTTTTAGCTTGAAATCTATGTTGTTGGATACTAATATGGCCACTCCAGCTTTTTTGAAGAAGTTGTTTGCTTGAGAAATTGTTTTCCATCTTTTGATTTTGAGCCCGTGTTTGTTCCAACTGTTAACATGTGCTTCTTGTAGGCAGCAGAATGTTGGATTCAGTTTTTTAATCCTCCTTTTTAAAAAAATACAAACATTCCTGCCCCCGCGCCTGGCTGTCCTCGCTGGGCCCCTTGGAGGGGAATGGGTTGAGCTTTCCTCCCTGCCCCGACCAGGGCTCCGGCAGCCGAAGATCTCCAGGACCAGCCACCACCATGCTGAGACTACTCTCCGCACACATGAAGGTACTGGCAGAGGGACAAAGCCACGCGGGTTCTGGGGTCGAGATCTCCAAGCCTACTCGGATTTGGGCCGAGCATCCTCCACCCAGATCCTCCAAATTCCAGTAGGTGGGGGTCACACCCACCAACTGGCCCCCTGGCACCGTGTAATCCCATCAGCGGCCAAGACTCAGAGACTATAAAACCCAGTTCCCAGAACTGCGCGGTCACATTCGCGGCTGTGCGACATCTTATTATGACATCTTATTATCTCCTTCCCACTTTGGACAAACTGGCAGGCTACCGAATGTAGCCTGCTCACATGGCAGAGTCTGGCAAACTCCCCCGTGGCATACCCAATATGCCAAATACCAGTAACAATGATGGTCTCATTCTCCTAAAGAGCCTTGAATATAATCTCAGGGCTAGGATGAAGGAGACGTTACTGGGGACTGCTCGAGGCAATCGACGAATAACAGGATGATTTGTGATTTGTGACAAATATTCTTATGCACGAGGATGGGATAGCGAGGATGAGATGTGTGTTGTTCGCGGGATCTCTGGGCAGCTCTCTCTCTCTTGCCATCCGCGTTCAGTGCTCTTGAGCTGCTGTGTATGGACCAGATTGGGATGGCTCCTCCTTTGTGCTCTGCTTCTGTGTGTGCTTCTGTGCTCTCTTCTGTCTGTCTGTCTGTTTCCAACGGTCTCTGTAGTCTCTCCTTTAGTCTCTTCTAAGCTCACCCTCTCTCTCTGGAGCCCTTCAGCTTCTCTCTTTGGAGCCCAACCTGCTCTCACTTCTGACTCTGTCCCCCTGGATTCTGACTCTGTCCTTATTGCCTTACAGTCTTAGTTTATACAGCAATTACATAGGGTGGTGATACAAAGGTGGGTTGAACATCAACAAATCAACAAGAGGGGTAAAACCACTGCTCCAGGAGACTAACTCAAGGATACAATCTCATCTAAAGAGATAACTTCATATTACTAGGAGATCCACTTAAGGGGAGGATCCCATCCAGGGTGTGTCGCTTTCTTCTTTCCTCAGCTAGTAATCCACTTGATTAGTTGTAGTAAATCTACTTCTAATATTTCTAGCAATGTCATTCTGTTTGAGCATAGTAAGAGATATATCAAACTTAAAATTTGGTTCTTCCTGACGACATCTCACTATATATTCCAGACCACACTCCTCAGGTCAGGTTAGTCTTCCTAACCCCAGCAGGGTCTTAGTCTCGTCGTTACTTTTGGATTATGACAGCATTTGTCCATGATCATGCTCTCAGCTTATAGTTGAGTATTGTGGTGCTTTGGCCTGGCCCATCTCGATGCCAGGGTAGCTCACAGCTTGCCCTGTGTCCATTCAGTCCCTTGTCGGAACCCTGCTTTTGGGGTGCTAGGAACTAAGGGCAACTGAGTCGAGAAAGCAGATAACCAGGAGTAAAATTTATTGGAGTCAATCAACTACCAAGTACAAGAACATAATATTAACTGTCTTCCTGTGTCCATACAGAAAGGACATTGCTTTAAGGTAAACTAAGTTCTCTGCAGCGAGGCTGAAAGAACAAACCCAATGTTATCCTAAACACTTTCTTTGTCTCTTAACTGGTGCATTTAGACCTTTGAGACTGAGAGAGATTATTGTCATGGGGTTTTGTGACATCTTTCTTTGGAAGTTTGTTGTGTATGTCTTGTCTTACAATAGTCCCTTCAGTTCCTTTAAGGTTGGTTTTGAGTCTATGAAGTTCTTTACGTGTTGTTTATCATGAAATAGTATATCATGAAATAGACAGCACAGCGGTAGAGCGTTTGCCTTGCACACAGCCAACATGGCCAACCTGAGTTCAATTCCTCTGCCCCTCTCAAAGAGCCCTGCAAGCTACTGAGAGTATCTTGCCCGCACGGCAAAGCCTGGCAAGCTCCCCGTGACATATTTAATATGCCAAACACAGTAACAAAAAGTCTCACAATGGAGACGTTACTGGGCCCGCTCAAGCAAATCGATGAACAACGGGAGGACAGTGCTGATTTCAGTGTACATTCCTTTCAATCTGAGTGAGAGTCTAGCCAAATAAAGTATTCTTGGTGAGACTTTCATTTCATTGAGTTTTTAACTATATCCCACCACTGTGTTTGGACCCCAACAGTTTTTCTTCTGATAAGTCTGCTGTAAATCTAAGGGATGCTCCTTTGAATGCTGCTTGCTGTATTTTGTCTCTATCTGTGATATTCTTTGTTCTGATTATGATATGCCTTTGGTTCTGTAAATTAGGGTCTCTAACTTTTCGATGGTACCCTTCAGGCTTCTTGGATCTGGATATCTGCTTCTCCAGCTCTGACAACTTCTCAGCAATGATATCTTTGACTGTTCCTACCTCATTGGAGTTGCCTCCCTATCCTTCTGTACTCTGATGATTCTTATGTTGTTTCTCTTGAATGTATCACATTTATCTCTTACTCATTCTTTTTTATATTAATTTTATTATTTTTAGTGAAACACCATGAGGTACAGTTGTAGATTTACAATTTTTTGTGCTTGGGTTTCGATTACACAATGATGAAATACCCATCCCTCCACCAGTGCCCATTTTCCACCACCATGGATAATATCCCTCCCACCCCCATCCCTCTCATCTCACCCTGCCTCTGTGGCAGGACAATCCCCTGTGTTCTCTCTCTCTCCTTTTGAGTGTTGTGGTCTGCAAAAGAGGCTTTGAGTGGCAAACATGTTCAGTCCTTAGTCTACTTTCAACATGCATCTCCCCTCCTGGGAGGATCCTCCAAACACCCTTTATTTGGTGCTCCCTTCTCTATCTGTGCTGCCCTTTGCCCTAGAATGCCTGGCTGGCCTCTGAGCTATGGAGTAGTCCTCCTGGTGTTGATCTCAGCTATTCTTGGGTATTAATCTCATATTTTGTTTCTTTATATTCCCCAGATGAATGCAATCTTTCTATGTCTATCCCTCTCTTTCTGACTCATTTCGCTTAGCATGATACTTTCCATGTTGTACCACTTGTATATAAATTTCATGACTTCATCTTTTCTAAGAGCTACATAGTACTCCATTGTGTAGATGTACCAAAGTTTCTTTAACCAGTCGTCTGTTCTTGGGCATTCAGGTTTCTTCCAGGTTCTGGCTATTGTAAAGAGTGCTGCAATGAACAAACAAGTGCAGATATCACTTCGACTATACATTTTTGCCTCTCTGGGATATATTCCCAGGATGGTATTGCTGGGTCAAATGGGAGCTCAATTTCTAATTTTTTGAGAATCGTCCATACTGTATTCCAGAAAGGCTGAACCAGTTGACATTCCCAACAACAGTGAAACAGTGTCCCTTTCTCGCTACATCCGCGCCAGCATCGGTTGCTTTTGTTCTTTTGGATGTGGACCAGTCTCTGAGGTGTGAGATGGTATCTCATTGTGGTTTTGATCTGCATCTCCCTGATAATTAATGATGTAGAACATTTTCTCATGTGCTTTTTTGCCATTTGGATTTCTTCTTTGAGAAAGTTTCTGTTCATTTCATTGCCCCATTTTTTGATGGGGTTGGATGTTTTCTTCTTGTGGAGTTCAACCAGTATTTTGTATATCCTTGATATCAACCCCTTGTCAGATGTGTGTTTGGCGAATATCCTTTCCCATTCTGTAGACTGTCTTTGTATTTTGGTCACTGTTTCTTTTGAGGTGCAGAAGCTTCGTAGTTTAAGATAGTCCCATTTATCTATCTCTGTTTTCACTTGCTCGGCCAGTGGCGTGGCATCTTTGAAGATACCATTAGCTTCAATGTCATGGAGGGTTTTGCCAACTTTGTCTTCCATGTACCTTATGGTTTCTGGTCTGATGTTGAGGTCTTTAATCCATTTTGGTCTTACTTTTGTACATGGTGTTAGGCAGAGTTCTGAGCCCACTTTTTTGCAAGTAGCCGTCCAGTGATGCCAGCACAATTTGTTAAAGAGGCTTTCCTTACTCCACATCACATTACTTGCACCTTTATCAAAGATTAGATGATCATATGATTGAGGGGAGATGTCAGTGTATTCAACCCTGTTCCATTGGTCTGCAGTTCTGCCTTTGTTCCAGAACCATGCTGTTTTAATTATTACTGCTTTGTAGTACAGTTTGAAGTTAGGGAGGTTGAGTCCTCCCATTTTCTTTTTCCCAAGAATTGCTTTAGCTATTCGTGGGGGCTTATTGTTCCATATAAATTTCAGGAGTGTTTGCTCCATTTCTTTGAAGAATGTCATGGGTATCCTTATAGGGATTGCATTGAATTTATACAATGCTTTCGGTAGTGTTGCCATTTTGACAATGTTAAGTCTCCCGACCCATGAGCAGGTGATATCTTTCCATTTCCTATGTCCTCTTTTATTTCCTGAAGTAGGTTTTGTAGTTTTCTTTGTACAGGTCCTTTACTTCCTTAGTTAAGCTGATTCCTAGGTACTTGATTTTCTGGGGAACAATTGTGAATGGGATCATTTTTTTCATGTAGCTTTCTTCTCTCTCACTGTTTGCATATAGGAAAGCCATGGACTTTTGGGTATTGATTTTATAGCCTGCAACTTTACCATACAAGTCTATTGTTTCTAGGAGTTTTTTGGTGGAGGTTATTGGGTTCTCTAAGTATAGTATCATATCATCTGCAAATAGTGAGAGCTTGATTTCTTCCTTTCCTACCTGAATGCCCTTAATATCTTTTTCTTGCCTAATCGCTATTGCAAGTACTTCCAGTACTATATTGAACAGCAGTGGAGAGAGTGGGCATCCTTGTCTCGTTCCTGATCTTAGAGGGAAGGCTCTCAGTTTTTCCCCATTGAGGATGATGCTTGCTGTAGGCTTGTGGTAGATGGCTTTAACTATGTTGAGGAAAGTCCTCTTTATACCCATTTTGGCTAGGGTTTTCATCATAAAGTGGTGCTGGATCTTGTCAAATGCTTTCTCTGCATCTATTGATATGATCATATGCTTTTTATCTTTTCTTTTGTTGATATGATGGATTATGTTGATTGATTTCCGAATGTTAAATCATCCTTGCATCCCTGGGATGAATCCTACTTGGTTATGGTGTATGATCTTTTTGATAAGTAGTTGGATTCTATTTGCTAGTAGTTTGTTGAGGATCTTTGCATCTGTGTTCATCAGGGATATCGGCCTGTAATTCTCTTTCTTTGTGGTATCTCTGTCTGCTTTTGGTATCATTGTGATATTTGCTTCGTAGAAACTGTTTGGAAGTGTTTTTGATATTTCAATTTCATGGAAAAGTTTAAAAAGGATTGGGAGTAAGTCCTCTTTAAAGATTTGGAAGAATTCACTAGTGAATCCATCCGGGCCAGGACTTTTGTGCTTGGGGAGACTTTTTATTACCATTTCAATTTCCTTGATGGTGATAGGTCTGTTCAGGTATTCCAGGTCTTCTTGGTTCAGCCTTGGGAGTCTGTAGGAGTCTAGGAATTTATTCATTTCCTCGAGATTTTGATGTTCCGTGGTATAAAGCTTCTCAAAGTATTCCCTGAGGATCCTTTGAATTTCTGTAGTTTCTGTTGTAATGACCCCCTTTTCATTTCTGATTTGGTTTATTAGGGTTTTCTCTCTCCCTTTCTTTGTGAGTTTTGCTAAAGGCTTATCAATCTTGTTAATTTTCTCGAAGAACCAGCTCTTGGTTTCATTGATCTTTCGGATTGTTTTTTGGGTTTCCATCTCGTTAATCTCTGCTCTGAGTTTTATTATTTCCTTTCTCCTGTTCGGGTTGTGCTCCTTTTTTTGGTCCTTCTCCAAGCTCTTAAGCTGTGAGGTTAGGTTACTTATGTGTGCTCGCTCCTCCTTCCTGAGGAATGCATGTAGAGCTATAAACTTTCCTCTTAACACAGCTTTTGCTGTGTCCCATAAGTTTTGGTAACTCGTTTTCTCATTTTCATTCGTTTCTAGGAATCTTTTGATTTCCTCTTTGATTTCCTGTCTAAGCCACTCGTTGTTCAATAGAGCACTGTTTAATTTCCAGGTGTTTGATTTAGTTTTCTGTTTTTGTGTGTGATTTACTTCTAATTTCAGCACATTATGGTCTGAGAAGATTGTTGATACAATGTCTATCTTCTTAATTTTATGGAGGCATGTTTTGTGGCTCAGCATGTGGTCTATCTTGGAGAATGTTCCATGTACGCCTGAGAAGAATGTGTATTCTGCTTTTTGTGGATGAAGTGTCCTGTATATATCTACTAAGTCCCTTTCTTCCATTGTTTCCCTCAGATGAAGTATGTCCTTGCTAAGCTTGAGTCTGGTTGATCAATCAAGGGGTGACAAAGCGGTGTTGAAGTCTCCCACTAGTATTGTTTTGCTATTGATGTCTTTTTCCAAATCCATGAGTAGTTGTTTTAAGTACTTTGCTGGTCTCTCATTAGGTGCATATACATTTATTATTGTAAGTTCTTCCTGTTGTACAGATCCTTTGATCAATAGGAATTGGCCTTCACTGTCTCTTATGACCTTCTTCACTCTGAAATTGATGTGGTCTGATATTAGGATGGCTACCCCAGCTTTTTTATGGGAGCTGTTTGTCTGTAGGATTGTTTTCCAGCCTTTGACTCTGAGTCTGTGTTTGCTTTGACTATTGAGATGTGTTTCTTGAAGGCAGCAGAATGTTGGCTTCAATTTTCTAATCCATCCTGCCACTCTATGTCTTTTAATTGGTGCGTTTAGCCCATTGACATTGAGAGAGATTATTGTTATGGGATTTTGCCCCATTGTTCTGTTGAACTTTGGTGTATTTGAGGGGCCTGTCTTGCCTTAAAGTGGTCCATTTAGTTGTTCTTGTAACCATGGTTTTGAGTCTATGAAGTACCTGAGCTGTTGTTTGTCTGTGAAACTGTGTGTTGTTCCTTCTATTATGAATGAGAGTCTCGCTGGGTAAAGTATTTTTGGAGAGGCATTTATTTCACTGAGTTTTTTCACTATGTCCCACCACTGTTTTCGGGCCATGAGGGTTTCATCAGAAAAATCAGGTGTGAATTTTAAGGATGCTCCTTTGTAAGAGATTTCTTTCTTCGATCTTGCTGCTTTTAGAATTTTGTCTCTGTCTAAGGTTTTGGTCATTTTGATCAGAATGTGTCTTGGGGTATTTTTATTCGGATTTCTTCTAGCTCGTACCCTTCGGGCCTCCTGAATGTGGTCACAAGTTTTCTTCAGCTCTGGAAACGTTGTAGCAATGATGTCTTTGACAGTTTCTTCTTCATCAAGGTTTTCTTCCTGTACCTCTGGGACTCCAATAATTCTTATGTTACCCCTCTTGGCTTCATCACGATCTTCTCTTGCCATCTGTTCCCGAATTGTGAGCCTCTTTTCCATTTTCTGCTCTTTTCTGGAGAGTCTCTGAACTTCATCTTCGAGCTCACTGATTCTGTTCTCAGCAGCTCTTACTCTGCTGCTGAGGCCTTCCACTGAGCTTTTCAATTCGCCTACGAGATTTTTCAGGTCTGACATTTCTGATTGCATTTTCCTCATTTCTGCCTTCAGATCCTCTTTTCTTCTATTGGCATTGCTTTCCATTGTTTCTTTTAATTCCCTATGCATCCTAAGTAGCTCCCTCCTGAATTCCTTGTCAGAGAGGTTGTCTAACACTACAGTACTGTTGATGTCTTCTGGGTTAGCCTCTTCAATAATAAAGTTTGTTGGGCTTTTGCGTTGCTTTACCATTGTGACAAGTGTGGTTTAGTTCTTCACGTTTACTGTTACTATTCTGCATGATATGTTGTGTGAGTTTAGATAGGCTTATGAGTTATTGGCTACTGTGTTTCTAGTGGCTGAGCTAAAATAGAGAAGATTCCATCTAAGAAGGTAGCTTATGGTTCCTAGGGCATATGTAGTGAGAGAATATTGCGCGGCCGCATTAGCGGCCTCGGCTCCGAAAAGTATCCCTGCGCTGGTACTTGATTAGAAAGAGGAGAGGGGTCCCCTTCAGCTTTGTTGCAGAGTCGTGGGGCTCAGTTCCCGTCCCGCGCAGATTAGGGGAAAAAACCGGCTGTGCTATGAGATCGAGCTAGCTGCGCGTGCCCAGAGAGTCCCAGGCCCTGGAGGCGAGCTGTACCTGATTGGAAGGAGGAAAGGGGTCCCCTTCAGCTTTGTTGCCGAGCCGTGGGGCTCAGTTCCCATCCCGCGCAGATCAGGCTCTTACTCGTTCTTATGCTATTTTTAGGTCTTTTTTCATTGAATGTTGTTGCCTGTATGCTTTCTTGTGAATACCTAAGGTACCTGGAGGAAAATATAGGCAAAACCCTCCATGACAGTAAAGTTAAAAGCATCTTTAAGGATGAAACACCACTGACCAAGCAAGTGGAAGAAAAACATAAACAAATGTGACTACATTAAACTCAGAAGCTATTGCACCTCAAAAGAAACAGTGACCAAAATACAGAGAGAGCCCACTGAATGGGAAAGAATATTTACCCAATACTTATCTGATAAGCGTTTAATATCAAGGATATATAAAACACTCATAGAATTGTAAAAAAAAAAACAAAGACAAAAACTACTCTCCAACTCCATCAAAAAAATGGCAAGAAAAAATAAATGAACAGAAACTTCCTCAAAAAACAAATAAAATGACCAAAAGGCACATGATAAAATGCTCTACATCACTAATCATCAGGGAGATGCAAATCAAAACAAAATGAGATTTCATCTCACACCACAGAGACTGGCACACATCAAAAAGAACAAGAACAAGCAGTGCTAGCATGGATATGAGGATAAATGGACTCTCTTTCATTGTTAGTGGGAATGCTGACTGGTTCAGCCTTTCTGGAAAACAGTGTGGGCATTCTTCAAAAAAATTAGAAATTGAGCTTCTATATGATGCAGCAATCCCACATCTGGAAATGTATCCCTAGGGTGCAAAAATGCACAGAAATAACATCTGCGTCTGTATGTTCATTGCAGCACCGTTCACAATAGCGAGAATCTGATAACAACCCAAGTGCCCAAGAACAGACAACTGGCTAAAGAAACTTTGATACATCTACACAATGGAATACTATGCAGCTGTTAGGAAAGATGAAGTCATGAAATTTCCTTATAAGTGGATGGTCATGGAGAGTATCATGCTAAGTGAAATGAGTCAGAAAGAAAGGGACAGACATAGAATAACTGCACTCCTTTGTGGAATATAAAATAACATAATATGAGACTGACACCCAAGGGCAGTATATATATAAGGGCCAGAAATATTGCTTGATGGTTAGCAGCCTGCATCATTAGCTGTGGGAGAAGGCACCTAGAATAGAGAAGGGGTCACTAAGTCAATGATCATTGTAGGGATCCTTCGGATGGGAGATGTGTGTGAAAGTATATAAAGGACCAAACATAATAAACTCTCAGTATCTATATTACAAACCATAAAAATGCCCCAAAGTAGAGAGAGAGTATGAGGCAATTGTCTGCCATAGAGACAGGGGGTGGGTTCAGATGGGGGGGGGTACTGGGTACATTGGTGGTGGAAAACGTGCACTGGTGGAAGGATGGGTGTTCAAATATTGTATGACTGAAACTCAAACAAAAGCTTTACTCACTATCTCACAGTAGCACTGTAGCACTGTCATCCCATTGTTCATCGATTTGCTCGAGTGGGCACCAGTAATATCTCACAACAAACTGTGAGACTTGTCACTATTTTTGGCATATTGAATATGTCATGGGGAGCTTGGCAGGCTTTGCCGTGAAGGTGAGATACTCTTGGTAGCTTGCTGGGCTCTCCAAGAGGAGTGGAGGAATCAAACCTGGGTTGGCCATGTCAGCCACGTGCAAGGCAAACGCCTTACCCATTGTATATCGCTCCAGCCCATCTCACGATGATTCAATAATAATAATAATAATAATAATAATAATAATAATAATGCATTGTTACATGGAATTTTGATTCAAGACCTTTCTTTGTTATACACAGTGCCTGAAATCTAGGCCTTCCAGGGGCTTTTTGTACATTCTGTTGATGTTATATTGATAGATGGAATAAATAGGAGGTGGACAATGTTGTACAATTGGTCATAACTGTCCAATAAGGTGCCGAGTGTACTGTGATTTTAGGAAAGTTCCTCAATTCTTCCCAATTTCATTGTTTTCAGTTGTGAAGCTAGCATAATCTTTTCATTCCCTGTTATATCTACACTTCTGAATTGTTACATTTTCCATATGATATAAAATCTGCAAAAGGGTTTGATGAACATCAAACTGTGATTTGGTATGTTATAGCAGTCCCAGGTACCATTTAGGGGACAAGTCATACAACTGTGTACCTATGTATTTCTCTGTTCACTCTGGAAAATGGGGCTGTGTATAAAATCTCCGGGGACAACCAGGGAGAGGCCTGACAGCTCTCTCCTTTGCCTCCCGAGTTTGGGGTGGGCCCCAGGCTGCTCGCCCAGTCACGGTGGCCTGGGTCATGGGGCAGATGGTGGACGAAACGAGGGCCAATCCAGTCGGTTGATCAGTTGCCATTTATTCCATTCTCCCCATGTGCCTTCACCAGTTTCTCTGAGCCTCCCATTCTAGTCTTACACTGCCCCTCATTTCCGTCTCTTCCTTTCTCTCTTGCTCATCTCTCCGTGCTCCACCTCACAGCCTGGGCTCTCTCTCTCCACGTGCCTGCTCCTGTATTCTTCTACATTCTTTTCTCTCTGTTCCCCTTGCTAGTCTCTCCACAGTCCATATTGCCACCCTGCCTCTCTCTCATCTCTTCAGCTCTCCCTAGCCCCTCATTCCTCGATTACAGCTCTCTGTATTCTGCCCCTGACACACTGTCTCTCTACCCCAACTTGTCTCTCCAACTTCCCAGCACTCTGTGCTGACACTGCACCAGTCAGGTAGCAAAATCAACATAAGAAAGCCCTTTCGGAGGACCCACAAAGTTCAAAGGGAACAACACCTAAGAGGTATTCCAAAGTCCTTCCTGACTGCACAAGGGTAAAATACCTCCTATGGTGTTTCTCTCCTTTCCTCAGTCCAATAACTCTATCAACATCTTAATACTAGTTATTTTTGTATGGACACAGTAAGAGAAAACATTGAGGCCTGTAGGGAAGCTCCCCTAGGAACATCTTGCCACAGACTCAGACTACAGAACTCAGGCCAGATTAATTATTCCTAACCCTAGCAGGGTCCAAATCTAGTTATCACTTTTTGGATCATGACAAGATTTGTCCATCACCAAGCTCTTAACTTACGGTTAAGCACACCCTGGCACTTTGGCCAGGCTCATCTCAATGCCAGGGTAGCACATAGCTTACTGCCTGCCCTGGTTCCATCCAGTCCCTTGTTGGGACCCTGCCTTTAGGGGTGCTAGGAAGTAAGGGCAGCTAAGACTTAGGTCGATAGAACAGATGCCCAGGAAGAAAATATCACTGAGAGTCACATTACAAAATCATAGCATATACTGTTTTCTTGTGTCCATACAAAAAGGACATTGCTCTGAATAAACTATGCAAAGGACTTAGGGAGAAGAGAAAAACAATATTTACAAGTCAACAGAACACTAAGAAAGAAGTTACAAATAAACACAGAGGAATGAGAGCACAACTCAATAAATCTAAGAGGCTATGCAGGAAGGACAAATCAGTGTTATCCTACAGGGCTGTACTTCACCAAGGAATGGGGACCTGAGTCAAATCATTTTGCACAAGCTGTCTCTAGAATAGCAGTGTTTCTGAACTTCTCAGGACAAAGGCTCTGCCTGCTTGCAAGACAAGCCTATAATTATAATTTTAGATTTAGAAAATAGCATGACTTAAGCTTGAAGAATCAAGCAATGTGGGTAGTCATACTTGGTTTCTTTCCCAGAAAGTCCCCAGTTAGGTATAACACACATTTGATGAATGTACAGTAGAGTTTTTACTTTACATGATTTTGAAGACCTCATTAACACACTCAGAATGTTAATTTGTTCTATTTCCAACCATGAAGCATGAATCTGAAGCTGAGATGTTTCTGGTTATTTCCATTCCAAGCATCTTTCCTTACTAGCCATTATTAGCTTTAATCATGTTAATACAGGCAAGGTGATAACAGGAGGGAGGAAAGATGACTACTTGGGAGTGAGCACATCTGCTATACATGCAGTGCTCTACCAATATTATGTCTTAAACTCACAGACACTGAAAGGTCACTAGTATTCCCAATGACTAAAGTTGGGCACCAGAAACCCAAGAAGTGAAGTAACTTAACCAAAGTCACCTGGATAATATCAGACAAGTCAGAAGTCGGGGTTCTGTCCATCATACCCCTTACCTTTTTCTTTGTACCGCAGGGTTTCTCAGGGCTCTGCAGCTGAAGTGGGTGGGTGGGGTTGAGTGTAGCCATATTGTAGAAAGTAGATGATCTAAAAGAATGACTGGCAACATAGACACAGTAGAAAAGCACCCCAGACAGTCTGGGTTCAACTGCTTAAAATAGGAAAGTAAAATTCTTTGGCTAATGCATAATCACCACAGGGATTAATGCAATTCTACTTCTTGGGGTTAATTTATACTCCATGAGCCCCTATTAGATAAGATTTCTAAAATGCATAAGAGCACAGGGCTCATTAGGGACTTTTTTAACTGCCTAGTAAGAGAACAAGAAAGGAATCCTGGTGCCAGGATGCCGGCCCAGAATAACCCAGGCAAGCCTGACCTAGGTGGCAGGTGCAGAACTCGCCTGCTGCTGCACAACAGCTCTGCCCGCCAGCCACCTCTCATTTCTCTGAGCCCCATTTAGTATCAAAGAGAAACAGCAAGGGTGGAGAAAAAAAGACACAGCAGAACTGGGCTCTCCTCAAACATCAGACTAGAAGAAGGAACATTGGGGAGATCATCTTGTGCGGTCCTCAGTCAACCACTGGATGGGGGATGCTCCTTGTTGAGTGTTCCTCTTTGACTCATTTTGATACATCACTGAGCACCCTTTACTTTGGACAAATATTCACTGATGGCATCTCTGATCTCCATCTTTTCCCCTTGATCAGCTTGGGAAAAGGAGGTTTCACTTATTCATTGCTCACTCATTAAATCATTTATGCTTTCAGAACAGGCATTTTCCTAACTGAGTGTGGTTAAAATCTCTGAAAAATACAGATAATGCAGTTGGTGTGCAGGACCAAGTTAAAAAGGAGAACCACTAAGATTTATTCTAGCATTTGCTATTCAAGGGATCTCTGCTGAATAATTGAGGAATCTCCTGATAGTTCCTTTCTCTTGTCTCTGTCAGCTGAAGAAACATATGCTGTCAGATAAATCTTCTAGAAAACAGCTTTGATCCTCAAAAATATTCAGTGAATCCCTATTGTCTTGACAAATACAAGCCCTTCAACCTCTTGACTTTGCCCATTCCTCACATCTGGACCATGCAGAATTTCTGGATGGGCCTGTAATATGTCCTTGATTGGTTTACTTTCAGTTAACAAAGGGTCCTTGTTCTACCATCCAGCTGGATTCTTTCCCCACGTCTGCCTGTAGGGACCCTGTCTTTACGGCTCACAAGTCATGCCACATTTCCAGGAGGGCTTTCAAGAGATAGGGGACCAGTTTCAAGAGAGGGAAGCCCTCAAATTTCTATGTTCCAGAATCCTGTCAACTCTTATATTCATAATTCTGACAGGGGCTGGAGAAATAACACAGGGGTTATGGCACCTGTGAGCCTTGCAGGTGTCTGACCCTGTCTCAATCCACAGCACCAAATATGGTCCACTGAGCACCTCCACAAGTGATCCCTGAGCAGAGATCCAGGAAGAAGCCCCAAGGACAGCTTACTGTGGCCCAAGAACTTCACCCTTGGAAAAATATTTTTTAAGTAAAAACACAATCCTAAGAAATCTTAGTTTCTATTTAAGCTGTATATAATTGAGTTTCTTTTTCTATAAAGTGGAAACTTACAACCACACCACTTGTAAATACTGAATATATGAGGAACATAAACTGTAGCAGTCAGTGTTGAAAGTTTTGTTATGGTTGACAGTGTTTGTTATGATTATGATAATTATTTTTTACTACTATAATAGTAATATAATAGTATTTATAACACTTTCTGTTATAAAATTATAACACCTTATGTTATAGCACTATATTTCTTTATTTTATTTCATAGCACCTGTAGACTGCTTCTTTTATGTAAGTGAATTTTGGTATTTGATTTTATTAATTCATTTATTACCTTGTATTTATCCATTCATTGAACAAAGATATACTGGTCACCTGAGGGTACCAGATGCCTAGGACACAGAGTAAATGGCAAACTCAAGCACAGATTAGGTTGTACTGTGATCGAGGTCAGAAAGGGAGCAAAATAGAAAATTTTTCCTGCATGTATTCATTTATTTATTCAATTATTTATTAAGTTACACAATAACAATAATTTATAGCTCATTGAGAAGCTAAATGGTGCTTTTCTTGTTACTATCTTTTAACTGAACCTTCAACCCACTTAATATTTTGGTTTTAAGTCATGGCAGATTATAAGCAATGAGTATGGTTAATCTATAAAGAGCTTGTTTTGTTTGCCCTTCATTCAATGCAAAATTTTCTAGCCCTTCCCTACTCTTGAGGGTTATAATTAAAATGTCCAAAAATAAAGACATGAAGAGAATATGGAGAATAAAATGTCTGTTGGAAGAATGATAAAAATAATGATGGGATGGTTCAGAAGGGGAAGTGCCAGTTAACTGGCCACTGCTGTGAACTCTCTAGAAATAGTTAATGAGGGGAGGAAAGGCTACTTAAGGACCACTTAGGATCTTAGCCTTGGGAATCTGTGTGGTGTAATAGGGGTAAGGGGAATTGGAATGAAGTGCACTATGAAACTAGGGAAGCCAACCATAGTTCTAGCCATAGGCCTAGGGTGTGTCCTGGGATGGTCTGCAAGAGACGAGGTGCTAAGGAAGCATCATAAACTATAAGTTCGAGGTCATATCACCCAAATCTGGGTGAGGTTCCCAATGGACACATTTCTCAGAAGCTCCTAAAAGATTTGTGTGAGGGAAGGGATGGGTATTGGGACACTGGCAGCAAAGGAACCTCCAGCTGCTGGATGACCCCCACAAACAGGACAGTTTCTGATTCTTCTGCATCCTCACTTGAATCTTCCTTTACCCAGACAACTGTCAAGAGTCCAGGTACTTTCAAAAAGAAAGGAGAGAAGAGCGAGCACCTTCCCTATCGAAAATGGACTCTCAGGCCAGGACTTGTGGATGTTTGGGAATAGATTATTTAATAATGCTTTTTTGGTTTCGTAGTTTTTCAGCCACCCCTGACTGTGCTCAGGTCTTATTTCTGACTCAGAGGTAAGGGATCACTCCTGGTGGTGCTTGAACATAAGCAGTGCTGGGGATTCAAACTGGGATCTCTTGCATGTACTATCTCTAACTTGTATTGTTTCTTGCAAAATTTTTATAGCATGACATTGCTTTGTTGCTCTATATAAGTTTTGAGTGAAATGTTTTACATCAGATAAGGTGTTGAAGCGCTAAAGTTTTGGTCTTAGATGGGTGTTTAGGAAGGTGAGTTTCAACCTAGCAGAGAGAGTAGTCTTCAAAGCCAAAGAAAAAACTTGCTCTGCCCATCATAGTTAGCTCCTTTAGGGAGTATTTGTGGTACTACTCTTCCCCCGTTACACATTCACAAGCAGTGTGTCATTACAGATCACTCACAACCTCACATAGTGTGCAACCCACCTCCTGAGTAATTGGCTACACAGAATTTAAGTGTAATTAAGTAACTTAACCAAAATGCCACAGCAAGAAATTGTGTAGTTGGATCTTTTTTTTGGGGGGAGGGTCACACCCAGTGATACTCAGGGGTTACTCTTGGTTCTGCACTCAGGAGTTACTTCTGGAGGCGCTTGGGGAACCATATGGGGTTCTGGGAATCGAACCCGGATCGGCTGAGTGCAAGGCAAATGCCCTACCCACTGTACTATCTCTCTGGCCTCGGATCTGGATCTTAAAGGAGGAATGATGTGTTATCACAATATACACATGGTCAGGAAGCAAGACCACACAAAACTGAGAAAAGTCAATCCTTCCTGCCAGGCTCAAGCAGAACCTTGTTTTAACATAGGATTTTGGACTAGAGAATGATTGTCAGCTCCTGGGTGACCCTGAACTCCAGCCAGAGAAGCATCTTCTGCCACCTGGACTTACTGAAGCAAAAGCAAAGTAGTCTGGGTCAGAGTGGGTACTTGGTTGCCTCCCTCTGGTGAATTGCTGCGGTGCAGCCATTTCTAGCTGTGACAAGTGGGACCCCTAACCTAGAGGGAGGCTGCAGTTAACCATACTGGGAAATTGATTACAGCTGGAACCTACTCTACTTAACCGGCACCACACCACTTTAATTAGAGCAGAGGGCAAAGCAAGATCAGAAGGAGGGAGCATAGACGCTGCTGATGTTGGTGGAAAATGGCTGGGCAGTGAATTGGACACTGCACCCTGCTGAGGTATAAATGGTGTTTGCTTAAGGAGACCAGAGCAGAGTTGTGAGGGCAAGACAGGGTTGCGTGTTGGTTATCCCTTTGGCAGTTGCTTCGGATACCTAATTCTATCTCTGAGATGGAAGAGGAGCAGAATTCCCCACAGAAATCTGTATATGTGTCTAATACATAATTTCCCATCATCCCAGGAGGCTGAGGTGTAGCATTCTTTTATGGCAGAAGGGAAAAATTAACAATGGGAAGGGTGGGAAATACAGTTAAGAATTCACAGTGAGTCAGTGACAAAGCCTGAATTTGAACTCCAGCCTGCCTCATTTTAAAGCATATCACCAAGAAGAAAAATGACTCTGGGTTACATTTTGATGCAGCTGGGGCCATTCCATTGTCAGTGACTTCAAAGGCGGGACCACCTTAGTCGAAGATCTAGGCAGAGATAACGATGGGCCTTGTAGATCAACCAAGTTCTGGACACTCTGCCCACCGTCTCTTTTCTCAGTGTGCCAGACTTGAAGGACACAAGGCTGACTAAGGCTGACTAAGACTTGCTAGTCCTTTGCACACACTGCAGACCCCTTGGCCTTAAATAACACTGTTGCCTCCCTGTTCCCTGCCAGTTTGGATGTCACTCATCCTGGAAATCTCCCTATGATTTTCTAGCTTCTAACCTTGCCTCCTGAAGGATTAAGAGCCCCATCAGTCTCCCACAGATGCCTGGACCTCCTATTCTCTGAACACTAACTGTATTCCACGATTTTACTGTTTGATTTGTCTACTCCCTAGACTAGACCAGAGACCCCAGAATGATTTTACCCTTCTGAAACACATTTCCGCATTGCCCACCTCACCCTGTGTTCCACATTTAGCTCATAGTGACAATGATGGAAATTCCTTGTTTGTGCTTATTCTAACCTGGGAGGTGAAGTAACCTAAGGCCACATAGCTAAAAAGAAGTCAAGCTGAGATGGGAAGGCCTTTGACTGACCCTAATTTATCAGTAAAGTGAGGATGACAGAATCTGCCCCTTAAGATTAAATCAAATGTAGAGGTAAATGTGAGCAATGACTTGGAATGACAGGGAGCAAAGGATGCAAAGGTTTAAATGTGCTTTTAAGTCAAGTCCTGGAGCTCTGGTTCTCTGAGGTCAGTGAGATCTTTGCTCCGAGAAGGAACTACAGTATCTTTTCTTCTTTGTTCTTCAATGCAGTGATTTGGGGGAGGGGGCAGGGTGTGTGTGGGGAGTTCTTAGAGGCAGCAATTTCCAGGGATTTTTTTGCACTTCATTCAAGTGCTTTTGGGCAGAGCAGCGCTGGCTGTTGATACTGATACTTTAAGTGCTGAGAGCCCAGTGTCAAAGACTTCAAGTGCAGAAATGGACGGGGAAATGTCAGAGGAAAATGCACAACAGACCATCCAGTTATCTTGGCAACATTGAGTCAAGAGCTGCTTTTAGGGGGTGACTGGAAAATGAAACTTCAGAGAATATTGAATGGGAGGAAGGGAGAAGCTGTGCAGGGTGTGTGTGGGGGAACAGCAACCCCCAAATACAAGGTGTTCTGAGGTCAACACAGAGGCTTAAAGGAGGAAGATCTGCACATCTCCTGAACAGCCCCTGGATACCCTGGGTAGCAGGGAAATCAATAGAAAAGTGTAACAGTAATATAGAGAAGAAACATGGAGTGTTTAGAAATCCAGAAATATCAGAAGGCAAAGAACTCAAGAGGTTGCATATTAAAATCACCTTAGCAATTAAAAAAATACTGATGCCCATGTACCATCCCAGCATCCCAGATCAATTAATTCAATATCTCTGGGGGTTGAACCCAAATATTAGCATCTCTTTTTTCAAAGCATTCCAGATTTTACTCTGCAGAAAAGGTGAAGAAAGGTGCTGATTGGAAGGATCAAGAAATGATTTTAAGAGAAAGTAAAACTTAAGTTGGATGAGGCATCTTAAGAAGCTAAGATGAATCAGATGAAGGGTTAACTTAGAGGAAGAGTGAGGCAGTGGTACAGGGTAGACATTGTAGACATCGTCAGGAACTCTAGAGGAAATAGAAGTTTTGAGTGACAGGTGAGGTATTCCAGAGAAAGGGTCAAATGAAGGCTGAGATTGCATCATTAAGTCTGTGCTCTGCCTAGGAGCTAAAAGTTTTCTGGAAAGGATATGGAGGCAGTGAAACATTAGAATCCAAGTGTATGGCATGAGAATTTAATGGGGGAAGAAACTGATGAGCAAGGATTATGCTTCTGCTATGTTCCATCCTTCTGAGGGACCATTAAAAAGGAATTTGGAACTCATCAAATTACCAGTTTTGCCTGTTTTTGCCTCATTATCTCTGACTCCACACTCTTCCTTGAATTATATTTGAAATAAATTACCTGCATCTTAGAGTTTGTTTAGGACATTGTGTGTGTGTGTATGTATGTATGTATGTGAGAACTGTCACATATGACAAGATCCAAGCATCCTCAATGAACTCATGACCAGGGGGTGAAGTTGGAAGAGTATAGAAGTAAATCCAATACAGTGAAACCACTCAGCAAGAAGAAAGCAGAGGGCATTTGGAATATAAGTCAGGAACATCTGGACCTAGCTTGGGGCATTGTTGCAAAAGCTTCCTGTAAAGAATGCTTCCGAAAGTCATAGCTGAAAGCCAACAAAATTGATGGGGCAAAAAGAATATTTGTGGTTGTGGCATGAAGCAGAGGGAGAACGTTGAAGTTAACACAAGATGAGAGAAGAGATCCATGGGTAGTCTTGAGGCTTTTTGGTAACTGTGTAGAATAGAAAAAAGTTGTATAGACCCCAGCTGAACAGTGAATTTATCTGGAGTAGTCAGTATGGTGGTAGACAGGAAATAAATGGCTTGTGCTTGGCTTTCTTGACCTTTGTAGAGATTATTCTACCACCAGATTCTGAATGCCACAGGACCCTACTGAGGAAATTATTGTTATGGACGTAAGCTCTGAAATATGTTAGTTTCAGGTGTTTAAGAAGGATCAGGCCAGAAAATTCCTAATAATACAGAAACTACCATTACCAATCTTGAGTTCTTTCCTCTGTTCCCTTTGCCCATCTTTTCCCTTCTTCCACTACAATTTTTGCCTTTATATTAAGTCTATTTTTCTGATATCTTAAAGTATCCAACTGTCTCCAAGAACTTGGCAGAGAAAAATAATCATTTAACCCATAGAGAGTTTGTAGATTCTGTCACCCTGTTTCTGGCTCCTTTCAAAATAGGTGAGGATTGGCAGAAAGAAACAAGGTATGTCTCCCGACAGGAATGAAAAATAGCTGATTTATATCAAGCAACAATGATGAATCCTAGCAATGTTTGGATATCATATATATCTATTGGTTTTTGAGCCACACCTGGCAATGCTCAGGGTTTACTCATGGATATGTGCTCAGGGATCACTCCCGGTGAATTCAGGGGACCATATGGGATGCCAGGGATAGAGCCAGGTTCAAGATTGAGCAAGGAAAATGACCCACCCACTGTATTATCTCTCCAGCCCCTTGGGGGTTTATATTTGGGCAAGATGTTGCAGAGTCCCTGGGCACATGAAATTTCTAGCTAGTCACAAGTAAGGCATTCCTTAGGAGGGAGACTTTGACTTTCTCAACATATGTTGGCCTTGCTGGCTAGATCCTGAAGAGGGCATCAAGAAGAACCTCCTTGAACTGACACAGGATTTCATGAAAAATAAAAAGGTTTAGTACCACTGCTGTGAATCATCTCTGTGTCCCTGACCCTGGCTCAGTATCTTCACTGATTTCTTTCCATATTAAATGGCAAAAATGGAAAGGTGATTTTATATCTTATGTTCATTAACCACCTACAGGGTCCATAATTTTTCACTGCCATGAGAATAATGATGATGTGAATATCATTTCCCCCACAGAACAGATGGAAACTTTGAGGACCAGGATGGAAAGTTGAGTGCATAAACAGCATACACATTTTCCAATCACCCAGAAATAATTTGTGTCCCCAGTTGTCAAGGACCCACAATTTGTTTCCCTTCTCAATATTTCTTTCTTCCTTCCCTGAAAGAGTCAAATTAGGTCATACCCTGGAAGTTTTTCACTCTTTAAAACTAAAATTAGTCTCGTTTGCTTATTTTAGATTATCTCTCCTATTTCTCAGTCTCAGCCCTGACTCTGATCAGCAAAGGTAGAAAACAATGCTGGGTGGGAAACAACTCTACAGCTGTGTCCTTAAGTGGAACCTAAGTATCCTCAGATGACCACACTGAAATTGGGCAAAGACTTTATAACTCTACTTTAACTAGGATTTTACTATCAAAGAAGTGGAAGAGGACTGGAGAGAGGGCTGCAGTTGTTAGGTCCTTCTACATGACTGACCTGGATTCAGTTCCTGACATCTCTTATCGTCCCTCTAGCACCACCAGGGATAATTCCTGAGTATAAAACCAGAAGTAACCACTGAGCTTCTCGGGGTGTGACCAAAAGTAAGAAGAGGAGGAGAAGGAGGAGGAGGAGGGGGAAGAAGAGGGAGAGGAGGAGGAATATTTTATGGCCTTTGTGAAAATATTTGTATAAACAACCAACCCAAATAATTATTCAAATAACATGGTAAAATAATACTAAACTAATAATAAAATAAGCATGGAATATGGACTCAGATGCTTGGATTCAAATTCTTTCATAGTCCTCTTGTTAACTGCATGAACTTGGGAAGAGTTCTAAGATTTGGTTTGCTTGTCTGTTAGATGGGATAATGCTGACTGCTGTCTCCTATGTTATTTCATTGTATAACAATGAAATAACTTCTATGGTAATAATAAGAGAGCCTGGAAGAGTAAAGAACTCAGTGTATATTAACTAATTTTCTCATCTTTCTTTTTTTTAATCCTCGTCCTCCTGTACTATTCTCTTCCTTCTCTTCCTCCTTCCTGTTCTCCTCCTCCTTTTCTTATTTTTCATTACCACCACCACTATCATCATCGTCATAACTATCATTATCATCACCAATATCATCATCATCATGCTACATCTAATTCTAGTCAAGACAGAGGTATCTTATTTTGAAGAAGGCTGTGTTTTCTAGAAGCACCCTGTGGGCTTACATTTCTATCTCTTTTTCACATTGAATTGCAGTTATCTGCTTAATTATCATATATCTTTCTTAAAAGTGTATTCCTTGAGGTTGAAGATATTGTTTAAATTTAAGTTTCTTCTCCTGGGTCTGTGGAATTCAGGATTTTCATTAACTTGAATGGGAAAATTGTGTCATTATTTCTTAGCTTCCAAGTCAATGGTTCTCAAATGTTTTGCAAGACCAGGACATTTTCCTCAGATACAGGCTGATAGACCCCCACCAGTGTAAAAAGCACCCCAATTTGCCTGGAATGAAAAGTGATTCCTTGAATGTAAGATGTTCTATAATAAAACTAGGGCATCTTGAATAAATTGGGATAAATTATTTAGCCTAGTCCAAGCTCCAAATCTCTGATTCAGTGGCTATGAGGTGATAATTTACATTTCAATAATTCTTGGGTGAAATTTCTGTGATATTTCATGAATATAGCAACAAACTAAAGTATTATTTAGTGACCTCACTAAGAGAAATTTCATATATTTTCCTGTCACACTACAGATATTTCAAAATATAATTTGTACTCACTAACTTGCAATTAGCTATTATGAGACAGTTGGTCAATCTCATTATTTAATGCGTTAATAAAGATGAATATATATTACAATACTACTACTTTCATTAAAAAACTGATAATTACATTTTAATGTAATTGGTTTCCTTCTAAGTCCTAAATTTTATTGCTTTAAAATTAGTTTGTTAGGGGACTAGAGACATAGTTTAGTGGATTAAGGCACTTGCCTTACACAAAGCAAACTAAATTCAATCCCTAGCACCCCAAAGAGTACTTCAAAATTGAACCCTGGGTGCAATGCCAGGAGTAAGCCCTGAGCAATGCTAGGTGTGATAACTTACAAACTAAGTAAAAATAATGGTTGTTTGAGACCAGTGTCTGGAGCTAGCCAAAGTGACTGATGGGGGAAGGTTAAGAGTCTATGCTTGGGGTCTTCTCTGTGCCTGAACACTCAAGTCTGGCAAGCAGCAGAAATTCAGCAATGCTATCTGGGGTGTTTATCTCTTTATTAAGCCATAAATTTTTAATGAGAATATTTTAAGTATTGGGAATACAATGAAGAGTGAATGACACTCCCTGCTCCATAGGAGTTTACAGTCCTTCGTGAATTTTATGCATAAGCAACCAGAGGCAAGGAGGCAAGTATTATAATCTCTCATCTGACACTTTATCTAATTCCAAGAATCTTTCTAAAACTCTGTTTTCATACTCTCATTTACCTTCCACGATCTTTTAAAGATCTTTTAAAGCAGTAGAGTCTTTTAAAGATCTGATTCTAGTGTTTTCACTTTCAAGTTCAATGTCCAGAAGAGAAAGGTCATGCTCTTACATGACATTCCTATCTCCTTCCTTCCTTAACTCTCACCCTATCCTTAACTCATGGTTCCGGACATCAAGCTACCTCATAATTTCAAGTTTTTGTTTAGGTATAATCTTTTGCAGTAGTGTCATCTCAATTCCTGGATCTGTTTTGCCCGTCTGACATGCATCTCTTACAAGTCAGTACAAGGAACTTTTATATACCAAACATTTCCTTTTCTGATACATCGTATTACCACATTGGAACTGTGGTAATTGTTCCTATTGGTACCACAACTCCCCTACCATGGCAGTATTCTTTTGTGCATAACGTTTTTCCAACTACTCTCCCTGGGGCTGGCTCCATCCTCAAATTAGGAGCAATAGGGATACAGAAATTTAACGTATCACATTCTGAAAGAACTTTGAAGAGGAAGAAAGCCTATTCCTGTGTCTCTCTAAATAGGTCAAGTGCTTGTTCCTGTACCAATTAGATGACTTTGATCAGTGTAACTGAATCCAGCTCAATTGAAAGTTTTCAGTCAGTCAGTGGGAACCAGATCTAGGGTCATCGAGACATTAATGAAGAATTCTGATATACAGGTTCCATCCAGGACCTTTAAGATCAGAGCCTCTAGGGTTGATTTGTTCTCAAACCTTGATTAAGAACAAAATTTGTGACCTAATGCTTATTTGAGAAGAACTTGCCTTCACCAAACCTCCTGTGATGAGGAAACTGTGGAGGAAACTGTAGATTAACAACCTTAACAATAATATCACTATGTGAAAATTATAGACAACTGTTCTGTATCACCTGACTTTGGATGAGTTATGCCCCTCCTTGAATAATTACAAATTTCAGCCTGTCCTTTCCTTCACAGAGTGACATATTATGGTGGTAGGTCTCTTCTCTGTGCCCTCTCCTCTGTAACCCTTCTCAATTCTATCCCTCTCAATTCTATCCCTTGAATAGTGCACATTGCTGGCTACGTCTATTAATTTTATATAGTTATTAATTTTATATTATTATTCTTGAGGCAACATGTTTGATAATAATGCTAATCTTAATTCCTTAGTTGTCAATGTTACTGCACCCCATTCACCACCAAAATGACAATGTCATGTCACTTAGCATTCCACCACTGACTCTAGGTCCCTTCCCTCACCACCATCTTTCCACCCACCACTTGGAAATATAAGTTAGGTTTCAGAATCTAAGAATGTGTTTTCATTGGATATTGTCCATCCTTTGCTTTGTTTCTTTGTATAACATATATTAGAAGATCATATGGTATCTATCTTTCCTTTTCTGACTTATTTAATATCACATTATTTCACTAGATTCATTCATGTTATATAAAAATCAAGAGTCAATCTTTTCTTAGAGATGAGTATCATTACATTGTGTGTATACACCATGACTTCTTTATCCATTAATCTTTTGTGGGGTACTTTGACTGTTTTGAGATTTCGACTATTATGAATAGTGCTGCATTAAACATAGAAGAGTATATATGTTTCTGAATTCATACTTTGTGAATACATACTTTTGTGTTTGGGGGACAAATAGCCAGGAGCAGAATTTCTGAATTATAAGGAAGTCCTTTGGAAGTTTTATTTTTCAATATTTTGAGAAATCTCTATGCAGTTTTTCATAGGTGCTAAACCTGTTGGCAGTCCTATCACAGGAGCTATTTCATTGTAATTTTGATTTGCATTTTCTTGATAATTAGTGATAAGAATCACTTCTTAAGTGTCTTTTGACCATCCACATGTCTTCTTTGAGAAATTGTGTTTTCAACTTTTGTCCCCGTTTCAGTTTTTTATTGCTGAGCTTTTTGAATGCTTTTTATATACTGGATATTAACCCTTTGTCAGATATGAGTTGTACAAATATTTTCTCCAGTTTTTTATGACTCAATAGGGCATCTTTTTTTGTTTTCTGAATTTGCTCTTACAGAAATCTCTTTTCTTGCTTTTTTTTTTTGCTTTTGGGTCACACTCAGCAGTGCGTAGGGTTTACTCCAAGCTCTCTGTTCAGTAATTACTCCTGGTGGGGTCCAGGGGACCATTTAGGGGAACATGCATGGTGCTAAGGATCAAATCTGAGTTGACTGCAGGAAAGACTAGTGCCCACCCAGATGTATTATCTCTCCACCTAAAGAAATCTCTTTAATACTTCTCTAATTTGTTCCTAGAGAACTTATCTTCTTCACTTGCAGCCTGAACACAGAGTGGATACTCTGCACACTTGTGGAATGAAGAAAGGACTGAGGTATTTTTTTAAAGGCCCATGGACATATCTAGGTGATGGTTTCAGTTAATCTCATTTATGGTCATGTTTTTCTAGATGGAAACACCATGCTTTTTGGAATTTGAATAGTCTGAGTCTAAATTCTGGTATTCCTTTGATAACTCTATTTCCTTAATCAATTAATATATGTTCTTTGAGTCTTGGTTTCCTCAGCTATAAAATTGATATGGTAATGATTATCTTTAATGATTCTTCTGTGAATTCAGTGAAAAACTGACAATAAAAGTCTCGCATACAGAAATCTGTCAACCAATAGTAGTTATTAATAAGACTGAAAATTGTCATCTCATTCATACAGAGTTATGTGCTAGTTTTGGTTAATTGATTGGTGGAAATATGATATTGCGTTGCACTACACAGTTCCCTCAGCTAAGAGTAAGAATCTGACTCTACGTTAAAAAGTGAATATTATATGAGATAATTTGCCTCAAAGATGGTGTAAGCATCTGGGAAAGAGGGGAAGGAGACAGGTAAAAGGAGAGAATGACAGGATGAAAGAATGAATGAAAAGGAAAGGAGAATTACAAACTCACAAACTGCATTATACCTCTCACAAAATAGTTTTGAAAGCTGTCAATTCAACACTCTTACAATACTAAGATTATTTTGCCAAGATTAGGTCCAATTCCTCACTCAAGTCTGTAAGATTGTCATATTAGACAATAACTTGGCAGCAGGTTTCCTGGCCCTGGTAAATGGCCAACTGTGTACCATGTTCAACAATTCATGGTTCCAGTGGGAAGTTGATAGTTTTTCTGACACAGAACAAATGAATCAATCTTTCTAGATTTTGAGGGTCTTTTGTGAAGAATTACACATTAGAACTCCAAACTCTTTCAGTCCTCCCTTCTAGAAGCCCAACATTAAGAGAGGATGGAAGTTGTGTAGTGCTAGACAACCTAACAAGGTGTCTCCTGATGGTGGCCCCTGGAACTGTCAATGAGAGCTTGAATGAATTTCCCAAACCTCTAGACTTATAACCTAAATAATTGCAAATCGGAGTGGCTCAGGGGCCAATACCTGCGGTGGCAGCATTGTATAATAAGCATAAAATTCATGATGACATTTGACAAGTATAAAATATTAATGCTAATCATGATCACGATCACGACCATCCTGTTATTTGTCGATTGCCTCGAGCAGGCCCACAGTAACGTCTCCTTCGTCCTAGCCCTGAGATTTTAAAAAAAGTGCCATACTTAAGGCTCTTTCAGATTACATTCATCTGGGGAACATAAAGTAACAAAATAGGAGACTAACACCCAAGAATAGCTGAGATAAATACCAGGAGGTTTACTCCATGGCTTGGAGGCCAGCCGCACACTCTAGGGGTAAAGGCAAGTCAGATAGAGAAGGAAGCACCAAATAAAGGGTGTTGGGAAGATCCACCCAGGATGGGAGATGCATGCTGAAAGTAGACTATAGACTGAACATGATTGCCACTCAATGCCTCTTTTGCAAACCACATCACCCAAAAGGAGAGAGAGAACAAAAGGGAGTGCCCTGCCACAGAGGCAGGGTGGAATGGGGGGATGGGGAGGTGGGAGAGATACTGGGATTAGTGGTGGTGGAGAATGGGCACTGGTGGAGGGATGGGTACTCAATCATTGTATAGCTGAAACCCAAGTACAAAAATTTGTAAGTCTACAACTGTACCTCATGGTGTTTCACTAATAAAAATTAAAAAAATAGAAAAATAAAAAAAATAGTCCCATTTGTTTATCTCTGCTTCCACTTGCTTGGTCAGTGGCATTTCATCTTTAAAGACACCTTTAGCTTCAATATCGTGGAGGGTTTTGCTGAGTTTTACATCAATGTACCTTATGGATTCTGGTTTGATGTTAAGATCTTTAATCCATTTTGATCTGACTTTTGTGCATGGTGTTAGGTAGAGGTCTGAGCTCTTTTTTTCATGTTCAGTTTTGTCAACACCATTTGTTAAAGAGGTTTTCCTTTTCCTTCTTCTAATTTATATTTCTTGCCCCCTTAACAAAGATTAGATTATCATAAATTTGAGTGTGTGTGTAAGGATATTCAACCCTATTTTATTGTTCTGTAGATATGACTTTGTTCCAATACTATGCTGTTTTAATTATTACAGTCTTATAGTACAGTTTGAGATTGGGGAAGGTGATGCTTCCCATCTTCCCCTCCCCCCAGAATTGCTTTTGCTATTTGTGGGGGATTATTATTTCAAATGAATTTAATGAGTATTTGATCAATTTATTTGAAATATGTCATGGTTATCCTTATGGGGATCACATTGAATCTGTATATGCTTTGGGGAGTATTGCCTTTTTGACAATGTTAATTCTCCTAATCCATGATCAGGGGATGTGTTTACATTTACTGTGTCCTTCCTTCCTTCCTTCCTTCCTTCCTTCCTTCCTTCCTTCCTTCCTTCCTTCCTTCCTTCCTTTCTTTTAGGATCAAAGCTCTTTATTCACCAGTGGGGGTTGGAGAAAGGGATGTCTTCTGGGGAGGGTCAGACGCTGACTTCCTTGGCTTGCCGGGATCTGCAAAACCCTCTGCAAAGCTGCAGAAAAAACATTTTATTTCTTGAAGTAAAAGTTTTGTAGTTTTCTTTTGTAGTATTTTTTTACCTCCCTATTTTTTGATTTCGAAGTACTTAATGTTCTGAGACATGATTGTGAATGGAATTTTTTTTATACCACTTTCTTCTCATTATTTACATGTCGGAAAATCATGGAATTTTGAGTATTGATTTTATAGCCTGCGACTTTACTATACAAATATTTTGTTTCTAGGAGTTTCTTGGGCTAGAGCGATAGCACAGCAGTAGGGCGTTTGCCTTGCACGCAGCCAATATGGCCGACCCGAGTTCGATTTCTCCACCCCTCTCGGAGAGCCCGGCAAGCTACAGAGAGTATCTCGTACCCACGGCAGAGCCTGCCAAGATACCCATGACGTATTCAATATGCCATACACAGTAACAACAAGTCTCATGATGGAGATGTTACTGGGCCTGCTCGAGCAAATCAATGAACAACGGGAGGACCATGATACCGTGATACATCTTGGTAGAGGCTTTAGGGTTCTCAAAGTATAACGTGATGTCATCTGCAAATAGTGAGAGCTTGATTTCTTCCTTTCCTATCTGAATGCCTTTAATATCCTTTTCTTCTCTAACTGCTATGACAAGTAATTCCTGTACTATATTGAATGGAAGTAGTGAGAGTGGAAATCTTTGTCTTTCCCTGCTCTTAGAGGGAAGTCTTTTTAGTTTTTCCCCACTGAGAATAATGCTTGCCATGGGCTTGTGGTAGGTGACTTTGACTATATTGAGGAAAGTTCCTTTAATTACCATTTTGCTGAGAGTTTTTATTATAAACGGGTGCTGGATTTTATCAAATGCTTTCTCTGCACCCCTTAATGTCATCATGTGTTTTTTATCTTTTCTTCTATTGATATGATGAATTATGTTGTTTTACAGCAAATGTTAAGCCATCATTGAATCCCTGGGATGAATCCCACTTGGTTATGGTACATGGATCTTTTTGAAGATTTGTTGGATTCTATTTGCTAATATTTTGTTGAGGTTCTTTGTGTCTTTGTTTATTAGGGACACGGTCTGTAATTTTCTTTTTGTGGTGTGTCTGTCTGCTTTTGGTATTAGGGTGATATGTGCCCCATAGAAACTGTTTGAGTGTTTCTCTTCAATTTTCTGGAAAAGCTTGAAAAGGACTGCCAATACATCCTCTTTAAATATTCAGAAGAATTCTCTAGTGAATCATTCTGGACCTGGGCTTTTGTTTTAGGGAAGACTTCTGATCCCAGTTTAAATTTCCTTGATAGAGATAGGTCTATTAAAATCTTCTTGGTTCAGCTTTGGGATGTTATAAGAATCTAGGAATTTATCCATTTCTTCTGTGTTCTCTTGTTTCATGGCATACAGACTTCCAAAGTAATCTCATATCTTTTGAATTTCTTTGTTACTATTATGATATCCCCCTTTTCATTTCTGATTTGGTTTATTAGGGTTCTCTCTTTCTTTGTGAGTCTTGCTAGTGGTTTATCAATCTTTTTTATTTTTTCAAAGAACCAGCTCTTGGTTTCATTGATATTTGGATTGTTTTTTGTGCATCCAGCTCGTTGTTTTCTGCTCTAAGTCTTATTATTTCTTTCCTCCTGCCTGGTTTGGGTTCTTTTTGTTTGTCATTTTCTATGATCTTAAACTGTAAGGTCAAGTTATTTATGTGGGTCCTTTGTTGCTTCCTGAAAAATGCTTTCACAACTATAAATTTTCTCCTTAACACTGCTTTAGCTGTGTCCCACAATTTCTGGTAGATCATGTCTTCATTCTCAGTTGCTTCCAGGAATCTTTTGATTTCTTCCTTGATTTCCTTTATAACCCACTGATTGTTCAACATTGAACTGTTTCCAGGTGTTTATTTGATTTTCCATTTCTGTGTGTGATCAATTTCTATCTTCAATGCACCGTGTTGCGAATAGATAGTTGATACAATTTCTATCTTCCTGATTCTTTTGAGGTATGTTTTGTCGCCCAGCACGTGATCTATCTTGAAAATGTTCCATGCACACTGGAAAAGAATGTGTGTTTTATTTTTATGGGGTGAAAATCCCTGTATATATCTATTAACCCTCTCTTTTCCATTTCTTCCTTCAGAGCCAGTACTTTGCTGAGTTTTAGTCTTGTTTATCTATCATTAGGTGATAGGGTGGTGTTGAAGTCTCCAACTGCTATTGTGTTGCTATCAATATCCTCCTTGAAGTCTATTAGCCGTTGCTTTAAGTATTTTGCTGGCTTCTCATTGGGTGCTTATATGTTTATGACTGTGATTTCTTCCTGATGTACATATCACTTGATTGTTACAATATAGCCTTCACTTTCTAATGTTTTATACCAGTATGGCCATTTGGCTTTTTTGAGGGAACTGTTTGTTTAAAGGATTGTTTTCCATCCTTGGACTTTGAGTCTGTGTTAGCTCTGACTGTTTAGATGTGTTTATTGTAGGTCACAGAATGTTGGATTTAGTTTTTTTAACCCATTTTGCCACTCTTTGTCTCTTTATTGGTACATTTAGACCATTGACATTGAGATTATTGTCATGGAATTTTGTGCCATCTTTCTGTAGAGGTTTGTTGTGCTTGTGGGGTTTGTCTTGTCTTACAGTAGCCCCTTCAGTACTTCTTTAAGGCTGGTTTTGAGTCTATGAAGTTCCTGAGTTGTTGTTTATCCATGAAATGATGTATCATTCCTTCGAGTTTAAGTGAGTATAGCCGAAAAAGTATTCTTGGTGAGACTTTCATTTCATTGAGGTTTTTCAGTATATCCCACTACTGTGTTTAGTCACCAATGGTTTCCTCTGATAAGTCTGCTGTAAATCTAAGGGATGCTCCTTTGAATGTGATTTCCTTTGACCTTGATGCTTGCAGTACTGTATCTCTATCTATAGTATTCGTCATTCTGATTATGATATGTCTTTGGGTCTTTTAGTTAGGGTCTCTTTTAGCTGGTACCCTTCACACTTCTTGGATCTGGATGCCTGCATTTTACATCTCTGAGAACTTCTCAGCAATGATATCTTTAACTGTTCCTACTTCATTGGGGTTGCCTCCCTGACCTTCTGGTACACTGATGATTCTTATTTTGGTTTTCTTGAATTGATCACATTCGTCTCTTACTCTCCCTTGTGCTATTTTGAGGTCTTTTTCTATTGTGTACTGTTCTCTGTATGCTTTCTGTAGCTCATCTTCAAGCACACTGATTC
Organism: Sorex fumeus; assembly: GCF_029834395.1. Classification (NCBI taxonomy): domain Eukaryota; kingdom Metazoa; phylum Chordata; class Mammalia; order Eulipotyphla; family Soricidae; genus Sorex; species Sorex fumeus. The sequence goes on along the minus strand of NW_026606059.1, from coordinate 44,993,456 downwards.
TGTATTGACTGTTGTTATTCTACTGTTGAGGGCAGTCACTGAGTTTTTAATTTCATCTACTGAATTCTTTATTAGTGACACTCTGTTTGTAGCTTTTTTATTTCTGCACTCACTTCTTCCTGTATTTCATTAGCTGTCCATTCCACTATTTCTTTCATATCATCCTTTAATTTACTGGATGCCTGTTCCACTGTTTCTTTGAGATCATTGAATATCCTCAACATTTCATCTCTGAATTCTTAATTGGAGAGATTGCATTTGTGGGTATTCCCTGTTGTGGCTTCTTGGCTCTTTTCTTCTCCACTCCTTATAGTGGGGGTCTGTACTGTTTATTCATGTTGCTGTAGTAGTACAGAGGTGGGTCCCTCCAGTTCAATGTCCCCCTATCGCTGCAAGGAAGAATTCTGGATGAGTTTTGTCAACAGAACAAAAAGTGGTCTCTTTTTCCCCTTCAGAAATACTAAATTCCTCTTGTTACTACTCTGTGACTTATGTGGGGCCTCTTGTACAGCTTCAGGGATTATTTTTTTTACTTTAGGCTTGTTCAAATTCTTGTATTCACTGCTATTTTGGTGAGTTTTGGTAGTATTTTGATTGGAATGTGCTAGTGGAATATTGGCCTAACGCATTTGGGATAGCCAGTAAGAATCAGGTAATGGAGGTTGAGATGTGAGTCCAGACATCTAGGAAAGAGGAAAATAACTGCAGCCAGTCTGGAGGCCATATTACCCACCAACACTGTATCTGTTGTGGAGGGGCTGAATTGGTGATGGTTCTGGATTAGAGTTCTACTTCTGGCATACTTCTAAAATCTCAGGGGTCACCTCTTACCTAGGTGCTCATGTGAGCACCTTAGCCAAGGAAAGTTTCCAGTTCACTGTTGAAAAGGAACTTTTATAATAATGATAATCGGAAATGATTAATTTAGACAAGAATTGAGTAATTAAGGAAGTATATACATAAAATATACATATTGTATATTATTATAACATATGTATATATCGTAATAAATATATTATATACACATAATATGCATATATTATAATATATGTATATATTACTTTACTTCCTTAAGTAAAATATATATGATAATCTTTCAGTAATACTATTGCAAAAAACAGAGCCTAAAAGTAATGAGGGAAAGATAGAGAGAGATAGAGAGAAAGAGAGAGAGAAGAGAGAGAGAGAAGAGAGAGAGAAGGAAGATATGCAAGGCACTGCTTGAACTTTACAAGTAAAAACTCATCCAACCCCATCAAAAAATGGGGAGAAGAAATTAACAGAAACTTCCCCAAAGAGGAGATTCAAATGGCCAAAACACTCATGAAAAATCTTTCTTTATCACTAGTCATCAGGGAGATGAAGTCAAAGCAACAAGGAGATATCATCACACCACAGAGTCTGGCACACATCCCAAAGAACAAGAGCAACCAAACCAGTACTGACACTGATGTGGGGAGAAAGAGAGAAAGGGTCTTTCCTTCTTTGTTGGTGAGAATGAAGACTAGTCCAGCATTTTTTGAAAAATAATATAAATATTCCTCATAAATATCAACAAATATCATCTAACCTCCATTTGACCCAGCAATACCACTTCTGGGAATATATCGTAGGGCCCCTGAAATACATAGCAGACATACCATCTGCACTCCTATATTCATTGCAGCTCTATTAACCATAGAAAGAATCTGGAAACAACCTGAATGCCCCAAAACAGAAGAATGAATAAAGAAACTATGGCACATTTACAAAATGGAAAGCTCCTGAACTGTTAGGAAAAATGAAGTCACAAAATTTGCCTGTAAATGGATAGACGTGGAGAGCAGATTGAGTGAAATGAGTCGGAAGGAGAGGGACAACTATGGAGCGATTGCATTCATTTGTGGTATATATATAAATATATACAGTTGAAGACATATATATGTCTTCATATATGTCTTCATATATATGTGGATATATATATTTATATATATATATATCCATGATTAGGAGAACTGGGCAATGGTTGGTATCTACCACAAGTTTCTATGAGATGATGGGTAGGTAATATAGAGAAGGGTCCAGTATGACAATAATAGCTGGAAATGATCACGCTGGACAAGAACTGAGTATTAAAAGTAGGTAAAGGGATATACCTGATAACCTTTCAGTATTTGTATTGCAAACCATAATGTTCAAAAGTGGAGATAGAGATAGATAGAGACAGAGAGACAGATAGAGATAGAAGTAGAGAGAGAAAGAGAATCAAGTCCCCACCATAGAGGCAGGTTGGGGGGATAGGGTTATGGAAGGGAAACTAGGGACAATGACGCTAGTGAATGCACACTGGTGGAGGAATAAATGTTGGTACACTGTATGACTGAAATCTAATTATGAATAGCTCTGTAAGGGTTATCTCATAGTGATTCAATAAAAATATATTTTAAGTAAAGAAAAGAAAACTCTACCATAGAGGCAATCTGGCAGGGGTCAGGAGGGAAACTCAGAAGGAAACTAGGAAATTGGAGGCCAAAAATGTACATTGATGAAGAGAGGGATTTTGGACTACTGTATGACTAAAACCCAATTATAAACAACTTTGTAAGTGTTTTTTCTCACAGTGAGGCAAAAATTTTGTTTCTAAAAAAAATCTTAGTCTGTTTTTGATCTTGAGAGTTACTCTTTGTCAAGCTATTTAAGTGAAGTAAGAGTGCTGAACTGACAACTTTCTAAATTTTGTTTAGCAACAGTTATACTATTACTAGTTATGCCTAGGATACTGTATTATCGGCTTTGTTTTGATCCAATCTGTTTAATTGCATTCTAAATATTTTATTGTTGCTCTTTTAAGACCACACCTCATGATATTAAGAGATAAGTTTCTAGTCAGAGTTCAGAAATGATCCCTGACCATGTTCAGCAGACCATATGTGCTTTGAACAATGGTTTACTGCCTGAAAGGCAAGTACTCCTGTACTCTCTTTTTCTCTGGTCCATGCTTCTTAACTCTTTTGAAACCAACCTTTTGGTATCAGGTCTTTGGGTTACACAGTCAACATATTCATAAACATTTCTGCTTTTTATTTAACATATTTTTGATTGATGCCCTATAAGGGGTCCTGCATTCACACTTGTGAATAAGAAGCATGGAGAAGCTGGAACAGAAGACTTTGCAACACTGCAAAGGTGAAGACTTATTAACTCTTTTTATATGAGAAAAAGTGATGACTTCAAAGTTAGGTCACGTTCCAATGGCTATACTGCTGGAAGGACCAGTTTTCCTGGACAAATGCCTGCATCTAGTCCCATGTCATATCATTCACCCAGTTCCTTTTGTAGTGTGTCTCTAAAATTATCCAAAGATATTTTCTCTAGATATCTAGGTGTTGAACTAAAATAGAGTTATAAGAAAAAGGACATTAAGGAAATTGATTCTTACAGGCACTGTAGTTTTAAAAATAGTGTTTCCTTCATTTTCAAGTAAAATAATGCAAGTAAAAGACAAGTGAAAGAAGGCTGAGGGTGTGTTATGAACCACTCACTTTTGTCACCTAGTTAAGTACGTCTTTCCATTAATTTAACTCATATCTATGCACCAGCAGAAATCAATAAGTTAAAATAAATTAAACAGCAAGATACATCAAGTGAAAAAGTCGCTTTCAGCTTTGTATCAGAACTATGAAATGTTCGTGCACAGTTGCTGGCAGGAAACCAGGAAACAATTTTGTGGCGACTCAGTCTTAGGAGTTTCGGGACTTGGTTAGGTTGATTTATTGTGTTTATGTAAGATCTTGAACTTTATAGTAGAAAATTGGTAAACTAAATAATTCATAACAATAATTCTTATTAATCTCCAAAATGTGAAATGTTTTGAGTTTGCAAATTTCCCTTCTCTCTTGGCATAAACAGAAACCATTGTGTAAAATTTTGTTAAATGGTCAATAAATGCTTCTTAGAAGTAAACCGGTTGGAGGAACAGTAGCAGGAGGAGGAGGAGAAGGAGGAGGAAAAGGAGGGTGAGAAGGAAGAGGAAGAGTAGTCCCACCACAGGGACCAACTTCTAGATAGTGCCTGAGGAAAATATATGCTGAGAAAAAACTCGAGTATATGAGGAGACCAGATACAAAGCTGTTTGTCCTGGAGCACTGTACCCTAACCTCCAAGCTGAGCACCTAGGAGTGACCCTGCTTTCCCTACAAGCATCTTCATTCATTTTGAATGATCCAAGAAAGAATCTAACATGGGTGAATTTTCTCCCTTCAGCTTCTAGAAACATCTTTCATTCTTTAGCTTTTGACTAATTCCTCCCATCTTCATAGTCAGAAATATTGCTGCTGCTTTTCCTCCTCCTCCTCTTCCTCCTCTACCTCTTCTTCCTCTTCCTCCTCTACCTCTTCTTCCTCTTCCTCCTCTACCTCTTCTTCCTCTTCCTCCTCCTCCTCCTGCTAGGTACATCCCAAAAAGAAGTCTTGTACTACTACTTAGCTTCCTGGGTAGTATTAACATAGAGAAATCTTCTGGGAGTTTTCCAGTGTTGGTGAGTTCTGAGCAATAATCAGTGTCCAGTGAAACTTTTGTGGAGGTGAGACAAACCATTCAGCTTTTCATAGAGACTCTGGAAGAACACGACAGGATCAAGTTCTGAATAATGCCTGAGGAAAAATATATGCGAAAAAAGACTCCTGAAGTGATTGGGACTGGGAAGAAAATCAGTTATCTACTCACCATTGTTGTTCCTCCTCCACTCTCAACCTTTACCTAACTGGAACAGGAAGAATTTCAAAACACTCTGAGATCACTGTCTAGCAGATTCAGGGATCAAGGCAATAGATGCTTCTCTGTAGGCTGAGGAGGGAGAAAAATCAGAAATATCCACAAGATGTACAGGAGAAGGATGCAGAAATTAAAAAAAATTGATATGGTCTACAAACAAGAATGGGAAGTTTGGAGGAGGAAGTTTGATTAAGCTACAGCATGAAGGACATGAAGAAATCACCATACAGAAACTAAACTAAAGTGTGGGAATGGAAGGAGCAAATAAGTGACCCAACTGAGAAGAGGCTGTGATCAATGTTCTCATCTATTGGGAATGCTGCTAAGTCAGGCCAAGAAACTTTTCATTCCCTTTGTCTGTTCTGTGTGATTTACCAGAAGGAAGAATGAGAGAGTAAGGGAAAATAGAAAGAAGGAATTGGAGTGGGAGAGGAGATGAAGGGATGAAAATGCATAGAAGGAATAAAAGAATCTAATTTCAATCTTGACCCTGCCAGACATCATCGACAATGTGCTGATCTAACTTCTCAAACCAGGTGTGCAGACTGCAGTGGGGAGCTTACTCCCATTCCCCAACCTGAAATCTGGCCCCCCACACAGTGTCAATCCTCCAGCCTCAACCCCCAGTGTCATCCCCAGATCCACTCTTCATAACATACATTTAAAATATCTAACCCTCAAACCACCCAGGCACAATAGTGTCTGTCTGAAGAAGTCACTATCACTGTCACTGTCACTGTCCTCCCATTGTTCATCTATTTGCTCAAGCAGGCCCAGTAACGTCTCCATTTAATGGAGACACTTGTACCGTGTTTGGCATATCAAATATGTCACAGATAGTTTCCCAGGCTTTGCCATGCGGGCGAGATCCTCTCGATAGTTTGCCGGGCTCTCCGAGAGGAACGGAGGAATTGAACCTGGGTTGGCTGGGTTGGGCGCATGCAAGGCAAATGCCCTACCCACTGTGCTCTCGCTCTAAAGAAGTTATTTCATCTATATCCTATATTAGAGGTACTTTAACCTAGCCTCATATATCTTTACCTCTCTATAACCTATGGTAGCACACAAAGACAGCCCAACTACAGGGATCAAAACATACAACATACAGGAAAAAAACTACAAAACACAAAGGTCACAATAGTAAAACAATGCATAAATTCATCAAGCTTAGTGGGTGAAGTTGCTAGCCCAGATGAATCAAACAACAATAATGAACTACATAACCTATGAGATAAAGAATTTAGAATGGATCTGTTAAGGATGTGTAAAGGAGCTCAAGGAAGCAATGGAATACACTGCTGATAAAAAGCAAGAGGATATGAGAGCAGAAATGAGAAAAATCCAAACAAAAATAAAAGCAAAAATGACAGACCTAAACAACTGAGTAGGTGAAATGAAAAACTCAGTGGAAGGCCTTAGCAACAGAATAACAGCTGCTGAGGACAGTAAGCTCTAAGATAGATAGCAGAACATGGAAAAGAGCCTCAAAATAAACCAACAGATATCAAGAAAAAATATGAAGCCAAGAGTAATAAAGTAGGAATCATTGGTGTCCCAGAGGGACAGGAAGAAAACCCTGATGAAGAAGCAACTGTCAAAGACACAATTGCTGAGATGTTTGCATGCTGAAGAGCACATGAAGATTCAGGAGGCCCAAAGGGTACCAGCTAAAAGAAATCCAGATAAAATTACTCCAAGACACATCTGAATTAGAATGGCAAAAACTACAGATCAAGATAAAATTCTGAAAGCAGCAAGGTCAAAGAAGGAAATTGCTTATAAAGGAGCATCCTTAAGATTTACAGCAGACTTATCTGACAAAACTTTTTGAGCCTGAAGACAGTGAGGAAATGTAGTGAGAAAACTCAATGAAATGATTGCCTCACCAAGAATACTTTACCAAGTAAGACTCATTCATACTTGAAAGAACAATATACAGCTTCACAGACAAACAACAACTCAGGAAACTCATAGACTCAAAGCCATGGTTGAGGAAACACTAAATGGGCTACTTTAGGTCTAGACAAGCCCCTCAATCACACAAAACCACTATATTGTTTTAAGTATTTTTGTCCCATGTTTCTTGGGACAAAACCCCATAACAATAATTTTTCTGAATCTCAATGGCCTAGTCGCACCAATTAAATGCACAGAGTGGCAGGATGGATCCAAAAATTGAACCCAATATTCTGCTGGTTCCCATCTATATAAATGTGGACATTTCATGCTCCAAAAGCTGAATACACATTCTTCTCAAGTTCATATGGGACATTCTCCAAATAGACCACATGCTGTGCTACAAAACACACCCCCATAAAATTAAGAGATTAGAAATTGTATAATGATCTTTTCAGACCATGATACACTGAAAATAGAAGTGAATCACACACACAAACAGAAATTCAAATCAAACACCTGGAAATTAAACAGCTCACTACTGAACAATGAGTGGCTTAGAAGAAAAATCAAGGAAGAAATGAAAGGATTCTGGAAACAAACAAGAATGAAGACATGAGTTACCAGAACCTATGGGAAACAGTACAAGCAGTGTTAAGAGGAAAGTTTATAGCTCTACAAGCATTCCTCAGGAAGGAAGAGCTGACTCACAAAAGTAAGAACTTCACAGCTTAAGATCTTGAAGAATGATCAACAAAAGGAGCCCAAGCCAGCAGGAAGAAGAAAAAAAATCAAGCTTAGAGCTGGAATTAATGACATGGAAACCAAAAAAAAAATTGAAATATCAATGAAGTCAAGAGCTGATTCTTTGAGAAAATAAACAAGATCAATAAGCCTCTAACAAAACTCACAAAGAAAGAGGGAGAGAGAACCCTAATAAACAGAATCAGAAATGAAAAGAGGAACATCACAACAGAAACCATGGAAATTCAAAGAATAATCAGAGATTACTTTGAGAATCTTTATACCATGAAACAAGAAATGGACAAATTCCCAGACTCCTATACTCTCCCAAAGCTGACCCAAGGAAACTTAGATTACCTGAACAGACCTATCACTATCAAGGAAATTGAAATAGTAATGAAAAAAAATCTCTTGAAAAACCAAAGCACTGGCTCAGATGGATTCACTAGTGAATTCTTCCAAAGAAGAATTCTTTAAAGTCTTCTTTAAAGACCTACCCCAAATCCTGTTCAAGCTTTTCCAGAAAATTGAAGAACAAGAAATACTTTCAAATAGTTTCTATGAGGCAAATATCACCTTAATACCAAAAGTAGAGATAAGGCAAAGAGAGAGAGAGAGAGAGAGAGAGAGAGAGAGAGAGAGAGAGAGAGAGAGAGAGAGAGCGCGACAGAGACAGAGATACAGAGACAGAGACACAGAGAGAGAATTACAGGCCAATATCCCTGATGAGCACAGAAGCAAAGATCCTCAACAAAATACTAACACATTATTTACCCAATACCCATTTGATAAGAGATAAATATCCTGTTTATACAAGATACAGGTAGAATTTTACAAGATTAAAAACCCCCACCCCCATCAAAAAATGGGGAGAACAGAAGCTTCCTCAAAAAATCAAATACAAATGGCCAAAAGGCACATAAAAATCACTAATAAACAGTGAGATGCAAATCAATACAATAAGCTTTTCCAGAAAATTGAAGAACAAGAAATACTTTCAAATAGTTTCTATGAGGCAAATATCACCTTAATACCAAAAGTAGAGATAAGGCAGAGAGAGAGAGAGAGAGAGAGAGAGAGAGAGAGAGAGAGAGACAGACAGACAGAGAGACAGAGAGAGACAGAGACAGAGACAGAGACACAGAGACAGAGACACAGAGAGAGAATTACAGCCAATATCCCTGATGAGCACAGAAGCAAAGATCCATCTTACATCATAAAGACTGGCACACGTCAAAAAGAACAAGAACAACCAGTGCTGTTCAGATGCGGGGAGAAAGTGATTTTCATTCTTTGTTGCTGGGAATGCCAACTGGTTCAGCCTTTCTGGAAAACAATATGGACATCCTCGGAAACTAGAAATTGAGCTTCCATATGACCCAGCAATACCATTTCTGGGAATATAATCTAGGGATGCAAAAAAACAGTAGAAATATCATCTGCACTTGTATGCTTATTGCAGCACTGTTCACAGTAGACAGAATTTGGAAGCAATTTGAGTGCCTGAGAACAGATGACTGGTTAAAGAAACTTTGTTATATCTACACAATGGAATACTATCAAGCTGTTAAAAAAAGAAATGAAGTCATGATATTTGCTTATAACTGGATGGACATGGAGAGTATCATGCTGAGTGAAATGAGTCAGAAAGAGAGGGACAGACATAGAATAACTGCACTAATAAGTAGAATATAAATTAATATAATATCAGAATAACACTCATGGACAGTAGAGACAAGGGTCAGGAAGATTTTTCCATGGTTGAAAGCCTGCCTTTTGTGCTGAGAGAAAAGCGATTGAAATAGTGAAGGAACCATTAAGTCAACAATGGTGAGAGGGATCGCTTGGGATGGGAGTTGTGGGCTGAAACTAGACAAAGGACCAAACATGATGGCCTCTCAGTATCTGTATTTCAAACCATGTGCCCCAAAGTAGAGCAAACAAGAAGGAAGATGCCTGCCATGGAGGTAGCGGGTGAGTTGGGGTGGGGGTTGCAGGACAAATAATGGGGATATTGGTGGCAGAAAATGTGCACTGGTGAAGGGATGCATTTTTGATCATTGTATGACTGAAACTCAATCATGAAAGCTTTGTAACTATCTCACGGTGATTCTATTGAAATAATTTTAAAAATAAAAAGAAGGGGAATCTAATTTTCTCCAGACACTTTTTCAGGACATTTGTGTTGTATTTAAAGATTCAGGAGATGCTATTTCTGATAAATAAATTACCACGATCTTTGACCTGGGTGGGGTTTGTCAGTTTCTTCAGAATAAACTCAGCCAAACCCAGTTGCTAGTGGAGGAAGATCTGAGAAAAATTGTAAGTTTATCTTCGCTTCTATGTTATTCTCACCCTCCCTTGTTTTTGTTCCATAAAGTGTAATGGGGGAAAGATACAAACACAAAGGCTTGGCACCTCTGGTCTAATAATACTGTGAGCTTATTAGCAATTTCTCATTATGGTCTTTGTTACACATTTGTCCTGTCCCTTTGCCAGGGTTCAGGTCTCTTGCCCAGAGCCTGTTCTTCTGTTACTATCTTGTCTCACCTTCTCTCTGTTTTTTTGTTCTTTGGAGTCAGAAAAAGTGTGGGCATGGGAGTTGGTGGGAAAAATTGTGTAATAAAATGTTGGATAGGTAGTAACTGTCCCTTACTGAGATCCCACCCTAAGCCACTATTAAGAGATAAGTACCTCTTCTCACTGAATCTTCAAGAAACTGGGGTGGGAAGTTATTAACTCCACGTGTTAGCTTTATCTCCTTTGCATATAAATGTTAGTAGTGAAATTAAGTTAAAGTAATTTAAGTCTAAGAGAACATAAGAATTTACTATAAATATGATGGAGTAGCACAGGGCAAGAATTTTCACTTTCAGGATATTCTCAGATCACAATCTACAAAACCCTGGTGGATCTTTTTATTTCATGTTTCCTGTTATCCCAACTCTGTTCCTCTTAGAGAAACAGTGTGTGGCATATACTTCTCACTCCCCAAAGTGGAAGAGCTAGTGAGAAAGAAATACAAACATAGATGTCCCTTGCCCACTGCAAAAAAAAAAAAAAACATGACAACAGCAATGCTATCCTGAATTTGTAAGTTGTAGATTTGGCCACTTATCAGAGGTGTTCTTTTGTTTGTTTTTTATCTTGGCTCAAAGGGCCCAGAAAAAGGGATTGAGGAGCTGAAGCTGGGGGCATATATATTGTAACAAAAAATATGGTTTTTGTATTCTCTTCTGTTCAAGAGTGTGGCAGGAATGACGAGGCACACACAGCTTCCTGCTCATGGACCAGGCAAAAATGGTGTTAGATACCTGTTATACACCACTGTGCAGGTGAGGCGACACTGTTAAGTCTATGTTATACAGGTGTTCTGTTACAGAGTGGAAGCTTGAACTTGTGACATTGTGACATTATGACATTGTTCCAGCAAGTTTACTTTGTCACAAATACACTGTCATTGTCACTGTCCTCCTGTTGTTCATTGATTTGCTGGAGCAGGCCTAGTAACATTGTGAGACTTGTTACCGTGTTTGGCATATGGAATATGCCACAGGTAGCTTGCCATGTGGGCAAGATACTCTCAGTAGCTTGCCAGGCTCTCTAAGAGGGGTGGAGGAATTGAACTCAGGTCGGCCATGTTGGTGGTATGCAAAGTAAATGTCCTAACCTAGCCTAATGGCTATCACTCCAGCCCCATGGCAAATACAGATATTTTAAAATTTAATATGCATAAAGAGAATAATAATAGTACACAAAATTCAGTTTCTTTTACGAAGGTAAAAAAGAAAGCAAATTAGAATAGTTATAGGTAAATATAGTATAGGTAGCATCACTTGTATAACTTGCCATCCTGTTGCTCATCGATCTGCTTGAGCGAGTGGACATCAGTAATGTCTTCATTCATCCCTGTCGAAAGCTAGTGTAGCCTAATGGCATCTGCTGGCTCCAGGAACACGAAGAGCCTCAAACTGTGTTTTCAGTCTTGATGAGAAGTCTGACCATCTCGTAGGTGGGAGGCAAGGCATTCTTTTGATGTCCTGTAGAATCCAGTCGGTAACACCTCTAGTCTAGTGGTTGTCTCTAAATCACATTATGTGTCCGGCCCATCTGATTTTTGATGCCTTGGCAAACGATACAGCGTCCCTGATTCTCGATCATCGACGGAGTTTGGAACTCCAGATTCCTCCTCTCACTTGGGTGAAATGTGATATTCCTAGCATAGCTCTTTTGATTCCTGTTTGGGAGACTTTAATAACGTTCTTATCCTGTTTTCGTAGGGCCCAGGTCTCTGAGGCATATGTTAATGCAGGAAGAACAGTAGAGTCGAAAAGATGTGCCCAGATCCAGAAGTTCTTCATCCTGTTAGCTATTTCTTCAATGCTCTGGAAGGCATTCCATGACGCTCTCTTCCTCTTGTGCAGCTCAGGTGCCAGGTCTTCCATCATATTGAGTTCTGCACCTAGGTACACTTAACTGTTGCATTCGAAGATGTTTGTTTCATTGAGAGCAAATGGAATGTCAAGAACGAGACCGTTTCTCATTAACATTGACTTTGTGAAATTCAGCTGCAGTCCGACCTTTCCGCATTCATGATCAAAGTCGGCCAGCATTTGTGTTGCTTGGCTAATATTTGGTGTTATTAGAATGATGTCATCAGTGAAGTGGTGGTGGTGTAGTTGCTGACCATCTATTTTCACTACCATTCCTTTCCATTCCAGAGGTCGCATGACTTTCTTGAGGGTGACACTGAAGAGTTTCAGAGAAATGGTAATGCCCTGCTGAACCCCTCTCTTTACATTGATGATCACTTCCTTGTAGAATGGAGAGATCCTGGTGGTGAATCTGGTAATACAAGCTCATGGAGGATCCTGATCTACTGAGTTTGAACACCCTGTTTGGGTCGGGCTTCAGTAACTGATCAGTCTCAATGGAATCAAAGGCCTTCCTTTGATCAATGAATGTTAGGCAGAACAGCATCTTGAACACCGTCTCTCAATGAACTTGATTACCATGTGGATTTGGTCAATTCTGCTGACTCCTTTTCAGAACCTGACTCGCTTGCATGGTTGTCCTTCATCTAGTGTTCTGCCAATCCTATTCAGGATGATTTGAGCGAATAACTTGTAGATGACGGACAACAGGCAGATCGGGCGATAGTTTCCAACGTTGTGGATGTTTCCCTTCATGTACAAAAGAATGTTCTTGCTGGTTTTCCATTTGGATGGAAACTTGCATTCAGACAGGTAGTGTGTGAAGAGTTGAGTTGGTGTATTGATGAGTACTGGTGGCACATTCTTCAGGTGTTCAGGTCTGATCTTGTCTGGACCAGATGCTGTACGCTTCTTTACTGATGAAATGGCATGTCGGAGTTCAGAATGGAGAATGTTGGGAATGACATATCCATCCTGTGGAATTTGGTATGTGGGCAGATGAACATGGCTATCAAAGAGATCCAAGTAGAGATCATGGATAACCTTTTTTTTTTTATGAATCACCATGAGAACAGTCACAAAGCCTTTCAATTAAGCCTCAATCAGTCATACAATGATCAAAGACCTGTCCCTTCACCAGCACACATTTCCACCACCAAAAACCCCAGTATACCACCCTCCCACTCACCTCACCACCTGTGTGGCAGATTTTCACCTTCTCTCTCTCTATGTTGATCACATCCAACATTATTATTTGGAATTTTCTCCAACATTCAGAACTGCCAAAATAACATCATTAGATAATTTGTTTTCTATTGCTGATTATGAAGAGCATATGATGTCGTATGGCTGTAATAGTGACCATGCGAATTTGGATTTCTGATATTTTAGTAATAAGCCTAGAGGGATTACTGCCAAAAGCACCTGGGTTCTGAGATTGGTTTGTGTGCCTCTGGGATCATGGTCGTAAAGGATCCGGAGGAGGTGTTTGAGGGTAGCAACCAGGTGCATTGTCATGGTGGGGAGCAGAGCCAATTCCACCCACCATCTCACGAGGCCCCACGTGCCTCATCAATGCAGTCTCATAGCTGGCTGTTCATTAGGCTCTAAAAGATGGAGGCCACCATGCCGCCGCCGCAAGTGGGGGACAGGCAGAGGGACAAACACCCTATCCCTTCCCAGGGCGGCATAACACCAAAGTTAAATGGACAGTTCAGATGCATTTCGATTGGGGATTATATTTTGCTCAGATTTTCCCACCACCATTCAAGCCTGTCTTTCAGGGACAAATGCTAGATCATTTACTTTCCATTGATCACTTTGCATATCAGGAAATGTCGCACGGCTGTGTAAGTGCCCGTGAGGTTCAGAAAATAGTCCTGGTACTCGCATACCGGAGTCATGCTTGTAGAAGCTCATGTTCACCAGGATTCCATCTGGAGAAGGTGGGGAGACAGCACCTACCCCATCTGGGACGTCCTGGTGATATTGGCTCAGTGTGGGGCCCAGAGAATTCTCTGGGAGTTGTGGGGCCCACTGGCTAGTTTTTTTCACTGCTGTGTGCTGTAAGATGGCGGTGGGTGCGGGTTGTGGGCGTGACTTATGGGATCAGAGGCTGCCTGGGAACCGGGTTGGAACTGCTTGGCCCGGTGTCCCCATGCGGTTCGGAAACTAGTCCTGCATACTGGATCCATGCTTGTAGAAGCTCATGGTCACCAGGATTCCGTCTGGAGAAGACAGTCATGGACAACCTTTTCCATTGTGCTTCTGGAATATGAGATAGATCCATCAGGACATTGGAGGGCAGTCATCTTGGTCTTATATTTGGCAAAAGACAGGTGGGCATTATGAATGTTTTTACCAGCTTCCAGCTTATCAGTCAACACTGCTGCTCTTCTGTCTTTGAAGTCTTCCTTATTGCTTCTCTGCATAGATTTGCGAGCTCGGAAGTTACCTTGTGATTGCCTGAGGCTCGTGCCAAGCCACATTGGCAAATGAGCTCAAGAGTTTCTAAAGACAGGCATCTTTTTGTGGCTTTCTTTCTCTCAGCTGAGTTCCTCGCACAATCATGGAAGTGCTGATCATATTCCTCCATCGATGTTGTCTACAATGGCAGCAATAGTGCCATACTGATGCAATAGTGCCAAAGAGCTCCCAGTTGGTGGTTGTTCTGGGAGTTTTTTTTCTAGAACTTTGCAGCCCTTTCTCCCTTCTCCTTGAAGTAGAATTTCGCACAGAGGAGACGGTGGTCTGATCCCATTTAGACTTTTGGGACAACAGTTATGTCGGTCAGACAAAACCCATCATTGAATATGATGTGGTCAATTTCATTGTGGAACTGTCCACTGGGAGACTTCCATGTCCAACGTTTAGATTTGGCCTTCTGGAACTGCAAGTTACCATGTATAGACTTGGTCTACATGATGGAAATCAATCTCTGACCCTGCTTGTTCCATTCTAAGCTGTGGGTCCCAATGTGGAATTCTTCTGGTGACTTTTTGGTTTCTTTTGGTGTTAAAATCACCTTAGTGTTAAAATAAAAAATGACCTTGTAGAAGGTGTGCTCTTCTTTATAGAACCTCTCCAACTCCATGAAGACTTCTCAATTTCTTCTTCATTGTAGCTGGATGTTGGTGTGTAGGCGACGAAGATAGAAACTGCTGGCTTTGAGCCACATCTATTCAAATGTAAGCATCCAATTTGGGTTGTTAGGCATTTGAATAAATTGATGCTCATGGCCAAGTTCGTGTTGATGAGAACAACGATAATAGGTAGCATAATGCATATTAATGACAAAAATTATAAAGGTCACTTGCAAATGATTATATCTCTGTATTAGGAAGGAGTATTATTACTTAACCAGAGTCATTCCTCCATCCCTGCCCAAGTTAAAGTGTATTATCATGCTATGCATTATTTCATCTACCTCAGCTTTCCATAAAAAAAAACAAAGTATAAGCACTCAGTTATTATTTATACATGCGTTTCTGATGATAGGCAAGAGATATTTCTTGATCATCTGTTCACCTGCCAGGGACAGCACATCCCTGAAGGATGTGCTTATGTCAACTCCATTCTTTATGG
Organism: Sorex fumeus; assembly: GCF_029834395.1. NCBI lineage: Eukaryota > Metazoa > Chordata > Mammalia > Eulipotyphla > Soricidae > Sorex > Sorex fumeus. The sequence continues at coordinate 44,978,046 of NW_026606059.1, read as the reverse complement.
GGAGAACTTGGCTGCACGTCCCCAGCTAGGGTACAGATATATTGTCTAATTTCTTCAAATAAATAAAGCACGAGACCATCAAATTTCTTTAGTGGTCTTCAAAGTTAGTCCTATAGATGGGGTATCTCACAAAGTTAGGTTCATCTGTGAACTCCAGGTGAAAGCTCAATTGGAAAGTCTATTGGAAACTTTAAAATGTTATAAGAGCTTCTCTGCTTCAACAAATAGTCTCGAACACCCTCATAATTTGCAGTGTTGCTGGTCCAGCTCTGCACAGGATCCTTTTGTGTACTCACTTCAGGAGAACTTGAGACTGATGTTGGTAGATCCTGACAGTGGTGACGGGGGTAGACTATCATGTTTAACATTTTGCTACTACCTGGATAAACCTGGAGAATAGTATAAAAGGTAAAGGTAAAGGCCCTCCCGTTGATCGTCGATTTGCTCGAGCGGGTCCAGTAACATCTCCATTGGAGACTTTGTTGTTACTGTGTCTGGCATATCGAATACTCTCGGTAGCTTGCTGGGCTCTCCGAGAGGGGCAGAGGAATCGAACTTGGGTCGGCCATGTTGGCCGCATGTAAGGCGAAAGCCCTACCGCTGTGTGAGAATAGTATGTGGAATGAAATTAGTTAGATGGAGAAGGAAGGACACAGAGTAGTCTCTCTCATATGCAGGATATAAAGGAACAGTAGGGGAATAACAAATATCCAAAGGTAAAAGAAATAACATGAGAATCAGTCTTCAGTAGGAAGTTGCCACTGGTGATGATGGGGGTAGGGGGACAGGGCATGGAACGGAACACTAAAATTAGCATACCCTATTAGTAACTCTATTGTAATCCACAGAGACTAAAATAATGAAAAACGATGCCTGCTTCTGTGGGAGTGGGAGGGTAAGGCAGGGGATCATGGTGGAGGGAAGTGGATGTTGGAACATTCTATTCAAGAAACCCAATCATGAATACCTCTGTAATTTACAGTGATTCAGAAAGAAATTGAAAAACAAAACGCAAATTCCCAAACAAATATAATTTATAGACTCCTCTGAGCCCTGTTAAAACACTGTTGCAACCCTTTCTGGGTCCCAGAGTGCGTTCTTCTCCTGGGTCCTTGATACCCTACTTGTCAGAAGACTTTAGGTGCAATTCTTCTTATGTCAACTGACTTTTCTCTTCAAAAGGAGATGGGGATTTTACATGTATTCTTGTAAAAAGCCTTCTTGCTCTTACTGCAAAATCACCATACCCACCTCAAAGGCCTATAGACTCTAAGGTGTTTAAAGGGGGCCTGGGTTAATTAAACTCAGTGAAAACTAATTCACTTAAAACTTAACTTCATGGTTGATCAATTTGATGAAGGACCTTTTTCAAATTAAGTGGTCAAATCACCTAATTAAAAAACACTGGTTTTAGTGATTTGTCAGTTTGGAGCAGTTTAGAATTGAAGGTTAGGTCATAGCTCTTTTCTTGGAAATTTTGGTTGGGCGTCTTCTTCTGTCTCCGGGTAGCATTTCAAGAAATTTTGCATTAATCTGGAGGAAAGAATTAGAGGGAATTATCATCTTCTGGTAGTCACATTTAATACAATGTTGGCCTGTTCAACATGCAGCCTTAGTTTCTAAGTAAAAGGTAAAAGGTAAAGGCCCTCCCGTTGATCGTCGATTTGCTCGAGCGGGCCCGGTAATGTCTCCATTGGAGACTTTGTTGTTACTGTGTCTGGCATATCGAATACTCTCGGTAGCTTGCCGGGCTCTCCGAGAGGGGCGGAGGAATCGAACTCGGGTCGGCCATGTTGGCCACGTGTAAGGCGAACGCCCTACCCGCTGTGCTATCGCTCCAGCAGTAAATCTATATTAATTACATAGGGTAAAAATAAAGAAAATCCTGTTAGATTTACCTGTGATAAACCCAAACAATGGAATAAAAGCCACACAAACTATAGTTTTCTCATTTAAATTTACTTTTCTTTATAAGCTAATAATTTTCCCTTCTGGACAGTGTGGTCATTATCCTGGACATGCATGGAATTTTGTTTTGTTTTGTTTTGTTTTTACCGGAGCACACGTTCCTTTAATTTCTAAAAAAATTCCAGAGATTGTGTTTGTGAATATGAATTTATTTCCTACCTGTGTTAGGTTAAGGCTGAAAGGGTTGGAAACAGTGTAATTTTAGTATTTAAGAAAAAATTCCTGGTCTTCTTTTCACTGTTTCTGACAAGACATCCACCACCATTGTAATTATATATTCCTTCATAGAGGACTATTATGAGTAGTTTTGTTTTTGTACAAAAAATATTTTGCCCTAATCCAGTCATCATCCTTGAGGCTTCCTCCACCATTATTAACCTGCAATGGAATTTTCATTTCTAGGTTTACTTCTAATGTTTTATTGAAGTCCATCTTTCTGGAGTTTTCTGACAAAGGGGACAGTGAATAAGAATCACACTTTTGAGATGACATGTTAAAACATTTCTTCATTTTATGTCAAGATCTGATTTACAATCTTGATAAATGTAGATGTCTAAGGTGTAAATTATTTTCCAATAGTTTTTTGAAGTAAATACTCTTATTTTCTTAACCCACTCTGTTTCTACAGAGAAGTCTAATACTATTCACATCCCCTACAGGAGAATATAATTTTCCCTACAGGAGAATTTAATATCCTGTTTTGCTCTGAAATTTCATAGTAATATACTTTAGTTCGGGACTTTTAAAATTTATTTTCCCCTTCTTCTTCTGTTTTTAACTTATTGCTTAGAGAGAACTTGTGTACCTTCATTCTAGGAAATATACTTGCATTTTTCTGTGATAATATCATCCCTTTTATTTTCTCAGATCTCCTTGGGGACTCTTACTTGAGGGATGTTCAAGTTCTTGGATTGATCTTCTAATTTACTTGTCTCTTCTATTGTCTGTTCCTTATCTTTCTTGTCTGTTTTCTGGGAAATTTCCTTGAGTTTATTATTAAGTACTTATTTCAAATTTTAAAAATCGAGTCATCATATTTTTAATTTCCAAGAAGTCCCACTTATTCCATGAATATTCTTTAATATGATTGAAGTTTTCTCATTTTATGGATTATAATATCTTTCTTTATACCTTATAATATCTTTCTTTATTTCTCTAGATATTAAATACAATTATTTTAAATTTGTATGTTATGCATGACTGTTACCTCCATGTTCTTCTCTCTTTGTTCCTATTTATTTTCTCAAGAAGGGTATTTTTCCAGTGTTTGCTAATTTCTGTTTTCTGTTCATATTAATGGGTAAGATACTTAGAACTGGATGCCATCCCTGAGCAGTCTAGTGAGTTTCACTGTAATGCAGTGAAAGGCCTCATGGTGTTTTAATTAGAGATTTATAGGTCTATTCCAGGAGCAGGTTTATTTTGCTATAGAAAGAGACTGAAATCAAAAAGATGTGAATAACCTCACCTCTGCTTCCCATCACTTACTTACATATATAGTTTAGTGCTCACTTGGAATACTTGCTAGATTCTCAGAAATTGTAACTTTAAACTAACCAATGTCTAATTGATATAGATAAGAGATAAGATCCTGTGACATAATTCTGACTGAAAAGAACACCAAATATAGGAGTAATTCAGGGTCTTTGCAGAAAACTCTCATAGACAAGGCTAAGAGGAAATGTGCAAACACCACAGAAACACTGGCCAGGAATTACTACTTCCTTCTTCAAAGTCACAAGGAAAGGATGATGAATGAAATTGTTATTTGAGGACTTAATATCTAGGTTTATGCTTTCAACCAGTTTTTAATGAAGCAGAGACTCAATTCCCAACTTTAAATACCAGAATAAACCTATGGGGCTTGTGATGGGAGTCCCTGTATATCTAAATGACTATTACTCAAATTTTCTACTTTTGTAGCTGCCAACTCTGCCTTCTCAACTCTGCCTCCTATGGTAACTGGCACTTTGAATTTCAAAGCTTTTCTCTGTACCTCATGGGGCAGATTGGGTTGATTTCTTTTTGTTGTGGGCACTTAAGGTTGAGTTGTTTGCTCTCCTAAGTCATTTGCTTTTCTGCTTCTGTGGTTCATCTTCTCTTAGAGTGTGTTAAGATGTCTCTCAATTAATTGAAGATAAAATGTGCTACTTTCTTTATTTAGTTCTTGTTATTGAGGATATTTTTGGAAGAAGGCACCAGAAATATATTTACTCTGCCAGATGAGAATAAGAAGCCCTCTCTAAAAACTTTTAAAGACTTTTCATTATTATAGTGTTTTAAAATGCCATAACCTATTAACAAAATATGCCACACAATATCTATTTTCTTTCATATTTTTTCATTCTTTCTATTTTCTGCTTTTTTGTTTGAAGTATCACAAAAGCCAGTGAGGGCTCCTTTGAAGGGATCAGTTATTTTCCTGAGAGAAAAAATATGTAACATGGTGCTGGAATGATAGTATAGCGGGTAGGGTGTTTGCCTTGCACATGGAAACCTGGGCTTGATTCAAGCCTCCCATATGGTCCCCCGAGCACCACCAGGAGTCATTCCTGAGTGCAAACCCAGGAGTAACTGCTGAGCACTGCCGGTGTGACTCAAAAAGCAAAAAAAAAAAAAAGTTATATGGTTTATTCAATTTGGTTTTAGTACCCTAACTTGGTGAACATTTGTTTTGCCCTATATTAATTTCACCTACTATTACTAAGTTCTGAACTTCTTCAGAGTTTTCTTGGTATAAAACACAGCTTTTTAATGCTCATATCACTCTCCTAACACATATAACCGAGGCTCTATCTACCTGGCACCATCAATTACCTTTTCTGTTCTATTTTCAAAACCCTTAATGGTTTTTTTGTGAGATCTATTTTCAATGAAGCTTTTAATAACTTTTCACCCTTTCTTTCAGTAATAGGAGTCAAGAGCATAGTATCTGAAGACATGGTGTCTGGAAAGCAAACTACACACAACTTTGAGCAGGCACTTAAGCAATTACACCAAAATTTAAAAATATTTACAACATGAATAACAAAATACATTCTACCCAATTCTTGTATTACATAAGATTATTCAGTTAAAATTATAATTTGATATACACTATGCTTACTTATGGTATTCTTGAAAATGTCATTCATCATTAATAGTGGAATATTAAGTTGAAGACAAAATTGTTTCAATATTCTGTTACTGACTAGGAATTTGATGAACTATTTAAAGAATAAATAAACTAACATATGAAGAATACATGGCACAAAACAGCACACAATAGGTACTACAAGTGGGTCCTCAGTTGGTATTTGTTGAATGACTTTTGAAGACTTATTTGTTGAAGAAATCTGAAATGTGAATGATAGATTACCCATATGTTTCTCTAATTGTTACTCTCTCTTTCTGTGATTCATACATGTCCATAAGCATTTTATTCTAGCTTCTTCATCTAAGAATGGAAATATTAATATCAGACAATTATGTGTAATGGTGATTTCTATGACAAGTGTAAAGCAAATGATACAGTGCTTTATAAACAGGGTATTTGTGGGTGTATATCTCCACACATTAACTGTAAGTTAGGTGTTCAAACACAGGATTTCAGCTCAGAGAAGCTGAGAACTCTATCTCTTGTAAAACTGTGCTTTCCAGATGTGGTAGCCCAAACACCTGTGTCCAAGTATAACTAATCAGTTCCACAGTCTCCAAACTTATAGGTCACTGCTCTCCCTGTGAGAGAATTCTTTGATTGAATGGTCTGCCCATGACTGACAAGAGAACAGGTCAAGTCTTTTCCCATTATGTTTTTTTCTTTGTGTGTGTATGTGTGTGTGTGTGTGTGTGTGTGTGTGTGTGTGTGTGTGTGTGTGTGAAATATGTGGAACAAAATTTTAATGAAAAGAGAAGAGATGAGATTTTCCTTTTTTTTTTCCTGAGTCTTGGCATAGAGATCCAAATTATAAATCAGTGCTTCTGAACCAGGAGGATTCCAAATTGGGGTTGGGGGAGAGGTGTTCTCAGAGATGAGCTTTATTCTTTGTAAATTTCTCAATGTTTTGTAATTTTTCGGGATGTTCTAAATTATCAACAAGATCGAAGAATGAGCTGAAAATTGAATGTGCAAGGATTTCCACCAAACTCCTTTGAAAAGTTTGCTCATTTTCACTATGAGTGATTCTTCCACAGTGCCTGCATCAACCCTCCTTTCTTTAGACAGACCTCTAGCACTGACTCTCTCCATGAAGCTGTTTACAGGGAAGCTAATTATTTTTCCTCATGTAAAAACCCACTTTTGACTTTGCAGCTGTGCTCAGCCTCTTTGGGGAGAATTAATCTGAATTTCAGCACTACCAACTGTAAATCAGACAGCATAAAAAAATTCACAAATTAGTCTTCACTTTTTTAACCAGGCTGGACTCTAATCAAAAGGCAAACTCTTCTGAGTATTCGGGTGGACTAATCCTTCCCAAGGATGACATCTTCTATAAATAGCAGTGCCTTCCAGGTAGTGAGTTGCTGGCTGGCAAAACCCTGTACTTGTATTATTCCAGGGAAGATTGAATACTACTGGAGGATTCTGAAACTGAACAGCCTGTCCTGGGACTCAGCAGCTGAAGAAAGTCACAGGAATTGTGCATGTAGCCTCTTTCTCCTTGATCTCCCTGAGTCACTGGAAAGCTATATTGACACAATGGAATGTTTAGAAACTTCACAGGATCTTATAGAGAGAGAGGTACTGAGAGAAATACATTGCAAGTCATGTGCCAAACATACAAATTAGAATTTTCAGCAGCCATATTAATACAAGGGCAAAAAGAAAAAAAAATAGAGAGCTTAATTGATTCTGTGACTGGCCAGATCTTTGGTAATGACTGTGGTGAGGCATTTACACATGTCACTGTGTGAAGCTGTACTCTTGAAATCTATATAGATTTTAAGGCAATAACACTATATGGCACAGCGGTAGGGCGTTTGCCTTGCACGCAGCCGGCCTGACCGAGCCAGGGTTGATTCCTTCGCCCCTCTCAGAGAGCCCAGCAAGCTACCGAGAGTATCTTACCTGCTTGGCAAAACCTGGCAAACTACCTGTGGCATATTCAATATGCCAAACACAGTAAAAAGAAGTCTCATGATGGAGACATTACAGGGCCTGCTCGAGCAAATCGATGACCAACGGGAGGACAGTGCAACAGTACTACAGTGCAACACTATATAAAAGAAACAAAGAATAAAAATTAATTGCAATAATATATGGATTGTATTTAGGCTACCATATCCCAAATATTATTTCCCAAAAGGAATTTCTATAAAAAGATATTTTATAGTTGATTTCATATATTCAAAGCATCTTTTGGAACTTTAATATTTCATTAGAACGTCTTGATGTCTACTTAAATTGCGTAAAACTTATAGTAGGAAAATGGGATTTACTGTAATTCTGATTGTTTCAAACATTCCTAAAAATTTCTCAGAAGAGCCAAAAAAAGAGGTAACTCAATGGGCAGAGTGCAGGAAGGCCAGGTTTGATCTCTGTACTGTATTATCCCCCAAGCCTCATTGGGAGTGACTCCTCAGCACAGAGCCAAGGGTAGCTCCCCAGTACCACTGAGTGCGGTCCCAAAATTAAACAAAAATAACCCAAGATAATTAATAAAAAGTTTCTCAGTAACTAAATCAAATTTGGTATTTAAAGTTAAACTATACTAATTAAAATTTTAAAAATGCCCAAAGGCAACATAAACTGGAACGGGTCTGTGTAATCACAAAATAAATGAGTGAAGGTGGTGTGGGCTCTCTCCTGCCATGCACGTTCGGTGCCTATGAGCCACTTGATCACCCTGGTCTGCTGCCACCACCAGAAGACTGATGAAGGAGGGAACAGGGCTGCCAGGCAGGTGGTGATTATTTGCAGATAATTACAACCTCCTTCTGCCTCCTTTCAGTCTCACTCACGCCAGGATTCCTCCTGTCCCCCAGGCTAGTCTCTCCACCTGCTCTCGTCTTGCAGCCTTTGTCTAGAGACCCACCTCTGAGCTTTGAGGGTAGCAACTACACCTAGGTTGGGTAGCACAATCAACATACCTAAAGCCCTTCCTTCAGGGAAAGCTCTTCTAAGACAAAGATCTTCTGCTCTGAGATTCACTCAAGGGCATGTTTTTTTTATCTAAGGACTCACTTCTCCTTTTCTTGGTCCATAAACAATCATTAATAATGTTACTAGTCATTTTGTTTGGACACAGTAAGAGATGTATTAATCTTATAGGATGGCTCTCCTGGGGACATTTCGCAATAGATCCCAGACCACAGTGCTCAAGCTAGACAGTTCTTTCCTAACCCCAAAAGGGTCCTTATCCAGTTGTTACTATTTGGATCATGACAGAAATTGTTCATGACTGTGTTCTTAATTTATAGTTAAGTTTATGGTGCTTGGCCTGTCCTGTTTCGATCAGGGTAGATCACAGCTTGCTCTGGGTCCATCCAATCCCTTCTTTTGGACCCTACTTCTGGAGAGCTAGGAACTAAGGGCAACTGAGGTTTGAGATGAGCAAATATGAGAGATGCCCAGGGGTAAATATTATTCAGAGTCAATTAGCCCCCAAGTTACAAAAGCATAGCATTAACTGTCTTCCTGTGTCTATACAAAAAAGGACATTGCTCTGAAGTAAACTATGCAAAGAACATAAGAGAAAAGCAGTATTTCACTTGCAGATACAAACTCAAAAATTTCTGAGGAATTTAACTTAATAAGTCACAGGTACTGCATAGGGGAAATGAGTGATTAACAGGTAGAGAAAGCAGAGATCAGAGAAGTTAAAGATGAATAACGAGGAAATGGGAACACTTTGGGAACATTGTGATGGGTATTGCTCAGTAAACCTAAGTTCCTTGTGGCAGAGGAGACAAACCAATGTTATCCTTCACAGGTCTTTAATAGAAAGCAAAAACAATGCAGAGATGAATGGGGAGGGATAGGACAGACAGGGATATAACTCTGGGACAATAATGAAATGAAGTAGACTCTCTGGTGGTAGGTTTGATGCTGGAATGTTCTGTATTTGAAACACTACCATTATCAGTCTTGCGAATTATGGTGCATAAAAGAATATTTAGAAAGTAAAAAAAATTGTTTAGTAATTATCTTATTTTAGTGCTTAAAATATACATGCTTAATTTTATAGTGTGTGACACCAATAATTAATTAAAGTTCTCATATATAGCACAAGTACAATGAGGAAATATATTCACAATTTTTGTTTTATAGATATCACTGATGTGTTGGAAAGGTTTTGATTAATATTCCTTGCTACATACTTTGATGAGTCATTCCTACATACTTATACCAGGTCAAGAATCTCTTTCAATGCACTGCCTTTTCAGAGTACTAAATTGTTATTTTTGTTACTGATTATTAGGCTATTGGTGGGTAGTGAGAATATGCTGCCATCTAGATCCAATGTAAATGTTAGGCTCAATATATCTTAATTTTTCAGGATTCAGCATTCTCATAGAAGTTGTTCTTCCTCCTTATGACTGATAAACTGCTTTGAAATTTGATTATTCTGTGAGAGAGTATTTCTCTTTGCTTTTCCAGTTGTTGATGCTCTCTAATTCTATTAGTATAGAATCCTGGATCCAGGACAGTTTTCTGCCCCATTCACAGTGTAGAGAGTGAATTCTTCAATATTCTACACACAACAAAGTGTATCACCTGTTTTCTGGGGCTACAGGCTTATTGTGTTGCTCTTACCCCAGTATCTTATGAGTTTTGCCCACAAGTGCAGGGTCAATGTAGAATTTTATGTCTTTCTCATAGAAAACTGCCCAGGTCCTCCAGAATAAGATGGACTAGGGAGGTTAACATTCTCCACTCTCTTGTCTTTCCTCTAAACCTCCAAATGTCCCGTGGAGATCTATAAAGAATACCCTGAGAACAACAAAAAGAGAGTACAACTTTCTTATCTGCTCCAAAAACTTTATAGTCTTACATTAGTCCATTTTTAGCCTTAAATTCATTAGTTATTTTTCTTTTTCAGTTATATAGTATCTAGCATTATTTTCTCTGTTGTATGCTAAGGATTAGCCTATGGTTAAGGTTATCATCTGTCTTTGGACATTAGGCAAGTAGTTAACTCTATGTTCTCAGCTCTCTGATGGATTCAAGGAAAGTAATAATTTTTTAGTTTATACCATTTTTTTCCTGTTAGAATTGAAATGGTGACCTTTCCAACTTTTATGTTTTAAGTATCTCAGGCATGAATTCTTTTACTGTTTTATGATAAAGCAGACTTAGAAATAGATCTCTATTTTCACAATATCCATTTTTTTCTTGCGTCTAAAGCATATGATCTCACCACTCCACCACGGAATTTTTCTTTTTAGAATTATGAGTGAACTCTGTTGTTATATATAATGGTTAATTCTTAGTCCTCATCACCTAGAGACATAATTTTGCACATATCCTTCCTTTTTTCATTAACATGCTTTCACTTATCTTCTATTGATACCATACTCCTTTGAATTTACACTTTCATTAATGATGTTGCCTTCTTCATGTTGCCATCTTCATGGCTTTCTTTTCTTTTCCTGACTTCTAAACACTAAGTATTCTGGTTCAACTTCTGGACCACTTTTCCTCTTTGACTATACATCTAGTCTCAAAGTTTTAAATATCATATATCCACTGACAACTTCCCCTGAGCTCCAGATTTATATACTACTAGACATCTCATTTGAATGCCTAAGAGACATCTTAATTTAACAATTCTAAAATCAGATCTTCCCCCAACAAACCTGTTCATCCTACATACTTCCCAAACTTAGTAAATGTATTCTCAAGGAAAGTCCTTCCACTTTCTTAGACCAAAAGTGTTGGAGTCATCTTACATTCCTTCGAGTGTCATACCAATTCCACCAGAAAATCTTGTTGACTATATCTTCAAAAGCTAATTGATTTTCATATTATCATTTGTTACCACATTCATTGAAACTATAGTCATCTCTGGAAGCACTACTGGCATATAACTCTAACTTGTTTCATTTTCTTTTTATTTATTTATTTATTTATTTTTATTTTATTTATTTATTGAATCACTGTGGGAAAGGTTACAAAGCTTTCAGGTTTATGTCTCAGTCATGCAAATATCAAACACATTTCCCTTTACCAATACTTATTTTTTACCATGAAGAACCCCAATAAAACCCCACCCCCCACCCCTCCCCGTCCCTGTGAGGCAGATGAATTCTAGTTAACACTCTATCTGCTTTGATTAGATTCATTGTTCCAATAAAAGATTCACCACTATTATTTAGAGTTTACCCCCCCCCCCCCCCAAATCAGACATGCTGAAAAAGCATTGTGAAGTGATTTGATTTCTACAGCTGGGTTCAAGAATTAAATGTTGGTTTTGGATTTCTGCTATTTTACCTATTGACCCTGGAAGTATTTCTACTGAAAGTCAGATAGTTAAGAAATTGGTTTCTGTGTTCTGGAGTCGTGGCCGTGCTGGAGAGCCGCTCGCGGGGGGCAACCGGTGGCCTCGGTAGGGCGTGAAGGGCGGAGCGAAAGGCCCCCCTTCCCATGAGGTTTTAGTCGCCCCCACACTCCCGGCTCATACCTGCTGTCCACAAGGCTCCCATGTGGCCGCCATCTTTCTTTCCAGAGAGGAGAGGGCGAATGGGGCAACACCCTTTCCCCTCCGGCAGACTTGATGGCCTGGATCAACGCATAGTCCGTTCACTTTTCTGCTCCAAGCTGCTGGGTTCTGCATTAAGTCCTTGTGCTTCTGGGGCCATGGCCGTGCTGGAGAGCCGCTCGCGGGGGGCGACTGGTGACCTCGGTAGGCCGTGAAGGACGGACCGGAACGCCCCCCGACCCATGAGGTTTTAGTCGCCCCCACTCCCCCGGCTCATACCTGCTGTCCACAAGGCTCCCATGTGGCCGCCATCTTTCTTTCCAGAGGGAGGAGGGCGGAAGGGAGCAACACCCTTTCCTCTCTGGGCAGAAATGATTGCCTGGATTAACGCATAGTCCTTTCACTTTTCTGCTCCAAGCTGCTGGGTTCTGCATTAAGCCCTTGTGCTTCTGGGGCTGTGGCCGTGCTGGAGAGCCGCTCGTGGGGGGCAACTGGTGACCTCGGTAGGGCGTGAAGGACGGACCGGAACGCCCCCCTTCTCGTGAGGTTTTAGTCGCCCCACACACCCCCGGCTCATACCTGCTGTCCACAAGGCTCCCATGCGGCCGCCATCCTTCTTTCCAGAGAAGAGAGGGCGAATGGGGCAACACCCTTTCCCCTCCGGCAGACTTGATGGCCTGGATTAACGCATAGTCCTTTCACTTTTCTGCTCCAAGCTGCTGGGTTCTGCATTAAGTCCTTGTGCTTCTGGGACTGTGGCCGTGCTGGGGAGCCGCTCGTGGGGGACAACTGTTGACCTCGGTAGGGCGTGAAGGACGGACCGGAACGCCCCCCTTCTCGTGAGGTTTTAGTCGCCCCACACACCCCCGGCTCATACCTGCTGTCCACAAGGCTCCCATGCGGCCGCCATCCTTCTTTCCAGAGAAGAGAGGGCGAATGGGGCAACACCCTTTCCCCTCTGGGCAGAAATGATGGCCTGGGTTAACGCATAGTCCTTTCACTTTTCTGCTCTAAGCTGCTGGGTTCTGCATTAAGTCCTTGTGCTTCTGGGGCTGTGGCCGTGCTGGAGAGCCGCTCGTGGGGGGCAACTGGTGACCTCGGTAGGGCGTGAAGGACGGACCAGAACGCCCCCCTTCCCATGAGGTTTTAGTCGCCCCCACACCCCCGGCTCATACCTGCTGTCCACAAGGCTCCCATGTGGCCGCCATCCTTCTTTCCAGAGAAGAGAGGGCGAATGGGGCAACACCCTTTCCCCTCCGGCAGACTTGATGGCCTGGATTAACGCATAGTCCTTTCACTTTTCTGCTCCAAGCTGCTGGGTTCTGCATTAAGTCCTTGTGCTTCTGGGACTGTGGCCGTGCTGGGGAGCCGCTCGTGGGGGGCAACTGTTGACCTCGGTAGGGCGTGAAGGACGGACCGGAACGCCCCCCTTCTCGTGAGGTTTTAGTCGCCCCACACACCCCCGGCTCATACCTGCTGTCCACAAGGCTCCCATGCGGCCGCCATCCTTCTTTCCAGAGAAGAGAGGGCGAATGGGGCAACACCCTTTCCCCTCTGGGCAGAAATGATGGCCTGGGTTAACGCATAGTCCTTTCACTTTTCTGCTCTAAGCTGCTGGGTTCTGCATTAAGTCCTTGTGCTTCTGGGGCTGTGGCCATGCTGGAGAGCCGCTCGTGGGGGGCAACTGGTGACCTCGGTAGGGCGTGAAGGACGGACCGGAACGCCCCCCTTCCCATGAGGTTTTAGTCGCCCCCACACCCCCGGCTCATACCTGCTGTCCACAAGGCTCCCATGTGGCCGCCATCCTTCTTTCCAGAGAAGAGAGGGCGAATGGGGCAACACCCTTTCCCCTCCGGCAGACTTGATGGCCTGGATTAACGCATAGTCCTTTCACTTTTCTGCTCCAAGCTGCTGGGTTCTGCATTAAGTCCTTGTGCTTCTGGGACTGTGGCCGTGCTGGGGAGCCGCTCGTGGGGGGCAACTGTTGACCTCGGTAGGGCGTGAAGGACGGACCGGAACGCCCCCCTTCTCATGAGGTTTTAGTCGCCCCACACACCCCCGGCTCATACCTGCTGTCCACAAGGCTCCCATGCGGCCGCCATCCTTCTTTCCAGAGAAGAGAGGGCGAATGGGGCAACACCCTTTCCCCTCTGGGCAGAAATGATGGCCTGGGTTAACGCATCGTCCGTTCACTTTTCTGCTCTAAGCTGCTGGGTTCTGCATTAAGTCCTTGTGTTTCTGGGGCTGTGGCCGTGCTCCAAACTTAACTCTGATTTTCAGGGAGAAAGATTGGGTGGTTTACTTCTCATTGATCACTTTGTATATAGAGAGATGTCGCACGGCCGCGTAAGCGGCCGTGCGGTTTTGAGAAAAAGTCCTTGTTCCCGCATACTCGAGCTGTGTTTGTAGAGGCTTCTGGTCACCGGGGTTCCATCTGGGGGAGGCGGGATGCGGCACCTACTCCATCTGGAACTTGCCGGTGATCTCGGCTCTTTTTGGAACCTGTTTTTTCTTTTTTTTTTTTTTTTCCCTCTGGGATCTGTGGTTCCCGCACCCTCCATGTGTTCCTTCTCTTATGCTGCACGCTTCAAAGATGGCCACTTGTTTCATTTTCTAATTTCTTTCTCTATCCAGTCTATTCTCAACACTCAAGTCAGTGACAAAGAAGGAATAGCAATTATAACTTGTGACATTGGCATATTATAACTTCCCTATCACTCTCTTTTTTGTCATTTTAAAAATTGAAATGTGGGTATGATTCTAATTATGATCCCACAAATTTCTGTCCCCTATTTTTCACTAACATCAGTACTTCTTGGGACCGGAGAGATTGTCCAGGGATTCTGTGCAATGCTTTGATTGTGACCAAACTCTGCTCCATCCCCAGCACTACCCAGTTTCCCAGCATCACAGGGTGCAGCCTAGGAAACCAGTGTACCACTCACTGGCTGTTTCCCTGGATGTCTTCCAAGCACTGCTTTTAAAGGAGGGGGGACACAAACAAATTAGAGTTTCATAAAGTGGGAGATATTGCCACCATGAAATGCTAGAATAGAGTTAGTAATAGCCTTGGATGTAATAGTAGGTGTATGCTTTTGTTTATTATCTTAAAGAAAATATATTCCTGTGGTATTGCTGAATGATTCATCATAATTATTTTTTAAAAGGGATGTGAGAAGTTAAGTTTTGGAGGACCTAAATTCTGGATAATATTTTCAGGGTACATTTCAGGTATAATTAATTAATGTTCCAAATTATTTATTCTTAGTTGTGGACATTAAATGGTTGATCTTGTGATCAGTTACATTTCTTTTTGGCTAATGGTGGTGGGGTTTGGACCATTATCTTAGAAAGCTCAGAGCTTACTCCCAGTTCTGTGCTCAAGGGTCACTCCTGGTGATTGACAGGGAACTATATGCAGTGCCATGGATCAAACTGTCATCACTGGTGTGCAAGAAAAATAACTTATAAGTTAGTGACATTTCTAGGGCAGAAATATTTTTCTAGCTAGTGGTAGAAGAACCATTCAGAGATTCAAAGCAGGAAGGAAATTTGATGTGTCCTTGCTGGCTTTGATATAAGGAATCCGCTTAGCCTTTAAGAGTAAAGTATAATACAAGTATGAAACCAAGGGACTCAGTTTAACAATTATAAGGAATTCACTTAATCACTTAACTTCCCGTTAGTCGTCGATTTGCTCGAGCGGGCGCCAGTAACGTCTCCATTTGTCCCTGTCGCATGCTAGTGTAGCCCAATGGCATCTGTTCGCTCCGCGAACATGAAGGGCCTCAAACCGATCGTTCATGATCTTGACAAAGAAGTCTGACCATCTGGTAGGTGGGCGGCCACGTGGTCTTTTGACATCCCGTGGAATCTAATCAGTAACAGCTCTAGTCCAACGGTCGTCTTTAAATCTCATTACGTGACCAGCCCATCTGATTTTCGACACCTTGGCAAATGAGACAGCGTCCCTGATCCTTGATCGTCGACGGATGTCAGAACTCCAGATTCGTTCTCTCATTTGAGTGAAACGTGATATTCCAAGCATAGCTCTTTCTATTCTTCTTTGGGAGACCTGAATGGCGTTCTCATCTTGTTTGCGTAGGGCCCAGGTCTCTGAGGCATATGTTAATGCAGGAAGAACAGTGGAATCAAAGAGATGTGCCCGGAGCCGGAGGTTCTTCGTCCTCTTAGCTATTTCTTCGACGTTCTTGAAGGCGTTCCAAGCCGCTCTCTTCCTCCTGCGCAGCTCGGGTGCCAGGTCATTTGTCATGTTGACCTCTCGACCTAGGTAGACATAGCTGTTGCATTCGGAGATGGTCGTTCCATTGAGAGCGAATGGGGCGTCAGGAACAAGGCTGTTTCTCATAAATTTCTCATAAATTTCTTATAAGGAATTAAAATCAACAAATAAGCTGAATAAACTTTTAAATCAATACTTTCCTCCAGTCTACAGATAAGATTCTATTCTGGCCCATGATTTCGTCAATAGAAGACAAAGCAGAGACCACAAGTGATTCTTCCAATAAGTGCAAGAAAATAAAGATGTGTTGTTTGAGACATTAAGTTTATTTTTTCAATAGAAAACCAATCCTAGAAATAATAAAATATTGTGATCTTTAGGGTAATTTCTTATTGTAACACTAAATCCATATTGTATCTTGCTTCTTTTGAGAAAATTACTTAGTCTGTCATATCAAAAGTCAAAGATGTTAAAAAAAACCTTTAAAACACTACTTAATTTTGCCTATTAACGTCTTTGGCACAATTTATTTCTTTCCTTATGGTTCACTCATCTCCATCCAAATTGTAATGCCCTACTCAGAATACACGTTGCTTTCTATGTCCAGAGTATTCTTTATCCAGATAGCTTTATGGAAAAACTATATAGAGACAACTTCTCAGTCATCTCATGTATTTGCTAAAGAATTTGTGGCATAATATATCTTCAATTACCTCACAAGTTGTGTCAAATCATCCATTAAAATCTGTTCAAATACAACTTCTTTTTCTGGTACTTGATTAATATATATTCTGGTAATGCAAATAGTGTACTTCATTTTTCTATGTTTTTCATACCTCAATATAATCATTATTTAGTTTGGATACTTTTACTAATCTGTCTTATAGTCAATATATTCTTTCTTCTTTTTTATGTAATCCGATATGTATAGCTTGATTATCTCTTGTATATAAACTAATCCTTTAAGTTCTTAAATTCAGATATTGTATTTTAAGAATTAGTATCTCATTTGTCCCTTGGATTTTCTATTAATTTTATTCCTTTTATAAACATACCGCTTTTGGGGTCAAATTTTCTGTTTGGTCATCAGTTTTCTTCATTCATCCATTCATTTTTATTTTGAGATCACATCTGGTTGACATCTTCTGAACTAAAATTTATGATTCCCAGTCATTTGAGATTGCTAAAATTTTGGTTAGTATAATTTTTTCTTGGATCCTTAACTGTTTGGTCATCATGTACTAATCAATTGTCTTAGTGAAAGTAAAATATAAGACTCACTACTCTGTGAACATATTTTTTTTCTGGAATCTTGTCCTTTTGAGTTAAATGGCACTCTAAGTCCTTCATACAAAATATTCAGAAAAATTGATCTTGTGATGTTTTTCTGGTTGTTTTCTGGAGAGGGTTAATGTGATACAGAATGGTTAAGACATAGTTGGAAATGGAAGAAATATAACTCCTTTTCACAGCCCAGGTTTGATTTCTGGCACCCCAAATGGGCCTCCCTATCCACCAGAAATGGTTCCTGAGCACAGAGCCCCAAGTAAGCCCCAATTAGTAAGCACCAAGCATTGCTTGGTGTGGCCCAACAACAACATCAAAAACCAAAATTAGCATTATCACAATGGGCATCAAAATTACTTCGCTGAATATATTATTTTTCTAAAAGAAGAAAAGATAGAATTTTTTCTTTCCAGAATTATTGTGAATATCAAAGATAGAATTCAAAACGCTACCTCACAGAAGAATTCATCTTTGACCATTGGCGTAATGTTTTTTTTAAATATGTGTCCACATTCATATATGACAGTTATCACCTTATCCACATTTTCTGGGACTTTTATTGCCCTTGCTCAGTTTCTATCTGAAAATATTATATGTTGTGGGAAATTTCCCCCTTAATTAAAACCACAAGGTCAGGATTAGTCCCCTGGGTAAAATAAGTTTAGCTTAGTTTAGACAATGAGTGCTGCAAATGTGCCCTCAGGCAGGAAATATCCTGCTAGAATAGAATAGGAGACAACAATGACTTTAATGCCATATATTAAAAGTGTATAGCATAGTTTATTACTCAATTACTATCGCTTATGAAAATATTCTAGCTTTTGCTCTTAATATACCTGCAATTATTCTTTTTTTTAAAAAATTTTTATTAGTGAAACACCATGAGGTACAGTTGTAGATTTACAAATTTTTGAGCTTGGGTTTTGATTATACAATGATCAAATACCCATCCCTCCACCAGTGCCCATTTTCCACCACTATGGATAATATCCCTCCCACCCCCATCCCTCCCATACCACCCTGCCTCTGTGGCAGGGCAATCCCTTGTGTTCTCTCTCTCCATTTGGGTGTTGTGGTCTGCAAAAGAGGCATTGAGTGGCAAACATGTTCAGTCCATAGTCTACTTTCAACATGCATCTCCCCTCCTGGGAGGATCCTCCAAACACCCTTTATTTGGTGCTCCCTTCTCTATCTGAGCTGCTCTTTCCCCTAGAATGCCCGGCTAGCCTCTAAGCTATGGAGTAATCCTCCTGGTGCTGATCTCAGCTATTCTTGGGTATTAATCTCATATTTTGTTACTTTATATCCCCCAGATGAATGCAATCTTTCTATGTCTATCCCTCTCTTTCTGACTCATTTCGCTTAGCATGATACTTTCCATGTTGTACCACTTGTATGTAAATTTCATGACTTCATCTTTTCTAAGAGCTACATAGTACCCCATTGTGTATATGTACCAAAGTTTCTTTAACCAGTCATCTGTTCTTGGGCACTCAGGTTTCTTCCAGTTTCTGGCTATTGTAAAGAGTGCTGTAATGAACAAACAAGTGCAGATGTCACTTTGACTATACAGTTTTGCCTCTCTGGGATATATTCCCAGGAGTGTATACCTGCAATTATTATTAATGTAGCTCTTTTTTTAAAAAAGTTATTAGTGAAAAAAAAATGAGGCACATTTATAGACTTGCAAATTTTTGTGCTTGGGTTTCAGTTATACAACGATCGAGTACCCATCCCTTCACCAGTGCCCATTCTCCACCACCACTAATCCCAGTATCCCTCCCACTCCCCACGCCGCTATCCCACACTGCCTCTGTGGCAGGACATCCCCTTTTGTTCTCTCTCTCATTTTGGGTGCTGTGGTTCGCAAAAGAGGCAATGAGTGGCAATCATGTTCAATCTATAGTCTACTTTCAGCATGCATCTCCCCTCCTGGGCGGATCTTCTCAACACCCATTGTTTGGTTCTCCTTTCTCTATCTGAGCTGCCTTTACTCCCTAGGGTGTGCGGCTGGCGCCAAAGCCATGGAGTAACCCCCTGGTATTTATCTCGGCTATTCTTGGGTGTTAGTCTCCTATTTTGTTACTTTATGTTCCCAGATGAAAGCAATATTTCTTTGTCTGTCCTCCTTTCTGACTCATTTTGGTTAGCATGATGCTTTCCATGCAGTACCACTTGTATGTAAATTTCATGACTTCATCCTTTCTCTAACAGCTACATAGTACTTCATTGTGTAGATGTACCAAAATTTCTTTAACCAGTCATCTGTTGTTGGGCACTCAGGTTTTTTCCAGATTCTAGTTATCGTAAACAGTGCTGCAATGAACAAACAAGTGCAGATATCACTTCGACCATATATCTTTGTCTCTCCGGGATATATTCCCAGGAGTGGTATTGCTGGGTCAAATGGGAGCTCAATTTCTAATTTTTTGAGAATCGTCCATACTGTATTCCAGAAGGGCTGAACCAGTCAGCATTCCCATCAGCAGTGAAGGAGGGTCCCTTTCTCACCACATCCGCGCCAGCATTGGTTGCTTTTGTTCTTATGGATATGGGCCAGTCTCTGAGGTGTGAGATAGTATCTCATTGTGGTTTTTGATCTGCATCTCCCTGATGATTAATGATGTAGAGCATTTTCTCATGTGCCTTTTAGCCATTTGGATTTCTTCTTTGAGAAAGTTCTGTTCATTTCGTTGCCCCATTTTTGATGGGGTTGGATGTTTTCTTCTTGTGGAGTTCAACCAGTACTTTGTATATTCCTGATATCAGCCCCTTGTCAGATGTGTATTTGGCGAATATCCTTTCCCATTTTGTAGACTGTCTTTGTACTTTGGTCACTGGTTTTTTTTTTTTTGAGATTCAGAAGCTTCTTAGTTTAAGATAGTCCTATTTATCTATCTCTGTTTTCACTTACTTGGCCAGTGGAGTGACGTCTTTGAAGATATCATTAGCTTCAATGTCGTGGAGTGTTTTGCCAACTTTGTCTTCAATGTACCTTATAGATTCTGGTCTGATGTTGAGGTCTTTAATCCATTTTGATCTTACTTTTGTACATGGTGTTAGGCAGAGATCTGATTCCACTTTTTTTGCATGGAGCTGTCCCATTTTGCCAGCAAAATTTGTTAAAGAGTCTTTCCTTGCTCCACTTCACTCTTCTTGCCCCCTTATCAAAGATTAGATGATCATATGTTTGAGGGGAGATGTCAGTATATTCAACCCTGTTCCATTGGTCTGCAGCTCTGCCTTTGTTCCAGTACCGTGCTATTTTAATTATTACTGCTTTGTAGTTGAGTTTGAAGTTAGGGAAGGTGATTCCTCCCATTTTCTTTTTCCCAAGAATTGCTTTAGCTCTTCGTGGGGGCTTATTGTTCCATATAAATTTCAGGAGTGTCTGCTCCATTTCTTTGAAGAATGTCATGGGTATTGTAATAGGGATCACATAGAATTTGTACAGTGCTTTGTGAAGTATTACCATTTTGACAATGTTAATTCTCCCGATCCATGAACAGGGGATATTTTTCCATTTCCTTGTGTCCTCTTTTTTAATGTAGCACTTAATGTAAATAATGGGTCACATGTTTGGAACTAAAGATCCAGAATGAGAGATCAGAGATTGTATTCAATAAAAGCCTAGTTTAATCCTTGGCTTGGAGCGATGGATGTTAGCTTGTTATCTGGAAAGCACTATCTTCTCATTCTTTGCAACTGATCTTCCTAGAACTGAGGCTGAAAGTGCTAGTCCAGATGACTTTATTGAGGTGGATCATAACAATATCTAATAAGGTATTTTGCTATTTTGAAAGACAGAAAGGAGAGTAGAGGGGGAAAATGAGTGAAAAAGAGAACTACATACACATAATTTTTATACTAGCCATTTTTAGAAGTTTTTTAAACAATTTTATTTATATATTTATCTGTTTAGGGGCTGCACCTGTCAGTGCTTAGGGCTTACTCCTGGCTCTGCTCAAAAAGATCACTCCTGCTGAACACTCCAGGGGATCATATGGGATGCCAGGATTGAATTCTAGCCAGCTGTGTGAAAAGCAAGTGCTTTACCTGCCATACTATCTCTTTGTTCCATATTTTTGGCTTCATTTTTGGGATCACCTAGCGATTTTTAGGGTTTATTCCTGGCTTTACACTCATATAATTTCTTTTGATGCTTAAGGGATCAGAGGTGGTACTCAAGATCAAATGGGGTCTGCTGGAAAATTCCTGTACTATCTCTCTAGCCATGTTTTGTTTCAGTTATTGCTGTCACTCTTGTATTTTATTCATAAATAAAACTGGAAGTAGGCATACATGATATGTAGGCATAGGAAAAACATTGCATATATGTGCACTATTTCAAATATTCCCTGAGAATATTGGAATTTATGTCTTCTGTGGAACATGATATTACCATAATCAGGTTCTGTGATGTGAGTGTTTTCATCAATCTGTTTTCCAGAAGAGGAAGTCAAATCCAAGAGACCCAGCTGGCATATTCATGAAGCAGTAGAGATACCATTCACCCCCTGTCTTTTGATTCATGCACTCTGTCTCTAGACTCATGCTGTCTTTCCAAAGGAAAGATTCATTAAGAGCTAAAAACTCAGATACCAAGGCATAAACTTAGAGATCTAATGACCTTTCTGATGTTCTTGTGGACTTGTCACTTTGACCTGACTCATCTATTCTATATGTGGAAATA
Organism: Sorex fumeus; assembly: GCF_029834395.1. Lineage (NCBI taxonomy): Eukaryota > Metazoa > Chordata > Mammalia > Eulipotyphla > Soricidae > Sorex > Sorex fumeus. The sequence continues at coordinate 44,956,235 of NW_026606059.1, read as the reverse complement.
GATAAAATTCCTGAAAACTGTTTCCAGTTGAATAACAGCCCCCAAAGTCTTAAAACCAGATAAATTCTTCCCACGTATAACTAATCTACACAACTCCTATTTTTTACTTAGGAAAAAGGCAAAAGCCTTTACATTTTACTTCAAAAGTCAGTATTTGGTCTTTATCTGTAGCTGAATATAAAGTCCCTCCTAATGTCTGATTCAATAAATTGATTCTGTCCTTCAAACTTTGCAATGACCTCAGGCTACCAAAGTATGTGAAATACCTTCACAAATATCAAAGGCACAGCAAGTATTTATCTTTAAATGCTAAATCTGAAATAACCAGGACTCTGGGGCAATAGACCTTCTTGCTCTACTGGCCTCATTGCTGGAGGCTGTGGTTCTATCTTGGGCTACCAGAGTCCCCCTTTCCCTGAAGAGAGGTCTGAGGTTGTGTAGACTTGCAGCCTGCCAGGAGGCCTTTGAACCCAGGATCCAGGGAAGATCATTTTTAAGGTTTTCTGTGGCATCTATGACCTTCTCCACTGGCATTTTATAATATGCCTAAGATCTAAGAAACTGAAAGCAGATAAAGAATTTATTTCTTGGTCTAACAGATTGGCTAGTATCTCTGAAATGCCAATTCTTTAGGAACATATATTATGAGAATTGCAATTATATTTAGTCAAGCTAAAAAACTTACACAGATAATAATTATTTCATAATTTGTTATTATTTTCTACCTCGTGTGCCATATGTGTTTCATATCCATTATTTAATTTCTGTTGCATAGTTCTAAGCAAGATATAGCATCTAAAAGTTACAAATGAGAAACAGAGTATGACAGGTAAGTAATTTTTTCTGTACTCACATGTTAGGCTGGTAATAGAATTATAATTTTCATTCTTAGTCTTATACAAAAGGTAGCACTTTTCTTCATCTTATTTATTATTAGCAGTAGTACTAATAGTAGTAGCAATAGAAATATTCATTGTTAATACTGCATCATTTCTGTTAGATGGACTATATGATGCTTCATTTCGAGTGTCAACTAGATCTAGTTACTCACGTCTAACAATTGGTGAATGTTTCTTCTGAGATCAGGTTAAAAAGAGATGACAGCTTCTAACAGTAACTCACTTCTAACAGGAAAATGATGGGATATATTTTCTGAGATTAGGCTATGAAATGATTAAGTTGTCTGTCTTATATACTTGCTCACTACTCATATCCCCATTGGGAGATGAAAGATTCATATGAAAAGGTCCATGAGGACTTACCAACAGTAGGTGATCTTGAGAGTAATACAGACAGTCTAGAAAGTTGGACTGTTCTTTACAAGAGAATCAGAATCAGAATCAGAATCACCCTGCTAATTGATGCCCCAATCCTGTCTCATTGAAACTGTGAAATAATGTGTATTATTTCCAGTCAGAAGGCTCTGGGATAGTTTGCCATGCAACAGTAGAGAGTTAATACACCATTTATGAGGTAATTCTGAACTGATATGAATGTAACAATAGTCATTACTTTTGAATATTTTACAATGTAATAAGTACAATCTAAGTGTATCCAATGTAGCAATTCAAATTATCTTTTCACCAATGATGTTATGTGTGCATTGATTATAATTGGAGAATGATAACCAAGGATGTTAGTGAACAAGGTCCTGGAGCTCACACATCTGGCTCTATTTTGAAGATATTAATACTAAGTGGGTCTTGACTGGCAAGAAGGCTTTGATGAGAAGGACTAATCATGTAATAGGAGTTTCTCAAACATAACTTGATACTTCTAAACCTAGGTGGACTCTGTTAGACTCATTGTGGGATTTGTATGCTGGACTTCAGGGTACAGACTGCAGTTTAGTGCACATTTCCTCTATATGATATAATTACCCAGAAGAAACATTTTTTAAAATTTTTTTATTAGTGAAACACCATGTGATACAGTTGTTGACCTTACACGTTTTTGTATTTGGGTTTCAGTCATACAATGATCGAGTACCCATCCCTTCACCAGTACCCATTTTCCACCACCAATGATCCCAGTAACCCTCCCATGCCTCCTATACCCCCATCCCATCCCGCCTCTGTGGCAGGGCATTCCCTTTTGTTCTCTTTCTCCTTTTGGTTGCTAAGGTTTGCAAAAGAGGCATTGAATGTTCAGTCCATAGTCTACTTTCAGCATGCATCTCTGATCCTGGGAGAATCATCTGAACACCCTTTACTTGGTGTTCCATTCTCTGTCTGAGCTGCCCTTTTCTATAGCATGTGCCTTCAATTCATGCCTTCAAGCCATGGAGTGAAACCTCCTGTAACTTATCTCGACTGTTCCAGGATGTTAGTCTCCTATTTTGTTAAGAGGCATTTTTTTTTAAATATGTCTCACTATTAGGCCAACTAAATGGGTGGTGTCTATCTAGAGTTTGTTCTTCCAAGGTAGGAATTTGAAGTTTCTAAAAAGGCAAAGTTCATAGGCAGGACTAGAGAGATGGCTCCAAAGACTGGAGTATATGCTTTATATTTGGCATTACTGGACTATAGTTTGAGCATTACATGAGTATCATTACGAGTGACTCTTGAGCAACAAATTGGCATTAGAAATAAAATATCTGTCATTCTAAGGTTAATAAAGTTCTCTGATTCTCTAGTCAACAAATAAAATTTTGAGCTGACATCAAGATGCTCCAAAATAATCAGTAATTCGTAGATTAGGAAAGGAAGTTAAATTTGGAGTAAACAAAAACTACTTAGATTGTAATATGTAGTTCTGTAGCACTGGGTAGGAGCGATAGCACAACACGTAGGGTGGTTGCCTTGTGTGCGGCCGACCCAGGTTCAATTCCTCCGTTCCTCTTGTAAAGCCTGGCAAGCTACCGAGAGTGTCCCGTCCCCATGGAAGAGCCTGGCAAGCTCTCTATAACATTCAATATGTCAAAAAGAGTAACAAGAAGTCTCACAATGGAGACGTTACTGGTGCCCATTCGAGCAAATCGATGAACAACGGGTGGGCAGTGCTACAGTGCATCCTAGTTCTCAGATTGTAATATGAAGGAAAACAAATAGACTGAGCAATATGGAAACAAAGGACAAACAGGATTATTTTGTATTGTTCTTGTGGATAAATTCCAAGAATACAGTCTGATAACAGTAGAGATTAAATGTATAGTTTTGAAATAAGTGAAAAGAAATATTTAAAATATTAGTAACAAAGAGATGCTAATGATTAGGATAGTTAGGTAAATCCAGGGCCCTTGAAACAGACATGCCAGTGTAGTTTGGACCGTCAACTCTGTAAACTTGGGCAAACAACTTACTCTTATTGACTCTTTCCCTCATTAACATATACCCTGTTAACTATAAAGTACTGATGGCTTTATCACATAAATATTCTGTCATTCCACCTCTGCTGTTGTTTCTATCCAATTCACTCTTCTTCATAAAATCTCATTAGATAAAGGAAATTTGGTGCTATGTTGACCTAGGAAAGACACGTTAAAAATTGAGGGTGATGTTTAGCCCATTGACGTTGAGAGAGATTATTGTTATGGGGTTTTGTTCCACTGGTGGTAGGGAATGTGCACTGGTGGAGGGATGAGTGTTTGATCGTTTTGTGATTGTAACCTAAACATGAAAGCTTGTAACTATTTCATGGTGATTCAATAAAATTAAAAATAAAATAATAAAAATAATAAAATTATTTTTAAAATTAAAAAAAAGGAGGGCAAGGGAAGGTGCATCAGTGAAGGTTATCAGGGGAACTAATCATTGGAATAAACCATTTAGGGTGAGAAGAAATGTGTAGAGGGAGAAAAGCAAAATACATTTTCTAGGAATAGAAATCAGCATGTGCTGAGTCAGGAATTTCCACGGATTATTCTGATGACTGCCTGACAGATGAGAAGTGGAGGAATGTGGAAAAATCTGCAGAGGAGCTAACTTACTTGAATGATTAATCCAAACCTCTTACCACTTCCTTTATTCCTTACTCTTTCAATCTAGGGAACCTGGGAGAAGATTTAAGGAGAAATTAAAAAGAAAGATGCTTTATTTTAAATTTTGTTTAATTACTATTATAGTTTAGATAACATGGTTACAATAATGCTAAGAATTCTGATGCACTTTAATTTGATTAATTTATTTTTTCGGGGGTATTACACCCAGTAATCTCAGTGATTTCTTCTTACTCTACTTAGGCATTGCTCCTGGTGGTGTCCTGAGTCCATATATGGTGTCAGGGATTGAATCTGGGTTGGTCATGTACAATGCAAGTAATGTGACTGTTGTACCTGCTATCCCTGTAGACGCTTCTGATGTATCTTTAAAAGAAAGAAGCCTTTTTTGAGTTTTATAGTCACCCATCATTCATTCATTTATTCTCTCAGCATGCATAATTGAGACCCTATAGCATATTAGTTAATGAAGTAGTATTACAGCACTGCACTGCACTGCACTGTTCTCCCATTGTTCATCGATTTGATCGAGCAGGCCCAGTGATATCTCCATTGTGAGACTTGTTGTTACTGTGTTTGGCATATTAAATATGTCACGGGTAGCTTGCCAGGCTTTGTCATGCGGGCGAGATACTCTCAGTAGCTTGCCAGGCTCTCCGAGAGGGGCGGAGGAATCGAACCCAGCTTGGCCGGTCTGGCTATGCGCAAGGCAAACACCCTATCACTGTGCTATCGCTCCAGTATTACAGGAGTATATTAAACCAATGAAAAGGCTGCAAGTTTTATCCTACAGAGTGCAAAGTCAAGTGGAGGAAACTTGTAAACAAATTGTACAACACACTGTCTTATATCTTATAACAAACCAAAATACAAAGTATTGTGGGAGAAGTTAGTCTGGAGAGGTATAGAATAGAGTTGATGCCGAACAACTAGAGAATATAACGGAGAACAATTTCTGAATGAGGAAGGACATTGCCTGGAGAAGACAAGGTATGTACAAGAGCTCTTCAACCAGACAGTACCTTGTTCAAAGGTGTGTGGAGTGAAAGGTATATTCCAAGAATAGTAAGTTCAGTGATGCTGGCAGAGAGAGAGGCAGTCAGTTACTGAGTGACAGAAATCAATCAATAGACAGTAGAGACAAAGACTCCATTTGGCTTTCTACTTCACAATTCTTGTTGTCAATGTTTTTTCTATCTCATGTCTATGTGAGCATTCTTGCTATAATTGATTTAATGGACTATTGGTGCACATTAATGCTAATAACAAGCTTTGCTATCTAAAATTCCTTCCTACTCTTCAAGCCATGAATCTCATCAAAGACCTCTATCTACTGGATTAAATGAAGATGAGTTATTTTCCTTTTTACTTTTTTATCTGTGTGTTTGTGAGAGAGGGGTAATATCCAACAGTACTATGTATAACTCCTGACAATGCTCTCAGGGATCACTCCTAGTGGTTCAGGAAGTGCCTGGGTCAGCCATGTGCAAGGAAAATGTCCTACCCACATACTATCTCTCTGGAATGAAAGATGATTTCTTCCAACTTTTCCTTAGTGCTTTGGTTAGATTAGAAAATTAATGATAAACAGTTATTTGTAAAATGCATTTTTTAAAAAGTAGATATTAAGACTCTATAGTGTTTTATTTTTATCTTCAGCCTGCAAAGTCTACATGAGACAGGATGGAAGTTAGGAAACTTGATTGAATAGAATAAGGGAAGTGAGACTTGGGGAAAGGGAAAGACATCTGCTAGGCTCTGTGCAAGGTGTTTGTCATGTATAATTTTCTAGAATCCTCCCAGTATCTCTAAAAGGTATTATTACTCACCTCAGTTTGCAGATGTACAAATACAGGAAGGTTAATGTGATTTTCCCAAAGTCACATAGAAATAGGTAAATCTATGTCTGAGCCCTTATCTATCTGATCTTAGAGTTCAACTTTTCCTCATTAAATCTTGTTAACTCTCCATCTACCCAACAAAAGTTGATGCACTTTTAAGTTACATGGTAATGCCTAATGCTCACCAACAACTGAGCCAAAGATTTTCAGCAATCAAAAAATACACATGTGTGGACACTGCAGCACATATTACTTTATTTTTTACTAAAGATAACCCAAACTACCTTCATTTTCAGTTTTCCTAACCTGGACAGGAGTGATAGCAGGTAGGGTATTTGCCTTGCACATGGCCGACCCGGGTTCAGTTCTTCCGTCCCTCTCGGAGAACCTGGCAAGCTACTGAAAGTATCTGCTACTGAAAGCAGAGCCTGGCAAACTCCCATGGCATATTCGATATGCCAAAAGAGTAACAAGTTTCACAATGGAAACATTACTGGTGCCTGCTCGAGCAAGTCAATGAACAAGAGGAGGACAGTGCTACAGTGACAGTGCTAACATGAAAAGATAGATTTCATTTAGTTTCCTCGTTTCACAAATGGTAAACAGTGATAATACAGGAAATAAATATTGTACTTAGCACTCTTTTAAAAATGATGATATTGGGAGTTGATGAAGGACAGGCGGGCGTTACGAATGCTTTTCACGGCTTCTGCCACATCTACCAGCACTGCTGCTCTTCTCTCTTTGAGGTCTCCCTTGATCGCTTCTCTGCACTGCTTTGCGAGCTCGGACACTTGCTTGCGGTTGCCTGAGCCAAGCCATGTTGACAAATAAGCTCAAGAGTTTTCGAAGGCAGGCTTTTTTTGTGTGTGGTTATCTCTCTCTTGGCGTTCCTCTCAGCTGAACCATTCAATTGTATCCTTGTCAATGTTGTCAATGATGGCATCTTCCCATGTTGCTGCAACAGAGCCAAAGAACTCCCATTTGGTGGTCATTCTGGGACTTCTCTTCTTAAACTTTGTAGTCCTTTCTCCCCACTCTGTGAAGTAGAATTTTGCTCGAAGGGGATGGTGGACTGATCACGTTTGGAATTTTGGGACAACAGCAACATCAGTCAGGCAATACTGTCAATTGAATATGATGTGGTCAATTTCATTGTGGAACCGTTCACTGGGAGATTTCCATGTCAATCATTTAGATTCAGCCTTTTGTAATTGTGAATTACCATGGATGTTCATGGTTGACATGATGAACTCAGACAGTCTGTCACACTGCTCATTCCATTCTAGGCCATGGGTGCCGGTGTGGAGTTCTTTGGCTGATCTTCTCAGTCCGATCTTGGCATTAAAATCACTGACAATGGTCTTGTATAAGGTGTGGTCTTCTTTATAGAACTTCTCCAGCTCCATGTAGAACTTCTCAATTTCTCCTTCATCACAAATGGATATTGGTTCGTAGACAATGAAGACAGAAACTGCCGGCAGTGAGCCACATCTCTTCAAGTGTAATTGTTCGATTCGGGTTGATAGGCATTCGAATGAATCAATGCTCATGGCCAAGTTTGTCTTGACAAGGACACGGACACCACCGATGACTCTTTTGTCGCATGTTTTGAGGAACAATTCTCCCATGTGGAAAATGGTGTGATGTGATTGATGCCTTCTGATCTCGGTCAGACCAACGATATTGTACTTGATCTTTCGAGCTTGCACCAGCAGGTCCTCTATGGATGCATATAATGCCAGCATTCGTGCATTTAAAGTACAGACAGTCATTTTTGTCTTTCTTTGTTTTGGCAGCATAGTTCAGATTTGAGATTTTCTTCAGCCTCTCCTTCCACACTCTTCTCAATGCTGCCATATTGGTGGCTCCTTCAGGGTCAGGGGAATGAGACCCATTATATTTGCTGGATTTGGAATATCGAATATTCCTGTCCTTTACCAACTACAAGACCAAGATGACTGCCCCCCGATGTCCTGGTGAATCAATCACATTTTCCAAAAGGGCAATGGAGAAGATTATTCATGACTTCTACTCAGATCTCTTTGATAGCCACGTCCACCTGCCCACATACCAAATTCCACAGGATGGATATGTCATTCCCAATGTTCTCCCTTCCGAAATCCAACATGCCTTCTCATTGGTAAAGAAACAAAGAGCACCTGACCCAAACAAGGTCAGACCTGAACACCGGAAGAACCTATTGTCAGTACTCATCAATACACTGGCTCGGCTCTTCACAGGCTACCTATCCGAATGCAAGGTATCCTCCCAGTGGAAAACCAACAGGACCGTACTACTGTACAAGAAGGGAGACATCCACGACATTGGCAACTATCGCCTGATCTGCCTATTGTCTGTCATCTACAAGCTGTTCACTCGAGTCACTCCTGAATAGGATTGGCAGACACTAGATAAAGGACAACCATATGAGCAAGCCGGGTTCTGAAAAGGATTCAACATGATCGACCATATCCACAAGATAACCAAGCTCATTGAGGTTTCTCGGGAGCTCAAGATGCTGCTCTGTCTAACGTTCATTGATTTAAAGAAGGCCTTTGATTCTGTTGAGACGGAAGTGATCCTCAAAGCCCTAGCCAAGCAGGGTGTTCAAACTTAATGCATCAGGATCCTCCCTGAGCTGTATTACAGATTATTACCAGGATCTCACCATTCTACAAAGAAGTGATCATCAATGTCAAGAGAGTGGTTTGGCAGGGTGATACTATTTCACCGAAACTCTCCAGTGCCACCCTCAAGAACATCACGCAATGACTGGAATGGGAAGGAATGGAAGTGAAGATAGATGGCCGGCAACAACACCACCTCTGCTTTGCTGATGACATCGTTCTAATAACACCAAACATTAGCCAAGCAGTAAAAATGCTGACCAACTTTGACCGTGAGTGTTGAAAGGTCAGATTATAGCTGAATCTCACAAAGACAATGTTTATGAGAAACAGTCTTGTTCCTGACATTCCATGTGCTCTCAACGGAATGACCATTTCTGAATGCAACAGTTATGTATACCTAGGTAGAGAAATCAACATGATGAATGACCTGGCACCTGAGTTGCGCAGGAGGAAGAGAGCAACTTGGAATGCCTTCAAGAGTGTTGAAGAAATAGCTAAGAGGACAAAGAAGCTCTAGCTCCAGGCACATATCTTCGATTACACTGAACGATCGTCAAACTGAACGATCGGTTTGACACTCTTCATGTTCCTAGAATGAGCAGATGCCACTGGGCTACACTAGCACGTTGCAGGGACTAATGAAGATGTTACTGGCGCCCGCTTGACCAAATCGATGAGTAATGGGATATCAAGTGATCAAGTGATATTCGGAATCACAGGTATGGGACAATAAGAACAGATTAGGAACTATGTGACTTTTGGTAAGTCAATAATCCTTCATCCTCAAATTTCACTTTGACAAACTGAATGAATGTAAATTTAATTACCATTTTGCACTGCTCTGTACTCCTATTGATAAGTGTGATTGGCAATGGCAATACAGTATGTATTGGGACAGGGAATGAACAAAATCCTAGTCTTTCATTCGATGGATTAAACATACTCAATCTTCCCAGTTCCTGAAATTATGCTATCACTGTCACTGTCCTCCTGTTGTTCATCAATTTGCTCGAGCGGGCCGAGTAACATCTCCATTGTGACACTTGGTATTTTGTTCTGGCATATCAAATAGGTCACGGGTAGCTTGCCAGGCTTTGTCATGCGGGCGAGATACTCGTGGTAGCTTGCCAGGCTCTCTGCTATAATGAAAATAAATTAAAACAGCTTGAAATCCACTAAGGGGACAATATATGATATAAACCAAAACATAGGTAGACACCTAAAAGTTGATAAAGGACTTGAAAAACTAAAAAGGACAAGAAATAAGAGTATCTAAATTTATAAATAAATTGTGTCACATCTATTAGAACCAAAAATAATCTGAGATTAAGATATGAAACATAGGGAAGATAAGGCTGAAAACAAGGATCTTATGAATCTATATAAGGTGCAGCAATTCCCTCACCCCATATAGTTAGCTTACTTGAAAAACAATGTCTAACAATACTTCTTTTATACCTCACCTCCACCCAAATCTCCCACCAAAATACTAGACAGTCATCCTCAGGTAAATCACTCTGAAGTAAACAAAACAAAGTTGTTAAGAAGTCCTATCCATCTCAAAGAACTCTCAAGGAATTTTATTGACTTTCTTCTTAAATGTGAACAGATAAGATAGAATTTCCATGCACAGATCACATAGTAAAGTAAAGTAAAGTAAAGGCCCTCCCGTTGATCATTGATTTGCTCGAGCGGGCCCAGTAACGTCTCCATTGGAGACTTTGTTGTTACTGTGTCTGGCATATCGAATACTCTCGGTGGCTTGCCGGGCTCTCCGAGAGGGGCGGAGGAATCGAACTCGGATCGGCCATGTTGGCTGTGTGCAAGGCAGACGCCCTACCCGCTGTGCTATCGCTCCAGCCCAAATCCTTTAATATCTTCATTGAAATTAATGGTCTTCATTTTTTTAAATTGAATCAATTAAATCAATTGAATTTACTTGGGATATACAGTACAAAGCTGCTCATGACTGAGTTAGTCACACAATGATCCAACACCTATCCCTTCACCAGTACACATTTCCTGTCACCAATATCCCTCATTTCCCTGCTGCCGGTGTTTCCCCACCCTGACCCTGCAGACTGACTCCATGGCATCTCTCTCTCTCTCTCTCTCTCTCTCTCTCTCTCTCTCTCTCTCTCTCTCTCTCTCTCTCTCTTTCTCTCTCATTTTCCTTTTAGATACTGTGGTTTGTAATATTATTACCAAGAGGGTATTATGCATATTTGTGACCAGAGTGATCATTTTCAACTATCATTGTCATAGTGGTCCCTTCTCTGTTTCTAAAGGCACTCTTTCTCCCTCTTGGTGGCATGCTTCCTACCATTGACCAGTTCTTCAGGCCCTTGTTTCTCGTATCTTTCTATATTAGTCCCATGATATGTTTTTGTTTTAGTTTTTCATTTCCCACAAATGAGTGCAATCATTCTATGTTTGTCCTTCTCCCTCTGATGGATTTTACTCAGCATGATACTCTCAATATTCATCCATGTATAAGCAAATTTCATGACTTCTGAGGTATGTGCATTTAATGTAAAGCTTTGGAAATTATGACTTTAAAAATTAAATGGCTTACATATATGGAAACCAAGTTCCCAAATGCCAACATTTAGTTCAACTTTGGATGAGATTTTTTTCATCAATGTATTACAAAATAACATTGCACCCCAAAAAAGTCATTCTTGGACCTTGGATTTTCAGTACCTGAAGAAAACCTCCAGTGATGAAAAGAAAATAAAAAATTTAAATTAAAAACCAACTTGAAGAAATAGAAACAATATAAAAAGCATAATAAAACTACAAAAAAGATATAATCTGTATATATATATGTAACTTTAATTCACCCAGGAAATATGATTAGGAATCAATTGACTATGGAAGTCAGAAAATAATGTAATTCTATTAATTTAAAAAATGAAACTGGTAATTTGTAAATGAAAGGTAAGACTCCTATGTGTAAGACTTTTGTGAAAAAATAGCATGAGTAAATCACTCAAGGGAAGAGATGGAAGACTAAAGAAATTTTCACAGTTCAACCAAAAGATGAAAGATATGGGGGAAAGGAGGATATAAGAGTAAGCTGTAGGGTCAATTCAGTAAATCAACATATTATTTAGAATCAAATAAATTTATTAAACTATGTTAAAATATATACATAAATATGTCTGCTACAAGGAAACTGAAGTAGATATACTTTTCCCTATTTATATCAATATGGTCAGTAAAAATTTGTATTTTGTATAAAATATAGGTGGAGAGAAAGCAGGCTATCTAGAGACTCAGCACCCTAGCAGAGAGACAGCAAAGTCCTGGAATTTCTTTCTGAATCTCATATCATGGACTTGAAAGAGAAGAAGGCATATATTTAGAAATATTAGTGGTTAGAGCCAAGAAGAAGAGACACCCTTGGAATCAGAAAGGAGCATCCCTGAAAGATACAAAGTTTTGTCCAAAAAATGTTCCACTCCACCTAAACACCAAAGAATAAAGGCATAATTCCACCATATTTTTATCAGCAAAGGTGAGTGAGGAGCCTACACTCTTGATATAACTGAAATGGACAGCCAATAACCTGCTACGGGTAGAATATAAATGGGACAAGAGGGATCCTGATCCTTCATGTCTACAGTTATTGGGTGACCTCTTTCAGACCCCTGCAGTGTTAGAACAGAGAAGATGTGGTAATCCTGTTCTCTTTCTTCTGCCTGTAGTAATGAGAAGATTCCCTATTTCATGCTGGATAGCTTCATAGGAGGTTTGGGGGGAACATTAAGACTTTTCTCTCATTATTCAGCACTAACAAGGTCAACACCATCATAGTATCAGACATCATCATTTGGAAAGCCAGCTCTTTGCCAATCTCGAAGTAATAAAGAATCCCACTTTACGTGTCAATAGATGATATATTTGGGTAGCTGAGGTTATAAATTAACTTGGAAATAATGAGGTGGATTATTCTTTCTTAATTTACTTGACCAATGTCCAAAGAATTGATCTAAATGAGAAGTTTTTAATAAGAAAATAGTGTTTTATAACATAAAGTGAAAATGTTCTGGGTTAAAGAGAAAAATCACTATACCAAGTACTGGAGAATCTCAAATTGGATAAAAGAAAATATGTGCTAACAATAAATGATGGTGAGGGGGCAGAAGTGTTAGAATGATCTGACATAGATCTTAAGGAAATTATTATACAATGTATCAAAAAGCATTATAAATATACTTGAAATTAACGGAAAGATATAAAACATCAGGAAAAGTTAGCAAATTCATAGAAGATACCAAAAAACCCTAGACATGTTATAACAAATATAACCATCAAGTTAAAAAGAAAAACTGTAGTGAATAGATCCAACAGCAAAATGGAAGGGACAGAGGAATTAGTGACCTGGAAGATAAAGTGAAATTACCGAATCTGAACATCAGAAATTAAACAACTGAGCAAAAAGGGTAATAATATTTCCTAGGAGTCAGAAGAACTATAATTAAATATGACACATATCTTCATAGCTCCAGAAAGAGCATCAAAAGAGGTAAGGGCTGAAAAGCATTTTAAGAAGTAAAAACTAGAAAGCTCCCTAAATCTACCTAAACATAAATCTACAGATTTAAGAAGCAGAGAGAAACTAGCATAAATAGGGTAAATCTAAAGAAATGTACATTAAGGAACATCATAAATGTCTAAAAGTTAAGGAAAAAGTATTGGCATTTGCAGAGAAAAATCTTACATCTTAAGTATGGTGAAAAACAATTAGAATTATACTGGATTTTTTTTCATAAACCATAAAACCAGGAAAAAGGAAAAATATGAAGAACAAATTATTATTGAGAAGGATATGTTGGATGGGGAGAGAATAAGAGTAATGGGACAAATGAAGGCTATTTATAGTGATATTTACTGATATGTAGTATCCTTGTAATATTACATGATGATTTTGAAATCTGTTTCCATTGGAAAAATGTGGGCAAAGGATAAAAATATCCCTCTGTATTCTTTTTCTGATTCTTTTAAAATGTAAAAGTATAACTAAAGTTTAGGTAGTTCGTATGGTTACAAAGTATTACTGTTTATGGTTTTGATGTACCCAAACCTTCTAACTACTTATGTTTTTACTTGTAATTTATCTCTTTCTTCTTCCCAATTCCCATCCTCTACTGCTAGATAATTTAATTTTTATATTCTCTTTCTGTCTCTCTTTTCCACAAAAGCATATAGCTGTATAAAGATCTCAATCTTAAATTTTAATTAAAAATTAAATTAAAAATTTTAAACTTAAAAATATTATGGGACTATTTCCTAGAATTAAGATAATATGTTTCTGCCAGGGTTCACCTGAGTGTCCAAAATAGACTTATAGCAAAATCTAATTTTATGTGTAATTTTAGAATAAAAAGTAAAAATATTATTAACATATACATGAAATATAGTAAGGACAAAGGAGACCTGAGGGGGAACAGAGAGGTAAGGACAGAGGGAGGAGAGAGATGAAGTGGAGGGGAAGGGTTGGAGGGATAGAACTGGTCATATAGGAAAGATTGATTATATGAGTGATATTCTTAATAGCAACTCTGGTGGCAAGGAAAAAATGAATCAATGCATCTATTTTTTTAAATTGCATTTTGACTTAAAACTTCAGGATGTTCCAATCATGACACACAATTGCACTGCACTGTCCTCCCATTGTTCATCGAGTTGCTCGAGCGGGCCCAGTAACATCTCCATCGTGAGACTTGTTACTGTGTTTGGCATATTGAATACGTCACGAGTAGCTTGCCAGGCTTTGCAATGTGGGTGAGATACTCTCAGTAGCTTGCCGGGCTCTCCAAGAGGGGCAGAGGAATGGAACCCAGCTGGGCCGGCCAGCTGCACGCAAGGCAAACACCCTACCGCTGTGCTATTGCTCCAGCCCGACATACAATTAAGATAAGATATTTGATTTATTTTGATCAATCTAGTATTTGCTTTAACATGATAATATAAGTACATAAATCAAATTGAACTAAAACCACAGGTTTTTTTTTTTATAGAGTTTTGTTTTTCCCCCAAAAAAGCTGTCAGTGTTGGGAATTTGCCTTATTATATTCTATGATTCAAATTTTCCAACAAGATTGTACTTTGTCGGGGGTATGATGCTGCTAACAGGTCAACCTGTATCTGCGGGCAAGTGCATCCACAGTTTGATGGTGCCTTCATATTTCCTAAGATTCCATCAAAAATGTCATAAAATATGTCCAAAATCAAGAATGAATCATAACCAAAGCATTTTAGATAATATATTATCTGGTGATAATAACTAAAATTTGAAATTGGTCACTATTGAGGAATGAGAGAGTTTGAATAGCTATTTGCTAATTTGATTTCCAGGCACAGTATTTGTGACATTTTTAAAATGCATATGTATATATATATATATAGCATTATTTAAAATAAATGAATTTTAAAAATTGAGAGGAATTATGAAGGCAACTTTCCTTCATTCAGTTACACTGTGGTCTGCTTCAAGGCATGCAGTGATCTAAGGGTATTTCAGAAAAGGTACTTTCTAGATATTTCCTCAGCAACTTCCACCAACCATCTGTGCTAACAGTCACCATGGTGATATGCCTAGATGCTCTAGTGGCTGAGTCAGTGAAGATGGTACAGATGGGAAGATGGTAGGTATGATCTGATATTTGTCTCCCTGGCTCTTGCCTTTTGTTTTTTTGTATTTACAAAGACAAAGGATTTGGGATTGTGATAATAGAGCAAATCCATGTACATCCAGATAATGATCTTGTTTTTCTTTTCTTTATGAGTTTCTGAGAGCTGAGTGATTAAAAACCAAATGTGTTAAAATTCAGCAGCTATCACAGCTATATCAACAAAGAACAAGAGAAAGAATTAGCCCTAACAGATGCTGCTTTTATATCTGACCCAAGAAGGACATTTTTTTGTGACTCTACACTGTATAGGCTAAAATTTTATTTCTAAGTTGCAACATGATTTTCTCATTATCCTAAAATTTCTGCCAATAGGTAGATAATTCTTTATGTCTCACTGAGCTGAAAGTTCACAAAGCACCAGATGTCTTGTCTGCATGGAAGTAAAGAAGATGTTCATATTACAGATGAAGAAAATAAGCTTTAAATTTATCCACCAATATAGCAAAAATGTTTAACAAGAATCAAGTAATAAACAGTCATTTTCCTGGGCACCTAGGTATGGAGATAAAATTCAGGTGCTATGCTGAACACAAGAGGGCTGTTATCTATCCCTCTGACCATCTTCCCATTCATTGTGTCCATCCATCTTTCCATCAATCAATCCATCAACCCACCCACCCATCCATCTATCTGTAGTAGTTATTAGGACTTAGGGTTAATTACTACCTGGGATTCTAAAGATACAGATAAAATCAATGTGATTTAGTTCTTGCTTTCATGAAACTTACTGTCAAATCAGGTAACTGTTTCTAATAAAAATTCATGGGATTCCATCTGGGTTACAAAGAAAGTCAGGTCTTAGGAAATTCTAGCATTTCTATAAAAGGAAGGAAAGAAAATAGCAATTCTATTTTTAGTAGCATTCAACCATTCTGCTATTTAAAAGATGTAATGGAGCCTTTTATAACAACATAGATAGAATTTGAGGTGATTATGCTAAGTGTTTAAGTTGAGAAGTGAAAGACAATTATCAGATGGTTTCACTCATATACGGAATATAAATAACCAAAGTCAACAAACTTGCAAAATTCAACAAAATAACTCTCAGATTCTGTAAAATATATGGTGATTGCTAGAGGGAAGTGAAATCGAGGTTAGAGGAATCAATAGAGGGAATTATTTTGATGGTGCAGTGTCACTAAAGGCTTGGTTGTGGATACAAAGGGATATGTATGTTTAAAGGGGCATGCAGCTGAATTATTACATAGTTTTTAGAGCATTATATTATAGAAATGTTTGTATAGTATTGTAAATTAATGGGAACTTGATGCAATTTATTCATAAAATTGAAAAACTGCTTTAACTATTTAAAAAATTTTAAATTATTCAAAATTTTATCATTAAAAATTTTAAAACATTCAGTGTACAGAAAGACATAAAAGACAACAGAGAGTATAAAGGGTAAGGCACTTGCCTTGCTTGTGGTTGAACCAGGTTCAATCTGTCCTATGGTTCCCTGAGCACTGCCAGGAGTGATCTCTGAGAACAGAGACAAAAGGAAGATGTGAGCACTGATGCGTGTGGCCCCAACAAATATAAATAAATAAATAAATAAATAAATAAATAAAGACTACTGCCAAATAAAGAAAACAAAAACCCAACAAAACAACCCATAATATTACTGGTAGAAGGTAACCACTGTTAAGAAGTGAATATGTGAACAGTATTTTATCTAGTTAATTTAGAGAGAGACAGAGACACAGAAAGAGACGGAAAGAGAGAGAGAGAGAGAGAGAGAGAGAGAGAGAGAGAGAGAGAGAGAGAAGAAAAGTGCCAGCCATAGAGGCAGGCTGAGGGTTGGGGGGTAATGGAGGTAATCTGGAGATACTGGTGCTGGAAAATGTACACTGGTAGAGATATGGGTGTTGGAATACTGTACAACTGAAACCTCATCATGAATAGTTTTGTTAGGATCTATCTCATGGTGATTCAATTAAAAAATAATAATACATCACTTGATCACTTGACATCCTGCTACTCATAAATTTTCTTGAGCAGACACCAGTAAAGTCTCCATTCATCCCTGTCAAGTGCTAATGTAGCCCAATGGCGTCTGCTTATTGTAGGAACACGAAGAGCCTCAAACCAATCATTCAGGCTCTTGACAAAGAAGTCTGACCATCTCATGGGTGGGCGGCCATGCGATCTTTTGATGTCCCATGGAATCCATCAGTAATGGCTCTAGTCCAGCAGTCATCTCCAAATCTCATTATGTGTCCAGCCCATCTGATTTTCGACACCTTGGCAAACGAGACAGCGTCCCTGATTCTTGACTGTCGACAGAGGTAGGAACTTCAGATTCTTTCTCTCATTTGAGTGAAGCATAGCTCTTTCAATTCCACTTTGGGAGACCCGAATAGCGTTCCCATCTTGTTTTCGTAAGGCCCAGGTCTCTGAGGCGTATGTTAATGCAGAAAGAACAGTGGAATCGAAGACATGTGTCCAGAGCCGGAGGTTCTTTGTCCTCTTAGCTATTTCTTCGACATTCTTCAAGAATGGCTTTCCAAGCTGCTCTCTTCCTCCCGCGCAACTCAGGTGCGGGGTCATTTGTCGTGTTGACTTCTCGACCTACATACACATAACTGCTGCATTCGGAGTTGTTTGTCGTGAGAGAGTGAATGGAACATCAGTAACGAGACTGTTTCTCATAAACACTGTCTTTGTGAGATTCAGCTGTAGTCTGAATTTTCCTCACTTACGGTCGAATTTGGGCAGCATTTGTGCCGATTGGCTGATGTTTGGTATTATAAGAACATTGTCATCACAAAGCGGAGGTGGTATAGTTGCCGACCATCTATGTTCACTCCCATTCTTTCCATTACAGTCATCACATGACTTTCTCAAGGGTGACACTGAAGAGTTTCTGTGAAATGGTTTCACCCTGCTGAACCCTTCTCTTGACACCGATGATCACTTCTTTGTAGAATGGTGAAATTCTGGTAGTGAATTTGTAATATAGTACATGGAGGATCCTAATGTATTAAGTTTGAACACCCTGATTGGCTAGGGCCTCGATGAGCACTTCAGTCTCGACGGAATCAAAGGTCTTCTTTAAATCAATGAATGTTAGACAGAGTGGTATCTTGAACTCCTGAGAAACCTCAATGAGCTTGGTTATCATGTTGATATGGTCGATTGTGCTAAATCCTTTTCAGAAACCGGCTTGCTCTCATGGTTGTCCTTCATCTAGTGTTCTTCCAATCCTATTCAGGATGACTAAAGTGAACAGCTTGTAGATGACAGACAACAGGCAGATCAGGCAATAGTTGCCAATGTTGTGGATGTCTCCCTTCTTGGACAGTAGTATAGTCCTTCTGGTTGTCCATTGGGACAGAACCTTGCATTCAGACAGGTAGCGTGTGAAGAGCTGAGCCAGTGTATTAATGAGTGCTGAGGGCAGGTTTTTCAGGTGTTCAGGTCTGACCTTGTCTGGGCCGGTTGCTCTTCACTTCTTTACTGACGAAATGGTGTGTCGGATTTCGGAAGGGAGAATGCTGGGAACGACATATCCATCATGCAGAATTTTGTATGTGGGCAGGTGGATGTGGCTATCGAAGAGATCCAAGTAGAAGTCATGGATAATCTTCTCTATTGCCCTTTGGAAGATGAGATAGATCCATCAGGACGTCAGAGGGCAGTCATCTTGGTCTTGTAGTTGGCAAAGGACAGGTGGGCATTACAAATGCTTTCCCCAGCTTCTGCTGCATCTGCCAGCACTGCTGCTCTTCTTTCTTTGAGGTCTTCCTTTATCACTTCTCTGCACTGCTTTGAGAGCTCGGACGTTCGCTTGTGGTTGCCTGAGGCTTGTGCCAAACTACGTTGATGAATGAGCTCGAGAGTTTTCAAAGACAGGCGTCTTTTTGTTCTATCTCTCTCTGGCGTTCTTCACACAATCATGGAGGTGCTGACCCAGTCGATCGTATTCATCATCAATGTTGTCAACGATGGCATCTTCCCATGTTGCCACAATAGTGCCAAAGAGCTACAAGTTGGTGGTTGTTCTGGGAGAACTCTTCTTAAACTTTGCAGCCCTTTCTCCCAACTCTGTGAAGTAGAATTTTGCATGAAGGAGATGGTGGTCCGATCCCGTTTGGAAATTTGGGACAACAGCGACATTGGTCAGGCAAAACCATTGATTGTATATGATGTGGTCAATTTCATTGTAGAACAGTCAACAAGGAGACTCCCATGTCCAATGTTTAGATTTCGCCTTCTGGAATTGTGAGTTACCATGAATGGTTTTGGTTCACATGATGATCTCGATCAGTCTCTCACCCTGTTCATTCCATTCTAGGCTTAGGGTCCTGATGTGGAGTTTTTTGCCTGATCTTCTCAGTCCCATCTTGGCATTAAAATCACTGACAATGATCTTGTAGAAGGTGTGGTCTTCTTTATAGAACTTCTCCAGCTCCATATAGAAATTCTCAATTTCTCCTGCATCATAATTGGATGTTGGTGTGTAGACAACAAAGATAGAAACTGCCGACAGTGAGCCACATCTATTCATGTGTAATTGTCCTATTTGGGTTGTTAGGCATTCGAATGAATCAATGTTTATGGCCAAGTTTATGTTGACAAGGACACCGACAACGCTGACACCTTTTTGTTGCATGTTCCAAGGAAGAGTTCTTCCCCAGTGTCGAAAATGGCGTGATGTGATTGATGCCTTCTGATCTCGGTCAGACCAATGATATTGTACTTGATCTTTTGCGTTTGCACCATCAGGTCCTCAATAGATGCATCTGATGCCAGCATACGTGCATTGAAAGTACAGACAGTCATTTTTGTCTTTCTTCATTGTGGCAGCCTAGTTCAGTCCTGAGATTTTATCAGCCTCTCCTTCCTCATCCTTCTTGATGCAGTTATATTGGTGGCTCTTTCAGGTCAGGGTAATGTGACCCATTGTATTTACTGGTTTTGGCATATCGAATACACTATGGATAGCTTTTCAGGCTCTGCTGGGTGGGCGGAACACTTTCGGTAGCTTGCCAGGCTCTCTGAGAGGGATAGAGGCTTTTAGGGTGACCTCTAATCATCCTTGCAGGTGTTCCCATGGTTCAAACCATATTTAAACGCAATCAAATATGGTGGTGCGGTAATCTTGTATTAAAAGTGTTTTATGATGTGATGGCCACACAATGTGGCCACGTGTTCCTGAAAGCATCCTGGAGTGTGTCGGCAGCTGGGTAGTGGAGGTAATGGAGGTCTGCCAGGCTCCTGAGAGGAGGCAGAGGATTTCTGTTCCTGGGTCCGTTGAGCCTGGAGTCTGAGGTCCAGAGTTCCGCTTCCCTCGCTCTGTGGGGCTTCACACGTATGTGAGTCTCAGCCTGAGTGTCCGGAAAGTGTCCTGGAGTGTGTCGACGGCCAGGTAGTGGAGGTACTGGAGGTAATAGAGGTCTGACGGGCTGTTCGGAGCAAGCAGAGGATACATAAGTTTTTTTTTAGAGGAATAGACATCTCTCTCTGTCTCTCTGTTTCTGTCTCTCTGTCTCTGTCTCTCTCTCTGTCTCTCTCTCTCTCTTTCTGTGGAGAGTGTGGGAAGTAGATTGTACATGAGCGTAAGATGGAACTTAGAGTCTCACACAGGTAAGCCTGTGCTCCACTACTAAGCTGAAACCTTGGTCAATTATTTTCTGGTTTTCTTTTTTCCTGTTTGTTCTTTAGATCATACTCAGTTGTGCTCAAGGCTTACTCCTGGTTCTACATTTAGTGGGTCAGTCCTTATAGGGTTGTGGGAACTGTATAGGGTGCTCAGGTCAGGCAAGCAACATCTCCACAGTACCATGTCTTCAACCTCATATTTTCCTGTTTTCTTTGTTAACTTTAAGCATTAATGATAATATTTTAAGCATTGATGATAATATTCCTCGTGGAGAGCCCGGCAAGCTACCGAGAGTATCTCAACTGCACGGCAAAGCCTGGAAAGCTCCCCATAATGTATTCAATATGCCAAACACAGTAACAACAAGTCTCACGATGGAGACATTACTGGGCCCGCTCAAGCAAATCAATGAACAACGGGAGGATAGTGTTACAGTGCAGTGCTATGATAATATTGAGGTCTAAAAAAAATTCACTTAATCACTTACTCACTTAATCCCCGTTATTCATCGATTTATTCGAGCGGGTGCCAGTAACATCTCCATTCATCCCGGTTGCGTGCTAGCGTAGCCCAGTGGTATCTGTTCGTTCTAGGAACATGCAGAGCCTCAAACCGATCATTTAGGGTCT
Organism: Sorex fumeus; assembly: GCF_029834395.1. NCBI lineage: Eukaryota > Metazoa > Chordata > Mammalia > Eulipotyphla > Soricidae > Sorex > Sorex fumeus. The sequence continues at coordinate 44,934,892 of NW_026606059.1, read as the reverse complement.
TGACGAAGAAGTCTGACCATCTTATAGGTGGGCGTCCAGAACAACTGGACTCCCAGAACAACCACCAACTGGGAGCTCTTTGGCTCTATTGCGGCAACATGGGAAGATGCCGTCATTGACAACATTGATGAGGAATACGATCTAATGATTCAGCACCTCCATGATTGTGCAAGGAATGCCAAGAGAGAGATAACCACAAAAAACCGTCTTTCTTCGAACACTCTTGAACTTATTCGCCAACGTGGCTTGGCACGTGCCTCAGGCAACCACAAGCGAACATCCGAACTAGCAAAACAGTGCAGAGATGCCTTCAAGGATGACCTCAAAAACAGGAGAGCAGCAGTACTGGTAGATGCAGCAGAAGCTGGGAAAAACATTCGTAATGCCCGCCTGTCCTTCACCAACTACAAAACCAAGATGACTGCCCTCCGACATCATGATCACATCTTCCAGAAGGGCAATGGAGAAGATTATTCATGACTTCTACTCAGATCTCTTTAATAGCCACATCCACTTGCCCACATACCACATACCACATGATGGATATGTCGTTCCCAATGTTCTCCCTTCCGAAATCCAACATGCCATCTCGTCGGTAAAGAAACAAAGAGCACCTGGCCCAGACAAGATCAGACCTGAACACCTGAAGAACTTACCATCAGTACTCATCAATACATTGGCTCGACTCTTCACATGCTACCTGTCTGAATGCAAGGTTCCATCCCAATGGAAAACCAGCAGGACTGTACTACTATACAAGAAAGGAGATATCCACGACATTGGCAACTATCGCCCAATCTGCCTATTGTCTGTCATCTACAAACTATTCACTCGAGTCATCCTGAATAGGATTAGCAGAACACTAGACGAAGGACAACCATGTGAACAAGCTGGATTCCGAAAAGGATTCAGTACCATCGACCATATCCACACAATAACCAAGCTCATTGAGGTATCTCGGGAGTTCAAGATGCCGCTCTGTCTAACGTTCATTGATTTAAAGAAGGCCTTTGATTCTGTTGAAACGGAAGCGGTCATGGAAGCCCTAGCCAATCAGGGCGTACAAACTCAATACATCAGGATCCTTCGTGAGCTCTATTGCGGATTCACTACCAAAATCTCACCATTCTACAAAGAAGTAATCATCCATATCAAGAGAGGGGTTCGGCAGGGTGATACCATTTCACCAAAACTCTTCAGTGCCACCCTCGAGAACATCATGCGACGACTGGAATGGGAAAACATGGGAGTGAAGATAGATGGTCGGCAACTACACCACCTCCGCTTTGCTGATGACATCGTTCTAATAACACCAAACATCAGCCAAGCGGCACAAATGCTGAACGACTTTGACCGTGAATGTGGAAAGGTCGGACTATAGCTGAATCTTACGAAGACAATGTTTATGAGAAACAGCCTTGTTCCTGACGCTCCATTCGCTCTCAACGGAACCACCATCTCCGAAAGCAACAGTTATATATACCTAGGTCGAGAAATCAACATGATGAATGACCTGGCACCTGAGTTGCGCAGGAGGAAGAGAGCGGCTTGGAATGCCTTCAAGAGCATTGAAGAAATAACTAAAAGGACAAAGAACCTCCAGTTATGAGCACATCACTTTGATTCCACTATTCTTCCTGCATTAACATATGCCTCAGAGACCTGGACCCTACGAAAACAGGATGAGAACGCTATTCGGGTCTCTCAAAGAGGAATCGAAAGAACTATGCTTGGAATATCATGATTCACTCAAATGAGAGATAGAATCCGGAGTTCTGATCTTCGTCAATGCTCAAGAATCAGGGACGCTGTCTCATTTGCCAAGACATCAAAAATCAGATGGGCTGGACACGTAATGAGGTTTACAGACAACCGCTGGACTAGAGCCATTACTGATTGGATTCCACGGGACATCAAAAGATCACGTGGACGCCCACCTTAAAAAAATTGATGTCTAAAAATTATTAACCCTTATTTATTTGTCATTTTCATTAGTGTTTAGTGTTTTTTTGTATTTATAATTGATTTTAAGCATAAATGATCATATTGTCTAAAAAAGTTAACCCTTATTTCTCATTTTCATAAAACTAGTGCTTTGCTGTACTTATAATGATCATAACTTATACTTATAAACTGATCATTATTGACCAGTAGCCAAGAATATTACATAAATGATCATATTATCACATCTAGTCACAAAAACAACATTTCATGTGTAAGTGACAGAGCAAGCTTTGGAGAAAATTCTGTCTGATTTGACTGAGAATCCAAATACTTAGCGTCCCACTGATCTCTTTCTGCAATGGTTTGTCTCCTCTGGGGCTCATGGTGCAGATTGAGGGAGGTACTTAAAAAGGGAGGCTTTGTAAAATCCCACAGTATAGCTTAATTTGGGTTTCTTGAACAACAGCCCTTTGTGTTTGTTTATTTGTTTCTATTTTCCCTCTTGGTAAATTCCAGAAAGAAACTTCACTTTCAGACTCTTCTATTTTTTTTCTGCCTGCACTAAAAATTAGAACTCAATGAATGCTAAGTATTGCAGCTTATTCCATAGCAAAATGACTCAAAATTTCTCTTTTGAGTGAGAGTTACTTTTAAAAATTTTACTATAGAAATGTATAGAAATATTCTGGATGTCTCCTGAATAGAATAGTGCCTTATACATGATGTGTTAGAATAGTACCTTATACATGATGTGTCACCTACTGGTATCTATTGTCCTTGCTCTTCAAAATATGTTTGACCCTTGCCCACCCATTGTATAAATAAGATAAGAGACAAAAATTGTCTGGAGGCCAACCCGTTTGTACTCAGTGTTCAGAACTGCCCCAGCAAAGGCTATTTGTACTTGCTATCTAATTAACTCAATTTTGACCCTTTCCCAAATAGATACATTTGTCATAATTTTTTTGGTCAGAATTAATAAGAAAATTACCCCAATGAGCTTAAGCACACAGGAAATCCATTAGTTTACATAGCATTCAAGTATAAGTCAAGTATATGACTTCAAATATAACTAGATCTCATAATGTCAATGATACTAAGGACCATATTTCTTAGTATATTTTCTCTGCCCTCTTTTCTGGGTTAGATATAACTTTGGATATCATGAAGGACACAATGACTAAACCTAGAAGAAACGACAGGAGTTTATTCAGTAATTGTTCAAATCAGGGTTAATTCTCCTCCCATTGAATAGGAAAACTTAAATGTTGCAAATACAGCTGTTCTCTGCAAGTCAATAAGCATTTTCATAAAATTATCACTAGAAAATTTCTAAAATGTCCAGTGTTTTTCAGATGTGACACCATTAAATTTGAGGTCTCAAGTTGTTTTCTGGCTCCATCTTTTTCCTCTGAGGAAAGGCAGAAATTAAGGCTAGAAACGAGAAAGGGTGAGGAGCAAAAAGGATGATGTAGAGTTCGTATGTAGATAATGGGGTGGGACAGAGAGAATGGAGGGAGACAGGAGAGAGAAAGAAAGAGAGGAGAGAGAAGGGAAAGCGCTAGGGGAGGGGGGAAGAGAGAGGTGATATTGCAAAGAATTTGCAGTAGGTGCTGTGTGATTGTAGTCAGGCTCTTTTATATAATGCCCCTAGTACTGGTCAGGAAAGCATCATCCACTTCGCTTTTACTTGAGGAAACTGGTGACTTGGCCACCAATTAGATAAGTCTACCTCAACCTCTGCTTGCTTTTTTTCCTAAACAAAGATGCTAGGTTAGAAGATAGTGGCTACTAACTTGAAAAACCTGAAGGTGGAATGCAGACTGGAGTAAGTGTTAGGTACTATGATCATGTAATGTGCTTTTTAATTTCTGGGACAGCTTTGAAATCGATGGGTTTGCTTTCAAAATTGGCTTTTAAAGTCACTCTAATCAAAATAAAATCTATGAAGCACAGGAGTTTTCTTTTGCTCATCTTTTGCTCATGAGAAAGTAGAGTCCCAAGTCTCAGAGCTTCCAAGTGGATAAGACAGAATTCTCATTTAGGTTTGTATGTATGTTCAGACACCCTCTTTGTACTCATTGAAATGCCCTCTGAAGCCCCTGAATTCCACTTTTTTAAGTTATAGCTCCCAATAGAGGTTGATGGGTAGAGCTGGGTACTGCCAACAGCACCTCTCTGCCAATGCATTAGGGCCACCAATCCTTGAAATCTGTTATTCCCAGAAACATCCTGTCCTCACTTCCCCAGATGGAGGCTCCCTCTGTTTCCAACCCGGGGGACTGGGCAGGAGGAGAGATACCTTCTCTATTGCAAATGAAGGAAACCTAGGATTCTTTTTCCCATCTAACTACCTCATGTTTGTTCCTTATTCATCTACACCTATCCTGGCATGCTCATATATTCATCTGTTAAGTTATAACTAAGTTATAATTAAGTTATAATATCCATTAATCACCAATTTAATTATTGGAAAAGTTATTGAGTGATAACTCTCTGATTTAGGATCTTTGTTATATGTTGGAATTAAAAGAAGTAGGAGGGTCATGTTCTTTGTTTTCAAGGAGGTCACAAGTCATTACATAAGGAAAATTGTCCACATTATGTAATCAAGCAAATGTTGAGAGCAAAAAATGAATGTGGCTATTGCCCCTTTGGTATGGGGGGGTCAATGACATTTTCTTTAATGGATAAATATAAGTATTGGGCAGTTGTACCCACTAATTTACTCAGGACCCTTTCTATCCACTCAACAATTGTGCTTAAGTCTATTTGTGCCTAATGAGACATTACTGCTTAATGTAATATTTTCACAAATGCTTAGATCTTCTGCATATCATTCTCTGTGCCAGACACTGTTTATGATAGAAAATGTGCCTTTTCTATATCAGCTGCTCTTGGATCCTGCATTATGCCCAGCATAATGGTAAGCTGGGGAATTTGTTATCAATGCAGATTTGCAAACTCACTTCTAATAATAGGGACCTTCACTACTTAGGATAGTGACTTCAGAATCTTCACTATTACAAAGCATCTCAGGCAGTTTATAGTTTTGAAGCATTACTCTATTGATGTATAATGGAAATACAGCCTCATATTCCACCCACACACCATTCAAAACTGAAAGCATGGAGTACAAAATATCAATGGGAAGGAGATTCAATGAGCAAATAAATAAGGCTTCTAAAACTGGGGCAACCAGTAAACTAATGAATTGAAAATGTTGAAAAGAAACATACTTTTTAAAAACAAAATTGTTATTCTTGAGATAACATGATTTATAACAGTCTTAATATTTATTTTAAAGATTACAGTGTTATCACAGAACACTTACCACCGAAGTTCCAATATTCCATTACTGTCCCTAGATTCTTTCTCCTTCACCCTTTATCTCTCCACTTCATCCCTACCACCCCACAACTTGGTTAACACATTTCTATTTTCAGAGTCTAAAGATTTGTTTTCATTGACATTGTCTATTCTTTTGATTTGTTTCTTTATGTACCATCTATAGTGACACCATCATCTGGTATTTGTCATTCTCCTTCTGACTTAGATTTTGGTTGCAGGGATTGGGACCTCACATCACAAGATTAAGATTTATCTTACGGGCAAAGAAGATCATTACTAAGCTTCAACCATTTTGAAAATCTTTATGAGCATTACTGTTTTCATCTGTGAATGGCAGTTTGCTTTTCCATTTAAAAATAGAAATATCTAGCTTAAAGGGTAACCTAGAAATCTGATGAGATTAAGTGGCACATAGATTCCTCAGAATCTAGTAGTGTTCTTACTTGTATTATCCTTTGTGTTAAGGACAGAGGATGTGGCAGTTATTACAGGATATGTGTGAGACAAGATGAGAGATTTACTGACTTAAATGTAATCACATAATATACAAATATGTGGGTTGGGTAATATACAAATATGTGGGTTGGGTATATGCACCTTGTGCTCATTGAAGAGGATGATATAAAGGTAAAGAGAGTAAATATTTGGGTGTCAGTATTTACTCTTAATGGTGACAAGATTTCCCAATAGCTCTAGTAAAAAAAAACCCAAAACACACACCAAGATTTGTTCACCACCCTAGCCTTTACCCTACTGTACTCTCTATGCTTTCTCCTTCTCTCTTCTCTGTGTTCCTCTTCAACCTCCTGAATATCTGTTCTAGGCTGCCTCTTCTGCTATAGCCAAGGTCCTTGAGGGAGAGTTGGCTAGTGCAAGCAGTCTCCAGGCTTCTCAAATTCCTGGGGCCTAAAATAGGTGTCCAGGGTATCAACTCTGCCGTTGACATCCATATTCTGTACTTTTTTGAACCTTGGACACCTCTTTTTGGCAATACCTAGCTCTTTTTCCCTATGGGCAGAGTACTAGGTTCTGGAAACAGGACCACTTACAGGGTCCGCTTCTCTCACTAATGAGGGAGTTGGGTAGGTGCCTAGAAATCTATTAAAGTTGTTGATTCACTAATTTTTCTTTATCCCTTGGCCAAAAGACTCCAGAATAATCACACTATAATCTGGTGACTATTGCTGGGTAATTCAGCAAAACGTGGAAAACTGGAGTAAGGAGAGACTCTAGCTGCTGGGCCCTCAGTTATATTCATCTCGTATTTTAGATTTCATGGGATAACTGCAATGGGTCCAAGAAAACGAGTTCAGTAATGAGAAAAATATGATCCTTGCTTCTTTACAATTCTCATTTCAGGAGAAAAGACTTATGAGAGAAACAATAGTCTATCCTCCTCAAATTATTGATCTGTTTCCTTCATCTCCTTATCAATTTCTCTTTGGGGCAGGCTCATAAATTATATGTATTAAAATTCTCACATAATGATCTTATTTAGGCGAATTAAGCAGATAGAGGGCAAAAGAAGGAACACTCATGCTTATAGATCCATATATACATATACAAAAGATAGAATTTTGAAGAGGTAGCATTGTAGCCATGTGCTAGTGTCCTTAGGATGAAAGGTCCCAGAAAGCCAAGGTTTTATATTGCCAAATATATATTTTTATTTAATTAATAAATTTTAAGTAAAATGGTTTTATTTAGGAAATATAAGGGAGAGAGAGAGATTAACAGATCAGTAGTGATATGGGTACCTGCAGAATGGAATGCACCACAAAATATATATTTCTAGAACTTCAACATCAGAATTTTCTAAGTCCTAAATACTCAAGATCATTTCAAGGTCACCCTTACTTGCAACGGTCTCTTGAAGCCTGGACTTAGAAGTAGCCAGTCCTTTGGAACCATGACTCACCCATTTCCTTATGCTGGGAAAGAAAACACAGGAGGTAAAGACAGAATCCATTTCATTATGCTGTGCTAGCATCAGTCACAGGACTCATGTGAATGAGCTCATTTTGCTGCAAAATGAGTTGTTTATATTTTTATTTTCTGTAACAATATGGGGGGTGGGGTGATAAAGGAGGATCAAATTCCAGATTAAAGCAAACTGATTATGCAAAAACAGGGTGGTGTTGGAGGGGAGCGGGTTGAGCTTTCCTCCCCGCCCCGACGGGGGCTCCGTCAGCCGAAGACTTCCAGGACCAGCCACCACCATGCTGAGACCACTCTCCACACACATGAAGGTACTGGCAGAGGGACAAAGCCACGCGGGTTCCGGGGCCGAGATCTCCAAGCCTACTTGGATTGGGGCTGAGCATCCTACACCCAGATCCTCCAAATTCCAGTAGGCGGGGGTCACACCCACCAACTGGCCTCCTGGCGCCATGTAATCCCATCAACGGCCAAGACCCAGAGACTATAAAAACCAGCTCCCGGAACCGCGCTTATTATGACATCTTATTATCTCATTCCTACTTTGGACAAACTGGCAGGCTATCGAATGTAGCCTGCCCACACGGCAGAGTCTGGCAAACTCCCCGTGGCGTACCCAATATGCCAAATATCAGTAACAATGATGGGTCTCATTCTCCTAAAGAGCCTTGAATATAATCTCAGGGCTAGGATGAAAAAGACGTTACTGGGGCCTGCTCGAGGCAATCAACGAATAACAGGATGATTTGTGATTGTGTGATTTGTGAGGGTGGTGTCGAAAAAAGAACTGTCAACCAAAGAGCAGTTCTGAATCTACCAGAGGCAGGGATTCACGTTCAGTGATTGAGTTACTTATCTCTAGTCTATGCAGTTCCTTTTTCGACTGTTGTGGCAAAGAATAAACTTCTCTATATGTACCAAAGTAGTATGTAGCAGGACATACCACATGCTCCTTCTCTAAACAATTTTCCTTCTGAACCATGAGTTGTGAATATTTGCTCTCACTTATGCTCTTCATGCTGGAAAGGCAAGTTTGCTCAATGACCAGAGAATCTTATTATTGGGAGATTATGTGGACATATATTAACCCAGAAAATGCTATTCAAGTTCTGCATTTTTTCTTTCTTTTCCCCATCCATTTTTTGGAGGTATCCAGAGGACTCTTTTGTGTGATCAGTTCTCTTTCTTTCCCTCTTCTCTACAGATATCAAGTGATTCAATTCCGTGTCCTTTCCTTCTGGTTTCTTTTTTTTTTTCCTCTTTGGGTCACACTCGGCGATGCACAGGAGTTACTCCTGGTTCATGCACTCAGGAATCACTCCTGGCAGTGCTTGGGGGACCATAGGGGATGCTGGGAATTGAACCTGGGTTGGTCGCGTGCAAGGCAAACGCCCTACCCACTCTGCTATTGCTCCAGCCCCTCCTCTAATTTTCTTTAAGTGGGGTTAAAGCTCCTTCTGGTACATGTGTGTATTAGGCAGTACTGGAATCTGTGGCATATGAGAAAGCCAAGAGTCAGTGTAACAATGTAACAATGTGAGGTGTGCACACTTTCTTATATGAACATGCCCCACAGAGGCCACTGCAGAACCTGTATCCATATCCTGGCCATCAGTGAGGACTTGGGCTTTTCTTTTACCACTGGTCTGTAATGTGTGACTGAAGTTTAATGATTGTAGAGGGCATCTGGGGCTCTAATCACAATAGTTTCACTCTATTGAGCAGGAAGATGGGGGCTTAGAAAAATATACCCTTTCTAAGATCTTTCTTCAAAATTCCAGAGGACACCTTAGAATTTAGTCATGTGGCAAGAGTCAGGGAAACCTAATCATATGTATAGAAGCCCATGTTTTCTAAAAGTCATGGGCATACTCCTAAAGTGGGAAGAGAGAAAATAATAACAGATATAAATTCAGGGATCAGCTTCATAGGCACGCTGGGTTTAGGACTTTGGCATAATTTTAGGGGAGACATGATTAACATATAACTCTCTGATGTGATGCATTACTATATCCCGACCCTCTGCTCCTTGTCTTTTGAGTTTACACAGTATATGAACTAGAAAATTCTGAGCACTCCCCGCCTAGGTCTCAGTCTAAATCCACAATGTATCATGTTCGAAATTTCACTAAGGCACATGTGAAATTCTGAACATTAAATCTGGATACCCTTTCCTGGCAACTAATCCTCAGCCTTTCTTCCTAAAAACCTTCTCCTCAGCCCCATTATTATCGGATCTATTACGATCATATTGCTTGTCATTTCTCTACAGCCCCACACAATACATCTGTATGTGCAGTATTCCCAGCTCCACGTAATGTATTTGTGTGTGCATCTGTTTGTGCTTTATTTACTCACCTTGAGAAAGGGTGCTGTTTGTCTGAGTGCAATACTCAAGCACCAGAGTCAAGTTATTCTCATCTTTTGACATTACTTCAATCCAAATAAATCAAAATCATTTGCATATTTTCTTGGTTCCCTCAAACTGTGCACACCTTTGCTGATCACTTTGCTATGAGCTACAGAAAAGCATGTCTGCTTCTAGAAAAGCACAAGCTCCTGAATTTCGGGGATTCAGGTTCGTTCAGTTCAGTTCTGAGTTCCCATGCCTGTTCCAGCACTTAGTACAGATAGAGACTGTAGATATTTGGGGTATAAATGAGTGAATTAGTGGATAGATAAATGGATAATCAGAGCTCTGATTCATTTATTGTATAGATTTTGTTATTATTACACACCCTCTGTAATATCAGTAATTTTATCTTATTTAAATCTAAAATTTGCCTTATAGCTTCTGACTTATATACATGATGTGAATATGTTATTGCTATTTTTATTATTTTATTCAACATATAGTTGATATGTTGATATCACACAAATTCATTAGACACTAAAACAATGACACTGAATTTCTTTCTTTAAAAGTAATCACGCAAAATGTACACAAAGCAACATTATTGTGTGATTCAGTGAGCATGAATATAGTCCAAACTTGCAGCTACTTCTTGTTCACATAGAGCAATATGAACAAATCCCAATAACCAAGGTGATTTGGAATCTCCTGGGATTTGTTGATGAGAAGTTCTGGAAACCTCCCAAGGATGAGAGATACAAAGTTTGAGTACTCTTCACTCGTGGAGTTAATTGATTCAAAGTCCTAGAAACCTCAGGAGTCTAATTGCTGGCAAGAGCAATGTTCACTTCCAGCCTTCAGAGGTCCAATAAGCAAGGAGAAATATTCATGAGCAAAAGTGTTCACTAGAGAACTAATGGATTGATTGAGGGGAAGGATAGTAATTAAGGAGATGAAATAGTTATCAGTAAAAGGCTTGGAATGCAACTTGATGGAGACCAAGAAATTAAGGAGAAAAAAGACATATTACTCACAGACCTAACACACCAAGTACACAGGTTAATCAATAAGATTAAGAGGGGGAAATTGAAGAGAATTAAGAAAGAGGGTCTCTCAACTTCACAAGTCCCTGGAGAACATATCCCACCCCAGAAAGAAATATTGAAATCAAATATTCTCCTTATGAACATTTTCTATTTTATGTTCTTATTCAAATAACTTTTGTGTTTGTTTTAATAAAAAATTCTTATAGTTATTTTACCCTTGAAAAATAAGGTAGATAGGTGAGAAGATGAGGTCATCGAGACAAAGAAACCATGCCCAGTTTGTAGAATGTACGATTTTTATTGACCAGTAAAGTCTATTTCAACTTATTATACATGAGTATAATAAGTATAATATTGTATAAGCATAATAACTTAATAGTATTACGTATGATAATAGCACTGTAGCACTGTCCTCCCATTGTTCATGGACTTGCTCTAGCGGGCACCAGTAACGTCTCCATTGTGAGACTTGTTACTGTTTTTAGCATATCGAATACTACATGGGGAGCTTACCAGGCTCTGCTGTGGGGGCGAGATACTCTTGGTAGCTTGCCGGGCTCTCCGAGAGGGGCAGAGGAATCGAATTCGGGTCAGCCTTGTGCAAGGCAAACACCCTACCCTCTTTGCTATCATTCCAGCCCAGTTATGATAGTAAGTATAGTCATATAATATAGTATGAGTATAAATGATCTAAATACTATAATAAGCATACTGTCTGTCACCATCCTCCCGTTGTTCATCCATTTGCTCCAGTGTGCCCAGTAACATCTCCATCGTGAGACTTGTTGTTACTGTGTTTGGCATATTGAATATATTCTCGGTAGCTTGCTGGGCTCTCTGAGGGGGGAGGAGGAATCAATGCCAGCTGGGCTAGGCTGGCTGCGCACAAGGCAAACGCTCTACCGCTGTGCTAATCAGCATACAATAAATATCACTTGATCACTTGAGTTCCTGTTACTCATCGATTTGCTTGATACAATAAATTGTAAATATTGTAATACAATAAATATAATAGTACATACAAAGCATAATGATAATTTCTAAATATAGCTTATTATAGAACTGTCTTCCTGAACAGGGTTGTCTTTTTCCCAATATTTTGTTAAAGTGTACATCTAGAAAAGTACGTACGTCATAAATGTAAGTTATATAAGCTTTTGCACCATGAAAATACTTATGTAACCACCACACATATCAAGAAACTGAACATAAAAGCACAAAAAAGCTTCTGATGCCTCCAGCCAGCAAGGCCATTGTCCTGACATCTATTAGCATAATTAGCTTTTCTGCCTAGGTAAATGGTTGATGAGCACAACCCTTTGCTCTGCATGGCATTTATGAGATTTTTTAGTTTGTGGTTGTAGGTTTTTTATTCTCATTCTTGATTGTATTCTAGTATGTGAAAATTCTCTATTTTATAAATGAACATTTGGTTGTTACCAATATTAGCCCATGTTATTATGAATTTTAATATCTGATTAAATACAGACTAATACATAGGATTAGAATTGATTGGGACACACACATATTTGCTTTTAGTAGATATTTCCAGAAAAATTTCCAAAGCAGTTTGACTACTATAGTCTTAACGTCCAGTGTAAGATCATTCCTGCTGCTCATGATTTTCCCACCATTAGCTATTTTCTGTCATTTTAATCTTAACCATTCTTTTTCATTGAAGTTGTACAATATTTTAATTTTAAGCTTCTGATATCAAGTGAAACAGAGCATAGTTCATAATTCTATTAAGCCCATGTTTAGCATTTTAGTAAGCTTCAATAGCAAAGTTGAGTGGTCTAAGTTACATGTTTTCTCATGTAGTTCTAAAGGTTGGAAGTCTAAGACCAAGACCAAGGTGGTTGGCAGATTCCATGCTTTTCAGGAACCTCTTCCTACCTTCTTATCTGCTGTCTTCCTCCTTTGGAGAAGAACAAGGTTAGGAGAGAGAGAATGAGAGGAGAGAGAAATAGAGAGTGAAGGGTGAGCATAAGATTGAATGAGAGAAAGAGAATTCAATGTGGATTGGGAGGTAGCATCAACATAATGAATTTTTAAAGTGTGGTCATTCATTCTATAACAACCTGGAAAAGATCTTGTTTATCTCACCAGGCGCCCAAATCTTGATTGCAATTGTCAATAGGAATCCCCTCTTCCATGAGTTCAAAAGGGAACTTGTAATTATTCTTCAACATGGAACTTACTCAAACCAAATTCATCAAACTATTTTAAATGATCTAACATTAATCCTTTTATCTCTTAATTCATAACAGGCACTGTGTGTCTCATATTTTAAACTGTACTAAAGAATAGGTTTAGTTATATTTTTAAAATTTTGTTTTATTTCATAAGGCAGTTCACAATATTTTATTGCATTTAATATCCAAACACCAATGCCACCACCATTACACCTTCCCCCCACCAAAACATCCCAAGCCCCAAGCCCTCCTAAAGCACAACCAAAATAGCATATTTTGTATTGTCTGTTATGGAAAACTACTGAAAAATGCTACAAAAACTATCCATAGAGGAAACAGGGTGAAGATTGTTCTATTGTAGTTGCTATTAAGACATTCTTTAGGATATCATTAACATGTTGTTAAACGTTGAGTGATGAGAGCTTTGTTATATATACATATATCTGAAAATATGTATATATGCATATTTTGTTATACAGTGCCCTTGGGAAAATACACATGCACATGTCTACCCTCAGGCACATATGTATATTCAACACACACTCTACTCTGCAAGCCTACTTCACTCCTCCCCACACCATCTTCCAACCCCAACCACAAGAGGATGTATAAAGTCATGGCCAGATATGAACAATTAAAATATTTCCTTCCTGACCTTATTTGGGTTCTATTATTCATCCATATAATAGTTATTTGCTTAGCATATATATTACTGGTTGCTATTTTTTCCACAGGACATAGCAATAAGCAATCCTGACAAGGTCCCACGTAACTGAGATTATAGTATATGGTTTTATAAATGTTATAAATGTCAAAATATGTACAGGAATTGTCAAGAAAACCAAGTCATAGCACAATGCATCAGGGGTTTCTGTGAATATAGTCTGTAATGAACAATTCTCAAATGAATCTAGATTTAAGTTCATTTTCATAGCTTGAGAGGGGACACGCCCTCTATTTCTTTATCCATATTCTGTCACTTTAAGCCAGGATTCTCCTCTATTGAGCAAATGAAGACAGGTTTTGAGTGACTCCAAATTCATTTGATTTTATCATAGATATAAAGCAAATATTAGAGTGAAATGCCATTTTAAAGTGAAGCTCTGTTTTAAAGTGAAGTTCTGTTTTCAGAAAGACCAGCTTCAGGAAAGATAAGTGACTGATTGCAGGGGTTGGGGGCATATCTGAATGATCTGTGAAAACACATATACAATTATTTATGGTGTTCTTGGCAGGCTTTCTTCACTAATGAGAGATACAAGGAGTAACTCACACAGTAAATCTTCAGTGAAAGACGACATCATGTATTTCTAATAAAATTATGAGGAAAAATACATTATTTTTACTTTGCAAGCACAGTTTGGACTCTTCCCTGTGCTTTAGATGTTCTTTTGACCCTCAGTTCAATTGGAAACTTTTTGAGGAAGACCTCTTAATTCCATAAGATCCAAATAAAAAACACCTGCCCCAAACTGCACTGTACAATCCTGGTAAGAATTTCTTTGGTTGCTACAAAGTCAGACCTATTGGGCTTTTTCATCATATTTTTGACCCAGTGGAGCTTCTTTACCAATTATGGGATACTTAGCTTTCTCTTCTGTGAGATGAACATTGTACTTTCTGGTCCTTTATTTCCAGAACTAGGTTAGGAACCTAAAACATTTCTCATAGTGATAGCACGCATATAAGCATTATTGCCTATTATAATAGATGTTCACATATTAATATACCTGCTACTACTATGGGATATAGTAATTTCCCTGTAGAATAATATCTAGAAAAACACATTTATTTATTTTTATTATTATCATTTGTAAAGAATAACGTAACTATTGTAGAGAAAGTGGAGGTGCAGCACATGGAAGCTGCCAAATTTTGAAATAGAGTCCAACATTGCAAGAAGGGGAACTTTGAAACTAAAGAAGTTGAGATGCATCATTGCATGGTAGAGAAGAAATCAACTCTCTCACTCTTCTTAAATCTCAAGTTTGTGGAAATGTCACCTTGCAAAAAAATCTGGAGAGTGATGTTGATTTAAAATTTTTTCAGAATCTTCCCACCTGCTATGAGAATTATTGGCAAGGAAGCTAGCACAGAACACATCAAAAATCATGGTTGTCAGGGCACCAGTCTGCCAGGAATTTTGTTTTCACTGGACAAGTTTTTATACTCTAAAGGCAAGAACTTTGTCATCTCCCTAGCTCAGAAAAAGACACTTCAGTTTTAAGGTTTTCACCAAAGTCAAAAATAGAAAAAAAATACTTTTTTTCCTGTTTGACAAGGAAGAGTGTCCATCAAAGCTGAATTCAGAGTTGTATTCAGCAGAAGATGCCCATGGGAAAGGGTGTGTAAAATTGGAAACCTGTCTAACATTGAAGGTGACTAACCTCCCCCTCACTAAGGAGACAATTCAGAATGGAGGTGAACCTATGCCCATGGGACATTATTTGAGCAATGTGGGTAGAGGAGCCCATCAAACTTTTAACTTCATCTTGGATTTCTATCATTAAAAGTCATACCCTTGATACTCAAGTGATTTATTAACTGTACAGTCCCATGGGAATGTCCTTGGGAATGTCCTTGTTCAGCATCCATCTTTGATTACCTACTGACAATATGGTCATGATGGTGTATGACTGAACATGCTTTGTTGTGACCGTTTCAGCAGCATTGGTGGCATTTGGTGACTTTCTGAGTTCTGAGTGGTGGGTGCTCAAGCATGGCCCTAGGATTACTCATTTTGCAAATGCAGCAGAGGTGACAAATTTATAGCAAGTTGATTTCACTTTCTGGATATTTTTGTATTACATAAAATCATATATTAAATACTTTCCTACTTTATATTAAGTCCTTTCCTACTTAGCACACTTAGAATGCTGTTTATTTCCTGCTATTTCCTTCACAAGCCCTGACTGATGCAGGAAAACTATATCATATCTCTTTTGTGGATGAGAAAAAAGAATCACAAAGAGCTTAAATAGCTTCCACAAAATAGCAAAGCTAACATATAATCAAGCTAGGGCTCAAATCTAATTCAGCATGATGAGAGTTAAACTCATATTTTAACTTCTTTAGTCCAAACTAACTAAATCTAGAAACTGTTATTGTGAAACACAAATAATATGGCTATTTCTCAGCAAGACCACATTCGCATGTGACTTCTTCAGTTTCACTTTCTCCTGGTAATCTCTGCCTATTGTTGGGGAAAGAGGATCTGTGCTCAATTAGACTCTAGAAAAATACTTAGCATGAGAGTTGGTGGGGGGAAACTCTAGTATAATCAACACAGGATTCTTTCTAGTGAAGAGCAGATTAAAGTGTTAAGCGTTTTGGAAATCAACTTGTAAATTATCTTGGGGATGGGTGATCACTTTTCAACATTCTTATTTCTGTATTTATGAATATCCAACAATTTCATTCTCTAGAACCACAAGTCCCCAACTTTTTTTTTGATCTGTTGCTCCTTAAAAAAAAAAGGAAGAAAAATCACTCAGCTTTTCTCTAGAAATTGACATGCTTTAGTGAACAAATAGAAAATGTCCCCTAATTGCACTTGAAGCTATATCCACCTCCCTGGATCATTCTAGCCCTCTGTCAGGCCAGGAAAATACTACCCACTTTGGGAAATACTGCTATAGGTGATATTTTGTAATGAAATGGTTTGGTTACCAGAGTTCTTCCTGATGTGAGCCACAAATGTCCAATTCAAACCAGTTCAAGCAATAGTCAAAGATTTGGTTTTCTAGGTCCAGCTCACATTCTCATCTTTCATATCTACTTAAGACTATCCCCAGGGATGGTACAGAGCTCTCTTGACTTGGAGGCAGTTTTCTACTTCCATGGTTCTGGGTCAGAATTAATTGGGTGTGCTCGACTGGTTTTCTTAACTTTGAATTTTAGAAAGAAGGGATAAGATTCATTTAATATATCCTAGCAGACACTTGAACATGTGAAAAATAACTTTTTTTCCAGAGGGCCATTCAAATATGAGATCTGTGGTGTGTGTGTGTGTGTGTGAGAGAGAGAGAGAGAGAGAGAGAGAGAGAGTGTTTCTGTCTATGTGTCTGTGTGTCTATGAGTGTGTGAATTTCCCCAGAACATCAGAGGCTTAGGAGCCGCTCCCAGCAATACTTGTCCTCTTGCTATTGACTGGATGATTAAGACCTGATGATGCTACTTGATTCGAAAGGTTCTAGGGGATTGAGTTTGAGATCTTAAATTTGCAAAATATGTACTCTGTGCCTTTGCGCTATGAATCTGGACCAGAGTTTTCAAGTCACATCACGCACACTCAGGCACAACTACATACACATGAACACTCACCTGATACTCATGGTGCCATGGAGATGTCTCAGGTTATTCCTTGTTGCTAAGAAAAGATTTCGGAGAAGTGTATAAGGGGCAGACTTGTTGGGAAAGTGGAGAACAGCCCCTGCTCCTAAAACTAATCTTGGACATTTTAGCTGCCAGGATAAGATTGATGTAAATGACTTCTTGATGAGTAAGAGACAATCTATGCAGCCCTACTGTCTTCCTGGCTAGTCTCCTGACTACTTTATTCACATTGACTGTATCTGCCTTCTTCTGTCCTCTCCCCCTCTGATATTCATGGGCATTGTTTTTAATGGAAAATACTCCAGGAATGCTTAGAATCTGACCCTGGCTCAAAGAATCATAGTTTTGCTATTTCCTCTGGGAAGGCATCCCACAAGTGACTGCCTCACTTCTTCCGAGCCCTCTGCCAGGTGGCTGTCTTGAGTTAGGCCCTTTGAAGCTCTTTGGCAGAGATATGCTTGATTACACATTAAATTAGAACACACATTAGCACATTGGAAATGATGGAAAGAAAAATTTCAGCACAGCAGGATGGGAAGATTATAGTTCTAGAAGGAGGGGAATCTGAACTGTTATATGGTAGTGACCTTGAACTAGTATTTTTGCCCTTCTGAACCTAGACTATTGTGAAATGCTTGGCTTGGACTCAGTGAGTTTTAAAGTGTCCTGAAACTTCAGGGAAAGTGCTATGACACATACTGTATTGGATGCATTAAAAACATAGTGTCCTCCAGACTTTAGTGTCTGTGGGGTCATGGAAGTCTCCATTAGTAAGGAAGTAGACCAGTGTGGAGATTAGCCAGAGAAAACTCAAGGGTTTTCTGAGGGACTTTACTAGGGTTCCATCTCAGCCCCACACATCCTGTAAACTATATACCATCTTTCCCTGTGCACCATTTCTTAGCTAAGTTACCATGTTACTATGCTAAAGACCAACCCAACTGGAATATAATCATGTCAGTAGTGAATTCTAGATTTCAGTTTTTGACTATCTATAGGTCACGCAATAGTAAAAGGTGATGTGGGATGGTGAAGGGAATACAGAGAGAGGAAAAAAGGATGGGAGAGGAAACTGAATGAGAGAGTGAGGCAGATGGAGAAGGAGAACAGGGGAAATCATGATCACTACCACTTTTTTTTTAATTAATTTTTGTTATTAGTGAAACACCATGAGGTACCAGTTGTAGATTTACAATTTTTTGTGCTTGGGTTTGATTATACAATGATCAGATACCCATCTCTCCACCAGTGCCCATTTTCCACCACCATGGATAATAATCCCCCCACCCCCATCTCCCCATCCACCCCTGCCTCTGTGGCAGGGCAATCCCCTGTGTTCTCTCTCTCCTCCTTTTGGGTGTTGTGGTCTGCAAAAGAGGCTTTGAGTGGCAAACATGTTCAGTCCATAGTCTACTTTCGACATGCATCTCCCCTCCTGGGAGGATCCTCCAAACACCCTTTATTTGGTGCTCCCTTCTCTATCTGAGCTGCCCTTTCCTCTAGAATGCCCGACTGGCCAGTAAGCTATGGAGTAATCCTCCTGGTGCTGATCTCAGCTATTCTTGGGTATTAATCTCATATTTTGTTACTTTATGTCCCCCAGATGAATGCAATCTTTCTATGTCTGTCCCTCTCTTTCTGACTCATTTCGCTTAGCATGATACTTTCCATGTTGTACCACTTGTATGTAAATTTCATGACTTCATCTTTTCTAACAGCTACATAGTACTCCATTGTGTAGATGTACCAAAGTTTCTTTAACCAGTCATCTGTTCTTGGGCATTCAGGTTTCTTCCAGTTTCTGGCTATTGTAAAGAGTGCTGCAATGAACAAACAAGTGCAGATGTCACTTCGGCTACAGATTTTTGCCTCTCTGGGATATATTCCCAGGAGTGCTATTGCTGGGTCAAATGGGAACTCAATTTCTAATTTTTTGAGAATCGTCCATACTGTTTTCCAGAAGGGCTGAACCAGTGGACATTCCCACCAACAGTGAAGGAGTGTCCCTTTCTCGCCACATCCACGCCAGCAACGGTTGCTTTTGTTCTTTTGAATGTGGGCCAGTCTCTGAGGTGTGAGATGGTATCTCATTGTGGTTTTGATCTGCATCTCTCTGATTATTAATGACGTAGAGCATTTTCTCATGTGCTTTTTTGCCATTCGGATTTCTTCTTTGAGAAAGTTTCTGTTCATTTCATTGCCCCATTTTTGATGGGGTTGGATGTTTTCTTCTTGTGGAGTTTAACCAGTATTTTGTATATCCTGGATATCAACCCCTTGTCAGATGTGTATTCGGCGAATATTCTTTCCCATTCTGTAGATTGTCTTTGTATTTTGGTCACTGTTTCTTTGGAGGTGAAGAAGCTTCTTAGTTTAAGATAGTCCCATTTATCTATCTCTGTTTTCACTTGCTCAGTCAGTGGCGTGGCATCTTTGAAGATACCATTAGCTTCAATGTCATGGAGGGTTTTGCCAACTTTGTCTTCAATGTACCTTATGGTTTCTGGTTTGATGTTGAGGTCTTTAATCCATTTTGGTCTTACTTTTGTACATGGTGTTAGGCAGAGTTCTGAGCCCATTTTTTGCATGTAGCCGTCCAGTGATGCCAGCACAATTTGTTAAAGAGTCTTTCCTTACTCCACTTCACATTACTTGCACCTTTATCAAAGATTAGATGAGCATATGATTGAGGGGAGATGTCAGTGTATTCAACCCTGTTCCATTGGTCTGCAGTTCTGCCTTTGTTCCAGTACCATGCTGTTTTAATTATTACTGCTTTGTAGTACAGGTTGAAGTTCGGGAGGTTGATTCCTCCCATTTTCTTTTTCCCAAGAATTGCTTTAGCTATTCGTGGGGGCTTATTGTTCCTTATAAATTTCAGGAGTGTTTGCTCCATTTCTTTGAAGAATGTCATGGGTATCCTTATAGGGATTGCATTGAATTTATACAATGCTTTCGGTAGTATTGCCATTTTGACAATGTTAAGTCTCCCGACCCATGAGCAGGGGATATCTTTCCATTTCCTCATGTCCTCTTTTATTTCCTGAAGTAGCTTTTTGTAGTTTTCTTTGTACAGGTCCTTTATTTAGTTAAGCTGATTCCTAAGTACTTGATTTTCTGGGGCACAATTGTGAACGGGATTGTTTTTTTCATGTTGCTTTCTTCTCTCTCACTGTTTGCGTATAGGAAAGCCATGGACTTTTGTGTATTTATTTTATAGCCTGCAACTTTACTATATGAGTCTATTGTTTCTAGGAGTTTTTTGGTGGAGGTTATTGGGTTCTCTAAGTAGAGTATCATATCATCTGCGAATGGTGAGAGCTTGATTTCTTCCTTTCCTACCTGAATGCCCTTAATATCTTTTTCTTTCCTAATCGCTATTGTAAGTACTTCCAGTACTATATTGAACAGCAGTGGAGATAGAGGGCATCCTTGTCTTGTCCCGGTCTTAGAAGGAAGGCTCTCAGTTTTTCCCCATTGAGGATGATGCTTGCTGTAGGCTTGTGGTAAATGGCTTTAATTATGTTGAGGAAGGTTCCCTCTATACTCATTTTGGCTAGGGTTTTCATCATAAAGTGGTGCTGGATCTTGTCAAATGCTTTCTCTGCATCTATTGATATAATCATATGCTTTTAATCTTTTCTTTTGTTGATATGATGGATTATGTTGATTGATTTCCGAATAGTGAACCATCCTTGCATCCCTGGGATGAATCCTACTTGGTCATGGTGTATGATCTTTTTGATGAGTAGTTGGATTCTATTTGCTAGTAGTTTGTTGAGGATCTTTGCATCTGTGTTCATCAGGGATATCGGTCTGTAATTCTCTTTCTTTGGATCACTACCACTTTTGACATTTCAACATATAATTGGAAAGACATATCTGAGCCTATTCCTTTTTGTTTATAGATACCAGGCCTGTGAATGAATGTGCAGTGGGATTTAGGAGCCGTGGGACTATGATGCTTCATTAAAAACTGTTTTTGAAACTTCACCACCACTGAAGTGCCTAAGACTCTCCACGGCTGTCCTTGTCTCATTTATGATTTGTCCCTTGTTTCATCCTCCACCCCCACCCTCACCTGATATTTAAGCCAGACTCTGCACTGCTCCAAAGTTCCTCTATAGTCCATAACACTTTCAATGCCTTACATAATATTTACTTGACTTTTTCTTCATACAAACTGCAAATGACATGAGGAAAGAGACTAAGCAAAAAAAAATGAGTTTTAGGATCTTAAAATATTTTCATCTCTCTGTCTTGTCTGTGGTTCTTTGATCTTTGTCTGATAAAGCTCTGGATAGCTTATGGTTATGGAGGTATATTGGTATATTTTAGTGGTGGAAAGGGTGTGGTAACATTATACCCTGAAACCTATAAATATTTATGCTCTTATAATCCAATGTTACCTTAAATTATTTTATATAAAAAACATGGAGGGAAAAGAATTTCTGATGAGTCTGATTGAACTACTGGATTATAAATTTACTCTCAAAATATTCAAAACCACTGTGTAGTCTATTAACTTCATCTTTACAGAACTTTTTTCTGGAGTCTTATCATTTGCACTTATTTAGAAACGTTGATTTCATACCTGGTGTTCAGCCACTATTCTTAGATTTTCAGTTACTGTCATACTCTGAATGCCTTATACCTCTCTCCTGTCCTCAAAATCCACGTCTTTCCTTTTTAGGTCTACATCCTTACCTTACTACACCATAACAACCTCCAGAAGTTTCAAATAAACTTTCTAACCCTTTTTTATTTTTATAAAATGTTCATCTAAGTCATAAAATGGTTAATTACTAGGTGACAGCAACACAGGTGCTCTTAGTTTGCAGTATTTTAGTCAAGGTTTAAAACATAAAATCAAAGAAAGCTTAGGAAAATGAGATGAAAGATAATTCAGGAACAAAACTAGGTATCACACATCAGAAGCTACATTTTAAAATGAATAAGAAAACCACAACCAAGAAATGACCTAATTGTTTGTGCAAATAAAGTTTTAATAGAATACAGCCACACCAATTTATTTAAAGGTTGATTTATCATCTTCACAATTTTAATATTAGGACAGACAACTCCATATTCAGGAACTTTATTATGTATTGTAAATGGTTTGTGACATCCCTGGCTTTTACGTACGAAGCAAGCAGCATTGCATCAATGATGACAACTGAAAATGACTTTGAACATTCCCAACTGTCTTCTGAAGAGTACAGAAAAAATACAATCTTTTTTAAAATTTGTTTTGGGGTCACATCTGGTATAACTTAGGAATTACTCCTGACGTTGTGGTTAGAGTCACTCTTGGTGGGCTTAGGAAACCATGTGGGGTGTCAGGGATCTAAGCCTCATTGGGATATTCAAGGCAAGTGTCCTACCTACTGCTCCAGCCAACAAAATCATATTTATTGAAAGCAATTTATTTAGAGGTGAGTGAGAAGAGAGAAATTGAGGAATATGTACAGGTTGGGAGAACACAGATTTCTCCAGAGTGGAAAGAGGCTATATTTTATTAGTTTTTCATAGTCTTTGATTATTCCTTCTAAAAATGTCATTTTATTTTGAGAAAAAAAACCTGTATTTCCTTACCTTTCCTGAGCAAATCACTAAAATTTTAAGCATTTTCTTTGTATAATTTCCATTCTATGTTTTACTGTTTTTGGTCCTTATTTCTTTGTTAGAAAATTCTTTTGATATTTATCCTTAACTATTCCACTGTTTCTTTAAGAGGGTGTCCATAAACAGCTGTATAGAAGACCACAGGTGGGATTTGTAAACACTGGATTTTATTATGGGGTCATAGAATTCAATCAATTACTTAGAGAAATCTTCCTAAACCAGTATATTTAAGCTTTTCATTTGTATTAATCAGATTATTGACATAAGGACCCAGTGACCTTTTACCTTAAAATTTCAGGTTGATTATCTCAGTCTGGGAACAGTAAGTATGTAAACATTTACTTCATCTATCTGTTTTCATTAAATTAATCCTGACCATAACTACCTTACATCCAGAAATTTCTGTCTGAAAATTCAGTTTACTCTGGAAGAAACCTGAATGCCCAAGAACAGATGACTGGTTAAAGAAACTTTGGTACATCTACACAATGGAGTACTATGTAGCTGTTAGAAAAGATGAAGTCATGAAATTTACATACAAGTGGTACAATATGGAAAGTATCATGCTAAGCGAAATGAGTCAGAAAGAGAGGGATAGACATAGAAAGATTGCATTCATCTGGGGGATATAAAGTAACAAAGTATGAGATTAATACCCAAGAATAGCTGAGATCAGCACCAGGGGGATTACTCCATAACTTAGAGGCCAGCCGGGTATCCTAGAGGAAAGGGCTATTCAGATAGAGAAGGGAGCACCAAATAAAGGATGTTTGGAGGATCCTCCCAGGAGGGGAGATGCATGTCGAAAGTAGACTATGGACTGAACATGTTTGCCACTCAATGCCTCTTTTGCAGACCACAACACCCAAAAGGAGAGAGAGAACACAGGGGATTGCCCTGCCACAGAGACGGGGGGATGGGGGGATGGGGGTGGGAGGGATATTATCCATGGTGGTGGAAAATGGGCACTGGTGGAGGGATGGGTATCTGATCATTGTATAATTGAAACCAAAGCACAAAAAATTGTAAATCTACAACTTTAAAAAAAATAAAATAAAATAAAGGGGGAAAAAAAAAAAGAAAATTCAGTTTACTGTCAGGAAAGGTAAAGGTCAGTCACACATGGGAATCTAGAACCTAAATAATCATAAAGCAAAATTGGAATTTGTATATTTTTAATTCCTCTTTATTCTCAATTCCCTCCTATTTTGTGGGTTCTCAGTATGGGTCATGGTTCTCTTTGACTAGACACTGAAAAACTAAGATTCAGCTTTATAGATCTTTGTTTTTAAATGATCACTTTTTCATATGCTTCACAACTCCCAATAAATTTTCTCTGCTGTCTCTTCTCACATTCTCTTTGTGCACATGATGTTATATCTTTCAATAAATCCCTTCCCTGTATCTTTAATACATTTTAAAAGTGTGGTTAGAGAAATGTGTGTTCAATAATCACCTTTTACTCGACAGTCTTGTTTTTTTAAGATAAACTAAAATATTTTAATGAATTTCTTTCTCGAACCCTCTTGGGATGTATGTGCCTTATGTTCTTAAGATTTGATGGGAAAGTTAAAACAAAACAAGAATAAAATACTATACTGATATTAGTTCTTCTTTTCTTTTCCTTTTTTATCTACTAAAGATAAATGTTTTGTTTAAGTGACTGAAAAATTGAATCTTTCTTACCTTTACCCCCTGAACTAAAGAACTCTTAGAGAAATGATGGCCAGAACTCTTAGAGAGATGATCACACCTGGCCAAGGTAGACGTTCAAAGGGTAAAAGTCAATTAATTTAAATGTCAATGTCAACTTAGTGTCAGACTATACAGTTAGGATTTTCCTCCACTCAAAATGTCAAGAACTCCGTCTGTGTGATTGGTAGGAAATTGGAAATTACTTATCTAGATAAACATATGTCCAAAGTAAATTCTAAGGGAATTTGATTTAAGAGTTGGGCAGGGGGGGCATTCAGCCATAACTATGAATGCAAAGGTACATAAATAAAATTGTAATAGTCATGGTAATTGTGTATGCTTGACATACAAAGGACTAACTTATCCTTTGTTAGAGCATATGAACAATTATATCTCTGTTGGGGACACAGGAAATATCTGTGTCCTGTTACCAGGCTTGGTATTAAGTCAGGAATGGAGACTGGTGAGGTGAGAGGACATTCAGCCATGGAAGTCAACTAGAGGGAATTCATGTTGGCTCTAGGCAGGATGGAAGTGGAGGAGTTGCTTAGATAGAATGTGAGGTGACACCATTTTGTGAGCATTGTTTCTTCCAGGTGATTCCTGGATGAAATAGGACCAACGGCTACCACAACAGCACTCCGGAATCAAAGTGAATAAGGACTCAAATATTTGCAGATTTCAGTACTTTTACCTAAGCTATTTCAGTCTCTCTGTAAATCCAGGAAGACATTTCACAGGAGAAGACCAGGAAGAACTTTCACAGGAGAAGACCACAAAGAGATTTCACAGAAGAACAATGTTTACAAAACTTAAATTGATAATAGAATTTGTATGGGCTCATTGGGCATTTAACAGGCTTTTTTAGTTCTGTGTTTATAATGATATCAAGATTTTACAATCTTGTTTCCCTTCTTTTCCATGTCTCTGATTCTCTCTGTCTTTCTTTTTTCATTCTACTTTCTTAGTTAATAACTCATGGAAATACGTTTCCATGACCATTAGGGAAAACGGAAAAATTCTTTTCTGGGTTATGTTATTAAATAGACCTTTGAGAAATAGGAAAAATTTGATTGGTAAAGATCAAAGAACTAGAAGAAATAGATAATAATTTCTTTATCTGCAAAAACTTATATAAATGTAAATTACATAATAAAAAGCTAAATAACATAAATAAAATCAACATAACATAACTAGAAAGTCAATACTTTCTAATTTGAAAGAGAAAAATGCACTTGTCTCTTTTTTTTCATTGTAGCACCATTCACAGTAGTCAAAATTAGGAAATAGCCCAAACATCCAACAACAGATGACTGGATTAAGAAATTGCAGTGTATATACATGATATAATGCTATTAAACTCTAAGAAAAGATGAAATCATGCAATTTTGCATTATATGGATGGAAGTGGAGAGTATTATGGTAAACAATGTCAGGCATAAGGAAAGGGGAGTATGCAGAATGATCTCTCTGATATTTAGAAAAGCATAAGTTGATAGGATCTGAAGACAGGTTTTATCATGGTGGGGAGACAGTGAGGGAGATGAGATTTCAAGAAAGCAGAATCCATGAAACAATACTGGGGGGGGGGTATTTTGTTTTGCCTTGGGGTCATACCCAACAGTACTCAGAGTTTACTCCTGATTCTGTGCTCAGAGATCACTCCTCAAGTAGATTGGGGGAATATTTGGAGCAGCGGAGATCAAATCTAGGATGGCTGCATACAAGGTGAGAGAACCCTGGATACTGTATTATCACTTTGGCCCCATGAAACATTATTGGAGGGAAATCGATACTTTGGTAGAAGATGGAAGTTTGGAATGCTGGATACGCAAAATCTTTAACCAAACTTGATCATTAATTGTGAATCATAGTAGCTAAAATAAACTTCTAAAAGTATTTTATATTTGTCGATTTCTAATAAGCATTTGATACCTTGGCTCTCTGTTATTCCACAGCTTAGTCTTATTAAATTGGAAGTTATGTATTAGACTGCTGGTTGTATCCCAATATCAGTTTTCTCATTTATTGAATGATAAAGTTTTAGTCAGCCACAAGGACGTCCAGTTTTAAAAATATATTTATGAGCACACCTTGCAGGTAGGTGTGCTCATATCACTGAGCATTGACCAATGAAATACACACCAAGGTGATGCGAACTACTTTGGGGATATTTTTTCTTAAAGTAATTGGATGTAGACATTCCCTTCTTCCTGCTGAATGGGAGGTTATAAAAAGTGAAATATCTTAGGTCTCACACAATAAGTTGAAAATGGGATAGCACGGTGGTAGGGCGTTTGCCTTGCGCACAGCCAGCCCAGCCAAGCTGGGTTCGATTCCTCCGCCCCTCTTGGAGAGCCTGGCAAGCTACCGAGAGTATTCAATATGCCAAACACAGTAACAAGAAGTCTCACAATGGAGACATTACTGGGCCCGCTTGAGCAAATCGATGAATAATGGGAGGGCAGTGATTGTGATTGTGATGGTAACTATCATACCAGGTGTGGGGCATTCCAATTCTAAGGCTTAAAAGTGATGACATCTCACATTTGGTCCTTTATTGACTTTCAGCACTCATCTCCCATCCCAAATGATTCCTCCAACCATCATTGACATAGTGATCCCTTCTCTATTCCAGGTGCTTTCTCACCAAGTTCATGAGGCCAGGTTTCCCTGATAGGCTCTCAGTATCTGTATTGCAAACCATAATGCCCCAAAGTAAAGAGAGTACTGGGGAAATTGTCTGCCATAGAGGCAGGGGGAGGGTTAGGATGAGGGGGGTACTGGCGACATTGGTAGAGAAAGATGTGCACTGGTGGAGGGATAGGTGTTTGATCATTGTATGACTAAAATTCTAACACGAAAACTTTGTAACTCTATCTCATGGTGATTCAATAAAAAAAGTGATGACATGTCTTATGAATGTCATCATAGTTGGATCTCTGTCATTATTATGACTACAATAGCTTGCCCTGTGCCCAAATCTCTAGATCTATGCCAATTCCAAATAGGAATGGAGCTCTAAAAACAAAGGTTATGGGGCCGAACTCTCAAGATAAGTTCTTACAATGTTTTTATATGTCCTTATGTGTCTTTGTTTTGACATTACTCTTGAAGATATTTTTATTGGATATAGAAGTCTCGGTTGAGTCTTGTTTCCCCATCCCTTCTCAACTCTTTAAAGATATCTTTTCATTATCTTTTGGATTTCATTGTTTGTAGGGAAAAGAAAGTAATTTAAATCATTGTTTCTAGATGATTTTGTCTCTCATTTGGTAATATATAACATTTCTTTTTCTGAGTTTTGGAGGAGGTGGTTTACTATGAGGTATTTGGCAGTGAATTTTTAAAAATTTATTCTTCATAGAGTTTTCTTGGTATTTAAAATCTGTGAATTTGGGTTTTTCAACAAATCAATTAAAACACAAAATTATTATTTAAATTTTTCTTCCCTATTATCTACCTCTTATTAAAATTCTAATTACATGTATTTCACACTATTTTTGTCAAACATGTCATTGAGGATATTACCATGTTTTCTTCTCTTTTTCATATTGCCTATTGCTTGCATTCATTATCTTTAATTTGGGCATTTTTTTCCCTGTGGGGATGGTATTCATCTTTTTTATGTCTAATAACTTTGTATTCTATTCTGGAAAATAGGTTGTATGAATTGTATATTCTTTAAATTAGTAGTGATTTCCATTTTCCCTTTTATTTTTTCTTTTTAAAAGAATCATCAAGTTAATATGGTTCAGCTTAAATTCCAAAAATCTGCTTTTCCTTATGGTAAGCAGCAGTTGGGCTGGAGCGATAGCACAGTGGGTAGGGCGTTCGCCTTACACGCGGCCAACATGGCCGACCTGAGTTCGATTCCTCCGCCCCTCTCGGAGAGCCCGGCAAGCTACCGAGAGTATTCGATATGCCAGACACAGTAACAACAAAGTCTCCAATGGAGACGTTACTGGGCCCGCTCGAGCAAATCGACGATCAACGGGAGGGCCTTTAAGCAGCAGTTGAAAGAACAATTCATTCTTTTAATTTTAGCTGGACAGCTTGTAACCTGCTCGATAGCTATGTAGTTCAGCCATAGAAAGAGGAATAGAGGAATTGTTATATGCAGAAGTTAGGACACTCCTCTATGAAAATCTCCTCCCAGAGAGTTCCCTTCTTGCACTTTCCAGATGTAGTGATTGCCCTGAACACTTCTTTTTCATCAATATTTTTGGTTTGGGGATCAGGGAATGTAGAAAAAAGACTGGAATAAATGGTTTGCATGTGAGAGTACTGAGTTCAATTAACATCATCACATGGTACTCTGCACACTACTAGCAATGACTTTAAAGCAGCCCCAAGCACAACAGGGGGTGCCCTGCACCCCTAAGCTTGAAAAATTCTCTGGATCTTAGGCTGGAGAAATACTACTGGGGTTAAATCATTTGTCTTGCATGTAGTCAACCCAGTTTCTATTTCTGGTATAATGTATGGTCACAAGAGCACTGACAGAAGTGATGCCTGAGCACAGCTGGGTGTGACTCCTAAGCCCTTCCCACCTTCTTCTCAAAATGACTCTGTACTTCTATCTAAATCTCATACTTGCCTAAAGGATAAAACTGCATTAATCTATCATCAAGAAAATCTTCATTAAAATAGGAAGGTCAACTACCACCATGTTTTTTTTTAAATACAAATTTTGTTTTTATTAAGATATTAAGATTTATCAAGTTTTTCATAATAGAGTTTTTAGTCATACAATTTTTGAACACTAGTCTCATCATCAGTGTTCTCTTCCTTCCACCAATGTCCCTAAGTTTCCTCCCATTTCCAGTCTGATGCCTTGGCAGGCACATAGCAAATTTATTTCGTATTACTTGCTCCTACAGAACTTAAAAGAATGGTAAATGGAATTCTAAGAAAAAAAATCAACAAAACTTGTCTTGTGATGATTGATTGCCATAAGATTTTAACCTCTGTAAATAAAGAAATTAACAAAATTTAATACAATATAGTATACTAATTATTCTCATTTTCATACCTAAATTTTCAACTCTGGCATCAAAAATGTATTGAGTTAAATTTTATTTTGTACTTGGATCTTATTGTGGTAACTATCTCATCTTCCCCATCATAAATAAGAAACTCTTATTTAATTTCTATATGTTTTGACTAACCTCTAATACTTTCAGATATTTGTTTTATATATAGTTTACTTTTTAAATCTATACCATGTCTATATACATGGTAAAGGTAAAGGTAAAGGCCCTCCCGTTGATCGTCGATTTGCTCGAGCGGGCCCAGTATCATCTCCATTGGAGACTTTGTTGTTACTGTGTCTGGCATATCGAATACTCTCGGTAGCTTGCCGGACTCTCCGAAAGGGGCGGAGGAATCGAACTTGGGTTGGCCATGTTGGCCGCGTGTAAGGCGAACGCCCTACCCACTGTTCTATCGCTCCAGCCCTGCATATATATGTATATATCAACTAATTTACAGATTAGAGAGATTATAATTATTATTTTTATGAGACTTGGTGCCATATGAGGTAATTCACCATTATTGAAAGGAGTGTTCTTAAATTCCATTTTTCTGAGTAGCAAAATGTTACTAACAAAAGAGAGGAGAAATCATAACCATTCAAATTTTACTTATCCATTTTAGCTATTTTTAAGCTACAGTAGCAGAATTTAATGTTTTACCTCTTCCCTCCCTCCCTCCATCCTCCCTTCCTCCTTCCTTCCTCCTTACTTTCTTTTTCTTTCTTTCTTTCTTTTCTCTTTTTACTTTCTGGGCAACACCTAGTGGTGCTCAAGGCTTACACTTAGCTATGTGCTCAGGTGACACTCCTGGCAGGCTTGGGGAACTATATAGCATGTCTATGATTAAACTAGGGTTGGCCACATGGAGGATAAGTACCCTACCCACCGTACTATTTCTCTGGCCTGCAGCAGAGTTGAAAATTCTCAATAGAGATGTACAAAACCAAACTGTATATGAAATCTAACATAGTTACTGTGCGATCCTTTTCACAAAACTTTTTACAATGATCATTAGAAACATAGATAAACTATACATGGTAGGCAATTGCCTATGAATACAGTTCTTGTTATTAGAATTTTTCAAAAATTAAATAGTAAATGTTTAATGCTATATTTTCTTTCTAGCAAGACTTTGAGATTTAAAAATTATGTTTATTAAATGAAGGTCTACCTATACGTTCCAATAAGATAAATAAGAATTAGTGGGTAATAATTCTACCCACAAGCTATGTTCCCACAGATTGTGTTCCAAAACAGGTGTCATTTATACTACACCCACAGGACAATTTCAATGTTGGGGAGAGACAACATTTTTTCTGCCTTTTGTGAAAATTTGTGGAGAAAGCAATGAAGCTATGACTTGAACTACTAGATTCTCATCAATCCTCTTCAGGTTAAGAACTTTCTAAGATCAGAGGCCAATTTATGGGTCTTCTCCTTGACTTCTTCTCCTGTCCACTTTTATCCAAGTCTCTTTTCCAGGTGACACAGTGGCTCCTCTGCTTCTTTACCTCCATTCCCATACCAGCCTTGGCAGCTGCGAAAGACTTATCCTACTGTCACTCATTTTTTACATGTTATATTATAATCTGCTAAGCTATAGCCTGCTTATCTTCTGTTTCCTGAAACTGTCTGCTTTTGAATGAAGCTGAGTAAATATCTCCCCCATTGAAGATTAGGAGTCTTGTCCTTTTGTCCAAATTTCCCTATTCTTGCAAATCCAGAAAGTGTTTTTTCCAAATATCAAACATAAAGAAAAAAATTAATGGTGAATTTTTTAAATTCTTAATTCTTTCTCCAGGCATGTACTTTCTAGAATGGAAGTATTCAAAATTTATTCCCACTATTGCTCCTTAGTGAAGTGCAAGGAATGATATCTAGATTAAGGAAGTGGGTGTGGCATTTGTGAACATAATTTTACTTGCAATTACTGATAAATCCAGATGAAAGGAGTCAAATGAGTGTATGGAACACTGACTTTGGGAGGTTACTGCATTTTTCTGTGGGAGGAACATCTGAATTTATTATAGTGGCAGTCCCTGTGGGTACTTTGCTGTCACTGAGCGATCATCTAACTTTAAATAGGAGGTCAAGAAAGGGAGATTTTTTTTTTAACTTTGCCCTCTTTGGAGTGCTAGGGATGCTTGATTATTGTCAGGTATAGTTGAGAAGCATAGAGAACCAAGGTCATGGGAGATGAATTAGTATAGTGCTTTATTCCTAAAGGAGAAAACCCTCCTCTAATTACCAAAACTTGTAATCCTTCTCATTAAACTGGGAGGAAATTTTCTCTGCTCTTATTGCTGCCCTTCTGAGATAGTTTATTACCTACTGACCAACTCTCACTCCCCTGGATTCTGCTTCCAAATGAGTCCATAAGGCTTCCAATCATGCACTTAGGCTGGGGTCTGACTCTTGTAAATTATTACCTGGGAATATGACTAGCCAGAGGATTAGGGAAAGTGCTTCTGAGAATGATTTTATTTTTGTGAATGTTTGTGTATGTAAAAGGACAGGAGGTATCACAAAGAGACTCTGTTATAGAGATTATTCTGAGTTTCCCAAATCCCATTTCATTGTTTTCTACTGCTTTTGTACACAGTGCACTACATTTATCAATCTTCATTAAAGTCAGATCAGAGTTATGAATTGCATTTTGGTGAATATAATATTTATAAATCATGCTACATCTAGGTGTGATACTTAAAAATCATCCCAAGAGCATTTCTATTATCAGTTTCCTTGCTGCAACACTTTTATAAATTATAAACTGAGATGTTAGTATCACCATAAAGAGAAAAGTGTGACCCTTGAAATAAAATTGTACCAAATAATCTCCTGGCCATATTGGAATTCATATATGAAAGTTAAGGTGTCAAGATGTTATTGTTTCTAGCATCCAAGGACAGTGGAGACAAGGGCCAGGAAAATTGCTCCATGTTTAAAAACCTGCCTCATGAGCTGGGTGAGAAGGCAGCTAGGATAGAGAATCACTAAGAGAGATCACTAAGTCAATGATGGTTGGAGGGATTGCTCGGGATGGGAGATGTGTGCTGACAGTAGATAAAGGACCAAACATGATGGCCTCTCCGTATCTGTATTGCAAACCATAATGCCCAAAAGAAGAGAGAGAGAGAGAAAGAAGGAAATTGTCTGCCATAGAGGCAGCAAGTGGGGTTGGGTGGGGGTGGTGGGAGGGATACTGGGAACATTGGTGTTGGAAGATGTAGTTTGGTGGAGGGATGGGTTTTTGATCATTTTATGACTAAATCTCTATCATAAAAACTTTGTAACTATCTCGTAGTGATTCAATAAAAAATGATGCTATTATTTTACTCTTTAGGTCACAATAAGTCATTTTATACTGATTAATGTGTAGCTCATGACATAATTCCACTCATATGTGAAACCACAGATAATCTGAAATATATTTAAACATTTTCTACATATAAGGTACACATTGTAAGGATATGAACGTACAAATACATAAAAAGAGTTATCTAATTTCTAGTCAAATGCTCACAGCTTAGGCTACTTTAAATCCCAACCAATTTGATTTATTCCAACACTCTGACAATCCCCCTCAATTGATAAAGTCTTTATTTGTGATTGTTACCTAGGAAGTAGAGATCTATTCATCCATGTTCCTTTCAAATATAAATCTTTCTAGAAAATAAGAGCTTTTGATACCACAACTTGCTGTGAGAAATAATCATCCTAAGGGACAGAGACTATAGGATCTTCTCAGGATGGTCAATTAATGCAAAGTGTCAGGAGACCTGGAATTAATATATGTCTCTAATCTTGGGGCAATCCACTCAATTCTTTGAGTTTTAGTGTCTTGCAAAATCAAGGGTAATATGATCCCTACAGTATAGCTTTATGAGGAGACACAAGATAGTTATATAGAGCCGGAAGAGAAGGGCCACATGGAGGGCGGGACCCACAGCTTCCGGAGAAAAAGAAAAAAACAGGTTCCAAAAAGAGCCGAGATCATCGGGAAGTCCCAGATGGGGTAGGTACTGCATCCCACCTCCCCCAGATGGAACCCCGGTGACCAGAAGCCTCTACAAGCACAGCTCGAGTATGCGGGAACTAGGACTTTTCCTCAAAACCGCGCGGCCTCTTACGTGGCTGCGTGACATCTCTCTCCCACGAACGGCTCTCCAGCACGGCCACAGCCCCAGGCACAAGGACTTAATGCAGAACCCAGCAGCTTGGAGCAGAAAAGTGAAAGGACTATGCGTTAATCCAGGCCATCATATCTGCCCGGAGGGGAAAGGGTGTTGCTCCCTTCCGCCCTCCTCCCTCTGGAAAGAAAGATGGCGGCCGCAAGTGGAGCCTTGTGGACAGCAGGTATGAGCCGGGGGTGTGGGGGCGACTAAGACTTCATGGGAAGGGGGGCGTTCCGGTCCGTCCTTCATGCCCTACCGAGGTCACCAGTTGCCCCCCGCGAGCGGCTCTCCAGCACAGCCACGGCCCCAGAAGCACAAGGACTTAATGCAGAACCGGGCAGCTTGGAGCAGAAAGTAAAAGGACTATGCGTTAATCCAGGCCATCATGTCTGTCCGGAGGGGAAAGGGTGTTGCCCCATTCACCCTCCTCCCTCTGGAAAGAAAGATGGTGGCCACATGGGAGCCTTGTGGACAGCAGGTATGAGCCGGGGGTGTGGGGGAGACTAAAACCTCATGGGAAGGGGGGCGTTTTGGTCCGCCCTTCATGCCCTACCGAGGCCACCAGTTGCCCCCCAGGAGCGGCTCTCCAGCACGGCCACGACTCCAGAGCACAGAAACCAATTTCTTAACTATCTGACTTTCAGTAGAAGTACTTCCAGGGTCAATAAGTAAAATAGCAGAAATCCAAAACCAACATTTAATTCTTGAACCCAGCTGTAGAAAGCAAATCACTTCACAATGCTTTTTCAGCATGTCTGATTTGGGGGGGGGGTAAACTCTAAATAATAGTGGTGAAACTTTTAATGAAATAATGAATCTAATCAAAGCAGATAGAGTGTTAACTAGAATTCATCTGCCTCACAGGGACTGGGAGGGGTGGGGGGTGGGGTCTTATTGGGGTTCTTCATGGTAAAAAATAAGTATTGGTAAAGGGAAATGTGTTTGATATTTTCATGACTGAGACTTAAACCTGAAAGCTTTGTAACCTTTCCCACAGTGATTCAATAAATAAATAAATTTAAAAAAAGATAGTTATATAAAAGTTTACTATTGATACTTTAGCTCTACAAAAATGGCTTGAATGTATTCTATGTGTTACATTTGGCTAGATACTGGGATTATAGAGGTAAATAAGTCAGTATCTCAAGGTCTTGATGCTTTTAGTTAGGCAAGATAAGATAGTTATAAATCAATGACCCCCCCCCAGCCCCCTTATGTGAGTTTCAAAAGAAAGGAGCCAGGGTGCGCAAGGGACCAGAGCATTCAGTGGCCGAGAATTGTTGTCCTGGCCGGCCCAGGTGACAGATGGATGAAGGACCAGGGGAATGGAGAAACGGCCCCAGGTTGCTTGGTAGTCAGTTTATTTCTCTCCTCCCCATCGTAGTTTGGTCTCTTCCCTTACAGCACAACCATTGTAGCTATAGTTTTGGTCGTAGTCCCAGTCATCATAGTTCCATCATCCTAGTCTCCTTGTACCTCAAAGTCCTCTACTTCATTATCTCGTCTCTTTCCCCTTACAGCATAGTTATATAGAAATCCTGAATGGTGGGAGTACATATAGGTGGGGTTGAATATTGTCACAACAACAAACAGAGGCAAAGTCACTTCAGGGGAAGTTCTAGGAGATTAACCCAAGGACAAAATCTCATCTGAGGGTTCAGCACTCTTGATTATTAGGAAATCCATTCAAGGGCAGGATTCCATCCAGGGCATATTGCTTTCTCTTTTCCTCAGCTAGTGATCCATTTAAACAATCATAGTAAATTTACTTCTTACAAATATTTCTAGTCATATTATCTGAACACAGTCAGGATATATTAAGCTCAAAGTTTGGCTCTTCCTGGGGCCATCTCACTATATATTCCAGCCACAGTCCTCAGGCAAGGTTAGTCTTTCCTAACCCCAGCAGGGTTCTTATTCAGTTACTTCTTTTTGGGTCATGACAGAGTTTTTCCCAAGAACATGCTCTTATAGTTAGAGTGCTTAACTTGTCTGCTTTTTATGCCAGGGTAGCATAAAGCTTGCCCGGGTCCATCTAGTCCCTTTGTTGGGACCCTGCTTTTGGAGTGCTAGGAACTAAGGGTAATTGAGGCTTAAGTCAAGTAAATATGGATGGATGTCCAGGAGTAAATATTGTTTTAGAGTCAATTAACTCCCATGTTGCAAAGCATAGCATAGTCTGTATTCCTGTGTTTGTACAAAAAAAGGACATTGCTAAACCATGCAAGTGACATCAAGGAAATAGGAAAGCAATATAGGATTATTAGTGCTTGAGGAAATTGAGTGTGCCTCAGGGGCACTGTTGTGGGAGTAACTCAATAAACCTAAGCTCTCTGCAGGAGCATCAAGGACAACCCCATGTTATCCAACACCCTTGAACAATGCACAAGGTACTAAAAGTGCTTTGGAAGTAGAGGAGTGAATGCAGGCGTCTTAGAAGAAGTACTACCCAGATACCTCTGTTGAGAAGAAAGGAAGAAACCATAAGTAGAGGAATAGTATTCACAATGGTCTAGAGTCATAAAATCCTAGCCTTGGTGGAAAATTGGCCTGATTTGGTCAACTTCAGATATATGTTTTCCATATTTTAGTATTTTTTAATTCTATACAGCTCTCAAATCTAAGGTAATAAGATGTAATACACAGATTGGCCTTCATGGACCTATGTTCCCCCCAAAAAAACATAAACATAAAAATGTACCCTACAAAACCAAAAATTCAAGGGGTAGACATCGAGGATTTTTGTTGTCATTTTATTTTGTTTTTGTTTTTAAAGTTTTGTTTCAGTCACCACGCTTTACAATCTTACAATACTGTCAATGGTAGTGGTTGCAAGCATACAGCATTCCAACAACAGCATTCTCCACCCAGCAGAGTGTCCCTCCCCTGACCTTACTCCAGACCCCCAATCTCACTACCTGAAAGCTTCCACTTCCTCCTGCACAAACCTTAACTGCTGCATCTGGGCCTGGATGGCTAAACCTCCCTCTTGCTGCTTTCACAGCCTTCAGAAAAATAGTCATTCCACTTTATCCCTCACAGCCCCTGGAGTAGGGAAGAATCCATCTCCTTAGCAACAACTGACTGCCTTTGTGAGCTCCACTGTCTTCCAATCCTCTGCAGAAGCCCACTGCAACCACTCTGCTGCCACCTCCCAGAGACTTGTAACCAGTTCATCTTCCCCTGATTCCAGCTTTGGCAGAGCTTGTTGTTTACTCACTGGGTCTTGCCAACTACACCAATTTAATTTGACCAAAACTAAAACTTCCCAGGAAGGCTTTGGTGGGCCAAAGGCTGACTGGAAGAATGCACGAGGAGTTGAGAAGAGCTAAACCATTCCAAGTAGCCCCTCTCTCTGTGAAAATAGTGCACGGTGACTGATGAGGACAGCAAAACAAAAGTGACTGATTGCCGACCTCCTCTAAGTAGTAGTATATTACTCTTTGCCAAACAGTGACAGGAACATGGGTGCAAGCAGTAAACTGACACATTCGAGAACAGTGCACACCAAAGAAGCAAAGGGCATCAATCATCTTTCAGCATATGAGCCTAGAAGTGCCCAGAGGTTGTGCCACACATCCACAGAATGACTGAGGCTATTTTCTGTATATATTCTTAATCGATAGCACAGGGGGCTGGAGCGATAGCACAGCGGGTAGGGCGTTTGCCTTACAAGCGGCCAACGTGGCCGACCAGAGTTCGATTACTCCGCCCCTCTCGGAGAGCCCGGCAAGCTACCGAGAGTATTCGATATGCGAAACACAGTAACAACAAAGTCTCCAATGGAGACGTTACTGGGCCCGCTCGAGCAAATCGACCATCAACGGGAGGGCCTTTACCTTTACCTTTATTCTTAATCGATAGCAAAGCAGGTAGGGCATTTTCTTTGCACGTGGCTGACCTGGCCAAACCAAATTCGAGTCCTCCACCCTTCTCAGAGAGCCTGGCAAGCTACTGAGAGTATCTTGCCTGCACTGCAAAACCTGGCAACCTACCTGTGACGTATTCGATATGCCAAACACAGTAACAACAAGTCTCACAACGTTACTGGGCCTGTTCAAGCAAAATTGATAAACAATGGAGGACAGTGCTACAGTGCAGTACTACTCTTTATTTATGGATAGGAGGGAGAGATACTTATATGTCTTAAGGCAAAAATTTGGCTATTTTGAGTTTTGTTTTGATTGCCTCCAGCAGGCCCCAGTAACGTCTCTTTCGTCCTAGCCCTGAGATTATATTCACGGCTCTTTAGGAGAATGAGACCCATCATTGTTACTGGTATTTGGCATATTTGGTACGCCACGGGGAGTTTGCCAGACTCTGCCCTGTGGGCAGGCTACATTCGATAGCCTGCAAGTTTGTCCAAAGTAGAAATGAGATAATAAGATGTCATAAAAAAAAAAAAGTTCTGATAAGATGTTGCGCTGCCGCAAATGCGGCAGCGCGGTTCCAGGATCTGGATTTTATAGTCTCTGAGTCTTGGCCGCTGATGGGATTACACGGCGCCAGGGGACCAGGTGGTGGGTGTGACCCCCGCCTGCTGGAATTTGGAGGATCTGGATGGAAGATGCTCGACTCCAATCCGAGTAGGCTTGGAGGTCTCGGCCCCGGAACCCACGTGGCTTTGTCCCTCTGCCAGTACCTTCATGTATGCGGAGAGTGGTCTCAGCATGGTGGTGGCTGGTCCTGGAGGTCTTCGGCTGCCGGAGCCCTGGTCGGGGCAGGGAGGAAAGCTCGACCCGCTCCCCTCCAAGGGGTCCCGGCGAGGGACACCCAGGCGCGGGGGCAAAAGACTGCAAGCCACGCGGGTTCC
This sequence comes from Sorex fumeus, assembly GCF_029834395.1. NCBI lineage: Eukaryota > Metazoa > Chordata > Mammalia > Eulipotyphla > Soricidae > Sorex > Sorex fumeus. The sequence goes on along the minus strand of NW_026606059.1, from coordinate 44,896,386 downwards.
GGGGCCGAGACCTCCAAGCCTACTCGGAGTTTTGTTTATTTGTTTGTTTTCTTTTGGGACATACTTGGTGGTACTCAGGGCTTACTTCTGACTCTGTGCTCAGCCATCATTTCTGATGGGTCTGGAGAAACATATAGGGTTCTGGGGATTGAACTCATGTCAGTCACATACAAGGCAAACATCTTACACACCATATTATCACTTTCGCCCCCTAAGGGATCAATTTGAAAATGGCATGGATCACTCCCACTATTGTCTAGCAAGTTGGATTGTGTGATTATATTGATTACTGATGGTGAAGAAAGGTCATTTGTAGTGAATACTTGTCACCAAAATATTACTATCATAAAAATAAAATATGCTGGCAGCCTGAGTCCCATACTAATTTACTTAGAGAGGACTACTGTTAGAACTTATTTTATTTAGCATGTTGCTTCTATCCATTCATTGAAGGCAGAAACTATATTGTCCATCTTTTTTTTTTCTTTTTGGGATACACTGGATGGTGCTCAGGGGTTACTCCTGGTTCTGTACTCAGGAATTACTCTTGGTGCTGGTCAGGGGACCATATGGGATGGTGGGGATCAAACCTGGGTAAGCTGCATGCAAGGAAAATGCCCTACCTACTGTGTATTACTCCAGCCCCTATTGTACATCTTCTGGCCCTTTATGATGTCTTCCATATAATTGACATCAGCAGCGTTATATTCAGATAATACATGAGCCCAAAGAAAGGGGAGCCAGAGAGATAGTAAGAAGCTAGGGTGCTTTCCTTGCACCCAGCTGACCCTGGTTAAATCTTCAACCCTTATGGTCCTTTGAGCACCATCAGGAGTAATTCCTGAGTGCAGAACCAGAATCTCTGAATATAGCCACGTGTGACCCACCCCCAAAACAAAACAAAACAAACAGCAAAAATCACAGGTTTGGGGGGCAGAGAGATAGTACAGTGGGTAGGACACTTTCCTTGTACATGGTTGACCCGACATCCTTTATGGTCCTCCAAGCACCACAAGGAATAATTTCCAAATGCAAAACCTGGAATAAATCCTGAGCAATGCTGGGTGTGGTCCCCCCAGCCCCCAAATGAAGGGGAAACTGTCTCTTTATAAGCAAAGTTAAGGTGACTTCCACTTTTTTTTTTCCAGTCCTTGGGAAAATTAGGAGAGTATGCTTGGTTGCATAGTGGTTTTTATTCTGGCCCTACATGATGGACTTCTAGAATGATAGGGTCAGCAGGCCTGGCCATATTCAGCTAATTGAAGAGAAAAATGGAATAAAACAGTTTTCATTACAAACTCAAAGGGGGAACTAAGTTGAAGGTCACACACATCTAATGTGTATAAATTTAAATGCCTGAAAATTCTACCTACATCAGTGTCTCAGCTCTCCTTGCTTCACAGCCCATTGATGTCCTTCAAAGGTGTGTTCTTGTTTCACTTCTTCCCGCAGGTGAGTGCTGCCTAGGGGACCTTAGACAGCCTAGCCAGACCGCCCTAGTCCTTGATGTCTCTAGAGATCACTAGTTCAACTATAAGCTCAGAAAGTATTTTTGTTAAGAAAATTCTTTCACATTCTTTTCTAAATTGCAGCTGCATTTGTTGTGGCAGAATCTGGACATGGGAGAATCAGCTTGTTTCTGACTGCGCTTTCCCTGACTCTGTTAAATCCCAGAGCCAGGATTGTACAGGTTATCAGGCAGCTGTTACAGGCATACTCTGAGTTCTCCTGGACTGGATCAATTCCATCTTGTTGCCAATTGTCGAGTTACATGCTTGGGGGCTGGGGTGGGTAGGACCTTAAGGGTCATTTTATCATGGGTTCATGGGGTCTGTAGTTCTGCTCTCTTCTTACCACTTGTGGTGCAAACAGTCTGTCCCTGGAGTCCAAGTCTTAGAGAAGGTCAAAGCAGCCAAAGGAGGAGGCCAGCTGAAGGAGTAGAAATCTAATTATTTACTGGAGTCACAGTCCAATCATCTCATTACAGCTCCCATTTTGTTCTCTAGAGAGCTCTCAGGGCTTACCCGTGGCTCTGAGAGGTCCAGGATAGCAGCTGACAGTAAAGGCAACTGCCAGTTGCTCTTCCAGCCTCTCTGAACTCTCTGGGCTTGTCTCAGAGGACAATAGCTCCCCTTGCAGCAGCTGTACCCCAACAGGTTCAACGGGTTCTAGCTGATTTTCTAGCTGTAGCTCTAGACTCCTCCTAACAACAACTGCTAAGGCGCCTCTCAGCTCTCAGAGCTCTCTCTGGGGACAGCTGCTTCTCTCTTTCTCTCGTTCTCTCTGGGCTCTCTAGACTCATCTCTGCTGCTGGGGTCAGGGGCAGTATAACTGGTCCCTTTAGCTAACTGTGCTCCAGTAACTTGCTCACTCAGAAGGATCCTTGTGCCTCAGTCACTCTTAGGGAGTCCTCACAGTCCTTGTAGGGAACCTGAAAAACCCAGAAAAATGCCAAAGTCTTCTCTGAAAGCCTGTGGGAAAACAAGTACCAGAAGTTCTGTTTCCAACGTCTGCTATTTTTCTTGTTATCATTCCCAGAGTGCAATCTCCAAGGTCTTGAATGTGAAATGCATGTGGGGTATCATGTATACTGAAAAACTCATTTCTGTCCTAAGACTCCTAAAATGTGCAATCAGACAGGTAAGTTTCTTCAGATCAAAGTCCAACTATACTATTGTGGAGAGATTAATTCACTTCCATTTTACCTAAGCCGGTACACAATAAAGAATCTTTAATTCATTAATAGTACTATGGACTTGCCATATTTTCCATCTATAGAAGGATGTCAGAGTTGACACTCAGCATGTAATCCAATCCTTTCATTTTACAGATGATTCCAATAAGGCTTGAAGTCAAGAACTCTAGCCAAAGCTTTAGAATGAACTTAGGACCAACATCTCTATAGTCCCAGCCCCAAACTCCGTTCCTCTTGTCTCAGTGGCCAGCAGGATTTTATTTTGTGGAAACTACAGCCACATTATCTTAATTCTCATTTCTTTCTGAAGCACCCTTTGCCTTTCCCTACCTAGTCTAACACCACTGTTATTCCTTTTCCATGGTGTTTGTCCATGCTCATTGTTTCATTTTTAATGATCATGTCTCTGGATTCAGATATTTTTCCAGGCTCCCTCTCAGTAACATATCCCTGTTCCACCCTTTGTCTGACCATTTTGACTGTTTTGTTTTATAGGAGGGTGAAGTTACTGAAATGAATGCATGCTTTTGGGTCTATTTTATAATATTAGCTTAAGTATATTATATGACCTCAGAGACAGACGTCATACAATATACTTAAGCTTACATAACATGCTTAAGTATATTATATTTTATTATAAGCAGGACAGAGACTGCTTGGCACTGGCCTCAGGTCACAGCAACTCTAATTATTTGTTGAAAACACGACTGAATGGGTATAATTGAGAATTTTTAATGGAATACAACTGAGATAAAACAAAAGATCAAATATTTCCCTTTCCATACAACTTGAATAGAAATAGAAGGTACCAGACTACAGTAAATTAACCAGAAATAGAAGGACTATTTGCTAGATGATCTAACTTCTATGTGATACATAAAGAAACAAAGCAAGGGAGTAAAAATGACTGGAAGAAAACAAACTCCTCTTCTTTAACAACAGAACTGAATTTCCCAAGTAGAGGACTGGGGGAGGGAGGGATGCACAAAAAAAAAAGTGGCATATAGTTAGTGGTAGAAGGTTTCTGGTACTTTAGATAATAGTGGCGCATCAACTTTGTCTACCAAAAGCATAAACATCAGCATTAACCCTATTACAAACCATATTACACTAGTAATAATAAAATTAATTCAAATAAAACAAAGTCACAAGAAAAACAGACATTTAAAAATATACTTCATTCAACAATGGATATATTATATTTAAATACATTTAATCAGAAATTAATGAGGTGCCAAAAGAGATGTACAGGGGTTAGTTGCCGGCCTTGCTCACTGTTGATCCCAGTTCGGGGCCCTGAGCACTGCCAGGAGTGATCCCTAAACACAGAGGCAAAGGTAAGCCCTGATCGCCACAGATGTGGACTTAAATCTCCTCCCCATTAAAAAGAAGAATATTATTAAAATCTCTGAAATAAATCAGAGCTTGTTTAAATACAAAGAAAATAGAATTCTCTAGTCACCTATTGTTGCTCTGGTTTTTAGATATTTTTCTTTCATTTCACCTTCCTTTTCACACAAAGGAGACCAAGTCTCAGAGGACTGTGTAGCCAAGATGAGGTCAGCTAATTAGTGGACACAGAGATCAGCCTGAATACAAAGTCCTAGTGTGTCTGTCCCTATCAAAAAGACTGAACATTGTTGAATTAACAATAGGGTAACCTTTCACCTCTTTTTTGACAACTAGACTCATGTTCAAGGGAGAAATGGGGACAAAGTGATTATGAACTCTGGGTGCTTTTAAATCTATAACTTAGGACCCTTATTTGTCCTGTCTCATTTGGGTCTTAGTCTTTTACCATTCTTAATGAATTTTCTTTAATGTGAGACAAAGGTGTGTTAAAAGGGAAAAAAATATATTCCCATATTTAGCCTTCCAGATGCAGGAGAAAAAAAAGAAAACACACTGGTAAGAAAGATGGAGTGACCCATCAGGGTTTAGTAGCCTGGAGCTCAACATCAAGGGTCAGAGAGAAAGGATCGTGAGTAAGGCCCTTGCTTTGCATGCTCCTGACCTGGGCTGCAACCACATATGATCCCTCAAGCCCTGCCAGAAGTAATCCCTCAGTCCAGAGTCAGGAGCATACAGTAGCACTGCCAAGTGTAGCCCTAAAACAAATAAAAATCAGATCTACAACTTTGGTAAGTTTATTACTATAGACAAATCTTTTCTTCTCTTTCAGTAATGAGATTACCATAGATACCTTTCTGGTTTATTTGGGAAATGAGATTATGGACATAAAAATCTCTGAAAATTGCCTGGCTCTTAATAAACTGTAAATGACAGCGATTATTATTGCCACTATGCTGCCTTTCTGGGGTTTTCTAAAAAATTTTAAATAAATATGGGTAAGCATCTTTAATAAGTATATATTACATTACAAAAGTATTGATATATCATAATAAAACTAATTGCCATGCTAACTGCATATTCAGGTTATTATACAGAGAAATTCTCATAAGGTAGTCTGGTTTTATTCATCAAAAATGATAAGACTAAGACCCAAATGAGGCAGGACAAATAAGGGTTCTAAATTATAGATTTAGAAGCATTCAGATTAGCTACAGACTAGGTACAGCATCCAAGATACAGACTACCTCCCTCCCTCCCTCCCTCCCTCCCTCCCTCCCTCCCTCCCCTTCCTTCCTTCCTTCCTTCCTTCCTTCCTTCCTTCCTTCCTTCCTTCCTTCCTTCCTTCCATCCTTCCTTTCTCTCTTCCTCACTCCCTCCCTTTCTTCTTTCCTCCCTTTCTCCCTCCCTCTCTTCCTCCCTCCCTTTCTTCCTTCCTTCCTCCCTTCCTTCCTCCCTTCTTTCCTCCCTCCCTCCCTCCCTCCCTCCCTCCCTCCCTCCCTCCTTCCTTCCTCCCTTTCTTCCTTCCTCCATTCCCCCTTCCTGCTCTTTTTACTTCCTTCTTTTTCGTTCCCTCCTTCATACGTTCCATTCCTCCATCCCTCATCCCTCCATTTTTTCTTCATTCATTTTGAAACATTCCATTCCATCATCCTGTTAATCGTCGATTGCCTCGAGCAGGCCCCAGTAACGTCTCTTTCATCCTAGCCCTGAGATTATATTCAGGGCTCTTTAGGAGAATGAGACCCATCATTGTTACTGGTATTTGGCATATTTGGTAGGCCACGGGGAGTTTGCCAGACTCTGCCCTGTGGGCAGGCTACATTCGACAGCCTGCAAGTTTGTCCAAAGTAAGAATGAGGTGTATTTTTGAAACATACACCTATATAATAAACATGTTGAGGCTGCTTGTTCCATAAAAATAAGTACACAATGGCAAAGCTTGCAAGAAAAAGAGGGATTATAAATATGCTTAAGAGAAGAGACTAAGATGGACTAACCTAGCTCAAGTTTTATTCCCTAACAAAAACTTTCAACCTTCAGGCAAGGAGTCAGGGGTTGAGAGTGATGGAGGGAACCTGGAGACTCTGGTGCTGGTGCTTGTGCTGGGAAATGTACACTGGTGGAGGGATAGGTGTTGGAACACTGTATGACTGAAATCTAATCATGAACAGCTTTGTAAGGGTCTATCTCTGTTACTTAATAAATAAGTAAAAAAAACCAACCCCCTCAACAATAACAGAAGGCAGTTACTGTTACCTCCACAAACAATCTTATAATAATGAACAAAAGTCAACGTCATTTAAAACATTTATTGTAACTTTTAATATATACAAAGTGAAATGCTTGGAATCTCAGCTTGGGTTCTAAATTTAACTGTGTGTTCTGGCAGCAAAGATACAAGGACCAAACATGATAACCTCTCAGTATCTGTATTTCAGACCATAATGCTTAAAACTAGAGTGAGATTATGGGGGAAATTGTCTGTCATGAGGCAGAGGGAGGGCTGGAAACGGGGGCACATAACGGGGACATTGACGGTGGAGAACGTGCACTGGTGAAGGAATGGGTGGTTGATCATTGTATGACTGAAACTCAAATATGAAAGCTTTGTACCTGTATCTCATGGTGATTCAATTTTTAAAAAATGGATACAAATGTGCATAGAACACAGTGAGTCTAATCATTGCTCTTATTCTGATACAAGGCAAATTCATTTCATAGGAAAACTATGGATTCACACTACAAACTATGGGTCTAGCCACAGTTCCTAATTAGAATACACATTCATTCATATATAAACTCTTTCAAAAGTGATATATATTGTATGTCATATTGTTCTGGATGATGTCATAACATTGTTAGTATATAGGTGGGGGTTCATGGTATTTAAGAAAATTAGAAACAATAATTAATTCTGCACAGTCTAACTTTTGACTTTTGAGTTTCTTTGTTCTTGTGCTGTGAACTTTTTGCCAATAATTTAGCTCCAATTTCTACAGAAACTTCTTTCTTGTTGAGACACCATTCAGTTTCCATGAAATATTTATCCCATGGCCTCATGTGTATATTTAACCACAGTCAGATCCACCTAGCAATATTGTCTTTGTCTAGATTATATTCTTTATTAGGGCTCCTTGAAGCACAGAGTCAGCTCCAGAAAGAACCCAGATGAATGAGCACAGCTTGGAACTCAGTTCTTCTGCTGCTCTTTGTGACTTTCTTCGCATGATATTTCACTCTTCTGAGGCATGCAAGTGACCTGCAAGTACATGCAAGTACAAATCACAGAAGTGTTGTGACATGTGCAGGGGGCTTTGCAATTTGCAAATCAATTTCCATACTTCATGCAGACTAACTTCTGAGACTATTTTTCAGTAGTGTTTTCCCCCACTTAATGTTATATAGTATATCTTCATATTGTTTTCTTAAATATTTTTTGTGAAAACCTCTCCAAAGACACAAAGTCTCTAAGTTCCTGTACTGTTGAAAAATTAGAACATGTCCAGTTTTTATTTATAAAACTTTTTTGAGAATATTTATGAAGAAATATGGGATCCATAGCATAGATCATTTCCCAAAGTTGGGTTGTTATCAACAGGATTTCTGAAACAAAGATTATATAGCATTTTAAGATCCTTAAGAAATATTTAATCTTTGCATTATTAGTAATGTTTTCAAGTGGATATACTAATTAGATGACATGAAAATATTAATTTATAAGGACAGATTAATTAAAGTGTTGTCATATACACACACATACACATGAGTTCTAGTCATCTAATTTCAGCTCTTTCTCACTGGGAAATCAGTAAAGTTCCTATTAAAGTATAGCCAAAGAAGTTATCTCTATTTCAATCATTGGGTCAAAAATTTTTATTTTTATTTTTGTGTGGGATTCAATCTCTGTCTTCTAAATATGTGGGTTATCCAGCCACTATCTCTTGCTTTAACCATTTTTACTTCACCCGTTTGTAAAATAATAAAATATAAATATCCTTACCCCCTTCTTGTAAATAGATGATCTGTTCACTGTGACTGTGTTTTTTTTCTGCCTGGATTCTAGAATCTACAGATCTTGCAATATTTTCTATAGATCCAATAGCCCAAAGCTATTCATCCAAAATTCATACTTTTGATGAGACTCAATTCCTCTCTAATATGTCCTCTAACATTTGTTGTTAGACTTTTGCTGTTTAAACCATTTTTTCATTCATGGGTCACTGCTACCATCTGAACAGGTTTAAATTTTAGTTGTTTGTCCAACTTTGAGATATTGGCAATTATTTTACTTTTATTCTATCATAGTATATTTTGCAATACTGAATAGTGAACACTTGTCATTTTCTTCCCTGATGTTTCTCAATGACATTTTCTGACCAACAACATATATCAGTGCCATGGAGCAGAGGGAAGGAGGGAAGCTACAAGTAGGGGGAGGTATTTTTAGGCAATAAAAACATCAATGCCAGTCCCTCATATTTCACAATGGGGAAAAAATACACAGAGTGTTAGAAACTGAGGGAAGAATTTAGCCCATATGTTTGGGTTTATAACAAGCTACTTTGCTCCCCAAAGAGAGCTCTGCAAGGGAAGTCAGTCAATGCAAAGAAAGCCAGCATCAAGGATTAAGAGCATTCCACGCAAGTAAAATTGGTTGAGAAGAAAGCTCTGGTGAAAACCATTAAACATATCTTTGCAAACAACACTTCAGCACATTGCTCGCTCAGGACTGGAGCATAAAGTAAACAGTGGCTTTAATGTACATAGATAACTCTCTTTTACACCAACAATATGGCCAAGGTCTCTACCCAGACCTAAGTTATATCCAGTCTCCTTCTTCTCACTTCCTTTATTAATTTCTCTCCTTCTTCACCAACATTTCTATAATTGAGGCCAGTAGAGCCAATGATACTGTAAACAAGCCCCCCAAAATGTATCTGGTAAGGAGGTGGGAGGAATGCTGACAATGGTGATAGGACAGGAATTGGAACACTTTATGTCTTAAATGCTATTATTAACATCGCTGTAAATCATGGTGCCTAAGTAAAGAGAGAGAAGACACTACAAATGCAGCACTTGACTGTCCCTACTTAAAGCTAAGGAAAGGACTAATAGAATTGAGATGTTGGTTGGCTTCTTAGGGAAGCCGAGGAGAAAACCACACAAAAGAACTTATGAGGCTTCATGAAAGTTTAATTTGATTTCTTGAAAAGGGAACTACTTATATCTGGGCTTGCTGTGTTTAATATTAAAGCAAGGTTGGTCTCTTATGACAGAGATGGAGCCAGGTAGAACCATAACTGGTGTGTGTGTGTGTGTGTGTGTGTGTATGTGTGTGTGTGTGTGTGTGTATGTGTGTGTGTGTGTGTGTGTGTCTATGTGTGTAATAGAATATCAACTAACAAAAAGAGAAAGAGATAAAAAGATAGAACATACAAATCACAAAAGCAGTGATGGGCATGTAGAGAGATAATTCAGGGGGATAAGGTGCTTGCCTTGAATCAGCTGACTCAGGTCTGATCTTGGCATTGCATTTGGTAACCCAAGCCCCACCAACAATGATCCTTGATTGTAGAGGTGGGAGCAAGTCCTGAGAACTAATGTGTCTACCCCACCCAAAAAACCTACTGAAATTGAGAGAATGAAAGAGGTAGTGGGTGATGAGGAAGAGGGAGAGAGACAGAGAGAGAGGGAGAGGGAGAGAGAGAGAGAGAAAAAAAGAGAGAGAAGGTAAGGGTGGACATCTGGTTCAGTAGCAAATTCACAAATGAAAAATTAGATATAGTCTGTCTAAATGAATGTTTTGAACTTTCTTTGGTCTTAACAAAACTGACAGTAGTCAATTATTTCAAACAAAATTTAAAACTCATCAGGACCTGTTGTGCACTTCAAATTAGAGTCTTGGAATAAATTCTATAACTGTTCATTGCAATTCATTATTTCATTGTTTTGTCATTGTGCATGCTAAACTATTCATACATTACATATTTAAACCATCTCCTTTTTTTGTAAGTCTGTTTTGGATTCTTTACAGATATACACATATATATTCATATATATTTATGCATATTTATATATTATATTAAAATGATAAATGAATAAATCTGCTAAAAAAAGCCTATTTCTTGGTCAGATCTTCTAATATATCTGAAATGATATTGAAAGTAATTAATGGGAATGATGATGATAATAGTGATAGCCGTAACAATGACCGTAATACCAATAGCATTAAGAATAATACTTAGTCCTAATGAGACAAGTACTAATCACTCTTTTTTCTATGTATTATAACACACCCTTTTCTATAACTCCTACTAGCTGAAGCCCACTGTGTACTAACAGTCGGAGGAGTCAGGGAGACATACAAGCATTGTTTTTGCTACCAGGTGTGTCTTATGCTTATTAACAGTCAGCTGTATTTGTTCTCAAACAAGCTTCTCCAGTTATCCTTGTTATCAAATTGTTAATTACCTACTAGGTAAAATGAAATACAATAAAGAGATACTGTTGGTATGAATATCACATTGAGTGCTTTAAAACCGTTTGTTGAACTTTTACTCTCACTCACTTCTCTACTAAGAGGGACGCATATATTAAGTCCTTTTCTCCTCATATTAACACCTCTCAGAGTTTGATATTATCTCTACTATATGTAGTAATAGCCAAAATGAAGACCATATTGCCAAGTACTTCAGGCGCTCCCATTCCCCTTCATCTGTCTTTCTGTGGGGCACCAGGGGTGTTCCCAGCAGTGAAAGCTTGCTGCTGCTGCCCTCTGAGCTAACTCCCCTGTCCCTCCCCCTTTCATATTTAAAGTTAATCATCCCTCCTCCCTTCCCTAGTTCTTTTACAATTTTTTTTTTCAGTTCAGTTCTTGCTTCAGCTATGTGGAATGACCTGTTTGGTTGAAGTAGTTAAGTCTGGATAGAACAACAGATGCCCCCTTTGTCTCCATTGGATTGGCTCATTTGCAATTCTGAGAACTATTGACTGGGAGGCAGCCTTCTGTTGGGTCCTTTTACCAAAAAGGGACTCCCACTCCCTTGCTGGTTCCCCTTCTGTGTAGCTAAAAAAGAATAGGGACAGTGTGAAGAAGAATAAGGGAAATGGCTGTTGTTAAGTATTTTATTTAATTTTATTTATTTATGTATTTATTTAATTTTCTTTCATATGTAAATGGGTCGGAGCAATAGAGATAGCATGGCGGGTAGGGAGTTTGCCTTCCATGTGGCTGACCTGGGTGTGATTCCTCCCTCCCTCTTGGAGAGCTCAGCAAGCTACCAAGAGTATTCTGTCCGCAGGGCAAAGCCTGGCAAGCTATCCCTGATGTGAGGTATTCGATATGCCAAAAACAATAACAAATCTCACAATGGAGACGTTACTGGTGCCCTCTTGAGAAAATCGATGAACAATGGGAGGATAGTGCTACAGTGCTACAGTGCATTACTAAGTAGCTCATACAAGGTTATCCATCCAATAAATGATGGTGCAAAACTATGAATTCAGTGTAGTACTCCACCAATTCTGTGAGCATCCCATTATACTGCAGAAACCAACCGGCATTCACTTTGCCCCTTCCTGGCATGGAACCAGGCTGCAGAACAAGACAGAAAAGACACCTCCCTTTGACCTTGAGCAGTGCAATCTTGGGGCAGGGATGAGAATGGGCAGGCTAACAAGTGAACAGACTGATTTTGAAGTACAGTTGCCTCTATGAAAGAAGCACCTGGGATGCACTGGAGGTTCAGATACAAGGTTTCTAACCAGAACTGGAGGAGGAGCCATTGGAAGATTCTGAAAGGCTAAAGACGGGATTTGCTATCAAAACATGAACAGACAGGGTCAGTTCTATGTTCTGTAGAACTGTAGAAAATTAGAAATTGAGCTCCCATTTGACCCAGCGATACCACTCCTGGGAATATATCCCAGAGAGGCAAAAATGTGTAGCCGAAGTGACATCTGCACTTGTTTGTTCATTGCAGCACTCTTTACAATAGCCAGAAACTGGAAGAAACCTGAATGCCCAAGAACAGATGACTGGTTAAAGAAACTTTGGTACATCTACACAATGGAGTACTATGTAGCTGTTAGAAAAGATGAAGTCATGAAATTTACATACAAGTGGTACAACATGGAAAGTATCATGCTAAGCGAAATGAGTCAGAAAGAGAGGGATAGACTGCATTCATCTGGGGGACATAAAGTAACAAAATATGAGATTAATACCCAAGAATAGCTGAGATCAGCACCAGGAGGATTACTCCATAGCTTAGTGGCCAGTCGGGCATTCTAGAGGAAAGGGCAGCTCAGATAGAGAAGGGAACACCAAATAAAGGGTGTTTGGAGGATCCTCCCAGGAGGGGAGATGCATGTCGAAAGTGGACTATGGACTGAACATGTTTGCCACTCAATGCCTCTTTTGCAGACCACAACACCCAAAAGGAGAGAGAGAACAAAAGGGAATACCCTGCCACAGAGGCAGGGGGGGATGGGGGGATGGGGGTGGGGGGGGATATTATCCATGGTGGTGGAAAATGGGCACTGGTGGAGGGATGGGTATCTGATCATTGCATAATCAAACCCAAGCACAAAAAATTGTAAATCTACAACTGTACCTCATAGTGTTTCACTAATAAAAAAAATTAAAAAAAAACATGAACAGACAGGGTCAGTTCTATGTTCTGTAGATTCTGCTCTAGATCACAGCAATCCATTTCAGAGATTCGGTTCCTGGTGAAACTCAACCCTCACAATCTAGCTTCACGCATCAGGTGCCTAACAGAACGAGAAAAGCAGCAGATCTGGGTGACTTGCTGCCCTGAGGTCTCTTACATACCATTCTAATTTTCTGCAAGGTAAATAGGACTCTGTCAAAAAGTTGAGAATTGCTGACCTTGTCTCATTCATCAATTTAAAAGCAATGAGTGAGGAGGGTAAGAGGGGGCACGGAGAGGCTCCAGGGACTCTTCCAGGCTCATTTGAAGTGAGAAATGCTAAGCCTGCCATATTTAATGGCAGGCCTGGGAGTTGAGTTGAAAGCCTACAAGCAGAACTCCCCCCTTGACTCTCACTTGCCCTGTAACACTGCCTCCGGGCCTTGCTAAGTGGTGGCCTCACCATGGATGGGGGCCAAGGGACCCACAAAGGTTCTCAGACAGTCCCTTACCTGCCCAGCCTGCTGATTATTTTAAGCAATTTTCTTTCTTTTTCTTTTTCTTTTCTTTTTTTTTCAAATTGGCTTTTTCTCAAATGGGATTTCTGAGATTCTTTGGAGGCTATGAAAGGCTTCAGAAACTGTTCAGAATGCAGTGCTGCAGAGAAGTTAGGTGGAGAGGACAGCCTTTAATGGAATTTGAAGTTATAATAACAGTTTGGGAGTCCCAGACCTCATTGCCCCTGTTTCCAGCTGTCTTTTTTTAGAGATGAAATCTTAATGACTGGTCAAGATCACTAATTGGAAGTAATCCCATTACAAGGCATTCTTGGATTAAAAGCTCTCTGGGTACCCTGGGATATCAGTTTGATCATCTTAACTATGTTTCATTCGGTACCAGATCCACTAGCAATTTCTGGATGCCTTATCCATTTGTTTTAGGGGCTGAAGTCTGGCCCCTATAGTGAAGAAGCTTCTTTTCCTACCTACTGGCATCTGATCAAAGCTCTGCCCATCAACTACAAAAATAAATAAAACTATATAAAGTAAAAGCACAGTATCAATAACTTTAAAAAAGCCTTTTTTCTGACCTTTTCAGGTCATCTCATTAATGATGTGAGTTTTATATAGCCTTGCTGATGAATTTATCAAATTTTGAAGCCTTGTTTGTTTGCTTCTCAATTCAATTAGTTAAGTGTGAGTTGTCACAGGTAAGACAGAACTCTGGGAAAAGTCCCTGCCTCTCATAGTCACGGCACTTCCTCCTAACTTTTGGGTGCCATTATTATTCTATTTCTTTATGTTGAAATGCCCAGACTGGGTTCCTGACAGACCAGCCAATCTCAATTTCTCTGGTATGCACGGAACAAAATAGGCTCAAGTTCAGGACAGAAGCCACAATTTCATTTCTTGTCAAAAAAAGGTCAGAGTGCCTGACTTACTTCCAGTACTCCCCAACCCATTACTTGATTATACTCAATTTAGGTACTTATAACAAATTGACTTGCTTTCTAATTAATAACAACAAGGGCTCACATGTTCCTAGTGTGTCATCATTTCTGGAGTGGCTTTTATACCTGATGAAAAGTTCAGGACAGTAATTATTATATTCTCCACTTATCAGAGGAGAAAATGGATGCTTGAAGAGTAGACATAAATTGTCTGACTATACTATATCATTTAATTGCAACAATTGTAATACATAACCCCCACCCTGAGAAATCAGTGACATGCAACAGAAAACGTTCATTTAGTGATGAGTCAGTCAGTGTAGACTGAGTTTAGCTGGGATGGTTGGTTATATTCCCTGCTCCTATCATTCTCTTCCAAATACAAAGGACTAGACAGAGCATACTCTGTTCATGATAATGATAGAGACAAAGAGCCTAGATTTGGGGCTGCCACATACTTACTCACATCTAATTTTAGTCAAAGAAAAGTCCTATGACTAATTTAAACCAAGGACTGTGGAAATACAATCTATTTACTTTGGTGGTAGATGCTGCCATGTCACATGACAAGAGGCTCCAAAGAGGGTGAAGAGTTGTGTTCAATAGAATAATACAGAGAGTAAGAGGGAATGTGCCTGCCATAGAGGTGGGCAGGGAATGGGAGGGTGGCAGGAGGGATACTGGGAACATTGGTCGTGGAGAGTGGGCACTGGTGGAGGGATGATGGGTACTCTATCTTTGTGTGATTGAAACATAATCACGAAAGTTTGTAAGTCTGTAGCTGTATCTCATGGTGATTCAATAAAAAATTTTAAAAAAAATAGAGTAATTCAACACTTTCACATTGGAAGAATAAGCAGAGCCAAAATTCTAACTATGATTGCATTTCAAACCACCTATTTTTTATTGTATAAATATTTCCGGGCACCTACACTGTGCCTTTAAAATGGGTATAGAGAAATAGTGGGGAAAAAAGCAATAAAACAGAAGTGTTTAAAGAAGAGATTAATAATCGGTGAAGAGAGACGGTGAAACTAATAGCTAAATAGGAGGGAAAAGAAAGTAAGTTTGTGACATGAACAATGGAAAGCAGGAGATGGAAAATTTCTGTGACAAACCAAATGATTTAAATACTTTAGATTTGGGGCAATGGGGTCTATGTTGTAACCATTTACAACAAAAATACAGCAGGAAGTAGTCAAATGCTGTGGTGAGAGTGTGTGTGTGTGTGTGTGAGTGTGTGTGTGTCTGTCTAAGAATAAATATAGAAGGAGAGACAACAGCAAGATTTTTTTTCCTGAAAAGACTGTCAATGCTTAGTGTCTAGAATCAAAAGCCTGATGGCATGGAATGATCCGGATTAATTAGATGAGATGAACAGAATGAGTATTTCTGTGATGATGATGCTTAGGACATATCTAAACAAGAAAGGGTCATTCAGGTGATAAACAATGTTCAGAAGGGAAATAGAGTCAGTACCAAGAAACCTAGGTGAGAAGGGACTCAAAAGTCTAAGGAAATAAAAGATGACCACGTGTTACAAATAGTTGTGGCGAGGAACAAGCAGAATCAGAAGATAATGGATTGGAAAAACAAATGTAAATGTACAAAGAGAAGCCACTGTTGATGAAGCCTTGGATAATGAAGTGCCAGTCATCAACAAACCCCACTTAGAAGCTATTTGGAAGGCCAGGTTTCAAACAATGACTCCTGGAAACAACTAATGCAAGGAAAAACGTCCCAAGGGCAAAACTCTGAGGAAGAGAGCTCTTAGTCTTACTCTGATAATCTGCAATCATTGAATTAGTGCTTCATCTTCTAGGACAGAACACAAGTAGTTGCTCCATAAATTGATTTGAAAAGTTGTATAAAGTATTCTAATTTCTCCAAAATCCTCACAAGTTATCCACTGTTGCTCTGACTTGTGCTATCCTTTCACATGAATGTCCTTGTCTCCTCAGTTAAGTATGAAGAAGGTGTAAGTAAGGCTTCAAAGACTAAAAAATTGTTCTATTTTGAAATGTAATGAAAAAGAAAAGTCTGAATTTGATGGGATCTATATTAAAGAGGATAAGGATAGTTGTCCAAAAATAAAATCAAGATCCAAGCTTCTGTGGAACCTGAGAACACAGAAGGAAAACTTATATGAGGGACAGGAAGGTTCCTGAAACATCTTCTCATTGTAATATAACTTTCACAACCTTCAAATTTCTCATTTATTTATCTACCCATACATCTCTCAATTGATTTTATCATTGTCAGTATTTAGTAAATCTCTCTGTACTGTATAGAGTTTAAAACATCTTAACCTTGACCTCACAGATTTTGCAGTCTAATGAAGAGAGTAAATATTATTCATACAGTTACTATGTGAAATTAATGTTTGCATCAGCAATATGTGATTAGTCTGGGGTATCAGTCACTGAGAAAGTCTTATGGAGCTTCAACCAAATAGAGTTAGTACTAAGAAACCTAGGTGAGAAGGGACTCAAAAGTCTAAGGAAATAAAAGATGACCAACGTGCTGCAAATGTTTCAAGACTCTCGGGATACTTTTGTAAGAAAGTGATAACTGTTCTGAGATCTGTAGGAGAAGGAGGAATTGACAAGGTGAAGGTGGCAGAGAAGAACTTTCATGAAGATGGGCAACCATGTGCAAAGGAGCTATGGCAGTCTAGAGCTTGGCAGTACAAGAAATTGGATCAGGATGACTTGAGTAAAGAGAGTAAAGAAAAGAATTGAGAACAATATACAGAAGGAAAATGGAGCTACTCCCCATACTAATTGTATGCCAAGCTAAACATTTGCATAGATCCTAAGTATGAGAAACCACTTAAGATATTTAAATAATCAGACTAAATAAATAAGGGTCAACTCCCTAAAGAGAGCAAAATAGAACACTAGAAGCCAGGCCATCTTCACCAGGGTGACTCGAGGGGGACAGGTGAGTTTCCCTTCCCACTATTACAGAGCCCTAGTAGCCGAAAATCTTCAGAACTCTATCGTCATCATGCTCACAGCTGCTCTCAACAGGCTCGGACAAGCCTCACCCATGAGTGAACCTGCAGAAAAACCCAGGTATGTGGGACCCGTGACTGAAATCTGGAGCAGGAATGTGTCTTCCTCCCCCTAAACTGCCCGCCCCCATCTCCCAAGTTTACCAGGAGCTTGGCAGTCACACCCACAAACTGCCCCTCGCACCATATAATCCCATCAACGGCCGTGATCCAGAGACATAGAAATAAAGCTCCCAGAAGAGAGCAATATAGGCCTCACCCATAAGTGAATCTGCTATATAATCGTGTAATATCCTGTCTCCGCGCCTGTCCTCACTGGGGCTCCATGAGGAGGATGGGTTGAGTTTCCCTCCCCACCCTGAGCAGAGCCCTGGCAGCTGAAGACCTCCAGTTCCAGCCACAGCCTTGCTTAAGACAACTCTCCACACGTTCGCACGAGCCTCACGCATGAAGGAAGTGGCAGAAGAACCCAGGTGTGCAGGACCCAGGGCATAGATCTCAAAACCTACTCAGATTGGGACTAGGCCTCCTCCACCCAGATCCCACATCTTCAGTATGTAGGCATTATACCCACCCACTGTCCCCAGCACCGTGTAATTCCATCAACAGTCAAGACCCAGAGACTATAAAAACCAGCTCCCAGAAGTGGGGCATCTTATTATCTAGTTCTTACTCTGGAGAACCTGGCAGGCTACCAAAAGTATCCTGCCCATATGGCAGAGTCTGGCAAACTCCCTGTGGAGTATTCAATATGACACAAACCAGTAACAATGATGGGTCTCATTCTCCTGACCCTGAAAGAGCCTCGAACGTGGCACTTTCGAAAATCTCAGTGCTAGGATGAAGAGATGTTACTGGTGCCTGCTTGAGGAAATCAATGAACAGGATGACAGTGATACAGTGAATCGTATTCTAAATTCTAGAATTCCCGGAGAGGCTTCATACTCTACCCCACTGATGTACCAAGAGTAGCACACAACATTTAATTGGGTTTAACAAACATGTTTGTAATCTCATATATAGGGGTTTAATAGCTCCAGAATGAAATACAAAAATCTTCACACACTTTCTGCTAAGGAAACTTTATTGGATAATTTTTAACAGATTATTCATAATCAGCAATCATGATCACGACTGTGACCATTCTGTTGTTCATAGATTGCCTCGAGCAGGCCCCAGTAACGTTTCCTTCATCCTAGCCCTGAGATTTTTTAAAAAGTGCCATATTAAAGGCTCTTTCAGGGTTAGGAGAATGAGACCCATCATTGTTACTGGTATTTGGCATATTGGGTATGCCAGGGGGAGTTTGCCAGACTCTGCCGTGTGGGCAGGTTACATTCGGTAGCCTGCCATTTTGTCCAAAGTAAGAATGAGATAATAAGATGTCGCATGGCCCATAATCAGCAATACAAAATTAATTGTTTTGATTATTTTTTTGGGGGGAATGGTTTGGGGTTTGGGGTGGAAACATTCAAAATATGATGGTGGGAAGGTGCAATAGTGGTGAGATTGGTGTTTGAATAATAAATGTAATAAATTATTGTGAACAACTTTATAAAATAAAATAAAATTTAAAATAAAATAATTTTATTTTAAGCACTGTAAGTTACAATACTATTAATGGAAGGATTTCATGCATAAAAAAGTCTAGCACCACACCCTCTACCAATGTCCACTTCCCTTCACCACTGTTCCACTATCCTCCACCCTGTTATAACTTCCCTCCACCCCAATCCTTGCACCATGGTAATCCTATTGAAGGTTGCCTCTGGAAATGGTTTATCTGCTGCTTTATGGAGATTATCTAGGAGGGGGACAATCTTTAAGTCAGGTGAAAAGAGAATTGCATTGCCCAAAGATGAGCTGATTGTGGTTTCCCCATGATGATGAATGAAGAAGTAAAGCAGAGTAAACAGATGGGAGAAAACTTCAAGATAAAAATCTCAGGGCTTGAATGGTGGGTTAGTGAGAGGGGTAGAGGTAGCAGAGAGAATGAATAGATTCTGGCTTGTCCAACCAGATTACAGGGGGTACATTTACTGAGCACGGGTTCTGGAAAAAGTCTAGTCAACTATAAAGTGGGGGTAATCTTGCTAATCCTGTGCCTTCGCAGAGTTGTTGCATAACCCTAATAAGATAAAGTGTGGTGATGCTTTGTTAATCATGTGGTGCTGCAGACCTGCAAACTATTATTATTTTCCTACCTATTATTGTTAATGGCCCAGCAGTACCTTGTATTCAAATTTTCTAAAGACATCTGAGTTCTAACTGAGGAGTAAACACAAGTGCACTTCATATTGGCAACAATCAGAAGAAAACAAACAATAAGATCCATGGGACAGAAAATATCTTTTGCCAAAACTTCAGCCCACTCAGAAACTTCAAGTTCCAAGTTTTCAATTCAGCTGAAACCTTTTCCTAGTTCTAGTCCTAGTTCTATTTTTTAGTTTTCCTCACAGTTGACAAATATCAATTAGTAAGTGAGGAAAGCATTACTTATTATTGAACTTTTTGTATCCTTTTGTTCTTGAAAAACAGTATTTTGAATGAAAACCAGGTGTCATTCAAAATATCTCAACTGGCTTTGCAATACTGCCACTTCTGTTCCCAATATGCACAGTGAATCTTTCTTTCTCTTTAAAGAGACATCTTCCTGTCTCTCTTATTTTCAAATAGAATAGAACTTATGGAATTCATAGTGTCCTCCAAACTATGGCCCATGAGGGAGTTTAAGAGTATAAAAGTCATCAGTAGATAGCATCAAATTTTCAATTAGATTTACTAATTTCATTGAAAATTAGTAAATTTTTAATGTTCAAATCTTAAGCATATTCTGACTTCTCTTGTTCCTGATGTTTCTGAGAACATAATTCATACACGGTGCTAGAATCACATTAAAGGACATTAGGATATGAACTGTTTTTCCTTTTGATGTTCTCTATTACTATTCCTCCTTAGAGACATATTATCCTCTGACCCTACAAATGTACTACTTAACAAAACCTAAAGGTGGAAACCTTTTTTTCTGCCAAGAGCCATTTGGATATTTATAGCACCATTCATGAGCCATGCAATATGCAGATGGGTCAGAGACAGCCCACAAGAAGCATATGTCTGCCCTTTCATGTGCCAGGACCAGAGTACATGATTGCACTGGCCTTATATGGCTTGTGGGATGAAACTTCCCCACTCCTGCCATCATCCATACGGACTCACTATCAGATGTCTTTTTCGGGCTAGCTTCATCTCCCTCCTTTTAGTGATTTAAGATCATTTTCTTTTCCATGGAACCATTGCTAGTCCTCATCTGAGCATCCTCATTAACTTGCTTTTCATTTCTTAGAACACATTCTTCATTTCTTAGGGTTTGTGGGAAGATAAGACATGGCATCAAAGCCTAGCTCAGTTTATGTGGTAGATTCCTGTAATGATAGCCATAAGTAATACATGCTTTCCAGCATCTACCCTGTGTATAAGACCTTCCTACATTAATTCTGGACTTAACCATGAATTTGCTGCAATATGAGGGTAACTGGAAACTCTATCTAAGAGGCTTCATAAGCACTTATGCATGGGGTCTTGCCCTTTTAAATATTGTTCTGTTGTTAAAAAACAAAACAAAACAAACAAACAAAAAACACCCACCTCAGACTGATCTCTTTGAAAAGTCATATAGAGAACATAAGGTGACATAGAAAGACTGTCTTGGACTATATATTTCTATTAAACACATGAGTAATCCCAGGCATGACCAGTCTGTCTGGTTGTGCTCAGTTCAAACTGAAAAATTGTGAAATAAGTCAATTAATGTTGTTTAACTGCCAAGTTTGGAGAGATTTGACACACAGTGGTAGATCACTGGCATCTTTAATAACTTAGGGTCCCTTGCAGAAGACCTCTGAATACAGAAATGGAGTTTCAAGAAAAGCAAAAGATACTCCACTTTGAGGGGCTGGAGCGATAGTACAGTGGGTAGGGCGTTTGCCTTGCACACGGCTGTTCCGAGTTCGATTACTCCGCCCCTCTCAGAGAGCCTGGCAAGCTACTAAGAGTATCTTGCCTGCACGGCAAAGCCTGGCAAGCTACCCGTGACATATTGGATATGCCAAACATAATAACAAGTCTCACAATGTTACTGGGCCCACTCGAGCAAATTGATGAACAACGGGAGGACAGTTTGAATTTCTAATTTCGTCACACTAAATGATTTTGGACCACTCAATATTGGGTCTTAGGTTTACCATCTATAAAATGGGCACAGTGATATTTACATCAGCATCCAAGTATATGCTATAGCATATATTCAGTTAAGAGATAACGTTATTTTGTTTTATTGATTCCTATCAGTAGTCTGGTGCAACCTTGCTTATAGGAATAATCAATTAATCATCTCAATATCTCTAAGGCATGTCATAGTGGTATAGTCACAGATCCCATTAAGGCCTAAGGAAACAGCATTTATTGAGCAACTAAATGAAAAATGCCCTTTCTTGTTTAATTGGAGATTTCCCAATTAGTCAAAGACTGAGTTTCTATGATCTGGATGCAGTACTGAATGACCCATTGAATGAGTAAGTGAATGGCCTAAAAAACTGGGTCCCTGGACATAGAAGAGCTGAGCTGATGTACTTAGAACTATTGGTGATCCTTAACAAGTTAGACCAATTCCCTGGTTCCCGAGTTGATTACATAAGGAAATCAACTGGTGAGCTTAAAAATATTAATTCACAAATTCCATTCCCAAAGATTTATAGAATTTGTTTAGTGTTTTACTTGGCATCAGAACTTAAACTTCCCAGGTACTCAAGTTTGAAAGATAGGAGAACAGGGGCCATAAACTTTGGCAATGTGAAGCAAATCCATTTGCTTATATATGTCTATGACTGCTTTTGTGCCATTCTAGTCAAATTAAGTTGTGACATAGACTATAAGATCTACAAAGTCTGAATATTTACCACCTAGTCTGTTACAGGATGTTTACTGATGCCAGCTTTAGACTTTCAGAAGATATTATATGACAGGCTTCATCTCCTACTAGATAATCCTTGTACCTTAGATTCAGTCAGAGTTTGATGTACCAAGTCTAACTTGAACTCTTCTACATCCATTAGGAAGGACTTCACAATTGAATTGTGTGGAGGCTAAGACTGATGTTTTATTTCCAGCTGTCTTAATTACTTTGTTTGCCTCAATTTTTATGCTTGTCTCACAAACATAGCTCTAAACTCACTACCAACTGTGTAAAACATCTCTGGGTGCAGTCAAATGCTTAAGATCATTCTAACCGTATCTAGAAGATTCCTTTTATTGCCCTCCAGTTCCTGCTTTTCTGTGGGTTGAATTTAAAGTTTCTTAGGCCCGTTATATTCTGATTTCTTTAAATGCTCATTTTTAAATGACACTTTACTCAATGAAATGGCACATCTCTTTTATTGCTCTCCTAATTCTCTTTCTAATTTTTTATTCGTGAATGTTGTTGTATTTTCTACTTTTTTTTGCTAATATTTACTCAATGTTGTCTTCCAGAAATTTTTCATAGTTTTTATTTTAATACCAAAAGGTTAATTTCCAGAAGTTATAGACTTTTTCTGGAACTGTTACAATTTTTAAAAGAATCATCTCGTTTTTGTGGGGATGTTAGTAGATAATAAGGAAATAAAAATGGAAGTGAGGCATCAGTTGGGTATTGCATTAACAAAATAGGAAGTTGTAGAATTTTCAGAAAGCTTGAAGCACTATGTAAATTCTGACTCTCCTACCTTTGTCTACTTTCTCCAGAATCCTTCTTTAGAAGACCCTTTCCTATAATCTGGGAGCTTCCCTCCCTTCCCCTGCCCTCCCCTCCCCTCCACTCCCCCCTCCACTCCCCTTCCCCTTCCTTTCCCTTCCCTTCCCTTCCTTTCCCTTCCCTTCCCTTCCCTTCCCTTCCCTTCCCTTCCCTTCCCTTCCCTTCCCTTCCCTTCCCTTCCCTTCCCTTCCCTTTCTCTTTCCCTATATAAAATATTTCCTGAATTTAAAACAATAGGAGAGAAAGCAAGCAAGCAAGCTTTAAGTATTTTAGACGACTTAGGAGGCATCGGCCAATTAGACTTAAAGAATTCTGCTAAAAAAGAAAAATAACTACTCTTTTTAATTTTTATTTACATTATTCTCAGATTCAGCTTTGATTGTTGGCATATTTTTAATTTCTATGTTTTGGGGCTGGAGCGATAGCACAGCGGTAGGGCATTTGCCTTGCGTGCAGCCAACCTGGCAGAGCCATGTTCGATACTTCTGCCTGTCTCGGAGAGCCCAGCAAGCTACTGAGAGTATCTCATTCTTATGGCAAAGCCTGGCAAGCTACCCGTGATGTATTCAATATGCCAAACACAGTAACAACAAGTCTCAAAATGGAGACGTTACTGGGCTCACTTGAGTAAATTAATAAACAACTGTAGGACAGTGTGTTTTGGGGACTAATGATAGCAAGTTATTTTTTCCTAGAATTTAAAAGTATTTTATCCAGAGTTCCAAATATTCTAACACAAATGATTTTCATTATATTACTTGAAACTATTCTGCAACTGAATCTGGTTCTAATTAAGAATGTGGGATCAGGAATGAGATGAAATTGTTCCCAAATCCCAGATATTCTACTTATTAGTTCTGTGATTTTGAGTAAGCTACTCAACCTCTCTGACCTTCATTGTAATTCTACCTTATGAGAATCAAACATGCAAACCACTTAAAGTATTAATCCTGTAATCCATATAAAGTACTTAACAAAGCTCAGTAAGTTCCTAGAGAAGTTTATATGGCTCATAAACTCAAGCATGGTTTTATTTTTTTATTTATTTTTTAAAAAATTTTATTAGTGAGACACCATGAGGTACAGTTGTAGACTTACAAATTTTGTGCTTGGGTTTCAATTATACAATGATCAAAAACCCATCCCTCCACCAGTGCTCATTTCCCACCACTGTGAATCCCAGTATCCCTCCCACCCCCCATCCCCTCCATCCCACCCTGCCTCTGTGGCAGGACATTTCCCTCCCCTCTCTCTCTCTCCTTTTGGGTGCTGTGATTTGCAAAAGAGGCATTGAGTGGCAATCATATTTGGTCCATAGTCTACTTTCAGCATCAAGCACGATTTTAAACATTTTTAAAACAGTGGGCCAGTTCTGGTCCTCCAACGGGTGGCTGAAACTTCAAGGGCCTGAATTAGATATAAGAGAGTATCCAGTAGACAGGGAAATAAACAGCATACTAAAAGTCATAAGAACAGTGAGCAGATTCTTTGCTCTAATTGCTGATTTACTGGGTCTTGTTTTTCCTTGCTTTGTTCTTGTTTAGTTAACTTGAGCTTTGCTAATGAGCTTTCCAGCTCTGAAATTCTCTTATCAGCTATGATGACTACCTCTACATTTCCAGGTTACCATGTAAGAAACACACAAATCTCTACTAAACCTGATCCAAAATATCAGAATGAAGAATGATTATTTCAGTTTGAACCAAGTTTCAAAAACAGTTCCTAAGATGAGAATGAGGCTACTTGATCAAATATGACTGCCAATGAATCATAGTCTAGGAAATTTCAAAGTAACCGGAATTCTTGTGTTCCAGATAGATTCTTTATGATTTTTGTACTAGGAGGCATTAGACTCTTAAGTCCAGGTAAGTGCAAATGATTAGCAAAGAGTGTTATGTGATAAGTGTCAAGATTCAGATAAATTTGAGAAAGTATATTGGGCAAGTATTTAACTTTATTTTCCTTATCTGAGAAATAAAGACAGTGATTCAATTATTTATGTGTATCCTTAACTGGGAAACAGTGTTAATCTACCTTCAGATCTATTCTTGAATCCCAATATAGCTGCATTCACTGTCAATTCCAATGTTTCAGAAAAAAATCTCCAATTTTCATAGCATCCATCTCAGGCCAGAAAGTGTTGAAAAATATTGTAACTGGGAATGATAAAAACCTTGTTCAGGTACAGAAACACACAGTTGCTGTATCCTGGGACATACTAAAGATTACAAAGAAAGACTAATAAAAAAAATGTTTATACCACTAGACTCACTGAAACTAAATATTCTTGAGAAAAAGTCAGAAAAGGTGAACTCATCTGAGAAGATGATCAGGATGCTCAAATGAAGATGGTAATGTTCCTAAACGAAGAAACTTGACAAATGGACTGTTGTAATCCATTTCCCCAAGTTATGAAGCTTTAAGCCTTCAGAGAATATGTTCTAAATCCTCCAAACATCCCCAACCATTACCCCATTAGTACCTTTGTGTGCATGAGCGTGCTTTGAGGCATCTTTTCAGCTGAAAGATCATTAAAAACAGAGAGATCTGCACAGCCTAAAGATCTAAGGCGGCTCAAGTGCTTAAGTGCTTCTGCCTGCAATCAGCAACTGCTGAGATGCCTGGACTCAGATACAAAATTAATTGAACAATGGAGACTTGACTGAGAATGGAGGAAAGACACAAAACAGGCAATTCGAAGAACTGCTGATGCTTTGATGTAACTTCCCATTTGTTTGTTTCCTAACAGCAGGAAAACTATGTCATATATGCTTCATTTTTTGTTTTTAATAACAGCTTGCACAAAAACCAGACACAAAAGAATCAGATTGCATGTGTTGTGCAAGATGTGTTTGAGTTGAGTAGTGATGGGTTAATGTGACTACCGAAGACTCTTAGCTCAGTGGAGTCTTTGTTTTCAACTTGTTGTTTAATGTTATCCCTTAACCAAATGGGGTGCATTAAGATTTTCTCACACTGACTTCATTTGTCCTGTGAAGTCATGCTATCTTGGTGGAGAGAAGCTTAATGAACTGGGTACATGCTTAGCATGCAGGAAGCCCCAAGTGACCCTTGGTCCTGCTAACTATTTCAGCTCTTTCAATCCCAAGCACAGAGCAAAGAGCAGTCTTTAAGTAACTCTGGGTTTGACCTAAAAGCAAAAAACATAACAAAACAAAACAAAAACAAACAAATAAACTTGACATATGATCTGATATATCCAACTACCAATGTGGTGGGTTTTTTTTTGTTGTTGTTGTTCCTAATTGATATGAGGATCTTTCTGATTCTCCTCAGAAGCATTTTAATTAATCTTGATCATTATAATTAGAGCAAAGTTTAATCACAACCAGTGCTCATCTTGTCCGGCCTTTTAGCAAATATTTCTAGGCCAACTTGTAATACTTTTTTATTTTTTGAGTTTTGGGTCACACCCGGCAATGCACAGGGGTTACTCCTGGCTCTGCACTCAGGAATTACCCCTGGCGGTGCTCAGGGGACCATTTGGGATGCTGGGAATTGAACCCAGCTTGGCCGTGTGCAAGGCAAACACCCTACCCGCTGTGCTATCACTCCAGCCCCATAATACTTTTTTTAAAATTTCTTATATTAAACCTCTCTCTCTATCTCTTTCCCAGTTCTGGCCACTGAACCAAGGAACTCACACAAGCAAAGCAAACGCACTATCATTGATCTGCAATCTGTTTTGAACCTTGAACTTGACATATATTTTTGCCTGTAAACCTAATGTATTCTACCTCCTCCTTTCCAAGCATATTGATTTTCCTTTTTTACCAGTTCCAAATATTTCTAATTCCTTTAGGATTTAGCCCATATTCAGGCTCCTCTCAATTGTCTCATTAACTCTTCATTTATACCTCTATTATAGCCCTTGTCTCTCTATGCTGATTTATCATTTTATCCCTTATCTCCTACCCATATTTCTGTATTGGTAGCTGTTTAACAATTGAACTTTTGTTCTATCCATCACTATACGTGTACTTCATATGACCTAACATGTATATTTGGGTAGCCATCATGATATATTTAAAAAGATTGAATGAATGACATTATTAGTTAACAGTCTATTCTGTTAACCAATCGAAGAAAAGTACACAAAAAACCTCATACGTTAATAATACCATTCTCTTGATTTCTCTATTGGTGAATTTTGCTATATCACTATATTAAAGTCACATTCCTGATCTTTGAAATCCACAGCCATTATCAGCATTTATTTAAGAAAAACTTGAGTCAATTTTAAGGTTCCATATAGGGATATCTTAGTAAATCTATAGGGGAGTCTATTGGGGAAAAAGACTGTATTCTTCCATGGCTTCCTTCTTGATACTGAACTATGGCTATAATATTGATGACATTGGGAAGTAATTAAATAAATTAAATGTCCTATATCTCTTGCCAATGCTTACCATTTTTAATAATATATGCATCAAAGCTATCATACATAAAAGTCTTCTTATTTGGGGGATGAGCATAAAAGGAGAAGGTATACTACCATAGGCATCATGAAAGTAGTTTCTTGTATGGTTGGAAATTAAATAGTGTATATCCATAGCTAGTTATGTATGAAAGGAAAATAGTGAGCATGTGGATGAATAAATGGTGGACAGAAGGATGGGTGATGCTTTGTGCCTGTCTGAAAAAGAAGAGAAGAGGAAGGAGGAAAGTAGGAAGAGTATGAAATAGAACTAGAAAAAAATGATTTAGCTTGTTATGTCATTATATATAGGGGATAAAAGATTCAGAAAAATAAAATATAATTAGGAATTTTCAGTCTTGGAGAAATAGAAGAATAGTTATAAAAACTAGAGGAAGAGAATATACTACTTTGAAAACACCTTTATGTTTCAAAATGCATGAATGATATTTTTTACCCTGCCTAAGGTATTTATTTTGTCTATAGAGGTAGGAGAAATTTCACTGAATAAGGTTGCATGTTTCCATTATTCCAATATAAACTTCAAATTTTCTTTCCACAATATTTTGCTCAAAGGGCAAAAGTACTTTGTTAGTAGTACCTAATTAGTATCTAATTAGTATCTAATCCTCACATGAGTGTGAGAATATCTAATTTAAAAATGTGCTAGATATTCAGAAAAATCAGAGGTGCTGGTGTTTTACTTATTAAAGCTTTCTGGTTATTAGAACATAACCATTTAGGGTTGTAGACCTGAGTGTGAAAAGAGGTTTAAATCAACAAGGAAACTCCTTTTATATTAATAGCTACTAATAGTCACATAAATAGCTACTGTCATAGATATAAATAGCAAGATAAATAAAACACTTATAGAGAACAGTGAAAGAAGGTATCAATTTTGACCAAGGAGATGAAATAAGCTGGAGAGCAATTTAAGGGGCAAGAATCATTCATTCTGTCACCTTCTCCTGGACCTGCTACATTTGGCAGGACTCCAGCTTTGGCGAAGCAGTGTCATGGAATAGGACTATGCATGTGAAAATTATGAAGCTGTATATAGCATCTGCATTCATCAGAATTCACACTCATACCTATGAAAAATAAATTCATCCCTGACAACCTCCAAAGAGAGAGACTTAAGGGTATGTTAATATTAAGCATAAATTGGGGCTGAAATAGTGTCAAGAGGAAAATTATCTGTAATAAAAGCCATTTGTCAAGTTAAAGCACAGGAAAGGGGGCAGATCTCCTGGCGGCCAGCGATTGCAGGGTTCAGCAGGTGGTCTCTTTAATGCAAGCTGCTAGCTGTCACTTACTGAGTTACCCCTTGTGAAGAATGGGGACATTTCATGGGTCACTTGAGAACATTCCTAATATCAGTTCCCCTGCCTGAAAGTCCAACAAGCTGCTTAAGTTTATCTATTAAGAATGAGGGTTCAGACACATTATTTGTCAAATGATGTTCCCTCCTACCCCCCCCCCCAATTATTACTATTTAGTTGGAAATTAAAATGCAAAAGAACAACAAGCCCTTTCTTTTACAGAAACTCAGCTTTGTTTTGGGAGTGACACTGGTGTGGAGGTAAAAATCTCTCTGCAATCCAGAAAAATAATGGAGCCTTGATTTGTTCTTTCTAAAGAAAGGTAAATTAGAATCAGTCTAAGGTTTCCATAGGTAGAGAACGAAGACAGAAAAAAGATCTTTCCTGGAGAAAGAAGTTTAAGAAAAAAGAGAGTGTACAGGAGCATTCTTGGGGCTTGACTAAAGTAGAAAACACTGTCTGGCTAAGGAATTACAGTGAAGAAAATTAAACCCCAGATTTGCAGTCAAACAGCTCTGGCATCAAATCCCAGCCAAGTCATTCAGCAACAGGATGGGTGGGAAATGGAGGTCATTTACTTAAATTCTGAGCCTCACTCATTTACAAAAGAAATCTCCCTAAGAATACCCAAGTACAACATTCCACCTCCCGCATGTAAGGTCTCAGGTCAAGGAATGAAGCCCAAGAGGCTTCAAGAAGAAGTGTCAGAATTCAGGGCTGAGTTTTAAGGAAATTGAGGCCACAGTCTGGAAGCTCTGGGGAAAGATTGCAAATTTGCACTTGGTTTCTCTGAGTCTCCTCACCTAGCAAGTCTGTTGCATCTGTGAATTTATTCAAGTCCTCACCTCTCTGGAGTTGAGACTGAATTTTCAAAAGTATAGCCAGCATTTTTGCTACAAGTTTTTTATTTTCCTAATATTTCATGTACACCCACTACCTGGGATCTTAAAACAGCTCACAGGCATTTTTCAATCTGCTTTTTGTTCCTGCTCTAATAAGTAAACGAGGAACCTCTGGGCATGAGCTCAGGAATAAGTGTGACAAGCCCCTCTGAGGCTTGTCTGAACTCACAGTGAGGAAGAATCAGAAGAAATGGTTGAACTAGTCTAGGGTCTCAAAACTCCCTAGAGAACAAAACCCCCAGGTTTTACATCCCTGTGACTGTTTTCTTGCCAAAGGCAAATATGGCAATCTACTTGGAAAACTGAAAGACTACAGTCCCCTCTTCTTGATTTGGCCATAGGATTGAGAGTTCTTTTCTTTCCTTTTTTAATTTTTGGCTTTTTCAATGAGATCAGGAAATTTCATTTGCCAGTAAAAGATCATTCACTAGTTATTTTGGTTAGAGAATGTCTTTTTTAAAAATTTTATCGAATCACCGTGAGATAGTTACAAGCTTTCATGTTTGGGTTACAATCACACAATGATCAAACACCCATCCCTCCACCAGTGGATTCCCATTCCACACCACCAGTATCCCCGGCATATACCCCCCTCCTTCCCCATTCTCCCCCTGACTCCATGGCAGACAATATTCCCCATAATCTCTTTCTACTTTTGGGCATTATGGCTTGCAATACAGACACTGAGAGGTTATCATGTTTGATCCTTTATCTTCTATATGACCCCACAATACACTTCTCAGAATATCCTGAGGATGCAAAAAAGCACAGTAGAAATGACATCTGTACCTATATGTTCATTGCAGCACTCTTCACAATAGCCAAAATCTGGAAACAACCCAAGTGCCCTACAACAGATGACTGGTTAAAGAAACTTTGATACACCTGCACTGTAGCACTGTCCTCCGATTGTCCATCGATTTGCTCGAGCCGGCACCAGTAACATCTCCATTGTGAGATTTGTTACCGTTTTGGGCATATCAGGTACATCATGGGAACATGCCAGGCTTTGCCATGCAGGTGGAATACTCTCAGTTGCTTGCCGAGCTCTCCAAGAGGGGTGAAGAAATTGAACCTGGGTTGGCCGAGTGCAAGGCAAACCTGCTATGCTATCTGCTATGCCCTACCTGCTATGCTATCACTTGGAACATCTACACATTGAAATACCAAGCAGCTGTCAGGAGAGATGAAGTCATGAACTTTGCTTATAAATGGATAGACATGGAGAATGTCATGCTAAGTGAAATGAGTCAGAAAGAGAGGGACAGACATAGGACTGCACTAATTTGTGGAGTATAAAACAACATAACATGAGGCTGACACCTAAGGATAAGTAGATACATGGGACAGATAGATTGCTCCATATCTGGACGCCTGCCTCATGAGCAAAGGGGAGAAGGCAGCTGGAATAGAGAAGGGATCACTAAGAAAATGATGGCTGGAGGATGGGAGATGTGTAGAGAATGTAATATTTAGTTTATAAAAGAAAGTTGTGTTCTTTCTCAACTTTAAGATTTGAGTTATAAATTTACTATATTTTCTTTTTGTTTTCTTGTTTTGTTTTATTTTGGGGGCGCTATACCTGCTGATGCTCTGAACTTATTCCTAGTCCTGTGCTCAGGGATCACTCTTGGCAGGGCTCGAGCTTGAGGACCATATGGGGTGTCAGGATTCAAATCCTAGTCCACTGCATGCAAGAAAATGCCCTACTATATGTACAGCTTCATAAATTTTATATACAGCTTCATAAATTTAATAGTTTGTAAAAGTCTGGCAAAAATAAACAACATGTAAGAAAACCTTAATACCTAATCTAACTTGTTAAATTAGGGATTTTAAACTATCCTTATAATTCTGATATATTCCATTTTCAGTACTTTAATTGTCTGATTAACAAAGTTTCCCAAGTACTCAACTTATAAATCTATGATAACATAAACAAGATGATATCATAAATGTTCAGATACAACATGTAAATCTGGGAAAATTTCTATTTACAACACCTATTCTAAATAAATTCTTAAATTCCTCATTTTAATTATAACCACAAAGTTTAACTGCTCCCAATAGACCAAACTCTGGTAAATAAAAAATGTATATATGAGTCACATATTACTTTAATTATAATAATCAATTGCATACCATGTATAATTAATTCTGAGGTAAAAGGGTGTCTAAACAATTGCATAAGCATATACACTAAGAGGTCAATAACTCTTCATTTGGGATGGTGAATTTGGCTGATTTTTAATTTTCTTCTGTTCTGAATGAATATGTATCACTTTTTAATATAATGAAAGACATGATTTTATAATACATTGTATAAGTATCTATTCTGGGAATGGGTTCCATGCTGGGTCTTATGGGGTGGTCCCCGGATATTTAAGACTCCCTAACTAGCCTCCTTCCTGGGCCATCTGGAGCCTGAATTCTCTCAATCACTGTAGCAAGTCTCATGGGGCATGTGCTTTATGAAGTTATTTGTGCAAAGATAGTTCTTACATCAGGCTGTGTAGTTATTATTTTTAACAAAAGAGAAAATTTATATCTAAAGTTGTACTTCATAATCTAAGCCTTTGAGACCGTTGTGAAAATTCAAGTTTTACTGAAGAAAAGAATAAGTTAGAGGCTGTTCTCTCAAGCCTGATCGACAAGTTCATTATGAAGAGTAAATTATAGAGTATCTGCCTAGATGAAGGACTGATGAATAAATGAAGATGTAAATGAACATGAACTAGAACTATATGCAAATGTGCAAATGAATGAATGAGTAAAATATAACTAATTTGTTACTTAATAATTGTCAGGGTTTAGGACTAGTAGGGTA
Source organism: Sorex fumeus (assembly GCF_029834395.1). Lineage (NCBI taxonomy): Eukaryota > Metazoa > Chordata > Mammalia > Eulipotyphla > Soricidae > Sorex > Sorex fumeus. Next base: position 44,863,941 of record NW_026606059.1, on the reverse strand, counting down.
AGTCACTGTCACTGTCCTCCAGTTGTTCATCGATTTGCTCCAGCGGGCCCAGTAACGTCTCCATTGTGACAATTATTACTGTGTTTGGCATATAGAATACATCACGGGTAACTTGCTAGGCTTTGCTGTCTGGGCGAGATACTCTCGGTAGCTTGCTGGGCTCTCCAAGAGGGGCAGAGGAATAGAACTCGGGTTGGCCATGTTGGCCGCTTGCAAGACAAACACCCTACCCACTGTGCTATTCCTCCAGCCGAGTAGGGTAAATAATTGGAGTAAAGGATTCAGAGGACTGCCCAGGACTGAATGCATATAGCACTGTAGCACTGTCCTCCTGTTGTTCATTGATTTGCTCAAGTGCGCCCAAGTAACATCTCCGTTGTGAGACTCGTTGTTACTGTTTTTGGCTTATCAAATACATCACAGTGGCTTCCAAGGCTTTGCTGTGCAGGGGAGATACTCTAGGTAGCTTGTCGGGCTCTCCGAGAAGGGCGGAGGAATTCAACTCAGGTCAGCCAAGTACGCTGCATGCAAGGAAAATGCCCTACTGCTGTGCTATCACTCCAGCCTGGGACAGCCCAGGACTGAATGCATATAATTAATTAATTTGTTGAATAAATGAAGTGAGTGAATGGATGAAATATTAAATGATTGGGGCCATAGTGATAATACAGAAGGTAGGGTGCTTACCTTGCACATGGCTGACCTGGCTTTGATCCCAACCACCATACATGGTCCCCTTCACCAGTGTACATTTCCCACCACCAACGTTCCAATTTCCTTCCCACCACCCCACATCAGCCTGCCTCTATGGCAGACACTGTTTTTTTCTCTCCTTCTCCATCAGGTTGTTGTGTATATTGTTACTTTACTTCCTTCGTGACTCAGTTCTTGTCCGGCATGATCATTTCCATCTATCATTGTCATAGTGACCCCTTCTCTGTCACACTCGCAATCTTTCACCCCACCCCACTTGTGGGAAGCTTCCAACCATCGACCCATACATCTGGCCCTCGTTTCTATTGTCTTTGGGTATTAGCCTCATACTGTTTTTTTATATCCTGCAAAAGAGCGCAATCATTCTGTCTGTCCTTCTCCCTCTGACTCATTTCACTTAGCATACTTTCCATATCCATTTATGATAAGCAAATTTCATGACTTCATTTTCCCTAACAGTTGCTTGATATTCAGTCTGTAGATGTTCTATAGTTTCTTTATCCAGTCATCTGTCCTTGAACACTTGGGTTTAAGATTTTGGCTATTGTGAATAATGTTGCAGTGAACATAGAAGAACAGAAGGCTTTTCTGCTGCATATTTTTGGATCACTACAGTATTAGTGGGTTATATGTCTGTTCAAGTTCTGGGTTTTTTGAGAGATGCCCATATTTTTTTCCAAAGAGGCTGGGCCAGTTTTCATTTCCACCAGCAATGAATTAGAGTCCCCTTCTCCCACCATCCACACCAGCATTTGTTCTTGGGGTGTGTGCAGTCTCTGTAGCATGAGATGATATCTCATTGTTTTTATGCGCATTTCCATCAGGATTAGTAATGTAGAGTACTTTTTCATGTGCCTTTGACCATTTGTATTTTTTCTTTGAGAAAGTTTCTATTCATACTTTTTTTTATTTGTATTTTTTTAACTGAATCACCATGAGCTACACTTACAAAGCTTTTATGTTTGAGTTTCAGTCATTCAATAATTGAACACCCATCCTCCACCAGAGTACATTTTCCATCACCAATGACCCTAGTATCCCTAGCCCCACTGCCGTCTACTCCGTCTACTCCTCCCCCTGCCTCTATGGTAGCCTGTTCTCTCTCTCTCTCTTCCTCTCTCTCTCTCTCTCTCTCTCTCTCTCTCTCTCTCTCTCTCTCTCTCTCTCTCTTCTTCTACTCTATTCCAGCTGCCTTCTGCCCCCTTGGGTCCAGCTCATAAGCTAGACTTCCAACCATTAAGCAATCTTCCTGGCCCTGTCTCTACTGTTCTTGGGTGTTTGTATCATATTATATTCCACAAATGGGTGCAAACATTCTATGTCTGTCTCTCTCTGACTCATTTCACTTATAAGCAAATTTCATGACTTCATCTTTTCTAACACCTGCATACTACTCCATTATGTAGACGTACCAAAGTTTCTTCAACTAGTCCTCTGTTCTTAGGAACTAGGGTTGTTTCCAGATTCTGGCTATTGTGAACAGTGCTGCAATGAGTTTCTGTTCATTTCTTTTCCCCATTTTTTGATAGGGTTGGGTGTTTTTCCTCTTCCTTTTAAAGTTCTCTCAGTGCCAAATATATCTTTGATATTAATCCCTTATGAGCTGGGTATTGGATAAGTAATAGTTACCATTCCATGGACTGTCTTTGTGTTTTGGTCATTGTTTCTTTTGAGTTGCAGAAGCTTTTTAGTATAATGTAGTCCCATTTGGTTATATTTGCTTCCACTTGCTTTGTCAGTGGTGTTTCATCCTTGAAAATATCTTTAGCTTCAATGTTCTGGAGAGTTTTGCCTATGTACTTTATTTTTTAATTTAATTTAATTTAATTTAATTTTTGCTTTTTGGGTCACACCCAGCATTGTACAGGAGTTACTTCTGGCTCATACACCTAGGAATTACTCATGAAAGTGCTTGGGAGACCATATTGGGTGCTGGAATTGAACCTGGGTTGGCCACGTGCAAGGCAAAAGCCCTATCTGCTGTACTATCACTCCAGCCCCTGCCTATGTACTTTACAGATTTATTGATATTGAGGTTTTCAATATATTTTTATTTTACTTTATTTACTTTTATTTTATTTTACTTTAGTTTATTTTACATTTTTGTTTTACTTTACTTACTTTAGAAAGAGGTCAGAGTTTTTGTTTTTGCATATAGCTGCACAGTTTTCCTATCTCCAGTTGCTGAAGAGAATTTCCTTCATATTTCTTACTCCTTTATCAAAGATTTAATGATCACGAAATTGATAGACTATGTCAGCATATTCAACTCTATTCAATTGATCTGGAGATCTATCTTTATTCCAGTACCATACTGTTTATTTATTTTTATTTATTTTATTTTTTATTTATTTATTTTTTAATAGTGAGACATCATGAGGTACAGTTGCAGACTTACACATTTTTGTGCTTGGGTTTCAATTATACAATGATCAAATACCCATCCCTTCACCAGCGCTCATTTCCCACCATCACGGATCCCAGTATCCCTCCCACCCCCCCATCTCCCCCATCCCACCCTGCCTCTGTGGCAGGGAATTCCCTTTTGTTCTCTCTCTCTCCTTTTGGGTGCTGTGGTTTGCAAGAGAGGCATTGAGTGGCAACTATGTTTGGTCTATAGTCTACTTTCAGCATGCTTCTCCCATCCTGGAAGATCCTCCCAACACCTTTATTTCGTGTTCCCTTCTCTAACTGAGCTCCCTTTCCCCCTAGCATGTGTGGGTGGCCTCCAAGCCATTTAGTAAAATTCCTGAGTACCATACTGTTTTAATTACTAGCACTCTGTAGCACAGTTTGAAGTTGGGGAAGGACCAAGGATTTGTTTGGATTTACCTGCTTCCTAGCTTTAATTATTTATATCTCACATTTGAAACTTTACATCTTAAGTTCTTTATCTGTTTGGTAAGAGATATTTTTCACTAATATCCATTTGGGAGATGAGGAGCTAATCTACCTCAGTGTGTGGATTAGTACCTGACAACCGGATGCACATTTTTCTCAGTCATTGGGTGGTAAAATATTGGGAACTAGGATGCACTCGCACAGCTTCTTAGTGCACGTTCTATTTAGGAATTCCAAACTTTATAGGCTAAGCCTGTTCTTAACTCACTAGGTTTTGCTATGATTTTTCTGATTTACTTAAAACAGATTCATGCCCAAAAGAATTGAAATGTTTGCTGATATAGACCCGTTTCTAGTTACCCATTTAGACTATGGCCTGAGAATGCAGTCTTCTCTCCCTCATCTCCAACCTGAAGTTATCTTGATGGTTGGCTGGATTTTGCTAAATAAGGATCTATATTTTATTGAAACATCTGTTAATTGGGAGCTCTTTTATGATTTAAAACCGATGAACACTTCTTGTTCATCGGTTTTAAATCATAAGTTGACCTACTATACAAGTTGACTTCTTTTTTTTAATAATTTATTTATTTATTGAATCACTGTGGGAAAAGTTACAGAGATTTCAGGCCTAGGTCTCAGTCATTCAAACATCAAACACATTTCCCCTTACCAATACCCATCCTTAACCGCGAACCCCAATAGAACCCCACCTCCCACCCCTCCTAATTCCTGTGAGGCAGATGAGTTCTAGTTAACACTCTATCTACTTTTACTAGATTCATTGTTTCGATAAAAGTTGCACCACGATTATTTAGAGTTTACGACCCCCCCCCCCCCCACCAAATTAGACATGCTGAAAAAGCGTTGTGAAATGATTTGCTTTCTACAGCTGGGTTTAAGAATTAAATGATGTCGGCTGCGCGGTTTTGGATTTCTGCTATTTTACTTATCAGCCCTGGAAGTATTTCTATTAAAAGTCAGATAGTTAAGAGATTGGTTTCTGTGCTCTGGAGTCATGGCTGGGCCAGAGAGCCGCTCGTGGGGGGCAACTGGTGACCTCAGCAGAGTGTGAAGGACGGACCGGAACGCCCCCCTTCCCATGAGGTCCCTGCCTCCCCTGACCCCCGGCTCAAACCTGCTGGCCACAAGGCTCCAGTGCGGCTGCCATCTTTCTTTCCAGAGAGGAGAGGGCGAATGGGGCAACACCCTTTCCCCTCCGGGCAGGCATGATGGTGCGGTTTAATGCATAGTCCATTCACTTTTCTGCTCCAAGCGGCTGGTTTACTGCATTAAGTCCTTGTGCTTCTGGGGCCGTGGCCGTGCCGGAGAGCCGCTTGTGGGGGGCAACTGGTGACCTCGGTAGGGCGTGAAGGACGGACCGGAACGCCCCCACAAGTTGACTTCTTAATGAAGAATTTCAAAAGGTATTTATTCTTAACAAAAGATCTGCCAAAATCCATGGCAAAGAGATTGAAAATAGACTCAGTATTTATTTGTCAGCAGCCTCACTGGATATGTTATGAACTGTTGGCATGGAATTAGAACATCACCTCTAAGTGCTAGCTGGAATGAAGGTGTGGATGACATGACCATGAAGATAGAGTTTGATAACTATGTGAGAAATAGCCTTGCTTGATTTGAAGCTAATAAATAAGGAGATATTTTAACTAGGTATTAGCTTTTTCCTCAGGACTTCTGAGTAAGCTTAACTTCTCATGAATCTTCACAGATGTGATTACTCTCTGTGATCTAGTGGTAGGAATAAAGGGGAATTAAACCAAACTCAGAATCCTGCTATCAGGTTCTAGGAAATCCTCCTGCTTTCCATTCTTCCATTCTCACAGTCTTCTGTGCCAAATTATACATCTGTTTTATTCACTTCCTGTAAAGACTAGAATATGACTGCTGCTTGATAACTAGTTTTGATAAAATTAATAAACGAATAAATGTCAAATCCAATTTATCCTTTGAGTTTTGATTCACATTTCATATCATCATGTAATTATTTCTTAAATTTGTTTATAATTGTGCACAAGAGAAAAATCAAGAGCCTTGGAGATAAGCCAACATATTCACACCCCAGTTCTCTTACTAATTATTTGTGTGTTTTACTTCTCTCAGCCTGTTTCTTCATCATTATCATTACAATAATAATTTACATCATCACACTAATGGATACTCTTTATCACGTGCCAATTTAGCACACGGCATGCATCATTTTTCAGTATTTATAAAATTTCATTTTGTGCTATTACATGTTTTAAAAGAGAGGGACATGGAAGACCAGCAGCAACAGCAACTTTTTATGAAACTTACTGCTTTCCAGGCACTGTGCAAGCACTTTTTGTTTTGTTTTCTTTATCATATGCAGCTACACCTGGAACCACTCAGGTCTTACTCCTGATACTGTAATGAGTGGTTACTCCTGGCTCAGGTAATGTTAAGGAGTGAACCAGGATCTCTGCTAACATGGTCATATATAAGGCAAATACCTTATTACTTATATGCAATTTTTAAAAAATTCATTCAATATTTGGATAATGAATGTGTCCTATTTGTTCAAAACTTTGTTTCTTTATCACTGAAAGTCCCATGTTCTGGGGAAAAAATTCAGTCATGAGAAAACCAGGGTAGTTGATTAGGCTACTAAGTACTTTCAACAAAACAGAAGGAAAATGGTATTTCTTAAACTACAGGTAAGAAAACTGGAATAAAAGCAAGTGAATGATCTACCCAAGTTCATACTATTAATAGATGGCGGTGCCAGATATTATAGTTCTCTGAATTTCAGTTTTATTTGAATTTGCAGTTGGTATTTGAATTTAACCATGATGTATTTTACCTAAAGAAAAATACTCTTATTCTCATTGAATTTTGTAGGTATTAAATACGCTTTAGATGAAGTCAGACTATATTATGTTCAAAATGGAATAATAATATTATTTTACTGAATTATTATACCTTTCTTACTTTATTTTTTATTATAATCAGTAGTCTCAGAGTACCACATCTGGTGGTGGTTGCCTGTTAATCTTCTGCTGACTTCTAACTGTTTTAGTCTTGTATCTGCACCATCCCTTGTCTGTAAAAAAAAATTGATTTATTTTTTTTCTTTTTTGGGTCACACCCTGTGATACAGAGGGGGTTACTCCTGGCTCTGCACTCAGGAATTACTCCTGGAGGTGCTCGGGGGACCATATGGGATGCTGGGGATCAAACCCGGGTTGGCTGCATGCAAGACAAATGCCCTACAACTTCTTAAAGTCACTGAATCACCTATGGGCTGTTCTATCTGGTCTCAATGTTTTATTCTATTTCCCAGGAATAGAAAAAGAAAATTTATCTGGTAGTCTATGCTTCTTATTAAAGCAAAAGGAAATAAATTCAATTGAGAAAAAATCACAAAGGATTTGAAACTCTCTTAAACTTAATTTTTTAATATTACTTTAATTATTTTGTTAAGGGTGTATGTTTGGGCTACAATTAGTAGTGTTCAGGGCCGTTCCTGGTTCTATACTCAGTAAACACTGAGTATAATGCTTGGGGTACCATTTGCAATGCTGGGGATAAAATCAGGGTCTTTGACCTCATTTATCTGGGCCCTACTCTCTTAAATTAACTTACAATTAACTTATAATGTTATAAAAATTTGAGGAGGTTTAGCTTTTGTATGAGTTCAGTTGCACTAATTCCATCACAAGCTTTCCTGTGCCGTTCCAATACCTTGTTAACAGGTCATTCTTAGTTCATTCACAGATGTATTTTCTCTTTTCTATACTTAATTTCCCTTTATTTTTATTTATATTTCTCCTTTATTCTTCTTAAATATTGCTATTTTTACTTTTTACCTCTGTCTAATTATATTATTAAACCGTATCATTTATTTCCTAGACTTAATTGCCATATTTATACTGGTGAAATTTGTGTAGTTTCATGTGAATTTAACACATATATACCCAACTATATTAGTAAGTTTAGCATGTGAGATTCTGAAATAACAAACAGACCCTTACCTCATATTTTTATATATCATATAATAGCTGTAAAACAACATCTTATCAGAAATATTTTATATTTTTGTATCAATCTCTGAGATTACCCCTATTACTCGTGAAAAATCTTCTCCTACTGATTATTTCTCTCTAAACCACAGTCTCTATGACTGTCAAATATTTAAAAATTTGTCATAATCCAATCATGTAATGGCTTTGCATAAATACCTTTAGAATGCCTATAGATTTCCCAAATTTAAACTGTCTGACTGATAAAGCCCTATCTTCTTCATATCAGTTCCTCCTAAAAATTTCTCCATCTCAGGCAAAAGATCTCTATTCAACCACAGGTGCTTACCCAGAAACCTTGGGATGGTATTTATTTCTTCCTTTTTCAAATTTCTTTTTGTCCATCATAAACTTAATAGTTCTACCTCTTCAAAATGTGTGTGGAATTGAATCCATCCTTACTAATTCTTTTGCTTTAATTGGTTACAAGCCACCGACAAAATTCACTTAAATAAACACAAGACTAATCTTCCCCTTTTTATTTGTTTCTTACAAATTTACAGAAGAAATACTCTTATAAGTAACTTTTATTATTACAGTTCTTACAATTATTCAATATCTTACATATTATGTCATGTTGAAACTAACCACAAGTGTGTGGGGGGCTGAGTGTAGGTAAGATAGAGAAGAGACCGCTATGACCATAACAGACGGAAATGATCACGCTGGACAGGAACTGAGGGTTAAAAGTGACCTCCAGGCTGCCAGCACCACTCCGGAGGTCCGCTCAAAACATTAATTAATTAAACATATGAAGGTCTTTTTCCAGACCCTTCCTTTTCTCCCTTCTTTTCTCTCTCTTTTGAAATATCAACTGGTTTTATAGTAACATACTAAGATAAAACAGTGTGACTCCCCCAACTCCATTTTCTCTTATTAAATTGCTTTGATGTCATTCGCTTTATGTAGCACTGTAGCACTGTCCTCTCATTGCTCATCGATTTGCTCGAGCGGGCCCCAGTAATGTTTCCATTGTGAGACTAGTTGTTGCTGTTTTTGGCATATTGAATACACCACGGGGAGCTTGCCAGGATCTGCCATGCAGGCAGGATACTCTTGGTAGCTTTCCGGGCTCTCTGAGAGGCACAGAGGAATTGAACCTGTGTCAGCCATGTGCAAGGCAAACGCTCTACCCACTGTGCTATCGCTCCAGCCCTCTCTTCACGTAAATCCTAAAGGTAAAAGGTAAAGGCCCTCCCGTTGATCATCGATTTGCTGGAGCGGGCCCAGTAACGTCTCCATTGGAGACTTTGTTGTTACTGTGTTTGGCATATCGAATACGTCACGGGGAGCTTGCCAGGCTCTGCCGTGCGGGGGAGATACTCTCGGTAGCTTGCCCGGCTCTCCGAGAGGGGCGGAGGAATCGAACTCGGGTTGGCCATGTTGGCTGCGTGCAAGGCAAACGCCCTACCGCGGTGCTATCGCTCCAGCTCCTAAAATCTGTTTATTGATTTCTGCAAAAAATATTTCTGGGATTTTGAAAAGAATTCTAGTGACTATCAATTTGGGAAAAATTGATACCTTCATATAATCTTCCAGGAGGCACAGTGATACTACAGTGGATTAGACATTTCTCTTGTATATGTCTGACCTGGGTCCAATTCCCAGCACCCCATATGTACTCCCATGAGAACTGCCAGGAATGATCTTAGGGATCATTGACAGAGAGCCAAGAGTAAGCCCTGAACACACTGAGTACCACCACCCCAGCCAAAACAACAGACACAAGAAAAAAAATCATATTTCATCTTCTGAGGCAAGCTGATGAGGGGTGAGAGGGAACCAGGAGCAATGGTGGAAGGAAGTTGACACCAGTGGTGGTATTGGTGTTGGAGAATTGTACACCAGAAGCTCTACTATGAACAATTTTGTAAATCACAGTGCCTTAATAAAAAATAAAAATTAAAATGCTAATACTAAAAAAAAAGTAAGTAAGGGAAAGTCTGGATAAACTTTAAGTGTCAATATTGCAAACCATAATGCCCAGTAGGAGAGAAAGAGAGGGAAAAAAAAGCAACTGCCATAGAGGCAGTCACTGGTTGGGGGTGGGGTATTATAGGAGGAACACTGGGAAATGCACACTGGTGGAAGAATGGGTGTTGGAATACTGTATGATTAAAATCTAATCATGAACAGCTTTGTAAAAAATAAATTAAATTTAATGTAAAAGCCAAACAACGTTAAACAAACAAACAAATAAGAGACCATTGAACACTGTATTTCTTCTGCAATCTGGACCAGTTAGAAGACTTTCATCCATCAACATTCTGCCCTTGGAATTCCTCTATCTGATCACACTACTCTTTTTGAATTCACTAGAGTACTGTGTTTCCACATTTGTGTTATTCTTTTAGACGGGGCAATCATTCACAAATCAGACTGACTCCCATCCTTTAGGTATTTGGTTATCTCTCTGACTAGCTCCCAGCTTTCCTCTACTTATATCTCTGTCTTTAATATATTTTTTATTGATTGAGGCTCTGTGATTTAAAGTACTATTAATGATGGTTTCTCATGCATCTATTTCCAATGTGTTCCTTTTTAATAGTTTGGTATCTTTTCTTTTACTCAGGAAAAGACGGGTTCCGTTGGTCATGATGTGTCTGTCCTTCCTTTTTAACTTATAGATCTTTAGGGTCTTGACTATGTCAGTGATATGATGTTCAATAAATATTTGTAAGTTGTCTCCAAGAAAATGGCCAAAAGTCTTAGGCTAATCAATGTCCATTTATTGCTTCAATATCTTTCATGCCAGACTAACTTTTTTGTCTTAATCTACCATTTCTGAAATCAGAATCTAGGCAATTCTAATTCTACTTGCACAAATGCCTTTAGAAAATGTTTGAGAAATGGTTCATACTCTTGCCCATTCACCACCCCAAAAAATAGGCCCAGATTCATAATATACAATGGCATATATTAAATCTAAAAAGTGTTATAAGAATTTTAATTGTTTCTAGGATTATTAATTTATTTTTTCAGATGATATTCATTAATATCTATACAATTACAGACTGGGTCTGAAATTTCTTGCTGTATAACAATGTTAGATCTCTTGAAATTCCAAGAATGTATCAAACTGTTTTGTTTAGTTTTTTTCTCACTCTTAAATTACTAATCACTTCCCCCTTAAATACATGTGCATGTGCAAACACACACACACACAGACAGTACAGTACATTCCTTTCTCCAAGCAGTCACCTCTTCTACAAAGCACACTGATCTCTTAAGCAGCATATTTTCTTAAGTCCCTGCAGACCTGAATGATGTTTATCAGAGCATCTAATTTTATTAATTCCAGCTATTTAAACACATACCTGTTTCTGATTAGCTCTTAGCTTCCCAAATACATGGGCTGCATCATATTGTTCTTTCACATTCACTCTGTAGTCCTCTATCTCAGACATAGAAGTTTAGATTTCACTAATAAAATTGACAGTTTGACTCTTCTGTGGATAGGTCATAGGAATACTTTAAAGTTTCTGCTCAATTCTCTCAAACATCTTCATGGGACAAATCTCAGAACCCGTGCACTTTCTGTGAGAATACTAAGGCACAAAGTCACTTGTGAAATATTCTGGACAGAGTCACAACTGAGATATAATGAACAGAATAACAACAGGCATCACCTGTCAACCACAGGGAACATCAGTCCCAGCCCCACTGAGACTTCAAATGACTGTAGTCCCAGTTACCACCTAAGTCCCACCACATGAGATATTCCAAGTAAGAATCATCAGTGAGCACAGTCAACAATATATGTTCCACAAAGTTAATAATTATAAATTTCTTAACTATTGTTTAATTATAAATGAATCTACTATCATGTAGTAATACAATTGGAATGGTTCCCCTATACCATCTTGCTATCTTCATTGTAAAGAAGTCTGGTTTTAACTTTCCCTTTCTCAACAAACCTCATGTTTTCAACAAAATAACTTGTAATATGAATGTATCCCTTCCCACTCAAAGTTTTATAAACATTTACAATGGTCTGTTAGTATTAATAATTTTTTCATTTAATTATACGGTGGCCATCATGCTTTGCTTTTATGAATATTCTTTCCACCCATTCCCTTTTCAAGCCTCATTCTATTAGGAGAACTTTTACAAGCCCCGTTCTGTAAATATAATATTCTCTTTAGCAAAGTTTAAATGTGCTCTGTACCCTGGATTATAGCATCTGGTGGAAAGAAAGAGAGTGGCAGGAAGAAGAGAGGAAGAAAAAATGAGGGAAAATGAAGAGGAATTGGTAAAAATAAGGAAATAATAAGGAAGAAAAAAGGAATAATGGAGAATAACATTTCTTCTCTTGTATTACACATTTTAAAAGCTCACTATATGACTCCCAAAGCTGAAAGACCATAAGGCATGGCATAATTTATTGTAGAGGCTTTTAATAATTGCCTATACAATACCAAACATTGCGCTAGTCATCAAGGCTATAAAGATAAAAAATGAAGTTCTTGCTCTAAAATCTCAGTATAGTACAGGGACTAGGAAAATAACTTTATGATAAATGAATCAGCATCACACACAACCAGTGGGTACAAAACAATTATATGATACACACTGTGATACTGTGACTGTGGAGAAGGGTGATTTGTGTTACCCAGAAAATGTGTCTCCATCCTTCCACTGCCATCATATCTGCATGGTCTTCCACAATGAAGACAAAGACTATTTTGACTTGTAGATGTGATGTTCGCAGCCTTCGAAGGCATAAGTAATGAATGTGAGATGATAGTAAGACCTGTTTTATCAAGAACAAACTTGATTTCCATTTGCTTTTTCAGTGCAATACTAATAGCACTCACCATTGCTACCAAGTCTTTCTCAACATTGATGATAAGTTTTATGGTGAGCCAAGTTATAAAACATCCTGATTCAATTTTTTTCAAGAAAAAAACTTCTTCAAATTTTATATACCTTAAATCTCACTTGATATCCCAGCTCTTTCCTAATTTCTTTCATTCTTTCATTCTTTTTTTTCTTTTTTTTTTTGTCTTTTTGGATCACACTCGGCAATGCACAGGGGTTACTCCTGGCTCTGCACTCAAGAGTTACTCCTGGCGGTGCTCAGGGGGCCATATGGGAAGCTGGGAATCGAACTGGGTTGGCTGCGTGTAAGGCAAATGCCCTACCCGCTGTGCTATCACTCCAGCCCCTCCTAATTTCTTTCAATTCAGGCTCCTTACATTACTATTGCAAATAGCATATTACGGTCAATAAAGGAAATGATTCCTGGTACTAATGAGAAGATAAAAGGAAAAACACCTGCGCAATTCAGGTGCCAGGTCATTTGTCATGTTGAGTTTTCAACCTAGGTATACATGTACACACAACTGCTGCATTCAGAGATGTTCATTCCATTGAGGGCAAATGGAACATCAGGAACTATATGTTGAGTCCGTATATGAATACGGACTAGTTCCTAGTTCCTGAAGTATATATTAGGACTCAGTATATATGCGTTTTAAAAGGCAAAGTAGTTCTAGGGAGATAGTTCAAAAAGAAGTGTATGCCTAACGTACACAAGGCTTTGGGTGAGATTTCTGTCACTACATGTCCACTGTTCATGGAGCACTGTCAGGTATAGCCCTGGAGTCCCTCAAATACTGCTGAACCCAAATAATGGCAGTCTGCATAGCCAAATTGAGTCTTGCCAAGAGCACTGCTTTAAGATCATCTCTTCAACCCCCATTTCCAAATAGAGTCAAATAACTATATGTAGTTTCATTATAAAATATGATTTAGCCTATTCCCATAACTATTTATCTTTGTGATTCCTGTCCTAAGATATTCCCACTTCCAAGGTCTAATTAATTATAGGTATTTCTGGCTAGATAGCTAGGTACAGTGACCGCAATCCTTATTTTTTAGTAAGGAGTGGGAAATCTGAACAGCTCCAGTCATGGTTTAAGTGTTTATATGTTTGTGTTACTCAGGAAAGAGAAATCAAACATGGGTTTGAACTGAATTCTCTTTTCTTTTATTAGACAATAAAAGCAATTGCATAGACTGAAACTTAAAAATTGAATATACCTTCCTGATCGGTTCAGTTATCTTGTTTTCATAAATTAGTTATTTTTTAATTTTTGTAAAACAGTGGAATGACTAATGGAGGATCCTGGTAAATCTTCTATGGTAGGGGTATGGCACATATTGAAAGCACAAACACTGGAGCTTACTCAATATTTTCCCCCGAGTTTCTTAGCTTCTCTGCTTGCCTCCACATCTATAAAATGGAGGGCTTTATAATTGACCTCATGTGGGTTACTGTGAGTATAATGTGAGAAGCATGGGGAGAGAGAGATAGTACACTAGGGAAGGCATTTGACTTACTTACAGCCAGTTGGGTTCCATTTCTAGCATTGCATATGGTGCCTCAATTCCTACGAATGTTCCTTGAGCACAGCTAAGAGAGGACCACAAAATTTAAAGAGTGCAAATAATTTGTCTGATTATAGTTAATATTTCCAGATATAGAACTATATCCCCAAGTTTTGTCCATAGTAGACACACTACTATTGTATATATTTGTGTGTCTGATACTTATGTTGAACATCTGGGATGCTGAGGATAAACATACTGTGGAGTAGGTGGGACAATTACAGAAAACTAGTTCAATGTTCTTTGGTACCCATTGCTTCTCCCCGGACTCATGAAGCTCCACCTCCATCTTATCGCATGACTTCTTTCTCTCCACTTGATGTCAAACTCCAACAAGTTCTAATAATCTGTATTTTGTCATGAAATTGTTTCTGGTTTTGAAGGAAAACTGCATCTTTCCATACTCTGAGGAGAAACTGAAAACACTATTTTGTATGCTTAAAAAGACTGCCAGGCTGGAGCCAGAGCACAGCAGGTAGGGCTTTTGCCTTGCATGCGGCTGAGCTGGGTTTGATTTCTCCATCCCTGGGAGAGTCCAGCAAGCTACCAAGAGTATCCCATCTGGACGGCAGAGTCTGCCAAGCTCCCTGTGGCATATTCGATATGCCAAAAACAGTAACAACAAGTCTCACAATGGAGACGTTACTGGTGCCCACTCGAGCAAATCGATGACCAACGGGAGGACAGTACTACAGGACAGTGCTAAAAAGACTGCCAGAAAAAATACAGGGTATCCATTTAATTTTTATCAATGACATACAACACATTACTTTTTACTCTTATATATACAAAATCTTAGTGGAGCATACTATAAGTAAAACTTTAATTATTTAAAAAATTTAACTGGGTATCTTATGTATTTGGGGGAGAAGGTGAGGGTCCTTTCCCAACTGGGGTTGCTAGCGTTGCATTGGCATTTTCAGGTGTCAAATTCAAGGCTTTAAGCCTGTAAGGAAAGTACTCCAGAGCCTTGCACCATATCGTCAGCTTTTGCCCTACACTTTTATTTGCTAAATATGGTAACCCTTTCTCTTAGGCCATTCTATCTTGTACATTCTAGTTATTTTCCCTAGCCTTTAAATGGCTCACAACTCTCAATAGGAATTGGGAGTATTTCTTTTTTTTAATTTTTAATTTTTTTTAAATTTTTATTTTTTTGCTTTTTGGGTCACACCCTGCGATGCACAGGGGTTATTCCTGCTTTGCTTCAGGAATTACTCTTGGTGGTGCTCAAGGGACCATATGGGATGTTGGGTCAGCCGGGTGCAAGGCAAATGCCCTACCCGCTGTACTATCACTCCATTCTGGAATTGGGAGTATTTCACCTGAACAAATGCAGTATCATTTTCTACTCATTCTTCTATTCCACCTCAGGTGCCCACACTGAGACACACATCAGCAGCTTTCCAAGTATAGGCTTCTGTTTCACTTTTTTTTAAGCACCGCATGCAGTTTAATACAGAGAAGTCCCTGCCCCTCCCTTCATGGCCTCATATCATCTCAGTGTCTCAGGAAGGTCTTGAAATTGTGAAAGGTCAGAACCCTCCAATCTGTGCTGATTTGGGTCACCATTTCCTTGAGACTTCCTTCGCCTCTTCTTTGATTAAAGCTGTGTTTGCCTCGCCTCCTGCTTTTTTAGCAATTACACTAATTAAGCTAATTTTTCTTTGTTCTCTCCTTGCAATTTGCATAAATGGCAAATTTATATATAGTGTCCTTAATTCTCCTGTAACTGCTCTGTAATTAACAGGATGCTCAGGCTAAATATAAATAAGTGCAGAAGGAAAAACAGCCTTCTGCTAAAATACCCATGAAGACTGAGGGAAAGGAAAAACTGATAGAAGAAAACAATTCTAAACCCTGTTTCAAACTCATTATGCCTGATTGGATGAGGGTTGGAGGAGATGAGCTAAAGGTCAGCTGCAGCAGGCGTGTCTTTGTGAGCACAGTCTCCTGGAGGACAGAATCTGCTCTCTTTGCTTCCAATAATAACATGATAGAAATTTTCAACGGATGGAGCGGTGTGGTTGGTACAAGGAAGAGAGTAGTGTGGTTGTCACTCAATTAGACAGGAAATCCTGTTGTAGTCTTGACCCACCAGGTCACCTTGAGCTGAGAAATAAAACTGCATACTTGGGCTCCAGGCAATGTCCAGCCTAGTAGCATTCATGATCCTCGATAATCCATGATTTTCCACAGATGTAAAAATTTATCTAAAATATGCGACTAATCCTTTCTCAGTTACAGGATTCTGGTTTTGATATTCAACTTACACAATAGTCTCTGTTGAATTAGTTTGTTATGGAGACAACAAAGATTTTAATTCTTGGATCCTGGTTTTAATTCTACCCTTAGCTTTGCAGCCATGGGGAAATTACATCAGGTTTTAAGTACATCTCCATTTCTGTAGGGTGGGATATAACAAAATCATGAAGTTGTGGAGACCTTAATAAAATTAGATTTTTTTTTGGCTTCTTGGGTCACACCCAGCGATGCACGGGGGTTACTCCTGGCTCTGCACTCAGGAATTATCCCCTGGGTTGGCCACATGCAAGGCAAACGCCCTACCTGCTGTGCCATTGCTCCAGTCCAATGAAATTAGATTAACAATAAGTCAGGCTGAATCTATGAGATTTTTTGATGTAATTTATCTAAAATACTGTTTTTTTCTGTCCACTGCACCCTTTCTGGTGTTTATTTACAATATGTGTTATGAATTGCTTAAAATGCCTTTCAGGAGACTATCAGCAAGGCATTTTTTATTATTAATTTTATATGAGGGGGGTGGGACACACTTAGGTGGTGTTCAGGAGATACTTCTGGCCCTGTGCTCGAGTGATCTCTGATAGTGCTGGGGTGAGGAGAATATGTGTTTTCTTGGATTAAACCAAGATTGGTCACAAGCAAGGCAAGTGGCCTTTCCCTCTGTATGATCTCTCTAGCCTCACATGCATATTTTAGCTTCAAAGAGTTCTGTTTATTATTTTCAGCTTACAATACTACCACTGATACTTTCTCATGTATATAATTCCAACACCACAAGCATCTTTTAAAATACTACAATGAAGACTGATATTGCTCAAAGTTATCAGTCTATGTGAATGGAGGTATCCAAGAATTATGGGGTACCCGAGATACTGCTTCAGTCTTCTAGTCTTCCTGTCAGAATTCAAAGATTCCTAGTTTTGTTACATCACCGTGGAAATGCTCAATGTAAAAATTTTAAAAAAAAATTAAAAAAAATTAAAAAAAAAAGAAATGCTCAATGTATTCAATTATTTAGAAAAAATTTAAAAACATATTTTTCATCAGGAGAATTATTTACAGCCATTTTGAGGGAATGGCATTATTTTTGGTACTAACTTGGTTTGTGAGAGATATTTCAATGGTCTTATAAGGCAAAGTCTTTTGTACTGAATGCAACTCATTACAGACTCCTCAAAAAGAAGTCTTTGTTAGTTCCCTCGAAGCTGATGAATACTATTTTAGATCTGAAGCAAAGAACAAAAATTTTGTTGGAATTTCAATTCTACTTCAAATCCTGGTTAGCCTTTATGTGACCTTGAACAAGCTAGTGGAATGCTGAGACCCCATGTCTTCTGTAAAGGGTAATAGAAATATTTATTGTATACTTAAAATGGTGAATTTTATTAGATACATCTTTTATCACAATAAAATGGTTTTAATTTAAAAATTAAGACTGTAAGGTAAGATAATATATACAAATAATCCACAGAGTAATTCAATATTAGTTCTCTCGTGGGAGGTCTGATTATTTGAGATATTGTTTTAAAAATTAGCCAATTTTAAGAGCCAACTTCCAAGGAAACTTGGCTCAAGGATACAACTAATGCTTTCCCCTATTACATGTTGAAGTACCAATGTTGTATTAGACATTTTTGTTGAGTGACAAATGGCTTCTGAATTTCAGCCTCTTACAACAGATTTATTTTTAGATCTCATCACCTACTTACTGAAAGCTTGATTGTGATTACCTAGCTCTCATCTACACATCTCCCTATTATGGCATCCTTGGTGCAGAAGCAGGAAGATCAAGTCTGAGCAACTAACCACTTTAAGCATCTACTCAGGTGCATCTGCTCCTATTACATTAGCCGGACCCCGAATCGACAGGAAAAAACCCTCCTTCTAAGGGATGGGAATGTAGATATCCATGAATATAATATGCCCTGTTCCATTTTCTAGCATATTTAAAAATATCTGCTTATTCTTCCCTTTTCCTGATGCCTGTAATTATTTCTCAGTGAATTAAATTTTATCATTCTTTTTTTTTTTTTTTTTGCTTTTTGGGTCACACCCGGCGATGCTCAGGGATTACTCCTGGCTCTGCACTCAAGGACCACTCCTGACGGTGCTCAGGGGACCATATGGGATGCTGGGATTCGAACCCGGGTCAGCCGCGTGCAAGGCAAACACCCTACCCGCTGTGCTATCGTTCCAGTCCCAAATTTTGTCATTCTTATTGTCTTAATTCAGAATAGGCATTGAGACTTAAATGTTGGGTACAGCCTTAAAGAGCATCTATTTTCTGAAGCATTCAATTAGATATTATTTGGTTTTTTTTCCATGCTTACTGGACTGCAAGATCTCCCCACTCCCTTATCCAATCACATATTATTTGGAACATACTTTAAGAAATGCTAGTTTATAGCATACATGGTAAATTTTAAAAACAACTGTGTTTCATTAAATATGTCTAGGTCCAAGTGACGGGGGTCAGAGATAGATCCACTGGGTCAGAGATAAATATGAGGAATCCCTTCTCAGTACAACTTAAGATGCTACGTGATGGAGCAATAACTACAGCAAAGTTAGGAAAAGACAAAGTCTGAGTAGTTGAAAGAAGAAAGCCAATACTGGCCCTGAACCTGACTCAAAACATGGATCAGTACATATTTGTTTTATGACTGATACATGAAATGAAATCTGGGGTTAAATGACAGAATGTTGGGTTGAGTAGGACTGAAAGAGGCAAATGATATAAATGATTCTAGGAACAGGAAGAGATGGGAAAGAGAAGTATCTCTTCTGTCTCCTCAGCCTCAACTCCTACTCCATGTGTGATTCCTCCAGTTTCATGCAGGTGTAACCAAACAGCTCTAGCCTTTGGTCTCTTTCCTATATCCTTATATTCTTGACTCCAGGGAGGGATCTCTAGATGTTTTGTGCAAGTGCTCCTTCTGAGATGCTTTCCACAGGCCTCTCAGTTGTTCCTTAGTTGGAATGATTGGCTACCCTCAGTGGTTATTTGATAACACATATTTGCTTACTTCCTCTCATTTTGAGTACAACTTTGTGAGAGTTGATACTCTGTCCCAACTCTAGTCCCCTGGTCATTACTCATATTTTCCACCAAGTCTTTAATCTTTTGTCTTAAAATCTGCTTTCAAAGCAGTCAAGCCCAAATCTAAAATACTCATTGACTGTATTTACCACTCAGAATATAGATGGGCAGGTCTCACACAGATGTAGGTAGGTATAAGGACATGGATGACACCTAAGAAATCAAATGAATTCTGGGGACACTGGTGGTGGGAGATGCAAAGGGATAGGTCTTGGAACATTATATGACTGAAACCTAATCATGAAAAATGCTGCAACTGTGTATTTAAATTCAAATGTTATTTAATTAAAAAATAATATAAAGAAGCAAAAAAAGAAATACAGTGAATGCTATTATCCATTTATTATCCACAAGAATGCTGGGATTCAGAGAGATGAAATAGCTGTACTGACCAGTTACCCAGTTGGTAAGGGCAACCCCAGCACTGGTATGCTACAGTGCAAGGGTTCTCTGCATGACTTACCAGATTTCCTTCTCCCTAGAGTTCTGATCTCATGTGATCAGGACTTCTGTGTCCTCGTTTTCAGAGCCTCTGGGCTTAATTTGTTCATATCTACATCATATATCTGCTGGCTCCAAGTATAGTTCTTGTCATCACACTCCAGGAGATGAAGGCTATGAGAATTGCTGGATCTCTCTCTCTCTTTATATATATATATATATATATATATATATATGTGTGTGTGTGTGTGTGTGTGTGTGTGTGTGTATTTGCTTATATTTTTTATATAAAATGGTAAAAAGAAGATGAATAGATGTTCAAATTTCTCCTTATACTAGCACGGGTGGCCTTCAGACTGAAGGGACTACTTGCCTGATTTCACATTTTTGGAATGCAAAAATGGGAATCAATCCTATATGTACTTGATGACCCACATGTGTTTTGTTCAACACAGAAAAATATAGGGTTCTTGCTTTGTGGAAAATAGCAGAACCTTGGGGACTGGATCTTGGGAATGAGACTCAGAAAATCATGGGATCTTGGAGATGAGACCTTGGGTGCTTGTTTGTGTATGTGCCTACTCTACAGATTTATAGGAAGGCATTTGAATTTTGCTGTTTTATTCTGTTTCCACAAGAAAGCTCCCTGAGACCGTGGGGGAGGGTCTCTGAGAGAGACTGAGGCAGGAGAGAACCATGAGAGCAAACTGCTGTCACAAGTGCTAGAGGTGGTTTCTCACTTAGATGAATCCAGAGAGCTCAGGGATGGTGATGGAGCCTTCAACCACACACACACATAGAGAGAGAGAGAGAGAGAGAGAGAGAGAGAGAGAGAGAGAGAGAGAGAGAGAAGAGAGAGAGAGAAGAAAAATGCCAGCCAGGTAGTCCCAAATTGTGGGACATTTAGTGATTTCATGAACAATTGGCAAAGACTAGAGAGTAAAATCCACATATCAAAGCTAGAGTGGATTTTCTCATGTTAATTCCACAAGTTTATTCAGAGATTTCCAGAGGAATAAAGCTTGAGCTATAAAAACTCCTTTCCATTGGCCTTCCCTCACTGTCTCACTAGCTCCATTTCTGTATATGCTATATGGGATCATGTAAATAAACAATATTCCTTCAAAACCATATCCCAAGATTTCTTTTTGGGAAAAGAAACAAAGTTGCACTGAGAGTTATCTGGAAGTGAAAAGAATCTACGTGGCACAGTACAAAAGTTATACTTCTGTACAGATGAATCTGCACAACACAGTACATAAGCTGAGAACAAATCTACAGAAACATCTCGACTTAAAATGTCAAGTGAAGCCTGGAAACAAGCCATGGGGTTATGTGAGACAAAAAAGGGAGAGTGTTCATCTTGAAGGTGGGTGGCCAGAATGACATGGTGTCTGGTGAATATGACAATTAGTTCAATCTTTTAGAAAGAAGTCATCTTTCTCAAGATGAAAAATATGGATTCTGAAGATGAGAATATTTCCTCCAACACATCTCTATGGGAGAGAAGCTTATTAGATGACCATACAATACATAATTCTTATTTTTATTTATTTTTTTTATTAGTGAAACACCATGAGGTACAGTTGTAGACTTACAAGTTTTTGTGCTTGGGTTTCAGTTATGCAATGATCGAATACCCATCCCACCACCAGTGCCCATTCTCCACTCCCACCAATCCCAGTATCCCTCCCACCCCCCCATCCCCCATCCCACCCTGCCTCTGTGTCAGGGCACTCCCTTTTGTTCTATCTCTCCTTTCGGGTGCTGTGGTCTGCAGAAGAGACATTGTTTTTAAACTTTTAATTTATTTCATTGAATCAATGTGAGATAGAGCCTTACAAAATTGTTCATGATTGTCATACAGTGTTCCAACACACATCCCACCACCAGTGTAATTTCCCAGCACCAGTGTCCCCAGTTTCCCTCAACCCCTTCAAGCCACCCCCTACCCCAACCTGCCTCTATGGGAGGCACCTCTATTCTCTCTGTCTCTCTCTGTCTCTCTCTGTCTCTCTGTATCTATCTATCTATCTATCTATCTATCTATCTATCTATCTATCTCTTTCTTTTTCTCTTGTGAGGCCCAAAAGCAGGCACCTCAGGAGCCATGACAGCCTATAGCTAACATTAAGTCTCAACGAGGTCTCAATTTCTATTTCCCCAAAGCAGGACTTACAGTTTCTGGTGAACTCCCAGTTGAGCAGTTTGCTGAGATAAGGAATTGGGCAGTTGAGTCTGGCTAGTCATGAAGGGTCATTGTACCCTCCTTAGAAACTGCTACTAGCCATTGCCTAATTGCTGACCACCGTAGTAATAGGGCCAATGCTAAAAATAGATCAGTATATAAATTGCTTCTTAACTCTGAACCCTATATAAACTGCTTGTGATTTGGAGTCAGGATTCTTGTCAAGACTCCACTGTGTTGGATGAGACTTGTACTCTAGCTTCAGCTAGCTCTGGCTCAGGCTAGTAATAAAGTTCTTTTGGTTTTGCAGCATCGTGTGTGGACTTGGTCTCCACAATTGGGGATCTGAAACTCAGGCACAACACTCTCATATTAGGCATTATTGTTTGCAATGCAGATGCTGAAAGATTATGATCTATATTCCTTTATCTGCTTTCAACACTCAGTTCTTGTCCAGGGTTATCATTTCCAACTAGTATTGTCATAATGAACCTTCCTCTATCTTAACTACCCTCAATCCTCCACACCACTGACCAATTATTGATGAGTCCTCCTGAACTGTTTTCCCTGGCCTTGAATGTTAGTTTCATACTGTTTTATTTTTATACACCACAAATAAATGCTGTCATTTTATGTCTGTCCCTCTCCTTCTGACTATTTCACTCAGCATGATACTTTCTAAGTCTATCCATTTATAGACAAATTTCTGACCTTATTTTTCTTAACAGATGTGTAGTATTCCCTTGTGTAGATGTACCATATTTCTTTATCCATACTCATATCCATTCTCAAGCACACAGGTTGTTTCCAGATTCTGGCTATTATGAATAATGCTGCAATGAACATAGAAGTGCAGATGGTGTTTCTGCTGTGTGTTTTTGGAGCCCCAGGGTATATTTCAGAAGTTGTATTGCTGGGTCAAATGGGAGCTCAATTGCTAGTTTTTTGAGAAATGTCCATATTGTTTTACAAAAAGGCTGGACCAATCGCATTCCCACGAGCAATGAATGTGAGCCCTTTTCTCCTCGCATCCATGCCAGCACTGGTTGTTCTTCATTTGTATGTGTTTCAGTCTCTGTGGTATGATATGATATCTCATTGTTGTTTTGATATACATCTCCCTGATGATTAGTGATGCAGAGCATTTTTTCATATGCCTTTTGGCCATTTGAATTTCTTCTTTGAGGAAGTTTCTGTTAATTTCTTTTCATATTTTTTCATGGGTTTGGGTGTTTTTTTCTTGTGAACTTCTACTAGTGCCTTGTATATTTTGAATATTACCCCCATATATGGGTATTGGGTGGATAGTTTTCCAGTTCCATGGGCTGTCTTTGTATCTTTGTCACTACTTCTTCTGAGGTGCAGTCATTAGGGACAAAAAATATACTAAGGGCATCCATGAGGGAAAGAAAGCAAGCAAGCTCTCACCATTTGCAAATAGCATGCTATACTTAGAGAACCCTAGATTGCTACTAAAAAGTTCCTGTCACTGTCACTCTCCTCCTGTTGTTCATCAATTTGCTCAAGCGGGCACCAATAACGTCTCCATTGTGAGGCTTGTTGTTAATGGGTTTGACATATCGAATACATCACGGAGAGCTTGTCAGGCTTTGCGGGATGGGTGAGATACTCTCGGTAGCTTGCTGGGCTCTCCGAGAGGGGCAGAGGAATCGAACTCGGGTCAGCTTCTTGGGCTGCATGCAAGGCAAACGCCCTACCCACTGTGCTTTGCTCCAGCCCCAACCTCTACCTCATTGTCAATAATTTTTGATACTAAAATTATGTGATTCTATAGTCTAGTTGTGATAGTCTTGCTCATTTACACTTTTAGTGCTGTACATGCTATTTATTCTACCCGTAACCTAAATGCAATCCATTTGAGACTTCCTGTCTTGAAACGCCCTAATCATCTTTCAAGATCTCATTCGAAAATACTTCTTATCTAAAGAATTTATGCCTTTCCAATCCAATATATGAATATTTGTTATCAATTTTTGAGTGGCCAAGAGGAAGAAACTGGATTTCAGGTAGGGTTAATCTGTGATTGTAAATTAACAGTGTGATCAATGTGATAGTAATTCCTAGAAATAATATATTTGTATAGTATAGCTTACAAAATCAAAACCCAAAAATCCAGCACTTTTCTATATACAAATAATTAATAAGAAGAAAATGACATTAAAAAAATCCCATTCACCGTTGTACCTCACAAAATCAAGTACTTTGGAATCACCTGAACTAAAGAGGTAAAGGATCTATACAAAGTAAACTACAAAACACTACTTCCAAAATAAAAGAGGATCTGAGAAAATGGAAACACATCCTCTGCTCATGGGTTGGGAATATTAAATCCCCAAAGGCAATACTCTTCAGAGCATTATACAGGTTCAATATCATCCCTATAAGAATATACATAACATTTTTCAAAGAAATTGATAAAACACTCCTGAAATTTATATGGAACAATAAACCTCCACCAGTAGCTATAGCAATCCTTGGGAAAAAAGAAGATGGGAGGCATCACCTTCCACAACTTCAAACTCTACTACAAAGCAATAGTAATTAAAACAGCATGGTAATGGAATAAAAACAGACCTGCAGACCAACGGAATAGAGTTGAATATCCTAGCTCAGACCCTAAAATATATTATCATCTAATATTTGATAAGGGAGGAAGAAATGTGAAATGGAGCCAAGAAGCCTCTTTAACAAGTAGTGCAGGGAAAACTGGACAGCCACATGTTAAAAAGAAAAGAACTTTGACTTCTACCTAATGCCACACACAAAAATCAGATCAAAATGGATTAAATACCTCAGCATCAAACCTGAATCCATAAGGTAAATGAAATAAAACATAAGCAAAACTTTCCGTGACATTGAAACTCAAGGCATCTTCAAAGATGAAACACTGCTGACCAAGCAAGTGGAATCAAAGATTAACAAATGGGACTGCATTAGACCATACACAATTCTTCACTTCTGTTGTTGTGAAAGGTTCTGAGGGAAAGTATACTCTCTGGGGAGCCCTTACCCTTTCATGGCTTGTCAAACACATCCTCAGCAAGGTACCCAGAGCCTGCTGTAACCAATTGAGATTCAAACAGAAATAAGATCTAAATAAAGTGTTGCAGGGAAAAGACTGAGTTTGTCACTGCTCCCTGGAATCCTTGGCAAACTTCACCAGAGGAATTTTAGCAATGAGCTCATGGTCTGCCAAGCATCAAGAGACTGGTTTCTCATCCAAGAGAAAAACACATCTGTGTAAATGGGAAAAGGTCTGTTACCATAAATAGGAGACTGGTGCACTTCAGGACAAGTCCTAAGTTTTTCTTTGATATTTCTCTCTTAATAATCTTAGACTGATAAGGACCCAGTTCTGATTATGATCTCTTGACAGACTGCGTTTAGAAGATGAGGAGATATAGGGATCTCTTTTCATACACACAAACTCTCACACACACATGTATGTGTATATCTATCTATCTATCTATCTATCTATCTATCTATCTATCTATCTATCTATCTATCTATCTATGAGGAGGCAGGGGCTCTCATACAATGTTCCTGTGGCCCTGGATGCCTCTCCAGTGATTCTTGACCAACCAATTCAGACAAATGATGCAAGGGCCTGAGGATGCAGTGTTACTTGGGCCCTGCTATGACAGGGATTACCCATGCCACCCAGGGAGTGAGTTCCAGGACAGAGTTCATTGATACTTTAAGTATCATGTGGAGTCAAGTCCTAAAATGTAACCACTGTGCTGCTATCTGCTGGTCCCTCAAAATTCTCATTTAAGATGAAAAATTAAGGTCCTAATAGGGAATGAATTATTCCAAGATCACCTAACTTGGAAACAACAGACCAGAGACCCTTTTTAACCCCAATAGCACAGAAATAGGATGGTGTTAAACTTTTAATGTTTATTTCCACCAGAGAGCTTCAGACAACTTGCCTAAATTCTAATTCCTCAAATATAATGATTCAAATAGCAAGTCTCACAAAAATATACCTGGAACTTAAAATAGTATGTGTATTTATGGAATGTTAATCATAGGACATATCTTGTGTTATATTTCAGATGATGAAAGTATTTTAAATTTTTTAAAAAAAAACCCAAAATAAAGTTTTCTTAAGACCTTATATATTACTAAGATACATAAATAATTTGATACATTGCAAAGAAAACCAGTCAGAGCTTAGAATTTCAGTGTATGCACAGAACAGGAGAAAACCATGAGGGTTGTTATAGGCATCATGATTTTACCAGTGTGACCAGTATTCCACAGAAACACTTATTCAATCAACCTCACAATGTGAATTTATGTGGAAAACGGTTTCTGATTGATGTAATTAGTTAAATAACTAATCACTTAAATAACTAAAAGTGGTTTTAGTAGACAAGGGTGTCACCTAAATTCAGTGGTTAGTCTTTAGTGAAGTATGCCAAATAAACTAAGGATTACCAAGCATTCTGACCACCAAAAGAAGCCAGGAGAGAACCATGGACAGACACTTGCACAGGATCTTCAAGGAAAATATGTTTTACAGATACTTAGATTTTGAACTTCT
Source organism: Sorex fumeus (assembly GCF_029834395.1). Lineage (NCBI taxonomy): Eukaryota > Metazoa > Chordata > Mammalia > Eulipotyphla > Soricidae > Sorex > Sorex fumeus. The sequence goes on along the minus strand of NW_026606059.1, from coordinate 44,837,365 downwards.
GGTTCTCAGAATTGTAAGAAAATTTTTGTTTGTTGTTTTCAGTCATATTTAGGTGTGATTTTGTTATGGTTTTCGTAGGAAATGGAGACTAATCCTATGACTAATCCTAAAGAGCTAAGAAACTTGATTTTATCCTGATGATTGCTGAAAGAAAAACTTTGTCTTTAATATATAGCTGCTTCATATATATTTGCCTGTTCTCTTTTAAAAAAATTAATGAATCACCATGAGGTACAGTTACAGACTTACAAAGTTTCATGCTTACGTTTCGGTCATACAATAATCGAGAGCCCATCCCTCCACCACTGTCCGCCCTCCACCACCAATGTTCCCAGTGTCCCTCTCATTCGCCCCTTCCACCGGCCCTCCCCACCTCGCCTCTGAGGCAGGCACATTCCCTTTTACTCTCTCTCTCCTTTAGGATTATGTGGTTTGCAATGCAAGTATTGAATGGCCATCAGGTTTGGTCTAGAGTCTACTTTTGGCACGTATATCCTGTGGCCAGAGGATCCTCTAAACACCCTTTACTTTGTGGTCTCTTCTCTATATGAGCTGCCTTTCCCCCCCAGCATGTGAGGCTGGCTTCCAAGACGTGGAGCAAACCTCCTGGCCCTTATCTCTACTATTCTTGGGTTTTAGTCTCTCATTCTGTTACTTTATATTTCACAAATGAGATATTTGCCTGTTTTCTTACTTTCTCTCACATTCAGGCTTTCCAGACTCCACTGAACCTCCCTCCCTATATGTATATCACAATCCCATTTATACAGAAGCTTAGTCCAACCCGTCCACCACCCATGTGGGTATCCTGTCTGAATTCTTCTCCTACCCATCCTGTGATTCATGTCCCTCTCAACATCCTCTGAAAGGAAAACTAGTATTTTGTTCAATTGCACCTCAGTTTCTTTAGAACTCGGTGAAAATGGTCATTTTCTAGTTGAGGATATGTCCACGTCCACATTCTCTTAACAGTACATTGGGAGCCTCATCTTGGTTTCTTTTCTAAAGGCAATCCCACAAACGAATCATTCGAGGCAGGCTGGCTATGTCTTCCTTTTAACCTGCCAAAGGTAATAGCTGCTTTTCAACAGAAGAGTCTACAAAGGTCTCAATTCTTTGGTTCACAGACTTGCTGCTCAGCTTTTTAGCATGTAGTAGAATTGTATTTGCTAAGAGGTTAGGAAAAAATAGGGGCTCTGACATGGTACGCCTTGGGGCCTTAGTCCCTTTAAGCTGCATTTTTAAAGGTTTTCCTATACAAAAAATTATTTATTATTATTTTTTGAGAAACAAAAGTGAATGTGAAGTGCACTATATCCATGTTCAAGCACTGGGCAGGCTATGCTGGGAGTTGGAAGTAGATAGAACTCAGTAAGTTTAAATATACATTACTATCCAACTTTACCATGGTAGTAGTAAAAATAATCAAGATAGCTACCAATTATTAAACTCCCAGCAGGGGCAGATGTTGTGTTTGGTTCCTTAAACAGATGCTATGTAATCCTTTCAACAACCACAGGAGACAGTTTATTTTCACTTTATGAACAGCGATTCACAGATAAAGCTCCCCCTGCTACATGACATAGCCTGCTGACATTACAATGTGCTCTACTGCCTCCAAATCACCAGCACCCACATTTATTACTTTTTTATCACCCATGGAGTCCAATATAATCTTCATGGTCAGTCATTGGCTCCTGCTCCTTCCCCAAGTCAAAGGTGTGTGCCAATAGGTTCATAACTAAAAATTCTTCTAAATTCTATTTTTTTTTAAAAAAACACCTCATTTGCTTCTATGAGAAAATCTTCTATAAATATTTATCTCCCTCACCTTGGTCTGAAAATCATTTGGGTTTTTATTCCCAACATGAAAATATCTTCCTTACTGTAAAATTACTCAAAGTCTTCTTTGTCAAGACAATTATAATGATTTATAAGTTATTTATTAGATATAAAGGTTAATACTTTTTGAAAAGTATGGAGCCCTTACAATCAGCTATCCAGGATAACATTATGACTTGGTCAAAGTCCTATTAGCAATAAACAAAAAAGGGGCTAGAATTTATTCTTATCTTTTCAAATCCTCTAAGCTGTCTATGAACTACACAATTGTCAAAATGAAGACATAAAAGTAAAACCTCTGGTATGTGTGCATTTCAGGAAAAAATTATTGCCACTAATTGCTCAGCAGGGTTCTGGGTGCTCAAACTATTAAGGCAATAAGACCTATTCACTGCACCAAAGAGACTGGTAGTTTAATGGCTCTGTTTTTGAAAGACATAAAAGTGTCCGTTTTTTTTAGCAACTTCTTGATAAGGGAAAAGAATTTTTATGTTACTATCCCAGGGTAATAGATGAGGAGAAGTTACAATGGAACAATCCAATACAAAAGGAAACTGAAAAATACTTGGTACAAGGTAGAAAGGTTTTAGGTGGAAGGGATTGAGGTGGATGGCGAACTACCATATAAAATGCACTTGGTTTGTTACTGAATACTGCTCATGGGAAAATCACATCTTGATGCCTTTGCTACAGCATATCAGGAGTAAAAATGATGTATCCAGGTGGAAATATAATTTGGGATGAAAAACCAGACACAAAGAAAGAAGAAATAAGTCATAAATAAGACACTGAACATCACCAGCAGACAGACCAAAGATATTGACTTCCTAGAAGCAATAGAAATAAAAGTAGAAATTTAATGAGGGCCAACAAAAAAGCTGTAACAATAAGTGATATTTCTTTTAAATTTCAAGAAATACAAGACAACTCTCCTAAGTTTTTACTTGCTCATCAGATATCCACATATACACAGTATGAACAAGCATGTGTGTACAGGCACATACATGCATATACAAATGCATGGTTTTCCTGGAAGCACTGCACTACAAATAAACGTAAGATAATTTTCCCAAAGAAAAAGCCTAGCATATGCAGGAATATCTAGTCTTCAGATATGCAGACATCATAAACGAACTCACAACTGGTTTATGATGAAACAAGCAGAAGTCAGAGGACAAGTCTTTGCAGTACTATCTCAAATGATGCCTCATCACAGAGGAAGAACCTTCCCAATATTGCCACTTCTATGTAATTTCTCAGTTCTTCTTCAATTAACCTGGGCATCAAATGCCATACTATCAGATGAAAGACCCCTGTGGATGGGACTAAGACAATATATCACCTACTAAGAGAGTGTGACAGAATTCAGGTGAAGAAAAGAGTTAGAGTAGGAAGGTGTGTGTGTGTGTGTGTGTCTGTGTGTGTGTCTGTGTGTGTATTTTGTGTCTCTGTGAACATGCACACACATATATGGGAAATGCTACTTATAATAGTATCTGAAAAAACTAGAGACTTGGTAGAAGGTCTAAGGATTCTGCTCAATGTAGGTAGGAGGCAACATAATCAGAGGACAGAAACATGGGTCTAGAAGTAGACACGACTCATTATGGAAACAAAGAGAAGCTGACTAAAGTGGGACCATGGGAAGTTTCTAGACAAGGTGGTCACTGACGGGATGTGGCTTGTAAAATGTAAAGCTTCCATTACTTGACAGTAATGGAAGATGAGAGTACACAGAAAGACCATATGGGTGAAGGGTTGAGTCAACTAGTAGCACTTTGTGTATTCATGTACATGTGTTTACATGAACATATTGATATGGACACAACTGTTTTCCTTCATTAATACATATGGATTATTGTCTTCAAAAAATGGCTACAACTTTGTGAATTAGAGGCAAGAGGGAGAAAAGTAGGACATTCTTCAGACATGATTCTTATCTCTAATACAATATGGTTATAAAAATTTCATCAATATATTTTTCTAATATTGATTGTTCTTTTATTCTTGATATCTATATGTCTCTCCTCCCCTTTCCCCCCTCCTCTCCCATCCCATTTCCTCTTTTTCTTCCCCTTTCCTCTCCCTGCCCCTCTCCCCTACCTTCTACTCTCTTACCCTCCCCTCCTTTCCTCTTTCCCCTTCTCTCCTCCCAGTCCTGTCCTGTCCTCTACCCTACCTCTGCTCTCCCTTCTCTTCTCCCCTGTACTGTCCTCTTCTCTTCTCTCCTCCCTGTGAATACCTTGCTAAAATCAATTAGCTAATATTAAGAAGTTTAGTGCTTTTTTGTTGTTCAGGTGGCTACACTGGTTGTGCTTAGGGGCAACTCCTATGCTTGGGTATCATTTCTGGAGGTTCTTGGGGACCAGGTAGTTCAGGGATGAAACCCATACCTCCTTGCATGGAAGGCATATAGTCAGCTCATTTAGCTATCTCTCCAGACCAGTATTAGGATTTTCACATACTTTAAAAGTGATAATACCAATAGTTTTCCAGCTACTGATTTGGTTTTATTATATACACAACAGAGCAACCTACATTGTTTTCTCTGGCCTCAGAGTTTAGGTCTTTTAATACCCACTAGCAGTGATCTTAGTTGCAATTATATATTTCTTTTCTAGATCTGAGTAGGCTACACTCTCAGGATGCCGCATCAAAGGCTGCAGTCTGGCAACATGTTTCTGTGGCAGTTTTAATAGCAGAGCAGACAGCAGTTTATTGGTTGTCTTTATATCATCCAAGAGACTGCTCAGGTGCAAATCTAGGGGACCAGCAGATGGGTTTAGGATTCATTTAGCTTGAAAGTATCCGCCTTTTAAATAGAGTCAATATAGCTATAATAACTCCATAAGTATTGTTTCTAGTTTCTCATATACAATTTGCCAAACTACAGATAGTGGGTAGGGAGCTTTACTTGCATGCAGTTGACCTGGGTTCAATCCCTGGCACTACAAATGATCCTCTGAGCACTGCCAGGACTGATCCCAGACCACAGAGCCAGGAATGATTCCTTAGCAGTGCTACTTGTGACGCCCCCAAAACAAATGAAAAGCAAAACAAATACAGATACCACATAGGAAACTCAAATTTACAGATTCCTGCCAGGCATTTAGAGATTTTTCAGCATCCTGGGTATGATGCAGTTTACTAATCAGAAGTAACTTTGCTTGGAGTAGAACAGACCAATATCAAATTTCTCCTTCAGGAAAGAGGAGAAGTTTTAACTGTTTTTACTTAGTCTCCAGAAGAACTTGTTTAAAGGAGCTTTTCTTTCCTGGAAGACCTGATAAAACTTATCTTTTGCAGATACTCTTTTAGAGGGGGGGGGGAGGCAGATTTTGACCACTAATTTCATGTATGGAATGGTTAACTGAGGTTTTCTATTTTGACATGAACTAATTTTGGTTATTTCTATTTTTTTTAAAATGTTCATTTCATCCTACTTATCGAAACTATTATCATAGTATCCTACAGTGTTTTAATGATTGCTAAAATTTCTCTTGAATCTGTAGCTATACTTCCCTTTTCATTATTAATATTGTCTATGTCATCTTTTTGAATAATCTTGCCAATGAATTATTTTATGAATTTTTGCAATGAGATATCTTTTGGAAACAAAAACCTTTATCTTCTTATAATTTATTTAGCTGTTCCTTAATCTTATCTTGATTTGATATCTTGAAGTGTTTTTGATTTATTCTAAGTTTCTTTGGTTTCTAAGTTATTTTGTAGTTATTTTTCCAATTTTTAATAAAAGTTATGGTTTCTTAAAGTGTTACAGGAACAGTAGTAGCTCATCTTGAGTTTATTGGTGGTGGTGTAAATGCAGAACTTTGTATCACAGAACCATAAATGTTAATGCTATTGTAACCATGATACCTAAGATACAATGAAAATTTGAAAATAAACACATGAACGCTATTGGAAGCAGACTACTTAAACAATAAAACTAAAATAAAATAATACTAAATTATAAATACAATAATAAAAATAAAATAACATTAAACATCAAAACTATTTAACAGTATCACAATTAAAATAACCTTAGAAAAAAGTGGTGTTTTTTTGGCGGGGAGTTACACCAGGTGATGCACAGAGTTTAGGGACCACATAGGATGCTGGGAGTTGAATGCGGGTTGGCCACCCTACCCACTGTGCTATTGCTCCAGCCCCTACCTTAGAAAAAAGATTTAATTTTTCCTAATACAGACATTCATGGAAATACTTTTGCAGTATTATTTAAATTGCATTGCTCAGATTTTAATATGGAATACCTCTATTATTATCCATGCCTATGTTTCCATTATGAATTCTGCTAAATGAATTATTAATTTATTTTCAATGGCTAAGCATATGTTTTTGTTATTTTTTAGTAAAATTTCACTCAGGTAAGAAGATGGTGACCCAATTCTAGCAATAAAGCAGAAGATCCTAGCAAAGGGGCAGATTACTATGGGTAATAAATGCACTGGGTTTATGTCAATTAAAAAAATATAGCAGTCACTTTCTGAGATCAGGTAAACAACTGCATAGAAGGCAATCTACTTACTACTGAGTTTAACTCCATTTTCCAGGGAATGTTATAATTAATAACTCAGTATTAGCAAGCAACATGCAGGGGACTGGGGATGCAATTCAGATTCAGAGTAAGAGATCAAACATTGGAAGGAATTTATTAAGGAAATTTCTCAACAGGAATCTGTTTGGATTTCCTCTAAGCAAAGGAAACACTGGGTTGTAGTAAAGGCACTAGAGAAGTAGGTGAGTAAGTAGAAGGACCCTCAGAGGCTCCTTAGATGGTCTGGCTGAACTGTGCAGTGAGGAAGGAGCAGAAGTCAACCCAATCATGAGGACTACTTTTACAAGCCTAAAAGCAGACCTGGCAAACACCTGGCGAAGCACAGTGTAGATGGCTTTTGGTACCAGGCAAAAGGGGCTAGAGCATTTAGTCATGTTTAAGTACTAACTAGAGATAGAAGAACAATTGGATTCAGAGAAGGGCACTAAATTAATAATTCATTTAGCAGAATGAAAAATGGAAACATAGGCGTGACCAACAATAGAGGAATTCCATATTAAAATTAGATGATCTTTTGAAAGTTGAACTTGGCTTTTGTTTATAGCCCTTCAACCTTTCCAAGGACTTACATGCCGCCCTCTGCAGTGAGGCCTTGTAGGCATTCCTTACCTTCCAGAAAACAAAGTCAACCAGTCTCAAAGCAAACTGAAAAATCACTCAACTCCCTCACAACTCTACAAGTGGAGAACAGCACTGTGCTGGTGGGACCCTTTTCACGCTCAGAACACCATCTTACAAGCTTTCCATGCATTGTCTCTTTCAATTCAAGCTGGAATAAGTCCTGCTCCTATGCTTGATAGTGCAAATGAGAAAATTAAGTTTCAGGGTGGTATATATTTGCCCAATAATATAGTTAGAAAGTACCTGGAATCAGATTCAGTACTTTTTTCTCATGAAAAATGCCCATACATTTCTGGAAAATCAGTGTTGCTTTTTCTCATGGGTTTTCCAAAGGTAAATAAGCAACTCTTCAACATTACCAATGGCTTTGTAGCAGTTGTGTAGAATTATGTCTCACAGGTGACCAGAGTAATCACTAACTCATTAAACAAGTAAGACCATATGTATGATTTAAGTTTAAAAAACAGATTATCTAACTAAACATAACTTACACAATGATGCTCATTAATATGTATACATACATATATTTATATAAAATTATGAAATACAAGATGACTAGAAGCAGGTGATTCCAAACTGATTCAGTAGCTCAAAATACCATCAAGGACCCATGTTTTTTTTCCTCTCTGAGATGGTTTACTCGGTATAGAAGTCATTACTACATATAGTCCCAAGATGACAATGCCAAGAGAAAATGGAAGGCACAGTAATTTAAAATAGTCTATTTTTATCACAGAACTGGGAAGAGTATGTTTTAGAAATCTCTTCTAAGCACAGAAATTTCTCTATATGTTTCATTAGCTCACACCAATCCTTAAAACCAACACTTCACTGCAAGGAAAGATGAGAAGCAAGGATGAAGCACTCTCATGCAGTGTTACAAGAAATGGGCTCTGCTGGGACAAAGACAAGGGATGATGTCATTAGTTACACTGCAGCAATATTTGCTGCAGTCAGTCAGTTTATTACTACTTTATTGTTGTTTCCTATCTTAAATTTACTGTCTGCTAATCTAAACATAAGTATGATTAATTTGGGAAAGAGAAACAATTATTTATTAATTAAGAAATAAACTTTGGAGAAAACATTCAAAGCCACGAGTCAATCTTTTATTCACACTACGCAAGAAATATTTCCTAAGAAGCTGCTTCATGCCAATCTAGGTATAGTGAACAGAAAGAAAAAGAATGGGTTATGCACATGATAAAGTGACTCTTTTCTTAAAAAATAAAATTTTCTAGGGTTCATACCTAGCACTTCTTAGGGGCCTGTGGCCGCTCCTCACATCAGTGCTCTACTCATCAAAATAGTTTGGAAATGTTGTAGTTGATTCTGTAATGCAGTGCTAGTTCCCACCAGTGCTCAGCGGTCACCCTGTTGATACTTGGGAGTCATTAGGTCTATATCAATCAGTGCAAGGAACAGTACAGTACAGTGTGAGAATTGACTCAGGACCTTACCTGTGCTAGGCAAATGTTCTATCACTTGAACAATGACGATGGCCCTTTCCCCTCCTTTAATATCTTTGGACCACACCATGAAGTTGCTCTGAGGAATGTTTAAGAGGCTCACTCCTAGAGGTACTCAGAAGACCACTCAGTGCTAGACGTTGAATCTAGGGCTCTTTCATGGGAATATCTGTTGAGTTAACTTCCCAGCCCCCACTTAAAAATGGAAAATGGAAAACCATGCCACCGGACCCCGCCTGGAAGGGGACTGGTGAGGCCCCTCCCTGCCCCAAGGGACCTAATCCCATCAGCTGAAAACCTCCAGATCTCAACCACTGCCATGTTAATGGCCACTCTCCACATGTTCCAGAAAGTGAGGAGTAGGCTTTCACCTTTGCTCTAGCCTACATCTCAGATAATACCCTCTAATAAAGAAGGAGGGGAGAGAAAGAAGAGGAGGTGAAGGGGAAGAAGATATAAGGGAGGGGGATTAAGAGAGAAGTAGAAGAAAAAGCAAGAAGATTCTAAGACCTTACTTTGGGAATAGGAGAGAGAGAGACAGTGTGTCATATATTTACCATCTCAAGGTATCACAGAATTAGAGATGCACAGAAATAACATGTGCTCAGAATTTTGGAGAGTAAGAACCACATGTAACTTTGTTCAAGGGCTATTTCTGGCTCTGTGCTCAGGGGAGACCCATGGTAGTGACCATGGAACCACCATGTAGTGGCATGGAATGAAGTTACATGAAAGACAAGAAATTCACCTCCTGAGGTCTCTTTGGCTCTTCCCTACTATTTCTATTCTACTATTTGGAGTTATTAAGCAACCTTAATAAAATAAAATAGTTTCAAGAAGTAGTGGGAATGCTGAAGATGACACAGATGAGGAGATTTAAAAATAAGATTGATAGACCTCTATGTTCTGTTTTCCAGAATGAATATATCTTTCTTCAGAGGTGAGACATGCCCTATCCTATCCATTTCTATGTCATAACCACCTCTGGCCCATCAGATGCCCATGAGTCTCTCCTGATAAAGATTATTTGGGGCTCCAATTTAAACACAGAGAGCTTTTTTGTAACTTTCTATGTTTAATATTTGCTGTGTGAGCAGGGTGGCAAGATGGGTGTCACCAAATAAAATTATGTAATAAACACTAAGTGACATAGTTTTTAGAGAATGTATCCCTTGTGCAAAATGCGAAATCTGGCAGCACTCCTCCATGGAATTGTATGAAAATTGAATTTGTCATTGCTGAGAAGAGATGATTTGTGTTGTTGCTGGGTTCTTTAATGTCTTGGTGCTTTTAAGTGGATATGGATTTTTTTATTTGTTTATTTCTATATTGCCACTTTTTAAATCTTTGAAGACTGATACTCCCTGGTCTGAATTTATTTAGTTTGCCATTTGTAATAAAATAAAAATTCATTTTCTATCTCTGAATATATTCTGTTTTCCTTCTTCTTGCCTCTGGGAAAATCTTGCAGACATATTTGTCCTTGACCTCCATAATAAGGCAGAAATTATTATTCATTTATAATATAAATATATACACATACGTGGTATATGTATACATATACATGGTATATGACAGCTGACTTAAGTTATAATTTAGTTCCTTTCCTCCAGTTGATGGCAAGAAAGCATAATTTCTGAGAATGGCAAGGTTTACTAATTCTTCAATGCAATTTATGCATTAAGTTTTCAGTTTCCATTGGTTTCTGAATGTTTACCAGTTTTCAATTATTAAGTAGCTGTGTGTTCAGTGACAAGGATGGATCATGGCTTTTTATCAGGCACAAACTCAGAAGAACAAGTATTTTAATCATTGGATTGGTAAAATAATTGACAATATTTTGCTCTTAGAAAATATGGTAGAAGAAATAATATAACTTGGCCATATACTATAAGAGGGACTAATTACCAATAAGGTCAAAGATAAAAGGATTCTTCCATACTTACTCTTTCTCACTTAAGAGGAACCACAGTTGGAAGAAACTCTGTAGCTTTCTTTCAACTAGCCATTTCCAGGACAGTGTTTTAGGGATAAACTTACCCTAAGAAGAAAAATACACAACAGCCACGTGGTCACATTCTAGAGAAAGGAAAGAGTACCAAGAACTTAAACTGGTTGGATGCTCATGACCTCCTTTCTTTCTCTCTTAAGCTATCACATGCTCCAACCTCTGAGGATTGACTGTGGATTTCTAGTGTACTAGAGAAAATTCTGTGTATCTTGTCAGGATTTTGGCTAATGACTGGGTCTTCATCCAGCTGAACAATATATAGGTGACATAAGTAGATGAGGAGTGTTTCAGGCAGAGAGATGACAGTTACTTTAGAAAAATCTGAGAAAAGAATGGTAAAAGAAGAAATGAAGAAGCTATTTATCTTTGTAACTTTAAATAGACTTGAAATATCTATTAAAATTTAAATATATATTTCTTCCTAAGTTTTTGTTATTGGTGGTGGTTTTTAGCATCACAGCTGGCAGAACTCAGGGCTTACTCCTGGATCTGTGCTCATAGATTACTCCTTGCAGGGCTCTTGGGACCACATAGATACCGGGCAATTGAATTCCAGTGAGCTGCATGCAAGGAATGAATGTGACCTCCTTTACTATTTCTCTGGCTCAAGGGCTTTCTTCTTCTAAATTTTAAGAGTTGACTTATAATTTGGAGAGAAGATAATTTAAGGCATGTGTATGTATGTGTATGTGTGTTTGCTTTTTGATTCATATGTGATAAGAGAAAATATTTAGGCAACCAAATTCTGTCAGTTCAATTCAGGCAGTAGCAAATAAGACATGACTCAGAAACTTAAAATGGTCAAGGATGCAGGTGATCAGTGGAAGAGTCACACACACATGATTTCACTGCCCTGCTGTGCCTGAATATTCTGTTTCTAAGAGGACATTTGGTTGAGAATTTTAGGATGACCAGACAAAGCTCTGGAAGAGAAAGAACAGGAAGAAATAAGAGTTGATACTACAGATAATACAAGGGACACTTTTCACATATTAAGCACATAATACCAAGCATTATACCATTGATATCTATTTACCATTTCTTACTTCTAAGCAATTTTTAAGTATCTCTTTCACAAAGTTTCAAAGAGATGCTTAAAACTTCTTTCAAAAAATGTAGGTTGAACAAAATACAGCCTGTGAAGTAAATAAAATGCACCTCTATTTGTTTCTACCACCACTTCCACCACTTTTTAAAAAATTTTTAAATTTGTTACATGTGGAAAACTCTTCTTGCCCCTAGATTAAAATAAGGCAAATCCAAGGCAAATTCAGTAGCCGTTGGGTAATTAGGAGTTCCGTAGTCATTTTTAAGTTACAAATATTGTCTTGACATAGTAATCTAGTGCCCAGCCAAAAATATAAACCATATTTTGTATTCTCTTCCCCCTTTCCCTAATTTCAATATTTTTCAGATGGAAGGTGTTTGGGAATTGCAGTCTTATTTCTCAATATGTTTAAATTTCAACAGTGCCCCTACTTCTGAAAGATTCTCACCGGTCCAAAACTGAAGTCTGGGGCATTGAAAGAGAATTCAGAGAATAGAAAACTATTTGGGTGACATTATCATCAGCTCTCATAACTCTCAACGTGAGAGAAACATAGGTAATTTTAGGTTCCTTAGAAATTCTATAACTGAAAACACCCCTTGGGGTTTCTCTCAACCCAGCTGGAAGCAATTCAAACTTTAAGAACCAGGGTTCTCACTGATGGCACCCCACCCCAGAATAATGGAGTATCATCACCCTGGCTTTTCTAACTTCAAGGAAGTACACACTGATTCATGGGAAAATTGACCATATCCTTTTTTCTAGGACACTGAGTGTTCCACATTGATATTTTTCCAGCTTCTTTCCCAACAATGCCACATCAACCATCCTCTGTTCTATACATATCTTGGTTAGCCATTAGGTCTCAATTTTAGAGAGCAAACACTTCACATCTCTTGGAATGACTCCACTTAAGACTTACCAACTATGATCTGGCATTTGAAAAGATAGTGACATCTCTAAAGGAATTGTGCTCATTTTCCTTCATTTCCTTGCCTCCTTTCCTGTGAAGAAGAGGATCTAACAATCTGACATTTCCTTCATAAATTCCAGACACTGGGTTCTGAGTTTGGATTTCTCATCTTCTATCAAATGGTGCCTAGTGGAGGCTTCACTTTCACCATTATTTTTAAGATCCGTTTCCAGGGAACTTGTATGCCAAGAAGATTTCTAATTTTTTTAATCCTTTGGTCTCTCGTCCAAATCGTCCATGCCTTTATAATGTTATGACTCTAAGACATATGCTCTAAATTACAAAATAAAATAACTCTTGCCTAGTTTGTCCTGTCTGTGAAGTTCATAAAATATATTATGACTCTTTTGAAAATCATCTGGATGTTTTAGGATTCTAGGTAAAATGGGCCCAGAACAGATAGAAAATTTTGTGTGCTATGGACTTTGCATTATTCTCAGAAGCTGATGGCTATATCTAGGTAAAAGTACATGCAAAATTAAATATTAAAAATTATTATGACTGCCATGAGTTTCAATTGTCTGTTATCTACTAGCTGTTCACTCAAGTCATCCTGAATAGGATTGGCAGAACACAAGATGAAGGACAACCATGCAAGCAAGCTGGGTTCCACAAAGGATTCAGCACAATCGACCATATCCACATGATAACCAAGCTCATTGAGGTTTCTTGGGAGTTCAAGATGCCGCTCTGTCTAACGATCATTGACTTAAAGAAGGCCTTTGATTCTGTTGAGATAGAAGTGGTCAACGAAGCCCTAGCCAATCAGGGCATTCAAACTCAATACATCAGGATCCTCCATGAGCTGTATTGCAGATTCACTACCAGGATCTCACCATTCTACATGGAGGTGATCATTGACATCACAGAGGGGTTCGACAGGGTGATACCATTTCACCGAAACTCTTCAGTGCCACCCTCGAGAACGTCATGAGACAACTGGAATGGGGAGGAATGGGAGTGAAGATAGACTGTTGGCAACTACACCACCTCCGCTTTGCTGATGACATCGTTCTAATAACACCAAACATCAGCCAAACAGCACAAATGCTGGCCGACTTCGACCATGAGTGTGGAAAGGTCGAACTCCAGCTGAATCTCACAAAGACAATGTTTATGAGAAACAGTCTCGTTCCTGACGTTCCATTCGCTCTCAATGGAACGACCATCTCCGAATGCAACAGTTATGTATTCCTAGGTCGAGAAATCAACATGACGAATGACCTGGAATCTGAGTTGCGCAGGAGGAAGAGAGTTGCTTGAAATGCCTTAAAGATGGTCGAAGAAATAGCTAAGAGGATGAAGAACCTCCAGCTCCGGGCACATCTCTTCAATTACACTATTCTTCCTGCATTAACATACACCTCAGAGACCTGGGCCCTATGAAAACAGGATGAGAACGTTATTTGAGTCTCCCAAAGAGGAATCGAAAGAGCTATGCTTGAAGTATCACATTTCACTCAAATGAGAGAAAGAATCTGGAGTTTCGACCTCCATCAATGGTCAAGAATTGGGACTCTGTCTCGTTTACCAAGGCATCGAATATCAGAAGGGCTGGGCATGTAATAAGATTTGAAGACGACCGCTGGACTAGAGATATTTCTGACTGGATTCCAAGGGACGCCAAAAGATTGTGTGGCTGCCCACCTAAGAGATGGTCAGACTTCTTCGTCAAGACCCTGAATGATCAGTTTGAGGCTCTTCATGTTCCTAGAATGAGCAGACGCCATTGGGCTCCACTAGCACGTGACAGGGACAAATGGAGATGATACTGGCGCCTGCTCGAGCAAATCTATGAGTAACAGGATGTCAAGTGATCAAGTGATCAAGTGACCATGAGTTTCACATACTGTTTACTACCTAATCATCAAAACTACCATGAATTTTCCCTATGTTCCATTCAATTTTTCTGATTAGATATAACTTTTTCTAAGAAAACTGACTCCAGTCTGTGTTAAATGATCCTCCTCCATTCTCCCGGAACAAACTGTATCTTAGTAAATATCACATTGTATTGTTAATTGTCTGTTTACTTCTCTATTATTAGTTAACTAAATTAAAACTGGCCTCATAAGGGCCTTTCTTGTCATTTATCCTAGCAACCTTGTATTAAAGTCAACAATAATAAATGCTTACTAAATAGGTCTCTTAATGAGTAAATTAATATAATTAAGTAACAAACACCCCTGAAGCTAAACAGTGTAACACAGCAAAGGGTGAGTGCTTACTCATGCAAAGTCCTGTTGTCTCTCCAAGGCAGCTTTCCTTCATGCGATGACTCAGCAAGTCAGGAGACATTTTACAAAGGGTTGTGTAGTGGAGAAACAAGCAACAGGAAGTTGTGCATCAGTTCCTCCAGGTTTCAGCCGAGAAACAGCTCTCTCATGACCCATGGGAAGAATTAGACACATAAAATTCTTGGTGAGCCTGATTATGGCTTCCCAACATGCTCCCCAAGGCCCAATTTTTGTCGTTTTACACAGAGGTCATAGTGTGTTGAGCTCCAAAGCTGATCTAGTCTGGCAGCGGTTTCTAAGTTAGAGGGAAAGATGCTAAGAAGCCTGTAGAAACTCAATGCCTCAACAGCTTTCTGGACGAGGTTGAGAAGTCAGAATTTTTCTTGTACATACTGTATGAGTTGCCCTTCATGTATGACTGTGCTTTAATAGTTTTATTTCTGCCATTTGAAATACTGTGTCAGGCAAAGACTGTAGTAGGCAAGTGGCAGAGCTGATATTTGTCGATTTTCTTTTTAATCAGCTTAAAACTTGCATTTGCTGAGTGCCTGTTAGGGACAAGTGGGAGCAGAGTGTCAGGAGAGACTATAGATGGGAATCAGACAAAGCCCTTGCACCCCAAAACTCAGCACCTTGAGAGAAAACACCACTCATTTAGGTGGGTGCCGCTGAAACAGCGTGTTGCCAAGGCACACAGGAATGAGAGTCCTGAGGAATATGGATGCATATGGAGGTGGAAGCTTCTGAGTAAAGGTTCCAAATGAGAGTCTCAATACCAAGCACACGTATGGAAGGGAGATTAGATTAAATTAAAGATTTAAAAAAACAAGAGTAATCTTTCACTTTCGAGAGTTACTGTTGTAAAAAATACACCCTGGTATCTCAGTGACAAAAATGTGGCATAATGGAATAGATGCGGGGCCTATGACATCCAAATCTTGAACCTGCTCAGCTGTCAACTTGTTTTGTGTCCGAGGGCAAACATACCCCACCCCTACTCAACACTAGGCCATTCCTCCTGTTCACCTGCATCAGAGGCAAGGAAGGACCTGTTCTTCTCATAATGCAGAAAACAAAATCATGTGTTAGGGTAGTGAGGAACGAGCACTGTGATGTGAGCCTGGTAGTTGTCCTGGAGGCACACAATCAGTCCCATTCTCATAGATAAGACAAGACACTGAAAAGATTAACTTATTTCCCCAAACGTGTGCAGCTGTTTAACAAAGTAGGTGTTTCAAGCCATCTCGGCTAGCATCCAAAAACATACCCCTCCTCTTCTGCTCACGCATTTGCAGTACAAAATCTTGGGCGTGATTTTCAGAAAATGGAAACATCTCTCTTCAGAGCAAAGACTTTCCCTGCTTTAAAACATTTGTCGGAAAGTCTACCTTCTGTAGTGTCTGTACATCTCTGAGGCCATTTCACAAGTGAAACACCAAGGAAAAGGTCACTGATCTTTAAAATTCCTCAAGTCTTTAAGGAACTCAGAAATTTTTTCTTTCTAAAGAAAATTAAATATTTAATCAGCAAAGCATAATTAATACACCTATAAAAATGAAGTTCTGGTTCTCATTAAAATAAAAGCCCACATTTGCTTGCCATCATTTACGGAAAATTTCCCATGACCTACTGGATTCCATATCACTTAAAGGCTCACAAAGAATATTGCACTATTAGCCTCTCAAGCCTTTCTTCTTCAAATATTGTTACATTTATAAAATCTTGAGTAGAATGGCTTTGATCTAAGTTCCCATTTAAAAATACCTCATTAGGTTATGTGTCACTACTTCCAAAGAGGTAAAAATCTAGGTTTAGGCAGCTGGAGTTGACTTATTACTTTGTATTTTTCTAAAAGTCAAATAACTGCAGATAGATGATTAACCTTATATCAGCAATTAAGTATAATGGGGGATTTCTTCCCCACTCTCCTTTATGTTTGTCTCCCATCTCTACATCTTTACGTTTCCACAGAATCTCTGACCAAGTCTTGGGCTAATTGTTCCAACCTCAATGTCATTAATGCTCAAATCATGTCTAAATAATGAAGCTAAGTAACTTACCTAATGTGCAAGTCAAATGACTCTTTCTCATAACCTCTACATTGTCAAAGAATAATGTTCATTCTCTAGCAGGCTTATGGCACCCTTTGTACTCCACACAGCTTCCTTTTTCTACACTTCCTACCCACTCTGATTTAATTTTTGTCTGAATTCTGCTCAATGCACATTAAAAACATCATAATTCCTCTTTTTTTCTGCTCTGTATCTACTCATGTTGGTACTTATAACTGAAATAGCACACCTACCTCACCTCTTTGCCAATTCAGGGTGACTCCAGTTTACACTCCAGTACAGACAAAGAATCACCCTAAAATCTTTCAGAAATATTTGCTTGATGCCTCTATCCTGAGAAAGCAAGACAACCAGGTATTCTTATTCCCTCTTATATTGTTCCCTGTTATTAACACATTTCTATCAACTGTTTTCTGTTTATGCATTTTTCTATATCCCTTAAGACCATAAGCTCTTAAAAGTTGAAATCTTCAGAGAGAGTTATGAGGAGAGTACCTGATAATTTCTAGATAATCTATATTATTTGAACAGACAGTTGAACAAATATAATCCCCATGATAGTGCACATGAATACTGAAAATAAGAAAACCAGCTCAGAGACTTTGATAATTATTCTAACCAAATGGAACTTTTACTATTCAGCAAACTTGATCCATATGTGAATTTCTAGAAGTACTACCATAGCATTATGGGCATACTAGGTACTCAGTAAGTATTTTTATTTAATAATGTGTGGCAAGCTGGTTCTGACTCTGAGTGTGTAGTTTTTAGTAATTAGTGAGACAGGAAGTTGATTGACGGAGAGATTCAGCAAATTTCAATGACCTAAAAGTGAATCTGATTTTGTCTTCTTCTCTAGGTTGTCTCAAAAAAAAAAAAAGGGAAGAGTAAAAACAAACAAACAAACAAAAGAAACCCTGGGTGATTTCATAAACAACCAATGTGCTTTAGAATGCTGAATGCTTTTGAAACCCAAGTACCACTAACTTCCCATGGGTCCATTAACCTGCGGCTGAAATCAGATTACACAGAAATAACATTAAGAACCACAGTTCTCAGTTAATTGAAAGGCAAACTTGTGAATTATAACATCACTTTCACTGAAAGACAAAATATTACATCATCTCAAGACCCAAGGGAACCCTCTTGAGTGTCATCTTAAAGTTCATTTTATTAGAGAAAACACATTTCTTACAGGGATCCTTAAATTGTACTTTGTTGTAGAAAACAATATGAAATGAGAAAAATTAAAAATTTAGAATTACATCAAGTTATGGTAGGTTTATATCCTGGATCCACATTCATCTAGGTCTGTGATTTAGAGACATTTTGTCCCTAACTTTTGTCCACTTATTGGTGGTGGGTGAAGCCTTCAGGGTCAGGTGAATGAGACCCATTGGAATTACTGGTTTTGGCATATCAAATACACAACGAATAGCTTGCGAGGCTCGGCCGTGTGGGCGGAACACTCTCGGTAGCTTGCCAGGCTTTCCGAGAGGGATAGAGGCTTTTGGGGTGACCTCTAATCGCCCTCATAGGTGTTACCATATTTGAACCCTATCAAATATGGTATGGCAATTCCGGAAGATGGGTATTTAGTGTCTTTTAATGTGTCAAAAGCGGCCGCTCGGGTCCGGAAAGGAGTGTGGCAGCGGCTGGGTAGTGGAGGTAGAGTCGGTAGTGGAGGTCTGCCACTGAGGTATTTATCTGGTCCTGGTAGGGGTAGGGTGAGTCTTCTGTGCGCAATCCAATCCCTGGGTCTCTGGTAGTTGATGGAAGCAGACAGGGCAGGGTAGGGTGGGGCTCCTGATTATAATCCCTTCCACACCTGTGGTTGGTGGGAGCAAGCAGAAAATCTCTGTGCCTGGGCCCGTTGAGCCTGGAGTCCAAGGTCTCAGAGAGTTCCACTTATCTTGTCCTGTGGGGCTTCAGTTAGCATGAGTCTCGGCCAGAGCCGATAAAATCTCAAGGCCGAACTAGGCCACAACGAAGGAATATAAAAATGATCGTCTGTACTTTCAATGCATGTACGCTAGCATCAGATGCATCCATCGAGGACCTGATGGTACAAGCGCGAAAGATCAAGTACGACATCATTGGTCTGACCGAGACAAGAAGGCACCAATCTCATCATGCCGTTTTCGACACTGGAGAAGAGAGAAGAATTGTTCCTCGGAACATGCGATAAAAAAGGTGTCGGAGGCATCCGTGTCCTTGTCAACACAAACTTGGCCATGAGCATTGATTCATTCGAATGCCTAACAACCCAAATTGGATGTTTACATTGGAATAGATGTGGTTCACTGCCGGCAGTTTCTATCTTCGTTGTCTACGCACCAACATCTAATTATGATGAAGGAGAAATTGAGAAGTTCTACATGGAGCTGGAGAAGTTCTATAAAGAAGACCACACCTTCTACAAGATCATTGTGGGTGATTTTAATGCCAAAATAGGACCAAGAAGATCAGCTGAAGAACTTCACATCGGGACCCATGGCCTAGAATGGAACGAACAGGGTGAGAGACTGTCTGAGTTCATCATGTTGACCAAGACCATCCATGGTAACTCAAGATTCCAGAAGGCCGAATCTAAAGGTTGGACTTGGGAGTCTCCCAGTGGACGATTCCACAATGAAATAGACCACATCATATTCATTCGAGGGTTTTGCCTGACCAATGTCGCTGTTGTCCCAAAATTCCAAACGGGATTGGACCACTGTCTCCTTTGTGCAAAATTCTACTTCACAGAGCGGGGAGAAAGGACTGCAAAGTTTAAAAAGAGAACTCCCAGAACGACCACCAACTGGAAGCTCTTTGGCACTATTGCAGCAACATGGGAAGATGCCATTGTTGACAACATTGACGAGGAATACGATTGACTGGTTCAGCACCTTCATGATTGTGCGAGGAAGACCAGGGAGAGATAGGCACAAAATAACGCCTGTCTTCGAAAACTCTTGAGCTTATTTGCCAACGTGGTTTGGTTCATGCCTCAGGCAACCGCAAGTGAACGTCCAAAATCGCAAAGCAGTGCAGAGATGAGATCAAGGAAGACCTCAAAGAGAGAAGAGCAAAAGTGCTGGTAGATGCGGCAGAAGCTGGAAAAAGTATTTGTAATGCCCGCCTGTCCTTCGCCAACTACAAGACCAAGATGACTGCCCTCCGACGTCCTGATGGATCCATCACATCTTCCAGAATGGCAATGGAGAAGATTATCCATGACTTCTACTCAAATCTCTTCGATACCCATGTCCACTTGCTGACATACCAAATTCCACAGGATGGATATGTCGTTCCCAAAGTTCTCCCTTCCGAAATCTGACATGCCATTTTGTCAGTACAGAAATGAACAGCACCTGGCCCAGACAAGGTCAGACCTGAACACCTAAAGAACCTGCCATCAGTACTCATCAATACGCTGGCTTGGCTCTTCACACGCTACCTGTCTGAATGCATGATTTCATCCCAGTAGAAAACCAGCAGGACTGTACTACTGTACAAGAAGAGAGACATCCACGACATTGGCAACTATCGCCCCATCTGCCTATTGTCTGTCATCTACAAGTTGTTCACTCGAGTCATCCTAAATAGGATTGGCAGAACACTAGATGAAGGACAACCATGTGAGCAAGCTGGGTTCTGCAAAGGATTCAGCACCATCGACCATATCCACACGATAACCAAGCTCATTGAGGTTTCTCGGGAGTTCAAGATGCCGCTCTGTCTAACGATCATTGATTTAAAGAAGGCCTTTGATTCTGTTGAGACGGAAGCGGTCATTGAAGCCCTAGCCAATCAGGGCGTACAAACTCAATACATCACGATCCTCCGTGAGCTGTATTACGAATTCACTACCAGGATCTTATCATTCTACAAAGAAGTAATCATTGATGTCAAGAGAGGGGTTTGGCAGGGTGATACCATTTCACCGAAACTCTTCAGTTCCACCCTCGAGAACATCATGCGACGACTGGAATGGGAAGGAATGGGAGTGAATATAGATGGTCGGCAACTACACCACCTCCGCTTTGCTGATGACATTGTTTTAATAACACCAAACATCAGTCAAGCGGCACAAATGCTGGCCGACTTTGACCGTGACTGTGGAAAGGTCGGACTACTGCTGAATCTTACGAAGACAATGTTTATGAGAAACAGCCTCATTCCTGACGCCCCATTTGCTCTCAACGGAATGACCATCTCTGAATGCAACAGCTATGTGTACCTAGGTCGAGAAGTTAACATGACAAATGACCTGGCACCTGAGCTGCGCAGGAGGAAGGGAGCAGCTTGGAATGCCTTAAAGAGCGTTGAAGAAATAGCTAAGAGGACGAAGAACCTCCGGCTCTGGGCACATCTCTTTGATTCCACTGTTCTTCCTGCATTAACATACGCCTCAGAGACCTGGGCTGTACACAAACAGGATGAGAACGCTATTCGGGTCTCCCAAAGAGGAATTGAAAGAGCTATGCTTGGAATATCACGTTTCACTCAAATGAGAGAAAGAATCCGGAGTTCCAACCTCTGTCGACAATCAAGAATCAGGGATGCTGACTCGTTTGCCAAGGCATCAAAAATCAGATGGGCTGGTCACATAATGAGATTTAAAAAGGTGGCCGCTGGACCAGAGCTGTTACCGACCGGATTCCACGGAATGTCAAAAGACCACATGGCCGCCCACCTACCAGATGGTCAGACCTCTTCATCAAGATCATGAATGATCGGTTTGAGGCTCTTCGTGTTCCTAGAGCAAACAGATGCCATTGGGCTACACTAGCAAGCGACAGGGACAAATGGAGACGTTACTGGTGCCCGCTTGAGCAAATCGACGATTAACGGGAAGTCAAGTGATCAAGTGATTGGTGGTGGGATGGCAATAATATATATCTACCAGTCATATGTGGGAAAAGAGTACACAAATAGATTGTTGCAATACTATGGTCACTACTACTTTTCTTAAAGATTATCTAGCTTCTGATATAAGAAATGGAAATCAGAATACTGCTTAAACTCCATCCCTTCCACTGCCTCACATTTGCCCTGCCTGTCATCTTTTCAAGCATCCATACTATTATTTTCTAATTTTTTAACATAATGCTCCTGTTACTTCTCAATAAAACTTGAAAAAAATATCAGTGGATGCTGAAGAAATAGTATACTGAGTGTGGGGCTCAGGTGCATACCTCACACTTGACTGACCCAGTTTGGTCCCCAGCACTATATATGATCACCTGAGAAATTCCAGGAGTGATCTCTGAGCACAGAACCTGATGAACTCCCTGAACACAGCTGAGTTTGGCTCAGAAAAAGGTCAAAAAAATCTAGCAATGATTCTCTTGCTTCCAATGAAATCGATCTTTTTATTCTGTTTCTTTCCAATAGTACAAGTTCTTGTTAATGATTGGGAATTGTCTTCATTTTCTTTTGCCATAGGAAGATAACAGAAAATATTGTGTTCTTACAAAAAAGTGTAGAATCTGCTCCAATAACACTGAGTCCTCTCATGGAAGGCATCCAGGAGACTGGAATCCTGCACCTGCCTTTCCAAAACATAGGGACATTCATGACTCAAAATAATCTAGCTGAGAAGTCTTACCCCATACAGAAATAATAAAGTACCCCATACAGAAATGGGTCAGAAGTACAAGGAACTGTGCTAAAAAGACAACAGGCTCCTGAAAATCTCTCCATTATTTTCATTGTACTGAAGGTAATGCAGGTGGCAGAAGCAATTATAATTATCTTATTTTATGGGTAAGGAAATTTGAAGCTCAGAAAGGCTTAGCAATGTTGCCCAAATTGCACATGTATTTGGATATTATAGATTGCATGACTGGTCTTTTAAATTCAATTCTATTTTACCATGATATACTGTTGACTATATTTACAAATACCCAGATTTGACCTAGTCTTGATAAATAGCCTTGGAGTTTGATTATATTTTCATTTTCTAATCTTGGATTTTCCCATACCTAAGTTACAAATCAATTTTCTCCTACAAAATCTGTCCCTCCTTTTTATAGTCTACATCTTTATTTGGGTACTATTTTTAATCCATCACCCAAGCAAAAACCTGATAACAATTTTTCAACCCTCTATATTCCTTAAACTTTCTCTGTCTTCTGCCACCCACTTACCATAAACCACAGTTCCTGTAGCTTTGATTTTATAAATACATATTGCACTGGTTCCTCCTCTCCACCTCAATCTAATCCAATCTCAGATTCATTATTGCCCAATAAAGGGCAATGCCCTTTAAAATGATTGCTTTTATCGCAATCTGAAGTTCATGCTCCAAAAGTCAATGTAGTTCTTTTCCCAACACCATCATAAGGATTTTCAGCAACTCCTCATTTTGTAGAACTCTTTATGTTCATATGTCCCCAAGCGAATTCTTGTAGCCACATTCTTTACACAATTTCTCTAATATTCAAATTAACTCTACATGAGAAACTGTACTTCCTCAAAGTAGTAATAGTTGTAGTAGTAGTAGTAGTAGTAGTAGTAGTAGTAGTTCCAACACAAGAGGCTTTGACTGCACAGCTCTGTTCTATTGACTACAGCACATAGTCAACCACATAGAATATTATATCCTTGACATAAAATACAACCTTACATCTTCATGCCCAGACACGTTTCACACACTATTTCTCCAAAAATCCACCATTCTTGCAGTTTATCACCATCTACATATGGTTCTGCATTCCATATAGCCTCATGTGCACTTTCTCTGTCTGGGAGTTTTTTCTCTTTTTCTTTTCTTGGCTTTTTGAGTCACCCCCAGCGATGATCAGGGGTTACTCCTGGCTCTGCACACAGCAATTACTCCTGGCATTGTTATGGGTACCATATGGGATGTCAGAATTGAACCAGGTTGGCCATGAGCAATGCAAATGCCCTCTCCACTGTACTATATTGTTCCAGTCCCTCTTTTTGTTTTAACTGTCCTTCCATACTCCACTCAGCTGCTAAAGTTAGAACGCAGGATCTTTTCTCTCTTCTCCAGTGCATTTCTTTTCCTCTATAGCTGTGCCTCCCAACAGAGAATTTTCACTTCACTGTTAAGTTATAACACAGTAGTTGGCATAGATGAATATGGGGGAAAATACCACTAGGAACTGTTTCAACTGGTATTAAATGTAAAGGAACTCTTGACCTTTATAGGCTTCTTGTGAAAATTATATAAAGATTTTTTTAAATTCTGAAAAAAAAACTGGACTTTATTCTCTAGTCACTAATTATTACACTCCTAAGTCACATTGAAGAGATGTCTTCAGTAAAACAACAGTTCTTCCACTGTGCCAGAGGTCAGAAAGAACATGGTGCTTCTTTGCAGACAAATCATTGCCAGGGTAGAACATGCTATTTTTCTATGAAGACAACAATCAAAATTAAATTTTTTAGTGTTTCTATGTGGGATGCAGTGAGAAACATACTGCAAGACAGGTTGATGTGCACTGTGCACATCAACTTTTTGAAAACAAAAAGTAAATAGGAAATAAGAATTCATCTTTTAAAAGCCATTAAAGGGGCCTGAAGCAATTGTACAGTGGGTAGGACATTCGCCTTGCTTGTGGCCAATCTGGGTCCTAACCCCAGCATCCCATATGGTCCCCCAAGCACCACCAGGAGTAATTTCTGAGCACAGAGCCAGGAGTAACCCCGGAGCACTGTCAGTTTCACACAAAAAGCAAAAAAAGATCATTAAAGATGAAAACTATGACGTTTTATTTAGACCTCTATTATTTTAAAACCATATCCTTCAGCTGTGTGATGGACAGAAACTAAGGCATGGTAGTGGGCCTCTTTTCCACACAGATGGATGGAATATACAGAGACAGATCCAGAATCAGGGACCTGATTCTAGTTCAGATCTGCAGGTAAGCCACAAGCTAACCTTAAGAATGTTCTCTTGGATCTCCCCCAAATCAGATACCAGTCCAGTAAGGGTGGCATCAGGAGCCACGTGGCTGGGCACAAGCAGATCCAGTTTTCAAGCTCAAATCCGAGGGACTGGAACTCAGGTGGGCTGCACCACTAGGAGCCAACTTTCAAGGATTCACTCATCTCCCCCAACCGAGATACAGGCCCTGTTGAGGTGGTGTCTGGAGCCTCAGCAACTAATGAGGCTGTGAATTATTTTCTTCTTCCATATCCCATAAGAACCATAAATTAGACCCTCTTAGGTGGAACCTTCATTAGGGAAGCCTGATTTCCAAAGACACTAATTCATTAGCCCCAACTGAATTAATATTACACCAAAAACAACATTAACAGTGAGTGTGAAAAATCTAAACCACACAGGTTACAATAGTAAAGCAACACAAAAGCCCACCAAGCTTAGGTAGTGAAGAAACTAGGCCAGACCCAACCAGTAATGGTGAGCTAGACAACCTCTCTGACAAGGAATTTAGAAAGGAGCAGCAGAGGATACATAGGGAGCTAAAAGAAAAAATGTATTGCACTGCCAATAAAATACAACAGGATTTGAGAGTAGAGGTGTTGAAAATGCAAAAAAAAAATACAAACAAAAATAACAGATCTGAAAAACCTGGTAGGTGAACTTAAAAACTCAGTGGTTCACTTAGACCAGAGTAACAACTGCTGAGGACAGAATCAGTGAGATCCAAGATGAGATGCAGAGAATCTCCAGACAAATGCAGAAAATAGAAAAGAGCCTCAAAATGAACCATCAGGTGATAAGAGAAAATTGGGATGAAGCCAAGAAGAATAACATAAGAATCATTGGAGTCTCAGAGGGACAGGAAGAAAACTCTGATGAAGAAGAAACTGTCAAAGACATCATTGCTAAGACGTTCCCAGAGCTGAAGTGCACATGCGACCAGATTCAGAAGGCCCCATTGGTTAGCTAGAATAAATCCAAATAAAAATACTCCAAGACACATCCTGATCAGAATGACAGAAACCATAGACAGAGACACAATTCTGAAAGCAGCAAGATCAAAGGAAGAAATTGTCTATAATGGAGCATCCTTAAGATTTACAGCTGACTTATCTGATGAAACCCTCAGGACCCAAAGACAGTGGTGGAAATAGTAAATAACTCAATGGAATAAATGCATCACCAAAAATACTTTACCCAGATAGACTCCCATTTATATCAGAAGGAACAACACAGACAACAATTTCATAGACTCAAAACCACGGTTACAAGAACAACTAAACGGGCTACTTTAAGACAAGGCACGCGCCATTCTCTGGGTTGCCACCCTCAAATGTCTCCTCCAACTTCTGACTGACCATGATCCCAGAGGCACACAAACTAATCTCGGAACCCAGGGGCCTTTGACAGTAATCCCTTTAGGTTTATTTACTAAAATATCAGATATCCAAATTCGTGTGGCCACTATTGTGGCCACACGACATCATATACTCTTCATAATCAGCAATAGAAAACAAATTATCTAATGATGTCTTTTTGGAAGGTCTGAATGTTGGGTAATATCCCAAATAAAAATGTAGGGCTTGTTGTTGTAATATTGAATGTTATCAACGTAGAGAGAGAGAGAGAGAGTAAAGTGGAAATCTGCCACACAGGCGGGGTGTGGGTGGGAAGGGAGTATACTGGGGTTCTTTGTGGTGGAAAATGTGCACTGGTGAAGGGACGGGTGTTTGATCATTGTATGACTGGCTGAGACTTGAACTGACAGGCTTTATGACTGCTCTGAAAGTGATT
Source organism: Sorex fumeus (assembly GCF_029834395.1). NCBI lineage: Eukaryota > Metazoa > Chordata > Mammalia > Eulipotyphla > Soricidae > Sorex > Sorex fumeus. The sequence continues at coordinate 44,810,816 of NW_026606059.1, read as the reverse complement.
CAATAAAAAATAAGACAAGACAAGCCCCTCAAATACACCTGCTGAGGACAGATTCTTCAGAAAGATGGGACAAAACCCATATAAATAATCTCTCTCAACAAAAATGAGCTAAGTGGACCAATTAAAAGATACTGAGTGGCAGGATGGATCAGAAAATTGAATGCAACATGCCTGAAAGAAACAGATCTGAACAGTCAGAGCAAATACAGATTCAAAATCAAAGGCTGGAAAACAATTCTACAGGCAAACAACTCCCTTACAAAAGCTGGGGTGGCCATTCTGTTATCCGACCACATTGATTTCAGACTGATGAAGGTCACAGGAGACAAAGAAGATAATTTCTCATAGATCAAGAGATATGTACATCAGGAATAACTTATACTCCTAAATATATATGCACCTAATTTGGAAGCAGAAAAATACTTAAAACTACTCAAATACTTGAAGAAAGACATCAATAGCAACACAATACTAGTGGTAGATTTCAACACAGCTTTATCACCTCTTGATAGATCAACCAGACTCAAGCTTAGCAAGGACATACTTTATCTGAGGGAAGAAATAGAAGAAAGGGTCTTAGAAGATAGATACAGGACACTTTGTCCTCAAAAAGATGAATACACTTTCTTCTCAAGTGTGCATGGGACATTCTCCAAGATAGACCACATTCTGGGCATCAAAGCATACCTCTATAAAATTAAGAAGATGGCGATTGTATCAACAATCTGCTGAGAACATGCTGTGATGAAATTAGAATGAACCACACACACAAACAGAATCTAATCAAATTCCTGGAAATTAAACAACTCACTACTGAACAACAAGTGACTTAGAAAGGAAATCAAAGAGAAAATCAAAGGAAACACACAAGAATGAAATCTCGAGTTACCAAAACTTATGGGACACAGCAAAAACTGTATTAAGCGGAAAATTTATAGCTCTACATGCATTCCTCAGGAAATAAGAGTGAACCCACATAAGGAACCTAAGCCCACAACCTAAAAGCTTGGAGAAAGACCAAAAAAGGACCCCAGAATAGGAAGAAGAAAGAAATAATAAAACTTAGAGCATAAATTCATGAATTGGAAGCCCCAAAACAATCCAAAAGATAACTGAGACCAAGAGGTGGTTCTTTGAGATATAAACAAGATTGAGAAACCTCTACCAAGACTACAAATGGAGAGAGAAAATCCTAATAAACTGAATCACAAACTAAAACGACACATCAAAGCAGAAACTACAGAAATTCGAAGGATGCTCAGAGATTACTTTGAGAATCTACATGCCACAAAACAAGAAAACCTCAAGGAAATGGATAAATTCCTGGATTCCTATAGCCTCCCGAGGCTGAATGAAGAAGACCTGCAGTACCTGAAGAGATCTATCACCTTCAAGGAAATTAAAATGATAATAAAAATGTCTCCCTGAAAACAAAAGTCCTGGTAGATGGATTCACTAGTTAATTCTTCCAAATCTTTAAAGAGGCATTATTCCCAATCCTTTTCAAGCTTTTCCAGGAATTTGAAGAATCAGAAACACTTCCAAACAGTTTCTATTAAGCAAATATCACCCTGATACTAAAAGCAGACAGAGATACCACAAGGAAAGAGAATTACAGGCCAATATCCCTGATGAATACAGATGCAAAGATTTTCAATAAAATGTAGCAAACAGAATCCAATAACTCATCAAAAAGATCATACACCATGAACAAGTAGTATTCATCCTGGGGATGCAAGGATGGTTTTACATTAGCAAATCAATCAATATAATCCATCATCTCAATAAAAGATGGGTGGGTAGTGGTGGACCTGCACTACCCAACTGCTGCCAAGCTCCAGTCTGCTTTCTACATGGTTGGGCCGAGCCTCACATTGAGTGAACATATTCCTGAACCGCACTTTCATGGCCGTGTGACACATCATATGACTACTCATTTTCCATAATTACCATACTGTATTTGATGGGATTCAGACATTAGGAGTATTCCACCCCCATGGGCAGAGCTACCCGTGGCATATTCGATATGCCAAAAACAGTAACAATAACATGTCTCATTCCCCTGACCCTGAAAGAACCTCCAATATGGCAGCATTGGGAAAGATGAATAAGAAGAGGCTGCTAAAATCTCAGGGTTGCGATGAATGGAGACGTTACTGGTGCCCGCTCAAGTAAATTGATAAACAATGAGATGACAGTGATACAATGATACAGTAATCATTAAAAGAAAAGATCAAAACCATATGATCATAGTGTCACCCCTGCAAGGGAATGCCCTGCCACAGAGGCGGGGTGGGGTGGTTCGGGTGGGGGAATGGGGTGGGGGGGTGAGAGGGATACTGGGAACACTGGTGGTGGAGGAATGGGCACTGTTGGAGGGATGGGTACTCGAGCATTGTATGACTGAAACATGAGCATCAAAATTTTTAAGTCTGTAACTGTACCTCACGATGATTCACTAATAAAAATTTTTTAAAAATTGAATTGTAAAAAAAAGAAAAATATTACGAGATATTTCTCAAAAAAACCCATATGATCATATCAATAGATTCAGATAAAGTATTTGACAAGATCCAGCACCCATTTATGATGAAAACTCTCAGAAAAATGAGCATTGAAGGAATGCCTTTCAATATAGTCAAAGCCATCTACCACAAGCCCATGACAAGCATCATTCTCAATGAGGAGAAAATAAAAGCCTTCCATCAAACTTTGGGAATAAGACAAGATTGTCCGCACTTGCCACTCATATTCAATATAGTACTGGAAGTTCTGCCATATCAGTTAGGCCAGAAAAAGATATCAAGGGCAAACAGTTAGGAAAGGATGACATCAAGCTATCACTATTTGCAGATGATATGATGCTATACTTAAAAAATCCTAAAGACTCTACAAAAAAACCTCCTAGAAACAATAGGTTTGCATAATAAACTGGCAGAATACAAAATCAACATTAAAAAGTTCATAGCTTTCCTATATACGAATAATGAAAGATAAGAAAGAGATATTTAAAAATAATAGTCACAATAGTACCTCAGAAAATCAAATACCTCGGAATCAGCTTAACTAAAAAGGTGAAGGACCTATACAAAGAAAATTACAAAACACTACCTAAAGAAATCAAAGAGGACACTAAGAAATGGAGAAACATCCCTTGCTAATGGATAGAGAGGATTAACATTATCAAAATGAAATACTCCCCAAAGCACTATACAGATTTAATGTAGTCTGTATCAGGACACCCATGACATTTTTCAAAGAAATAGAAACACTATTTCTTTTCAAAACACTCCTGAAATTCATATGGAACAATAAACCTCCGAATAGCTAAAGAAATCCCTGGGAAAAAGAAGATTGGTGGCATCACTTTTCCCAACTTCAAACTGGAGTACAAAGCAGTAGTAATTACAACAGTTCAGTACTGGACAAGAAACAGACTCCCAGTGGAACAGAGTTGAATATTCTTTCACAGACTCTGAAATATATGGTCACTTAATCTTTGATAATCTTCGATAAAGGAGCAAGAATTGTGAAGTGGAACAAGAAAGCCTCTTCAACAAGTGGTTGCTTGTTGAAAAACTGGATAGCTACCTGCAAAAAAGTGAATTCTGACCTCTGTCTAGTACCAGGCACAAAAGTCAGATCAAAGTTGATTAAAGACCTTGATATCAAACCTGAATCTACAAGGTACCTAGAGGAAAATATAGGCAGAACCCTCAATGACATTGAATCTAATAGCATCTTTAAGGATGAAACACCACTGACCAAGCTCGTGGAAGCAAAGATAAACAAATAGGACTACATTAAACTCAGAAGCTTCTGCACCTTCTAAGAAACAGTGACCAAAATACAGAGAGAGTCCATGAAATGGGAAAGAATATTAACCTAATATTCAACTGAAAAGGGGTTAGTATCTAGGATATACAAGACACTAGTAGAATTGCTCAAGAAAAGAAACCTCCAACTTCATCAAAAATGGGGAGAAAAAATGAACAGAAGCTTCCTCAAAAAAGAAATACAAATGGCCAACAGTGCATGAAAAATTGCTCTACACCACTAACCATCAGGGAGATGCAAATCAAAACAACAATGAGATATCATCTAATGCCACAGAGACTGGAAGACATTGAAAAGAACAAAAACAACCAGTACTGGTTCAGATGTGGAGAGAAAGGGACTCTCTTTTAACTACTGGTAGAAATGCTGATGGCCACCTTTTTGGAAAAAAATACTGGCATTCTTTCAAAAATTAGAAAGTGAATTTCCATATGACCCCACAATAACACTTCTGGGAATATATTCCAAGGGTGCAAAAAAGCACAGTAGAAATGACATCTGCACCTGTATGTTCATTGCAGCACTGTTCACAACAGCCAGACTCTGGAAAAAATTTGAGTGCCCAAGAACAGACGACTGGTTGAAGAAACTTTGGTACATCTACACAGTGGAGTACTATGCAGCTGCTAGAAAAGATGAAGTCATGAAGTTTGCTTACAAGTGGATGGTCATAAAGAGTATCATGCTAAGTGAAATGAGTCAGGAAGAGAGACAGACATAGAATGACTGCATTCATTTGTGGAATATAACATAACATAACTTAATATGAGAATGACACCCAAAGACAGTACAGACAGGGCCAGGAATATAGCTCCACAGTCAAAAGCCTGCCTCATGAGCTGAGAAAGAAGGCAGCTTGGATAGAGTAGGGATCACTAAGTCAATGATGGTTGGAGGGATCATTCGGGATGGGAGATGTGTGCTGAAGATAGATAAAAAACCAAACATGATAGCCTCTCAGTATCTATATTGCAAACCATAATTCCCAGAAGTAAAAAGATAGTATGGGGGAAATTGTATGACATAGAGGCAGGGGGAGGCTTGGAATGGGGTGTGGGGATGCTGGGGATATTGATGCTGGAAAATATGCACTGGTGAAGGGATGGGTGTTTGATCATTTTATGCCTGAGACTCAAACATGAAAGCTTTGTTACTGTATCTCACAATGATCCAGTAAAAACAAACACACAAACAAACAACGAATTTCCTTTGGTACTGGTCAGCAGTTGGAATCAACCACAGGTGTGTGGGGTGCTGAGGATAGGTAAGGTAGAAAAGGGACCAGTATAACAATGATAGCTGGAAATGATAATACTGGACAAGAACTTAGTATTAAGTGTAAATAAAGGGATATACCTTATAACCTTTCAGTATATCTGTACTGCAAATCACAATGTCCAAAAGGAGAGAGAGAGAGAGAGAGAGAGAGAGAGAGAGAGAGAGAGAGAGAGAGAGAGAGGATGAGAGGATGAGGGAATAGAGAGAGAGAGAGAGAGGAAGAGATTGGTGTGGGTGGGGTTGATGGGAGAAAAACTGGGGACACTTGTGCTTGAAATATACACTGGTGGAGGGGTGGATATTGTATTACTGTATAAGTGAAATCTAATTATGAATGGCTTTGTAACGGTCTATCTCACAGTGATTCAATAAAAAAAAACCTTTGAAAAAATGTCCTCCAGCCTTACACACCTGTTTTGTAAAATATACGGCGAATAGATGTTCTTTGTGTTCCTCATCATCATAGTTGTAGGCATTCACACACTGCTAGTTCTCTAATGTTTGCCTTTTAATTTAACTTAAATTATGTTTGTTTTAAAAGGTTGCTATTGCCTGAGAAATTATGTTTATAAAATCATCTTGAGTTTGATTTACTGATTACATATTTCTCTGACTTACTTTGTAGAAGTCAGAGAGGGTTATTGGAGGAAGCATGTGAAAATCATTTCAGCCATTTTCAGCAAAAAGAAGTCTTATTGGAGGCTTATTGTAACCTTAGATAATTTTCAGAAGACAAGATAAGGCTTGAAGCCAGTGGGTATAAGTCTGTTCCATATGGCTGAGCAGAACCACAGAAGCACCTCACTGTATAAACACTGAAGTCTGCAAAATGCAATTGCCATGCAACAGCCACTGCAAGTATATGACCATTACAAGTTTTCCAATTATCACTGGGATATCTGCTCAGAATTGAGAATCCCAACAACATGAACTATGTACCAAATCCAATTCATATTTACATCCTGCCTATTTTTGGATAGGGGTGAGGATAATTAGAATCTGATCCTTTCTACTTCCAGATATGACCAAAGATCCATGGAACTACACAAAATAGCCTACCTCATAGGAAATTTTAAAAATTTGTACATACATGGAAAGGTAGCTTGAGTAGTGAATAGTGAAATAGAAAAAGATAAAAAGGAACCGCCCCAACAGAATTATCCATTATACTCACAAAATAAATATATAGCTACAAAACCTTAATCCCTGGTCCAGGGTAAACTGTTCCCAGCAACAAGACAGTTTATGCAAAAAAATAAAATATAATTTTATAGAGCTAAGACTACCTAGAAATTGAGTGGACTTAAATGTATGGTCTCATTTATAAATAACAATAAATCAGCAACAAAAAATGTATGGTCTCGGGGCTGGAGCTATAGTACAGCAGGTAGGGTGTTTGCCTTGCACATGGCCGACCCAGATTCGATTCCCAGCATCCCATATGGTCCCCCGAGCACCACCAGGAGTAATTCCTGAGTGCATGAGCCAGGAGTAACCCATGAGCATTGCAGGGTGTGACCCATAAAAGCCAAAAAATAAAAGTATGGTCACATCTATAATTGACAATAAATCAGCAACAAAATATTCAAAACACCAAAAAATGGGGAGAGGAAATGAATAGGGAATTCTCTGAGGAAGACTGAAGTACACTCAGAAGAAAAATGTTATAATCAGTCTTTTATTTTATTTATTTATTTGTTTTATTTATTTTTTTGGTCCCTCCTGGTGATGCTCAGGGGTTCTTGGGGGCATATAGGAGATGCTTAGGATCAAGCCCAGGTGAGCACACATGCAAGGCAAATGCCATACCCTATATTCTTGATTTTGCCTTTATAACCAGTTTTGTAGACTTCATTTACTACCAGAGATGAATAAGGAAACATTAAAAAAAAGAAATTAACTAGCCAAACTCCTAATGATCTTCTCTGGTGACCTGATAACCAGAGTTCTTGCCAGTAAGTTTTTCAGTAGAATATATTCATTCAGTTTAGGCTGCTGACAGGAAAAAAGAACCTGAAATCGATAGATTTCTAGTCATGGAATGCTGTAAAAAGTCAAGTTTCATGCGTACCATGATTTTAAGACTAAGATACTTCATGTTGAAAATTTGGTAACCCACACGTGCAACTTATAAACCCCATTATGTTATGTTGGAGCAAATCCTGATATAAAAAGAACAAAATACAACTGAAACGTAGCATTGGTGATCCTGGAATTTCTTCGTGGGTCTCCATAATCACCTGTATTCTTTAATTATTACTAAATTTAAAAAAGGTAAAGGCCCTCCCGTTGATCGTCGATTTGCTCGAGCGGGCCCAGTAACGTCTCCATTGGAGACTTTGTTGTTACTGTGTCTGGCATATCCAATACTCTCGGTAGCTTGCCGGGCTCTCCGAGACGGGTGGAGGAATCGAACTCGGGTCGGCCATGTTGGCCGCTTGTAAGGCGAACGCCCTACCCGCTGTGCTATCGCTCCAGCCCAGCCCTGGAGTGATAGCACAGCGGTAGGGCGTTTGCCTTACAAGCGGCCAACATGGCCGACCCGAGTTCGATTACTAAATTTATGTACTAAGAAATGCTCTGTGATTCTTGTGAGTCTAATTTGACCATGACTTCTGTATAATTTAATAGCAAATACAGAAGGTAAAAAACATCAAAAAATTTTTGCCAGTCCTATGTATTCTGTATTCTGTCCCACCACGCACCCACTGTGTCTCTGGGATGAGTCACATGACTTGTCATGGCTACTAGAATATTATTCAATGTGAGACAAAGAGTCTTGGAGAGCTCTGGAGACAGCAATTGTTTTCCCTTCCCTGTAGCTGGAAACCTGTGCTGTGGGAGCAAACCTGGGCTAGCTGGCTGCAGGATGAGAAACAGCTACATGACACACAAGATGCATTAGCAGAGACGTGCAGCTCTGGCAGCTGGTGGGGCTGAACTGCACTAGGGGCCCCCAGATGAGGCCAGACTAATTGTGTTACTGAGTCAAGAGCTACATAAATGTTGCTGTTTTAAAGGCACCTACAATTGATTGTATTTTGCTGCACAGAAAAAGTCAACTTTTTTTTTAAAAAAACGCTTTCTATTTTTTAACAGTTGCAGCATTTATTTATATAATCAATACTTGCCACATGTGCTATTGTATGATTTTCTATATTTTATTTCTCCAATTGTTAATTATCAGATATTTAAATTGTTCCTATTTTATATATTTTTTCAAAATTTTACTTTTTTAAAGCACTGTGAGTTACAAAGTTGTTCATAGAGGGATTTTTGACATATTGATCCCATTATTGTGTCAACTTCCCGCCACTATTGTTCCTGGGTTCCCTCCCCTACCTGCCACACCCCACTGCCGCAACCATAACCTGCCATCTTGACAGGAATGTTTAACACTTGGTTATTAAAATTTGGATCTCATGATTTCAGTGTCGTTGATTCTGGGATTGGATATTCAGCTATATCATTCTAACACCTATGTACCTGAATCCTTTCAAATCAAATTCTAACCATCTTCTCCAATACTCCTACCTACCCTTACTGATCACTCCTCTCTTGAATATTTGTACTCACAAACTGGAGGTCTCTGGGTCAGTATAAACTGGTATTTAACAAAACTTACTGGGAAGACTACACTTGCTATGTCATGGAAGCCTGATATTTTTATTGAAGTAACATTAGGATGTAGATGTTTTAGGGTACAGTATTACCATACCTTGCTCAGGGATGTGTTGCTATCCATTCACTATTCTCCCATAGGACACCTTCTGCTTATCCCACTTGGTAGCATTAGTTCTGTCATCAGAGTTAAAAAGCTTTGATATCACTGGAAATTTTCTATGCCTCGGTTATTTACATAAGTGCAATAACTTGAAATTTGCCTTTTTCCTTATGATTTATTTCACATAGAACAACAGCTTCACAGAATATATTCATATTGTAGCAAAAAGCAAGATTTCACCTTTTATTATAGCCATGTAATATTTATTGTGTGAATTTATCTCAACTCTTTTATTCACTCATGTACTAGTGGGCACCTGGGCTGTTTCCAGATCTTGGTCATTGTAAATAACACTGCAATAAATTTATATAACTTTTCAAAGCAGCGTTTTTATGTTCCTGGGATAGGAATATTAGATAGATGTACATGGCAGTTTAAAATTCATTTTTTTTAGAAATCTCAACTGTATTTCTTAGAGACTGATCCCCAGTATTCCCGTTTCTCTATCAGTTGTTGCCTCTGGTCTTTTCTGGTATAGGCTGTTCTTACTGATATGGGACTATATTTCACTATAGAGTTGATTTGTCATTTCCCTCAAAATCAGCCATGAGCATTTTTTCCTTTGCCTGTTGACCATGACAGTGCCTTTGAACCTGCCTTCTCCCAATTTCGTTTGTTTTTGTTTTGTTGTTATGAGTTTGGTGGGTGGTTTATAGAGTATAAAAATCTCTCAGTCCATAGAATTTCCTGATGTTAAAGTGATAATTTCTTCTGCAGTGCTGAAACGTTTTAAATATGGAGCGATAGCACAGCAGGTAAGGTATTTGCCTTGAACGCAGACGACCAGTCGGCCCTGGTTTGATTCCTCCGCCCCTCTTGGAGAGCCCAGCAAACTACCAAGAGTATCTCGCCCGCACTACAAATCCTGGCAAGCTACCCGGGATGTATTTGATATGCCAAACACAGTAACAACAAGTCTCACAATGAAGATGTTACTGGGCCCGCTGGAGCAAATCGATGAACAAGGGGAGGACAGTGCTACAGTGCTATAAACACAATCACATTAATTTATTGTTTTTTGCTTCCTTTGCAATAGAATAAAATAATATCCATTACAGTCAATATTATAGTATTTTTAAATTTTCTTCAATATACTTTATGTAAATCTAACTTTTAAATATTCTTGATATACAAATTGCTAAATTTTTTTTTAGCAATTTTCGTTGATTCTAGTTGTGTCAGTTATTCTTTTTTTTTTAAATTCAAAACCTAATCCAGAGAAAATAAGTGTACTTTCTAATATTTTTTCATAGAAATGTGGATTTCTAGCTTCTCATAAAAGAAAAATTCTGATTATTCTGAGTTAGGATTCTTCTGAGTTAGGATTATTCTGAGTTAGGCAAGGGTGAGTTTTATTTTAGAGAGTTTCTCATTTAAATGGGATATGCTGCCACTTCACCCTGTTTTTATCAATCATGGATCCTATATACATGGAAAACTTATATATGTTTAACTTTGATACATTACCTTTTTGATCATTACAGAAATATAACTATATTATATTAGAACTTATAAATATATTGATTAATAAATGGCCTTGAGGCATGACTATATGCTCTTACTATTTTAGTTACTTTGCCTCAAATGCTCATTTTCCACTAGACATTTCCTGAACCTTGCATGTTTTTTTTTTTTCTTTTTGGGTCAAACCCATCAATGCTCAAGGGTTACTCCTGACTCATGCACTTAGGAATTACACTTGGCAGTGCTTGGGGGGCCATATGGCATGCTGGGAATAGAACTCAGGTTGGCCGTGTGCAAGGCTAATGCCCTATCTGCTGTGCTATCGCTCCAGCCCCTTTTCACATTATTAAAACTTTTTACAGCCTCTTGTCTGTGAAGCCATCCACTTGGATCTAGATAAGCCTGGGCCACCTTCCTCTGTACTGGAAGTCTTTTCACCTAATCTCATCTAACCACCTATCATATTGCTCATCATCATTGTATTAAAAAAATGCCTACACAAGTTAATAATGAAATCCTTGACTGCAGAGCTACACACATATTGTCTCTATCCCTTAAGTGTAACATGTGGCAGGAATCACAAAACTGTGAACAATAAAGGAATTAATAAATTAGACATGCTGGCTGAACTTTAGAGAACACATTTTATTTGTATGTAAAATCAAGCTTACGATTTTCTGTTTGTGATATATACTAGCACCAATGTTATATTTATAATTTTCAGAAATCTTTTTTTGGCTCTATGATTAGCAGAGTAGAAAGAAATAAGAAATTGTGGAAATATAAAAGAATCTGTGTCAAATAGTTCAAAGAAGCACAAAGAAGAAAAGAAGATATGGACAGTGAAACAATTATTATAAACTCCCCAAATACCCAATAAAAATAACATCCTCAGGGCCAGAGTGATAGTATATTTGCCTTATATGCAGCTAACCCTGTTTCAATTACCAACATTCCATATGATCCCTGAGCCCTGCAGGAGCTCCTGAGCACAGAGTTTGGAGTAAGCCCAGAGGATGACCCCAAGCCTAAACAAACAAAATATCCACATTTATTAGTGAAAATTTTTAAGTTAAGACAGAGTATACTATACTTCAGTCATGATTCTCAGATATAAAAGGCTTAACTCCAAATATTTATTAATTTACTGATACCACAAGAACCGCATGGGTAGGCAGAATATGGTTTACTCATCTCAGTCCTTTGGAGAACTGGGATAATAGAAGCTTCATCTCAACACATGCTTCCATGATCACTCAAGCAGGGTACAGAGTTCTGTGTTCCACCCACTGGCTGTTAATAAATGACCATATGGAAGGGACATACATCATTTCAGATTTTTTTTGGCCCAAAAAAGTCACATGGTGAAGCCTAACTTCAACAAAACAAGAGCAATTCTTTCTTGTATCAGGAAAGAAGATAATTACCATATTTGTGAATAAAAAGGTAACTACCATATTAATGAATTTGCAAAAGAAACTTCAGCCTTCAAAATGTATTATCATTGATTAGTTATGCAATAGAATTTTATATTAATACATAAGATTAAGGTACTTCTTCGGTTTCTTCAATAAGTTAATAGTAAAATTAAAGAGAGATAATTGAGTTTTACTGTTTTTGGCCCAGTCCTTGCAATGTATTGATAGGCCTTGCAGCACAATGTGGAAAAGTTTGTGTTTTATGGAAAATATTGATATTGTAAAGGTATGGATTAGAGACTGAGAGTTTCAAAAAGCAGTCAAGAAAATAAAAGCTGAATCAAAATGACAAATATCTTTAAATGGAATTTTTCATGATCTCTAGTTGTTTAGTCAATGGACGTGGTAAGAAAGACAAATATTTCCAGACAAGGTGAGTGTGGATGATGACCTTAAGACCATGACTTTGGCCAGGGCAACAGCTCTGAATGAAAAAAAAATAGTTCAAAAACATGGTAAGGAGGCTGGCGGGATAGTACAACTGTTTGTACTGAGGTGACCTGTGCCCTACCATGAGTGATACCTGAGAACCACCAGGTATAGCTCTAAAACCAGAAAAAAAGAGAGAGAAAAAACAAAAGACAGTATGATCAACTTATCTTATCAAAAAATAAAATTGCATTTTTAAAAAGACAGGAGTTATAGAGTCAGAGATCACCTAAAGGGCTGGCTGAAGCAGTAGCCCTGGGTTAGATACCTAACACCACATGGTCCCCAAACACTGCTGAGTGTGGTCCCCAATATATTTTTTAAAGGAAGAGGAAGGAAGGAAGGAAGGAAGGAAGGAAGGAAGGAAGGAAGGAAGGAAGGAAGGAAGGAAGGAAGGAAGGAAGGAAAGAAGAAAGGATTGTAGAAAATGGGAGTAGGTTGAGGGAAGGTGATGGTAGATATCAAGTGTTTCCTTAAATAGTATTTTCTTCCTTTATAAAAATGATATTTTTTTGTATTTTGAAGACAATCTTTTAAGTTTAATGATAGATTAAAGTACGTATGCACCAACAAGACTTCTAATTCAAATATTCTGATTCTCTAATTTTATACTCCAAACAATGGGAAGCATGGGTCACGCAGAGCAGTGCTCAGGTCTTATTCCTACCTCTACTCAAGGATCACTTTTGTTGGTGGTCTAAGGTGACCATATGGGAATCAAACAGGGGTGGCCCATAGGCAAGGGAAACACCTTATCCCTTTCACTAACTCTCCAGTCTCCCTATCTCTATCTCCCAAAAATTGCATTTTGAGAAGACTTGCCTGATCACACATAAAAGAATTCTTGGATAAACAGCTCATATTGTACTGTCTTGATTTCTTGTGCTACAAATTTATTAATTTGCTTATTTGCAGCCTGTGTATTTCTTCAATTTTTCTCTCAACCATAGAGTCAAACACTCAAAACTCAAATTTCTTTCTCCCTGAAGATCTTTATTATTTTTTCCACTTTTCTGACAAAAGTTGGTTTTTAAAACCTTTTCTTCTCTGTTTCTTACTGAGCCACTAGAGAGGTCATTTGCAGCCTAAAACCCTTATTTTCTGTTCCCTCAGTGTGGTAAGCAGGAGAGAGAAAATTATACCCAAGTTAGAAGTTGTATTTCTAGCTATAACATAGTTCTGGGGATTCACACTCTTTGAACTTTAGTTTTACACAAGCCATTTGGAGACATCAGAGCAAAGATTCTTTAAGACCACACACCAAAGGGTGTCCCCTTCTTTCTGACACCCAAGGACAGTAGATAGAAGGGTCAGGAAGATTTCTCCATAGTTGAAAGCCTGCCTCATGAGCAGGCAGGGAGAGGACAGCTGGAAGAAAGGATCACTAAGAAAATGATGGTTAGAGGAATCAATTGTGGATGGAAGATGTGTGCCGAAAGTAGATAAAGGACCAAACATGATAATCTCTCAGTATCTGCATTGCAAACCATAATGCCCAAAAATAGAGAGAATGTATAGGGAACATTGTCTGCCATTGAGGCAGTCAGAGGGTGGGAAATGTGGGGGTATACTGGGGATATTGGTGGTAGGGAATGTGCACTGGTGGAGGGATGGGTGTTTGATCTTTGTGTGTGAATGTAACTCAGACATGAAAGCTTGTAGCTATATCTCACAGTGAATAAATAATTTTTTTAAACATGGAAAAGAAGACTACATCCAGTAATGGGCACCTAAGATCTCCAAGTAATTTTGGGACTCAAGAGCTCAATCATTTATAGGAGGGAAAATCATAGTCTAAGACCCCCATGACTTTGTATGTCTTATGACCTCCATGTGGTATATAGTTCTTCTTATCTTTTACCTAGTCAAATCTTATTCACTCAGCTAATCATTCAATACTGGAAACTACTAAATTCAATGTACAAACTACAATAATTAAGATGAATGTAGCTTCTAAGTATTTTACAGCATGATGAAGGAGACAGACCCAACTCAACACACAAAAGTGAATGTGTAGTTTTGTCTTGTACTTGGTAGAATGACGATTCTCTTTCTTCACAATGAGTGAAGAAAATGTCCCAGTCAACCACTTCTCTAGGAAGAATGAGGGGCATGTGCATCAGATTCGGTTCCTCCCTGAAACCTGAAATCACCTAGTCTGTCCTAGCCTGGCTCCAAAAATCCCCAGCTGAAGCAGAGACAAGTGGGTGGAATTAATCTATAGAGTTATATCCACTGAGATGTTATAGTTGTTTTGTTTATTCACATAGGAGTAATAGGTCAATAAATACAAGAGTTCCAAAGTGAGACCAGAAAACCGATAGATGCTATGAATTATTTTTAAAAAAATCAAGAGCGAGCAGTGCAAAAGAAAGCCTTAAAAGGTGAGAAAAAATTGACTGCAAAAAAAAATGAGAATGTCAAGTAGCATTTTAAACAGGTGTAGGGTTTAATTTTATACCCACTGTGAGACAGAATGATTCTAAGTCAATGTTTTCCTGCATCTGCATCACCTGGGGATTGCTGAGTAATGCAAATTTTCAGCCTATCAAGAGACTTTGGAGTTGGGGCCTTAATAAAAGCTGCAGATAGTATGAATTCTCACTAAAGTTTTAGAACCATGCTCTAGTTAGTAGATTAAAACTAAATTTGATCCAAAACAGGTAAAAACAATATCTTAAAGAAATCCTAATTAAAATTTTATTGTAATTTAGGCAACAATATTGTTATTGATTCTGCTGTACAAAGTCACTGCACTCTCTCACCCTCAGAGTTCCTAAGACCCTCCACCCCTCACCTTATGTCATTATAGTCCTTCTCTCCCTCCTCCTCCCTTCTGATTCTCCCCACCATAGTAGTCTAGGCTTTGTCAACCAAGGAAAAGGTTTTAATTATTTAATACTATCTATTCTTTTTGCAACAATATATGGTATTATATTCTACAACATTGTGTTCTGTCTTCTTGATTCACACATAAGACATAATCATGAATTCCAGATGTCCTGGAAAATCACCAGCTCTACAGATACAACGTGATTGTGAATTCCAGATATTTGTGAGAAGTGTAAATAGATGCCACAATTAGAATCTCCCCCTCAAAAACTTTAGCAAAATGGACTATATAGGTGTCATTTTAAAGGAAATTTAAAGAAAATTGAATTAAAAGAAGCCATAAATCAATGACTATTACTAGAACCCAGTGGGTAGAAATTTTGAAATGCTGCTAACCCTATCCTAAAAAACACAGGAAAGCCCCCCACAGCAAAGAACACTATCACTGTCCTCCCATTGTTCAATGATTTGCTCTAGCAGGCCCAGTAACGTCTCTATTGTGACAATTGTAACTGTGTTTGGCATATCAAATACGTCATGGGTAGCTTGCCAGGCTTTGCCATGCAGGCGAGATGCTCTCGGTAGCTTGCCGGGCTCTCCAAGAGGGGTAGAGGAATCGAACTCCGGTCTGCCATTTTGGCCGCTTGCAAGACAAATGCCCTACCCACTGTGCTATTGCTCCAGCCCACAGCAAAGAACAACCCAATCCATATAGCCACTAGTACTAAGATGAAGAAAAACCAGTCTTTGAGAATCCTAATGTCACCACAAAAACTGTTGGTACATTATTAAAATACAAGATGAGAGCTTGACAAATTGGCAGCATTAATTTTATGTGCTTGACCCGCAGCCATTCCGCTCTCATCTGCTATATCAAAACTCAATATCATCTTTATATTTCTCTTTTTAAAAACCTTTAGTAGCTCTCCATGACCTCCACACTCAAACTTGTTTATAAGACTTCTAAGCCCATCATGAGCAGGCTTACTCCATTAGTCTCACTTCAGGGTAGTCTCTTCTATGTTCTTTTTTGTTTTGCTTTGAGGGAGTCACACTTTGTGGTGCTCATGGGTGACTCCTGGCTCCGTGCTTGAGGGTTGCTCCTGGCAGTGCTAAGGGAGATCAGGATCGTACTGTTGGAATGAAACTAGATTTTTCTGAGCTGGTGGATTCCTGAGAATTGTATGAAAGTTTTACATACAAATCTCAGAAGATTAAGAAGTTTGAGGTGCTGGAGTGGTAGCACAGCGGAGAAGGCATTTGCCTTGCACCTGGCCAACCAAGGTTTGATTCCCAGAATCCCACATGGCCCCCTGAGCACTGACAGACAGGAGTAATTACTGAGTGCAGAGCCAGGAGCAACCCCGGTGCACTGCCGGATGTGACCCAAAAAGCAAAAAACAAACAAACAAACAAACAAAAAACATAGAAGGTTGAGTCTATGGTATAGCTAAAGTAGCTGGATCTGGATCACTCCCTAAATGCCCAGGCCTTTCCTTTACATATGAACAATGTCACTTGTCTTGTCTCTGGCATTGCCATATCACATGATCAAACTTCCTGCCCTGTCCCACACAGTCTACTCACCTCCAGAGTATGATGGCCCTGACTCTCCCTGTATTGCTCTATTCCCTTGTAGATTTTTCTCAGTCTACAGCCATGGCCACAGGTGTGTGGGTGAGATCCCTGTGCTCTGCACCCCTATCCCAGCTGTACCCCAGCAGTTCTTGTCATCCTGTCCTGACTTTCCTAGTCTCTGGCCATGACCACATGAGTGTGGGTGAGACTCTGTGCTCAGTATCTGCCCTGCCTCGGCATCCCAGTCCTGCCTGAATCTGGATGTCTGAGTTCTGCATGTATTCTGCCTCTGTCTGGGCCTCAGAGGCCTCCCAGTGCTTAGACATCTGTCCAGGCAGAGAGCCCTAACTTATCCTGTATTCTGCTGGACCAGTGGAGAAAAGAAATTCTGGAGTGCATGGGGCAGGGGTTGGGGGGAGAGATAGATGGAAAGAGACAGAGAAACAGAGACAGAAAGACAGAGAAAGAGAGACTTGAAGACCTCCTTTAACTTGCTCCCCCAAATATCCCATGATCTGTTTTGATTGGCTACTTGTCCAGTGGAATACTTGTTCCCTGGGTGAGGTTTAAAGTGATCAACTAAATTCACTTGCTGCTCCATCCTCCCACTCCTGCCATAGAAATGAGGCTTCCTGCGTGTAAAATCATGTGCTCCAGTATGTCAGACTGTGCCTCTATCTCTCTGGATCCTCTTCTACTATTTAATACACTGGACACTGATTTGTTACAAAAGATAAATTTTTGGTCTGGACTACATCCAGCAGTCCTCAGGGCTGTGTCCTGACTCTGCACTCAAGGATTACTCCTGGTGGGCTTAGGGGGTCATATGTGGCATCAGGGATTGAACTGGTTAACTTTCAAGTAAGAAAAGCACTCTACCTACCGTACTATCTCTCTGGCCCCAAAAGATAGCTCTTATCTGCACTTAAACCATACTCATCTTTAAAGTGTTCTCCACCTCTTCTGCCTTTATGATCGCTTGCCATTGTCCTTTACGTTTCTATTAGGGTTCTTATCCCTCTGCAGCTCTTTGTATCCTCAGTGAGGCTTGCAGCTCCTCTCTCACAATCTGGGTGCTCCTTACTAAGCTCTTTCTGAAGCAGAACTATACTGCCCATTTTTCTCCACTAGCCCCCAGTAGAAGCGATAAGTTTTACATAGAACCTTACCCTTGGTTGCAACACAAGGCTAATACAGTACATGAAACTGGAAAAAAGAGACTTTTCACAACCCAACACGAAGGACTCTGAGAACACGAGGTAAAATAGTCCCATTGCAGGATTACAGAATTTGTAAATTCCTTAAAGCTATGAAATTTGTATTTTAATAGAATTCCTTTTATCCAGCTTCTCAATGATTTAACATCTTAACTTTTGTCCTTAAGGATTTAAAAGCTTGTTTCAGGGTCAGGCACCCTTAAGCAGGAGAGAAAAGGAGGTGGGCAGGAATATGGGAGCTATGCCTAAGGAAGTCAGATCTACAAAAGACTAGTTTAGCACTTAGAGTGCTCCTTTCCTGCTGTCTTCTTTGCCGACTCAGTGTTTCTTAGCCTATCTATTGCATTCTACTCTTTCTCTAACCCTCTTGGAGGCTTTGGATTTTAGCAAGGTGGCTTCCTTCATCTGATAATCTAATCCAAGACCCATCAGAGGCAGTTTATTTAGTTGTTTATGTGCTGAGACTCACAGACTTTCTTTGTAAGGAAGTTTGAACAAACAGACTTGATGCAATTTTATTTTCTTTTACTCCCTTCCTCTGTAAAAACTGTCACTTTCCCCCTCCTCTCTTTTCAGCTAGCTTTTTGACTTGTTTACTTGTTTTTTATTTATTTATTATTTATTTATTTATTTATTATTCATTATTATTTATTATTATTACATATTTTTAATCACTGTGAGTTACAGTTACAAAGCTTTCCTGTTGAATTTCAGTCATACAATGATCATTCACCCAACCCTCCACCAGTGTGCATCTTCCACCACCAAGGTCCCCAGTATCCCACTCCCCATCGTACCCCTCCCCCTGCCTCTATGGTAGACAATCTCCTCCAAAATATCTTTTGTATTGCTTGTTATGAATAGCATAAGATGTCTAATGGCTGCGAAAGCAACCTCATGCTCCTGGAATTCTAAAATTTTAGATTACTAGGGTCTGGAGATCTCTGCAATAAGCTGCTGCTCTGTTCGAAGACTTTTTTGTGTGTCTCTGGATCATGGCCATTAACGAGCTTAAGTAGCAGCTGGAGACAGTTTTTGGGCATGGGCGTGACCTCCAGGTTCCCATGGGGATGGGAGGATGAGAGGGATCAGCCAATCCCCTATCCCTTGAGGCCTGGAGTTTGGAGTAATCGAACCTGCATACCTGCACTTCTCATTGGTTTCTGGAAATTAGCAGCAGCCAGGGTTTTTTAGGGGGAAGGGTGGAGGGATGATGCCTACCGCTATCTGAGGCACTCTGGTGAAGTCAGCCTAGTGAAGTCTCCAGAAGTCCGGAGACGTCTCTGCAGCGAGCTGCTCAGTTCAGATTCTTTTGTGTGTCTCTGGATCATGGCCATTGTTTCCATCTTTTCCAAAAAATAAGCTATTGAAAAATGCCAGCAGGGCATGCCGTTTTGCGTGCCAGCCCTAACTGTGGCCTTTGATCTCTTTTGAGATTTAGGGCTCTCTGAAATAAGGCCAATAAATGAGCTTGTATAGCTGAGCCAGAGGTGGTTTGTGGGTGTGGCTCCCACATACCTAACTTTTGGCCATTTAATTTCTTGATAAACTTGGCCCCAGGTTGTTGGGGTCTGTCCAAAGGCACAGGAATAATTTTGGGATATCAGGAAGTCTGAAGGAATCATCAGGCTGCTGATGCACTCGTCCTTCAGGTACAGGTTGACCTGCTGGCACCACTATACCCTCTTTGTTTTTAATCATTAAAATTTATTTCAGATACAAAGAATAGTTCAAGAAAGATGTTCAGTATTAAACTACTTTCTGAAAATGAATGAATATTATTAATATTATAAATTATTCTTTGTATTTTCAAATTCTTTATTTTTCACTTAGACACTCATTTAAAATAGTTTCAGGTATATAGTGCTTTAGTATCCAGTCCTATCACCCTGTAATTCCATACCTCCACCAATGATATCAGTTTCCCTACCAGTCCCCAACCTGCCTCTTTGACAATTGCATTTTTAAGTTTAATTATTAAATTTTGGGCCCTATGATTTCAAATGAGCCTATAAACTGTGTTACTTTTAGGCCTTCTCTCTTGCTTCACCCTAGACCCCATGTTCCCACCCCGTTTTCCTCTTTCTTCGGTGTTTTTGTTTCCATAATCTAGAATCAATGTTTTGTTCACCTTTGAAAACTTCCATTCCTTGGGCATGTTATTCTGTGTATCAGTTTAGTGATAACATTCAGTGTTTGACTTTGTCCTTCTGATTTAGTTCACTTAACATGAGATTTTCCAATTCCATTCAAGTTGCAGCAAATTACATGCCTCTACCGACTTTACTGACAAGAGCCTCCAGTTAAATATCTCAATCAGAATTTGAGATATACTTTATAATGTTTAATGCCTGGCTCTGTAATATTCTGTCTTGAGCATCTGAAAATGGCAAAAGTCCCTGTTATCTCCTCCCTTGTGTGGTCAATTCATCAAATGTGTCAATTTTCACCATGAATTAATATTATGCACCACATCTTTGAAAACCATAGGAAGTCAAGAGTTGCCAAAAGTGTCTGGGATTCCAGTTTGTAGAAAGCATTAAGTGGTACAACATACAACAGTGAAAAGGATGTGTGGTTTCATTTTAGAAAATCCAGGTCATGTTCAGCCCTCTATCTTCCTGAATAATGGGGTGCTTTTGTTCCCTGCAGAACAGTATGCTGTAGGCACAGCAAATACACTGCTGCTTACTGCTAACTTCTAGGCAGACAACACAAATCAAATCCAGAATCCATCTCAGTATTCTTCAGAATTGTCTCTACCTGAAAACAGTTGACAATCAACCAAAGCTGGACTCTGCATGTTATTACAAGAAGAATAATAAGCACAATCAGAAGTCAAATCAATGTGATTTGAATCCTGATTCCTTTGAAATGTTACTCAAGTTCAACATTTTCTTCATAACTTAGTGTGCCTCCACATCTCTAAGAGTATATGCCTTCTCTTCATAGGATTTCTGTTATAATAAATAATAATAAACATTATAAAAGTAATTGCATGGGCCATAGGATGCATTTTAGATGTCTTCATCTTATATTTCTTTTCTAGAACTTAACAATTTGTCTTCCTGATCCCCCTTTCTCACTAAAATAAATTATTACTAATGCCATTCTCATAAAGTTATTTTTGGGAGTCAAAGGGTTGTCCCCTGTGTCTGACACTTTGAGATTCCAATAAGGGAGATAAACTAAATTCAGGATTCTTTGGACTGTTGTTCTCAAAACTCCTCTTTAAATGAAATTAAATCCCAACTAAGCCTGCCACGAGAGAGAGAATGGGGGAGCAGTGTGTGAAGGCAGTTAGGATAGAGAGGGGACCAACATGACATTAATTGTTGGAACCGATCATTTCAGACATGAATAGAATGTTGAAAGTCAGTAAAGGGATGTACCTGATAACCTTTCATTATCTGTATTGGAAACTCAAGGGTAAGGCCCGAGAGAGAGAAAGAAAGACAGAGAGAGAGAGAGAGAGAGAGAGAGAGAAGAAAAATGCCTGCAAGAGTGGAGGAGAGAAACTGGGACCATTGGTAAATATGGGAAATATATACTGGTGCAGGGACAGGTGTTGGAACATTACGTGACTGAAACTCATTCATGAACAACTTTATAATTGTGTATAGCATTTTTATTCAATTTTTAAAATGTTAAAAAAATAATTCCCAACTGAAGGCCCTCTTGTCTCAGTTTAATCCTCCAGTTAGTTTTGAACATCAGCTACCATAAATTTGGGAAGAGTCTTTGTCTCTAATCAAGCTGAAGATCTAGATTCTAGTTGAAAGTATAGGTATGGGGGTGGGGAGTGGATGCAGAATCCATATGTAGTTGGAATTCTTGGAGCTTCTTTTCTTCCCTCAGCCTCTCTACCTCCCCCCAGCCCACAAGCCCTGAGTCTTTAGGACCTCGGGAAATAAATCTTTCCTTGGAAAAGAAGATAGCAGATCTGAAGTTCCCAAACCTTTTGCACTTCACTCATTTTTTTCCATCTTTATTCATCCTAAGAAGGCATAACCAGAGTGGATTAGGATGATCTACATTTAAGGAGGTCCTGACCCTCAGAGGTTCTAGAAGGACTGATGCTGCCCGGAGCATGAGAGCTTCCTTAGTGAACACACTCAGCTCCTCCTTAATATACCCTGGACCTGGTCTGGAAAGGTGGGAGGGAATTAAGGAAAACAGCTACCTTTGTATTAAATAAGAACTTTGCAGTTGTAGGATTTGGATTCATCACCATTACAATTTCAGCACTCCATTGAGCTCACATATTTATTTGTCATGGTGCTCACCAGGGACTGCATATCAGACTGCCTTGCTCACACACACTCAGCCTCGGTGCTCACTGGGGTTTGTATCTCTAGCAGAAAGCTCACAAAGTGCTGGTTGAGATCATACTTTTCAGTTGTGGCACACAAGTTGTGGTTGTAGTGCTTGCTGGTGGTTGCTGCAGTGCTCCTACACATGCTCACCAGGGATACTACTTTCTGGCTGACGCTGGCATATATTTTTAGTTGTGCTTAAATCCCTTTGTGATACATGTACCTAACTGCACTGTGGCTAGAAGTCACTTGTGGCACTCTGGATTGCAGATAGCAAGCTGTCAGCCTCAGTTCAGTGCTACCAGGTTTGACCTTTGTGTATGTGGTGACACTGGGGATTTAAACTCATGACCATACATTTGCAAGGCAGATGCTCTAAGCTGTTACAGCATTACTTGGTACTTTCTTCCAATTACCAACTTTATAATGAAAAGCTCAACATCAACTCTTCAAAGTTTATTTCAATTCTAAAGGCACTGTCTATCAAACTATGGTCCTTACTTTGTTTGTTAGAAAACGAAGGCCACAATGAGTGAGTCACCTTCCCTAGAATGCTAAATTGGCTTAAAGATAGATTTTTGGTATTTGATACTCTGAAATTTTCTGAATTTTCTGAAATTTTTAATTCCTTGGTCTCTCCTTTCACCCTGAATCTAACCTTGATTTGAAATCTATAAAACAAAATAGGTATGTAATTGCTCAGTAACTTGTTCATTAGAATTATCACTGCATCTTCTTAAATGTACACTTGTCAGAGTGTCTCTCCTGCATTTGCAGCTGATTGGCAAACTGTATTTCTTTAAAAAAATTTTAATTGAGTCACTATAAGATACACAGTTGCAAAGTTATTCATGATTAGGTTTCAGTCATGGGGTGTTCGAACAGTGTTTTAACGTCCATCCCTTCACCAGTGTACATTTCCTACCATCAATGTTCCATTTTACCTCTGCCATACTCCAATCCCAGTCTGCCTCTGCTCTTTGTAACTTTTCTTCTTCTTCCTCTTCTTCTTCCTCTTTCTTTTATTCCTCTTCCTCTTCTTCTTCTTCCTCTTCCATTTCCTCTTCTTTCTTCTTTCTTCTTCTTCTTCTTCTTCTTCTTCTTCTTCTTCTTCTTCTTCTTCTTCTTCTTCTTCTTCTTCTTCCTCCTCCTCCTTCTCCTCCTCCTCCTCCTCTTCTTCTCTCCTTCTCCCTCCCTCCTTTCCTCCCTCCCTCCCTCCCTCCCTCCCTCCCTCCCTTCCTCCCTCCCTCCCTCCCTCTCTCCCTCCCTCGTTCCCTCCCTCCCTCTCTCTCTCCCTCCCTCTCTCTCTCCCTCCCTCTCTGTGCATTATCATTTGCAACACGGGTACTGCAAGGTTATTACATATTATTATATATATGATACTACACTTGATCTTAGCCAATATGATGGCTGGATCAATAGCACAGTGAGTAAGGCATTTGCCTTGCACCTGGCCGACCTGGGTTCGATTCCTCTGTCCCTCTTGAAGAACCTGGAAAGCTACTGAGAGTATCCTGCCTGCACAGTAGAGCCCGGCAAGCTACCCTTGTTGTACTCAATATGCCAAAAATAGTAACAACAAGTCTCACAATGGAGACGTTACTGGTGCCTGCTTAAGCAATGGGATGACAGTGATAGAACAGTGCTCTCTCTCTCTCTCTCTATATATATATATATAGTGGTAAAGAGATATAATATATAATACATTTTCAGCACTCAGTTCTTTTTCAGACTGACCATTTTCAATTATCATCTCCATAGTGGTCCCATCTCCATTCTAACAGCCTTAGAAATTTATATATTCAACAATTAGTCCCAAGACTAGCATAAGCTACCAGCATTGGCATCACAAGAGGCTGGGTGACCTCAAAGATACCTTCCACTTCCGATTTTCTAAGTATAGCCTCCTGAGAATGTGTAAATGTGATTATCAAATTGCAAGAATAAGTACTTTGCTCAGAAAAAAAAAACTGGCCCTTTCTAAGGGACATATAATTAAAGCCCAATAGATTAAAATTTCTTTAAGAAAGGAGTAATACAAAGATTAAGGCACATCTGATATGGTTTCTTGAAGGGCTGCTCAAAAATTTATTGCCAGAGGATAAATGAGCTCTGATGAGAGAGAAGAAAATGTCTCTTATCATCTATGCCTCTCAGCGGAAGGTAAAGTGGGCAGAAAAAGAAAGTTAGCCATCATTGAGCAAGGCACCAGAAGCATCTTTGCCAAGACACTCTTGACAAAGAAAATGAAAATCCCCTTGAAGTGTGTGGGGAAGATTTTGCTGTCAGTCAGAGTGAATGACTTGGCATGTCAATTCCCTTTCTTGGTCTGTATTACTATTTTTTTAATCACACAGAAGATGAGCAAAGGAACTTGGAGTAATTAGGAGGTAATGAAGTTGTCAGAATAAGCTATTGACCAAAGAACAGACAAGGGAGTAGATAAAAAATTTAAACGTTTCTAATTTAGTGGATCTGGAAGCTGCATCGCCTTTGTCCATGTGGGAATTATCCTGAGTGCCTAATGAATGAGTTTTTCTGGGCAAAGCAGGGAGTGGCCTAAGAGACAATGGAAAAAGAGAACTTGAATTGAAGTCCAAAATGGTAATGGTGATAGTAATAGAAATTGTAATTAATCCCTTACATTCTTACTCATCTTTGCAAAACACTTGAACATGCATGACCTCAATTTTCTCAGAATTCTCAGAGGGAGTTAAAAACATCCAGAGATGTAAGTGTGGAGTCTCAAGGTCAGAGAATATAATGATTTGCCTGAGGGTCTAACAACTTACACTTCCTAGTGTGGAGCTGAGACTTGAATTCTGGTCCTTCCAGCCCAGAGCAAGAGGTTTTTCCATTATAAATTCACCTGAGGGACACTGAGGGTAATTGGAGTAAAGAAATTGATGGGCCGGTTAAACTGAATTCTAAAGGTAAAGCGCCAGAGACCCTGTCTCCTTCTTTGTCCTTCTTTTTCTGCCTCCCTGCTCGTTTCTCCCCACTTTTCATTGCTAAGGAGCCTTAACAGAAGGATGCTTCCTCTAAGAAGAACCTTGCCATTTTATTTTTATTCTAACTGGTGCTATTAGTGGGAAAAAGAAGCCAAGAGAATAACCATCACTCCAGGGCTCATGCTTTGTCCCCAGGATCTCATTCAGGCTTAGGATTGCTCTCAGTGTAAATATATTGCTAGCATGAAACTAACTGATTCCCGGAAGAATCCTTGAATTTCATTTATAAAATTAGCATCCAAAACTCCGAGTGCTTATAATACTAAGTTTTCTTCATTGCACAGCTTAGGTAGGTTTAGGTCTCTCCACAATGACCAAACCTTTCTTTCACCCATGTATGATGTCACTTGTCTAGTACTCTAGCTGACTCCTCCAGGCCTCTGAAACAGAGCCCTGTCTTCTTTTGTTTTTTTTTTCTTACTTTATTTTTGTAAAGTTATTCACAATATTTGTTTGCGTTTAATATTCGAACACCAATCCCACCACCGCTACACCTTCCCACTACCGTATTTCCATCCTGAACTCCAAATCCTGCCCCCAAAACAGAATTGAAATGATTTTGTGTTGCTTACTATGAATAATCTACTGAAAATGAGGCAAAAAATGTTTCTTAGAGAAAAGTGTGTAAAAATTGTTGAATTTAACCCAGGAGTATTAAAAGTCCTTCTATAAGAGATTCATAACATGTTAAAGGTTAAGACTTATGTGCTTATTTCTGTATAAATATATTCCTGCCTACTACGTCAATACCAATCAAATGTGTTGTTCTACTCTTGAAATATTGGTTGTATAAAGTATGAGATGTCCAGGAATAGGTTCACTCGGGTGGAGCATGTGGAGATCAGCTATGAGCATGGTGGTGGTTTAGTTCTGGAGGTTTTCAGCTGCCGAGGCTGGTTCCATTGAGGTGAGGAGGGGAACTCACCTGTCCCCCTCCGGGTTGCCCTGAATAAAACAGCCTGGTGTGGGTTTCTATGGTATGGCTATGGTTTATCATTTTATGTTCTCTTCTGGGGCTGAAGCGATAGCACAGCAGGTTGGGCATTTGCCTTGCATGCGGCTGACATGGCTGGCCTGAGTTCGATTCTTTCACCCCTCGCAGAGAACCTGGCAAGGTACCGAGAGTATCTAGCCCACATGGCAAAGCCTGACAAGCTCCCCGTGGTGTATTCGATATGCCAAACACAGTAACAAGTGTCACAATGGAGACATTACTATGTCCACTCGAGCAAATTGATGAACAACAGGAGGACAGTGACAGTGACAGTGATGTTCTCTTCTGAGATATTTATTTGATTCTCTCGAGTGCTGTGTTCTTTGCTGTCTTCCTGGTCTGTATGTAGTTAATGCTCTGAAATAGGTCTCTGGAGTTCTGGAACCTGTCTCTAAAGGCCGATAGACCCAAGCTCCAGGCTTTTTGTCCCTGGGACTTTCCATTGTCCTCGGGACTTTCCATTGTCCTCGGGCCATATGAATGAAAATTGTTGCTTTCTGGCCATCTGCTCTGGTACCTGCATTCCCATTTTATAGGTTTTCTATCTCTGCCCCTTAGCCATCTCCATGATCTGTCTCACTGACTACCCCTCAATGTTGTTGAGACTAATGTTGACTTAATTAACCAAATGTCTTTACTAGATTACCTGGCACTCCACCTCCAGAGTACCTTGATGATCTCCTCTGTTATGGATATACTTAGTACTTTAAAATAGACAAGTGTACATAAGACAACGTGTGCAAATGACATCGTACCCCACCTCCCTAGACATACCTTAATCCCAGTCCTTTCTTCAGACGTTCTGCTTGCAAAATTATTCCAAGTGGAGAACAATAGACTGCAAATATTGTAATTTATCATGAAAACTTAAGGCCAAGACACAGTATGTTTCAGGATTGAGGTTGCAAAATTCCCTCCCATTACTGGAACTCTGCTGCCAAGGTTGTTGGTCACCCTATAAATTAATGTTACTAGAAATATGGACTCAACTCTCCCATCTGTCTGACCTAAAAACCTCCCCATTAATATCTTCTGTCTAACTGTGGAGTGACGTATAGCCCTCTCAAATTCATATTATAAAGATCTAACTCAATGTGTTCATAGTTGGGTTATTGGTTCACATCCTGGGTACTCAGGGACTATTTCTACTTCTGTGTTTGGGAGTTTCTCCCAAAGAATGATGTTGGGACTCGAACCCAGGTCACCTTCAGGCAAGGCTCTCTGCACTATCTCTCTGGCTTCCAAATGTATTGGAATTTGGAGGAAAGTGTTTGGAATGAAAGTAAAGTTACCAAGGTAATAAAGTTTGGGTCATCCTGATGAGATTATTGCCCTCTTAAGGATCAGACATGAACTTTCTGGCCTTTTCCTTCTTCCTTTCCCTGTCTTCCCAATACTTCTGGTACACAAAGAGGTCACCTGAGGAAACAGTGAGATCTCAGCCCCTACAAGCCAAGAAGAGTACTTGTCACAAAAAGATAGTGTATATTCAAACTGAGTTAGTGTCATACAAACCTCTTGGAATAGCTCAAGGAAAATAATAATATTAATTGTTAACTAAGGTGCAGTAGTACTGAAAATGTATCATTCAAGGAATTTATACTTATGGGAATTCTATGCTTGTGGGAATTTTATATGTGTGAATGTAAACTAACACAGCTATTTTGAAAAACAGTGAGTCAATTTCTTATAAAATTAAACATTCACTTACCATATGACCCGGCAATCCTACTCCTAAATATTTACCCAAGAAAAATAAAACCTGGATTTACCTATAATTGTACATAAATATGCATGAAAGTTTAATGACAATTACAAAAATCTAGAATTAACTCAAAATTTATCTTTCAACTGAATGAATAAACAATCTCTTCACAACTAAACAGTGAAGTATTCAGCAGTTAAAGGAAAGGAATTCTCTAACCCATAGGGCATGCCTAAGACTTAGTGTAGACCAGACCTGCAAAAGCATTTTGGGAACACACTAGCATGTAGTTGGCAGTGTGTACTGAAGCAGACTATATTGTTCTCAGTTTGATGAACACTCTGAACTAGACAAAGACATGAAACAGATTCTGAGATTGGGGAAGGGCATTCCCCCCCAAGGAGAATGCAGGCATTATTCACTGAAGAAGAGAGAAAGGCAAGAAAGCAAACAAACAACAAAGGTCCACTCCAGGGAACACTTGAGCAGGGAGAAGAGAAGGCTGGAGGGTTAAGCAAGGGCTGATTTTGACAGAGGTCAATTTCTAAAGCTAGGAAGGAAACCACGCTGATAGATTTGTGGTTTTGAAAGCAGAAAGTGGATGGACTTGAACTGTTTTTTTGTTTGTTTTTTAATTTATAAAATTTTAGCTAGGGGAAATGTTTACAACAGTGTTAATATTTGTGGGCGTTTTGGGGGTTTATTTCATTTGGGTTTTGGCCTACAAATGAAAGGTGCTCGGGGTTTATTCCTGTGTCTGCCCTCAGAGATCTCTCTTGACTGAGCTTGGGGACCATGTATGATGCAGGGGATCAAATACAGGTAGCTTTCTTACCCACTTTACTATTTCTTGCTCAATATTTCTAAGGTTTTTATTTTAACAGGATTTTATCAAATCTGGGTTAAATCATATAAGTTAAAGTACAAATGAGTTTACAAAAGACACATACACACAAATCAGATTTTCCCATCGTCATCACTGGTAGGTTTGAAAGCATGTCTGGCCATTCTTGGCTATTGCAGCATTGATTCCTCAAGTTTATAAATGTCAAGGTCACTTGGAGGTAAGGAGCATGTGATCGAAGGAAAAAAGAGAACTGAAGGAATGAGAAAATGTCCAATATATATATAAAAATATATATATACTTGGACGAAATGTAAAAAATAAACACATAAAATTTTGGTGCATGCTTTTTTTTGTCACTATTTGAAAAGGTAAAGGCCCTCCCGTTGATCGTCGATTTGCTCGAGCGGGCCCAGTAACGTCTCCATTGGAGACTTTGTTGTTACTGTGTTTGGCATATCGAATACTCTCAGTAGCTTGACGGGCTCTCTGAGAGGGGCGGAGGAATCGAACTCGGGTCGGCCATGTTGGCCGCTTGTAAGGCGAACGCTCTACCTGCTGTGCTATTGCTCCAGCTGAATACTAACTAAAATCCAAAGTCTTAATATACTGAGCACAGTGGAAAAAATAAAGCTGTTTTCAATGAGCAGATTATAGATTAATAGCAAATTGATGTCCAAGTGAACAAAGTACATCACAAACCTATAAAATATACCTATTTCATTGTATTAAGGAAGACTTTTTGGAGGGGGTGTAGAATTATTTTGTAAGGATTCTTCCAAACTGAAGGGACTCTGAATGGATGGTACGTTCTGTTCTAAGGGACATCTAAACAAGAGTGAAAAGCAGTACAATGTGCTTAATAGTTCAGTCCTGCTGGTGTACAAAAATAAGTGGAAACTAGTTTTTCACTAATGGAATATATGTGCGAAAACTTATTTATTATGTGACAGAAAATTGTTACTTATTATTTCAAAGAGAAACTAATGTTAATTTTTCTACACCCCATCAGGCAAATAGCAAGTGTTTTGTAAATGAACAATTTCAGATGGAAGGGTGAGCCTTTATTTTGTTTTCCCTTTGAATTTACATGAGTTTCACAGAGTCCAGCTGTTATGTCAGGTAGTCTATATTGTATTTCTCTAGAGAGACAAGAAATATATTGAAATTGCATTCTTAGAAACACTGTTTTGGGACTTTAGTGACAAAGTCAAATTGGTCACTAAGTTCTGATTTTTCACATTTGTTTAGTATCTTCTGAATTTTATCTATATTATTTCTCACCTAGGCTTCTGACAAACTTCCCACCCACCTTATTTTTTACCTTTGTAGGCAGCAAATTGATTTTTCAAAGGTGCAGAGGTGATTTTATTCTGGTTATAAAATTGTTGCCCCCTGCCCCAATATTCAGGATAAAATCTAATCTGTTTAGAGGAGAACTATAGCTTCAACTCCATCTTGTGCCTCTACATCAGAGTTCATTTTACTACCATTTCTTGGATTGCTTTTTATGTTATTTTGAAGTGCTAACCTTTGCTTGAACTAAATTTTCTTTTCTTTCAGAAAAATAAATTCTGTTCCAATTCTCTGAGGAGCTTCTCTTGATATTTTTTATTTTATTTTATTTTTATTGAATCACTATGAGATAGAGGCTTACAAAATTGTTATGATTGCATTTCAATCATACAATGTTTCAACACCCATCCCACCACCAGTGTAATTTCCCAGCACCAGTGTCCCCAGTTACCCTCCCACCCCTTCAAGCCACCCCCACCCCCTCTCTATGGCAGGCACCTCTCTAATCACTCTCTCTTTCTCTTTACCTCTTTCATTTTAGAAATTGTGATTTGAGATACAGATGCTGAAAGGTTGTGATCTATATCCCTTTACCTGCTTTCAACACTCAGTTCTTGTCCAGAGTGAGCATTTCCAACTAGTATTGTCATATTGGACTCTATTTAACTAACCTCAATTTCTCACACTATTGACCAACAATTGATTAGTCCTCTTGGCCCATTTTATTTGGCCTTGGATATTAGTTTCATACTGTTTTCTTATATCCAACAAATGAATTCAGTCATTCTACATCTGTCCATCTCCTTCTGACTCGTCGCTCAGCATGGTATTTTCCAAGTCTAACCATGTATAGGCAAATTTCATGACCTCGTTTTTACTAAAAGCTATGTAATATTCCATTGTGTAGATGTACCATATATATGTATCTATATATTTGTTCTCAGGCACTTGATTATTTCCAGATACTGGCTTTTGTGAATAGTGCTGTAATGAACATAGAAGTGGAGATGGCATTTCTGCCAGGGTATATTCCCACAAGTGGTATTGCTTGGTCAAATGGGAGTACAGTTGATAGTTTTCTGAAGAATGTCCATATTGTTTTCCAAAAAGGCTGGACCAGCCACATTCCCACCAGCAACGAGAGTCCTTTACTCCTCGCATCCGCACCAGCTCTGATTATTCTTGTTCATTTGTATGTGTGCCAGTTTCTGTGGTGTGAGATGATAGCTCATTGTTGTTTGGATCTGCATTCCCTGATGGTTAGTGATACAGATGATTTTTTTCATGTTCTCTTTGACCATTCCAATGTCTTCTTTGAGGATGTTTCTGTTCATTTCTCTTGCCCTTTATTGATGAGGTTCATTTATTTTTTTCTTGTAAAGTTCTTGTATATTTTGCATATTAACCCTTTATCATATGGGTATTTGGTGAACAGTTTTTCAAATTACTTGGGCTGCTTTTGTATCTTGGTTACTGTTTTATTTTAGGTGTAGACACTTCTTAGTTTAATGTAGCCCCATTTGTCAATATTTGCTTCAACTTGCTTGGTCAGTGGTGTTTCATCTTTAAAGATGCCTTGAGTTTCAATGTTATGAAGGGTTTTGCCTATATTTTATTCCATGTACTTTATGGTTTCAGGTCTGATGTTGAGGTGTTTAATCCATTTTGACCTGATTTTTGTACATTGTATTAGGCAGAGGTCAGAGTTCTTTTTTTTTCTTTTTTTTTTTTTAACATGTGGCTATTCAGTTTTGCTGGCACTACTTGTTAAAGAGGCTTTCCTTGCTCCACTTCATTTTTCTTGCTCCCTTATCAAAGATTAGGCAATCATATATTTTAGGGTCTGTGCTAGGATATTCAACAATATTCCACTAGTCTGCAGGTCTGTCTTTGTTCCATTATCATGAAGTTTTAATTACTACCGCTTTGTAGTAGAGTTTGAAGTTGGGGAAGGTGATGCCTCCCGTCTTCTTTTTCCCAAGGATTTCTATAGCTATTTGTGGGTGTTTATTGTTCCATATGAATATGAGGAGTATTTTATCAATTTCTTTGAAAAATATCATAAGTATCCTTATAGGGACAATATTATATGTATAATGCCTTGGAGATTGCCATTTTTATTATGTTAATTCTCCCAATCCATGAGCAGGGGATGTGTCTCCATTTCCTTGTGTCCTCTTTTATTTTTGAAGTAGCATTTGGTAGTTTTCTTTGTACAGTTGTATTTCCTCTTTAGTTAAAGTGATTTTGAAGTACTTGATTTGCTGTTGCACAGCTGTGAACAGGATTTTTTTTTAATGTCTCTTTCTTCTCATTCATTATTTGTGTACAGGAAAGCCTTTACTTTTGTGTATTGATTATGTAACCTGCCACTCTACTATACAATTCTATTGTTTCTAGCAGCTTTTTGGTAGAGATTTTAGGGTTCCCTAAGTGTTGTATCATGTCATCTGCATATAGTGAGGGGTTGGTTTATTCTTTTTCTATCTGGATGCCCTTAATATATTTTTCTTCCCTAATTTCTATGGAGAGTATTTCCAGTATCATATTGAATATAAGTGAAGAGAGTGGGCAACTTTGTCTTGCCCTCGATCTTAGAGGGAAGGCTTTTAGTTTTTTGCCATTGAGAATAATGCTTGTTGTGGGCTTGTGGTAGAGGCCTTTGACTATATTGAGAAAATTTCTTTTGAATTCCATTTTATAGAGTTTTTACCTGAATAGGTGATTAATCTTGTCAAAAGCTTTTTCTCATCTATTGATATGATCATATGGTTTTATCTTATCTTTTGTTGATATTGTGTGTTATGTTGATTGCCTTGTGAATGTTAAGCTATCCTTGCATCTCTGGGATGAATCGTACTTGGACATGGTATATGATCTTTTTGATGGTTGTTGAATTCTATTTGCTAGTATTTTGTTGAGGATCTTTCCATATGTGTTGATCAAGGATAGAGGTCTGAAGTTTTTCCTTTTTTCAGATTCTCTGTCTAGTGTGGGTATCAGGGTGATATTTACCTCATAAAACTATTTGGGAATGTTTCTGTTTCTTCAATTTCCTGAAAAATCTTGAAATGAATTAGCTATAGGTCCTCTTTAAATGTATGAAAGAATTCATTAATGAATCCATCTTAGCCAGGACTTTTGGAGAAGAATTTTGATTACAATTTCAATTTCCTTGATGGTGAGTAGTCTGTTCAGGTATTCAAATTCTTCTTGATTCAACCTTGGAAGATTATAGGAATCCAGAAATTTACCCATTTCTCCAAGCTTCTTTTATTTTATTCCATAAGTATTTTCAAAGTAACCTCTGATGATCCTATAAATTTTTGCAGTTTCTGTTGTGATGTCCCCCTTTGCATTTCTGATACATTTTAGTAGGTTCCTCTCACGTGTTTCTTTGTGAGTCTTGTTGGTTTATAGATCTTTTTTCATTTTCTCAAAGAACCACTTCTTGATATTGTTGATCTTTGGATTTTTGGGGGATTCCAGTTCATTGATTTCTGCTCTAAGTTTTATTATTTCCTTCCTCCTGCCTGGATTGGGCTCCTTCTGTTGTTCATTTTCCAAGATCTTAATCTGTAAGGTTAAGTTATTGATATGGAATCCCTTTTCTTTCCTGATGAAAGTTTGAGGAGCTATAAACTTTCCTCTTAACACTGCTTTTCCTATATCCCACAAGTTCTGGTAGCTTGTATCCTCATTCTCATTTGTTTCCAGGAAACTTTCAACTTCCTCTTTGATTTCCTCTCTAACCCGTTGGTTGTTGAGTAATAAGCTGTTTAATATCCCGGTGTTTGATTTGCTTCTTTGTTTCTGTGTGTGATTCATTTCTATTTTCAGTGTATCATGATCTGAAAGGAAAATTAATATAAATTTTATCCTCTTAATTTTATGAAGGTATGGTTTGTGGCCTAGCATGTAGTCTATCTTGGAGAATGTTCCATGTGCATTATAGAAGAATGTATTTTCAGCCTTTTAGAGATGAAAAGTCCTGTATGTATCTACTCACTTCCTCTCTTCCATTTCTTCCTTCAAACAAAGTATCCCCTTACTGAGCCTTAGCTTGGTTGATCTAATGAGAGGTAACAGAGTGCTGTTAAAGTCTCTAACAACTATTGTTTTGCTATCAATATCTTTCTTTAAATTTATTAGCAGTTGTTTCAAGTATTTTGCTGGTCCCTCATTAGTTGCATAAACATTTAAGAGTGTGAGTTCTTCCTTGATAATTAAGAAATGACCTTCACTGTTTCTTATAACTTTATTCAGCCTGAAGTCTATACAGTCTAATATGTCCTGGCTTTTTTAAGGTGTTTGTTTTCTTGAAGAATTGCTTTCCAACCATTGAGTTTGAGCCTGAGATTGCTTTGATTGTTCAAATATGTTCTTGTAAACAGCAGAATGTTGGGTTTAATTTCCTAATCCATCCTGTCACTCTGCCTATTGATTGGTGCATTTAGTCCATTGACATTGAGAGAGATTATTGTGATGGTGGTTTGTGTAATCTTTATATAGGACTTTGGTGCACTTGTGGAACTTATCTTAAAGTAGCCCATTTAGCTCTTCTTGTAACATTGGTTTTGTTATTATGAAGTAAGAAAGCTGTTCTTTATCCATGAAATTGTGTATTGTTCCTTCAAATCTGAATGATAGATTGACTGGGTAATGTAATTTTGGTGAGGTGTTCATTTCTCCAGCTGAATCTCACAAAAACAATGTTTATGAGAAACAGTCTCGTTCCTGATGTTCCATTCCATCTCAACAGAAGGACCATCTTCGAATGCAACAGTTATGTGTACCTAGGAAGAGAAGTCAACATGACAAATGACCTGGCACCTGAGTTGCACAGAAGGAAGAGAGCAGCTTGGAACACTTTCACGAGTGTCAAAAAATAGCTAAGTGAACAAAGAACCTCCAGCTCTGGGCACATCTCTTCGATTCCACTGTTCTTCCCTCATTAATGTACAGGAAGAGACGTGTATGTTAGAGACCTGGCCCCTATGAAAACAGGATGAGAACGCTATTCAGGTCTCCCAAAGAGGAATTGGAAAACCTATTCTTGGAGTATCATGCTTCACTCAAGTGAGAGAAAGAATCTGGAGTTCCAACCTCCGTCTATGGTCAAGAATCAGCGATACTGTCTCGTTTGCCACAGCGTCGAAAATCAGATGGGTTGGACTTGTAATGAGATTTGGAGACAACTGCTGGAATAGAGCCATTGCATACTGGATTCCAGGGGATGTCAAAAGACTGCATGGCCGCCCACTTACAAGGTGGTCAGACTTCTTCAAGACCCTGAATGATCGGTTTGAGGCTCTTCTTGTTCCGAGAACAAACAGACACCATTGGGCTACACAAGCATGCGACAGGGACACATGGAGATGTTACTGGCACCCACTTGAGCAAATTGATGATTAACGGGAAGTCAAGTGATCAAGTTCATTTCACTGAGTTTGTTCTCTATATCCCACCACTGTCTTTGGGACCAGAGTGTTTCATCTGATAAGTCTGCCATGATTCTTCGGGATGCTCCATTATAAGCTACTTCCTTTTTTGATCTTGCTGTTTTTGCTATCTCTATGATTTTTCATCATTCTGATCAGTATGTGTCTTGGGGTATTTTTATGTGGATTTCTTTTATCTGGTGCCCTTGGACTTCCTGGTTTGGGTACATGCTTTCTTCAGCTCTGGGTACTTCTCAACAGTGATAGCTTTGATGATTGCTTCATCAGACTTTTCTTCCTGCCCCTCTGGTATTCCAATGATTCTTATGTTGTTTCTATTGGTATCATCCTGATTTTCTCTTGACATATGGTTTATTTTGAGGGTCTTTTCAATCTTCTGATGTACTCTGTACCTCATCTTGGAGCTCATTGATTCTGTCCTCAGCATCTGTTACTCTGCTGCTGAGGCCTTCCAGTGAGTTTTCCATTTCACCTACCATGTTTTTCAGGTCTGTCATTTCTGCTTATATTTCACTTGCATTTTCCTCAATTCTCCTCTCATATCCTGTTTATTTTGTTGGTGTTGTGTTTCGTGGTTTCTTTGAGCTCCTTATGCATTTATAACTGTTCCTTTCTAATTCCTTATCAGAAAGCTTATCACTGTCACTATCACTGTCCTCCCATTGTTCATAGGTTTGCTCAAGCGGGCCCAGTAACATTGTGAGACTTGTTACTGTGTTTGGCATATCGAATACGTCACGGGTAATGTGCCAGGCTTTGCCATACGGGTGAGATACTCTCGGTAGCTTGCCAGACTCTCTGAGAGGGGTGGAGGAATCGAACTCGGGTTGGCCGTATTGGCCGCATGCAAGGCCCTACCCGAGAGCTTATATAGCTCATTATTACTCATTGTGTCACTTTGGCTAGATTCTTCACTCATTAAACCTGGTGGGTTTCTGTGTTGCTTTATCATCATGACCTTTGCCATTTTTGCCATTTATAGCTGATATCTGTGTGTTTCTGTGTGATTAGGAGTATAAATTAGGATGTATTTACAAGTGTGCTATGGGTGATAGAGTGATGAAGAAATGAATAGCCACAGAGCACCTCTTCGAGGTGGTCCGATTGGGAATGCATCTGGGAGACCAACACAAAGGGCGCCTTCCAATGTCCGTTCATGGGCCTGCTCTGAAGTCCTAAATTTGCAGTTCCCTCTCTCTCTCTCACTTCTCCCGCACTCTTCAGGGCTGTCTAGACTGGGGATGTACCTGGTAGATGGACACAAAAATATATTTGTAGTTTTTATTGACATAGTTACAACTCT
Source organism: Sorex fumeus (assembly GCF_029834395.1). NCBI lineage: Eukaryota > Metazoa > Chordata > Mammalia > Eulipotyphla > Soricidae > Sorex > Sorex fumeus. Next base: position 44,773,988 of record NW_026606059.1, on the reverse strand, counting down.
GTCACTACCACCATGTGAAACTTTTAAAAATACTGCCATTACACAAAACAGTGTGTGACAACTATGCAGTAATTATATTTCTGTATTTCCAAATACAGTAAAGAATGGAATCACATGTCTTTCATGCTCTAGGTCCCAAGTTTGATACCCAGAACTGCCTCTGATCATCATCCGATTGCAGCCCATTGTCTTCCCAGGATCATTGCTCAAGAAGCACTGAATCACTGGAGCCAAGCACCTGTTAGACTCAGTATGTTTGCTTGACTATTGGTGGGAGTGATTCCCACATCTCTGAATGAGTAGTTAGGAACAACACCCTTCCTAGAGTTCTCCATGTTAACAACAGCTTCCTTAAAAGTAAAAACAAAAGCCAAGTACAATAAGACAAACCTCTGGAGTTAAAAATAGGAAGAAAAGACACAGTTTATTGTTATATCTTCCTCAGGGTCCTCATGATACGTGGTCTTGCTCCTTACTCGTCTTTGACAATGAAGGAATTGCTGTTCTTCTCTGGACTTCTATTTGTCATCAGCAATTTGAGAAGAATTCTAGCCTACTTATGAAGTTATTGTTAAGTTAGAATTAAAATGTGTTTGATTTTTATACTGCGTCTGGTAAACCTTTGTATTGCGTGTGACCCAACTAACCTCTATTTTGACTGATCTTTGCCAAACTGCTTGCACTTTTCGGGGCTGAGTAGCTACAGTTCTCTAGAACTTCTGGAATAGCTGGAGAACTCCCTGGAGATATTTATCTTAAATGTGCTGCCCAGAATTAGACATGACCTTGTCCCTAAGCAGGTATATAACATTTCTTTAGTGTGGCCCATTAACAGATCAGCAATAGAGAAGCACCATCCTCCCCTGGGATCCGGGCTATTAACTATGACCTGCAGAGTTCAGGTTCCCTAAGTATACAAACCTAAGCCCAGGCCCTGATCACAACTGTTTGCATTCCAAGTCCATTATATTGCACTCCTATGCTCCTATGCATTATAAACCCATCTTCCCTTCCTAAATCTTGGACTGAGTACTACTTAAGGTTTCCTTTGTGACTCAGGAAAAAAAAAACAGCAGTCTTCCATTACTACTTTTAACTCTTCATGATCCTCTGCATTATATATTGTCCTTCAAGCCCAGTCAAGGAAGATTCCTAAGGTTAGAGATAGGAATAAACCCTGAGCAACTCCAAGTGTAACCCAAACAAAACAAAACAAAATAAAACAAAAAATCCACAAAAATTAACACTATTATAACTATGTCCCAAAGTAAAATTTAAAAAAATTAAAAGCAGAAAAATAAAGCTTCACATAATCACACTCTATATTTTTACAAAAACTTTGGCATAAAATCCGCAATGATTATGCTGTGAAATGCATTATCTCCTCATCCACCCAAATAGAGTACTTTAATGTGCATAATCCCTAGCATTGTCTGCACATTTTAGTGACAGAAACAATCAATAAAATGCATGTTGTTCCCCTGAGTTTGCTTTTTGGGACTTTAAAGGAAAACATTGATCTTTTGGTGGAGAAAGAGATTCTCAGTACTATGTTATATTGAATCTCAGCATCGGGAAGGCCCTAAGAAAGGAAGATGTGAAAGAGTAGTCCCCATTGAGCCTGAATCATGCACACCAACACACACACACACACACACACACACACACACACACACATCTCTTTTATTTGTATACTAGCACAGCGGGTAGGGCGTTCGCTTTACAAGCGGCCAACATGGCCGACCCGAGTTCGATTCCTCCGCCCCTCTCGGAGAGCCCGGCAAGCTACCGAGAGTATTCGATATGCCAGACACAGTAACAACAAAGTCTCTAATGGAGACGTTACTGGGCCCGCTCGAGCAAATCGACGATCAACGGGAGGGCCTTTACCTTTACCTTTACCTTACTAAATAAAGTGCAAATCCCTCATTTTCACCAGAAGGCTTTAGTTACTTGGTCCGACTAACTTCAGCAAGTACACACCCATCGTTCACTCAGCTCTGCCACTTGTCATGCTTATTTGTGGATATACTGTTTGTTGTCATCTCATGATTTTGCATTTTGTGTTTATCAACCTGTAATGTAGCCCCTCTGCATCTTCATTGGACTTTTCATTTTCCTAAGAGCAGTTTTCCAGACTCTTCTTTCTGGTAACACTAGATCTAGACTTATCTATCTCTAACTTTGGCTTTGTTTTTATTTTGTAACAGAAATACTTGATGAAAATTTTATGCAGCTATCCTGTGTATTGTTTATTCTGTGTCTCCCTGTACATGTAAAACATCAGGTACTTACTGCTCCTCCCCCAAATATAGTCTCCATTACCACAAGTAAATGACATTGGGAAAGCAACGTGAAAGCATGGCAGGTGGAGAGACTTGGTATGATTTCACTACTATAACATATAACACATAGAATTCCAGAACATTGTCTCTTCAGAATCCTAAGATTTTGAAGTATCCCAAGTGTCGTAACTTCCATTTTTCCTCCCTCTAATTACCTCCACATAAATGCCAACTGCAGTGCTTCTTATAGATTTTATCATCCTCAGCTCCACTCCTCCAAGAGTTCCACTCTTTTATGGGTCATATGTGGAGGTGCTTAAGGTTTCATTAAGGCTCTGTGCTTATGTGTCACTTCTAGCAGGCTTAGGGGACCATATGTGGTACAAGGGATCAAACCAAGTTGACTACATGGAAGTAAACACTTTATAGTAATCAGGCCACAAGTATTCCATTCTTTCTCCAACTTAGCATCCACAAGGTTAGTAGCTACCTTTGGTGGTGGTTGTGGTAGAGGAAGAGGAGGAAAAGGAGGGAGAGGAAGAGGAGGAGGGAAAAAGAAGAGAAGAGGAAGGTGAAGGAGGAGATCTTCTACAGACACACACAGACGCACACATACCACCACAACTTATTCTTCATCACCATGTACTCACACAGAAGCAATTTGCACTCTGCCTTTTCTCCTGGGCTGCTTCTATACACTTTGGTTCACACACTACATTCATTATTGCCTTGTGACACTGTTTTGGATGGAGACACTTATCCAGTGGCAGTATTTCTCAAGCTCCTGAGAAAACTGTATTTCTCCTATCTTATAAGATAAAAAGAGGCCTGCTTCCCAGACCCAATCTCTCCAAAAAGCCAGGAACTAAATTCTTTCTCCAACATCGCCCCTCCAGTACCACCAGCCTGCTCTCTCTCAGGCGTGTGAACCTCTGGCAGTACCTGTGCCCCAGCCTGAGGACACAGTTATTTTCCCCTCTTCCAGCATTCTGGACTCACATCTAAATCTCCATACCTAATCCTGTATAGAACATCCTGGCTATCTTAAACACAATAGACCAATAGTCCACTAGCCTATTCCAATTTCACCAAAATTCTGGTGGACACAAGAAGCTGTACAAGCCAAATATAAAAGAACACATCCTCCAAAGTTTCACTAGAGGCCTCACATAAGTCACAAAGGAGCATGTGAGAGGAAGGTGATATTCTAGAAGGGGAAAAAGGTGACCACCATCAACTGACGTCATCCAGAATTCTTTCTCGCAGCGAGAGGGGAATATTGATAGTGAAATGAAAGGTCTCACCTCCATACTTCCACAACAATATGAAGAAACAGCACAAATCCCCACCATGAGGGGAGAATGAAGAAAAGAGTCCAAAAGCCTCAACAGGGATTACTTACAAATATGGTCTTTCAGATAAAGAATTCAGAGATGAAATGTTTAAGATGTTCAATGAACTCAAAAAAACCATGGAACAGACATCAAGTAAATTAAAGGAGGACATAAAAGAAACAGTGGAATGGACAGCCAAGAAAATACAAGAAGAAATGAGAGCAGAAATAAGAAAGCTGCAAACGTAAGTGTCACTAATAAAGGATTTGGTAGATGAAATAAAAAATTCAGTAGGTGCCCTCAACAATAGAGTGGCTATAGTGAAGACAGAATCAGTGAACTTGAATATGAGCTGCAGAAAGCTTACGTGTAACAATAAACGGTAGGGAAGGACCTCAAAATAGCTCTAGGGCAAATCAGGGACCTAAGGGTATGAATCCAAGAGAAACTACCTAAGAATCTCTGAGTACCAGAAGGACAGGAAGCCAACTCCAATGAAAAAGCCACAGTTAAAGATATTGTTGCTGAAAAGTCCCCAGAGCTGGAAAATGCAGGCATCCAGATCCAAGGAGATGTAGGATACCAGCTAAAAGACACCCTAATAAAAAGACTCCAAAACATGAATGATGGATGCCATGGATAAAGACACAATACTACAAGCAGCAAGGTAAAAGAAAGACATCACATACAAAGGAGCATCCCTTAGATTTACAGCAGGCCTATCAGAGGAAACCTTGTAAGTCCAAAGACAATGGTGGGATATAGTGAAAAAAAAAAAAAACCTCAGTGAAATGAATGCCTCTCAATGAATACTTTACCTGACTAAACTCTCACTCAAACTCGAAGGAACAATGCACTATTTCATGATAAACAACAACTCAGGAACTTCATAGACTCAAAATTAAACTTAAAAGAAGGACTAAAGGGGCTACTGTAAGATAAGAAAAACTCCTACAAGCACAAAAACCTCTACAGAAATATGGCACAAAACCCTATGAAAATAATCTCTCTTAATGTCAATGGTCTAAATGTATCAATTAAGAGATACAGAGTGGCAAAATGGATTCAGAAACAGAACCCAACATTCTGCTGCCTACACGAGAAACATGTCTGAACAGTCAGAGCAAACACAGACTCAAAGTCAAAGGATGGAAAACAATCCTGCAAGCCAAAAAGTCCCTCAGAAAAGCTGGATGGCCATATTAGTATCTGACACCACAGATTTCATGTTGGAAAAGATTAGAGGAGACAGTGAAGGTCATTTTTTAATAATCAAGGGATATGTACAGCAGGCAGAAATAACACTCCAAAACAAATATGCACTCAATAAGGGACCAGCAAAATACTTAAAACAACTGCTTGGAAAGAAAGATGGCGGCCGCATGGGAGCCTGGTGGAGAGCAGGTCTGAGCCAGGGCTGGGGGTGCGACGGATACCCTTATGGGACGGGGGGCGCTCCAGCCGTCCTTCACACCCGACCGAGGTCACCAGTTGTCCCCCACGAGCGGCTCTCCGGCATGGCCACAGCCCCAGAAGCACAAGGACTTAATACAGAAATCCAGCAGCTTGGAGCAGAAAAGTGAACAGACTATGCATTAATCCGCACCATCTTGCCTGCCCGGAGGGGAAAGGATGTTGCCCCATTCGCCCTCTCCTCTCTGGAAAGAAAGATGGAGGCCGCATGGGAGCCTGGTGGAGAGCAGGTCGGAGCCGGGGGTGGGGGCGCGATGGATATCTCATGGGACGGGGGGCGCTCTGGCCCGTCCTTCACGCCCGACCGAGGTCACCAGTTGCCCCCCACGAGCGGCTCTCTGGCAGGGCCACAGCCCCAGAAGCACAGAGACCAATCTCTTAATTATCTGACTCTCAGTGGAAATACTTGCAGGGTTAATAAATAAAATAGCAGAAATCCAAAACCGCGCAGCCGCAATAGCGGCCGTGCGACATCATTTAATTCTTAAACCCAGCTGTAGAAAGCAGATCATTTCACAATGCTTTTTCAGCATGGCTGAGTTTGGGGGGGGGGTAAAGTCTAAATAATAATGGTGCAACTTTTATCAAAACAATGAAGCTAGTCAAAGTAGACAGAGTGTTAACTAGAATTCATCTACCCCACAGACATTGGGGGGGTTGATTGGGGTGTGGGGATTTATTGGGGTTCTTCGTGGTGAAAAATAAGTATTGGAAAGGAAATTGTGATTGATATTTGCATGACTGAGACCTAAACTTGAAAGCTCTGTAATTTTTCCCACAGCGATTCAATAAATAAATAATAAAAAAAAACTACTAATAGATTTTAAGGAGGACACTGTAGCAACACAATAGTAGTTGGAGACTTCAACACCAACTTATCACCTCTGGTTAGATCAACAAAATTAAAACTCAGCAAGTAAACATAGGCTTTGAAGGAAGAAATAGAAGAGAGAGGGCTAATAGATTTATACAGGGCTTTGCATTCACCCCCAAAAAGAATATACATTCTTTTCCATTGGACACAGAACATTTTCTAAAATAGACCACATACTGGGCCAAAAAACATACCTCAATAGAATCTGGAAGATAGACATTGTAATAACTACCTTTTCAGACCACAATGCAATGAAGATTGAAGTTAATTACACACAGACACAGAGAACAAATTCAAACACCTGGAAATTAAACAACTCAATATTGAAAAATGAGTGGGTCAGGATGGAAATCAAGGAAGAAATCAAAAGGAGCCTGGAAACAAATGAGAATGAAGACACAGCACCATAACCTGTGTGATGCAGTTAAAGCCATGTTAAGAGGAAAATTTATAGTTCTGCAAGCATTTCTCAGAAGGAAGAAAAGTACCACATAAAAAATTGACTTCACAGCTCAAGATCTTAGAAAAGGACAAAAAAGAGCCTAAACCAGGCAGAAGGAAAGAAATAATAAAACAGAGCAGAAATTAATGACACAAAAATCCATAAAACAATCTGAAAGATCATTGAAACCAAGAGCTGGTTCTTTGAGAAAATAAACAAGATTGATAAACCACTAGCAAGACTCACAGAGAGAGAGAACCCTCTTAAACAGAATCAGAAAGAAAAAGAGGGACATCACGACAGAAACCACAGAAAGAGAAAAGATCATCAGAGACTACTTTGAGAATCTGTATGCCTTGAAACAAGAGAAGCTAGAAGAAATGGATAAATTCCTGGATTCCTATAATCTCCCAGTCTGAGCCAAGAAGATTTGAATACCTGAATAGACCTATTACTATCAAGGAAATTGAAACTGTAATCAAAAGTCTTCCCCCCCAAAAAAGCCGAGCTCCAGATGAATTCACTAGCAAATTCTTTCAAACATTTAAAGAGGACTTATTACCATTTCTTTTCAATCTTTTACAGGAAATTGAAGGAACGGAAACTCTCCCAGACAGTTTCTATGAGGCACATATCTCCCTACAAGCAAACAGGGACACAGCAGAAAGAGAGAAAGAGAGAAAGAAAGAAAGAAAGAAAGAAAGAAAGAAAGAAAGAAGGAAGGAAGGAAGGAAGGAAGGAAGGAAGGAAGGAAGGAAGGAAGGAGAAAATTATAGGCCGATATCCCTGATAAACACGGATATGAAGATCCTCAACAAAATATTAGAGAATAGAATCCAACAACTCATCAAAAATATCATACACCACAACCTAGTGGAATTCATCCTGCAGATGCAAAGATGGTTTAACATTTGGAAATTAATCAACATAATTCATCATATCAACAAAATAAAGATAAGCCATGTGATCATATCAACAGATACAGAGAAAGAATTTGAGAAGATCCAACACTCATTTATGATGAAAACACTCACAAAAATGGGTATTGAAGGAACATTCCTCAATTTAGTCAAAGCCATCTACCACAAGCATATGGCAAGCATTATCCTCAATGTGGAAAAACTAAGAGCCTTCCCTCTAAGATCAGGGACAAGACAAAGATGTCCACTCTCACCACTTCTGTTCAATATAGTACTGGAAGTACTTGCAATAGCAATTATGCAAGGAAAAGATATTAAGGGCATCCAGATTGGAAAGGAAGAAATCAAGCTCTCACTATTTGTAGATGATATGATACTATATGTAGATAACCTTAAAGCCTCTACCAAGAAGGTCCTAGAAACAGTAGACTTATATAGTAACATCGCAGGCTATAAAATCCATGGCTTTTCTATACACAAATGAGGGAGAAGAAAGTGACATGAAAAAAGCAATCCCATTCATAACCAGTTCTCAGAAAAACCCAAGTACTTAGGAATCAGCTTAACTATGGAGGGAAAGAACCTGTATAAATTAAACTACAAAATTCTAGTTCACAAAATAAAAGAGCACATGAGGATATGAAAACATATCCCCTGCTCATGGATTGGGAGAATTAACATTGTCAAAATGGCAATATTCCCCAAAGCATTATACAGATTCAATGCGATTCCTCTAAGGATACCCATGAAATTCTTCAAAGAAACGGTCAAACATTCCTGAAATTAATATGAAACAACAAACCCCTACAAATAGCAAGATCAATTCTTGGGAAAAAGAAGATGAGAGTCATCACTTTCCCCAACCTCAAGTTCTTCTACAAAGTGGCAATAATTAAAACAGCATGGTACTGGAACAAAGGCAGAGCCGCAGACCAGTGGGATATCCTTACACAAACCCTCAAATATATTACCATCTCATCTTTGATAAGGGATCAAGAAATGTGAAGTGGAGCAAGGAAAGCATCTTTAACAAATGGTGCTGTCAAAACTGGACAGCTAGATGCAAAAACAAAAATGGGTTCAGAATTCTACCTAACACTATGCACAAAAGCAGATCAAAATGGATTAAAGGCCTCAACATCAGACCAGAATCCATCAGGTACACTGAAATAAAGGTTGGCAAAACCCTCCAAGACATTGAAGCCAAAGGTATCTTCAAAGATGACACTCCACTGACTAAGCAAGTGGAAAAAGAGATTAACAAATGGGACTATCTTAAATTAAGAAACTTCTGTCAAAGCCATCTACCTCAAAATAAACAGTGACCAGAACACAAAGACAGTCTAGAGAATGGGAAAGGATATTCACCCAATATCCATCTGATGAGAGTTTGATATCAAGGATATACAAGGCACTGGTTGAACTCTACAAGAATAAAACACCTAACCCCATCAGAAAATGGGGCGATAAAATGAACAGAAACTTTCTCAAAGAAGAAATTCAAATGGCTTAAACGACATGAAAAAATGCTTATCACTAATTATCAGGTAGATGTGGATCAAAAGAACAATGAGCTATCATCTCACACAACAGAGGCGGCACACATCCAAAAGAATAAAAGCAACTGGTGTTGCCATGGATGTGGGGAGAAAGAGACTCTCCTTCACTGCTGGTGAGAATGCCTACTGGCTCAGCCCTTTTGGAAAACAGTATGGACATTTCTCAAAAAATTAGAATTGAGCTCTCATTTGACCTAGAAATACCACTTCTAGGAATATATCCTGGAGATTCAAAAAAGTATAGTAGAAATGACATCTGCACTTGTATGTTCATTGTAGCACTATTTACAATAGCCAGAATCTGGAAAACACTCAAGTGCCTGAGAACAGCTGATGGGTTAAAGAAACTTTAGTACATCTACACAAGGAAATACTATGCAGCTGTTAGAAAAGATGAAGTCATAAAATTTGCATTTAAGTGGATTGACATAGAGAGTATCATGTTAAGTGTAATGAGTCAGAAAGAGAGGAACAGACATAGAAAGATTGTACTCATTTGTTGAATATGAAGTAACATAATGGGAGACTAACACCCAAGGATAGTAGAGATAAGGACCCGAGGGTGGGGGGCTCCATAGCTTGGAAGCTGACCTCACATGCCAGAGGAAAAGGCAGCTTAGATAGAGAAGGAACCACCAAGTAAAGGATGCTTAGAGAGCCCGCTTGGGATAGGAGATATGTGCTGAAAGTAGACTATAGACTGAACATGATAGCCACTTAATACCTGTATTGAAAACCACAAGACCAAAAGGAGATAGAGAGAGCAAAAGGGAATGCACCTGCCACAGAGTTGGGCAAGGAAAGTTGGGTGGGTGTGGTGGGAGGGATACTGGTATCACTGGTGATGGAGAATGGGCACTGCTGGAGAAATGGGTACTTGATCATTGTATGACTGAAACTTAAGCACGAAAATTTGTAAGTCTGTAACTGTACCTCATAGTGATGCATTACAAAAAAATAAAAATACATTAAGTCAAGTGCACAGAATAAATGGCAATGGATTTTCACTATTTTCAGAAAAGAAAAAGTTTGTACTTTAAAAAAGTACAAGACAAAAAAAGGAAGTTTAAAGGTCTAGAGGCTAGAGCAATAGCACAGCAGGTAGGGAGTTTACCTTGCATGTAAGCAACCCGGGTTCAATTCCCAGCATCCCATAAGGTCCCTTGAGCACTGCCAGGGTTAATTCCTGAGTGCAGAGTCATAAGTAACCCCTGTGCATCACCAGGTGTGACCCAAAATGCAAAATAAAGGTCTAGAAGGAGAATCTAGATAGTACACTTCTCCTCTGCTTGAATAAATATTGATTGTCTCTCTATATTTGAGTTCCTACAGCTCAGACTATAGGTTTATCCTAGGTTTATATCAGCTAACTCATCTAATCACAGGATGCATTGCAATTAGATCTCTGTCCTGTCTGAGAATAGCAAGGTTCTCCTGTGATTGTAGAGCCAAGGGTTAATCTGTGAATCACCTACTCATCTTTTTTTCTTCTGCTTTTTGGGTCATACCTGGCAATGCACAGGGGTTACTCCTGGCTCTGCACTCAGGAGTTACTCCTGACAGTGCTCAGGGGATCATACGGGATGATGGGAATCAAACTCGGGTCGGCCTCTTGCAAGGCAAATGTCCTACCCACTGCGCTATCGCTCCAGCCCCCATCTTCTTATCTCTTTCATCATCTGTGTAGCTCATTCCCTGAATCAAATTCCTAATTGGTGTAAATAGAGAAAATAGTCCTAGTCTATGTAGGTAAACCTTGAGTAGTAGCTTCAACAACTAAAAGTGCAGGTTTGTCTTCTACCCTTTGGCATCAATTTTATTAAGGTATCTGATTAAATTCATCATAATATAAACTCATGCTCAAGGTTTATTCTGCATTTGGAATCAGTAAGAGAAATTAAGAGTGGTTATATAAATTAACAATCTATAAGTCCATAATTCAAGTCTTGGAGAGTAGCAGCAATTTCTGTATTCACAGGCATGAGGTATAAGCTTTGAACCAATGACAAATAGCCAATGTCATATCTCCCAAAATCAGAACACTACACTGAGTAGAAAATAATAGTAGACCCTTTCACTACTATATTACCTAGGAGAATTTTCGTGCCTTATTCCCTCAACCCTGGACTCTGCTGGCCTAGACACTTTTATTCTTTGGGATGTCTCCTCAAGGACCTAGATATGGGCATGATTGAATCACTGCTCTGATTAAAATGGAAGAGGAGATTGATAGCTGGCTATGGGACTGTTAAGATGCTACTACACTGAATGGATGGTTGAGCCTAACTAGAGGTTTCTTACAGAACAAGAGAGGGAAAAATGCTTTATAACAATCAGAATCATCAGGATGCCTCTCAAGGCTTCAATATCCAATTCTGAAGGTCAATTGAAACTCAATAAAGGAAAGAGAGATTCCAGGGAGGAAATTTGGGTCATCCAGCTTTCTCAGAAAATTTACCTGCCAAAGTAATCCATGAAGGTAAGTGGAACATGGAGTAGGTGAGTTGAAAAGTGAAACTGCAAGTATCAACCGTGATTAATTTAGTAAACATAAACAAAAATATTTTGCATATCTTTTATGTATATAATGAGCAAGAGTTGCTTTCTCTTTTCCTACTGTTTTTTTTAAATTATTTTTTTATTAGTGAGACACCATGAGGTACAGTTGTAGACTTACAAATTTCGTGCTTGGGTTTCAATTACACAATGATCAAATACCCATCCCTCCACCAGTGCCCTTTTCCCACCACCAGTATCCCTTCCCCCCATCGCCCCCCATCCCACCCTGCCTCTGTGGTAGGGTGTTCCTCTCTGTTCTCTCTCTCCTTTTGGGTGTTGTGGTTTGCAAAAGAGGCATTGAGTCGCAATCATGTTTGGTCCATAATCTACTTTCAGCATGCTTCTCCCATCCTGGAAGGATCCTCCCAACATCCTTTATTTGGTTCTCCCTTATCTATCTGAGCTCCCTTTTCCCCTAGCATGTGTAACTGGCCTTCAAGCCACAGAGAAAAATTCCTGGTACTAATCTCGGCCACTCTTGGGTGTTAGTCTCCCATTTTGTTACTTTATGTTCCCCAGATGTATGCAATCTTTCTATGTCTATCCCTCTCTTTCTGACTCATTTCGTTTAACATGATACTTTCCATGTTCCTACTGATTTTTATGGGAACAAATATTAACATTTAATTTTATTACATATTTCTAAGTCCTCACACTTTAAGAAACATGTTTGTAGCTGGTGCATTGGGCAAATATAGGGTAAGAGGTGGACCTTAACTCCCCTGTTCAGAGAAGGTAAGAGTTCCTTATTATTACAACAGTTTATGAGTCTTCCTAAACTGAAGGGAAAATTCTATCATTATAGTAAAAATAGAAATATAAAAATAAATGTTGAATAGCAAAATGATATATTTGTCTTTTTCCCTTCCTAGGATGGATACAAAAATCACCTTGATGTGTCCCAAAGACTCGTCCATACCTTCAGGTCCCCTCCTTTGAATATGGATCCTTTCTAATTAACTTATAGAATGAAATGACTTTTATGTAACAGGAAATGTTACATAAAAGCCTTAAAAAGGCCTGGTGAACATTGGAATCAAACAGCTTCATGAAAGATGTTTAACGATCATGGCTGAGACCACCAAGCTGTGACAAGTTTTAATCTAGTCACCTGGAGAGGTCTCTTGAAGGAAAATCAAGGAACTCAGCAACAAGAACCCAGGTTCCCTGGAAAGTGATGTTACTTGACCTCAGAGCTTTGATTCAGTATAATTTGCCATCACCTCAGTGAGCCAGCACAGAAGGAGGATCGGCTCACTGGTGAGTTTCACTGGCTGAAGCCTATGAGGGCTGTGATGTGCTTTGTTTTGTTTTGTTTTGTTTTCAATGTGGGAGTACTGCTATTTATTCTGTGATATGCTTAGTTGGCTGAGCTCTGCCCAAACGAAGGGGGGTGGAAATGAGCAAATAAAACAAGTCACAGAATTGTAGGACAGTTTGTTAAATTGCAAGCGATCCCTGGAATGCCTTACTAGGCACTGCTCAGAGAAGACTTATTCCAGCATGTGATATTACCCATGCAGAGTTTAGAAGTTGAGTGCCACAGGAAAGAAACTGAAGGACAGATGGAAAGGGAATACTTCATATGGGGCTCCTGGAAGAGATTGCCTGTTCCTTGTGATTTCCACTCTTTCACTGACCTTCTGCACTTCAGCTTTGCCAGTTGATGCCCATCCTGTCTCTTCCTACTGTCTGCTGCCCAGAGCAGGAGTGACTTACTGCTATTGCTGGTCATGGACCTCCATGTTTCTAATTCTCCCATCAGTTGTGATATTAATGCTGCACATTAAATTCCCTCTGCAGGAAATAACTTACTTGTGTTTTCTTAGATAGATCCTGACAGATACATTATGGATTAAAATACATAAATAATCCATGTTTTTTTTTTTCTACTTGTACAATCTTCTGTTATACCTTCAACGGACTGGAGCGATAGCACAGCGGGTAGGGCGTTTATCTTGCACACAGCTAACATGGCCAACCCAAGTTTGATTTCTCTGCCCCTCTTGGAGAGCCCGGCAAGCTACTGAGAGTATCTTGCCTGCATGGTAAAGCCTGGCAAGCTACCCGTGATGTATTCGATATGCCAAACACAGTAACAAGTCTCACAATGTTACTGGGCCTGCTAGAGCAAATTTATGAACAATGGGAGGACAGTGTCAGTGACAGTGATACCTTCAACCTGCATCAGAGCACAGGGCACAAACTCAAATTCATCAATGGCCCATTCTGAGCTTTCTGTCATGTTTCTGACTCACTTGCTCTTATTCACCCTCTATTTATGCCTCAGGGCATTGGCAATTGCTCTTTGCCATGCCTGGGTGTTCTGCTTTCAGGGGTACAGTTGCTCTTTCTTTTACCATCACTGATTGTATCACTTCTCAGCAAGGGTTACATCATTACCTACTTTAGTGCTGCTCCTCCATCTCCATCCTTAATCCTGGGCTTTCTTTTATATCTCATAAAAGATATAAAATTGTTCATCTTGAATATACTATGTCCATTTATTTTCTACCATCTCTTCTATATCAAATTCAATGAAGTCAGAACATCAATTGTCACCAACTTATCCCAAGTTCCTCTAACAGTGCTGAAATATGTTGGGTATTCAGTAAATGTATGCTGAATAGTCAATGAATATCTTATGTAAAATCTCAGTGTTCAGAGGCATGAAAAGCCTCTGAAAAAAAAAGACAAAGAAGAAGAAAGGAAAAACTTAATATGAGACTAATACCCATCGACAATAGAAACCAGGGCAAGGGGGATTAGTCTATGGTTGGAAGTCTCAAGTGCTGGGGGAGAAGGAAATTGGGAGAGAGAAGGGACCGTTATGACAAAGATAGTTGAAAATGATCACTTTGGATAGGAACTGCATGCTGAAAGTAGGTAAAGGAACAAACATGATAACCTTTTAGTATCTGTGTTGCCGACTACAGAGACTAGAAGAGGAGAGAGTTCATGGGGTGGGGAGGGGGTGCTGAGGCTGCAGGCCGACAAATGGGAAACTGGGGAAATTGGTTATGGGAAATAGATACTGATGGAGAGATAGCTGTTGGATAATTGTATGACTGAAACCTGATCATGAAAAGCTTTGTAACTATGTATCTCACAATAACTCAATAAAAAAATACTTTAAAAAAAAAGCAAAAAAGCTGAATTGAAGAAAGGGAAAAAAAAATCTGTGACTGAAGAAAGGGACCAAGACCTCAGGTATGCCTACTGTCCACCAGGTTCTCTTATATATTTCAAACCAAATGAATCCAATTTAAAATGAACAGGTTTTCAGTGGGAAATCCTGAAAACCCCAAATTATTTTTCCATATATTTCAATTGTGGGCTCATATTTTATTACCCATCTATTAAAAATTTGTTCCATAAGCACTTTCACTGAGTTTTAATGGTTATCCCTCAAGACATAGAAACAATTTTATTTTTCTGTTATATCTCAGAGCATTTTAATATTCTCTTGAGTGTTATAAATTTCTAGGAGAGACTTAATATTTCCCAAACTTATATCTATACAAAACTTTTTTTCTATGGAATGTCAGGTAAGACACATATAGGGAAATTCAGATCTACTGCATAATATCAGTCATAAACTTGTTACTAATACATGAACTTGTTAATCACTACGAACATTTAACATATAGCTCTTAACTCATTTTCTAATACTGCTAGTAACTATTAATATCAACTTTTCCTTCCTGTGATCATAATTATTGACTACTTATTTTAAACAGCTAACTGAAGATGAGCTCAGTCCACATCAATTATATTTAGTCCTGAAAAGTGGTCAAAATGTGGAATAAGTATTCTTATTGGATTCTGACCACCTGAATATATTGCATATAAATGTATCTTGGGTTTAGCCTATCATGATAACAAAGATCCTGATCTGGTTTATATATCATTCCTCCCTAAACACTTGATATTCAGTCCATTTATTAACTTTCATAAGTTCTCTTAGATGTGTCACAATGAGGAAAGGAAGGAAATATCTCCCAGTCCCACACTAAGTGGCTCTGTTGCCTTCATCTGCTTTATACTAGCAGACATGCATTGCTGACTATCTCCCAGGCACTGTCCTAATGGTCCCTATCACAATGCCTACAGAAACAAGTAGCAAATGCTCCAAATAAATCAGGGTAATGAGGTAGAGAGTAACTGGGGATACTTCAGTCTTTGAAATTTCTAGCTTCAATTTCTGCTACATCTAAAACGCCTTTTGCACATGCATTCATCAAATGTGTGTGTTCTTATCGAATGTGTATGCCCTAAGTATGCGTATGTGAATGTGTGTGTGTGTGTGTGTGTGTGTGTGTGTGTACTTGCGCGCACGTGTGAGTTAGTCTTAGTGGGCTACCAGTGATAAAATAAGATGTTTCAAGAATTTAAATGAGCTTAAGACAACAACCTTCAAGCTGATGTTTAGAGAGAGGAGAGATGATCTTGTCAGTACCCTAAGGGTGTTCTTTCTCAGCCCTAGTATTTCCATCTACACTGAAAAGGTGATTCCCAAATGTTGAGAGTGAGTCAACAGCCCAGAGAAGGAAATTCAGCAGGATCCCCTTGGTGGTTCAGAGTCCAGATTAGAAAAGAAGAAATGCTGCCTGATGTCCCTGAGGAATCATAAAGCAGATAAATATCTATATATTCTTGATCTGATTCCTCAGCATAGTGGCAACTAGTGGTTAGATCCACATCTTAATAGAGAACAATACATAAGACTTAAAAACTTCTATCCACAATGTCATGGAGCCTGTCTGAATCCGGTATTTGATGTAAGAAATGCATCAAGAAATAAAAACCCCAAAATTTATGTTTGTACTCACTTAGGCTGGAGCCATAGCACAGCGGGTAGGACGTTTGCCTTGCTCATGGCCAACCCAACCCCAGTTTGATTCCTCAGCCACTTTCGGAGAGCACAGCAAAGCCTGGGAAGCTACCCGTGATGTATTCAATAGGCCAAAACATACTAACAAGTCTCATAATGGAGACGTTACTGGGCCCGCTAGAGCAAATCAATGAACAATGGGAGGACAGTGCTACAATGCAGAGCAACTCACTTGTAAATTATAAATGTTTCCTCCAAATGTCCATACTCTTGATTATCATAAATCAATCAGTAATGATAACTATTGTTTTTTCAGCTAATTCAATCTCAATGTATCTGGAAGGTACAGGATGACGGGTCTGAACCACATGCAAAACATTACTGGAAAAAAGCTGTACAAAACAGTGGGCCTTTTTTAGACCAAATCTGGTCCTCCCACTAATTCCTCTTAAGACTTTTGTCAGGTCCTTTTCCACATATTGGGCTTCAGTCTGTCCTTTTTGAAGGAATTAGTCCAAGATAAAAAGTGTAAATACATACTAAAGATTCTAACATCTACAGTCCTGTTGAAAAGACAGGCATTCAATCCAAACATTCTTTTCTGCTAAATACAGATGATATCTCAAACTTTTCTTTACACATGGTTGCATACAAGAAACTACACCAAAGATGTTATAAGCATCCCTGAATAAATAAGTATAAAATTATTTTCAACATACATGTGATTTTAAATGAGGAATCACATACTTCTTATTGTGCAAAGACTTTGACCATTAAATTTTTATATTTTCTTCTTTAATTATTTTGCTTCTTTCAGGCTTAGAACTGCTGCCCCCAATATCTTCATAATGACTCAAAGTATTTGCACCCGAAAGGTTATTTGTAACCCAAAATACTCAATGCGTGTGAGCAATCTTCCTGATGAAGAATTCATAATGAAGATGAAGTCATAGGTGATGACAAGCATCTTAATAACTAAATCTCGACCGCTTTTACAATCAAATATGTTTTTAATTGGCCTTCCTTGGAGATAACCTTCTCTGTGGTGTCTTGAGGAATGATCTTGCCTCGTATTCTTCTGTGACAGACACTTTACAATTCTCAGTACTAATTATACTCTGGGGAAAATAGGTGTGAGACCCTGGTCAGCAGCCGGTCCATAATCTAGGTCAACTCTCTTGTGTTAGTCTTCTGTTATTTCAAGTTTTTCCAGTTAATTATTAAGAAGAACCTATAAATTCTGATTTAACTAAGCCCTAAATGATGAGAACACTCAGTTTCTGGTAAAATTGAGAAAATACTAACAAAAGAAGAAGGAATTCAGAACAACAAATGATGCTTAGAGGAGAAAACATATATGACCTGTATTATGGTGCAATGTTATTTTGCTTTAGTTGTTAAAATATCAAATGCATCTTTGCATATGCTTTTGTGGATCAGTGTTGAGGCCAGGCTCAGCGGGGATGTCTCATCTCTGCTCCACGTGGTGGCGGCTCAGGCACCTTGGTCAGCATCCAACATGGCTCCACTTATATGTGGAGATTTGGTTCTGGCTTTTACGTGAGAGCTAAATTAGACAGTTCTTTCTTTCCAGATGGTCTCTCATCTATAGGGAATCCAAACCAAGCTTTTTTAAATGGCATTTGCCTTCTAAAAATAACAACTACTTTCAATGTTTGTATCTGTTCTCCTTCCAAATTATCAGTCATGTAGGACCATTAAGAAGTTGCAGGTAACAGTGGTAAAGAAGGGTTGTGGTTTCTTAGATACTTTCAATTTTTCTATTTTTTGCTCCTTTAAAGATTCAAAGTAACTAGAACACTTAGACTGAGAAAACATTGAATAGCCTGCATTAATTTACTTTCTTCTGTAAATTGCCTCAGTAGAAGTCTATCTCAGTGAGAGATTTTTCCAAACTTTTCCCAGTACATAACATTATAGAGTGTAAACCATATGTCTGTTAGAAGCCCATCCTTCGAGTCCATTGCCCACATCTACTGTTTTTGAGTTTATCTCGTTGCTAGCTTGGCTGGAGACTTTAACAGCTGTTCAATTCCCCCAAAAGAATCCACATTTTCAAAGCATTAGTGAGCAATGTAGATTAAATGACAATTATAGGATGGGAAAAATTATATAACAGAACCTCTCAGCAAAATTAGGGAAAAATATATCCCTTGTTAGATATTTGTCTTTTTCAAATTCCTTTCTCCACAAGATCCCTGAGAGTTTTTCCTTCCTTCATACTAAAGATCCCTAAATCCTGCTTCTTCTCTGCCAGATGTTACAGGTCGTTTCAATTTGTCATATGTATGTCATTCATAACAGTGAAGTTTTTTCCTTCTAAATTCTTTACTTATCTCAAAAGGTAACAGAAACTTCTTTTTTGGATGAGAGCTTCTGTCTTAAGAGAACAGTTCATAAAAAATATAAGATAGAAAATAAAACATTTCAACCCAAGTCTACCTACTGGCCCTACCACTGGTATCACCTGCATCATTACAACTAGAACAACAATCTCTCATGAAACTGGAAGTCATTTCAGGCACATGTCTGATAATTAACTCATTTAATCAACAAACACTTTTATTTTTTAAATTTTTAATGAATCACCATGAGGTACAGTTATAGACTTACAAACTTTCATGCTTATGTTTCAGTCATACAATGATCAAGTACCCATCCCTCCACCAGTACCCACTCTCCACCACCAATATCCCTTCCACCACCGCCATGCCAACACCCCACCTCTGGCTTCTGTGGCAGGCACATTTCCTTTTGCACTCTCTCTCTCTCTCTCTCTCTCTCTCTCTCTCTCTCTCCTTTTGGGTGTTGTGGTTTGTGATACAGGTATTAAGTGGCCATCATGGTCGGACAACAGCCTGCTTTCAGCATGCATCTCCCACTCCCTCCAAGCATCCTTTACTTAGTGGTTCCTTCTCTATCTGAGCTGCCTTTTCTCCCAGTATGTGAGGCTGGCTTCCACGTTGTGGGGCAATCTTCCTGGTCATTATGTCTACTATCCTTAGGTGTTAGTCTCCCATTATGTTACTTTATATTCCACAAATGAGTGCAGTCCTTTATGGCAGTCCCTCTCTTTCTGACTCATTTCACTTAGCATGATACTCTCCATGTCCATCCACTTATATGCAATTTTTTAATGACTTCATCTTTTCACTGCTGGTGGGAATGCCCACTGGTTCAGTCCTTTTGGAAAGCAGTATGAACGTTTCTCAAAAAATTAGAAATTGAGCTCCCATTTGACCCAGCAATACCACTTCTTGGACTATATCCTGGATATGCGAAAAACTATAATAGAAATGACATTTGCACTTGTATGCTTATTGCAGCACTGTTAACAAACATTTTTTTGAGATTCCAAATATAGTTCAAAAATTGTGCTAGTCACCACTCACACATGGTGACTAACATGCATACATGGGTCTCACATTCTAATACTCCTCCCAGGATGGGAGAAGCATGCTGAAAGTAGACAATAGACCAAACATGATTGCCACTCAATGCCTCTCTTGCAAACCATAGGATCCAAAAGGAGAGAGAGAGAACAAAAGGGAATGCCCTGCCACAGATGCAGGGTGGCATGGGGGGACAAGGGGGTGGGAAGGATGCTGGGACCCGCGGTGGTGGAGGATGGGCGCTGCTGGAGGGATGGGTACTTGATCATTGTATAACTGAAACCGGAGCACAAAAATTTGTAAGTCTATAACTGTACCTCGTGGTGTTTCACTAATAAAAAATTAAGGGAAAAAAATTTTTTAAAAAATGAAACATTAAAAAAGTACAATGAACTGTGCTTTTTTTGCCCTTTAAGAGAGAACTGTGTCAAGAAATAAGGTAAATTTCCTTAAACAGATTGATTAAGAAGGTTCTCATGACAATGAGGCATTTCTGAAAAATAAAATCCCTAAACTTTCTGTACAGATGTACTTGGAAATTTTACTATATAATACAAATAATTCAGAAATATCAATAGAACAAATTAATATAAAAATTATTCTTGAATGATGGCAAACCTGGAATCCTTCACATGAACTCAAAATGCTCAGAAGCACAGATTCATTCCCCCAAATACTTATGCTTCCC
Source organism: Sorex fumeus (assembly GCF_029834395.1). Lineage (NCBI taxonomy): Eukaryota > Metazoa > Chordata > Mammalia > Eulipotyphla > Soricidae > Sorex > Sorex fumeus. The sequence goes on along the minus strand of NW_026606059.1, from coordinate 44,753,607 downwards.
AGCAGATATAGAGCTATATCTCAAGAGATGTCTCCAGACATTGTGCCAAGCTGAACCTCACTTCTGGGGCACCTGGTGAGCCCAGCACCAGCCATAACAGAGCCCTGGCAGCCTAAAAGCTCTAGAACCCAATCGCTGTCATGCTTACAGCAGATCTCCCACACGCTCAGGATGAGCCCCTCACACATGAGAATGAATCTTCTGAAAAAACTCAAGTACACGGCTTTTGTGACCAGTCTCCAGGACCTCAAGGAGTTGGAAATGTGTGACCTCCTCCCTTCCCCTGTCTTTTCCAGAGTCTGGTGGTCATGTCTACAAATTGCCGCCAGAGCCATATAACCTCATTAGTGGCCATGATAAAGACACTTAAAAATAACTCTTGGTCAAATGGGAGCTCAATTTCTAATTTTTTGAGAATCGTCTATACTGTTTTCCAAAAGGGCTGAACCAATTGGCATTCCCACCAGCAGTGAAGGAGGGTCCCTTTTTCTCCACATCAGTGCCAACACTGATTGCTTTTGTTCTTTTGGATGTGGGCCAGTCTCTGTGGTGTGAAATGATATCTCATTGTTGTTTTGATCTGCATCTCCCTGATGATTAATGATGTAGAGCATTTTCTCATGTGCCTTTTAGCCATTCTAATTTGTCTTTCAGAAAATTTCGAGAAATCCAAGCACAAAAATTTGTAAGTCTACAACTGTACCTCATAGTGTTTCACTAATAAAAATTAAAAAAAAGAAAAAGACAGATTTTTTTAAAACTTATTTTAAGGTAGAAGCATTGTACTTTGGTGACGAGTTGGATAAGTAATTGGAAAAACTAAAGACTAAATAAAAACCCTCTAGTGTCAGTGTCTGGATGGTTAAGAAAAAAAAATCTCGGAAGAGGACCACAAATTACAGAGACACTTCTGTATCCCAAAGTCATTTCCAGTTGTATCTCTCTACTTAAAATTTTAGAATCTTTGAAAAATGTGGCCACATTTGCAGTCACGCAATTATTTCATACTCTATTCCACTGATGTACAAAGAGTAGCACACCACATTTGGTGGGGTTAAGGTAGAAGGCAGTCTATCTCAATCCAAAAGTAAATGAATAAAAAAATATTAGCACACAAGGCTCAACATAAAACAACATGCTAGTAATCTCTTATATAAGGACTTAATGGCCCTAGGGTGAGATAGAACAAACTTCACACATTTTCCTCTAAGGAATTATTTTTTGATCATTTTAACACATTATTCGTTATAAGCCATATAGAAAAAATTATTCAGGACCTTCTTTTGGTCAGGCTTAGGTGGTTGTGGAAAATTTGAAAGGAGCGATAGCACAGCGGTAGGGCGTTTGCCTTGCTCGCAGCCAACATGGCCAACCCGAGTTCGATTCCTCCGCCCCTCTCGGAGAGCCCGGCAAGCTACTGAGAGTATTTCGCCCGCACGGCAGAGCCTGGCAAGCTACCCATGGCGTATTCAATATGCCAAACACAGTAACAACAAGTCTCAAAATGGAGACGTTACTGGGCCTGCTCGAGTAAATCGATGAACAACGAGAGGACCGTGACCGTGAATGTTGGTGGTAAGGTATTGGATTATTTAATGTAATAAATTATTGTAAAGAACTTAACAAAAGTATAAGTACCCCCAAACTATATATCACCATGCATTAGTTAATAAAAAAATTTTCAAAATATATGAAGAAGTGACTCACATCAAGGGGATTTTAATAATCCCAGTTATCAAGGGAACCAATACTTCAAAGAATTTGAGACAAGTAATCAAAGGGGAAGAGTTCAAAAGGAAAAACTAAGTCCAAAGATTGTACAAAATACATATCTTCTTAGACAAATAAACAGAGAAAATTAAATAAACAGAAGAATATTAAGCAATAAGAGAACAAGAAGATATAATTAGAAAGCATCATTTTTCTCTGACATTAAATTACATTAAAAATTGAGTTCCTGAAATTCAAACTCCAATGGAATATTATCAAAATAGACACTACTGAAGAGATTGTTAGTTGACTGGAAGAACAAACTGAAAACATTGTTCATCACAGCTGATCACAGATCACAGGAGATCAAGCAATAAAACCCAATGAAACATAAGGAGACCTGGTACATAGAATAACAAAATCTATCACCTAGATTTTGTAGAAGTTGGATCGAAAAAAAAAATGACTGAGGGATGGCAATGTTTAAAGATGTGACCATAAAATTTCCAGACCTAATAAGGCAAAGTCCTCAGAACATAAGCTATATTAAGAAGTGTTGTAAAACATCCGTAAAGCCACCTACCCAATAACTAGTATAATTATATTCAGATTAACCCATTATGAATGTAAAACTATATTTTAAATAGTATACCTATACCATGCTGCAAGCAATCTTTGTTGTTTTTTCCCCCTTCCAAGGCTCAAATTATAACTAATTAATGGAACCTTTATGTTGTAGCAAGTATAAAATTCTATTTGGCCCAAATTAATGATTATTATAAAACAGTTATAGCAGTATTTAAAAAATATATATGCTTCACTGAGCTTACCAAGGGCAGGGGGACAGGTGTACATGGGTGGGGACCCTGAGACACACTTAACTAGAAGGAAGTTTAGCATCCTATAGAGAGTGTTGTGCTGGAATATTGTATGCATGGAACTCTACCATTAACAACATTGTAAATCATGGTATTTCAAACATACATATACACATATACATATATATGAATATATACATATATTTTTATCATTTGTCCCACAAGATGTTCTATTGAAGCAGTGAAGGGAGAGTTTTATGGTCATGCAAGTTTGGAAAACACTTGGCATATTCTTTTATGGAAGTATAGTAAATATTAGTATATTAAACTTTCTGCATAAAAGACTTTGTTGGACTCTTAGACCTCCTCTTCCCTCAAATTTCAGAACAATAATATATCAGATGATGCTTTATTTCCTGCAATCCTATACTGAAAACAAGAAATTATTCTGATTTGCTTGAATACTTTATTTGTCAAAGTATTCAGTATCTACCAAGGCATTGCTCTTTATTTTCAGACAAGTTTTTACTAGTATAAAATTCTGCCTTATATTGGAAGAAAATGTATCATCTCTCTCTTGTTACTCACTTAATACCATGAAATTACAAATAATGCTTTACTATGATTAAATTACACCGCAGTAACTAATGATTCTTAGATTTTTGTGATTTAAAACAATAAGCACTTTTGTTTGCTTGCTCATATACCTATCAGGTCCCGGCCAGCTTAGTCTTGGCTCTGATCTTCATTTCAGTATATAGACTGAAAGAGCAATTCCATCTTGGCTTTGGTTCAAATAGAAAATTAAATGAATGTATTTAAGGCCCAGTTATGGCAAATCATATTTCATTGACCAAAAACTTCATATAAATAAGCTGGGAGTCAAAGAATGAAAAGGTATAATCTTTTCAAAGTGAGATAGCCAATATTTCAGAACTATAATATAGTCAACAATATAGTCTGGTTGGAAGTACTTGACGAAGACTAACATGCTCTACAATAAGCTATTTTCTACCTTCTTCAATTAACAATCTATTTTCTGTTCTTCTATGATTAGTTTTGATATTTTAGCATCTTCTTCCCTGGATATGTTCCCATGAATACTACTAATAATGATAACCACTGAGAAATGTAAACCTATGTCTATAATTTATTCTTTACTGGTATCATTAATAATCTTTACAACAGCACTGGGGGCAAGTATTATTATAGTCATATACAGATATAAATATGCATAAATGTAGGTAAACATGAATAACTTAGGTAAACTAAATTCACTTTACCAAATTCACACTGCTGGTATGACCCTTCCTTCCTTCCTTCCTTCCTTCCTTCCTTCCTTCCTTCCTTCCTTCCTTCCTTCCTCCCTCCCTCCCTCCCTCCCTCCCTCCCTTCCTTCCTTCCTCCTCCCTCCCTCCCTCCCTCCCTCTCTCCTTTCCCTCCTTCATTCCTTCCATCCTTCCTTCCATCTTTCCTTCCATCCTTCCATCCTTCCTTCTTCCTTCTTTCCTTCCTTCCTTCCTTCCTTCCTTCCTTCCTTCCTTCCTTCCTTCCCTCTCTCCCTCCCTCCCTTCCTTCCTTCCTTCCTCCCTTCCTTCCTTCCCTCCTTCCCTTCCTCCCTCCCTCCCTCTCTCCTTCCCTCCCTTCCTCCCTTCCTTCCTTCCTTTCCTCCTTCCTTCCTCTTTCCCTCCCTCCCTATCTACCTCTCTCTTTTCCTTCCTTCCTTCCTTCCTTCCTTCCTTCCTTCCTTCTTTTCTTCCACCTTCCTTCCTTTCTTCCTTCCTTTACTCTTTCCCTTCCTCTTTCCCTCCTCCCTCCCTCCCTCCCTCCCTCCCTTCCTTCCTTCTTTCCTTCCTTCCTTCCTTCCTTCCCTGCTTTTCTCTCCCTTTCTTTTTCTTTCTTACTCTTTTTGAGCTACATACAGATATACTCAGAGTAGCTATGATTTGAGAGATGGTCATGCAGGTTCACTCAGAGATAACACACGGCTGTGTGCTCAGAAATCACTCCTGGCAGTGCTCAGTGGACCACATGTTATGCTGGGAATTGAACCCCTGAGTTGGCCACGTGCAAGGCAAACTCTGTACTCTGGCCCCTAGCACAGTGGTCTTATAAGCCAACATTACATCATTTTTTAAAAAGTGGTTTAATAAACAGTAATGTTTGTTAGGAAAAAACTAAAAAGGAAACTATGCCATACATACTAAGCATCTGTCATCTCTATTAAATCACACATATCTAAAGGGGCTTTGTGGAAAAGCATTAAATAATGAATATTTACTTTTAAAAAATGAATAATAAAATTAAGTTATTTTAACGCCAGCCATTTAGCTTATTTTTTATTTCATTTACTATCTATTTACAGCACAATGCAAAAGGTTGATAAACTTACTGCAAAGTCATGAAGATGAAGATTCAAAGATACCAACTCAACTCTCTAAAGATCCATAGCTATTAAAAAATGTTAGAGCAAGAATCAACCTTTATGTTTCATGAAGTTTTGATGATAAACTACAATACAAATGTATTTTAACCTGATCAAACTTCAGTAAGATGCCCCATTAGCTGTCTACCATGAAATGGTTCAAGTCCAATATACTCAGCACCTCTCATTCCTGTATTTTCTTTAACACACTGGTTGAATAATCAATGCTCTCAGAACACAGATTTCTATAAAATAAGACACTTCATGTTGGTTCTGATCCTGCCTCCTAAAGGTGGCAGGTTTGCATCACGATTTTACATAAATTCTCTTGGCACTGGCAGCAGGAGGCAGGCAGGAATGTGGCTTTGCCATGTGACAAATATAGAGCTGATGTCCTTAAAGCTCTAACAGGAGACTATCCTCAAGGGAGATGCCATGCAATAAATAATTTTTTGCCATAACACATTCCTTCTCTTTGCATAAATTTAACACCCCACTCTCTGTGCAATATGTGATCTTCCTGCTAAATCCCCATAGACAGAAATAGCTCTGGTAAGATGTGATAAAAGACAAGTAGCAGAAAGGAAGGGAGACACAACCCATTGGAGAATCTGACTTTAACGCCAGCCTTTCTATAATGGATATACATTTGCATTCGTTGCTAGTAACAATATATAAAGGACAATCACAATAGTGCAGGTGACCTTATTAGTTTGATGTGCTTCCCAACATGTTAAATAAATTCCAATTTTATACTCTAAAATGCAGGTGTTCTTTTCTCTGCCAGATATTAATTGACTGCCATCCTTCTCCTTATTTCACTCTAGACAATGGTCATGAGCCACTTTACTCACCTTAAGCATATGGTCTTGGTATCTGCCTCAACCCTATCTCTGGATAAAAGGTTCGGAGAGTTTCTAACACAAGACATATACTTCATTTTGTTTTGATTTTTTCTCCATTTAGATTAACATAGAAATCTGAAGAAGATATACAAATATTTATAAAATATTTTCTGGAGATCAGCTCAAGAATGAAAAAAATAGTGTTCTTGAGAAGTTTAAAATCAACCTAAGAATGGGTCTCATGTTTTATAATTTTCAAACAAGCTCCCTTATTACCTGGAAACTGGTGGTTAGTATCTCATTGTTCTCTTTGATCAGTTACAGAATCTTGACATTTTCATCTATAAAGAGGAAGCCCACATGCTGTTTGGGAACTCCTGTGTGCAGACAAAGATACACTGATTAGGTAAAGGTATCGGTCTGATTTTCCTTTATTCCCAGATCTTGGTAACAACGTCCTTTTCTATGCGTGCATCTCCCTCTTCCTATTCCGTCATTCTGTTCTTAATGCCAATAACAGTAACCAATTACTTTTCCACTATGAAGATTATTGGGCCATGCTCTATACTCTGGATATTAGACAACGACAGACCCCTCCGCTCCCCCCCCCACAAAAAATAAGGATTTAAGCGAGGAAAAGGCAATAAAATCACAGACATTTAACTGACCAGAAGTGTTCCAGGTTCAAGTGAGAAAAGTCACCAAGCCAAATTTGTTTAAATGGAAATATAAGTCTATGTAAAGTGAAAACAGAGTTGACACATCTGAGAAAGAGTTAAAATCTTCAGTTGTGATTTTATTAACTTTGCTTTCCTTTACCACATGCCCAGATCCTTCTGCACAATTTGTGTTGCTTCACTGTCTTAGGCTACCCTAAGATAAGTCAGTACAAAAAAACCTGAATTGTAAGAGATTTGATAAATAAATCAGCCATATATCACTTTTCATATCTTTAAACTAAAGCATTAGTTTCTTCCTATGAGCTATGTGAACAATTTTGACCAATGTTACACCTGTCTGGTTCAGAACAAACTTCTCTATGGTTAGTAAGAAGTCATTGTCACTGTCACTGTCCTCCCGTTGTTCATCGATTTTGCTTGAGCGGGCCAAGTAACATCTCCATTGGAGACTTTGTTGTTACTGTGTTTGGCATATCGAATACATCATGGGTAGCTTGCCAGGCTCTGCCGTGCCGGTGAGATACTCTCGGTAGCTTGCCAGGCTCTCCAAGAGGGGCGGAGGAATTGAACTCGGGTTGGCCATATTGGCTGCATGCAAGGCAAACGCTCTACCGCTGTGCTATCCAGTTGGTTAGTAAGAAGACTTGGGGTTTAAATATTTTGCAACAATTTACACTTGAACACAAACATTTCTTCCTACCACATTACTGATTGGTGACAATTATGGAGTCTTCTTTTCTACTGCTACATTTACTATAATGATACAGAAAATGATTTTTGTAAGTACTAATCATTGATCTCTGGCAACATTCTATAATCAGGTTCCCATTTTGTTTTCAATTCCTTTCTACATTATGGTTCAAGTACAGTTTGGGCTATTTGGGTGTAATTTATCCTCTAGGACAATACACTATAAATTTGAAGCTGTGTACTTGAACTCTCACAAGTGGGTGAAGGGGTGGTGGTCATTGTATTCTGCCATTCCTACATCCAAATGAATGAAAATCATGAAGAATTTGGCTTGATTACAAGTATTGCTTGGCATCCCCAAGAAATGGAGATATATACTTGGCATCTCTAGTTCAACAGGTTGTGAATTGTTATATAAAACAATAAATATCTTTACTGTTCACCGATACTCCAATACTGTCTCAGTAGATGACATCATTATCTTGCCATTTTCCCAGTTCTGAAATACAGACATCACTTTTGACTCTATACTTTTTGTTGTGCTTCTTTACAGTCCAACATTTAGTCCTGTTGATCCTACTTTGTTTTTCCAACTGTCTGTATGTTCAACATCTGTCACTATGATTACAGGACTGTTTTCTACCTGCCCTTTTCCAGTCCCAGGTGCAAATGTGTCCATCCAATTTTCCACCTCTCAGGCACTTTGTCTCAGTTTTTATCCATCCTCTAGTTCTTGTATTAAACACAACTTTTCCAGTTCAATATTCCCTGAACACTTTCATGGTATTCAATATTAATATTTATAATATATTAGAACTGGAAAGTACCAATTATTTGTGTTACTATCTATTTGTTAACTGCTCTCACAGGTAAAAAAAAAAACTTTATAGAAAGTGAGCAATGTAGAAGGTGTTTCTGTTTCCCAGAACCCAATTCCTCATAAAATAAATGCTTAGTAAATATTTAATGAACAGAACTACGGAGAGCCTAGTAAGCTAGTGAGAGTATCTCGCCTGCACAGCAAAGCCTGGCAAGCTACCTGTATTCGATATGCCAAACACAGTAACAAGTCTCACAATGGAGGCGTTACTGGGCCCGCTAGAGTAAATCGATGAACGATGGGAGGATAGTGCTACAGTGCTACAGACCCATAAAGGAATATCATAGCACATTCAAACGGTGTACACATTACATAAGTAGTTATCATTATGCAGTGCAATAATGAGAACTCTGTTTTGCAGGATGGACTAGGTAGTGCTTAAATTTATGTCAAGTGATCCTTTTGATTTTTTCTTAGAATTATTGTCCTAATGTTAAGCAGTAGTATTTAAAGCTCACTGTAACAACTGCAAATATAGAAAGAAGATGCAAGGGAATCTCAGTGCTGACTAAATTATCATCGGAAGTATAATTGGTGTTATAATGTCTCATTAATATATGATATTTTCATCCTAATTCTAATATTTTCCACCTGAATGTGGGAGAGGGGATAAAGTTCTATTGACGTGGTTCTCTAAAACAGTAAGTTCTCTCTGAGGGCATTTAAAATTGGATTTGATTTACAAAAATTTGATTTGTACATAACTATTCAGGGACATATTGATTGTTTAAAGTGAGGTACATCAGGATATAAATACCTTTAATCTTTTATAATAGAGGCAGCAATTAAAATTGCTTTTGCTAAGCAATTTTTGAAATGGAACCTTCAGTCTTTGCCGGCTTCTCTTTACTGAGAGGAATCCATCTCTCCTCCATACACCTTTCTCCTACTAATTAAATGAGATAATCATTTTTGGCTTCTTTGTAGAAAGCTGCTTCTGACAGAATCATGCTCCCATCTTATGGATAGTGCAAAAGCTGTGCTAGGGGTTTAATTTCATTTCCCTCCCTCTTTGTTAATACAGTCCCTTCTTATTTTCTCTTCTCAGAAGCTTTGTTAGAGAGGAATCGATTTGTTGCTTATTAAAAAATAGTCAATTACTATGGTATTAGTTGGCCTTGTATTCCCTAACCACAGTGTCATTTTCATTCCCTGAAAAAGTTTGCCCTTTGTGTCTATGTCTGTTTGTTTGCTTTATTTTGCTTGTGGTATGGAGTAGCTAATAAGGAATCCTGACGATAGTTTTCTCCATCTCCAGATTGAATTTCTTTATAGATCAGCCTCAGTAATTCATTTCCCAACTGGTTCTAATCAATACAGCTTGACTCGGCTTAAGGTTAGGGAAACTAACAAAACCATGCTACTGATTGGGTGTCTCAAAGCACCTTCTTCATAAAAGCTCTCTTTGATGGTGACCTGTCAAACTGATCCACAGCCTCTTAGTGGAGTCAGGACCTGAACTCTACCCAAGGCCCCAAAGCTGTCATTGTCTTGTTTCCTTTGATTCTGGGAAACCAGAGGCCAGAGAGGTTTTACAAAATCAGCATGGCATGAAAAAAATGCATCTGGTCATACTAAGCACTTGCTGTTAAGCTTCAGAGAGTGGTTTAACCTTTCTGAGATTGCATCTCAGCATCTAAAGAATAAGGCAGTTGTACCTGTTGATATCTTTGGTCTTATTAAACTCAGATGTGCCAAGACACTATGAAGGAAGAAAAACTGGATGTGTTCCGACTTATTTACCTATTTTTGAAAAGTACCAACAGTGACTGCCTTTTGGATAAAGGGATGAAAAACATTGTTTCTAAATCAGAATAAAACTGTTTACAGCCTGCCACAAGATTTCTGAAACTTACGCTCTGGTTCTTCCTGTTTTGTGGCTATGACCAAGTAACAGCCTCTCTCCAAGTCTCTGTATCTTTATCTACAAAATGGGGGCAAGAAATTTTCCCTTCATTAATTCAAGGAATAATGTAGCAGTTAACTGAAATCACAGATGTAACAAGCACTTTGAAAATTAAACATAGTGCATAAAAGGGACTGTTAATCAGCTGGTCATTGCATTGCCAGGAAATAGAGGCTTGAATATCACCCTAGAGTTTTATAAATCTGGCTCCCTCCTGCTATCCTCTCTCCCAGCTTCTCCACCACTGTTGTAGTTCATGCAAGCCAGAAATCATGGCTTGTTTATAAGCTATTCATGTGCAGAAACTCATTAGTGTAGGCAGTGACACTATCCTCAGGGAGTGCTGGAGAGATACAGCCATGTTCAGCCAGCCTATCCATTCAAGTAGGCAAAAGTTCTAACACCCACTGGTCAATCAACTAATCATCAAATCAATATGTTGCCTAACAAACTGGGAGCATGGCCTCACAAATCCTCCAGGCACTGGGTAAATAGAGAGCAAGAGCCAGCCCAACTCATTTTTAGACCAATAATGGCATTGATAAACTGTCAGTGAAGGTCTAATATGAAGCATGTTTGTGTTACTTTCCTAAGCTACTACTATTCTATTTTCTAAAATTATGTATCTATAGACCTAAGGACTTATTAATATAGTTATATTTGACCACCATTTCTTCCAATTATTTATAGTCCTGGATTTTTACCTTGAGCCACTTTTTGTGTTGACCATATTATAAATGTTCTCATATAACTGATTCTCCACAGCATCTTTTTGATGTAAATAATTACATAATGGTATTTCTCAAATTAATGAATGAAAGCAGCTAAATAATGAACATATGTTGAATAATTACTCCATGTTAGGTAGCGTGATAGTCATTGTAGATTTAGAAATAAGTAAGAAAACAAGGCAGCTGCCTTCATTGAGCATATGGCTTGAGTATTATGATACTCCTTTGTAAATAAACAAACTAAAACACAGAAGATAACTTAACTTGCCAAAGATCACACAGTAAAACAAATTTAGATTAGAGAGGACAAGAAACTCTAACACTAACCATAATAGAATAACTTTTACACATTTACCTTCCTGACCAAACTAATGCTAAAAACTGTGTAAAATATATAAAAACAACTGTAATAGGCACTTAACACCAAAAAAGATAATGTTATGATTCACAAGGAAAGAGAATAAAACAAAATGAGTGTATTTAATCTGGCTCACAGTCTTGACACATGTTCCCAATTTTAACCCAGAAGCTACATGGCACACAGGGTGAGACACATGTGGGCAGATTCCCACGGCATGCAGGTTCCCACAGGACAAGACTCCACAAAGTCTAACAGGGAACACTCTATGGATGGGAAATGGTAAAGAAACTGTAGAAGTCATGGAAATCAGATAATACTGGCATTCCAGTCCTGCTAGACTGAAGATACTTCTCCGGACACTTCAAACTTTCAGTTAAAACCAAAAAGAGCAAGTTGGACCTAGCCGTGAGTCATAATCAACACCTGGGATAAGGAGAAAATGATAACAAACCATACATAATAAAGTAACCTAATTGTTTGGGTGGTATGGTCACAATGCATTAATATTTATGGCATTAATATACAAAGATACCGTTATCAATCACCACTGAAGTACCCAAAACACCAATGCCCTTGTGTTACTTCTAGTCCACCTCTTTATTTCTTCTCTCCACCATTTGGTGATCAAGAATTTGTCATTATTCCACGTTATCTATTTTCTCTTATGGTAATTTAATACTTCAAAACAGAATTTAACACTTTTTAAAATAAGACAGCATGATTCATATGTTCTATAGTGTAACTTTCCAAATACTCAGGTTATATCCAAAACTTATTATGCTATTCAGAAACAAGGAAACACGAAACTTAATTTATAGAAAAAAATCAGCAAATACTAAGAGGATATAAACACTAGAATCAATAGACAGAACATGAGGACTTTAAAATAGTTATAAATGTATCCAGGGAGTATCATGCTAAGTGAAATGACTCAGAAAGAGAGGGACAGACATAGAAGGACTGCACTCATTTGTGGAATATAAAATAACATAAGACTGACACCCAAAGATAGTAGACACAAGTCCAGGAAGATTACTCCATAGTTGGAAGTCTGCCTCATTTACAGTGGAGAAGGGGTGGGGAAGAAGGCAGCTGGAATGTAGAAGGGATCACTAAGAAAATGATAGTTGAAAGGACCTGTCGGAATGGGAGATGTGTGTTGAAAGTAGACAAAGGACCAAAAGGGATGCCCTCTCGGTATCTGTGTTGCAAAGCATAATGCCCAAAAGTAGAGAGAGAGTATGGGGAAAATTGTCTGCCAGGGAGACAACGGGAGGGTGGGAAAGAGGAGGTATACTGGGGAGATTGGTAGTGGGGAACGTGCACTGGTGGAGGGGTGGGTGTTTGAACATTGTATGATTGTAACTCAAACATGAAAGCTTGTAACTGTATCTCATGGTAATTCAATAGAATGAAAAATAATAAAAAATAAATAAATGTATCCAGGGATGTAAAAGAAAAGATAGATATAAAGGACATACAGCATCTCACAGAAGATAAATAAAACTATTAAAATATAAAAAGTATGAATATGATAAAATTAAAAATTTAATAATTAAATAAAATGTATCCAATAGTATATGAGAAATGACAGAAAATATCAATAGATGAAATGGATTAATGAAAGCTATAAAATGGAAGAATATAGGGGCTGGTGAAAAATCTTGAAATAAATTTTAAAAATTCTTAGGGCACAGTGTAAACTGTCTTAGCATATGTTATAACTGAAGTCTCTCCCCCAAAAATTAGAAAGAATTTGTCAGAAATAAATTTCAATGAAAAATGGCAAAAATGTTCCTAATTTGATAAAAATATCATTCCATAGATTCACTAGCTAAGCAAGTCAAAGTGGGGCCAATATATAAGAAAGTCTTGCATGAACAGAGGATAGATAACACTGTAGATAATGAGAACATTACGAAAACACCCGATTCTATAATTAAGATGAAAAGGAAAAATTTCTAATAAAACACAATGAGTCATTTTTTTTGTGGGGAGGGTAGGGGAGTGGGGCTGACATCCAGCTGTTCTAAGAGGTTACTCCTGGCTCTAAAGGACCACTCCTGGCATGGGTCAGGGGACATATGGGGTTCCAGGGATCAAACCCAGGCTGGCTATGTACTATCCTACCCTACCCTCTGTACTATCTCTCTAGTCCCTAAAGCAGTAACTTTTAGAATTCAAAATTTTTTATTTTATATAAGAATAAGACAATCTTAAAAACAGAAAACATATACTTTATTTTTTTTATTTTTAGCTTTACTTTGTTACTATGTTACAGCGGTAATAAAGTATAGTTTTTGCCTTAGGGTAGAAAAATAGATCAATATAACAGAATGAAATAATCTAAAAATAGTTTCATACATTTTATTTTTTAAAAATGCATGCAAGTGATGAAACAAGGAAAGAAAATGGATGACAAGAAATATAGCGTTTTCCTAAATTAAGCAACACTAAAGAGGGAACATGTGAACAAAAACAAAAGCAAAGATGGACCATGAGGAAATAAGTAAAACCTTAATCTTAATCTTAATTGTAACACTGTAGCACTCTCCTCCCATTGTTCATCAATTTGCTTGAGCGGGCACCAGTAACATCTCCATTGTGAGATTTGTTGTTACTGTTTTTGGCATATCGAATATTCTATGGGGAGCTTGCCAGGCTCTGTTGTGCAGGCAGGGTACTCTAGATAGCTTGCCAGGCACTTCAAGAGGGGCGGAGGAATCAAACCCAGGTCGGTTGTGTGCAAGGCAAACGCCCTATCCGCTGTGCTATGACTTCAGCCCATGAAACTCATAATCTTAATTAAGAAAAAAAAACCCTTTAAACTCTATTATGGCAAATTTTATTTCAAAAAATAGGCAAAATCAAACAATTCTTTCAAAACTTAAGCCCCTAATCATAGAATTAAAAGTTTGATAAATTAAAAAGACAACCTACAACCAATAGAAATTATTCCAGTAGAAATTAGACCAGTAGAAAATAATAATACATAAACTCTATCTCATTAATATTAACTATTTTTTTATAAATCATTAATTTTCTTAAAATCATACAAATAGATCAAAGACATTAACAGACATTTCTCCAAAAAGTTGCATAAATGGACACTAATAGAAATAACTTTTTGTTCTAAGTCATCAGGAAATGTAAACAACAATGAAATACCAGTATCATTTACTAGAATGGCTTAATTGAATCAATAACATCAAATGTTGGTTGCAATGTTAAACCACCAGAACCCTCAAATGTTGCCAGTGGGATGCTAGGTTATAAAAGCCTTGGAAAATTATTATAAAATTAAACACACATCTAGCCCATGACTTAGTATATCTACTCCAGGTATTTTACCCAAGGCAAATAAAAAATATATATATTCATGAAAAGACTTGAATACTGTAACAGCCAATTTAATAGCTCTAAACTGGAATTAACACATCAAAAAGATAGCACATAAGTATATTGCAATGTTATGTTAGTACATACATTATCTTATTTCAATAAAATCGAATCATTAATAAATGCTATGAAGTACTGATAGCCACAGCAACATGAATGAATGTAAAAATGTTTTACTGAGTGATAGTTTACTCATCACATAAACTACATTCTATATGAATACAAAGCTAGAGTACAATTCATTTATATGGCCTTTAAGGACAAGCAAAGCTAATGTTTATGATTGAAATCAGATCACTGGTTGCCTCTGGGCAATAGGGTAGGAATATGAAACAAATGTTTAGGGTGATGAAATGTTCTTGATTTTATTAGTGTTTTTGTTACTTGGGAAACTACATTTGTCAAAATTCATTGAGCCACCTATTTAAATTTTGTTTACTTCCCTGTATGTACATTTTATCTCAGTGAAGATAATTAATTCAGCTTGGCTGACTCCAATAACCACAGTTTAGTCCGCTATACCATGTTGAATCTCAGGCAAAAAGCTAACATCTGTAACTCTTTCTCATGGTGATTTAATTGAAAAAATTATTTATTATTAAAATTTATTAAAGCACCATGATTTACAAAGTTATTCATAGTGGAGTGTTAGAAATATATTCCAGCACCAGTCTCACCACTAGTGTCTTCTTCCCTCCAGGCACCATCCCCAGCCTGCCACTTTGACTGACACATTTTTAAGTTTTGTTGTCGAAATATGAATCTATCATTTCAGTGTTGTCTACTCTGTGGTTTAGATATGTAGCTAAACTCTTCCTCTGCATCACCACCAGGTCCTTGATGCTTTAAAATAAGACAGCATGTGTGGGGGAAAAAAAGACAATGGATTCTTTTTATCAGAGTGAGCAAGCTGTTCTAAACTCTAACAGTGACAGAAATATTTATAGTTATTACAAACTATTATCTTAACCTCTTAAAGTAGTATTATACCTGAGAAGCTTCAAAAAATGGGCTATCTGTATAACTTTTTTTTGTGGGAAATGACTGTAAA
Organism: Sorex fumeus; assembly: GCF_029834395.1. NCBI lineage: Eukaryota > Metazoa > Chordata > Mammalia > Eulipotyphla > Soricidae > Sorex > Sorex fumeus. The sequence continues at coordinate 44,738,111 of NW_026606059.1, read as the reverse complement.
ACCAACAGACTTAAATCAACTCCTGTTAGTCTCTCCTTTTCTGTGAGAGAGGAATGTGGGACTGGCTTAGCTGGGTGACCTAACTCAGGGTGTCCTTGTGGATTCAGTCAGCCATGAAAAGAGGTACACAAATCTGAAGGTTAGAAGGTCTCTTTCAGAGTCTCTCCACAGTGGTCGAGAGACTGAATTCCTTTCTGTCTGTGGGCAGGAAGTCTTAGGGTCCAGCAAGTGGGCCTTTTCATGCACTACTGCATATCAGTAGGACAAGGGAGCTGAGGATGTAAGAGAAAGAGCACAGGATCAAAACGGAAGCTCCATTTTCTCAAAGGACTTGCCATTCCTTCTCAAATAATCTTTTTCCACATGGTCTTGATGCAACTGTGGAGGGAAAGTGCCTGAAGGGAATACCAGAAGCAGACTTCATTGAGGGTCTTCTTGTAACTCAGCTACCATGGCAACTTTTTATCTCTGAGGCACAGCTCATTAGATAAGTGACTTGGAAAGTTATGTGTTCTCTCTACAAGCCCCAATTTAATAATAGATGAAATGGAAAGGAGTTATTATATTTATCTCAGGGACTGAATTCGTTAGCAATGTTCTCAGGATGAAATCCTGGAACCGAGTAAGTACCCATTAATTTTATTTTGAAAACACAAACAAATTAATATAGTTTTAGGCAGTATCTGGTATCACTCTCCTGACCAGAGAATCTACATAAGCACTTTAACACAGACTGAATATCTGGGTGACTTTTTCAAGAAGGTGTGTCGGGGGGGACTCTCTAATTTGGACCTTGGGATCTTAGTTAAGTTTTATAATCTCAAATTCAGGAACTCCTCTTCATTTCTACTTTATTTACCTCATATATTTTGTATCTTTTGCCTTCTCTCTCTAAACCATGAGGCCTTTTGAAGGAATCCTGCACTTTAATCTTCTTTTATTTTCCCAATGCCACGGTTTGAACTTCATATTGATTTTCACAAAGCCAGTGTTTGTTGGCTATAGACGTTTTACAAAACAGAACATTCAGAAATTGAAGTCAGTTGTCAAAATATATATCAATCAATTATGATAGAGTATAATAAACCACCACAAAAAATCTTAAAGTCATACAAAAATAAATACTTATTCCCTTCTCAGCTGATTATAGCTCCTGAGAGAATGGATTGCTTCTGGACAGACTTTTCTGGGTAGCTCTGATTCAGGCTAGAAACTGACTGACCTTGTTCCCTTACTGCATGTTAAACTCAGACCTATTGAACTTTGGTTTATTATGGGAACTGGACTGAGAGGTTAGGGCACTCTAAGGGAAACTCTTCTTAGGTGGTGACAGGAACAATGTTCTTGGGTGGTGGCAGAAACAAAAGAGAATAAAGAGAATCATGCAAAACGTTTCAAACTACCTCCTTTTTCATGGATGTTTCTGTTTCAGTAGTCAAAGATCACATGGTTAAGTCCTAAATCAGGGAAAAACTTAACCCACTTCTTGAGTGTAGACTGTAAAAGTCACATGGAGAAGTGCATGAGCAGAGGGCCTGGAGTTAACCACGCAGGGCATTGCCACCATTAGGACTTGAGCCACAATGACCCATTTTCTCCTAATCTGTGTAAGAGGCCTGGTGGGTGTGGTGTCCATAGCAAAGGCATAGAACCAATCTCCCCTTCCATATCTCAAAAGAGTCATAAATTAACCTCTCACGTGTAACTTTCAGTAGGGCAGCCTGATCATCAAGAACACATTAGATCAACAATTCGTTAGTTTCTACATCAACTAATATTATATGAAAATCAAAATAGCAACAGTGAGAATGAAAGTCCAAATCATACAGATAACAATGGTAAAGTGATGCAGAAACCCACAGGACTTAATGAGTAAAGAAGCTAGCCCAGATGATCCAATCAGTAATAGGGAGCTATAGAACCTGAAGCCTGAAGACAGTGGTGGGATATAGTGAAAAAACTCAATGAAATAAATGTCTCATCAAAAATAGTTTACCCAGCTAGATTCTAATTCATATGGTAAAGAACAATGCGCAGCTTCCCAGACAAACAACTCAGGAACTTCATAGATTCAAAACCATGGTTACAAGACAAACTAACTGGGCCACTTTAATATGACAAGCCCGACAAATAAACCAAACTTTGGTAGAAACATAGGACAGAACCCCATAGCAATAATCTCTCTCAATGTCAGTGGGCTAAATATACTAATTAAAAGACACAGAGTGGCAGGATGGATCAGAAAACTGAACCCAACAATCTGTTGCCTGCAAGAAACATCTGAACAGTCATAGAAAACACAAACTAGACTCGAATTCAAAGACTGGAAAACAATTCTACAGGCAAACAACTCCCTCAATAAAAGCTGTGCTGGTCATTCTGGTATCAGGACACATTGATTTCAGACTGAAGAAGGTCACAAGAGATGGGAAGGTCATTTCTTAATGAACAAGAGATTAATGTACATCAGGAAGAAATCACACTCTTAAATGTTTATGTATCTAGTGAGGGATCAGAAAAATACTTAAAGCAACTACTCTTAGACTTGAAAAAAGACATCGATAGCAACACAATACTAGTTGAATTTTTCAAATCTGCTTTATTACCTCTCAAAATATCAAACAGACTCAAGCTTAGCAAGGACATACTTTATCTGAGGGAAGAAATGGAATAAAGGGCCTTAGTGAATATATATATATATATATATATATATGACACTTCATCCCCAAAGAGATGAATTTACATTCTTCTCAAGTGTTCATGGAACATTCTCCAGATAGACCACATGCTGAGCCACAAAACAAACCTCCATAAAATTAAGAGGATATTGTATCAATGATCTTTTCAGACTATGAAACACTGAAAATAGAAGTGAATCAAACACCCAAACAGAAAATCAAATCAAACACCAGGAAATTAAATAGCTTCCTACTGAATAACCAGTGGAAAATCAGGAAATCAAATAGGAAATCAAAAGTTTCCTAAAATAAAATGAGAATGAAGAGATAAGTTACAAGAATTTATGGGACATGGCAAAAGCTGCGTTAACAGGAAAATTTATAGCTCTACAAACAGACCTCAGGAAGGAAGAGTGAACCCACATAAGTAACCTAACTTCACAGTTTGAGATCTTGGAAAATGACCAACAAAAAGAGCCAAGTGAGGCAGGAGGAAGGAAATAATAAAACCTAGAGCAAATATTAATGAATTGTAAGCCCAAAAAAATCATCCTAAAATCAATGAAACCAAAAGCTGGTTCTTTGATGAAATAAGCAATATTGATAAACTTCTAGAAAGACTCACAAAGAAAGAAAGAGAAAAAACCATAATAAACGGAATCAGAAACAAAAAGGGGGGCATCACGACAGAAACTACAAAAATTCAAAGGATCATCAGAGATTACTTTGAGAATCTTTATGCCAAGAAACAAAAAAACTTCAAGGAAGTGGATAAATTTTTAGATTTCTATAGCTTCCTTAGTCTGAACCAAGAGGACTTAGAGTACCTGAACAGATCTATAACTATTGAGAAAATTTAAACAGTAATATAAAGTCTCCCCCCAAAAAAAGTTCTGGCCCAGATGGATTTACTAGTGACTTTTTCCAAATCTTTAAGGAGTACTTACTTCCAATCCTTTTTAAAATTTTCCAGGAAATTGAAGAATCAGAAACACCCCCTATCAGTTTCTGTGAGGCATATATCACCCTAATAGCAAAAGCAGACAAAGATACCACACACAACAAAGAAAATTGCAGGCCAGTATCCCTGATGAACACAGATGTGAGGATGCTCAACAAAATCCTAGTAAACAGAATTGAACGACTCATCAAAAAGATCAGACACCTTGACCAGGTAGGATTCATCCCAGGGATACAAGGATAGTTTAACACTCACAAGCCAATAAGCATAATACAACATATCAATATAAGAATAGATAAAAGCCATATAATCATTATCAATAGAGCAGAGAAAGCATTTGACAAGATACAGCACCTGTTCCCTCTCCAAAAAAATGGTAATTGAAGGAGCTTTCCTTACTATAGTCAAAGCCATCTACCATAAGCACACAGCAAGTATTATTTTCAATGGGGAAAAGAAAGGGAAGACTAAAAGTCTTCCCTTTAAGATCATTGAAAAGGCAAAGTTGCCCACTCTCACCATTAAAATTCAATATAGTCCTGGAACTTCTTGCCATAGCAGTTAGGTAAGAAAAAGGTATCATCAAGGGTATTCAGATAGAAAGGAAGAGATCAAGCTATCATTTTTTGCAATGACATGATATTATAGTTCGAAAATCATAAAGACTCTACAAGAAAGCTCCTAGAAACAATAGGTTTGTATAATAAAGTGGCAATTCACAAAATCAACACCCTAAAGGCCACAGTTTTCCTATATACAAATAATGAAAGAGAAGAAAGAGATATTAAAAAAATCTTGTTCACAATAGTGCCTCAGAAAATTAGGTACCTCAGAAGCATTTTAAATAAAGATGTGAAGGAACTATACAAAGAAAATGACAAAACACTCTTCAAGAAATAAAAGAAGATACTAGGAAATGTAGACACATCACCTGCTCATGGATCAGGAGGAATAACATTATCAAAAAGGAAATACTCCCCAAAGCATTACACAGATTTAACCCAGTCCTTATCAGGATGCCCATGACATTCTTCAAATTAATAGACTAAACACTCCTGAAATTCATATAGAACAATAAACTCCCATGAATAACTAAAGCAATCCTTGGGAAGAAGAAGATGGGTAGCTTCACCTTCCCCAACTTCAAACTGTACTACAAAGCAGGAGTAAGAAGGAAATTGTCATATAGGTAACAGGAGAGGTGGCTGGAGCAGGAGGGAAACTAGGGACGCTGGTGGTGGAAATTATACACTGGTGGAGGAATGGGTGTTCCATCATTGTATGACTAAAACTCAAACATGAAAGTTTTGTAACTATCTCATGGTGATTCAATAAAAATAAATATAAAAAATAAAATGAAGTCAATAATCTATTATATAGGATAGAAAGAAATAAAAGCTAAGAACCAAGTGCTGTTGTAAAAAATCTTTTGAGAATAGTTATGAATCATTATTTTACTTCTAGATTCAGGAACCCTTGAAAATGTGTTAAACTGGGAATATCCATGAGGTTAATGTGATCTAAAACATCGATTTTAGAGAGCCAATCCTACTTTCTTACACTGACTTCCTATGCCTCCTCCTTTAGGCCTTTTAATTTCTCGAGTCTCTCTTTCCTCAAATACAAAACTAATGCAAACATTCCTATAAAATTTCTTTTTTTGCCCCCGGTCCGTCTTGGCCGAAGCTGTGTATTCTCCTTTCACCGGGCGAGCGAGGGGGGATTACACATGAAAGGATGTTCGTCGGCTCTCGGGACAGCTCTCTCTTGCCCCCCTGGTTCGGTGCTCTCGAGCCACTTCTCTACCAAGAATGGCTGTTGCCCTGGATGGACAAAGGAAGAATGAGGGCCAAGCTGGTCGCTGATCAGTTGCCATTTATTCAGTCTCCCATCTCTCTCAGCTCTCTCTCTAACTCACTCTACAATGCTCTCTGTGACTCCTCTCCAATCTCCCAAACCACTCTTACTCTCAGCTCTCAGTCTTCTCTCTAACTCGCAACCTTCTCCTCTAATTCTGTATCTCTTCTTCTCTCCATCTCTCTCTCCCTCAATCTTTCTCGAACTATTAATTGAACTCAATCTACTCCTCTTTCTTTCTCTCTGTGTCTCCTCTCTTCTCTTTCCTCCTTCTTCCCTGCAGCCACTCTTTTTCTTTTTCTCTCACCACAGTAAGTGCACTGGAGTGATAGCACAGCGGTAGGGCATTTGCCTTACAAGCAGCCAACATGGCTGACCAGAGTTCAATTCTTCCACCCCTCTCGGAGAGCTCGGCTATCTCGCCCACAGGGCAAGCTACCCGTGACATATTCGATATGCCAAACAGAGTAACAACAAAGTCTCCAATGGAGACGTTACTGGGCCCGCTCGAGCAAATCGATGATGAACAGCGGGAGGACCGTGACCACAGTAAGTGCAATCAAAATGTTTTTCCAGTCTTTCCGACCACCTGCATACCACCAGGGCAAAACAGCCCTTAAGGTGTGTTACTTAGACCTGCAGCTTGATTAACATCTTTAATTCTCCTTCCTAATATTTACCATTCTGTTTGGACACAGTAATAGACACTTTTAGACCTGTAGGGTGACTCTCCTGAGGACATCTCACCACAAACTCAGACTACAGTGCTCAGGTCAGATCAATCATTCCTGACCCCAGCAGGGTCCAAATCTAGTTATTACTTTTCAATCATGACAGAATTTGTCCATGACCAAGCTCATAACTTATAGTTAATCATTATGGCACTTTCGCCAGACCCATTGCTTAATGCCAGGATAGCTAGTTCACCACTTTTCCTGGGTCTATCAAATCCCTCATTGGGACCCTGCTTTTGGGGATCTAGGAAGTAAGGGCAACTGAAGTTTAAGTTGAGAGAACAGATGTCCAGGAGATAATATTATCTGGAGTCAATCAACTCCCAAGCCATAGTTCTGTCTTTTTAACTGTCTTCCTGTACCCATACAAAAAGCAGTTGCTCTGAAATAGCTAACCATGCAAATGATATTAAGGAGAAGAGAAAGACAATATTTACAAGTCAGAATCTGATCAGGAGACAAACGTAATTGACAGGTTGAGGGAGTAATCAACAAACACAAGCTCCCAGCGGCCAGGGAGAGAGGGCAAACCAATATTATCCTACACATTCCCATATTGTGAAAATTAACAAAGGTTAATTTACCATTACTGTGTTCTCTCTGTTTCTTTTCCTAGCTGACCTGCTAGAGTGGTGTGGATTCCTGGATTCCTAATAGATCCCTTATTAACTCTTGATCTATTGCATTTACTTCTTTCACAGTTCTTTATTCAGTTGGATATGATAAATGTATTTGTGTCTTGACTTTTTATATTATTTTCCTTTTCTAGGTCTACCAATGGCTCTTGGGTGCTTAAGGTCTAAGGGTCCACTCACAAAGGTACTTGACTGGCTTTCCATTGCAAATCTGAGAGCTTAGAGCCAGGTCCCAGGCATGCAACAGTGCCCTAGTCCAGGGACCATCAGAGCTATGTCTCATGTGCTGGGGCTTACAGGACCAAGAACTGAACTCAGGGTCTCAAATATTCCATATTGATTACTATACTCCTTTAATCTACTTCCTCAGAGTTATTTTGACTTTTTAAGCATCATATTCATTCATTATATCTAAGCCCCATAATGACAGGACTGTGATAACTTATTTGGTTCACAATAGTCTTTCAATAAATCACCCTGTGCCTGACTCTGGGAGATGTTCAATAATTGTTTAAGTGGATAGATTAATGAATGAAGGCAGAAATAAGACATCAATACTTACCAAGCATCTTAAAACCTGAAATTTAGAGATCTTTTCAATTTCAGTTTCCTTTTAGTTAAAACAAAGGTTTGTAATCAATCTCAGGATATTTAACCATGTCATCCATTTTCCTCTATGGTTATGCATTTTATTTTACCTAGAATATCTGTGTTTTAGGAAATTATAAAATATTCTTAACTAAGAAATTTGGAAGTTTTACAGTAGGTTAACTCTAATGTTTATATGGCTCTGACAATTTGTGTTCCTATAAAAGGGGCATTAGTCAATATTAGATACAATTATATGCAGCAAAAACATGACAGTATTTTTTAGCAACTCTGAGGTTCATCTGTGACTATCTTTCCATTAGATCTGGAGGTGAGCATTTCAGAATCAGTAGGGATTACAAACTGCCATCAATTTAAGCTTTTATTTCCTTTCTCTATCTGCTCCCACCCCTTTAGTCCTAAATCCTCATCTGAACAGATACTCCACATGGATGGGTGCATATTTCAGTCAGCAAGATTAACATATGTAAGTAAAGGACTGCCTCCTGTTTTTAAGAATACAAGTGGAAATATCAGTAACATTTCTATGGACTTCCTATTGTCTATATCTAGCTAGAAAATGCAGATTTTATTTTGGGCAGCCATTTGTTCTGTTAAAAGCCAGAGATTCTAATATTTTGGAAGGCTGAAGCTAGAAAGAGCCTTTGCCAAAATCAGAGAGTCTATATGAGTCTTAAGTAAAGAGATTTGTCAATGATTGTGATCACAAAAGACAGGAATCCACATCACTTTAAGTTAGTTTTACAAAAAGAAATTAAGGTTTTCAAGTGCTTTTCTAAGTAAGCACAGAATTTATAGAACTTGGAACACAATAGAATCTCAGATTGCAGAAGAACTTGGAAGTTGTATCGTCAAGTCCTTTTTGTTTGCATATTTCCTATTTAGTATTGTTTGTAATTTCTTCCTGAAGCTTATTTACTTACATATAAATATTTATTGGGCACCTAAACCTATTGCAGGTGTAGGCTCTGTATCAAACACTCTAGAGTCCTTGCTCTCAGGAAGTGCACAGTTCAGCTGAGGCAATAACACAGCTTTTCACTGTTATCACATTATTAGTTCTTAGAGACAGCATCCAGAAAGATGGAAAGGTTTCAGAAATCATAGCCAGGGGTTCATATTTAGTGAAGGTCAGTGTGCATGCTGAGAAGAGGAAGAGAACGATAGATTCTACAAAGTATCCCAAGTTCTTTTAATTCCTGAGATTCTACACAATGTTTAAGTTCTATAAATTCTGAGGTAACCAAGGGCGTGATCACATATAGCTAAGCCAGCACTCATCACTAGTAGCACACTGAAGGTAGCTCCAGACTTTCTTTTCCATAACTATTTTTAACCATTGACTAGAATTACTACCATATTATGGTTAAAAGTGAAAACATACTTTCTAGTCCTGCCACTTTCTATTATTATGAACTGAGGAAGGCAATTAAATTCTCTATGAGGCAGTTTTCTTGTCTGGTAAAATAAAGTACAAATGCCCATTTCATAGGGTTACAGGGATTTTAATGGAAAAAATTGTATGGTGTTTTGATCACTAATGCTGAATACTATTACTATTGGAAGCGGAGGAACAAGAAAGTGTTTGATTAATAATGATTAATAAATATTACCAGAGGGACAGTAAAGCAGGTAAGGCACTTGCCTTGCACATGGCTGACTGGATTCAATTGCTGGCACCACATATGGTCCTTTGATCCCTACTACTATTGTACCTTGAGATCAGAGCCAGGAGTGAGCCCTATGAACCGCTAGGTGTAGCCTTTAAAGCAAAATAAACTAAAATAAATAAATTTTTATTACTGTTATTATGGTGATGATGGTGATTGTGATAGATGGATAGTGAATAGCTATAGAAATGATAGATAGTGTTGGCTCCTGAAAGGAAATCAAATGATATGATTTATAGAGTCATGAAGTGTGAAGTGGAGGGCAGCAGTCTGGAAGGTTCTGAGACCAGTTCCATCAATCCCATGGGTGAATAATCCAAACATTAGTGGAAGAGGTCACACAGAAATAAAATATATTTTATTCTTGGAACATATGCAAATTATTTAATATCTCTCAACATTAGTTCATTAATGGGAAAGAATAACTAGGAAAACAATTCTCATAGGGATTTTTGTGAGTAATATACAAAGCATATGATTAGTGACCAAATATTTTTGATTTGGCAAACAACAGATGCATCTAATTCACTTTCCTTTACCTTCCTCATCACTAACACACCCCTTCCATGTGTTAAAACCTCTTTAAAATCATACTCTTAGATTTTATAGGGCAATATAATTATAAAATTATTTCCTAATCTAATCATATGTCATTAAGAATGTACCCTGAATTCAGAACTAGGCGTAAACCCTGAGCACAACTGGGTGTGGCTCTAGAACATTTATGCTAGACTATGTAAGGATTAAATAGAAGTACTAGACTAGGAAGATGAAGAAAATGAAAATAATATTTAGCAGAGACCCATTTAGTACCAATTTTTTCTTTACATATATTATTACAGAGAATGTTTTAAGAGCTTCAGCTTATGTAAACAGAAGAGAATCAAAGTCTCACAATGAGTAACTAGATGGGCAAATTCTCACTACCAGCTCAGTGAAAGGCAGAGATGGAGACTTTCCTTGTTTGTCTAATCTTAAAATCTAAATCTATTACTTTACCCTGTCACCAGTTAGCAACCATAAGGGTATAGAGAAAGAAACTAATTGTCAATGAGTAGTTCTTAACTTTAATTCTTACTATTCTAAACTTTGAACTCTCTCCCTTGTCTGTTTTCTTACTCCTGTGTTTGACTCCTATACTTACAAAATTGAAACTGGAAAAAAAGACTTAAGTTTCAACTAGTTATAAGAATGAAAATAGGTATTTTTCTATGGACAATGGGAAAAATCAACATGATACAACTATTCTCTTTTCACTGAAGAAACAAAAAGACCAGAATCCAGATAGTAAATGTTCTTCATATGTTGTTGAATATCATAAAATCCCAGTGTTGTTGGTTTGATTTCTGTCCCTACACCTACTGCATATTGCTGATATAAGATAAACTGAGATTTATTTCAGATGGCTGGAAAGATGATAGAATTGGGATAATTAAAGTATGGGAAATAATAAGAGAAAATGTTTGAGACAGAACTTCAGATCCAGAAAGAGTTGAAGTATTCAAAATGAAGCAATATTAAGTAGCTAAAAAGGTTTTAAAAGGAATACTGAAGGTCCTGGGAAATAGAACAAATGATGAATCAAGTGACTAGCATGATTAAGGCCCTGAAGTTGATAAAGGTCTATGGCTTCCACTGTTGTAACTCCAGTGGCACCCAAGAATAGCAAGATGCCCACTCATGCACCAAGCCACCATCAGTCTCATGCTTAGAAAATGGAATCTCCTACTCCCCTTCTCTGAACTCACCTTAAGAGGATACTATTTTTTAAAAAAGAGGAAATGCAGGTCATCTAATAAGTGAAGCTCACTTAAAGAGAATCAATGACAAGGGAAGATCTAAGTCCGTAAAAACAGAAGATAATAGCAAGATAAACCCAAGAGAATAAATAAACATTTAACTTACTCCTAGAGATCAGAAGGATGTGGAAGTTAATTGAATAGCCTGATGATTACTTGGGAATACACAAACTCATTCAGTTATTACACATTTTTTATAGGCTAAGTATTCTAACTTTCTGTTACAGATAAGGAATCTGAGTCCCTGAAAGATAAATTACTTATCACATGATTGAGACTGGCACTCTGACATACTATATATAGTAAATTTGTCTTTCTTTTATGCCACTGAATCATAGTTCAAGGTCTCTTTGCCCTATCAGAGTAAATTTTTATTGACCAGAGAGAATTTCAGTTTCTATGGGCAGCTAGCTGGTGATCCTGATAAATAATCTAAAATGTACAGGTCAGCTTCTATCCCACCCAAAATATTATTTAAACACCAAAGCAAATTGATGAATAGAAACTGCTTGTATTTAATGAATCCAGTGTGGTACATTGTAAAATATCTGTTACAATCAAACTAATTAATCTATATAACATCTCAAATGATAGGATGCATCATATTAGTTGAAATGACTGTATTTATAACATCCTCTTAGCAAGTTATATATGTTTCAATTAGAAAATATAGTATTGTTAACTACATATAGTTAAAGAGTAAAGAGTAGAATCTAAATTTAAAGAGTAGAAACTAAAACCTTGTACACTTTAACCATCATCTCTCCCCAATTTACATACCTTCCAGTTTCTGGAAATAACCATTTTATTTTTAGGTATCCCATGTATAAGAGAGATCATACATGGTTTATCTTTCTGTTTTTAATTTATTTCACTTAGCATACCAGGCTTCTCCACATTGTGCGAAAGGCAAGATTTTCTTTCATTAAGGTTGAATAACATTTTGAGGATTTTTATCCAAACTCTGTGTGTGGTGTTTATATTGACAAATTCACTGAACAAACAGTTCCCTTTTAACAGAGCAGAGCCATGGTGGTACATAATAATGCATACAAGGAGAAAAATTGAGAGGGTTTCTCTAAAGGAAATTCAAAATTTGGTGGAAGATAAATAGAATTATTTCTGAATAGGCAGAAGCATATTAACTATCATGATGATTAGCTTTTTTATATTTTGAAAGAACATTTTCTAGTTTTCTTCTACTCTTAAAAATAACAAATGTTTATGTCATCCTAACAAGGTTCCAGGTATTGTTGTAGGCACACTAAAGGCATTGATGCATTTAAACTTCAGCATAACTGTATGAGGTAGAGACTATGGAGATCTCCATATTATGAATAAAGAACCTAATGCTAAGAGATTTCTCCAAAGTAGAATTAGTGCAAGTGCATTTTGTACTAAGAATAATATTTTGTGGTTATTTTCTGTATAAAGAAAAGCTAACATAGGTACAGAGAGATGAAGGGGTTTAGCCAAGCTTGAAAATATATGAAGCCACCGGTGAATGCTGAGAAAAGGAAGGAATAGGTGCAGGGTTAGCCAAACTCTACCTCAGCATTGTCGGAAACTATAAGATTCTTTGCTCCAACAAGACTCAATTGATGTTCTCCTGCTTTTACCATTTGTCATCTCTGTACTGTAAGCTTCTGTGAGTGAAACTACATGGGCTGGTGTGTTCAGTGGAGACGGTCACCATGTCTTTGCTGTTTTCCAAAGGCTAACCACCCATGAGAAGTAAAAGTCAGCCTCCTGCCTCTCTACATTAACATTTCTTGAGAACGGCTTCTTCAGCAGTCCTTGAGAAATCAACCATGGACCCAGACAGTCAAATAAGCATGTTTCCCTCTGGTATCCACACAGACTACAAAAGAATTAATGAGGACGAATTAGGGGTTGTCAGAGCTTGGGGAAGTCAAGCTATTTTCTACCCAGGAACAATCTGTTAAGATCATAGAAATCTGGTCAAATAACTAGAAAGCACATCTCAGGGAGCAATTTTGGACAAGTGAGCAATAGAGAATGATTGCCTAGTTAAATCTTGTCCATCCCTATACTTTTAATACTACTTTTCGCAGGTCTCTGTAGAACCATCTAGTCAATATCATCTCACAACAGGGACCATCCACTGGACCTGCCTGGGAATTTAAAAATACCCTTTCTGTGATTCTCACTCTTCCCATTTTATCCAGGAAAATTCCATAATAATTTTTTATATAAATTTGGGTCACACATGGTGATGCTCAGGGCTTACTCCTGGCTTTAAAATCACTAATCACTCCTAGCAGAGCCAGGGGGAACCATATGCTGGGATCAAGCCCAGGTAAACCACATGCAAGGCAGATACCCTACCTTTTTCATGCTATAGCCCCCAAATAAAATCTTTAAGAAGCAAGAAATCACATTTCTAATTAACTCTTATTCATTTTAAATAAAGATGATATAGATGATATATGGCCACTGAGAAATCAGACAGGATGGGAGTGTTTCTTTATATTTAGCCATTTGAGTAGGGTTTTCTGATGGTTTCTAAAATGTGCATTACAGTAGTTAAATATAGTCATAACTATAAATAGTTATGATCACACATTACACAGGAGAAACATAAACTCATCTGGATTTCAAGGGATATAGAAATTGAAAACAAAAGAAACAAACACCTGTGCTAATTCAAAAGAAAGGATATAAAGTAAGGATGTGCTTATTCAGTTCTAAGGGCAAGGAAATAGCATGAAAAGTCAAGGTCCTTAAGAAGTAAGAGATCTTAAACTGAGTCTTGAATTTGTACTCTGGGGACACAAAAGAGAAGGAACATATTCCTGGATGAAGAATTTTCTAATCTAGATCTCACTATTCAAAATGTAGTCTACACCAGGTTGTTTCACTATGGGTGCCCCAGAGGGAGGTGGGTGAGAGCCCTCCCTGTCCCAAGCAACCCAGCCCCAGCAGCTGAAAACCTTCAGAACCCAAAGGCTCAAGGCCACTCCCCACATGCTGGGGTTGAGCCTCACCTATGAGTAAACGTATTCTTATGACACATCATAAGACGGTTTTTCATAACAGACAATACGAAGTATATTCTTTTGGTTGTGCTTTAGGACAGGGATTGGGGCTTGGGATGGAATATCACAAATGTGGTGGTGGAAAGGTATAATGGTGGTAGGATTGGTGTTTGAATATTAACTATAATCAAATATTGTGAATCACCTAATAAAATAATTTTTTTTAAAAGTGTAGCCTACAGACCAGCTACTACAATACCACCTAGGAGCTCATTAGAAATCAGAGTTTCTTGGAGCCGAACAATGCATACTTTACATGGGGCCAACTGGGGTTCAATCCCTGGCATCCCATAAGGTCCTCTGTGCACTGCTAGGAATAATTTCTGAGTGTAGTGTCAGGAGTAACCTCTGAGTACAGCAGGGTGTAACCCAAAAAGAAATAAAACTACAGAAATTAGAGTTTCATGCTGACCTCAGACTTAAGGATTCAAAACCTTCATTTTAACAAGATGGCCTGGTGATCTCTATGCAAATTAAAGTCTGAGAATCACAGTTCTTAGCAAATGGCTTTCATATTTTATTGCATGTTAAAAGTTATCCAAGGAAGCTTTTAAAAATCATGATACCCAGGCCACACCTTCTGGCAATTAGAATAGAATATCTGATGTTTGTATCACCTCACTTTAACTTTGAAACACCAAGAATGAAGAAAAACCTTACAAGTTTTCTTCTTTCCCTAACTTTGGGTGCTTTATATTCAGCAAATACTCAACTGTTTCATAAGAATTGAATTTATGCAATGAGAATGCTTAACCTTAATTTTATAGATTTGACCACCTTGATTATAATCCTCAAAGAGCTAAATCATAGGAAAGAAAATTTCCAACTGGGGAGGAGGAGGATTTCCCTGCTTGGTGACAAGCTGGCAGATCCAGACTCCTGCAGATGGCTCAGCTGTTGCAGTTATAGTGCTGCATATCTGACACATACGTGTTGGGCATAGTGTTCCTTTCTGAGCCAAAGCAGACAGATTTGGGTGGAGAGGACAGCGGGTCTCTAGAGAGAAGATCATGCTGTCCCAAGTCCTCACTGACAACAGGCTCTGTTCTTGAGGAGCAGCCAAAACACATATTTCTCACCAAAATTGAGTCATAATCAAAAAGCAAGAAGTAGAGCCAAGAGCAAACTTTTTCAAGAACTTTCTTTCCAGATTTTCAGTCTGGTGCCATTTGACTACTTGTTTCCGTTGAGTCATTCCTTCCTACATTCCATCACCTAACTCAAATCTATAGGAAGAATCAGAGTTGAAAGCCAGGAGCAAAGAAAACTTTCTGGGTGGGAGTATCTGAGCTTTAGATATGATCCCTGGAAGTGATAGTACTTGCTATTATGTCTTGGAAAAAAAGAGTGATAAGTCTCTTAATCTTATCTTTTGGAATATTGTAAAACATAACTAACTTCACCAATTTATACCTATGCTTATACCCTCATCTGTTTCCAACTGTTATTAGGGATGAGGACCAATCAGGCTATGATATATGTGAGCAAGGAGAAAACTGAAAGTCTGAAGTTCCATATTCTTCTTTCACTGTGTCATAAATCAACTCTCAATCTCCATTACTAGCTCCTGGTAACTTTCTCTCACTCTCATATCATTGAATATTGTCACCCATTTGTGTGTCTATTCCAGTAATTAAGTCATTTTCTCCAATTTTGATTTAGATCCTTGTTTTGGGCTACTGATTGCTTCAAATTTAAAATGTCCTCAACTAAACACTGTAGTGTTCCTGTACCATATATATAGTCATATACACATATACATGCACTCAAACACACATATGCTTAACAAAATTTGAATTTCCCCCATTTGAGTATCCTTGGTTTAGATAAAAGTAGCCAATCACTAGCCAAGCCATGAAGTCCATCAATCACCCTTTCTCAGCATCAGAGTAAAATGTAACTTGATTAATTTACCTTCTTCTCAAATCAGCTGGATAGCTTCCCATTACTCTAGAATAAAGTCCAAATTTCTTGGTATTTCTCACAGGAGACTCTTTAAGAGCAGCCCCTTAAAGCCCTGTAGCCTTCCTCAACTTTTCCTAGCAACTCCTTATTCAAGAGTTCTCAACAAACCAGAATTCTTCCATTTCTCAGACACACATAGCAAATATAGGCATCCTTGCATTTTCCTTTCCTTAAGCACTTCTCCTTTAGAACATTTTCCCTACCTTTCAGGTTGCAAAATTAATTCTTTATTCTCTAGAAAGCCTATCTCTAAAGATCCTTGGTTTTATGTCCCTAATAAATTGCTTTCATAAACACCATGTTGTTACAACTTAGGAGATATCTGCTGTTTAATGGCAAAAAAACCTGGAGTAGACAGTAATCTCCTAGAGAAGATAAGCCTTTCTTCTGTCTTCAGAATAGATATTCACCAAATATTTATCAAATAACTAAAAAGCTTCTCCTGATTTCTTAGTTCTACATCAGATTGAAGCCCAGTCAACTTCTAGATATCACTTGCTTTCATCCTTAATACTCATCATATTTGAGTCAAACTCCATTACCAAACCTTTCCAAAATATTTCCCTGTCTTTAGTTTATCATGTTTTCTATCTCTGAAACATATTTCTTCCACTGTGCCTTTTTCTAAAATGCAGATTTGGTCATTTTTCTCCCTCTGTTAATTGTTTTAAATATAGACGCTATTGTCCTCAGGGTAAAGTCTAGTCAGTTCAACCTTGAACAAAAATCCCTCTGTAACCTGACCTGGGATCACCTCCTTTACTTCATTGATCATCATCTCTCCACCAATTTCATACCTTATTATAAGGTAATTTTGCATTTATTGAAGCTTCTCAAATATGCCTAAGATATCCTTCTGCTTTTTAAAATATTGCTCTATATGCCTTAAATGATGTTTGCATTTTCCCCTCTGTCCTGGCTTTAAAACACCTCATTTATTGACTTGAGAAATTAATCACTTATTAGATAAATATTTCATGCCTATCATGGATTATACCAGGCACTATGGGCATGATGTTGAATAAAAGTGATATTTTCTCACAGAAAATTTAGAAACTATTTGAGAAGAAAGTATGCTTATGTTTTATCTTCTAGATTGTACCTTTCCTGATAATTACCCCCCAAATTTGCTTTTTTTATACTCTCTTCTGTGTGTCCAGACTTCAAGTCTTTTTTTTTCTTATGTTTACAGAACAGTTAGGCCAAATAGAAACGGATTTATCTCATATCTCCATCCCTTGTAAAATCCTGGTATCTAATAGAAAGAGATTCATTCAAAATCATCATTTTAAAAATATAACAGATATAAAGGATTTTTATCCACTACTAACTTGTTATAAAGTACATTTACCCCTTGGCTCCAGCAGTATTCTTAGATTTCCATAGCTTATATTCTCAAATTTCCATAGCTTATATTCTCAGATTTCCATAGTGTTTCCCTTCCCATTCCCAAATATCAAAATAGTAATTGGCAACTTCTTAAGACCAGAGTTATGAGTAAGAAACCCATAACCTAGTTATTCAAAGGATATTTTCAAAGGGCTAACATAGAATAGAACAGTACCTGAATTCTCATCTAAATGATGAAGAAAGATGTCTGATAAACAGATCATGCTGAATTAATGCTCACTTCAGAACTATAGCACACAGCTAATTCTTATAGGAAGCATAAAAAGATAATCATTTCACCCCCATTTTATATGTGAGGAAATCAATATTCAGGAAATTCAGTATACTGCATATTCTGAAAAATAAAAGCAAAGTACCCAATAAATAGTGTAAGTGTTTGAACACAAGTTTAATTTATTCTAAAATAGTAATGCTCTAATATAGTAAAATGACTTTCGGGAGACAGAAAGTAGTGCACATGACCTCATTTTAATTTAATTCCGCAAATAGTACTAGAAAGCAGAGATTTATTCTTTACATGAATGGCACCTTGAAAATAAGTTGGAGTTATTGTTGGTGAAAGTGTGGAAACTTCTGCATCAAACTCATAAATGTCAACTCTACCACAACCATGTCACCCAAAATAAGATAAAAATAAAATTTCAAAAACAATTCCTGACAAAAACCAGTCATGTTCTCATGTAAGTAACATAACTGGTGAGTGAAAAACTTGCATTTCAACTGAACCCCAAGTTTTTGTTGTTAAGAAAAACATTTCCTAAATAGTTCCTTAGCCAAACTCAAAATCAATGACAACTGTTTTTTCTCTTTCACCTCAGAAATATCTTGACTAGTATGACTCCAATCCTGGCTCTAGAACAAATTAAAATTTTAACTAAACCCACCCCATAAATTCATTGGTGCTTTGACTTTAGAGACTGAACACTTTCTGGAGCTCCATTCATTTTAAAGGCTTGGGAACTGAAGCAAAGGATTCAATTTTGTTTCTCCTTAAGTTCCTTTCCTATAAGCAGATGTACAGACTATCATGGTAGAAAACAGGAAGAAAAAGTTAAGGACCTGATTTGAGCTGCTGCTGACAGGGAATCACACTTTACCACTGTACTAGTGTAATCTGTAAGCTGCAAATAATAGTGAATAGAAAACTGACATTTTGACAGATTTGTATATTGTGTAAATTTGAAATTGTAGGGGATCATGTAAAATGAAATGAGTCAGAGGAAAAAGCACAAATACAGGATGATAGCACTCAACTCTGGAATATAGAGATACAACAAGAGGAAAGACAGGTGAACAACAACAAACCCGAGCACTGAATAAAAAAAATTACAAATAATGGGGGAATGGTTAAAGAAGAAAACACTTGAATTAGCAGAGGGTTGGGGGTGTAAAGTTGAGGGCATAGTGGTGATGGAGGGTTAGAAAAAGCTTTGTAGCTCCATGTCCTGGAAAGCCGGTTTTCTCCCCTGATCTGCGCGGGACGGGCACGGAGGCCCACCTCTGGGCAACCAAGCTGAACAGCTCCTATTCCAACCAGGTACAGCCTGCCCCCAAGGGCCTGGGACCCTCTCTGCGCATGCACAGCTAGCTCCATGTCCTGGAAAGCCGGTTTTCTCCCCTGATCTGCGCAGGATGGGCACGGAGGCTCAGCTCTGTGCAACCAAGCTGAACGGCTCCTATTCCAACCATAGACGTTCCCAACTCCTCGCTCAGTGCCAGGGACTTTTTCCGGAGCCGCAGCCACTAACGCGGCCGTGAAATATTTTCCCACTAAATATGCCATAGGAACCATAAGCTACCTTCTTAGATGGAAACTTCTCTAGTTTAGCTCAGTCACTAGAAACACAGTAGCCAATAACTCATAAGCCTATCTTAACTCACACTGCATATCGAGCAGAATAGTAACAGTGAATGTGAAGGACTAAACCACACTTCTCACAATGGTAAAGCAACGCAAAAGCCCACCAAACTTTCTTATTGAAGAGTCTAGCCCAGATGACACCAACAGTACTGTAGTGTTAGACAACCTCTCTGACAAGGAATTCAGAAGGGAGCTACTTGGGATGCTTAGGGAACTAAAAGAAACAATGGAAAGCAATGCCAATAGAAGACAAGAGGATTTGAAGGCAGAAATGAGGAAAATGCAATCGGAAATGTCAGACCTGAAAAATCTCGTAGGCGAATTGAAAAACTCAGTGGAAAGCCTCAGCAGCAGAGTAACAGCTGCTGAGAACAGAATCAGCAAGCTTGAAGATGAAGTTCAGAGACTCTCCAGAAAAGAGCAGAAAATGGAAAAGAGACTCACAATTCGGGAACAGATGGCAAGAGAAGATCGTGATGAAGCCAAGAGGGGTAACATAAGAATTATTGGAGTCCCAGAGGTACAGGAAGGAAACCTCGATGAAGAAGAAACTGTCAAAGACATCATTGCTACAACGTTTCCAGAGCTGAAGAAAACTTGTGACCATATTCAGGAGGCCCGAAGGGTACCATCTAGAAGAAATCCGAATAAAAACACCCCAAGACACATTCTGATAAAAATGACCAAAACCTTAGACAGAGACAAAATTCTGAAAGCAGCAAGATCGAAGAAAGAAATCTCTTACAAAGGAGCATCCTTAAAATTCACAGCTGATTTTTCTGATGAAACCCTCATTGCCGAAAACAGTGGTGGGACATAGTGAAAAAACTCAATGAAATAAATGCCTCTCCAAAAATACTTTACCCAGCGAGACTCTCATTCATAATAGAAGGAACAACACACAGCTTCACAGACAAACAACAGCTCAGGAACTTCATAGACTCAAAACCGTGGTTAAATAACAACTAAATGGACTACTTTAAGGCAAGAAAGGCCCCTCAAATACACCAAATTTCAACAGAACAATGGGACAAAATCCCATAACAATAATCTCTCTCAATGTCAATGGGCTAAACGCACCAATTAAAAGACATAGAGTGGCAGGATGGATTAGAAAATTGAACCCAACATTCTGCTGCCTGCAAGAAACACATCTCAATAGTCAAAGCAAACACAGACTCAGAGTCAAAGGCAGGAAAACAATCCTACAGGCAAACAGCTCCCAGAAAAAAGCTGGGGTAGCCATCCTAATATCAGACCACATCGATTTCAGAGTGAGGAAGGTCATAAGAGACAGTGAAGGCCATTTCTTATTGATCAAAGGATCTATACAAAAGGAAGAACTTACAATAATAAATGTATATGCACCTAATGAGAGACCAGCAAAGTACTTAAAACAACTACTCATAGATTTGGAAAAAGACATCAATAGCAACACAATACTAGTGGGAGACTTCAACAATGCTTTGTCACCTCTTGATAGATCAACCAGACTCAAGCTTAGCAAGGACATACTTCATCTGAGGGAAACAATGGAAGAAAGGGATTTAGTAGATATATACAGGACACTTCATCCACAAAAAGCTGAATACACATTCTTCTCAAGCGTACATAGAACATTCTCCAAGATAGACCACATGCTGAGCCACAAAACATGCCTCCATAAAATTAAGAAGATAGAGATTGTACCAACAATCTTCTCAGACCATAATGTGCTGAAATTAGAAGCAAATCACACACAAAAACAGAAAACTAAATCAAACTCCTGGAAATTAAACAGTGCTCTATTGAACAACGAGTGGCTTAGAAAGGAAATCAAAGAGGAAATCAAAAGATCCCTAGAAACGACTGAAAATGAGAACACGAGTTACCAAAACTTATGGGACACAGCAAAAGCTGTGTTAAGAGGAAAGTTTATAGCTCTACAAGCATTCCTCAGGAAGGAGGAGCGAGTGCACATAAGTAACCTAACCTCACAGCTTAAGAGCTTGGAGAAGGACCAATCAAAGGAGCACAACCCAAACAGGAGAAAGGAAATAATAAAGCTCAGAGCAGAGATTAACGAGATGGAAACCCAAAAAACAATCCGAAAGATCAATGAAACCAAGAGCTGGTTCTTCGAGAAAATTAACAAGATTGATAAGCCTCTAGCAAAACTCACAAAGAAAGGGAGAGAGAAAACCCTAATAAACCGAATCAGAAATGAAAAGGGGGTCATTACAACAGAAACTACAGAAATTCAATGAATCCTCAGGGAGTACTTTGAGAAACTTTATGCCACGGAACATCAAAACCTCGAGGAAATGGATAAATTCCTAGACTCCTACAGACTCCCAACGCTGAACCAAGAAGACCTGGAATACCTGAACAAACCTATCACTATCAAGGAAATTGAAATGGTAATAAAAAGTCTCCCCAAGCACAAAAGTCCTGGCCCGGATGGATTCACCAGTGAATTCTTCCAAATCTTTAAAGAGGAATTACTCCCTATCCTCTTTAAGCTTTTCCACGAAATTGAAATATCAAAAACACTTCCGAACAGTTTCAACGAAGCAAATATCACACTGATACCAAAAGCAGACAGAGATACTACAAAGAAAGAGAATTACAGGCCGATATCCCTGATGAACACAGATGCAAAGATCCTCAACAAACTACTAGCAAATAGATTCCAACTACTCATCAAAAAGATCATACACCATGACCAAGTAGGATTCATCCCAGGGATGCAAGGATGCTTCAACATTCGGAAATCAATCAACATAATCCATCATATCAACAAAAGAAAAGATAAAAAGCATATGATTATATCAATAGATGCAGAGAAAGCATTTGACAAGATCCAGCACCCCTTTATGATGAAAACCCTAGCCAAAATGGGTATAGAGGGGACCTTCCTCAACATAATTAAAGCCATCTACCACAAGCCTACAGCAAGCATCATCCTCAATGGGGAAAAACTGAGAGCCTTCCCTCTAAGATCAGGGACGAGACAAGGATGCCCCCTCTCTCCACTGCTGTTCAATATAGTATTGGAAGTACTTGCAATAGCGATTAGGCAAGAAAAAGATATTAAGGGCATTCAGGTAGGAAAGGAAGAAATCAAGCTCTCACTATTCGCAGATGATATGATACTATACTTAGAGAACCCAATAACCTCCATCAAAAAACTCCTAGAAACAATAGACTCGTATAGTAAAGTTGCAGGCTATAAAATCAATACCCAAAATCCATGGCTTTCCTATATGCAAACAGTGAGAGAGAAGAAAGCAACATGAAAAAAACAATCCCGTTCACAATTGTGCCCCAGAAAATCAAGTACCTAGGAATCAGCTTGACTAAGGAAGTAAAGGACCTCTACAAAGAAAACTACAAAATGCTACTTCAGGAAATAAAAGAGGACATGAGGAAATGGAAAGATATCCCCTGCTCATGGGTCGGGAGACTTAACATTGTCAAAATGGCAATACTACCGAAAGCATTGTATAAATTCAATGCAATCCCTATAAGGATACCCATGACATTCTTCAAAGAAATGGAGCAAACACTCCTGAAATTTATATGGAACAATAAGCCCCCACGAATAGCTAAAGCAATTCTTGGGAAAAAGAAAATGGGAGGAATCAACCTCCCAAACTTCAAACTGTACTACAAAGCAGTAATAATTAAAACAGCATGGTACTGGAACAAAGGCAGAACTGCAGACCAATGGAACAGGGTTGAATACACTGACATCTCCCCTCAACCATATGATCATGTAATCTTTGATAAAGGTGCAAGTAATGTGAAGTGGAGTAAGGAAAAC
Organism: Sorex fumeus; assembly: GCF_029834395.1. NCBI lineage: Eukaryota > Metazoa > Chordata > Mammalia > Eulipotyphla > Soricidae > Sorex > Sorex fumeus. Next base: position 44,715,068 of record NW_026606059.1, on the reverse strand, counting down.
CTCTTTAACAAATTGTGCTTGCATCACTGGACGGCTACATGCAAAAAAATTGGCTCAGAACTCTGCCTAACACCATGTACAAAAGTAAGATCAAAACGGATTAAAGACCTCAACATCAGACCAGAAACCATAAGGTACATTGAAGACAAAGTTGGCAAAACCCTCCATGACATTGAAGCTAATGGTATCTTCAAAGATGCCACGCCACTGACTGAGCAAGTGAAAACAGAGATAGATAAATGGGACTATCTTAAACTAAGAAGCTTCTTCACCTCCAAAGAAACAGTGACCAAAATACAAAGACAGTCTACAGAATCGGAAAGGATATTTGCCGAATACACATCTGACAAGGGGTTGATATCCGGGATATACAAAATACTGGTTAAACTCCACAAGAAGAAAACATCCAACCCCATCCAAAAATGGGGCAATGAAATGAACAGAAACTTTCTCAAAGAAGAAATCCGAATGGCAAAAAAGCACATGAGAAAATGCTCTACATCATTAATCATCAGGGAGATGCAGATCAAAACCACAATGAGATACCATCTCACACCTCAGAGACTGGCCCACATTCAAAAGAACAAAAGCAACCGATGCTGGCATGGATGTGGCGAGAAAGGGACACTCCTTCACTGTTGGTGGGAATGTTGACTGGTTCAGCCCTTCTGGAAAACAGTATGGACGATTCTCAAAAAATTTGAAATTGAGCTCCCATTTGACCCAGCAATACCACTCCTGGGAATATATCCCAGAGAGGCAAAAATGTATAGTCGAAGTGACATCTGCACTTGTTTGTTCATTGCAGCACTCTTTACAATAGCCAGAAACTGGAAGAAACCTGAATGCCCAAGAACAGATGACTGGTTAAAGAAACTTTGGTACATCTACACAATGGAGTACTATGTAGCTGTTAGAAAAGATGAAGTCATGAAATTTACATACAAGTGGTACAACATGGAAAGTATCATGCTAAGCGAAATGAGTCAGAAAGAGAGGGATAGACATAGAAAGATTGCATTCATCTGGGGGATATAAAGTAACAAAATATGAGATTAATACTCAAGAATAGCTGAGATCAGCACCAGGAGGATTACTCCATAGCTTAGTGGCCAGTCAGGCATTCTAGAGGAAAGGGCAGCTCAGATAGAGAAGGGAGCACCAAATAAAGGGTGTTTGGAGGATCCTCCCAGGAGGGGAGATGCATGTCGAAAGTAGACTATGGACTGAACATGTTTGCCACTCAATGCCTCTTTTGCAGACCACAACACCCAAAAGGAGAAAGAGAACACAGGGGATTGCCCTGCCACAGAGACAGGGGGGGAAGGGGGGATGGGGGTGGGGGGAATATTATCCATGGTGGTGGAAAATGGGCACTGGTGGAGGGATGGGTATCTGATCATTGTATAATCGAAACCCAAGCACAAAATATTGTAAATCTACAACTGTACCTCATCGTGTTTCACTAAAAAAAAGAAAAAGCTTTGTATGTTGATATTATAAACTTTAACACTACTTTAGCTACCGAAATTATGATAAATAAAAATAATTTTTAAATATTGTGAAAATTTAAAGAATACATATTAAAAGACATGATGTATTAGAGCATCTTTATCCTGAGGAGTCACTGGCCAAGGGGGAAAAGAGTTGGTCCAACAGCTGATAATTTTTCTAGGTGCCTGAATCTTTATTCAAGATGTTGTTTACCCCCAAATGTCATTTTCTTGCCTTTGCCTCTTTCAGAGATACTAGGACACTGCAGGGAATGACCTCATACAGAGACCAAACAGATGATTGACTGAATGATGTGATTTAGCCCCTAATTTTCTCTGCAGTTTTTCATGAAGCCTAAAATATTAACATTAGAGGCACAATTTGAATTAGGAAGACAGCATTGTAAAATAGAACTATGATGTTGTGTCATTAAATACCCTTTGCAAATATGACATTTAATGAATGCTTCAGTCTATTGAATATTTCTATTAATGGAAATTATGGCATCTCCATCTTTCACTATTTTAGTGATGCACTAATTTAATACTCTCAAAATAATACATATCTATCAAAGTCTATTATTATTTACTTGAGAGAGTTCAAAAAGTCAATTACTAGGTGAAAGGTTTGGATACTGGTGCAGAAGACATATATTAGTAAAATTTCTGAAAGACATTCATCAATCTATACAATTTTAATTTTATAAATACTATGTATGTGAGCTATCGCTCCAGCCCGAGTTCGATTCCTCCGCCCCTCTCGGAGAGCCCGGCAAGCTACCGAGAGTATTGGATATGCCAGACACAGTAACAACAAAGTCTCCAATGGAGACGTTACTGGACCCGCTCGAGCAAATCGACGATCAACGGGAGGGCCTTTACCTTATGTATGTGAGCTCCTATTCTTTCACATATATATTTATATATATATAGTATTGTATTCTCATTGGGTTATCCCATTATCATATTATCAAATGTAATCTTATTAGTTTGAATCCATTGTTTCAGTCTGGCGTCCTTCAGAATTTTTCTATTGCCATCAATCATGTTATAGCTCTCACAACTTCAGGTAAAAGTTAGAATTTCCTTTGAGCCTCTGGCTGGGTCATAATTGGAGCACACAAAATGAATAGATAGAAATGAATTTATTAATATTCATGGTGAATAGAAATATTCATCAAAGTTGAATCTTTGTGCATTAGGTCAGGAATAGCCATAATGATATTTCTGAAAATAATTGTTGCTCATATTCTTTTATCTTGTAGTTTTTCGGCAACAATGTCAACAATGAAAAACAACCCAACATAGGAATTACATTGAATACTTGGATTTACGGCTTCTTCTGTTTTCCCCACTCATCCCCAATCCATAGAATGCCAGGTCATGGAATGTTTTCTGCACATGTGATATTTTCTTAGCGACATGATATTTATTTATATTGGGGGGTCACCCCCAGCAGTGCTCAGGGGTCATTCCTGGCTCTGTGCCCAGGGAGGCAATCAGTCTTGGCTTTATGCTTAACAACTGTTCATGGAAGTCATCCCGGAGAGAGAAAACTGGGGTTGGCCATAGACAAAGCTGGCACCCAATACAAGCGCTCTGACCCTGTTTACTAAACTTAAGATATGTATGACAAAGGGGACTAACAGGAAAAGGGAAATGTCAGGACTTTCATTCTCCCTGGATCAAGATTGAGGATTGAGGAACTGAGTGGAGTAGTTAACAGAGAATTACAAACAGGGTCTTAAATGGATGGCAGGTGGGGCTGAAAGGAGACAACAGCTGGAAGGATAGTGGAAACAGCAAGCAGTGAGCGGATGCTGTTTATATGACTTTTTCTTTAAGTGCTTTTGCTTTCTGTTTTAAGATTTTGCTCTTCAGTTCAACTTAGAGTTCATTTTCCCATTACTGATGATGTTATATGTCATATATTTGTTTATTCCCTTTTGGCTTATACCAGAAGGATTCTTGACCTACTCTAAACATAGGAAAGTATTTGTGTAATCATTTGTGTTTTCTTTCAGAACATCTCATGTTCTTAAAGGGTGGGAGATGACTTTTGAGACAATTATAGCGCTTACCAAGAAATCAAAGCTGCCCTAGGAACTCATTATATGGTGAAGAGATTTTGGGTGAGTTGCAGGGTTTTTCCCAAGTTTGATTAAAATATGCCTCCTGTAAGTGTAAAGAAGTAAAAAGAACGAAGTAAAGAAGTCGGAAACAGGCATCTAAATCCTAGTTTTGTCACTTTCTGACCTTATACAACACCCTTTACTTCTATGGGCTTCCATTTCCTCACGTATAAAATAATGGTCCTTTATTGAAGTTCAATAAGCCTGAAGTTATGCCCATTTTCGTCAGTGAAATAAATCACCTGCTACAAAAATCATTTGAACTCCCAATTTCAATACTTCATAACTCTTGTCCTATCTTTTTTTGAGTTGCATGTCATTTCTTTTATTAAAAATTTTTTTAAGTTTTAAATTATTTTTAAAAATTTTTATTAAAGAAATACCTTGAGATAGAGTTGTAGACATACACATTTTTGTGTTTGGGTTTCAATTATACAATGATCAAGTACCCATCCCTCCACCAGTGCCCATTTTCCACCAACACTGATCCCAGTAACCCTCCCACACCTCCCCATCCACCATCCCACCCTGCTTCTGTGGCAGGGCGTTCTCTTTTGTTCTCTCTCTCCTTTTGGGTGCTGTGGTTTGCAAAAGAGCATTGAGTGGCAATCATGTTCGGTCAATAGTCTACTTTCAGCATGCTTTTCCCATCCTGGGAGGATCTTCCCAACACCCCATATTTGGTGCTTCCTTCTCTATCTGAGCTGCCTTTTCCCCCAGCATGTGCAGCTGGCCTCCAAGCCATGGAGTGAAACTTCTGGTACTTATCTTGGCTATTCTTGGGTGTTAGTCTCCTATTTTGTTACTTTATGTTCCCCAGATGAATGCAATCTTTCTATGTCTGTCCCTCACTTTCTGACTCATTTTGCTTAGCATGATACTTTCCATGTAGTACCACTTATATGTAAACTTCATGATTTCATCTTTTCTAACTGCTACATAGTACTCCATTGTGTAGATGTACTAAAGTTTCTTGAACCAGTCATCTGTTCTCGGGCACTCAGGTTTTTTCCAGATTCTGGCTATTATAAAGAGTGATGCAATGAACAAACAAGTGCAGATGTCACTTCAACTATACATTTTTGCCTCTCTGGGATATATTCCCAGGAATGTTATTGCTGAGTCAAATGGGAGTTCAATTTCTAATTTTTTGAGAATAGTCCATACTGTTTTCCAAAAGGGTTGAACCAGTCGGCATTCCCACCAGAAGTGAAGGAGGTTCCCTTTCTTGCCACATCTGCGCCAACACTGATTGCTTTTGTTCTTTTGGATGTGGACCAGTCTCTGTGGTGTGAGGTGATATCTCATTGTTTTTTGATCTGCATGTCCCTGATGATTAATTATGTAGAGCATTTTCTCATGTGCCTTTTTGCCATTCGGATTTCTTCTTTGAGAAGATTTCTGTTCATTTCATTGCCCCATTTTTGGATGGGGTTGGATGTTTCCTTCTTGTGGAGTTCTACCAGTACTTTGTATATCCTTGATATCAACCCCTTGTTGGATGAATGTTGGTCGAATATCCTCTCCCATTCTGTAGACTGAATTTGTATTTTGTCACTGTTTCTTTGGAGGTGAAGAAACTTCTTAGGTTAAGATAGTCCCATTTTTCTATCTGTTTTCACTTGCTTGGCCAGCAGTGTGACATCTTTGAAGATACTCTTAGGTTCAATGTTTTTGAGGGTTTTGCCAACTTTGTCTTCAATGTACCTTATGGATTCCGGTCTGATGTTGAGGTCTTTAATCCATTTTGATCTTACTTTTGTACATGGTGTTAGACAGAGATCTGAGCCCATTTTTTTGCATGTAGCTGTCCAGTCTTGCCAGCACAATTTGTTAAAGAGGCTTTCCTTGCTCCACTTCACATGTCTTGCTCCCTTATCAAAGATTAGATAATCATATGTTTGTGGGGAGATGTCAGTATATTCAACCCTGTTCCATTGGTCTGCAGCTCTGCCTTTGTTCCAGTACCATGCTGTTTTAATTAGTACTGCTTTGTTGTAGAGTTTGAAGTTATGGAGGTTGATTCCTCCTATTTTCTTTTTCCCAAGAATTGTTTTAGCTATTTGTGGGAGCTTATTGTTCCATATGAATTTCAGAAGTGTTTGCTCCATTTCTTTGAAGAATGTCATGGGTATTGTTATAGGGGTCACATTGAATTTGTACAGTGCTTTGGGAAGTATTGCCATTTTGCTTGTCCTACGTTTTATTCTCATTCTTCTGGGATGCCATTTGAGTGCTCCCTAAACTTTTTCTCTATCCTAGTGATTGCTCTTTACTCACAAGTTTTTCCAATATCTTGATTCTTCCAGACACCTAATGTTTTTCTATGGAGACACCTTTAGCCTGGAGACACTCTCTAATAGAATGGAACAGGATGAAGGAGTTCATGCTTTGAGTGAAGGTCTAGGCTATGTTAGAACACTTACATGTGCTTCATAAATTCTTTTTTTGTTTCTTTGCTTTTGATTTACTATTTATTGAAAAATTTTTGAACACTCTATAGGCTCATCTAAGTTTTGAAAATAGAACAAGAATTTTATATTGGAACAAAATGAAAGCTTTGAAAGTAGAGTCACAGTCCTTTGAGATAGGTGTTGGGAAATTCGTATTCTCACTTTGTTTTGTTTTGTTTTGTTTTGAGGTCACACCCAGCAATACTCAGGGGTTATTCCTGGCTCTGCACTCAGGAATCATACCTGGTGGTATTCAGGCGAACATGTGAGATGCCAATCACTGAATTCAGGCTGAGTGTGTGCAAATCAAGTGCCCTACCTGGTTTACTATCCTTACAGTCTGTCATTTTTGAGTTTCTACTTGAAGGTTCTCTGACCTTTTTCCAGTTCCAAATTTCTTAGTCCAGGTAACTCAGAAAGGGAAGTCAATGACGTGATGAGTGAGATGAGAAGTCACTAAGCCTTCTGATAGCTTCAGGAGACCCATATTTCCTGCTTTTCATGTGATAAATCCAGAGAAATAGCAGACATCTCTTGCCCTGCAGTGTTAAGTATGAAGGTTGGATTGGATATGTTCAGTTTAGTGGACTAATAGGGGAATAATAGAAAGTTTAGAGTTTATTCAAATATCTAAGCTATACTCTCCAGACCAGTCAATTTATATATAGTGCTGATATTTAATTTTAATTTTTCTGACATTTGTTTGTCTTTCTTGATTTATTGCTATCTCTGAGGGTATAAGGATGTTATTTAAAAATAGACCCCTTAACTTACACATATTAAAATGTTTGCCTGAAATCATTGAAAAAAGGCATTAAACTTGTCATTTGGAAAGCAGACAAGATAGTGCAGTGAGACATTGCTTCTAACATTGCCAAGGCACTTCAGAAAGCTCTCATTTTACTAAATTTTTACCTAAAGTTTGAAGCATTTTCTAATGTATCTCTTAGAATTATTGTGAAATAAGAGGATCCAGACTACTAGTGAGTTGGAATTCTCAGGTCTTGCTGGCTGATTTTGAATTGAGAAAGCACCACTAATGCAAAGAAGAAAGAGATCTGTAAATCTGTAAATCAGAACACACAGAGCTTCAATTCACAAACTTTTTTGTCAGCAGTAGGAGGAATAATTTTTTGCTTCTTTTACTGTGTTTCTTAGCAGGAATTATAAGCCAGAACTTAAAATTGGAAATGTGGCTAAATACGACATGAGCTGCAGAGGCACTAATGTATGAAGGTTAGGATTGAAAATGGTAATAGTGGGACATGAGTGGCTACCCTTTGGTCTTAGAAAAAGATATTCAAACTATCACATTATCTCAGGATATTATCTTAGACTTCAGAAATCCAAATTGTTATTCCATGTAATACAAGTTGTTGAATGTTACCAAAAAGAAAAGGAGGAAGAAAATAGGCAGCATAGTTTTATTTCCAGGGGGTTCCCAAGTAGTTCTAGGGAGACCCAGGGTTTCCTTATAGTCTGTCTGTGAAGAGTTTTTCAGTGCTTGGACCCAGTGATCTGGTGGTGTTTGAGCCCAGGTCACTCTGGATTTTGCTGTGAGAGGAGACTGACTTCAGGAATAGGTGCATCATGGATGTGCTTCTGCCCTAGGAGCTATTATCTCCAGTTCATGGCATAGATTGTAACATCAATTTCTCATGTTGATCTAGACCATAAGGTATTTCCTTAAAAACAGGAAATATGTTTAAAAATTCTATACGTGAAACTCTCTCTAAATCATGGATTATCTCTAAAATTAGAGAACAATTTAGCTGATTGAATATGTGCTTCAAATTTATTAACAAGATGGGGGAAATAAAGAGGTGATAAAGTGAAGGAGAGGAAGCTGGTTTCTTTTGTAGGGCTTGAGATATAGGTTCACGTGAGGAAGCTGAGAAGGCAAGTGACATTTGGAGGAAAATCTGAATAGATAAGGAAATAAAATTAAAAGATTGAGGTCCAATTATCCTTTAAGGTGGAGCCAGCAGAAAAAAGTTTTTAGTCATTATTGAATCATAAAATGTGATGGGACCAAATATATCTCATAGAGAAAGAACAGTCTAGTATGATTCTCAGGAGGGAATCTAGACAAGTCTATTCTTTATTCTCAAAATCTCAGGTGTAGACACCATAATTAAAGCAACTAAACACTCACTTCATACGCTCTGGGCAAAAGTGTCTATACATAGGCAAATGTGTCTATACAGATTTTAAAAGGGTGACTTGAGAAGATTGAGAACATTAAGTCAAATCCAAGGAGAAGAACATATTTGGAATATAAAGACACATATTATGGTAATTACAAATGGAGCGTTTGCCTTGCATGCGGCCGACCCGGCTGACCCTAGTTCGATTCCTCCACCCCTCTCAGAGAGCCCAGAAAGCTACCGAGAGTATCTTGCCCACACAACAAAGCCTGGCAAGCTACCTGTGACGTATTTGATATGTCAAATACAGTAACAAGTCTCACAATGTTACCGGGCCCACTCGAGCAAATCGATGAACAATGGGAGGACAGTGACAGTGAGGGTGACAAGTGGTCAAAGACAATAAAACGTGAGAACTTATTTATAGAAATAAGCTTAGTAAAGGCAGGACTTGGTGGGGGTGGCGCCTAGTAGGCTGTAGAGAGGAACCTTCAGATAATAGTGAAGGGCAGCAAGCACTCTATTATGGTGTTGGAACATTGTATGCATGAAACTCTATTATTAACAGCACTGTAAATCACAGTTTCAAAATAAAATCAAATTAACTTTTTTTTTTAAATATGAGGGAAACATTATAGAAAATATGCTTTGGTAATGTACAAACAAATAAATTGGGTTATATATTTATATATTGAGAACCCCTTTAAGATGTGGTTACTCTAGGATAGCATGCAATTTATAGGAAATAATGTCAAAACTTAAGCTAGAAGCAGCCTGATATAGGAGTAATTTTAAGGGAAATGCACAACTTTCATCTAATAGTAGAATTAACTGGAGCTGAACAGATAGTACAGGGATTAATGCTCCTATCTGTCGTTGCATATGGCCAACTCCTCATTCATATGGTTTCCCAACCACCTCCAGGAGTGACCTCTGAGCATAGAGCCATCAGTAAGTCATTAGCTATACCACAGAAAGTAAGTCACTGTGTTACACTGTGGAGTATAACCCAAAACCCCAAACCCCGCAAAATATTTGCATAATTATGGAGTTTTCTGAAAGGTATGTCTCTCTTTGCCTTTATTTTGCTGTGCTGTACTCAAAAGACAAAATCTAGACAGTTTGAAAAATTAGTCAATACAACAGCAAATTGAAAAAAAAAGAAAGAATTCAGCTAAAATTGGAGGGAGCATAAAAAAGTGAATCCACTATGAAGCAAGTTAAAACTTTAACAAATGATTTTGAAATGAATTTTTGAACAAAGGTAGAGTAGAACACTTGTGACACAATCATGACTACAGGGAAATATATGCACATGGTCACTGAAATCATTCTTATTACACAGACCTGTACACAATTTCAATCCTGGGAAAAAGCAAAACTCTGTGAACGAGGTCATAAAGAAGGCATCAGAACACACACACACACACACACACAAGCACGCACACATGTACACACACACACACATACCAGTTGGTTCAGAACTTCAGAAACTTCAGTACTATTTTCAGTTCAAAGGCTACAAAGGATAATTTCTTCAGCTACAATAGGTTGGCTTCACCGGCCAAGTGATGCCATGGTTAGAAGAAGGGACAGTAACCACTAAAAGCTTGGAGCAGTGGCACTGGACAGAGCTCACGTGTGTGTGTGTGTGTGTGTGTGTGTGTGTGTGTGTATGTATAAAGATAAGAGAATGGGGACAGAAACAGGGATCATAAGCATTTCCAAATTGATAAGAGGCATTTTCTTTTCTTTTTTTTCTTTTTGGGTCACAGCCAGCAGTGCTCAGGGGTTATTCCTAGCTTTGCACTCAGGAATTACTGTTGGCGGTGCTCAGGGAGCCACATGAGATGCTGGGAATCGAAACCAGGTCAGCGGCATGCAAGGCAAACACCCTACCTGCTGTACTATCACTCCAGCCCCTAAAAGGCATTTTCTTAAAGACAATCTTAATATATTTCATGGGAGAGAAAGAAGTGTCCTGCAAAAATAACATATAACAGCCACTATTTCAATGTTTGACTATACAACAAGGTAGAAATATATCAAATTGCATCTCTGAAAGATGGGTAGCCTATACAAGGAGATATGGTTAACATAATACCAAAATTAACCCACTTAAATAAGAAGTTCTTAATTCATAATTGAGGAACCTTAAAGATGCACCTATCAGCAAGAAGCTGGAAACCAAATTGTTTCTCCATATTCCCTAAAATGCACCAAGATTCTTCTTTTATGTTGATGTGAATTATGTTAAAACGTCATGCTGTGAACATACAGGGAATGGCCTCTCTGAAAGAATACATAATAACATTTCAAGTATTTTCTAGCAGGAAATACTTGGAAGCGTTGCATGCAGGGTGCACCGTGCCTCTGTGGAACAAGTGCTGGTCTACTGTTTGTGGTGTTCAAGTTGAACTCAAAGGCAAGTTGGGCATTAGAAATCTCAGACATGTTTAAACAACAAATATCCTTCATTAACTCCAATTTTTCAAAAGTAAAAATTATATAATTCAGTAACTTTTTTCAGTAAATTTTCCATTTGCAAATCAGTGTGAACCAAAGTGGTGGTACAGTGGTGCCACAGAACCAAAAAAACAGCCTATTGAGTGTATAGTATTAACAATTTTGAAAGATATTTGGGAAAATGATGATCAAAAGATACTCCTGGGTTTACCTGCTCCCACAGCCAAAGACTGTTTTATTTTGCCAAAAAATTTATATATATATATGTATATATATATATTCCTGACAAGTTAGAAGGTATTGCTCTAATGCAATGTAATTTTATGTGCTAATTTAATTTTGCTTCATATTTTAGATTGCAAGCTTTATTTCATATCATGCAATGAAATCTTTAATAGTTCTTCTGAGGAAACTTTTAAAAGGTCAAATAACTTGTCTGGTGTCATAACAGAAGCAGGTGGCAGAGATGAGGATCAATTAAAGTTCATTCTAACATGGAGTCTTTTAATTGTGCCACTCTAAAACCTTGTCAGAAAAGATAAAAAGCTTTCAACACCATAAAGAAGGAAAGATGGGGTTTCCACGCTCATCCTCAAAACAATGCCATTTGGACTTTACAGTAATGAAAGAGTATTGACAATAGAAATTGAAAACAATGCCTTTTTGTCAGGGACATGGTTAAGCAGAACCTCACATATGTTATTATATAAATTTATGTGTAGAGCTCATAGATAAACAAGAGCTCATTTAAACTATTGTAGAAATCTAAGCTCAGAATTCAATTTATTGATATGCAGGAATTTGTTCTAAAAATAATTGTAGCAGGACACAAAGATTTATGTAATATTCTCTAAAACGTTATTTGTAACAGTGAAAAATAATTAAGCTACCTAAATATTTGAATAGATATTCCCATGAGGGCTGGTTGAATAGATATTCCTGTGTAGTAAATCAATCTGCACAAGGCTTTGGACATTTGCAATGACAATATCGATCTGTATGTATTGACTTGGAAATATATTAACTGAAAATGGCAAGTTGCATAAAAGAAAGTGTAGAAGAATCCTATTTCTCTAAAAATTTAAAACTATGTGTGAATCTTTACGGGAAAATGCTGAGGAATTGATTCTAATCCACTCTTAGCAGTAAAGGAATCTAGATAAGAGGTAAAGAGTGAGCACTATATAGCTACCTAGAGTTCCTGTTCCTATTTCAAGAGCAGACAAGTTCCTATGCCCCTTGGCCGCCGTTTCAGCATCTGAAAAGTGGAAATTTCATTTATTACATTAAATGCTGTCTTAGTGACTATATGTCATCACAAATATCAAGTCTCACATAGAATGAGATACATTTGTATTTCTTCTGTGAGGAAATTTCTATTCATTTCTTCTCCCCATTGTTTTTTTTTTTTGATGGGATTGAAGTTGGTATCTATAAAGTTCTACCAGTGCCTTATATATCTTAGATATTAACTCCTTATCTCATGGGTATTGGGTAAATATTTTTTCCATTCCATGGGCTGTCTTTATATCTTGGTCATCACATCTTTTGAGTAAAAAAGCTTCTTAGTTTAATGTAGTCCTATTTGTTTATCTTTACTTCCACTTGCTTGGTCAGTGCCTTTAGCTTAAGTTATGAGAGTTCTGCCTATGTTTTCCTCCATGTGCTTTATGGATTTGGGTCTGATATTGAGAACTTTAATTTATTGTGATCTGACTTTTGTGCCTGGCATAGACAGAGATCTGAGTTCATTATTTTGCACCTAACTGTACAGTTTTCCCTGCACTCCTTGTTAAAGGCTTTTTCCTTCCTCTGCTTCACACTCTTGCTCCTTTGTCAAAGATTAAGTGATCATATATTTGAGGGTCTGTGTTAGTATTTTCAACTCTATTTGATTAGTCTGTAGGTCTGTCTTTATTACTATACCATGATGTTTTAATTACTACTGCTTTTAACAGTTACTGCTTAGTATAGTTTGAAGTTGGGGAAGGTGATACCTCCCATCTTCTTTATACCAAGGATTGCTTTAGCTATTCATGGAGGCTTATTGTTCCATATGAATTTCAGGACTGTTTTATCTATTTCTTTGGAAAACCTTACAGGGACCACATTGCATCTTTACAATGCTTTGGGGATTATTGCCATTTTGATGACATTAATTCTTCTGATCCATGAGCAGAAGACACATTTCCTCATGTCCCCTTTTATTACCTGAAGCAGTGCTTTGTAGTTCTCTTTTTACGGGTCCTCACCTCTTTAGTTGAGCTGATTCTGAGGTACTTGATTTTATGAGGCACAATTGTGAATGGGATTGCTTTTTTTAAAATATATATCCTTTTATTTTATTTGCGTAAGGAAAGCGATGAATTTGGGTTATTGACCTTTTAACCTGCCACTTTACTATACAAACCTCTTGTTTCTAGATGCTTTTTGTAGAGTGTTGAGGGTTTTTTAGGTATAGTATCATGTAATCTGCAAATAATGATAGTTTGACTTCTTCCTTGACTGTCTGGATGCCCTTTATATCTTTTTCTTGCCTAACTGCTATTACAAGTACTTCTAGTACTGAATTAAACAGAAGTGTTGATGGTGGACAACATTTTATTGTCCTCAATATTAGAGGTAAGGCTTTTAGTTTTTCCCCATTGAGAAAAACAAATCAAAACAATAAGATATCCCTTAAACCACAAAAACTGGCACACATCAAAAAGTGAACAACCAATGCTGAAACAAATGCTGAGAAAATGAAACTCTCATTCATTGTGGTAGTAATGCTGACTGGTCCATCCTCTTTGTAAAACAATATGGGCATTTCTCAAAAAAATAAAAATTGAGCTTCCACATGACCCAGAAATACTACCTCTGGGAATATATCCACAGGGTTCAAAAACACACAGTAGAAATGACAACTGCACCTGTATGTTCACTGCAGCACTGTTAACAATAGTCGGAGTCCGTGAACAATCGAAGTGCCTTAGAACAGATGACTGTTTAAAGAAACTATGGTACATCAACAAAATGGAATATTATACAGCTGTTAGAAAAAAAATGAAGTCCTGATATTCACTTTTAAATGGATGGACATGGAAAGTATCATGCTGTATTAAATAAGTCAGAAGGGAAAGAACAGACATAGAAAAACTGTACTCTTTTGTAGAATATTAAAACAAAACCACAGTAAGAGACTAATATCCAAGGACAGTAGGAACAAGGTCAAAGACAAATTGTCCAGGGTTGGAACCCTGATTCAAGGGGAAAGGGAAGCTAGGATAGAAAAGGGACCATTATGACATTGATGGTTGGAAGACGTGTGCTGAAAGTGGGTAAAGGACCAAACATGATGGTCTCTCAGTATTTGTTTTGAAAGTCACAATGTCCAAAAGTAGAGAGAGAAAGGAGAAGGAGAGAGAGAGAGAGAAAGAGAGAGAGAAGAAAATTGTCCCCCATAGACTAACACCCAAGAATAGCCAAGATAAGTACCAGGAGGTTCACTCCATGGCTTGGAGGCCAGCTGCACATGCTGGGGGAAAAGGCAGCTCAGAGAGATAAGGGAGTAGCAAATAAAAGGTGTTGGGAGGATCCTCCCAGGATGAGAGATGCATGCTGAAAGTAGACTATAGACCAAACATGATTGCCACTCAATGCCTCTTTTGCAAACCACAGCACCCAAAAGGAGAGAGAGAACAAAAGGGAGTGCCCCTGCCACAAGTATGGGATGGGATGAGGGGGTTGGGGGGTGGTGGGAGGGATTCCAGGAGCATTGGAGGTGGGGAATGGGCACTGGTGGAGGGATAGGTACTCAATCATTTTATAACTGCAACCCAAGCACAAAAATCTGTAAGTCTACAACTGTACCTCATGATGTTTCACTAATAAAAAAATAATAATAAAAGAAAATTGTCTCCCATAGAGGTGGGCTTGTGAGGGAAAGCAGTGACAGGGGGGTATGGGGGATACTGGTGATGGGAAATGGACACTGGTGGAGGGGTGGGTGTGGGAACATTGTATGACTGAAACCCTGAACATTCTTCAAAAAGCTAAAAATTGAAGTTCCTTATTACCCAGGAATACCACTCCTGGGAATATACCCCCATGGTGCAAAAACATGTATTGTATGACTGAAACACAATCATGATAGCTTTCTAACTGCATCTCACGGAAATTCATATAAAAAATTTTTCGATAGGATACAAGCTGGACCCAAGATAAATGGCAGATATTTTGACATTATGTTGATATCTCTTCCATTTATATAGTATACTAAAGTAGGCACTCCCAAACTTCATAGCTTCAACAATTTTATTATACCTTATAAATTCAGTGGGTTCCCAAAGCCGAAGTGTTTGTATAAGTCTTTGCTTTCTCTAGCACCCTCTGGAGTCGTTTGTTGGTACTTAGATGGTGGATGTCTCAAGACTGAGCATATAAAATAGCTTCATTGAAATATGTGATAGTTTGGAATGTGTGGATGGAAGAGAAGGCTCAGCTAAGATGCTTGGATGTAGCATCATGCAGGTCTTTTCAGCCATCTAAGGAAAGCGAAAACTTTTCATGGGGATTTGGATTTGCATGGAATCCATGCCCCATGAGAAACTAATTGAGACTTTCCAGTCTTGTCTAGCTTATACATAAAAATCTAACTTATACATAAAAAATCATATAGCTTCATTTTCACAACTTCTTCCTGTATACAACAGAAATAACCCCTGTATGAATCAGGCCAAAGACTAACTCACAGACACTTCTGGGTCAAGGAAAGTATATCAAAGTCTGATTGTAGACAAACATGTAGAACGTGGGATATTGCTGTTGACATAGCTAATATCTAATCTACCATTGAACTTTACCTATTTATTTTAGGCAACATTTTTCAGATATGTAATATATTCATTCATAATCCCTTACATATCTACATGCAGAACAGTAAGTCCATTTTATATAGCTAAACACTTAAACACAAATAAACATACAAAGACATGTATAAATTCCTTGTTCAAATTGCTTGCTTTATTCTTCTTGCTTGTGAAGACTGAAATGTTTGAAGAAAATGATGGAAAGAGGAAGGAGATGCTTGCTTGTATATATAGCATAGGATTTGCTCTTTACAATAAGATGATGCATTTCACTTTGCTTTCCTGTTGCTATGGTATCTGTCACTTTATTTTTAACTGTGTCTGTTCAGTTGTTTACATGTGTTTGAGAGATTTTCTGCTTAAGAAAGAACTACATTTACTTAGGAAGCTCCTAGAGCAAGGAAGGGAAGAAAAGTGTGGATGAGGCCCAGTGCACTCCCGTTCATTCTTTTTCACTGTCCCGTGAGAGCTTCTCTCCAGAACCTCAATATCTCTTAGGCAGAACGTTTTTAGCTTTATCCTTCAATTGATTATCTCAGACCTAAGGTTTTCCTGCTGTTTTTGTGACCTAGAATGACAAGCAAGCTAAAGCTGACTTCTCTAAAGCCCCTTCCCAATCTGCCATTTTCTTGATTCTTTCAGTTTCTGAAGACTTGGCTCTTTACCCCAAAGGTATTCCAAAGGTCTGGCTTCCTCTGCCTATTGGATCTGCCCCGCTGTTCTTGGTCTTTGAATGCTCTCTCTTCCTAAGAGCCTTTCCTACTCTGCTCATATATAGTAGTTACACTCACTGCTTATATGCATCCTGTGGTCTCAAGTTAGATCCCTCTATTTTTTTGCACAAAGACTTCATGGGTTTTTTTTTCACTTTTAACAATCAGCACTTGAGTTTCTTCATTGAGAGGTTGCTCTGGGCTCCCAGAAAATCAATTGTATCAATTTAAAGGTATTAAAAGTGCCTGGTGTTTGGGGCTGGAGTGATAGCACAGCGAGTAGGGCATTTGCATTGCATGCGGCCTGACCGGGGTTTGATTCCCAGCATCCCATATGGTTCCCTGAGCACCGCCAGGAGTAATTCCTGAGTGCATGAACCAGGAGTAACCCCTGTACATGGCTGGGTGTGACGCAAAAAGCAAAAAAAAAAAAAAAACTGCCTGGTGTTTAACATTCCACAGGGACAGTCCTTCACTCATGACTAAAATTTTGGGAATGTCATTACTTCTGCTCTTTACTTTTGCACTGGAAAATTGCCCAACATTCTCCAGAGCTTCCTTATTAAGATCCATGCCCCCTTCTTGAATTTTGCTTGAATTTGTTCATTCGCTTCATTTTTTTTTCTATTGTACCGCTTTCCTATTCCATACTAAGTCACCCTGAGAATAGTTCATAACATATGAACTATTTGTTCTGTATAACTCATATTTTGGGAAATCAAACTTGAATACTATTAAATGAGACTTCTCAGCAAGTTAGCCTAACTCTGTCCTGTGTTCCTGATTAGCACATATTCCAATTTATAAATGCTTGGAATTTTATAAATCTTTCTCCATTCCCTAGCCAGGGACTATTTTTGTCACATGTGCTATTTTCTATCATAATAAATCTCTTGGAATAGGGATGTGAAAAAAATAGATGAAAAAATAGTCGAATCATTTGATTTTTTTAGAAAAATTTCCTCATTGAACTAACCCCCAAGAGCTGCCGGGATTAGTACCAGGAGATTTGCTCCATGTCTTGGAGGCCAACCACACATGCTAGGGGAAAAGGGAGCTCAGATAGAGAAGGGAGCACCAAATAAAGGATGTTGGGGAGGATCCTCCCAGGATGGGAGAAGCATGCTGAAAGTAGACTATACACCAAACATGATTGCCACTCAATGCCTCTTTTGCAAACCACGACACCCAAGAGGAGAGAGAAAACAAAAGGGAATGCACTGCCACAGAGACAGGGTGGGATGGGGGGGATGGGGGGTGGGAGGGATACTGGGATCCGTGGTGGTGGGAAATGGGCATTGGTGGAGGGATGTGTATTTGATCATTGTATAATTGAAATCCAGGCACAAAAGTTTTTTTTAAAATTTTTATTAGTGAAACACCATGAGGTACAGTTGTAGATTTACAATATTTTGTGCTTGGGTTTCAATTATACAATGATCAAATACCCATCCCTCCACCAGTGCCCATTTTCCACCACCATGGATAATATCCCTCCCACCCCTATACTCCCCATCCCATCCTGCCTCTGTGGCAGGGCATTCCCTTTTGTTCTCTCTCTCCTTTTGGGTGTTGTGGTCTGCAAAAGAGGCATTGAGTGGCAAACATGTTCAGTCCATAGTCTACTTTCAACATGCATCTCCCCTCCTGGGAGGATCCTCCAAACACCCTTTATTTGGTGCTCCCTTCTCTATCTGAGCTGCCCTTTCCCCTAGAACAGGCACAAAAATTTTTATTTATTTATTTATTTATTTTTTATCATTTTTTTTATTAGTGAAACACCATGAAGTACACTTATAGACTTATAAATTTTTGTGCTTGGGTTTCAGTTATACAATGATCAAGTACCCATCCCTCCACCAGTGCCCATCCTCCACCCCCCACGGGTCCTAGCATCCCTCCCAACCCCCGTCCCCCCCCCCCCCCCGTCCCACCCTGCCGCTGTGGTAGGGCATTCCCCCCTGTTCTCTCTCTCTCTTCTTTTGGGTACTGTGTTTTGCCAGAGAGGCATTGAGTGGCAATCATTTTTGGTCTATAGACTACTTTTAGCATGTCTCTCCCACCCTGGGAGGGTCTTCACAACACCCTTTATTTGGTGCTCTCTTCTCTATCTGAGCTTCCTTCTCACCTAGCACATGTGGCTGGCCTTCAAGTCATGGAGCAAAATTCCTGGTACTAATCTGAGCCCTTCCTGGGTGTTAGTCTCCCGTTTTGTTGCTTTATGTTCCCCAGATGAATGCAATCTTTCTATGTCTATCCCTCTCTTTCTGACTCATTTCACTTAACATGATACTTTCCATGTAGTACCACTTGTACGTAAATTTCATAACTTCATCTTTTCTAACAGCTACATAGTACTCCATTGTGTAAATGTACCAAAGTTTCTTTAACCAGTCATCTGTTCTCGGGCACTCAGGTTTTTTCCAGATTCTGGCTATTGTAAAGAGTGCTGCAATGAACAAACAATTGTAGATGTCACTTCGACTATACCTTTTTGCCTCTCTGGGATATATTCCCAGGAGTGCTATAGCTGGGTCAAATGGGAGATCGAATTCTAATTTTTTGAGAATCGTCCATACTGTTTTCCAAAAGGGTTGGACCAGCCTGCATTCCCACCAGCAGTGAAGGAGGGTCCCCTTCTCGCCACATCCGTGCCAGCACCTGTTGCTTTTGTTCTTGTGGATGTGGGCCAGTGTCTGTGGTGTGAAATGATATCTCATTGTTGTTTTGATCTGCATCTCTCTGATGATTAGTGATGTCTACAACTCTACCTCACTGTGTCTCACTAATAAAAATTTAAAAAATTTAAAAAATAATAAAACCTGAAAAAAAGGATATTTTAAAATAAATAAATAAAATTTCCTCATTGGCATCTTCCATCTTTGATCATGGTGATAGCTAATATTTCCTCACTTTCAATTCATTGTCTTACCACTGTCTTTTCACTTACCATAACTAGTTTAAAAAGTTCAAATATACAATATCATTATTTATTAAATTAAAATAATGTTAAAGCCAATATATAAAGAACTCTCACAAGTCAATAATAAAAGATAAACACAGAAGTAAAAATTTGAAAATAACCTAAATTCACATTTCTCCAAAGATGGTAAGTGTAAAAGGCCCCTGCGTCATTAATCATCAGTGAAATGAAAACCACAACCATCAAGCTATACCACTTCATACATTCTAGGATTCAAAAGGTACATTCAAAAGGTCAAATAAGTTAGAATGCGTGTTAAGACATTTTAGCTCTCAGATGCTCCCGTGTAAAATAGCAGAGTCATTTTGTAAAAGACTGTCAGTTCCTGATAGTGAAATATTAAGTTGTCATCTTATTCAGCAATCCTGCTCTTAGCTATATACACAAAGGAAATAGAAGCATTATCCACATAAAAATGTGCATCCATTATTCATAATAGCTAAAAGATAGAAGCAACACATATCCATCAACTGGCCAATGGATTAACAAAAGAAGTACAGTGATACAATTGAATATTATTTGATCATAAAAAATGGTATACTGATACATGTTAAGGAATAAATAAAGCCTAAAGCAGTAAGTGAAAGAAACTTCTCACAAACATTATATAATATATAGTCTCACATAAGATAAAATGTCCAGACTAAGCAAGTCTATAGAGTCAGAGAGTAGATTAGAGGTTGCCCAGGGCTGGCAGGAATAACGTATTAGAAGGTGATAACTATATGCTAGAGTTTCTTTGGGGACTGATTAAAATTCCCTAGAATTTACTTAGAATTTTGATTATGTTTACACAACTCTGAAAATGTGTTAAAATCCCTGAATCATTAGTTCAATATGGTTAAATTTTATAATTCTTTTTATCTTAATGAAATTATTTCCAAAAAATTAGCAGTAGACAAATAAACCAGTTATTACTATCTTAACTTACAATACTTTTGGGGGTCTGGACCACAATCAGTGGCACTCAGAGCTTACTCCTCACCCTGTGTTCAGGTATTAATCCTGGTTGTGGAACATATACAGTACTGGGAATTGCACCAGGGTCAACTGCAAGCAATGCGAGTTACTCAAACCCATATATTATCTCCCTAATCAAAAATAAAATACTTTAAAATTTGTGCTAACTTTAGTTTATAAGAGCATATGTTTTAGGAGTATAATTTCACTTCTCATTTAAATAAGTTACCACACCACACTCACCACCAAAGTATCATTATCCTTCCACCACAATCTGTTCTACTTCCACTACCTATAATCCCTTTTTATTTCTGGTAACTTTTGTTCTATGGTCTGAGTTCATTAAAGGTTATGTTTTCATTTGGCTTTGCCTATATCCTTGTTTTCCTTCTGTATATTCTATATATGTGTGAAACCAATAGACTATAAAACCCAGCTCCCGGAAGAGAACAGCGCAGAGTCTCCTGCCCCCACGCCTGTCTGTCCTCGCCAGGGCCCCTTGGAGGGCGGTGGGTTGAGTTTCCCTCCCCACCCCGAGCAGAGCCCCGGCAGCTGAAGACCTCCAGAACCAGTCACAACCATGCTGAGACCACTCTCCACACTCATGAAGAAACTGGCAGAGGAACACAGGCAAGTGAGTCCTGGGGCTGAGATCTCCAAGCCTGCTCGGATCGGGGCTGAGCCTCCTCCACCCAGATCCTCCATTTTCCAGCAGGCAGGGGTCACACCCACCAACTGCCCCCAGCGCTAGGTAATCCTATCAACGGCCAAGCTCCAGGAAGAATGCAGCCACGCGGCATCTTATTATTTCATTCTTACTTTGGACAACCTGGCAGGCTACCAAATGTAACCTGCCCATACGGCAGAGTCTGGCAAACTCTCTGTGGCATACCCATTATGCCAAATATCAGTAACAATGATGGGTCTCATTCTCCTAACCCTGAAAGAGCCTTGAATATGGCACTTTTTAAAATTTCAGGGCTAGGACGAAGGAGACATTACTGGTGCTGCTTGAGGCAATCAACGATCAACAGGATGATCTGATCATGATGTGTGAGACCATTATTTTTCTACTTGTGACTTAAAATAAAAATACTTATGAAGAGTGAGATTGTGATCAAATTAATACTGTTATAATTTGCTGATAATATTGTAAAGTGAAATAACCGTTTTATAAAGCAAGTTTACCAAATTTATTAGGAGTCATCAAAATATTATGATTAATATAAACATTCCTTTGATCCTTATTCAAGACTTAATTCAAAATTAGAAAAAAACAAAAGAAAACTAAAAATTGTGATTTACTTGAAGATGTTCACCTTGATGCTATTAATAATAAATAATAATTCAAAAGAAACATAAATGTCTAACAACAAGGAGTAGTCAAATGTTACAATGTGTAAATATAAAGCAAACATGAATTAACATGTACACATTATGTTATTTGAAGTTTTTGAGGAAAAAGATGGTAAGTGAAATTATGATTATGACCCAAAATTATGATTAGAGTAATGCAAGACAATGTGATATACATACAGAATGGGATACCACTGGGCTGGAGCAATAGCACAGTGGTAGGGCGTTTGCGTTGTACGCAGCCAACATGGCCGACCCGAGTTCGATTTCTCTGCCCCTCTCTGAGAGCCCGGCAAGCTACCGAGAGTATCTCGCCTGCACGGCACAGCCTGGCAATCCACCCGTGATGTATTCGATATGCCAAACACAGTAACAACAAAATCTCCAATGGAGATGTTACTGGGCCCGCTCGAGCAAATCGAGGATACCACGAGCCATAAGAAAATATGAAATTGTGCAGTTCACTGCAACTTGGATAGAACTAGAGGGCATTGTGTTAAGCAAAGTAAGTCAGAGGAAGGAGAAATGCTATGTGCTCTTGATAATTTGTGGTATACATAGAAGCAAGACAAGAAAATGGAAGTTATTAGATGATGAGAAACCTTTGATTTTGGATACAGAACTGAGAATGCCAAGTAAGGTAATCAAGGTCCAGAGGATTAAAAAATGGACTGAATGTAATGAAAAGAAATGGTGTGCAGGGGAAATATTGGAAACTTTGCTGGTGGTCCTAAGGAAGCTGCTTGTATCAAAACAAGCTGTAGCACTATAGCACTGTCTTCCCGTTGTTCATCGATTTTCAGTAACATCTCCATTGTGAGACTTCTTGTTACTGTCTTTGGCATATCTAATACATCACCGGTACCTTGCCAGGCTTTGTCATGTGGGTGGAATACTTTCAGTAGCTTGCCAGGCTTTCTGAGAGGGGCAGAGGAATCGAACCCAGGTCAGCCATGTGTAAGGTAAATGCCCTACCTGCTATTCTATCCCTCAGGCCCAAAATTACCACTATTTACAATAATCACATTTTCAAAGATAGGGGCTGAAGAGGTAGTACCTTTGATAAGAAATGTGCTTATCTTCACATTTCTAACACCAGTTCAATTCCTGACACAAGATAAGATTCTCCCAA
Source organism: Sorex fumeus (assembly GCF_029834395.1). NCBI lineage: Eukaryota > Metazoa > Chordata > Mammalia > Eulipotyphla > Soricidae > Sorex > Sorex fumeus. The sequence goes on along the minus strand of NW_026606059.1, from coordinate 44,692,380 downwards.
GCAACAACCGAAATGATCACAGAATCAGCAGTAAACCTAGCATAGCTAGGTGTGGCTCAACCCTATCCCCTCACAAACATTTGCCAAGGGAAGAATGAGAAGGAACCTTGAGATATTGAACACTGACACTCTTGTTGTCGGTGTGGAATTGGAATATTCCATACCTAAAACTCTATCATTCACAGCATTGCAATTCACAGAGCCTGAATAAAAACTGGGGGGGGGGGGGGTCAGTTTATAAGAACCTATCTGTGAGTTTTCACACCACCACAAGATACAAAGAAGATAAAGGGTAGAAAAAAAGGTTAGGTTGCAGAGGTGGGCCTGCGTATGGATAGGATGCGATGGTGGTGTTTGGTGGCCAGGAGCCACCTTCCCTGGCTCTTCCAACCAACAGACGAAGGACTGGTGATAAGCGAACTCCCCAGCATTGTCTGATCTCTCCCATTACGGCTCAGGCGGTAGTCCTGGCCATCAGAGTTCCGTTATCCAAGTCTCCTCATAGACCTCAAAGTCTCCAAAGTCTCAGTTCTCCTCCTCGGTTTCAGCATCTCGTGGACCTTCTTGTTTTCAACATTCAGTCTTCAGCATCTAGTCTTCACTCTAAGTTTTCTCTGGGTGTCTTCTCTATCCCCATGTCTTCGTCTTCCCCATCAGTCTCCTACCTCTATCTTCGTTTGTCTGTCTCTATCTCCTGGTTTCTAGTCTGCCATTGTGGTCTCCTTTCATGCATCATCTTTTTCCTTTGTATCCCTTGCCTCTATCTTCAGTCTTACTCCATTGTCTTCAGACTCCTCTGGTCCTCAGTCTCTACCTCTGCAATCTCTCCTTTTCATTCTTTCCCAACAATCCCTTAGAGCACAGTTACATAGGAATCATGTAGGGTGGTGATACAAAGGTGGGGTTGAACATTAACAATTCAACAAAGAGATGAAAAGGCCACTCCTTCTCAAGGACAAAATCTCATCTAAAGAGATTACTCAAGGTTACTAGGAGATCTGCCCAAGGGTGGGATTTCATCCAGGGTCTATTACTTTCTCCTCAGCTAGTAACCCATTTAAACAGTCAAAGTAAATTTACTTCTTAGAATACTTCTAAGCTGGAGTGATAGCACAGTTGGTAGGGCATCTGCCCTACTCATGGCCTACCCAAGTTTGATTCCTCCACCCCTCTCAGAGAGCCCAGCAAGCTACTGAGAGTATCTCGCCCACACGGCAAAGCCTGGAAAGATATTTAATATGTAAAAAACAGTAATAAGTATCACAATTTGTTGTGAGACATTACTGGTGCATGATCAAGCAAACTAATGAACAACGGGAGTACAGTGACAGTGATAGTATTTCTAGAAATGTCATTTTGCATGAGCACAGTAAGAGATATATTAAGCTTAGAGTTTGGTTCTTCCTGGGAATATATAAATCTCACTATATATTCCAGACCATAGTCCTCAAGCCAGGTTAGTTTTCCTAACCCCAACAGGGTCCTTATTCAGTTACCTCTTTTTTGGGTTATGATAGAGTCTGTCCATGACCATGCTCTTAACTTACAGTTAAGTATCATGGGGCTTGGCCTTGATCATTTTGATGCCAGGACAGCTCACAGCTTGCCCTGGGTCCATCAGTCTCTCGTTGGGACCCTGTTCTTGGAATGTTATGAACTAAGGGCAACTGGGGCTTAAGTCAAGTAAATATGGATGCCCAGGAGTAAATATTATTTTGGAGTCAATTAACTCCCATGTTGCATAGCATAGCATCAATTGTCCTTCTGTGTCCATATAGAGAAAGGACATTGCTAAAAAAAACCATACAAATGATATAAAGGAAAAAGAAGAGCAATGTAGGATTATTAGTTGTGCCTCAGTTGCACTGTTGTAGGAGTGGCTCAATAAACCTTAAGCTCCCTGCAGCAGCAGCAACAAAGACCATCCAGTGTCATCCTATACTTATCCATGACAACAGTTTCTCTCTTTCATTCTCTCTTTCTCACTCAGTCACATACACATATACTCTTTCTATATACTCTATATGCTATATACTCTTTCTCTTTGTGTATATAGTCATTGTTTTATCTGTTCTGTCAGGCATTTGAGACCTGACACCATAAATTCTATAGAAGCTGTCACTTTTAAAGATGAGAAAACTAGTCATTCTTCAAAGAGGTTAGATCTCTTGCCGATAAATTACAGTTGAGAAGAAGCTGGGCCAACACTGGAGCTCAGAATATGTGCTGAACTTTCTCACAGTCTCATGATACAGTGATACTGCAGTAGGCCTCAACATGTCATTTGTCACCATGTGAAAGGTGACTTACGTTCTTATGTCACCTTTGACCTGACCTCTGTGGGTAGGATACCAGTTTGCTCATACAAACAGGCTCAGCTAATTGAGGGTGGTCTTTTTCTTGTTTGGAAACACCAGGAAAAGGAACAGGTATTCAATCCCATCAGCACAGACCTACTTCCAAATATCAATCACTGACAGCAAGGAAATAAGGTCTCAAAATGAAAACAAGCCAACTTACATACATTAAAAAAGGAATAGCAGGGCCGAAGATATAGTACAGCAAGTAGGGATTTGCTTTTTATGTGGTTGACTGGGGCTTAATCCCCAGAATCCCACATGGTCCCCCAAGCACCGCCAGGAGTAATTCCTGAGTGCAGAGCCATGAGTAACTCCTGAGCATCCCTGGGTGTGACGCAAATATCAATCAATAAATAAATAGATAAATAACTAAGGAATAGCTCAGGGTCCTGGTGAAGGTTCAAAAATCCTATGCAGTCAACCTTTAACATCTAGTGCAGATTACAGAAGACATGGATGCAATGTACCAGAAAATGGGGGTCCCCCTATTCAGGGATTTCAATTTTGTGACATGAGACCATTAAACAGAAAGTTGGAAAGAGTGGAGTCTCAGCAGACTGAGATATGAAATCTGTCACTCACCAGCCTTGTCATCTTGTTTACTTCACATCTTCTCCCACATTCATCCTCAAAATGGTCACCATTTTTGTTTTCCTTAGGGTTTCCAGAATCTCAGTTATGGCATCTAGCACTATGTCTGACACAGTACAGGAACTGGAGCCTCCTGGTCCTTTCCTTTCACTGAGCCATAACTTTGTCTTCAAATCTAAAACAAGATGGGCAGAGAAGGGCCACATGGCGGGCTGGCTCCACAGCCCCCGGAGAAGGCACCAGCTTCCAAAAAGAGCCGAGATCACCGGGAAGTCCTAGATGGGGTAGGTGCTACATCCCGCCTCCCCCAGATGGAACCCCGGTGACCAGAAGCCTCCACAAGCATAGCTCGAGTGTGCGGGAACTAGGACTTTTCCTCCAAACTGTGCGGCCACGTAAGCCACGCGACATCTCTGTATATACAAAGTGATCAATGGGAAGTAAATCACCCAACTTTCTCCCTGAAAATCAGAGTTAAGTTTGGAGCACGGCCACAGCCCCAGAAGCACAAGGACTTAATGCAGAACCCAGCAGCTTGGAGCAGAAAAGTGAACGGACTATGCGTTAATCCAGGCCATCCTGTCTGCCCGGAGGGGAAAGGGTGTTGCTCCCTTCCACCCTCCTCCCTCTGGAAAGAAAGATGGCGGCCGCATGGGAGCCTTGTGGACAGCAGGTATGAGCCGGGGGTGTGGGGGCGACTAAAACCTCATGGGAAGGGGGGCGTTCCGGTCCGTCCTTCACGCCCTACCGAGGCCACCAGTTGCCCCCCACGAGCAGCTCTCCAGCACGGCCACGATTCCAGAGCACAGAAACCAATCTCTTAATTATCTGACTCTCAGTAGAAATACTTCCAGGGTTAATTAGCAAAATACCGGAAATCCAAAACCAACATTTAATTCTTGAACCCAGCTGTAGAAAGCGAATCACTTCACAATGCTTTCTCAGCATGTCTGATTTGGGGGGAGGGGGTAAAATCTAAATAATAGTGGTGCATCTTTTATTGCAACAATGAATCTAATCAAAGCAGATAGAGTGTCAACTAGAATTCATCTGCCTCGAAGGCATTGGGAGGGGTGGGGGTGGGGTTTTATTGGGGTTCTTCATGATAAAAATAAGTAATGGTAAAGGGAAAGGTGTTTGATATTTGCATGACTGAGACCTAAACCTGAAAGCTTTGTAACTTTTCCCACAGTGATTCAATAAATAAATAAATTATAAAAATTAAAATAAAATCTAAAACAAGATGAGGATGTGAATTTCAAGTTCTGTAGGATATATCAAAGGCAATCCCCAGGGTTCAACATGGGAAGATTATCCTTGCTCTCACTTTTCTCTTCTCATCCGTACACTCCTTTTCTATTTAAGAATGAGACCCCAGTGGTTATGGCTCTGCCCTTGAGTGCAGGAGGGAACAGGAAGTTGTGCATGAGCCTACAACTTAATGGTCATCCTACAACAAGCACTGAGGAGAGGGTGCATAGGTCACCAAGAAAACCGTGTGCAGTCTAGGTGCAGAGATAAAGTAGAGAGGCCAGTGGAGTTTAGAGACTAGTTTAACTTCAAAATGGTCCTGGATTATGAGCAGGTAAGGTGTTTGCCTTGCAACTGGTTGGCCCAAGTTCAATCTTCAGCATTCTATATGGTATCCCAAGCACTTCCAGAGATAATTTCTGAGTTCAAAACTAGGAGCAACTCCTTAGAATCTCTGGTTGTGGCCCAAAACAAATAAACAAACAAAAATATCCTGGAAGCTTGGATATGCTGGTGTCCCCTAAAGGTTCCCTTCTAGTAATAGCCACTAGACACTTTTTGTTTACTATCCATGAGAATTCTTTCTGCCCTAACAAGAAACATCACTTCACATGGTTATAATCCAGAGGAGGATGAAGGGGGAACACAGGGGACAGGGTGTCTAACCTAATTTCTTCAGGGGCTTTCAGAAAAGTGTTGTACTCAGGTCCTCCCTATCCTTAAAGCTGTCCCCACGCCCTCCAATGCCTATAATTTATTCTGTGTTTCTTGGTCTGCCTGTGAGTATATCACAGCCTGGTAAAGCCTCTTCATGTATCAGTGTACTCAGAAAAGTGGTGTGAGCCCTTGGGAAGCAAGGCACTCCAGAGATTTCTTAAATCAATATACAAGGTCGAAAAATTGTCAGAGGCTTACAAGAACTAGTTGACTCTGAACTCTACCTAATGTGAAAGTGAAGAGTGAAAGAAGTTAGTCCACTTTAATATCTATTCCTTTGCCCTTTTAAAATAATAACAAGAATCTGTTAACCTGCAAGTGGTCCTTGCTCTTCTAACTGTAAATTCATCTTTTAATGAAAGATAGCACAAGTTTTGAGACTCAAGAACCAGAGTTTAAATTCCACCTTTGCTCTGAATCAAAGAGCTGCATCATTCTGGAAACTTATTTAACTCTTCTAAATATCAGATTCTTTCATAAAACTTAATTCATAATAATAGCTAAATCACTTAAATGATTTTTGCCACATAATTGTTAAGTTCAAAATTTAAGACAATGAAAATGGAAGCAATAAAACATTTAATCAAGCAAATAAGTGAATGAATGCATCTCTAAATTTATTAGCTGATCTTAAAACCTGAAGATAAAAACCTGAAGTGGGCTCCAAAGCTCTCTTTGGAGTACAGGATGGTCATCTCACTGGAGAAATCTGGTCTTATACAGACACAGGCTCAGGAGAACATTTTAGTTTCAAAAGAAGCTCAATGCAGAGTGACTCACTGACAGCTGCATGACTGGATGGGACACAGAATGGAAAGTGAGTGAAAGAAGAAGAATTGAAAGTAATACCCTCACTGTTCAAAACCAAAGTTCCACACTTAACAATGTTAGAGGTAAGCACCTCTTGGTCAAGTTGGTCATACAAATAGTTAAAGAAAGGACAACTTTGAATTGACTTTTTACCTCTTTTGTGGCTGTCCAAGCTTAGATTCTGGCCCACTTAATGTGGTGAGATACGAGGAGAAAGAAGCTAAATCTCTCTTGAAATAAGATGAAACAGAAAATATTATGCAAAACAATGAATGACAGAGGAAACACGTCCCTGAATCTGAAATGTTGACTCCATCTTCTGCTGCTGGTCACTGTCCAACGTCTTTGTTGGATGACTAGGCTGTTAGAGTACAAGGTCAGGCTCTAAGCCAGCAGATATTCCAGTTTTAGGTGGCGTTAAGTACAACACACTTGGAAAAATTGAGATAAATTGAACAAAAAGGAACGCTGTAGGTGCCCAAACACTGTCAGTTTTTGTGTTTCTGCATGTGTCTGAGATTTCTTCATGCTGTTTCCCACTTCTTTTATCAGTGGACGAGTCCGGCTCCTTCTTGGCTTTAGAAATTACAGGATCTCTCCTCCATGTTCCAATAGCAGCACCTGTGCAACTCTTCCTATGACTATTTCATATTGGTATTGTCTCCTTCTGGATGGAGAAACTCGAAGAAAAATATCAGAGCACTCAATATTGACACATGTTGATGGAAGAAAAAAGTAAAATGAGTAAATAGATTTCAGAAACAATCCCATAGGGATTGCAGCTCTCACCCCTGCAACATGTTGTGCAACTTCTTTAAGACTCAGTTTCCTCATACAAAGATAAATACAAAAAAAAGGAAAGAATCCATGCTTTATTTAACCCTATACCTACCATTGGCTACCAAGAATTTATAGAGAATTGTATGTTCTTTTCATTATTCCTATTTTTTTCCTTTCTTGGGGTGTGTGGGGGTCTACAAAATGGTTCACTGGACGTTAAGGGGCTCCACCTTTGTTTGAGGCCTATGGCTCAATAAAAAGATTTAAGGGTTCAAGAATTCTGTGCTTTTTGGGTTCTGCAGTGCCAGGGCCACCTAGGCCACTCAGGCATCATTCGGGGAACTTCAAGGGCTATACCTATTGATGCCTAAAGGACCATATGGTGCTGGAGTGAATCTTACAAAGATCTCAGTCTAAATTCTAACCATTGTGGTATATCCTGTCCCCAATTACCCCAATTACTTTTAATTATTTGATTTTGTTTGGGAGTTATTTCTGGAAGATCTCAGGCTTATTCCTGGATCTGTGCTCAGGGATCTGTCGTGATGGGGCTTCGAGGACAGTATGTGTTGCCAGTATTTTGAAACTGAGTCAGCCTCATGCAAGTCAGGAATCCTATCTGCTGTATTATGTATCCAAACCCTAATTTCTTTATTATTTTTTCCAAGTATATGATTTATTATTAAAACATTTAATTTGTTTTGATAAGTTCCCTGTAACTTCTCCTAACATGCTCTATTTTCCTCTCTTGGAAATCTTTGGTTATTCCTTATCTACCCACCAATGTAAAGTTGTCTCTATTTCTCAAGGTTGATTTCTTTCAATGTACTCATTCTTTGAAGTATCTTTCATTGTGAGGTGTTGGTATAATCTGCTGTCATGAAGTTTAGGAGCCAACTAAGAAGATAAGCAATAAGCAAGCAGTTAGGAAATGTTGACAAGGCTGTGGCCATGATGAAGAAACCTTGTGAGGAGTCAGACACAGTTCTAAGGGACCTTTTGCAGCATCTCATTGCAACCTCATGAGTTCCATGGAGAACAAGTGTCATAGTCCTTTCTCCTTTTCCTAGTGTGCAAACTGAGCATTTTCAGGATCAGGTGATTAGTGTTGAAACTATAGTAGATAGGTGGTGGATCCGGGACTAAACCTTCATGAACTATTTCAGTCTATATTATTCACATTTAGGTTTTATTGTGTCCTATATAGGGAAAATCCAGGGCACATAAGAGTGAACAAAAGTAGTATAAAAGCACATACAATGCAAAAAGGTACAATCACAAATGCCGTCTGAGGAAGTCTGTCATGTCAAAAAGTCAAGAGCAATGTAGAAAGAAATTCTGAAACTGGACATGCACCTCTTTTTCTGTTTCTCTAACTGAAGAAAGAGGAAGCCATTGGAAGTTTGAGAAGCTTCCAATGCTCCAACTGAGATGACTTTCCTGGAGCCATACATCAGCCCAGTCCAGAAGCCTCCTAAAAGCCAAGAAGTATTCCTACCTTTCTACCTCCTAATACTGTCTAGCCTTTACCTTTCTACCGCCTAGCTCAACAGCTCTCTCTCTCTCTCTCTCTCTCTCTCTCTCTCTCTCTCTCTCTCTCTCTCTCTCTCTCTCTCATTTCTTCCATTTTTACCAACCAGACTTGACTGGCACAAAGATGAAGCAACCACTTGTTTCATAATCATTTGATGAGTACATAATGAGAATTACTTATCAGATAAATATGCTGCAATTAGCCTGGATCCACAATGCCATCTGTGTTTTTTTTACATCCAAATCTGGTATAAGTTAATGGCAAGAACTTTCCTGATGATGTGCAAAGAAACAGGATGGCACCTGAGGGGCTCCCCAGTGCAGACAGATACTCAGGACAAAAGCCGTCATAATCTGGAACCTCTCCTGGTGACTTGGGTGATGAAAGTTTAAAGTCACTTCTGTATGAAACTGTCATTTCCTGAGATTCGAGGTTCCTTTAAAAAGAAAGATGGGCAGTGACTCATGAAAGATGAGTCCTTTAAAGAGAAAGATGGGTCTGTTCTTTCTCCTTAATCACTTGCTAATTGCTTCACCAAGGGAATAAATTTTATTTGATGCTGAAAACAGAACGTTTTTCATAGTTGGAACTTGATAAATATTTGCAGCATTGAATTACATAAATAATTCTCCTAGGTGAAGGCAGACTCTCTAGATGTCTAAAGCTAGATACCCAAACTCAGACAGTTTCTCCAAGCATAATCTCTGAAGGCACAAGTAAGACTCAGTGTGTCCAAATTAGAACAAATTCAAATTAGAAAAAAGGTACTTTGAGGTTAGTTGGAAAAATCAAGTATTATGTTGAGTTTAAATACTCATTATCCTCCCCAGGCAAAATTGTGAAACCAGTGAAACCTGGAATTTCAGGTGTTCAACACTCCCTCCTCTTCCCCAATTCCCTCCTTTGGACTCCAGGAACTCCTTGGCTATGAATTACATGTGGCTACTTACAATAAAAACCCAACCAGGGTGACTTTGCCAAAAGGGTAGCTGCAGGAAGGCTGTTTCCATCAGAAATCAGTAAAATAAAATTAAGACAACACAAAGATATATTTCTCACTGTAAATTCTAGGTAGGTGATTATTTGTGAAATTGTGAAGAAACTGAAACTTTCACAACTTAAGAAATGATTTATGGGGGGGGGCGGAGAGATAGTATAGGGAGTAGGGCATCTACCTTGCACGCAGCTGCCCTGGATTTGATCACTGGCATCCCATATGGTCCCCCATGCACCGCAAGGAATAATTCCTGAGTTCATAGCCAGGAGTAACCCCTGAGCATCACTGGGTATGACACAAAAAGAAAGTAAGAAAAATAGAAAGAAAGATGAAAGAAAGAAAGAAAGAAAGAAAGAAAGAAAGAAAGAAAGAAAGAAAGAAAGAAAGAAAGAAAAGTGATTTATGAAAACAATGAGATAATGTCTGGTGATGTTGTAGATACTGGGTTCTACTCTCTTGCATGTCCACTGGCCAACTGCCCTGGGGAGACTCTGGGTGCTGTACCTAGCAAAAAGTCATTCCTAAAGAGGTCAGACAAGTCTGCAACGATAAGTAGAAAAATAAAATAATGACCTATTGCTCCATCAGTGGAGAATGAGTAAGAAATCATTATGAAATAGGAATCTTGAAAATTAAAATTATTTATTTATCAACAATGTTGAATGAAAAATGAGTTGTTAAAAGATTCCTATGTATGAAAATCATAGAATATATAGATGCTTTAGCATAAATGATAGAAATTATGGATTGCTTACTGACCTATATATGTATAGCCAAACAACAGTGGACTTTGAAAGGATGTGCACAATTTTTAGATTCTGCTCACTTCAAAAGTGAGAGAGAACCAATTAGAGGTGCCTTTCATGTTGTATTTTATTTCTCTTAATTTTTAATAATTTATGAAGAAAGTGTTTGGATGAAAGGTTTTTCTGAATTATGGTTTGCCCTTTAATACTCCATAATTTCACCACCTGAGGAACTGAGGAAGATAAACAGATGGTTGTATGTCTGGCTGTCAGAGACTGACCACTGGGAGAACACTGGGGTAACAAAGCCCCCCGTTAGCAGATATCAGATATCTACAGCTTCCTCCAAGAAGCCATATTTGTCCTCCTCTGCTTCATAAAGTCTTTTGTCTAACCTCAGATTTCAGATTTTAGATATAATTTGTGCCTCCACATAAAACCGCATATTTCTAGCTATCTTGTAACTTCTGCATTCAAAATCAAGTTATCTCATTTTAAACTATCATTTTATTTTTTAAAATTGAAGTAACATCAGATTATGACATTATATAGGCTTTTCAGGTATACAGCTTTATAAAATAAACATCTGTATCTATTTTGCCTAACTTTTATGTACCAGATGGTCTACATCTTAGCCAGGACCTTAAAAGGCTATATACAAAGAAAATTAAGTGACTTCAGCAGAGGTATTCTACAGCAATGTGTGAAAGAGAAAGAAAAATAAAGAGAAAATTTTATGCAGTGTCTGACCCTTTAAACTACTCTTTGAAGGAAGAAAAAAATCTCTGACATTCACTGAAAGGAGTTGGGAGTTATGAATACTTCCTGCCTACCTACAGAGCTGATTTGTTACCATTTGAATACTAAATTTCCATATAAGCATACTATTTTCAGAACCAGTCTAATCTGTGAGGTAAACTTATTTGACCCGTTACTAATAGTGACTATTGATGTAATGCTTTCAACTTGCCTGGCATTACATTCTTCACTACCTATATTATAATTTTACTCTCTACGGCAGCCTAGGAAAATGTATGATTAGTCTTGTCCTACAGGTATGAAAAGGAAAAACAAATGTGTCCAAGGAGCATATATGGTATTTCTGGGGATCACAGTATAGCTTTGGATGTATGTGGTGATTATCAATGTGTAGTCTAACATTCTTTATTAGATAGTGAATTTTTATACTTTCTATAGCCTATAGCAAAGTACGTCTCTTGTTCTTACTTCTTCCCTCTGCTTAACATTACCCACTTGCCATCCCCACTTGGATGGCTAATAAACTTCTGGGATTTTATGTTACTTCCCATAAAACTTGTTTTCCCTCACAAGCTGTTCCTTCTTTAGTCTTTCCTATTGCAGTAATTGGCATCGGAATCAGAATTCTGTAGCTTAGATCAGAGCTTTAGAAAATGACCTCAGTTTCTTTCCTTAAAACTCCATATAATAAACCAGGAAATCTTGAAGTGTTTTTCTTCCAAAAGATTATGTGTGTGATCTTTGCACTATCAAATCCTATTTTAAACCCCCTTTCCTTTAATGAGGGTAGGATTCTAAATCCACTCTCCTCTTTCCAGAACCACCTCTGCCCTAGCCCCTCCAGAATATTCAGTCATTCAAAGGAAATCATTCATTGAACCACTTGATTTCAAAGCTTCCACAGCTTCTCAGTTTTAGTAGCATATAGTAGCTTTCCAGGTACTACACAAAAGGGTGACCTAAGTAATCATACACAGAAGACCTTATGATAGGTTTCTATCCTAATAATCACAGTCTTGGAATTCTTGGGTAATTTTTAAGCTAGTAATCTGAAGTTAACAATGTTCCCTGTGAATTAATTAACTAGTCCTGTATATACTCCCTAGCTCATTAGGATTTCTTTTCATTTTTCTCTGATTATTCTCCCATCAGTTTCATCTGTTCTCACGCCAGTGATGTCCTTGCTATTGTCCAAACATACCCTACTTACTTATCCCTACATCTGAGTCTTTATATCTGCTGCTTAATTTATCTAAAATGCTTTTTTTCAGTGCATGTGCATTGTTCACTTCTCATCATTCCATTTTCAGTTCAAAGTATTGTTTCCTGACCATTCAATGAATGAAATCCCATGGGATATTATGGCTACTCTCTATGCCCATTCCCTATTCTGCTTCCTTCACGACAAGTATCTTTATCTGAAATTAATGCAAATTGTATATACTTTTACTAGAACTTAGCTTCATGAGCAGGAAATGATGTGGTTATTTTAACTACTAACAAAGGTTTGATTTCTCCATCCCTCTCAGAGAGCCGACAAGCTACCAAGAGTATCTCGCCCACAGGGCAAAGCCTGGCAAGCTACCGGTGACGTATTCGATATGCCAAACACTGTAACAAGTCTCACAATGGAGACGTTTCTGGGCCCACTCAAGCAAATTGATGAACAATGGGAGGACAGTGCTACCATGCTACCAAAGAAATTTATGAATATTGGAGAAGGTAATGATGAAGGAGGAAAAGAAATAGAACAGCACTATTGCAAGACACTCTGACTTCAGAACCCTACACCTACATCACTGAGTATTGCCTAAAGAATTCTATTTTCTCCTTTAATGTGATTCCCGTTTCTCAAGAAGTAGTATCTGAGTAATATCTTCTGTAATTTTTAGATCTTCACTAGTACATGCACCAGAAGAGCTATCCCTTTTTGTGATTCCCCAAAACTTCCACAGATTAATGCATTATCTTTGATTCACCTAACTACAAAATTCTACATGTAGTACCAGAAATGATTTCTTCATAAAAAAATGTGTAGGATGAATAACTTTTCCTGTAGATGCCATCATCCATATGAATCTCATCAAAAGTTATCAAACCATCAGAAGAACCCCTTTGAATGTTTTTTTTATTCCTACCACAAAACTGATAGATGATGATGAATACAAGTAGCCCTCCAGGATTTCAAGTCACTATTCAATAAATTAATTAAAGCATTGTCCAGGTCTAACAATTGTCCACAGTTATGGTTGCTTTCTAAATGAATGGTGACCTGCTATACCAAGTACTATGCTAGCTATGGGAAGCAAATATTAAAGAAATATGGGAAATCTGTGGCTGAGTAAGAAAAAAATGGTTGGAAAAGTGAAAAGAAAGGGCTGAATAATTCTGTACTAAGGAGACATGAGAGTGGGGTCTATGTAAATTCTAGGATCTTGAGATTTCCCATAACAATTTTCATGATCTCCTAAACTTAGCAGAGTGATTAGAATCAACCCCAATGTCCAGATAAATAAATTAAGACTTAAAGAAGTTAACAACTCGCCCAAGGAGTAAGTGGCAAGAACTGGCTTGCAGTACTTGAGATAAAATTATTTTTAGTCATGAGGAATGGGTCTGCCATGTTTCTTGATGCCTTCTGACTTTAATGAAAATGAACTAGAGTGGATGACAGAGAAAGAAACTAGTGTAATATAACATAAATAATTCATCTGAACAGTCCACCTATTTCTTTTATGTTACTTCTAGTTCTATTCTCAGGGATCACTCCTGGAAGTCTCCAGGGATCATATGGGGTACAATTCTGAACTCAGATTTGCCATAGGCAAAGCAATTGCCATACCTGTTGTGCTATGTCTCCAGCCCTTATCCAATCTGTACTTTCAATTAGCATTTAAAAATTGGGACAAAGATATCTAAACTACAATCACCAAGCTTAGTGGTTGTCAAGCAGCAGGATGAAGGTGAGATGGCAGGGTGGGGTACAGTATGGGAACTCTGATAGAGGTAAGTTGACCCTGGTAGTGGGATTGGTGTTGAAATATTATATGCCTAGAATTAAACTATTAATAACTGTAAACCAAGAGAGTTATATTACATTGTTTTTAATTTGGTCAAAGAGGCCCAAGCAAGGAGTTTAACATCCTGACTGTGCCTTGGCTCTGACACAAGCTTAGAAAAAGTGATCTTAGACATATGATCTGCCCTCTAAGCTAGTCTTCTCATATGATGAATGTGTTTACTCCCATAAGAGAGTTGACATAATAAACAAATGAGGTACTCTGTGTGATGAATTCCATGCACTCTGAACAAGTGTACATAGACACAATTTTTTTATTATTTTACTACATATTATACATCACATTATATATTTTTAAAGAGATATTATCATATTACTATTATTATCAATAAAATTATTTCCTCAAACAAGATATAGTTCAATAGGAGATTACATGGGACAAAACTTAGCTTAACTCAGAATTTTTCAAGTTTTCAAGTGACAATCCATTCAAAACAACTTATTAGGACTTTTGGGGAATGGTGTCTTCCCAATACTGATCAAAGGTACATGGAGACTTGACCTGGCAGTGCAGGTCTGGGATTCAATTCTGGGCCCATCAATTCAGGGGTGTTTAGGCCCAGTTGTAATGGGTAACTGCCATGGCTAAACACCAGTGGTGTTCTGGTGGTTATGCAGTGACATAGATAGAACACAGGACCCCACACATACAAGGCATGGGTTCCATATCTTTGAACTATCTTTTTGATCCAAGGTCAGTGTTTTGCTTTCATAACATAAGATAGTATAGTTCCGTAATAAACTGCGTTTGATACCAATGTTTCTCTTGTGAGACCATTGATTTATCTTAAAATCAAAGTAATACACAATTATTACAGAACATTTAGAAAATACAGAAAAGAGACACAGTCTTTTTATTTCAACAGTGCAGATTCCCATTAGAAATGTGCATAGGAGAGACTCATATGCATATATGCACAAACTCCTGTAACTGTTCTGTCCTTCACTAGATTATGAACAGTGCAAGTAACACCCACTCTTCTTGCTACCTGCTTATGCAAAATTTCACTTTTAGCAATTATCCCCAAAATTCTCAGAGAAAAACTCATAATATTCCCTCCACCTCTCCCAACCCTCAGTAATCTTCCCAGATGCTTTCTGGTCACCAAGCACTTCGGCAACTGGAAAGAGTCATGCCCTCCAGGTTCCACTATCTCCAGCTCAGCAGCAGACTAGATCCTTTGAAATAGCTAAGCTGCTTTCTTTTCTATTGTAAGAAGAAAATAATACCCTACCCCATCCCCCAGGATTAAACCCTTAAAGAGGGTGTCATGGCAACACAGTTTCTGTCTTAATGGTTTGCAGGACTTTAATGAAAGCACTCTTATAGCACTTTCTTACAGAGCTGCTCTGATTCGGTATGACTCAGAAAGAAATCTAACAGAAGCCCAGCTGGGGAATCACAGAATTACTCCTGTCTTCCACTGACCAAGACTTTATGTCTTAGGACAGATTCTCACAAGCAGCTGCAGACCCTTGTGCCTTTTGGGAGGGAGGTATACCTCACTGATTTGTTATTTAGGACCAGACTGAATGATATTCCCAAGGAGTCTCAAACCACCATTGCAAGATCTTTTATCTTTAACTGAGGTATATTTCAGATTGGCATATAATATTAATCTCAGAAATACAATATTCACATCTATTAAGAAATTATTTCCACAGTAATTCTTAGTACTATCATCACACATACTGTTAAAACAGCTTTATAGGCTGAGAGCTTTCATTTATTTAATATACTTTTTGTTTATGGGCTACAACAACTGGTACTCAAGGTCAACTCCTGGTTTTGTGTTCAGAAATCACTCCTCCTGACAGTGCTCAGGGGAGCACATGTAGTACCAAGAATCTGACATAGGTTGGGATTTTTCTGGCTCAGGCTGAAAGCTTTTAAGACCTAACCTCTAATCAACTTTGATATATGCGCTTGAGCAAATCGATGAACGACGGGAGGACAGTGCTACAATTATCATTACACAAATTCTAGCTCAATACTATTAATTGTTATATCCATGATATTTGGTATAATCTCATTATTTATGTGGCTACTGTATTTTATAAGAGTTCATATCCTCTGATTCTGTTGATTCTGAAAACAAGTTCCCACTTTTATAAAATGTCTATCCAGTAGTATTGTCCTTTATCATGTGTAAACACAATTTGTGCTATAAAAATTAATTACTGGTGAAAGAACCATAATAATAATAAAGGTCTTTAAAAGTCTGCAATGAATGGAGAAAGCCTGAAGATGTGACAGTAAAATATTAACTATCTGATTTTAAATAAGTTTTCAAATCCACTTTAAGAGATGACAAAGTCCACTCTTCAATGTATAAAAATCTGAAGAATTTACATCTGTGGAGAGGCAAAGCAGATCTTAAAATCTGGAATTTGAGACAGGCTGAACCAAGAATGGAGGACTTAAGAATTTAGATATTCAACATATACTTATCAAGTTTTTACTCTGTACCTCCAACATTTTGAGGTTTAAATTTCAAGATGGAGATCTCATCACTCCTCTCTCTCTCTCTCCTTCATAATTGCAAATTGATTGCCACCATTCCAACCAAGTAGAAGGAGTCAGTGCGCACAATGATTTTATATGCATTTTAATCTTTTAGATTAAATATGTACATTTTCAGAAAATTTCTGATTAATTTTCATAAATCTAAACCTGTTACCTGGCCACACCTAGCTCTAATAAGTGATGGGGAAAAATATGAGTACCCCAGATTAACTAATCACTTTGCAGCTGAACAAAATTGGGCTTTTATTACTAAAGAAAGAAGAAATATCATAGATCATGCAAGTGGGTAAAAGTAATTGCTACATATTGCTCTAGCATGCATTGATGTGCTTCTCTCATATATAATTATTTCAAACAAGTATATTCTTTCCTTTTGATGAAAGACAAACATATGGCAGTGTTGTTTTCCTCGCCTTCCAAATCCTTCTAGCTGACTCAAACAAGAACACATTGACAAATACTGAGACATCAATCTTGTGGGCACAATGAAAAGACTAAAACAAGACCTTCATTTGGATAACCTCCATATGTCTTGTTAGGTAGAAAGCGTAATATACATAAATAACCCACTATGTCCAGTTTTCTTTCACTTGCAGCCAAACAGAATTTCAATTGAGGTAAGGAAGTACCAGCTCCAGACATTATCCAAGTTTTCTGCCTGTTGACTTCCTTATGTAACACACCGTAAGAGCGGACCTGGAAGATTTTCACAGTAAAAAGGTCTGCGTCTCAATGGGATTCGTTGTTACTTATATATTCAATGACTAAGATATCCAGTATGAATCTGACACCTTCGATTTAAGGTTTCTACCACCAATACCATGTGTTTTCTGCCTTTACATCCACTGCTTGGCTGAAAGCCAAGTTCCTTCTGATGTGGTGTCAGACTTTGAACTATTTCCACAGTTTTTTAATCTGAACACTCGTCTCATTCTTAACTTTACTTTTCTGCTCTATCTCAGCTTGATTTCTAGCTCTCCCTTAGGAATGATCCTGGAATGGTATGAGTGTGCCTGATCATATTTCATATACTTTGGAGATGATGGGCTTTAGTTTTCTAATAAGCAGCACATTCTTGATTAATAATTTATTACACAATATTATCCCAGCTTTTTGTTCATATGATTGTTTCACAATTTGTAGGCTCCTACTTTAAATTAATGCTGATTATGATTTTTTCTAAGTGCATTATCTTATATTTATCTATATTAAATCTCATCACATTTGTTTCCAGAAGCTTGCATTCTTTTCTGTTCTTTTAGCCACAATATTCATAATGGTTTAGAATTTGGTAGCATCTGAAATGTAATCAACTTGTCTTTCTAAATTATAAATTAGCTAGAATAAGTGTGTCTGGCATGTATAGGAGGAAAAACTAGTGTTTATTGTCTATTAACTAATAATATGGGGGTGAGATTACCCTAAAACTATATCCTAAGATATACTTTTATATCTGGGATATACAGTGATAAAATCTGAAAATAAGCATGAAGGAAAGGCAATAAAATGTGTATAATTGAGTGAATTACTGCTGCTGGTTTCTGGTGGTCAGTCTTGGAGACCCTTTGAGAGACTCCACAGAGCCCATCTCATTGACTTGTCTTGTTAGTTACTAAATGATTATTCCTGGGTAGGGGTTGGAGGAGGCTCATTAAATCTCAGGTATTTACAGTCAGCTTGAGCCTGGTATGCTCCTACAACAAGAGAAGTTTCCCAGATAGATATAATTGTGAGAGGAGAAAGGTTTTGAGTGTAGAGTGTTTGCCATAAAGATTCAGATCATCCTTGCATTAGAAGGATATAAGGTAGTCCCCAGAATACAGTACTCTCTGCACCACTCAGATTCTCTCTCACTAAATTGGGCTTTCCTCTACAAGATGGTTTTAGGTATTCTAATCCCTCTTCTGCACAATTTATATGAGATTGTATTTAGCCTTGGACAATAATTTTGTTAGTTGCTTTCCTAATGGGGAAATTCAAAGTTCCACCATTGAGTATCTGAGACCCTAATTTCAATGCCTTGTCAATAGCTGTGAAATACTCACTCCATTTCCTGCGGATATGAAAGCACCCTGAGGCAGTGGTTTCACCAAGTGGATCTGCTGGGTTCTGTACTTTTTTCTGTTTCCCTTAGAAACAGTAGCCCCAGATGTCTTTAATTCCTGGAAGTAACAACTCCATTTTTTTCGGTCTCCTGGTATACCAGCAAACTGTGCTGAATATAAATAGGCAACAACCAAAACCTTAAGTTTAAAGCACTTCATGTGTTGTCAAGCAGAAATATACTTCTCCTGAAAATAAAACTACTGATTCAGAAGTTTCGGGAGTTATTGAACTTTAGACAAAAGCCTAAGAAGTTTTATTGCAGGACCACTAAAACTTTGTAATGTGCCTGTCAAGTTGACAGGTAGGAATGGGGTAGGGGTTAAGGTTTAGGAGGGAATATGGAACACTGGTTGAGGAAGTTGACAAGGGTCGTGGGATTGATGCTGAAATATTATATGCCTAAAACTCATCTATAACTTTGTAAATCACAGTTTTTAATAAAATTAAACACACACAGAGGAATTTTCTTGCAGGTATGGATATAGGATCATCAGGACCAATTCTTTTCTTATGAATTCCTGTACGGTATATCCAAATGCTTCTTCCTTAGACTTATCTATCTCCTATCTTGATCACATTCCTTTTTTGTCTAAAAAATGATTGGATTAATTCAGCATTGAATGCATCCTTTCCTTTTCACAAAGTTTATTATCAAGTCTACTTAAGGTTCTGAGCTGAGGGTTTTTTTTTCCCACCATGGTCTTTTGTTTATATTCCTGATACAATTGGAGTATACAAGCAAACTGTAATCAGTATACACCAAACTGAGATGAACCATCAAATAATAAGGATGATTTCTCTTCTCTGTAATTTGCTTTAGGGAACCCTTTAAGAACTATAAGAGTGAGTAGTGGGAGAGGTTCCACTGCAAGCTACATTAGTAATAGAAGATCTGAACATGTAGTTTAACCTCTGCTATGTAGATAAGCCTGGAGCTAATCTTGCATGGACCACTTTTATCCTATGACGTATTATTTTCTTATACAATTATATGACCTGATAAATCTGAAAACATCCAGATCTTGATGTGAAGTCCCAATTACATAGTCACCCCATAACCTATATCAAACTTTAATAAGAACTGGTCATATGTCAGAAACTACGTTTTGAGAAGAATATAATTTTAATTCAGAAATCTAATGCAGTTCTCCTATTGAAATTACCAGGCACTTCAAACAACTTTATTATATGTTTTCCTATATATGTCATCATAAAATCTGCTTGGTCACAAAGTCCATGATAGAGCAGCTTTTACTGAAGCCGAAGTCCATTACAGAGTGTTCTATTTTCTTCTAATTCCAATTAAAACTGATAAACTTTCTAATCATCCTATAAATGGTTGGTATAATACTCTTAATAGTGTACATTGATAACTTGATCACTTGACTTCCCATTAATTGTCAATTTGCTCCAGCGGGCGCCAGTAACGTCCATTTATCCCTGTCGCGTGCTAGTGTAGCCCAATGGCATTTGTTCGCTCTGGGAACATGAAGAGCCTCAAACCGATCGTTCATGATCTTGATGAAGAAGTCTGACCATCTGGTAGGTGGGCAGCCACGCGGTCTTTTGACATCCCGTGGAATCCAGTCGGTAACAGCTCTAGTCCAGCGGTCGTCTTTAAATCTCATTACGTGACCAGCCCATCTGATTTTTGACACCTTGGCAAACGAGACAGCGTCCCTGATTCTTGATCGTCGGCGGTGGTCGGAACTCCGGATTCTTTCTCTCATTTGAGTGAAATGTGATATTCCAAGCATAGCTCTTTCAATCCTCTTTGGGAGACAAAATTGGAAGAATAGTGTACATTATGTTTTTAAATCCAAATCAGCCCATTCAACACTGCACCTACTTCTTTGATAAGCCTGAAGCTCAAGATGCAATATCATGTTCTAGATGTCTAATTTTACATGGTTTCACCAATATGGGAGTCAACAAAATCTTATGAGATTTAAATACCACCTTCTGGATTGAGATAATTATGTGTCATAATGAAAACATGCACACTCTCTCTCTTTCTCCCTCCCTTTCTCTCTCTTTTCCTTCTCTCTCTCTTTTTTCTCTCTCTCCCTTTCACACATACACGCATACGTGTGCACACATAAATATGCATATTTGTGTATTTGTATAGATTTGTCAAATGGTATTTTAAAATCTTATTAAAAGGTAAAGGTAAAGGTAAAGGTAAAGGTAAAGGTAAAGGTAAAGTAAAGGTAAAGGTAAAGGCTCTCCTGTTGATCGTCGATTTGCTCAAGCGGGCCCAGAAACGTCTCCATTGGAGACATTGTTGTTACTGTGTTTGGCATATTGAATACTCTCGGTAGCTTGCCGGGCTCTCCGAGAGGGGCGGAGGAATCGAACTCGGGTCAGCCATGTTGGCCGCTTGTAAGGCGAACACCCTACCCGCTATGAGTAAATAAATAAATATAGTAATTGTGAAGGAGGAAAGAACATATAAAAACAAAATTAAGATTTTTTTCATGATGAATACTACAAAATAACTAAAGTAATGTGTGAGATATTAGGAGAAATATCCATAATTCTCATGATGAGGTTAATTTAGAAAAAAATCACAAATCAATAAGAAAAATTAGTGATCAAATATAAGAACAATTCAGAGCAGAGACTATGAGAAAGAGCAGTAGACATCATAGTTCTCATATAGAAACAGATGCGTTTCTATGAAAAGCTTCCTCTTTTATATAATCTTATGCTGAATGGAATAAGAACTAAGTGTCTGAACCTTTTGGAAAGAAAATAAAAGAGTTGAATATGTAAACACTTACTTGAGCTCAGTGGAGCATATTAGTGATCCAAAATAGGAACCAAGAATTACAGGTGCCAAAGACTGTGCTTGTATGACTTATAAAAGCCATGAATTTTGTTCATACACATTCCTGTGGCAGTCTCTACCTAGTCAAGTCAAGGAAAAGTAGCCAGATTGGAGTTTTGAGACATTCACTGACATTTAGAAGTTAAATGACTATCAAGTGTTGTAGGTTAAATTGTGTCCACCTAAAGATACGAAGTTGACTTCATATCTTCAGAATAACCTTACTTGGAATAAGGTGGTTGCAAATGTAATTGTCTTTAAATTAAGATGAGATCATACTATAGCAGCCATGTAGAAGTAGAAATTGAAGTGATTCATCTTCCAACCAAAGTATGACAAGGACCAGGATCCAGAGAGACAAAGTGGGCTTTTCCCTTCCTGATTTCAGTGGATATATATCCCTGCTGAAATCTGGAAAACCTTTGCTTTTAAAACAAAACAAAACAAAAACACCTGTTGTTTTTAAAACTATAAGATAATCAATTTGTGCTATTTTATTCCACACAGTTTGTGGGACTCTATTACAGCAATTTCAGGAAATTTCAAACTAAAATTTATTTACAAAATAGTTTAAATGATAAGGCTGACTTTAATCAAAACCATTACAAAAGTTATAGTTATGGCAATGGGATTTTGCAGTAGGAGAGAGACTGAGCTCATCTTGGAATATAATTGGGAAAGGTAAGGATTGTATAGTTGATCAGGTATAGGGATAGTATAACTGATCATTTATAGGCCTGGGAGAGGTTGGATTGGGAGGAAAAATTTGTAAGTGGCAAATTACTAAGAGGGAAGGATAAATCTTGCTAATTAATCTAACAAGATCTTTGTTGAAACTAGAACATATCAATCAAAAATTTCCTAGTGGATGATGGTGACTGAGGAGTGTACGAAATAAAATATAATAAGATATATTTGTAGGAGATTCTGGGTCAGCTGACTGAAAGCAGGATTCCTGCTAAAACTTTCTCTTGAGGAGATACCCTTGGTTGAGCCCTAATGAGACTCCATAGAGTCACTGAATATTTAGCTGTTCAAGGAGAGAACTTTTAATCACAAGGTTTTTTGAATGGACCTCCATTTCTTCAATAGCAATTGACAGATAAGACTACTTTCATCCCAAGAGTGGTGTGAAGGTAAGGATGGCATTAGACATATGTGTTCCACACTGAACTCTTTCCATGATCCCTTCAAGTGTTCACGTGTTCAAAAAAAAAAAGATGGTAATGACTTCTTGCCAATGTTATGGATGTCTCCCTTCTTGAACAGTAGTACGGTCCTGCTGGTTTTCCATTGGGACGGAACCTTGCATTCAGACAGGTAGTGTGTGAAGAGCCGAGCCAGTGTATTGATGAGTACTGACGGCAGGTTCTTCAGGTGTTCAGTTCTGACCTTGTCTGGGCCGGGTGCTGTTTGGCCGGGTGCTGTTCAGCTGTTGGCAACTATCGCCCCATCTGCCTATTGTCTGTCATCTACAAGTTGTTTACTCGAGTCATCCTAAATAGGATTGGCAGAACACTAGATGAAGAACAACCATGCGAGCAAGCCGGGTTCCGCAAAGGATTCAGCACCATCGACCATATCCACATGATAACCAAGCTCATTGAGGTTTCTCGGGAGTTCAAGATGCCGCTCTGTTTAACGTTCATTGATTTAAAGAAGGCCTTTGATTCTGTTGAGATGGAAGCGGTC
This sequence comes from Sorex fumeus, assembly GCF_029834395.1. Taxonomy (NCBI): domain Eukaryota; kingdom Metazoa; phylum Chordata; class Mammalia; order Eulipotyphla; family Soricidae; genus Sorex; species Sorex fumeus. Next base: position 44,669,601 of record NW_026606059.1, on the reverse strand, counting down.
ATTGAAGCCCTAGCCAATCAGGGCATTCAAGCCCAATACATCAAGATCCTCTGTGAGCTGTATTGCGCATTCACTACCAGGATCTCACCATTCTACAAAGAAGTAAACATTGATGTCAAGAGAGGGGTTCAGCAGGGTGATACCATTTCACCAAAACTCTTCAGTGCCACCCTCGAGAACATCATGCAACGACTGGAATGGGAAGGAATGGGAATGAAGATAGATGGTCGGCAACTGCACCACCTCCGCTTTGCTGATGATATTGTTTTAATAACACCAAACATCAGCCAAGCGGCACAAATGCTGGCCGACTTTGACCGCGAGTGTGGAAAGGTAGGACTACAGCTGAATCTTACGAAGACAATGTTTATGAGAAACAGCCTCGTTCCTGATGCCCCATTCGCTCTCAATGGAATGACCATCCCCGAATGCAACAGCTATGTGTACCTAGGTCGAGAAGTCAACATGACAAATGACCTGGCACCCGAGCTGCGCAGGAGGAAGAGAGTGGCTTGGAACACCTTCAAGAACGTCGAAGAAATAGCTAAGAGGACGAAGAACCTCCGGCTCGGGGCACATCTCTTTGATTCCACTGTTCTTCCTGCATTAACATATGCCTCAGAGACCTGGGCCCTACGTAAACAGGATGAGAATGCTATTTGGGTCACCCAAAGAGGAATTGAAAGAGCTATGCTTGGAATATCACGTTTCACTCAAATGAGAGAAAGAATCCGGAGTTCCGACATCTGTCGACGATCAAGAATCAGGGACGCTGTCTCGTTTGCCAAGGTGTCAAAAATCAGATGGGCTGGTCACGTAATGAGATTTAAAGATGACCGCTGGACTAGAGCTGTTACCGACTGGATTCCACGGGATGTCAAAAGACCGCGTGGCTACCCACCTACCAGATGGTCAGACTTCTTCATCAAGATCATGAACGATCGGTTTGAGGCTCTTCATGTTCCCAGAGCGAACAGATTCCATTGGGCTACACTAGCACACGACAGGGACAAATGGAGACGTTACTGGTGCCCGCTCGAGCAAATCGACGACTAACGGGAAGTTAAGTGATTAAGTGATTAATGACTTCTTAGTTTCTCTCTATTAAAATGTGAACAACATAGAAGCATAAAAAAAGCACAGGAGTTAAAGCAAATAACTTGCATGCATTTGACCCTAGTTTTATCCCTAACAGCACGAATTACTCCCCATGCTACACAGGATGCAGTTCTAGAGATCTTCACTGACACCAATGTGCAAATAGCACCACACACGCACACCCTCACTTTGAACCACCAGATTGCTTTGAGCAATCTCAGAGGGCAGAGTGTGGAAGAAAAAATGAATAAATAAAATATTCATAAAGAATACTTAAAAGGATATTTATAAAATGTATTTTAAAATTGAAAGTTCTAGAGCAGTGATTACTCAACTGGGTCATGGAACTTGCATCAAATGAACCTATTTTAAAACAGTGAATTGTAGGACCCTTCTTTAATCTTAGGGCCATGGACCCTACATTTTATTAGAAGTTCAAGAAATATGATGTACAGTCAACCCTTTGAAATCCTTTGAGAAGGAAGAGGCTCTGTAGAAATCTTAGAAGCATCAAGTTGCTTATATAAGTAGTATTATATTTAGAGTCCAAGATTTGGATTTAAGATCCATTTCTTCTTTTTCCTGGCTGTGTTGTTGGATAAAACATGTGTATTAGTTTCCTCTGGCTGCTGTAACAAATCACCATAACCTCGGTGGCTTAAAACAGCACTGCTTTGTTTTTTCTTTCAGATCTGCGGGTCAAAATCTGAAATCAGTCCTACTGGGCTGAAATCGAAGTGACAGCAAAGCTGTACTGCTTTTAGAAGTTCTTCAAGTTTCCTCAGCTTTTGCAACTTCTACAGCTGCACCTCTACTTTTCTTAGTTACCAAAATTTCTTATATTCTTCAAGTTGTCAGGACAGCACCATTTTGGAGTTATCATGCTCAAGTCTCCCTCTCCTTCCCTCTTCTTTGTGTATTCAGTACCGACCCAGATAATTTCCCTATCTTAATATCCCTAGTTTAACTACATTTCCAATGTAATTTTCTATATCAGGCAATATCATAGACTCCAGGGATTAAATATAACTAAATGTTTAGTTCATAACAGTAATCAACTTGAGTTTCTGTTTCCTTCAAATTTAAACAATGATGCTACTTGATAGTATTTCAAGGATAATTACATTAAATAGTACATTTGTAGGCATCTAGTTCTGGATCTGAAAATTTACTGAATAGTAAATGCTTTTTAAATTTTAGGCAGCTCTTTCTATGGCATGTAGGTCAAGACAGTGTAAACTTTTTTTCTTGATAAATCCTCTTACAATGCATTTTTAGTAGCTGGCTCCTCCCTATCTGGTCAGCTCTGGAAAGGATTCTCTTGGGTTCAAGAATAGCCTTCAATTTCCAGCAGAGACACCTTATAAGATTCTATGGTGAACCAGATTCTCCTTTTCCAGAGTCTTGTGTGAAATGGATCTTGCAGTTTCATTTTCCAAATAGAAATTGCTTTACTTTTATTGCTCTTTCAATCTTTAGGGAAAAGCAGTGGCTTTTTTTTAAATCTTCAAAACCTTTTAATAAGAATCTGCCAGCAGATACCCATAGCTTCGAATAGCTCTCTAGCACCAAGACTTCTCTTAACAGTTTTTATCTCCCTCAATCTGCATTTTCTTTATTTTTTATTCATTTATGTAGTCTTTACTCATTTCATACTGTATGTATCCTTTAATCAGAATTGTGCTCTAATATGTTTTAATGAGAACCCTGCTAAGAAATTTAGTCAGACCACAAAATAACCTTTTTATATTCTACTTTCTGATTGGAACTGTAGCAAACTATATACCTATCAAGATTGGCAAGTTAATAGTGAAAACCATTCCATTAGGTCTCTGTAAAGATATCAGCTATAAAGACTTTTCAAAGAGAATTTCTCAAAATCCATATCAACCCGATGGTCTTGCTAATGTGGCTAGATTTTACACAGAAAGGAAATGTGGAAAAATTTAGTCAGAAAAATTCCTACTTAATTGCCCATTTAAGCTATGATAAATTGTTGTTCTGCTGTTTCCTGACTAATCCTATAACTAAGCTTGCAATCTTGAAAAAGTGACTAAAGCTTTCTTCACCTCGGTTTCCATATCAATGAATTCAGAAAAATTCATTTTTCCCAAGTTAGCAAAAATTAGACAAAGTAATATACATATAGTGCCTAGGACAGTTCGAGAGACAGATATGTAGACTAATACATCTATATTGATCATATATCTATATATAAACTTGTATAGGGATATAAAAATAGTGTTATATATAGAAATGGGAAAGGGTAAATCATAGGAATAATTTTTCCATCATAGAAATAGACAAATCATCTATTTGATTAACTCACATACCGATCACTCATATTCGCGTTCATTACTTAATTATTGAGCATTAACTTATTGGGGTTGGGGTCACATCTGGTGGTGTTCAGGGGGTATTTCTGACTAAGTGGTCAGGAGCAATTCCTGGTAATGCTCAGAGGACCCTATGCAGAGTCAGAATTGAACCAGGTTCACTGCTGCCTTACCTTCTGTACAATTTCTCAACTCTGAGCCTTTATTTTGATGCACATTGATGCTCAAAGATGTAAAAATAAGACTATAATTTTGACTTGCCATTTCTGACAAACACTGCTACTTTCCCAATAAGGCAGATTCTGTCAGAATCCTCACAAACAACTCTTTTTTGCTCACATATTTCACATCCAACTACAAGTGCCTGCTTATCTTATCCTGGGGGAATTTGGGGCTGCTAGCTGCAAGGCAAAAGCAGTAGGTGATTTGACTGCCTTGGGAGTAGTTTTCAATGAAAGAGAAGAGAGTCTGGCACAGCCAGACACTACCTCTTCAGCTCTTGTGTCAGAGATCTCTGAGGTAAATGCTCCAGGAGTTCCCCAGTGGAAGTAACTCCATTGTATTCAGTAAGAGATGACTAGATAATATATTCTTCCTTGATTTCCATCCCTGCTTAAGTTTTTCAAATCCCAAAGAAGTTACCTCATTAAATCCTGCTTCAGGGTCTACTTCTGGCCAGTGCTCACCTATTGGTCCTATAATGGCTCAATTTTAGCCTTCAGATGATGCAAATGAAATAAGGGAAAGCAGAATCTCGGAATGGAAAGAACCCAGGTCCTTAGTGAATAAAGCTCTAGGCAAGAGCTGCCTTGAATGCTTGTCTGCTCCCCTTAGAACTACCAGGAAAATTGATGCTGTTTTTTGAGTCTTGAGTTATTTAGTCTATTTGCAACAGTTTATCCTTTTACTCAGGTTAATACTCCCTCTAGGAACTGTCTGCAAGATGGGGATAAATAAAACAATTATTAGTGTTCAATAAATATTAGAATAAAGGTGTAGATCCTTAGGAAAGTATTTGTTTTCTTAATAGAGGTCTCACTATGGTGGCGATACTTGGGGCTACATGTGGTTCCAGGATGACACATTAGCCTTGTGCATAGTAGGCATGCGTTCCACCACTTTACCCCATATCCCTGGTCCAGGAAATTGTTCTTATTTCACACTCTGTCTCTTTTACCTCAGATAATCCATATCTCTGTGAGGTGTGGAAGGGTTCTTTCAGTCCTCAGGTGTGTCAGACTTCCTTTTGTTTCCAGAACTTTTACCTAACTAGAACTTCTATGCGCAGCAGAGCCTGGCAAGATGTATTCAATATGCCAAACACAGTAACAACAAAGTCTCCAATGGAGATGTTACTGGGCCCGCTCGAGCAAATCGATGAACAACTCGAGGACAGTGACACTGACAGTGAGAACTTCTATGACCACTACAAACCCAAGTCCCCTTCCCAGCTCCTAGGTGACCAATAATTTTCAAGTCTCAGTATATATGGAAATTTCTATGGACTTTCATTGATTCCTACATGAGGTCTAGTCTTCTGCTATGGAGCCCTATAGAAGCACGTTTTGTGACACTTAACACCCAGTCTTGCTGATTTGATGAACTGCATCTGCCTCACTCTCTCAATGCCTGGGGTATAGTAAACATGCAAATGGATTTTAGCTTGAAAAGGTAGTTTGTGAAATTAGACCATGTTTAAGATTTAGAACACGATTTTGTCTACCTGCAGATATAGAGAACAGATTTCATTTCTTTCTTCTATGGATTTCCAAATTAAGGAGAATTTTTCCTTAACTGAACCTTACATTTCACACCCTCCTACCTTTCTCATGGAAGTTCTCTTTTCTGCTTCAGAAGGTACTATGTGGGTCTGTGTTTTAATCCCTCTGCTAGATGTGAGTTCTTTTTGACAGGGTTGCACATTGTTTATTCTCAAATCCCAGGATAGGTTTTCAATAAATGGGAGGGTGAGAGGAAAAGGTTTTATTTATTTATTTACTTATTTACTTATTTAGTGAAAGAGGCAGGGTGAGGAAAAGAAAAGGGGGACAAGGGCAGAGGACCTTTATTAGTTTCCTAGGTACTATTTCACCTAATCATTTCCAGAACATAGCTATAATACAGCAGAAAGGGTGCTTGCCTTTCATGCAGCTGATCTGGGTTTGTTTGCAGCATCCCAATATGGTCCCCAAGCTGCTATTAGTGATTCCTGGCACACAGGAGTAATCCCTGAGTGTTACTGAGTTTGGCCCCCAGACCTGGGTTTTTAAAAAACTTTTTAAAGCATAGTTGTGCTAATATTTTTTGTTTTGTTTTTGAGACACACCCAGCTGTGCTCAAAGCTTACTCCTGGCTCTGTGCACTCCTGGGAATGCTCAGGGGAGCCCAACAATGTGTGTTCCTTTTTGCATTTCAGAACATTGAATAAAATGAAATAACCAATGTTTTAAATAAATTTCCAAAGATTGCAATAGATTTCTCAACACTAACACTGAAAATCTTCAAAATATGACAATGATTTCCAATAAAAAATTCTTGGGGGGCTGGGGGCTTAGACAACACCTGACAGTGCTTGGGAACTGCTTCTAGTTCTCCTTGGCAGTCTCTCCTGGTAGTGCTAGGGATCAAAGGAGTTGGCTTTATGCAAGGCAAGCTCCTTAATCCCTGTACTATAACCAGAATCCAATCTAAAATTATTTTTTTTTTGCTTGGGAGCACACCTAGAGACAGTGAGTGCTTACTCCTGACTGTACTCAGGAATCACTCTGGCAGTGCTCAGGGGACAATATGGGATACTGTGAAGGTATTGAATCCTAGTCGGTTGTGTGCAAGGCAAGCTTTAATATTGTTCCATTTACTCCCATATAGAATTCTCAGAAAAATCAGTCAAGGGGCCAGAGTGATAGTAAAGTGGGTATGGTGCTTGCCTTGCATACAGCCAACCCAGGTTTGATCCCAGAACCCCATATGTTTTCCTGAATGATTCCTGAGGTGACCCCTAGCATTGCCAGGTGTGGCCCATAAAACCAAAAATTATGACACAATGCTGACATACTCAATATTTGAGTTATAATTTTTCTTCTAGTCTCTTATTTTATGTCCACACTCTGCATTGCTCACAGCTTAATCCAGGCTATGTGCTCAGTGATCATTCCTACTGGGGTGCCAGGAATTAAACCCAACCTCCTCCATGCAAAGCACGTACTTGGCCCATTGAGCTAACTGTCTAGCCCAAGTCAAGAATGAGCAAGAAGTATAATACCCCGACCCCCTTTCCCATCCCTCACTAAACAAAATATTGTCACCAACATAGGAATGGCAAAGGTAGTGAACAAAGTGAAGAGAAATGACTAGTCAAGTGCTATGGCACAGAGGGCAATCTTTCTAGATCTAGACAGTTCGGTTCAGGGGTTAAGGCATTTGCCCTGCACTCAACTAACCCAGGATCCATCCTTGGGCACTGCATGATATTGAAAGCACCACTGAGAGCAACCCTCAAGCAAAACCAAGTATGGTCTCCAAACCCAAATATCCCCATCCAAAAGGAATTTGTTTAAAGACAGTTAATTACAGCTGTAGACATTTTGAAATATTTATCGTTTCAAAATTATCTTTGTTACTGCCCCATTCTGTAATTTAGTTAACTCAATGCTGTAAGTTCAGTGGTCCTAAAAATTACTTTTATGTCCTCCAAGGATGAAACGGCTCTGACTACCAACTCAGGCAACAAGGCAGAATGAACAAAGAACCATCTACTTTGTCCCTGACTGATATAAGAGCAACACCAACAAATGAGGTGTCTCTGCCCATTGCCAGGGGTTAGTCAATATATTTTTATAACAATATATTTTTATAATTATATAACCATAGCATTATATGATTTATTTTCTTATAACCTTACATGGGCTGGAGTGATACCACAGTGGTAGGGCATTTGCCTTGCACATGGCTGGCCCGGCCGAGCCAGATTCAATTCCTCCACTCCTCTCAGAGAGCCTGGCAAGCTACCAAGAGTATCTCGCCCGCATGGCAAAGCCTAGCAAGCTACCCGTGGTGTATTCAATATGCCAAACACAGTAACAACAAGTCTCACAATGGAGACGTTACTGGGCCCACTTGAGCAAATCGATGAACAATAGGAGGACAGTGCTACAGTGCTATTTCACCTAATTAATGACATTTTCTCATTATAGGCTTTTCAAATTCTCTTTCATTGTATTTCAGCAAATAGCAATGCTGCCATAAGTAAAACAGAATAAGAGGGAAGGCCTTCTGGCAAACAGATGTTTTACATTCTAGCTGGCCTGGCACTATCCAGCTGATTCTAAACTTCATTTGAACACTTTGGGACTACTATTGGGTTAGTCAACCACGTGTGGTTATATGTAGAGGTGATAGCTAGAGACACTGAGCTGTGCACTGCAGAGATAGCCACTAAGGGTGGAGTCCACCAAACTGGAAACTGGCCAGTGAGGAGTGAGGAAATGCAGAGCTCCAAAAAACACATTACACACACACACACACACACACACACACACACACACACACACACACACAGCCTCTGTGAATTAGGGGTCACAACTTTACTCTTCTTACCTTTCACAGAGGTTTACATATGAGACTCATGCTTGGGAAATGATTTGCTGACAGTGAAGCGTTGCAGAAAATAACAGTACTGGGTTAACGATTTTAAATAACTCAAGAAACAAGTTTAAGAGAGAATTAGGTGAGATTTCAGGTTTGCTTGCTTATTTGTTTCTACATTATTGACTTTAGGATAGAAAACATGAACTAAGCTCCATAAGATCACCCAGGAAACAATAGCAGCCTGGTGAGGCAAGATCCTAATCCCCTGAGAGAGAGTAATATAAATCTAAATGAGGAACAAAGTCCAGTTAATGAAAAGACTTCAGGTTATTTATTCAGACTGTCAATGTGGCTTTTCTGAAACCAAAGCCAGATATGCCTTCAAACAAGGTGTTTGAACTTCTGTGACACACAGAAGAAAATGCTTCCCCTGCTTATTTACGTAGCCAGTAAGCAGCATAGAACTTAATTTTACTCTAACCTGCAAAGACTCATGGATGGCATCTTTTTCAATATTTATTTTTATTGTAGTTCAGAGAGCATAGTAACAATAGTATTGACATTTATGGTTGATGGATAAAATTACTACACCTTCATTGCCTCCAAAGTGCCTAAGATCCTCCACCATATTCCTTGTGTCACTTCAAATCACTATACTTATTTTTTGTAGTTCAGGATTCATGATTTCAATAGTGTTTATATTCATGGTTTTAGTGAAAAGAATTACTGTATTTTCACCATCAATGAGTGTCCAGACACTCCACCTTTATTATTTTTCTAATTGAATCACCGTGAGATACACAGTTGCAAACTTATTCATGATTGGGTTTCAGTCACACAGTGTTCCATCATCTGTCCCTTCACTAGTGTATATTTTCCACCATCAATATCTTCAATATCTTCAGGCCATACCACAGCATGTGCTCTCCCCGGAGCCACGTCCAGGCTCCTGCCTTTCCCTTTTCTGGCTTTTGGGAGCTGCTTCTGGCTCTATGCTTGAGGGTTTTTCCCTGTGATATTTGGGGGAACACACAGTGCCAAGGATCAAACTCAGAGTGCCCAAACACAAAACAAGTTCTCCAACCTTTTTTTTTTTCTTTTTGGGTCACACCCAGCGATGCACAGGGATTACTCCTAGCTCTGAACTTAGGAATTACTCCTAGCAGTGCTCGGGGGACCATATGGGATGCTGGGAATCAAACCCAAGTCCACCACGTGCAAGGCAAATGCCTACCCGCTGTGCTATTGTGCCAGCCCCTCTTCAGCCCTTTGAGTCTTCTCCCTGACCCTCACTTTATTTTCATCTATTTTTGTTTTTTGGGGGGAGCACACTGGAGATGCTCAGGGATTAGTACAGGCTCTGCTTGCAAGACTCTCTACAGGTGGTGCTTATGAAGGACCATATGAAGTGCTGGGAGTTGAATCCCAGTTAGCCACATGTAAGGCAAATGCCCTACCCACTGTATTTAAAATATATTTTTTGATGATATCTTTTGGGTTTGGTTTGGGGTTATACCTAGGGATGCTCAGGGGTTGCTCGAGCACTGTGCTGGGGGTCATGCAGTCCTGGGGCTGAAACCCACTCACCCCACCTACAGCTACCTCTTTGCAATGCAGAGCATACACTCAGCCCTTTTGAACTCCCAGATAATGGTGTCTGTCTTTGGGGGCTCTACCTGGAAGTGTTCTGGGATTCCTTCTAGTTCTACACTCAGGGATCATTCCTGGGCTCTATAGGATGCCTGGGATCGAACCTGGGTCAACTGCATGCAAGGCAAGGTCCCTACCTACTGTACTATTGCTCTAGCCCTATAATGGTGATTTTTTGGTTTGTTTTAGGACCACACCCAGCGGTGCTCAGCTTTCTTCTTGCTCCGCACTCAGGTATCACTCCTTGGGGCCTCAGAGAACATATGGAGTGACAAAAATCAAAGCCAGGTAGGGCATGTGTAAGGCATTCCTCTGGCCCCAGGGTCTGATATATCTTTATTTTACTATTATTTTTGGATATAATTTAATAAATATTATATTTTTAAATTATTATTATTATTATTATTATTATTATTATTATGTAGCTAGGGCAGGTAGGGCATTTGTCTTGCACGTGGCCGACTCAGGTTTGATTCCTCCATCCCTCTCAGAGAGTCCAGCAAGCTACTGAGAGTATCCTGCCCACACGGCAGAGCCTGGCAAGCTCCCCGTGGCATATTAGATATGCCAAAACAATAACAACAAGTCTCACAATGGAGACGTTACTGCTGCCCACTCGAGCAAATCGATGAACAATAGGAGGACAGTGCTACCAATATCCTGTTTCCCTCCTTCCAACCCTATCCCCACCCCTTGCAACCTATCTCTTCTTGTGTGTATTACTGTTTGCAATACAATCCCTTTATTCTTCTGTCAACTCTACTCTACCTCTCCTTTCTCCATTCTCTACCTCAGCCCACTGCTTTGTAATCTGTTTTACAATCAAATAATAGTGTTTATCCTCACTCATTGTTGTGTATTCCTCATTTTGTTTTTTTATATATCGTAGATGAGTGAGATCATTTAGAATTTATCCTGGTCTATGTCTCAGTAAACACAGTACCCTAAGTTATATCCAATATTCAGCAAATTAAAAAAAAAAGATTTCCTTTTCATTTATGATTGCACAGTGGTCCAGAGTGTATATATACCACAATTTTTAATGTAATAACCTGGGTTTAAACAGTTGGGTTGTGTTCATATTGTATGGCTTCTGTTCTAAGTACTGCAGTGAGCATGAGTATGCAAACACCCATTCAAATTTCTATTTCTGTATTCTTAGGATACATCCTTTAATGGGAATTTGGGGTCATGTAGAAGCTCTATACTTATTTTATTTTAAGAAGCCATCATATTGTTTTCCATAAAAATAGAGCCATACAACATTCCCACTACAGTGAATGAGGGTTCCTTTTTTACTACATTGCTGCCAACTCTGGTTGGTTCCAGTCTTTTAGCTATGATATTTTCACTGTTGTGAGATGAAGTCTCATTGTTTTGATTTGCATATTTCTGATAACAAGTGATAATGAACACTTTTTCATGTGCCTGCTGGCTGACCATATGTCCTCTTTAGAAAAGTCTGTTCACATTCTCTCCCTATTATTTGACGAAATTATTATTATGTTGTTGAATATTTTGAGTTCTTTACATTCTGTATATTATCTTTATATTTGGTATATTGTGTGCAAATATTTTCTCCTCTTCACAAGAGTGGTTTTAATCTTTGTCCTTGTTTTCTACTCAAAGTATTTTTGGTTTAACATAGTACTAGTTGTTTACTTTTGGTTTTTCTTTATTTGCCAGTGAGTCAAATCATTTATGATATCTTTGTGGTCTATGTCTAAAAGACTTCTCCCTATATTTCCCTCAACGTATTTTATGACTTTCGTTTAATCCCTCAAGTTCATTTATCTATTTTGAATTAACTTTTGTGTATGATGCATAGCTTGTGAACAGCTTTGTATAATGGCTTCTGTGTTAGTCTATTGGAGTTATCTTAGCAAAGCTCTATACCTTGACTGGCGGTATACTTCTATAATTTAAATCACAGTGATTTATTTTCCCACAGTTTTAAAGACTGGAAGTCCAATATGAAGATGTTGGTAGAGTTGTGTCTATCTAGAGACCTCTTGCCTGGACAAGTACCTTGCAATCTTCTGTCTTTTCACATAGTCTTTTCTCTGAGTTTATAACCCCCTATAGTGAGGACATGGATCACATTGAAAATGAGTCATTTTAAGGTGGTCTAGAACTATAACTCCTTGCTTGTTTTATTGTGAACGTATTAGCATACCCATGAACTTCGGTCCCATTATCAAATCTTGGACACAATAGGCTAACAGAGACTTACTGTCATAGTAGAATTATGCTCCAATTGGCATCTGAGAGCTTGCCCACTAGAAATACTAGGGCCTAACATCATTGACCTTTTTGGAGGTGAATATGATGCTATAATGCTCTCTGATTGAGAAACAAATGCCTCACTATCGTGGTTTTTTGACATCACCCCAACAGGAAGTTGTAGACTTGAGGGTAACATGTCTTTCCTAAGCACTACACCTGGGACAGGATCTTCTTTAACCACCATTAGCTACACACTCACCCTTGAATGTATACCCTTAAACCTGTGGCGCCTTTAAACTCCCCTTCCTGAAAAATAAAGCTTGTTAGTAAGGCAATTTGAGATTTTTTTCCAAGAAACCTAGATTTTTGGGACACGGTGTTATTATTTAGTTGATGGGAAACAAATATCCAACTAATAACCATAATTATGTTGTCAAAACTGCTTAAAATATCCACCCTGCTGGGACTGCAATGATGTCAGGAGTTTTGTGACTAGTAAATTGGAACATTATCATGAAATTAAAAAAGAAAAGTTACATTACCGAGTAATTCATTGAAATGATTTGATATTTCAAGGATAACCACCAAGCAATTTCAGGAACATGTAATTATATTTTCACTCGCTATTTTGTGGTGCATTACTCAGTAACTATGTGGTTGACTATGCCTTTTAAAATGGAAGAATAAGGAATAACAAGTCATTAGCAGATCAAAATTTAGGTAGGAGTACAACTCGCTTTTTCTCGATCATCTCCTGAATTGGAAAGCAAAAACCTTGTGTAGGGATGGATTTCAGTTTCATATTGCAAACTGATGAAGAATGCTAGGCACATCAAAAGGGCTGAGTGAATACTGTCAATGGTGACTTCCTCCTAATTTGAAAATAAAAGATGGTATATTGAAAATAAAAGTTGGTATATATATATGCCTGTAATTGAACCCTACTTTTTTCCTCTGGTAAATAGTTATCCATTAGATCAGTTCAATGATCTTCTTCTTCACAATAACCTTTTGTGTTTTCCGAAGAAGGTGTTTAGATTTTGAATTTTTAAATTTAAAAATTATTTACATATACATTCCCCATTCAATATCTTCCACACCAAATAGAAATTTCCTATTTCCTTCCTGTTATAATATTTAGAAAGATTGCAGCTCACCTACTTATGTGTCTCTTTGCATTTTTCCCTGCATCTCATGAACAAATATTGACAAAGATCCTCTATGGGTATAAGACACTGATCACAATCACGATCACGGTCATCCTATTGTTCATCATTTGCCTCGAGCAGGCCCCAGTAACGTCTCTTTCGTCTTAGCCCTGAGATTTTAAAAAGTTCCATATTCAAGGCTCTTTCAGAGTTAGGGAAATGAGACCCATCATTATTACTGTATTTGGTATATTGGGTACGCCACGGGGAATTTGCCAGACTCTGCCGTGTGGGCAGGTAACATTCAGTAACCTGCCAGGTTGTCCAAAGTAAGAATGAGATAATAAGATGTCGCGTGACCGCATTAGCGGCTGTGCACTTTCGGGAGCTGGGTTTTATAGTCTCTGGGTCTTGGCCATTGATGGGATTGCACGGTGCTGGGGGTCAGATGGTGGGTGTGACCCCTGCCTACTGGAAGATGGAGGATCTGAGTGGAGGATGCTCAGCCCCAATCCGAGCAGTCTTGGAGATCTCAGCCCTGGGACCCGCATGCCTTTGTTCCTCTGTTGGTACCTTCATGCGTGTGGAGACACTGATGCAGAGATTGAAAAAGCTAGACATGGCTCCTGCCCTCCCTGCACTTCCAATTTAATAAAATTGTATTTGCTTTTTTTCCAAACTAAGTTTCTTTTTTTAAATTTTTATTAGTGAAGCACCATGAGGTACAGTTGCAGACTTCCAAATTTTTGTGATTGGGTTTCAGTTATACAATGATCAAGTACCCATCCCTCCACCAGTGCCCATTTTCCACCACCTTGGATCCCAGTATCCCTCTCACCCCCAGACTAAGTTTCTTACATAAATTATGCATAATGAAAGTTTTGCAAAAGAGATGGAAAGATGGAAGAAAAGATGACAGGAAATAGAAAGTAAGGGCCATGAAACCTTAAAAAGATCTGCTTAATGGTATCTGTAGAACATGAACATTCATCTCATATTCAGAAGGATGGTATGACCAAAGACAATATGCACCCTAGTTTCTCAAGAAAGAATTAGGATTGATGGCTGAGAGATATAGGATAGCAATTATCTCTTATCATTTATTTACAAATTGAAAAAGAATAAGTTGATTTCTGTTAGAGTTACTATAAGATCAATTTGTAGGTTTTGGAAGAAAAGGAAGAACAGAGAAAGAAAATAATAGAGAGTCGACCTAAAATGAACCCACTCTTGTGAAACTGGCCAGAGATAACTGGAAGAACTCAATCCTACTAAGATAAGCAAAAAAGAAATCCTGTTAATGGAAATAACAGTGAAACAGATTGTCCACAGTCATGGTCTTCTTGTGCTACAAATCACTCTTGAACTGATAAAGCTGTGTTCCAAAGATGTTTTCTGGTGAGAGATTATAGCAAAAACATTTTAGGTGCTATAATAAAGAATGAAATATTCACCTTGGTTACTTGACAGTATTGCACTTATATATGATAGTTATTCATTGAGAGTAATGAAAGTAATGTCTAAAGATATATCGCAGCTATTCTCTGCAATCCCCACCTTTATTTTTCAAAGACCCTTATCTTCACTGTGTTCCCTTTACCTCACTTAAAATACAACAACATAACCAGTATTGTGCTTTTAATGTAAAAAATAAAATTTTGGTTTTACTGACTTGAGGAAGACTTGAATAACTTACTATTAACAATTTTCCTTAGAATTCACACAGAACAATAAATATTACATCCAACCACATAATTTCTCTAAAATGTAGGATAAAGCTATATAAACACATCCAAAATTATAACTACAATATGTAGGCAGAGAATTGGACCTTCTGGACTCTACCTGACACCTGAAATTCCCAACATGAAACTTCGGTATTTTTAGAGAAATAATTTAGTAGACATTGGAACAAGCTGCTCTCAACTGTGCAAAATATCCTACATCCTTACTGTTTTCCTGAACTTGCAACCTTAAGTTACATATTGCATTATGACCCAGACACTGTGCAGCAATGATAGCCATTGCCATTCATATAATTTCATTTAGTAACCTCTGAAACTTTGCACAAAAAGAATTTAATTATATTTTTACGATCAAAGTAAAGAATTTTAAAGGACTGAGTCAAAGGTATGAGTCTTGGAGTTGATGATAAATACCATTACCAAGCCATGGGTCAGATATAACAAAATAAACTCAATGTGGATGAATCTGAAATCTGGATTTGGATTTCCAAAACATAATAATAAAAGTCTAAAGGAACTAAAACTTAGAAGTGTGTGAGAACACCTATAGTTTTTTAAAAATAACTTAATAATTGGTTTTAAAAAAGACAATTTAACAGAGACATTTCTATGATCTTAGACTGCCTTACTAGAGTTTATTTCCACTAGAGAGAAATGATATAACATACTCTGCTGAAATTTCAGGTATCTTGCAATAGCAATTGAATAAAAGCAAAGACTAAAAAAAGATTATGGAAGACAAAAATGGTAAATCTGCCCTTTCCAAGCTAGAACTCCTCTCTTAGTTAACACCTCTTGATTCCAGATACTGGGAGACTTAATCAAGGGTCCCTTCATATTAAATAAGCCACAATGTAATGTGTATTAAATAAACCTACATTAAATAAACCTGTCATTTAGACAACTTTCAATCAAGCCACACTAAGTTTTAACCCTTTGTACTTAGATTTATCAACTATTTTGACTCGTCTTTTCAAAGACCTCTTTATTTTCACTGAATCAGAACAGTGATCCTACCTTCACACATCACCATTTCAATTTCATTATCAACCCAAAAATTCAACTTCTTTATGAGTTGAACATGTGTATCTTCCCAAAATATACATGTTGGATTATTAAACTGAGTACCTCAGAAAGAAAATATATTTGGAAATATGTTCTTCAAAGATAAATTAAAATTTAATTTTTATGATAGACTGTGATTTAGTGTTTTTCTTAGAAGAGAAGAGGTTAAGGAATGGGATATGGTTTAGGTGCTTTGCATGTTAAGGGACCTGGCACTCCATGCTATAACACCACCTTCAAGTATGTCTCTAGTGGATCCCAAGAACCATGATGAACATCCCTGACATCAATATTAAAAAAAAGATATTAGGGCATGAACACACATAGGAGAAAGATCATGTAATGATATAGTATGAAGGCAACCATAGCTAGATGTGGAGAACGGTCTCAGAAGAGACAAAACTTTCCAAAGCTTTATCTTAAGCTTCTAGCCTCTAGATCTGTGGGGAAAAATTATGTTACTTAAAATAGTCAGTTTGTAATATTTTATTTGATAGTCCTAGCAAATTAATAGAGGCGCCAGAACTATAGAACCTGTTTAGTCATTTGGCATAAATAGTTCGCTTATTATCTGCTTCATAGGAAATCCCTCTCTATTGGATTTCTATTAATGACTTCATTTGAAAACATCACAATTTCCTGCCAAGATCTGTACCAGGAAGCAGATATGACTAATTCTCAACAGTAATAGCATTTCTAGAAAATGGAAGAAAGGATTTTGCTCTGCCCTAACTGCTCAGATCCTACTTGCATTTTAACATTTCTTTCTTGTTCTCAGTTCCTATTCTGTTCATCTTCCCACCAGACAATGGGCAACTTGAGTACTGTATTCTGGCATGTGCAAACACACACACACACACACACACACACACACACACACACACACACACACGTCAAATCCTGCAGAGTTTCCTAGTACCATAGGTCTTGGCTGAGTAGACGAAAGTCCTCCAAACAAATCTATTTTACAGTAATTAATTTTTCTATGATCATCTTTGTCCTGGGCTGGAGCACTGCACAGTGGTAGGACATTTGCCTTGCAAGCAGACAACATGGCCGACCGAGCCCAATTCCTCCGCCCCTATCGGAGAGCCCAGCAAGCTACTGAGAGTATATCGCCCGCTCAGCAAAGCCTGGCAAGCTGCCCGTGACGTATTTGATATGCCAAACACAGTAACAATTGTCACAATGGAGACGTTACTGGGCCCCCTCAAGTAAATCGATAAACAATGGGAGGACAGTGACAGTGACAGTAACATCTTTGTCCTGATGAAGAAAGCACAAAAACCAGGACTCAAAATCCATCTCTTATTTGGTTGTTGAACAGAAATGTTTACCTTTTAACTTAATCCTCTAGTATGATGTCATATGATCTTAGCACTATGATTCGTATAGTACCCATAAATTTCCCAAGCATGAATGAGCCGTGTGTCCATTCTATTTTAAATAAGAGCATATAATAAGTTTAGTAAAGACATTTAACTTTATATGTAACTTTGAAGGATCATCTTCTTGGATACCTCTTCCCAGTTCATCTTCTTTAGACCTGCTTTTCTCATTTTTATTTCTTTTGTTTCTATAATGTCTTGGTTTCTTTGGCCTACTATCATAATATAACATTAACCGATGACATTTAAATAAGAAACATCAATTTTCATAGTTTGGGGAAATAATAAGTCCAATATCATGACTCCACTGAGTTTGGTATCAGGTGAAGGCTTCTTTTCTAGTTTGGGTAGTCATCTTTTCCGTGTAGTATTCTCACATAGCAAAAGAAGTAAAGGAAATTTATGCGTTTTATTTAGTTACTGCTTTTTCACCTGACTGTTGGGTCATATCTGGTAGTCATTAGACTTACTCTTTTCTCTGTGTTCAGGGAGAATTCGTGGCTGCACTCAGGTGGAATACATGAATGTCAGGATTCAAACTCAGGTAGGCTGCATGCAAGAAAATCACCTACCAAAAACCTTGCTTTTTGGGTCAAATCATCAATCACTTTCTAAAGTCCCCCATCCTAATAGCTTCCCATTTTAATCAGGTTTTAACTTATGAATTTTTGAGCCACACAAAAATTCAGTATAAGCAGATAATTACCATTATCTTTAGCTGGACAGCTGAGGGCACAAAACACCTCTTCAAAGTTCAGAGAGCCCAGGTATATACATTTGTCTGCTCAAAAATTTCAATGGTTCTCAATATTTTTAGCAATAATTTTCCAAATGATACCCTGGAAAAATTAAAACCATGGTTTACATTATTACTCCCACTATATTTTACTGATAATATATAAATAACCTTGTCCTTTTCAACAACATTAAATGATGGTTTTATGGTATTTTAATATTTATGCATAAAAAGAAAGCGAAATAGTCTTGTGTGAATAAGCCTAAATGCTTAGAAACTCTCACACATTAGTTTGATTCAATTCCTGTTTTCCTGTCTTTATTCTTATCAGTTTCATTTCCTTGTGAGTCTCAAAGCCCTGGACACTCCAAATCATTAATTGCTGTTATCTCTACCTCAAACACACTTCCTTCCCTCTTCTTTGGTCCGTCTTGACTATTCTTTAAGGCATAGACCTCATTTCTTAATAAAAGCTGCTGCCTTGGTCCCCCTACCAGCAAACTAACTTGCTCCTGTGTGTGATATAATTTTTGTTGATTTTTGTTTCTAAGTTTTTCTTCTCTTAGGGACACAGAAATATGTTCCCACACAAGCCAAGTACAGAATTAACCAGAGTAGGGGCTGGATTGATAGAATAGTAGTTTGTGCATTTGCTTTGCACATGGCTGACCAAAGTTTAATCTCTGGTATCATACATGGTCCCTTTGAACTTCCAGGAATAATTCCTTAGTGCAAAACCAGAAATAATTCCTGAGCACTGCAGGGTGTGGTCCCAAAGTAAAACTGTCACTATCACTGTCACTGTCCTCCCATTGTTCATCAGTTTGCTTGAGCGGGAACCAGTAAATTCTCACAACAAATTGCGAGACTTGTTTTTAATGTTTTTTGCATAAAGCAAAACAAGTGAACAAAAAGAATGAGCGAGGGTATCACATATCCAGTAGATGTCATTAGACCTTTGGTTTATAAAGCAATGAAAACTAAAATGAGATTCACTAGAGTTGGAGTCTCCATTTTGCATATGTTGCTACAAAAATTTCCTATTTAGGTCCTAATTGTGTTGAAGCCTGAGTGGTGAGTTGGGATGGCATTGAATTCCCATATTTTATCTACATATATTGATGAGCTAGGCAAGGTATTCCTCTCTTAAAACATCTTCCTCATTTACTTAGGTGAATGAAAAATAAATCCCTGACTCACTCCATGCACTGAGCTTTTATACTTGATGTTTGTTAGAAAGTATATAAACAGGGTTAAGGACTTAATTGAGATCTATAAACTATAAGGGAATTTATAGTATTAGCACAAGTTGGGTTATAACTGTAAACATCAATCATGCCTGAAATGTATCAACAAAGTGAAATGACCAGAAGTCTTATTTTCATGATTTTATAATTCTTTTTTGAAAAATAACCAAAATATGCTCCATCTATAAAGTACATTCCTTCCCTAGATATTGTTTCTACCTACAACTATCTAGATGATTTGATCACTTGATTACTAGACATCCCGTTACTCATCGATTTGTTCGAACTGATGCCAGCAACATCTCCATTCATCCCTGTCACATGCTAGTATAGCCCTATGGCGTCTGCTCATTCTAGGAACATGAAGAACCTCAAACCAATCATTCAGGGTCTTGACGAAGAAGTCTGACCATATAGTAGGTGGGCGGCTAAACAATCTTTTGAGGTCCTATGGAATCCAGTCCAGAATGGCTCTAGTCCACTGGTCATCTCAAAATCTCATTACATGTCTAGCCCATCTGATTTTTAATGCCTCGGCAAATAAGACAGTGTCCCTGATTCTTGATTGTCAGTGGAGGTCGGAACTCCGATTCTTTCTCTCACTTGAGTGAAGCGTGATACTACAAGCATAGCTCGTTCGATTCCTCTTTGGGAGACTGAAATAAAGTTTTCATACTATTTTGGTAGGGACTAGTGTCAGGCATATGTTAATGCAAGAAGGACAGTGGAATCGAAAAGTTGTGCCCCCATGAGAAAATGCTCTATATGATTAATCATCAGGGAGATGCAGATCAAAACCACAATGAGATACCATCTCACACCTCAGAGACTGACCCACATCCAAAAGAAGAAAAGCAACTAATGCTGGTGCAGATGTGGCGAGAAAGGGACACTCCTTCACTGTTGGTGGGAATGCCGACTGGTTCAGCCCTTTTGGAAAACAGTATGGATGATTCTCAAAAAATTAGAAATTGAGCTCCCATTTGACCCAGCAATACCACTCCTGGGAATATATCCCAGAGAGGCAAAAATGTATAGTTGAAGTGACATCTGCACTTGTTTGTTCATTGCAGCAATCTTTACAATAGCCAGAATCTGGAAAAAACCTGAGTGCCCAAGAACAGATGACTGGTTAAAGAAACTTTGGTACATCTACACAATGGAGTACTATGTAGCTGTTAGAAAAGACAAAGTCATGAAATTTACATACAAGTGGTACTACATGGAAAGTATCATGCTAAGCTAAATGAATCAGAAAGAGAGGGATAGACATAAAAAGATTGCATTCATCTGGGGGACATAAAGTAACAAAATAGGGGGGTATGGTGCAGCCAGCAGTTCAGTCTGTACCTATGAGGTGAGTGCATCAGCAGCCTGATGGCAACATCCAGACTTTCAGATACCCCAAAATTGCTGCTGTGCCTTTGGCCAGACCCTAAAACCTTGGGGAAAAGTTTACCAACTAAGTAAATGGCCAAAAGTTAGGTATTTGGGAGACACACCAACAAACCACCTCTGGCTCAGCTATATAATTGGAGGCATGGCCTCTCTGGTTCCTGATCGAACTGCTTAATGGCCATGATCCCAGAGTCTCAGAAACGAATCTTGGAACCCAAAGGCTTTTGGCAGAAATGCGTCCTGTTCCTACAGTAGGTTACTGGCGCTGGGCCACTTCAGGTGGGAATAGGTTTCGTGCCTTGTTCTGTTCCCCCTGGCGGCCTGGTGCCCACCATCCTCCAGAGGCCACTGGACAGTCAGGTTTGGGTCTGCAGTGACGAGACACACGGGGCCTCACCACATGGGGGTGGAGCCGAATCTTTCTCCACATCCCAACGAGACCCCGAGTCACCACCTACAAAAGGCCTCTCTGGCTCCTGGTCAAGCTGATTAATAGCCATGATACCAGAGACTCAGAAACAAATCTTGAAACCCAGCGGCTTTTGGCAGAAATGCATGTGGACTGCATACAAGGTGGCTGCTGTCTCAGAGTTTATTGGAAAGCCAGGTATGAGCTGGTGGTGATGGGACAACTGCAGTCTCATGGAAAGGGGGGTGGTACCGGCTCATCTTTCACGCCCTACTGAGGTCACAAGTTGCCCCCCACAAGCGACTCTCTGGCACGACCATGGCTCCAGAGGCAAAAGGACTTAATCCAGAACCCAAAAGCTTGCAGCAGAAAAGTGATTGGACCATGCGTTAAACTACAACGCCATGCCTCCCCAGGAGGGAAAGGGTGTTGCTCCCTTCCGCCTTCCCCTCCCCGCCCCCGGAAGCAAGGTGGATGCCACCTCAGAGCATGCTGGAAATCCAGGGATGAGCGGTGTTGACGGGGCAACTGCAGTCTCATGGGAAGGGGGTGGTACCGTCACGTCCTACACGCCCTACTGAGGGCACGAATTCCCCCCCACAAGTGGCTCTCCGGCATTGCCATAACACCAGACACACAGAAACCAATCTCGTAATTATCTGGCTCTTTGCAGAAATCCCAAATCGTGGTCATGTGACATTATATGAGTCTCATAACCAGCTATAGAAAACAAAAGTTTTCACAATGCCATTTCAGCAATTCTGATTGTTTGGGGAGAAATTCTAAAGAATAATGGTACATCTTTTGTCGAAATGATGAATGTAATCAACGTAGAGAAGAGTTAAGTAGATATCATCTGCCTCACAGGCATTTGGAGGGCTGGGAGGGGGGGTATACTGGGATTCTTGGTGGTGAAAAATGAGTACTGGTGAAAGGAAAGGTGTTTGATCATTGTATGACCAAGGCTTAAACCAGAAAGCTTAGTAACTTTTCCCACAGTGATTCAATAAATAAATATAAAAAGAAAAAAGTAAATTAAAAAATTAAGGTGGAGTTCATGCCCAATTCAATCAGCTAATCAGTGGCTGAATAAATAGCAGTACTCCTACAAAAAAAAGTAACAAAATAGGAGATTAATACCCAAGAATAGCCGAGATCAGTACCAGGAGGATTACTCCATGGATTGGAGGCTTGGAGGCCAGCTACACATGCTAGGGGTAAAGGGAGCTCAGATAGAGAAGGGAGCACCAAATAAAGGGTGTTGGGAGGATCCTCCCAGGATGGAAGAAGCATTCTGAAAGTAGACTATAGATGAAACATGATTGTCATCCATTGCCTCTTTTGCAAACTACAACACCCAGTAAGAGAGAGAGAACAAAAGGGAATGCCCTGCACAGAGGCAGGGTGGGATGTCGGGGGATGAGGGGTGGGAGGAATACTGGGATCCGTGGTGGTGGGAAATGGGCACTGGTGGAGGGATAGGTATTTGATCATTGCATAATTGAAATCCAACCACAAAAATTTCTAAGTCTACCACTGTACCTCATGATGTCTCACTAATAAAAATTAAAAAAATATATACTTCTTTCATCTGTTTGTTTTATAATATGTAGCTAATCATTACTGAGGCTTCTAATAGCAGATGAATCTCACATTCATTTTAATAACATCCCAGGTTCTTCCTTACATGGCTACTTTTTCCATTAAGTGGTTTCTGTCAATTCTACACTACTACATTTCGAATGCACCTTATAACTTTGGCTAATAGACATTATTTAAGTAAGATAAAATAACCACTATTAGCCCATTTGTCCAGTTCAACCTTCTAGGAACTGACTCCCACTCATTCCAGCAGCTAATGCAGAAACAGATGTATGTGTGCATTTTGGTGTAAGCCCTCTAGATGCAGCATATGTGTTTAAAGACAAACTAATTTATTAAAATGGTCTGCTTAAGGAGACTTCATTAAAAATTTTGGAATCAGGTCACTAGCTGTTATTATGACAGTAAATCTTTAGTTAAAGATGTAAATTTTAGATGAGCTTCTTCCAGATATTTGGAATAGCATCCTTGCCTTGGTTACAAAACAATTCTTGTGGAGCTGGCAAGAATAATAATATAGGAGCAGGGCATTTGGATTGCATGTGGTCAGCCCCAGTGAATTTCTGACCCATGTACAATCCTCTGAGCACTACTGAAGCGATCTCTGTAAACAGAGACAAGAGTAAGTCCACTGAATAAAAACACACAAAAAATAAATATTTTGCAATTGTCAAACTTCTTTTTCTTTTTTCTTTTAACCTAACTTGGATTGAGTGAGAAAGACTTGCAGCTAGAATAATCCTAAGTGATACCCAGCTCATCCATATTTATTTCCACTAGTGTTTATTTAATTCAAAGATTTTCCCTTCCCCAAACATCATGATATTACTCACCCTTTAGTGTCAAATTCAGATGTCATGTCTGTGACAATTTCCTGTTTTCCTGGCACATCTGAATCACTGTTCCTCTATGAGACTCCCAGGACTTATTGCTTCTGTTATATCACTTTCCACTGTCTGGGTATAGAGAGAGTGCTCTTTCTCTTCATTAAACTATGTTGCTCATTTATCATCATTATACATCTTAAGTTCCCACAGAAAGTAGAGCCAAGGCAAGGACCTTGTTCAGGTAATTTATTTGAAGGGTAATCGGGAAGGAAGAAACATGAGGAGTCTATAATCTACCTCTTAAAATAGTTCCCTGAGGCTTGACAAAGAGAAATGTCTACCTATGAGTTTCCATCTCCTGTGGTGGTGCCTGTAGCCCATCAGTATGTTCTCCATTTCTGAAGCACCAGAGAGGATTGGAAATAGCAAAAGAAAGAAATATTCTTCATAGTTGGAATGACAAGGTATCAGTCTAAAACAGGTGAAAACTTTGCAGAAAGCTGCTCTCTTCAATCACACCTGAAACTGGAGTCTTAGAGAATGGAAGACAATAATCAGAAATGCTGGTTCAAGTCCACTTCTGGAAGCACTCAGCTCACACTCTCCCCCTACTTCATCTCGGGATCTTGGTGTTGGCATAGAAGACCTGTTGAGATTGTAAATTGAATTTTATGTGCACACTCACCATTTTTAGACTTTAATCCTGAGTCTGATTTTTCTGATCAATATGCCTTACAGCTGAAAAAGATAAAGATGTCTTCACAAGGTGAACAGAGCCTTTTTGGCTTTTACTGTGATCTTTGGGTGGATAGCTGGCTGGCCTAAGCCTGTCATTTCCTTTCTTCAAATCAACTAACTCAGTAAAAAGCACCTAATTTTATGAGAGCCTTGTTAGCTCTCATAAAATTCCCTAGCTCACCTTCACTTGGGCCTCCTTCTCATCCAACATCAGCTAAGTTTAAAAACTCTAAAGAGTTGTGGTTCTTAATCAAGCCAGTGGGTATCATCTGCCTATTTCCAGGAAGAGAACCCACTTTTCTCTCACACAACAGAAGAGAGTTCTTGCTTTACAGTCTCATCCTGAAAAATTGCTTCTGGGACTGCTTCTGACTCATGTGAGGTAATTAATTCAAGACAGTCATTCCAAATGAATAGTGGTAGAGGTACAGGGAGAGTAGAAAAGTGAAAGTAATGAGCATGAAATAGATTCATCATTATGGGTCTCTGTGGGGCCATATTTTCTGAAAATATGTCTTGGTATTTTTCCCCAAAGGCCAACCAAGAGAAGTAGAAGAAACCCCAGTTTAAAGGTTTACCCCTCAAATGGTTAATATCCATACCCAAGTGTGTATGTTGACAACAATATAATTCCAAATTGTGTATTGGGGCTTGCTGAGCAGAATAACATCAGCATGGGCATATCAAAGGATATTAGAAAGGTGCATGACATGGGAAAAACACCAGCAGGAGAAAGTTCAGTGCAACCTATTATTCTACATTCCACTGGAACCAGAACCAGAGATAAGTTGACAGAATGTGAGCCAATGCACAAACAGTTCTGATACTATATGTAGCAGAGTTTTGACTTGACTTTAAAGGTTACAACCAAAATGTTCCATTCCTATCCAAAAATATCATATTACTGAGTTAATTCACAACAAAAAAAACAGGTGTTAGGTTAAAATGTCTTTCAATCAAGTATATGATGACAGAGTTCTAAAAACATCTGGATACTTGATGAAATTCATATTCAGTTTTCTATCTCATTTACACACATGCACTCTGAGAAAGAGAGAAGGGTAATAGGAGAGAACGTGAGAGGGAGAGAAAGGCAGAGAGAGAGAGAAGCAATAATTCAATGTTCAATAAGCCCTGGGGGGAAAATCAAGAAAGGGAAAAGAAAATAATGCTAAAAAAGGTAATACTGTATCTTCCTACTATTGAGGCCCTCAAAACTGATGTATTTTGTAAAGGGACCTTTGGAAGATAATTTGATTTATGTGAAGTCATGAAGATAGAACACCCATGATGGAACCTGTGCCTTATTAGGAAATGAAAGAGGTCAATCCACATTCTCTATCTCTCTCTTCCTCTCCCTCTCCCTCTCTCATCTTTCCCACCTTCTTCTTCTCCCTTTCCACTCAATATATCTCTCCCCAAAGAAAGAACAGCAATAAAGAATCTATGTATGAAACAGGAGAAGAGCATTCATTCACAAAGAATCTGATCATGTTGACATCCTGATCTGAAACTTCCAGACTTCAGAGCTGTGGCAATTGTTTCCTGTGTTTCACACTGTGTGGTACTTTAATAGCAGATGGAGCTGCCCTCATCCTACTTCCCAGAGTTGAACTTGTACTCTTTGTTCAGTACTTGAGAGGAAGTTTTGTATTTCAGAGATTATGGTTAAGAATAGGAAGGAGAGGTATCTATATAGTGAGCTTCAACTAACTTATTGCCCTAAGGTTTTTGAAATCTTTCATTTCAAAGCTTTGAAATCTTCTCTGTTATAGTATGTGGAAAATTTAATTTACTTTTGGAGCAGACTATTCTTTTGTGATAGACACAAATTTGTCTGTTCCTTCCTTGACTTCCAAACTTATGCACACATATCTCTGTTAATAAAGTTTCCTGGATAGAAAGAAAGCAAGCAAAAAAACAAAAAAGAAAGGAAGAAAGAAAGAAAGAAAGAAAGAAAGAGAAAAAAGAAAGAAAGAAAGAAAGAAAGAAAGAAAGAAAGAAAGAAAGAAAGAAAGAAAGAAAGAAAGAGAGAAAGAAGTTTGTCTGAAATCCAAAGATTCAAAGATGTTCTGCAACTGTCTGATGTGTGGTGTTACCATCTTGTAGTGAAAAGCAAATAGTTAATGAAACCCATATCTTCATATTTCTCACCCTTCCCACCTCCCTTTACTTCATTTAATAGAGAAATGGAATCTGAGATGAGCTTTTAATTAAAAATCTCATAATAATATGCAAAATCCAAGAGATAAGGAAATTAAATATTAAATATGGATCTTATTCCTTCTCCTTTCCTTTCCCCATTTCCTGTTTTGTACAAAGTTTATTAGAACAAAAGGAGATAGAAGAACTTTTAGCATCATAAAGGGCAAATCTGGGGAAGGTTAATTTTAAAGATAAAAAAGTTTGATTGCTTTTCAACACATCAGTCCAATATCAGAACAAGTAGTGACACTCCCCTCCAAAACCTGGGGATCTGGAGAGCCACAGAAGTTGGCCCTTAGCTAATTACAAAAAAGAAATTCATTATAGAGCTGAATACACTGAGAGAGAAGGGAGTGGAGAGTAAAAACGGAGGTTAAATGGATTAAGAACCTTAACTGAGGAGGGAGAGCTATTTGTTCCAGGAGAAAGAAGCTCATCTATTTAGAAGTTAGGAATTGATTCTAAGTCTGTGTTATGACCCATACAACAGAGGCATTGGCCAGGTGAGAAATATCTCCTTCTCTCATGATATATATAGTTGCAGAAAAAACAATCAAAATAACCTTAAAATGTTTAACTTTTTATAAATGTTTATTACTTTGGTACTGAGAGTATTTAACAAAGAAAATGGTTAATATTTTACATTATTGCAGAAAATTCCAAAGCATTTTAAAATTCATGATGAAAGGAAGACTCTTTTAATTTGCTTCTATTGTTAAACAATTCCTTCAGGTATTTGAAACTAGAAGTGTTAAAAGGCTAGAAAACAGCCCTTCCGTTGACATATTATGAAGTAGTTACAAGTCAATACAAAATTGGTGTAAAGTTGGGCGCTGGGGAGTGTGGCCTCCAGGGTGGTGTTCTAAGCAAGCAGCCACAGAGAAGTGGAAACTTTCCTCGACCAGAGAAGACCACTGTAGTTTTAAAAGGGCGCCAGAAGCAGAACTCTAATTCAGGACCAGCACAAATGTGAACCCACTCCCTAAA
Organism: Sorex fumeus; assembly: GCF_029834395.1. Taxonomy (NCBI): domain Eukaryota; kingdom Metazoa; phylum Chordata; class Mammalia; order Eulipotyphla; family Soricidae; genus Sorex; species Sorex fumeus. Next base: position 44,642,209 of record NW_026606059.1, on the reverse strand, counting down.
GCACAGAGATGGGGTGGGGGTATGGCCTCTGGGACAGTGGTCATTCATGCAGCTGCAGTCATTTTTCCCTTTCTTAGCACTTTGGACACATATCTAAACTTTCATTACCTAATTCTTAACAGGACGGCCTGACTATCGCAAACGTATTAAGCCAATATCCCACTAACCAGTTAAAATCAAAATACTCCCCAAACTCACCAAATAATAGTGAACACAAGAATCTGAACAAGCTTAGTATAAGAGAACACATCCCCTGAAGCTGCTCTAGAGGCCTCACACAAAGGAGCACCAAAAGGAAGTTAGAATTCTTGAAAGGAAAAAGGAGACCACCATTGACCGAGCTCATCAAGAATCCTCCCTCAAAGTGAGAGGGGGTCACTGATAGTGAACTAGAGGGATCCACTTCCACACTGCCACAGCAACATAAAGAAACAGGGAGTGGAGAAGAACAGCCCAGATGCCTCAACAGAGAATACCCACAAATGCAATCTCTCTCATAAAGAATTCAGAGATGAAACATTGAGAACATTCAACAAGCTCAAAGAAACAGTAGAATAGGCTTCCAGTAAATTAAAGGAGGATGTGAAAGAAATGGTGAAATGGGAAGCCAATAAATTACAGAAAGAAGTGAGAGCAGCATAAGAAAGCTACAAAAAGAAGTGTCACTAATAAAGAATTGGGTGGCTGAAAAAAAAAAAAACTCAATGTGTGCCCTCAAGAGTAAAATGGCAACAGTTGAAAACAGAATCAGTGAACTTGAAGATGAGCTGCAGTAAGCTTACAAACAACAAAATACAGTGGGAAAAGAGCTCAAAATAGCTCAAGGATGAATAAGAGACCTAGGGGATGAATTCAAAAGGAACAACACAAGAATCATTCAAGTACCAGAAGGAGAGGGAGGCAACCCCAGTGAAGTAGTAGCAGTTAAAGATATCATTGCTGAGAATGTTTCCAGAGCTGGAGAATGCAGGCATCCAGATCCAAGAAGCCCAAAGGGTACCAGCTAAAGGAGATCCTAATAAAAATACTCTAAGACATATCATAATCAGAATGAGATAGAGATAAAGACACAATACTGCAAACAGCAAGGCCAAAGAAGAAAAATCACATACAAAGGAGCATCCCTTAGATTTACAGCAGACAGACGAAACCTTTGGGGCCAAAACACAATGGTGGGATATAGTGACAAAACTCAGTGAAATGAAAGTCTCACCAAGAATACTTTATCCTGCTAGACTCTCACTCAAACTTGAAGGAATGATACTGTTTCATGGATAAACAATAGTTCAGGAACTTCATAGACTCAAAACCATCCTTTAAAGAAGGACTGAAATGGCTACTGTGACACAAGACAGAAAGATGACACAAAACCCCATGACAATAATTTCTCTCAATGTCAATTTCAAATGTACCAATTAAGGCAAACTATCACTGTCACTGTCCTGCCATTGTTCATCAATATGCTGGAGCAGGCCCAGTAACGTCTCCATTGTAAGACTTGTTGTTTCTAGACAGTCTACAGAATGGGAAAGGATATTCACCGAATACACATCTGACAAGGGGTTGATATCCAGGATATACAAAATACTGGTTAAACTCCACAAGAAGAAAACATCCAACCCCATCCAAAATGGGGCAATGAAATGAACAGAAACTTTCTCAAAGAAGAAATCCAAATGGCAAAAAAGCACATGAGAAAATGCTCTACATCATTAATCATCATCAGGGAGATGCAGATCAAAACCACAATGAGATACCATCTCACACCTCAGAGACTGGCCCACATTCAAAAGAACAAAAGCAACCGATGCTGGCGTGGATGTGGCGAGAAAGGGACACTCCTTCACTGTTGGTGGGAATGTCCACTGGTTCAGCCCTTCTGGAAAACAGTATGGACGATTCTCAAAAAATTAGAAATTAAGCTCCCATTTGACCCAGCAATACCACTCCTGGGAATATATCCCAGAGAGGCAAAAATGTATAGTTGAAGTGACATCTGCACTTGTTTGTTCATTGCAGCACTCTTTACAATAGCCAGAAACTGGAAGAAACCTGAATGCCCAAGAACAGATGACTGGTTAAAGAAACTTTGGTACATCTACACAATGGAGTACTATGTAGCTCTTAGAAAAGATGAAGTCATGAAATTTACATACAAGTGGTACAATATGGAAAGTATCATGCTAAGCGAAATGAGTCAGAAAGAGAGGGATAGACATAGAAAGATTGCATTCATCTGGGGGATATAAAGTAACAAAGTATGAGATTAATACCCAAGAATAGCTGAGATCAGCACCAGGAGGATTACTCCATAACTTAGAGGCCAGCCGGGTATCCTAGAGGAAAGGGCAGTTCAGATAGAGAAGGGAGCACCAAATAAAGGATGTTTGGAGGATCCTCCCAGGAGGGGAGATGCATGTCGAAAGTAGACTATGGACTGAACATGTTTGCCACTCAATGCCTCTTTTGCAGACCACAACACCCAAACGGAGAGAGAGAACACAGGGGATTGCCCTGCCACAGAGACGGGGGGATGGGGGGATGGGGGTGGGAGGGATATTATCCATGGTGGTGGAAAATGGGCACTGGTGGAGGGATGGGTATCTGATCATTGTATGATTGAAACCAAAGCACAAAAAATTGTAAATCTACAACTTTAAAAAAATAAAATGAAATAAAGGGAAAAAAAAAAGACTTGTTGTTTCTGTGTTTGGCATATCGAATATGTCACGGGGAGCTTGCCAGGCTTTGCCGTGTGGGCGCGATACTCTCGGTAGTTTGCCGGACTCTTGGAGAAGGACGGAGGAATCGAACTTGCTGTGTTATAGCTCCAGCCCAATTAAGCCGAAAAGAATAGCAAAATAGATTAAAAAACTGAACCCAACATTCTGCTACCTACATGAAACGTATCTTAACAGTCAGAGAGAACAAAGACTCAAAGTCAAAGGATGAAAAACACTTCCTCAAGCAAACAATTCTCTCAAAAGAGCTGGGGTGTCCATACTAGAATTTGACAACATAGATTTCAGGCTGAAAAAAATTAAAAGGGACAGCGAAGGCCATTTTTTAATATACAAGGGATATGTACATCAGGAAGAAATGACACTCCTAAATATATAGGAACCCAATCAGAGGCCAGCAAAATACTAAAAATGACTGCTAATAGACTTCAAGGAGGACATTGGTAGCAACCCAATAGTATCTGGAGATTTCAACACCGCATTATTACCTGTTGATAGATCAACGAGTTTCAGCAAGGAAGCACTGGCTCTGAAAGTAAAAATGGAAGAGAGAGGGTTAATAGATTCATATAGGGCTTTTCATATCTACCCAAATTAATACACAATCTTTTCCAGTTCATATGGAATATTTTCCAAGATAGACCACTTGTTGGGCCACAAAACATACCTTAATAGAATCAGGAAGGTAGAAATTGTACCAACTATCTTTTCAGACCATAATGCACTGAATATAGAAGTTAATCACACAGATAAATGGAGAAATAATAAAACACCTGCTAATTAAACAGCTCAATTTTCAGAGAGGAAATCAAGGAAGAAATCAAAAGATTCCTGGAAACAAATGAGAATGAAGATACAAGCTACCAGAACTTGTGGAATACAGCTAAAGCAGAGTTAAGAGAAAAGTTTATAGCTCTGAAAGTGTTTCTCAGGAAGGAAGAAATGGCCCTCATAAATAACTTCACAGCTTAGGATCTTAGAAAATGACCATCAAAAGGATCCCAAACCAGGCAGGAGGAAAGAAATAATAAAACTGAAAGCAGAAATCAACAAACTGGATTCCCAAAAAGAATCCAAAAGATCAATGAAACCAAAAGCTGGTTCTTTGCAAAAATAAACACAATTGATAAGCCACTAGCAAGATTCACAAAAAAAGAGAGAAACCTAATAATTTAAATCAGAAATGAAAAGGGGAACATCACAACAGAAACTAAAGAAATTCAAAGTGTCATCAGAGATTACTTTGAAAGTCTGTATGGCACGAAACAAGAGAACATAAAAGAAATGTATAAATTCCCAAAGTCCTATAACCTCCCAAGTCTGAACCTAGAAGATTTGTAATACATGAATAGATATTACTATCAAGGAAATTGAAATAGCAATCAAAAGTTTTCCCCAAAACAAAAGCCCAAGTCCAGATGGATTCACTAGTGAATTCTTCCAAATAATCAAAGAGGACTTATTTCCAGTTCTTTTCAAGCTTTTCCAGAAAATTGAAGAAAGAGAAAGAATTTCAAACAGTTTCTATGATGCACATATCACCCTCATACCAAAAGCAGACAGAGACACCACAAAGAAAAATAAATACAGATTAATATCCCTGATGAACACAGATGCAAAGATTGTCTACAAAATATTAGCAAATAGAATCCAATGACTCATCAAAAAGATCATCATACACCATGACCAAGTGAGATTCATCCCTGGAATGCAAGGATGGTTTAATATTCACTAGTCAATCAACACAATACATCATAGCAATAAAAGAAAAGATAAAAATTATATAATCATAGCAATAGATGCAGAGAAAGCATTTGACAAGATCCAGCACCCATTTATGATGAAAATTCTCAACAAAACGTGAATTGAAGGAACTTTCTTCAATATAGTCAAAACAATCTACCACAAGCACACAACAAGCATTACTTTCAATGGGGAAAAACTAAAAGCCTTCCTTCCGAGACCAGGTACAAGACAAGGATGCTTACTCTCCCACTCCTACGCTATATAGAACTGGAAGTACTTGCCATAGCATTAGTCAAGAAAAAGATGTTTAGAGTACCCAGAGAGGAAAGGAAGAAATCAAGCTCTCACTATTTGAAGAGCACATGATACTATACTTAGAGAGCCTTAAAGCTTCTACCAAGAAGATACTTGTATAATAAATTTGCAGGCTATAAAGTTAATACCCAAAAGTTCATGGCTTTCCCATATGCAAATAATGAGAGAAAAAAATGATATGAAAAATCAATTTCATTCACAATCATGCCCCAAAAAATCAACTACCTCTGAATCAGCTTAACTAAGGAAGTAAAGATCCTGTATAAAGAAAACCACAAAACACTACTTTGAGAAATAGAAGATGGCATAAGGAAATGGAAACATATCCCCTGCTCATGGATTGGGAGAATTAATGTCAAAATGGCAATATTTCCCAAAGCATTATACTCATTCAATTTGATCAGTATAAGGGTTCCCATGACATTCTTCAAAAAAAAATTGACTAAAAACTCCTGAAATTCATATGGAACAATAAACCCTCAGAAGAGCTAAAGCAATTCTTGAGGGAAAAAAAGATGGAGGCATCACCTTCTCAACCTCAAAGTGTACAACAAAACAGTAATAATTAAAACAGCATGATATTGAAACAAAGACAGATCTGCAGACTAATGGATTAGCGTTGAATATTATCCTTACACACCCTCAAATATATGATCATCTAGCTTTTAATATGAGAGCAAGAAATAAAAAGTGGAGCAAGGAAAGACTCTTTAACAAATGGTTCTGGCAAAACTGGACAGCAATATGCAAAAGAAATGGGCCCACACCTAATACCATGCACCAAAGTCATATCAAAATGGATTAAAGACCTCAACATCAGACTAGAATCCACAAGGTACTGCACTGCACTGCACTGTCCTCCCTTTGTTCATCGATTTGCTTGAGAAGGCCAAGTAATGTCTCCATTGTGAGACTTGTTGTTAACTGTGTTTGGCATATTGAATAAGTCATGGGGAGCTTACCAAGCTTTGCAGTGAAGGCGAGATACTCTCAATAGCTTGCTGAGCTCTCTGAGAGGGACAGAGGAATCAAACTCATCTCGGCCAGGCCAGCAGCACACAAGGCAAACACCTTACTGCAGTGCTATCACTCCAGCCCAATCCATAAGGTACATTGAAGAAAAGTTTGGCAAAACCTTCCACAACATTGAAACTAAAGGTATTTTCAAAGATGAAATGCCACTGACCAAGCAAGTGGAAACAGAGATAAACAAATTGAACTATCTGTAACTAAGAAGCTTCTGAATCTCTGAAGAAACAGTGATCAGAATACAAAGACAGCCTAAGAAATAGGAAAGGATATTCACCCAATACCCTTCTGATAAGGGGTTAATGTTAAGGATATACAAGGTACTGGTTGAGTTCTCCAAGAAGAAAACATCCAATCCCATCAGAAAATGGGGAGAAGAAATGAACAGAAACTTTCTCAAAAAGAAAATCCGAGTGACCAAAAGAAACATGAAAAAAATGCTCATCATCACTAATTATCAGGGAAATGCAGATCAAAACAATGAGATATCATCTCACACCACAGAGACTGGCACACATCTAAAAGAACAAAAGCAACCAGTGTTGGCGCGGATGTGGGGAGAAAGGGACTTTCCCTCACTGCTGGTGGTAATGCTGACTAGTACAGCCTTTTTGGAAAACAATATGGATGTTTCTCAAAAAAATAAAAATTGAGCTCTCATTTGACCCAGCAATATCACTTCTGAGAATATATTCCAGAGGTGCAATAAAATACAGTAGAAATGACATCTGTACTTGGTTGTTTATTGCAGCACTATTTACAATAGCTAGAATCTGGGGAAAAAACTGAGTACCCAAGAGTAGATTACTGATTTAAGAAATTTTGGTACATCTACAAAATAGAATACTATGCAGATGTTAGAAAAGATAAGATCATGAAATTTGCATATAAGTGGATCGAAATGAAGAGTATCATTCTAAGTGAAATGAGTCGGAAAGAGAAGGACAGACATACAATGCCGGCACTCATTTGTGGAATATAAAGTAACATAATAGGAGACTAACACCTAAGGATAGCAGAAATAAGGACCATGAGGGTCGCTCCACAGCTTGGAAACCAGCATCACATACTATGGGGAAAGGTAGCTGGGTTAGAGAAAGGACTACTAAGTCAATGGTGGTTGGAAGGATAGCTTGGAATGGGAGATGCGTGCTAAAAGTAGACTATGGACCAAATATGATGGCCGCTTATTATCTGTATTGCCAATCATAACACTCAAAAGGAGATAGGGAGTAAGGGGAAATGTGCCTACCACGGAGGTGCGGGAGTGGGGGGGGAGAAATACGGTGGGGTTGGCGGGAGGGATACTGGGAACATTGGTGATGGAGAATGGGCACTGGTGGTGAGATGGGTACTCAATCATTGTATGACTGAAACATAATCATGAAAGTTTGTAAGTCTGTGACTGCATCTCATGGTGATTCATGAAAAAAAAAAAAATATATATATATAGTGTAGTCTCCTGCCACTGCGCCTGGCTGTCCTCATCGGTGCCCCTTGGAGGAGGGCGGGTTGAGTTTCCCTCTCTGCCCTGAGCAGAGCCCAGGCAGCTGAAGACCTCCAGGACTCAGCCATGGCCATGTTAAGAGCACTATCCACACACTCGGAGGAGCCTCAGGGATGAAGGACCCAGCAAAGGAACCCAGGTGTATGGGACCCAGGGCTGAGATCTCCAACTCTGCTCAGTTCAGGACTGGGCCTCCTCCATGCAGATCCCCCATATTCCAGTAGCTAGACAGTTGCACCCACCAACTGCTGTGTAACCCCATCAATGGCCAAGATCCAGAGACTATAAAATCAAACTCCCGGAAGACCTCTTATTGTCTAGCTCTCACCCTCAGAGAACCTGGCAGGCTACCGAGAGTATCCTGCCCACGTATATACCTGATTGGGAACACCTGTAAAGGTGATTAGAGGGTGCCCCTAAAGCCTCCATCCCTCTCAGAGAGCCCAGCAAGCTACCGAGAGTATCCCATCTGCACGGCAGAGCCTGGCAAGCTACTTGTGGCATACTGGCGATATGCCAAAAATAGTAACAATGATGGTCCTCATTCCCCTGACCCTGAAGTAGCCCCCAATATGCCATCGTGCTACACTAGCACATAACAGGGACAAATGGAGATGTTACTGGCACCCGCTCGAACAAATCACTCAATGAGACGATATAGATATATGTGCGTGTGTGTGTGTGTGTGTGTGTGTGTATATATATATATATATATATATATATATATATATATATATATATATATCACTGTAGCTCTGTACCACTATCTTCGCATTGTTCACCGATTTGCTCGAACGGTCCCAGTAATGTCTCCGTTGTGAGACTTGTTACAGTGTTCGGCATATTGAACACACCACGGGAAGCCTGTCAGGCTTTGCTGAGCAGGCAAGATACTCTCGGTAGCTTGCTTGGCTTTCTGAGAGGGGCAGAGGAATTGAACCTGCATTGGCCGGGTTGGCCACATGCAAGGCAAATGCCCTACCTGCCTAGTTCAGAGCTGGAGAGATAGTACAGCAGGTAAGATTGACCCAGGTAAGACTTACCCAGTTTTAATTCCTTGACACTCCATATGGTCCCCTGAGTCCTGCCTGGAGTTATCCCTAAGCACAGAGAACTGGGAGTTTTGTATGAGTACTACAAAGCATGACTCCGTTTCAGAAAATAAAATTTAAAAATAATGGCATATTCTCTGGTGGTACCCAAATAAAGAACTTCATATGGGTTAATACTAGTCTGTCCCAATGTAAAGTTTATCTTCTCCATGCCTTGGTATATACTAACTTTTTAAATTATAGTTAGTGAAGAGATAATACTTAGAAGTAGAAAATGACCACAAGTGGATTGAGTAATTGGCCTGTAGTTTTCACATTTGTGAAATGGATGCTGAAGGTTTTTAATGGATGTGCATGTAGTTGTAACCTCAAGAAATGTGTCTATCAAGTGCCTAATGCTCTCCATTACATATAGTAAATTTATAGAGTACTTGCTATGTTAAAGACACATTCTAAGCACCATTCATATATTAATTCAACAGTTCTCCCAGTAAGGCATTTTATTATCAGTTTTACTTTTGGAAGGAGAGGTTGGGGTTAAGAAAGACTTATGCCTTGCCCATGGTCACACACCCAGTAGACACCAGAGCTACAACTTAAACCCAGGCCCTATGATTCCAGAGTCCTCTCGTTCAGCATAATGGTATATAATTTCTTAAATCTACTAGATATGTAGACTGCAGATGACTATTAAAGGAAATAAAGTGAACTCAATTTTTTGGTAATTTTTTCTGTAGTTAGATTATTTATTTATTGATTTAAAATTTTATTTTCTATTTTTTAGTGAATCATTGTGAGGTACATTTACAGACTTACAAACTTTCATGCTTATGTTTCAGTCACACAATGATCAAGTACCCATCCCTCCACCAGTGCCCATTCTCCAACACCAATGTTCCCAGTAACCCTCCTACTACCCCCACCCCATTCCAATCCCCCCACCCCACCCCCACCTCTGTGGCAGGCATATTCCCTCTTCTTCTGGGTGGGCAGCATTAACTCTCTCTCTTCTTCTGGGTGTTGTGCTTTGCAATACAGGTATTAAGTGGCCATTATGCTCAGTCTATAGTCTACTTTAGGCACACATCAAGTGAGCTCTATTTTTTTTTTTTTTTTGCTTTTTGAGTCACACCTGGTGACACACAGGGGTTACTCCTGATTCTGCACTCAGAAATTACTCCTGGCGGTTCTCAAGGGACCATATGGGATGCTGGGAATAGAACCCGGGTCGGACACTTGCAAGGCAAATACCCTACCCACTGTACTTCAGCTTCCAAGCTCATTTTTTAAATGTACTTGATTATAAAAACAATCAATATATTAAAATCTAAAAAAATCTACTTTTTTTAAAATAACATTTTCTAGCATCTACATATATAAAACCAGCTCAAATATGATTTAGATTATTTCTCTGCTTGGACCCAAAAATCAAGGATGGAAAGTATAATGTAGTAGAACTTGGCTCATTATATGGAAAAACTTTCTAATGGTTAAAAATGTTCAGCAATGAAACAGGCTGCTTGAGAAATTTCTTGATCCCTAGAGCATTCAAGCTAATGCTTCCTATAACTTGTCTAGCAGTTAGTGGTTTTGGACATTCAGAGGTGCTTATACAATAAGATAATTAAGACCTTCCTAGGCCTAAAATTCAACAAGACAAAAGTAATCGGCACTTACACAGTTCACTGTGTCTGTGAGATAGTACAGTCTCTAGAAAAGACCTTATCTTTCTGCCCACCCTTCTTCTTTTCCTCATTTATGGCACTGTTACAAAGAAACACACCTACAACAGTCTAAGCATAAAGCAGACAAGGCTGATGGGGTCTGTCAGATGAAGGCTGTAATGATGAATCAGATTGCTGATTTCTCTATAATGATGAACCTAGATGGTGTGTTAAACTCTCACATAAAAAAATCCCCTCTTTCTTTTCACAAGAACCCTCTGCAGGGAAGTTCCCTGAGATTGAAAGGGTTGCCTGAGGCCACTTCGCCACTGTTTGCCCCACAGCCACCAATTCTAGAGCACTTGCTGCCCACAACAGGCAATCTTTCAAAATGGAGAGCCACAGGGCAATGCAGGCAATGTTCACTCACTATATGGAATCTTTTCTAAAGGCATCCACTGATTTGGGGACAGAGAAATGGAAAAGACTTTATTGGAAGAGCATTTTGTGGTAAGAAAAGGATGTCATTTTGTTCTTTTAGCTGTTGCCCTCTAAAACATACACACAAATAATGAACTCCCAGATAGCCTTCGCTCTCAAAACTATTTTCCCCTGTGACTCCCACCAAAATTGTGATTGTTTTGTGACAACTGCTGCTGTGACACAGATTACCTTCTGCAAGCATCGAATGTGGTTAGCACCTCTACCAAGTGGAAATATGGCTGTTTGAAAACCCGGAGAGATAGGAGTCTAGTGGTAGTCTTGGCTTCCTCCATGAGATCTTAGAACACAAAATATAACCCTACAAAAGGAATTTCTCTTGGAATCAAGCCTGTGTATATTAATGCAACTAAAAATGTTAGCTGAAGTTCTGTGATGTGGTTCACGTGATAGACCACATTCCTTGGATGTTGAAGCCCTGAGGGGTCAATTCCTGGCAGCAAAGACCTCAACAGAGACATTAATGGCCTGACTCCTTCTCGCCCTGCACCTCTGCCTATGGGCCCTAAATAAAATTAATTATTCTTAAATGTTAACTGGTCAGATTATTCCTTTTGCATAAGAGATCTTTGTTTCATTAGAAATTTTGTTTCATGTTCTTGCAGATATACAAAACATGCCAAATATGTTAGACAGGGATGTAGGAACACTATTTTCCAGATCTAATCTTGAGCTCACCCTTCAACTTATTGCACCTTAACTCTTCTTTTCAATGCTGGATATCAAACCCAGGACCACACAAAAGCAAGGTCCCACTTGGACCTTCATTTTGAAGGAAAAATATAGGATGGAATGAGATATTGAGAAGAGAAAGAAAAAGAGGGTCGCAATATTAGTTGGGGGGATAAATGGAAAAGAGAAAAAGAAGAAGAAGAGGAACAAGAGAGAAAGGTCAAGGTTAGTGACAGGAAAGGGAGAGGGAGGAATATGAAGTATAGGAAATACAAAGATTGATTGTGCCAGAGAGTGTAGTGAGTAGGGCTCATGCCTTGCATACAGCCGACCTGGTTCTATCCCTAGCTTCTGATAGAGTGCCCGAGCCCTATGCAGGAGTCTTTTTGGAGTGCAGAGCCAAGAGTAACCCCTGAGAATCACCAAACAAAAAAATCAAAGACTAACAAACATAACATTCAAGCTATTTTTGAACCAGAAATTAATAAACCATTAATTTTCCACATCTGACTGACTCTTGTGATTCTGTGATAGATGTAAGGTTAATTTCCCACATCTGATTGACACAGTGTTTTCTGTTCCATCGCTGCTATTGTGCCACAAGCATGCAAATGAACCATGTGACAGTATTTTCATCAACCGCAAAATTCCCTCACATTCCTCAGAACTTAGATCTAGCATGTACAATATAGAGGTTAGTAGCCAGAATTAGTTGAAATTAGGTAGCATGAGGAAAGTGTAGACCCTCCTGCACTCTCATCAGTGTGTGAGCTATGGATTGGCATGAATTGTGGCACATGGAGAGATGTCATATGCACCACATTTTTCAAGAACCCCTGACAGTAGCCACCTGCTTTGTTCCTGTTGTCTTAAGACAAGTCTCACGCATGTGATATGTGGTTCCTTCGACCTAGTCCTAGTGCCAACTTCACTTGAGACGAGGGTCAAGGCTGCCCTGGAAAAACTATAGGAGAGAGAAATGTGAGCTTCAGAGAGAGCGAAGCTGTTCTGCATAAAGGAGACACTACTCAGTATCTATTAGTAATGGACAACCTTAGGGATGGAGTCAGTTTTGGGGGAATTGTAGACTGGAGGAAGTGACAGAGATCAACAAGCTCTCCAGCCATCTCCAGTAGATGTCCGGTTCCAGACCCCTACTGTAGGGTCCTCATACTTTCATTTCTGATTCTAGTATCTCTTCTCTTCCCAAACTCAGAGCTCAGCAAATTCTTAATTTTTGATACCACATGGAAGTGAAGCTGATCTTTCTCTGTAGAGGTTTTGTTGTCTGGACTCTTAAAGACTACAAAGTCCAATACTTAGCTGAACACCGTTCTAACTGACCTGCCAAGTTTTAGCATGACCTTCACCTATTACTAAGCCATGGCCCTAAAGATATTTGCTGAGCTGAACCAATGCTGTCTTTTTGTGTGTTACAAAATGTAAACCCACATGACCAAATTATGGGAAGATTGTCTGTTTGCCCCTTCTATTAATTTATTTCCTCTTGACCCCCTCATTCCATTTTTTATGCTCCTTCTATCTCTCTTCTCACAGGCATTTCTCTCTGTTTCTCTTTTAAATTCCCATTACCAATAGGGCTGGATGATAATACTATGAGTGGGGCACTTGTCTTGCACACGGCTCACCTAGGTTCAATCCCTGGAATTCTATATGGTTTCCTGGGCACTGCCTGCAGTAATTCCTGAGTGCAGAGCCAGGCTTAATTGCTAATCATCACCAGATGTGATCCTCTCCCCCACACAAATGACTCTAAAAATCTCATCACCCTCTCTTCATTGACATTGAGCTCAGTTTATTTGGGATCTCTTACCACATTCAGTAGCTTAAATAAAATCTGACATAGATCAGGTAAATACCTCAAAAGGCAGAACACATTCTGGGAGTATTTGTGGTCCTGAATTTGATGTTGAAAGTTGTATGGAACACTGATCTTTGCCAAGTGTAACCTTTGTACTCTCAAGGATCACTGTGTCCAAGTACTGAATCATTGATCAATATATCCTGTTCAAGTAATAGCCAGAGAGGCCCCACCACCACTCACTCCCAGGACTGCCAGATGTAATCCTAGTACAATTTAATAGTAAAGAAGAATATGTATTATATCCTTAACAAGTGCCCGGTACATTTCTCTTTGAGATCAGGACCTTGTGTGAGGTCAGTGTCCTCCATTGTTCACAACTCCCCACTGTGATGTTTTCATTCCTTCAAAGTACCTTCTGTCCACCAAAGAATCCGAAAGCTGGCAGAGTTCCTTTTTATCCTATATTCTCTCCTGGAATGCCCTTCTTCCCTTTCTCTGTCCATGAAGTTGCTGTACATATGTAGCATCTCATCCAGCCTCAGAACAGGGTTTCCATCCTAGTCAAGGAAACCATCAAGCAGAGCATGACCACTTAACAGGGAAACTGCCTGTTGACTAGATGAATAGAAAGAAGTAGAGAGAGTCCAGAAAGGAGCATAAAGTTTAGAAAGGATGTGAAATCAAGGAGGAAGATGTGTGGGACAATAGGAAGAAATATAAAGACATGGCAGAGGTTAAGAAATAAGACTGCTGAATCAAGCAAGTCCAGAACACAGGAGGGCTAAGCAAGGGTCGTCAGAAACGCATCTTAGAAAGATCACTGCCTTCAGTGCAGGATTGGGAGAGAGGGGCAAATTCCCATAGCAGTTGCTCCTCACACCCAGTGTTTACCACGCTACATGTCATGTGATACTCAAGTATCCTTTTAGTCTTTGACTCATTAGCTAACATCTAAATCCTAACATCCATCAAAGAGTTACTTCGCTGCTAGGTGCTGGATAAACATACCTCATTTATCATCAAAACAAGCCTAAGGGAATAACCCGATACAGAGACTCATTTGACAGGGGAGGAAGCAAATGCTTAGTTTGATGCCATCTTTTATACAGGGCTGCAAAGAATGAAAATGGTGAATTTGGGATGTGACCCCAGGGCTGTGCTATAAAACACTCATATTTCCTGGGTCCCTGTATCCCCTAGGCTTCCTGAAGATAAAATTGCTCAAGGTGCTCATTAAATCTACACACTCCAAAATGTTCCCAGAAACTTTTTTAGTTTTTCTAGTCTGTTAGTTATTACAGGCACTCGTCCTCAACACTCTCCACCCTGCCTCCCCAGCCTGGTGATGTTTATCATCAAAGAAGTTAGAAAATATGCCAAACTATTGACTTCTGCGTAACAGAAGATATTCAAAACACTTGGACATGATATAGCAGCCTCTCCCCCCAATGCAAGTGGCATAAAAAGCAAACAAAAAAGGAATAGGAAGGCAGGTCAGGCCTGGCAGAACGCAGAACACCACGGTACTGCCTGAAATTTAAGTTTTCCCTCAGACCACGTTTAAGCAACAAGATTGGGAAAAGTGTGAGGGATCCCCCAGGCACTCCCCAAATTTTTAAAAATAGAAACAATCGGAACTTCAGAGCTGGACATTCAATAAGAGACCAGCGCCTTGACTCAGTAGGATGGGTCTAGTCCTGATAATTCTCTGTGTTAGAGGTTCCGTGTAAGCCAGTTTGGCTTCTGAGGAGGAAATCTCGAGTCTCTCCAGGACAGTTAAGCTCATCATCCACAGCTGGCCAAGATTACTTCTTTTTTTTTTTCGGGTCACACCTGGAGATGTACAGGGGTTACTCTTGGCCCTGCACTCAGGAATTACTCCTGGCTATGGTCAAGGGGACCATATGGATGCTGGGAATCGAACCCGGGTCAGCCATGTGCAAGGCAAATGCCCTACCCGCTGTGCTATCACTTCAGCCCCCTGGCCAAGATGACTTCCATCTGACCTGACACCTCTCTCACCTTGATCTTAGGTATGTTATGGTGGACATAAGAATGACCTTCTGGGTTACTAAGGCTTAGTCACATATTCTCATCCTGTCTTACTTAGCTTTATTTTGATTCCCACTAAACCTTCTCCTTACTTATTTCATCTTCATGTTTAGCTTCTGTTCAGACCTCTAGCCTTGACCACTGACTGAGAAATCATTGATATGCCCAGTCACTCAATCGAATTATAGTATCTTTAAAACTTTGTCTCAAATACTACCTTCCAGTTTTTGTTCCTCTTTAATGAGTCCAACTCCTGAGTCCTGCCCATCCCACTGGTGTTCCTGACATTAACCTTACAGGTTTTCATAGATCTCATTGAGAAAGGTTCATTTTGCCATTACCCTAGGCCTTCAATATTCATGAGAACTATCTGTGGTGATACAAGTGACTTTCATTAAAATATATTTTTAATTAAATATTTCTTATATTTTAATGATCAAATGAATTAGTTGAAGGGCTTTTTAAAATGCTACACTTTACCCAAGGAGGAAACAGGTAGGAAAGAATCTATATTTCTTAACAAGCAGGAAGGTTCTCTCAATGCTGCTGGCTCAGGACTCAGTTTGGGTAGAGAGGTACTGATGCTGCTTATTTTTCAGCAAATTTATTTGAATATTCTTATATTTTTAAATCCCACTCTGATCCCCCACCCCCACCCACAGGCTAGGTATACTCTTCAGTACTTCTGCAGAAGTTCAATCTGCTTACCAATTTTATGGTACAGCTGACTCTTGAGTAACTCAGGCATAAGAAGTACCAACACTTATGTTGTCAAAACCCCACAGTTAACTTTTGATTCCCTCCAAACTTAACTAGAACCATTTTTAGGTATCCATAGGAGAATGGTTTTAGGAAGTATACACATGCACATAGCAACTTGGATACTGAAATCCTTGAATGAAAAAGGAAGTTATAATTGACCTTTTGTTGGCATATGTAGCTTTCATATCTATGAATTCAACTGATAAACTAAGATTGGTTGAACATGTATAAAGAAATCATAAGTTTTTAAATACACACATGTAAGATCAAACTCATGTTGTTCAAGGGTGTACTGTAATTACTACCTACATATAAATAACTAAGAGTTATCTGAAGAAATCGATACGTTAACTGCTCCATCCCAGATCCTAGCACATTTTATAGTTAGCTTCCCAGTAGCATGTATTTTGTGAATGGATGCAAGCATGCATATAATATATCTGGTTAGATAAATTAAGTGAGCAAGAACAAAGTTATACTGTTAATGGTCAGTTCATAAATATTTTAGGTTTAGTGAGGCATTTGGTCTCTATAGCAACCACTCAAGTGTGCTGAAGATGACACCAATATGCGTGTTCTTGATTGGGTCCTAACGACTTTTTTTACAAGACAGTTTGTGGGTTGTATTTTATCTAGAAACCCTCTGACCTAAAGGATTTCTTTGCAATTTGCAAATAAAGCTTGGTTAGTTTTATTTTATGCTTTAACAATGCTTACTGATGCAAATTTTCTTATGTATATCAGGTCTACAAGGACACTGAAGAGTGTGAATTAAATCATCTATAAAATGAGAACAAGACTAACCTACTTCATATCGCTTAATTTAGCCTCTGACTCTCCCACTGATAAAGCAGGACATTCTTTTATGCTTAATTCCGTCTGAGACCTCAGTTTTCCTTAGAGATTAGGCTGTAGCTCACTTATCCAAATTATATATTTCTTCTTGTCTTCGGAAGCAACTGGAGGTCAACAGTAGCATTCAGATATCAAATCTTCCAGCTGGTAGCCCAGGTTCACTTTCCTGGACAAGAGATGGGAGCTTGGGTAATTGTGTTCAATAATACAGACACTGAGAGCTAATTAATAACCCTGGCAAGGCACCTGTACCCCAAATGCACCCCAAAACTGCATTTTCTCTTCTTCTTGCTCCCATTACAGTGGAAGAAAAACTGCACATATCTAGAAGTTATGCTGATTGGATAGAAGGCATGGCAGCTAGACCAGGGCTCCTGGCTTCCCTGGGAGAGTGATAGGAAATGTAACAAACCCATGTGTCACACATTCCTATCCAACTGTTCCCGCCAAATTGACTTCTCACTTTCAAAAATCTCCAGGAAGACTGCATAGGACAAAGAAACACCTCGGTGCTTTGATGTAAACTACTTCAATCCTAACCCTATGTTCTCATCTAACACTTATCACTTGGCACCCTTTCATGGAGCCTTTTCCCCTACTCAAGTGCTTCCAGATATGGGTTAGTGTAGAAGTGTGAAGTTTGTACCAGGTCAAGATGACTTGAGAAAAAGCATATGAGGGGCCTTTCTAGTCCACCACTGTGAGCACAACCTGCTATCTCATTTTTGGGGTGGGGGGTGGCAATACCCAGAATTCACAGGGCTCTCTTCTGGTTCAAAGCTCAGGGGTCACTCCTGGTGGGATTCTGGGGAACTTACGTGGCACTGGAGATGGAGAAACTGAGTGGGCCACATGAAAAGAAAGTGCCCTACCTGCAGCATTATCTCTCCAGACGCTGTTACTCAAATTGTTGTCAGATAGCTAGTGCGCTGTATCACTGTCATTCTATTGTTCATCGATTTTCTTGAGTGGGCACCAGCAATGTCTCCTTCATCCTAACCCTGAGATTTAGAAAGTGCCACATTTGAGGCTCTTTCAGGGTCAGAAGAATGAGACCAATCATTGTTACTGGTTTTTGGCATATTGAATATGCCACTGGGAGTTTGCCAGACTCTGCCATGTGGGCAGGATACTTATGATAGCCTGCCAGGTTCACCAGAGTAAGAACTAGATAACAACAAGATGTCTCGGCCGCGCACTTCTGGGAACTGAATTTTATAGTCTCTGGGTCTTGGCCATTGATGGGACTACATGGTGCCGGGGGCAGTTGGTGGGTGTACCGCCTACATACTGGAAGATAGGGGATCTAGGTGGAAGAGACCCAGTCCCAATCTGAGCAGGCTTGGAGATCTAAGATCCAGGGACTATAAAACCCAGCTCCCGGAAGAGAATAACGCAGAGTCTCCTGCCTCTGCACCTGGCTATCCTCACTGGGCCCTTTGGAGGAGGGCGGGTTGAGTTTCGCCCCCCCTACCCTGAGCAGAGCCCGGGCAGCTGAATTCCTCCGGTTCCAGCCACAGCCATGCTTAAGACCACTCTCCACACATTTCGACAAACTTCACGCATGAAGGAACAGGCAGAGGAACCCAGGTGTGCGGGACCAGGGGCTTAGACATCTATTTAAAATGTTTAATTACAGATCTCTGTGTATGTTTATTTAATTTTTATCTTCCTAGACATTTATATATCCCATCAAGAAAAAGCCATTTTGTGTTTTTTATCTCATGCCCAAAGTGCAGGATGATTCTCAAAGATCACAACTGGTATGACAGAGCGGGTCCCTACCAATCAGAGCCAATATTGGTCTTTGTGCTGCACCAGTGCACACCAGTGGGGACAACAGAGTAACCTTATCGAAGGTTAAGCACTATGTGTCATAGAGAGTAAATGCTGCAGTACTGCAAAGACATGCAAAAAAAATTTGCACTGTATGTGTGTTATAAAATAGGTAAAAATCAGTAACATTGGAATAGATATATGTGTAATATGTTTTTATAAAACTAAATTAATTCCATTCAAATGACTGTAATTCATTATTAAAATATTTCCTACTTTATTTCAGAGGATCAAAATACCATTTTAAAAATTATAGTTGTAGGGGCCAGAGTGATAGTACAGTAGATTGGGCATTTGTCTTGCATGTTTCTTGGCTAGATCCCCAGCATCCCATATAATCTCCTAAGCACTGCCTGAAGTAATTCCTGATTTCAGAGCCAGATGTAACATGAGGGCATTGGTGAGTGTGACCCAAAGACAAAAAAAAATTATGGTTTTACTAGGTAGTGAAGGAATTTAAAATATTATTTATTTGTCATTCAGCAAATAAAAAAAAATAGTAAACTGTATCTACCCTAAATTTTGAAGTACTGTAAGTTAATCAATTCCAGGATCGAGGAAAGTTCTACTTTACATTATACTTTCACTGTGATGATGATGATGATGCTGATTAACATACAGCTCACACACCATATCTTCCCTCCATTTATTTTAAGAATCAGGTATTATCTAGCAAACTATAGAGAAACTGGAAGTCTGAGTAAATAATCAATGAGGGACTCCTTACCTTAAATTCTACTTTATACAGAGCAACTGTTACATTTTTTAAATTAAATTTTATTATTTTAGCTCAATTTTTAATTTTTTCCACAGTTACAAAGTTGTTCATGATTGGGTTTTCTCATACAATGTTCTGAAACTTGTCCCTTCACTAGTGTATATTTCCCACCACCAAATGTTCCCAGTTTCCCTCCCACCCTTCCATAATATTAACACTTTTATCCATTTTACTTAAATGCAATTTAAAAAATGAAAATAAAATATGGAGGTGATAGAATTGAAAAAGTGCTTGTAGCTTCTGATAGATTCATCAAACCAAGCCCACATCAGTAGAGCTTGACTTCAGCATTCACCTAACAGATCTATGAACCCTCGCTAGAAGAATTAGAAATGGCATCATTTTAACAATCCTCCATAACTTTTGTGTACTTACTAGCACATGGTAAAATTTATAGAATATAGATTCAATTGCTAGTAGCTTCTGTAGACCTCAATAAAACCTCAATTAGAACAACAACAAAAAAATTCCTGAACACTCCATTGTATTGAGGGGACATGACATGATAAAAGTAATGAAAGATTGATGCAGAGCTAGGAATTGAGCCTTTTAGGTAATTGTGACTAATCTCCCAAAGTTTTGCTCTTCTCTGAATCCTAACAAGCAGCATCACTCTTTGGTCTCTCTCTCTCTCTTTCTCTCTCTCTCTCTCTCATATCTAGAAAGATATGAGATATGAAAGATATCTAGATATGAAAGATATCTAGAAAGATATGAGGGTATGTGCTCAAGATAGAACACAGGTTTCTCCAGAGTGGAAATAGGGAAGCAACGTACAGAGAGACAAGCAAGCAAAAAACATGCTTAAGGGGAAGCACAGTCTTGAATATAAGGCAAAGCAATCATCACTCTTAATGTACAGCTCTATCCTGCCAAAGTCTCAAGGTGCTTCACTTCTTTTTAGGAGAATGGAAGGCAATTACTAGAGAGAGAAACTATAATATGCTTACAAAACATCAGCATTCAAATTTGTCCTAAAAACCTCCCAGTTTGGGAGTGTAAATTGGTGCACTCAGTTCTGCAGGGCCATTTGGCAAGTACTAACAAAACACATGCAGGAACAATTCCCAGCATCCATTCTTCAGCATACTCTCCAGAAAAACACTACAATATGGACATAGAAGTTCATTGCCTATGAACCTTGCATTATAAAAACAAAACACATATTTTTACCTGGCAGAGGAAATACCATTATCACGAAGGGTGGCTTTCCCAGAGCAAGACTGATCCATTGCACTCCAGATGTGCTGACCCCTGCGATTTCTTCAAGTATGGGAAACTCAACTACAAAATTTATGGTAGCGGGGGACCACGTTCACCCTCTTCACCTAAAACACACACACACACACACACACACACACACACACACACTGAAAGACCCCTAACTGTCCTTCAATGAAAGACTCTATCAGTAATTTATTGTCTGATGGTCTGTAGGATACTATTCAGGAGAAACAATAGTTACACCAATTTACTAATGGGGGTGCAGATACAACTCAAAGGGTACAAATGAGACAAAAACAGTTAGAGAAAATCAAAATAATTTGAACCTCTGCTTAGCCAGTGCATATTGCCATGACAAAGTAAAAGTCTGTGCAACTTAAACAGCAGAAACATATTCCCTCATATTTCTGGTGACTGGAATTTTGAGATCAGAGTGCCAGTAAGGTGAATACTAGTGAGAATTCATGACCTATAAATTATCTCCTTTTCTGGGACTAATTTTTTTTAAACCAGGATCCTCTTCTCATCAAAGAATTACCTGTCAAAGGCTTATTTCCAAATACCTTCACACTGAGAGTTTGGGAAGACAGCAAAAGTCATCCAGAACAACTGCTAATTCCCCTTCTACTCAGAAAATTGGGAAGACGCAGGCACTCCGATGATCATAACCTTGCCTTTGGCCAGAGAGCTCAATAATAGAATAAAACTTCTACTCCATAACCAGTGCTTTCTTCCATTTACCACAACAAACACCTATTCCTCTCTGCTGCCATATTACCTTTGTAAAAATACATACTGCGTATGGCATACTTATGGCTCAAATGGGTGGACCCTAAGTTTGATACCTACCTAACTCTTCCTTGCCACCCAAATCAAACTAGATCTGTTGGTGGCCTCAAGCCCCAAAATGCACAGCATCACCAGCCCCAGCACCAAACAGGTAGCTCTCTGCTGGGTCAAGAATTTCCAAGTAGCTGCACACAACACTGAGAACCCCTCCAACAAGATATTTAGTATTTTTTCTATAGCTTTGCCTACTACTTTGTTCCACATTACTTCACTCCATTTGTGTAGGATTTAACTGAGGTATTTTTATTCAGCATCTCGCTCTCTTATTCTTAGAAAGGAATGTTTCTTGGTCTCTGTGTCTGTAAGTCTCTGCATTTTAAGGAAATGTTAGCACTTGTATCAGAGTACTGCACATGTACTTGTTGAACGTCTAACATGAAGCAGAAACCATATCAGCTTTGGGTATTCATAAAACAAGATTATACAATTCACAAGAACTTTAAACAACCTAACTGTCCAAAAATAGATGAGTGGATAAAGAAATTATGGCATATTATATACAATAGAATACAATTAAATCCTGCATTTTATTCCAACTTGAATGGAAATAGAGGATTTCACATTAAGTGAAATAAGTGATAAGGGAAAAGACAAAACCGGATTATCTCATGCATATCTGGTGACAAAGCAAGAAAGTAGATAAAATTCAATGAAAGGCAGGCACTTAGACTGAAAAAGAAAAATAAAACCAAGTTTGTCTGGGTAAAAAGTGGGAGATAAGGAAAAAGAAAGTAGAAGAGCAGAAACCAAGGAACAGTGGTGGAGGGGTATTGACACTTTGATGATAAGTACATACAGTGCCATCACTTGGTATGCCTAAAGCATAAACAGCAACACTATTGGAAATAAGTTCCCTGAATAATAACCAATTTGATATTTACTTTTTTTCCAGTTATTTCATTCAGCATGTCCCCCGCAAGATCCTTCATATTGCTGAAAATAGCAAAATATCATTTTTATAGATGCATAGTATTCTCATCTATATACAAATGTATTATGTACACATAAATATGTATCCTATAAATATACATATCACAGTGTCTTTAGTCAATTATTACCAACGAAGATTTTCATATCTTGATTATTATGAATAGTGCAGCATTAAACACAGAAATAATCATATATTTTCAAACTAGTTTGGGGATAAAGATCAAGATGTCAAATTTCTAGGCCAAAAGGTAGCTTTATTTTTCAATTTCTTGAGAAATATTCTGTTTTTCATAGTGCCTGAGTCAACCTACCTTCCCATAAACAGTTTCTGATGCTTCTCTTTTCTTCGTATTCTTGCCTAAACTTTATAGCTTTTGTTATGTTTATTTCACTTACATGTGGAAGATAAAGAATCCAAACAAATGAATAAACAAAATGAACCAAAAATGGACCTTCTGTTTCTGATGACAAAATCATGGTGACCAGAGGCGAAAGAAATGGGGTGTGGATGGAACCATGCAGAGGGGGTTATGAATGATAGTGGATGGAAACCCCACTTTTGTTTGTGAGTATGGTGTGGTATATACTAATGTCAACATGCAAAGTTGTATACCCGATGCTCATGTAGTATTGTAAATCATTATTTTCTCAATTAAAAAATAACAAAAACTAGAGGTTGTCTCAAAACTAGAAGTGTTTGTAATTTAGTGATAAATAGATGTCAATCTCGTTCTACATGCCAGCACTGTTCTTAGTGCTTTTCTAACATATTTAATAATCTCTATATTAACAACACCCATTTTCTAGATTTTTTTAAAAAAACTTAAGAAATGCTTAGATCAAATCTCCATATTTGCTAAGAAGAGTCAGAACCATTGTTCAAATTTAGAGAAACTACCCAAAATCTGATATTGATAAGATATCCCTAGATATATAAGCAGATACAACAGGCAAAACAGTGAGCAATGAGAACCAAAAACAGGGAAAAGCCCCAGTATGGCAGCATTTGAGCTAAGTGCTGAGGGTCGTTAGAGTTTATCTAGGTGAAAATAGATTAATGTTCTCCAAATAAAGGGCAACAGATGTGTGCAGAAAGGGCCTAAGGGAATAAATGTGTTCAAGATCTAGAAAATGTTAGGTGGCCAGTACCCCCCACCCCAAACAAACAGCATTTTTTGGCCTTTTATTAAAAAATAGGGGCCCACCAGAGACATTGGGTCTCCACTGAGTATTGGAGAACCCAAACAATGCCAAAGACTAAACCTGGACCCCTTGCCAGACAGGCAGGTGTTCTAATCCTTTGAACCATTCCCCTCACCCCTGATAATCTGTGCTTTTTCCTATAGAGCAATATAATATAGTTTAACATCTAAGAGTCCATGTTCCAGATGTTAGGAATGCTTGGGTTTAAATCTCAGTCCCTTGGTACTTGAGAGATAGTTCAATGGGCTGAGAACATGAAAAGCATTCTTGGTATGCAAGACACCTGGGTTTGATTCAAGGCACCACATAATGTCATTAACATCACCAGGATCAGTGCCCAATCACAAGTCGAGGACAAGCCTAGGGATACTGGCAGCATCACCCAACCTCTCCCATCTAAAAGAGAGCAAATCCAACCAATGGCAAAAACAAAATATCTGCCCCAAAATTAACTGTATCAATTTGGATATCACTTTGTTCCATCTATAAAATTAGTGCAATGGACCACAACACCCCAAAGTAGAGAGAGAACAAAAGGGAATGCCCTGCCACAGAGGCAGGGTGGGATGGGGGGGATGGGGGTGGGAGGTATATTATCCATGGTGGTGGAAAATGGGCACTGGTGGAGGGATGGGTATTTGATCATTGTATAATTGAAACCCAAGCACAAAAAATTGTAAATCTACAACTGTACCTCATGGTGTTTCACTAATAAAAATTTTTTTAAAAAATTAGTGCAATGATGTTTCTGCCTCACAGAGTTAGGGTGAGAATTGAGAAGCTTGATAATATCTAATCTCGGACAAGATACATATTTGCTTTTGTTTTTGTTTTAAGGCCATACCTGACAGTAATAAGGGCTTACTCTGTGCTCAAACATCTCTCTTAGAGGGTCTGAGGGGGATCATATATGGTGCCAGGGATTAAACCCATGTTGTCCACATGCAAGTCAAATACTCTATCCACCATACTATCACTCAGACCCCAAGATACATATTCTTTATCATCATTGTCCTCTTCACTGTCACCACCTAATACAGTTGTTTGTTTGGCATACTAATTTTGTCCCAGGAATAGATGTGAGGAAGGATGGCATTCTGGGGGCAAGTCCCAAGGCTCATGTTCAGAGTTGTTTCTGCCAGAAAGTGAACCTAAGGCTCATGAAGGGAGGGGCTTGTTTCCAGCCTGTCACTTGTTGTAATGCAAAACGTGCCCACATATCCCTTTCTGATGACAGCAAGCAAGGCCACTGCTGAAAGACAAGGACTTCTGTTAACAAGGAGAACAAAGGCACTGGGCATATTAACATTTGACTTTTCAGAAGGAGAGACAAGGACATGGAATGGGGCTCAGTGACAGATACTGCCTCAGAGAGCCCTGATGTGATCACTGGTCTGTAGAGAGTTGCACCCCAGGGGCTGCTGTGGTTGGTGATCCTGGGACCTGTAAGAAGGTCCAGGACAGGAGAGAAAGCAACCTTTCCTCAGTGCTGTTTTTTTGGCAATCATACCAAACTTACATTTCTAGGATATTTTCATTTCAATGCGCATTTAAATCTATTAATTTATTTGAAACCTAATCTCTGTATCTTAATTTACAGAGCAAAACAAAGTCCCGGAGAAGTCATATAATTTGCTAAGGAACATATTATCTCTTACCAGCAAAGCCTAATTAACAAGTGATTAGAAGAGGGAGATCATCTCTAGGCATGAAGGACTGACCCAAAAATCCCACTCCTTTCTACACCTATCTCAATACTTGGGATTTCACATTTACTTCTGTATTTTTCTTTAAGGTACATGTTAAGAAAACTTTTAAGGGACCTGAACATGGGCTAAAGCATCTTTTTTTTGAATACGAGGCTAATTCAATATCAGATCTACCTATATGCACTGAGCCCAGCTGATCCACAGCTTCTGAGAAAAATAAGTGTCTGGCTATTTTTCAACCACAGTTTTGGGGTGGTTTATTATGCAGCATTAGGTAACCAATATATCCATAATGTAATTATAACAGATTGTTAATATGCAGCAGAAAGAATGTATCAGTATAATATCCAGATAAGTGTATACAAAACATCTCAAAACTAGAGTCTTTCAAAATTGTCACTCATCTGAAATCTTTGACAGTTTGTTGCCATTTATGTTACCATTCTAAGCTCTTTAAGTAGTGTAATAAATTAAACGGTTTGTTAATGCACATCTTATAGCTTATCTGAATACTTGGGAGCGCCCATACACCCAAATTTTCAGAGATCTTGTCTTTTTACCTGAGTGGTCATTATTGGTCTCTGATTCACTTTGCAGAAATAGACAGTCTACTATTTCAATAACCACAACAAAAATAAATGTGCCTCAGACTCTATGATTTCATAAAATTGGGAGCATAACAAACTGATTAAATAAAGAACCTGGGGTAACCTCAGATAAAGTGAAATATAAAATACTATTGTTTCCTGCCATCCTTCTTTTATCTTTGCCCTTTTCAATGTCACAAGAAATATAAAGATATTTTAATAAAATTTTCACTAATGCTGAAATACGGTGGACCTATAAACAGTATGGTGGTTTGGCACCTCAAACAGATGCCCAGTGTTCAAATATTCAAGTTCTATATAGTTAAACCTTTGTATCCACAGACTATTCACCCAATGGAGAGGTTGAATATGTGAATGCAGAACCCATGGATAGAAAAATATCAGTGTATAAGGATAGTCTAACCCAATGCTCTTTAATGATAAAATATGTAGCAGAAAGGCAAGAAAGCTTCCTATTTCCTTTTCCCCTGGCCCAAAGTGGCATATTTATTCATATGTTAATTTTGTGAGTTTTTAAGAGAAAGCTAGTGGGTGTGCGGGATTCAAGTGCTCTCTAATGGGGAACCAATCCCCGAGCTGGCCCCAAGTGAAAGATGGGGAACGGAGAAACGGGGCCCCAGGCAGGTGGAGTAGTCAGATCATTTCTCTCTCCTTCCCTGCATAGTTCATTCTCTCCCCTTACAGCACAATCGTAGTCATAGTTTTGGTCATAGTCCCAGTATTAATAGTTCTCTCATCCTTGTCTTCGTCTTCATCATCCTCCTTTTCCTAGTCATAGTCTAGTCCTTTTCTTCTCTTGCCCCTTACAGCATAGTTATATAGAAATCATGAAGGGGGCTTGGGGTTGCACATAGGTGGGAATGAACGTTGTCATAACAACTAGCAGAGGTGCTGTCACTCCTTCAGGGGAAGTTCTAGGAGATTAACTCAAGGAGAAAACCTCACCTGAGGGTTCAGCATTTTAGATTACTAGGATATCCACTCAAGGGCGGGATTCCATGTAGGGTGTATTGCTTTTTCCTTTTCTTAGCTAGTAATCCATTTAAACAATCACAGTAAATTTATTTCTTATAATATTTCTAGTCATTTTGTATGAACGCAATAAGAAATATATTAAGCTTAAAGGTTGACTCTTCCTGGGAACATCTCACTTATATTCCAGACAACAGTCCTCAGGCCAGGTTAGTCTTTCCTAACCCCAGCAAGGTCCTTATTCAGTTACTTTTTTGGGGGTCATGAAAGAGTTTGTTCCATGACCATGCTCTTATATTTCTTATGGCCCTCAGTTTGTCCCCTTTCGATGCCAGGATACCTAAGGACCCAGCTTGCCCTGGGTCCATCCAGTCCTTTCATCGGGACCTTCCTTTTGAGGGTATTATGAAGTAAGGGAAATTGAGGCTTAAGTCAAGTAAATATGATGAATGCCCAGGAGTAAATATTATTTGGAGTTAATTAACTCCCATGTCACAAAGCATAGCATGAACTGTCTTCCTGTGTCTATACAAAAAAGATATGCTAAACCATGCAGATGACATGAAGGAAAGAGAAAAGCATTATAGGATTATTAGTGCTTGATGGAATTGGGTGTGCCTCAGGGGCACTGTTGTGGGAATAACTCAATAACCTAAGATCCCTGATGGAAGAGCAAGGACAACCCAATGTTATCTAACAAATTTTTATATTTATTTATATATTTGTGGGGTTGGGCCACACCCAGCTGTGCTCAGGACTTGTTCCTTGTTCTGTGCTCAGGGATCACTCCTGGCAGTGCTCCGGGAACCATTGCAATCCCAGGCATTAAACCTAAGTTGGCAACATGCAACACAAGCACCCCACCTGCAGTACAATCTCTCTATCCCTAAAGAGACAGATTTAACATATTTGTGCATGTTTTTATAGTCATTCTTCTGTCTTTAAACCCATACAAATACATCTATCTACTGCTGTAACTAATCATCTACCAATCTACATGAAGGAGACAGTAGTCTTGCCATGGTTCTGCAATTTGCTATCTTCTCAAAATAATTCTTAGCAATTTCCACATCGTGTCTCCTTTTGAGTGGATGGAAAGTTTTCTCTGAACATGCCAAGAATTGTTTAACTGCTAATGGGTATTTAGATTTTTTCCACTTTTTAATGTTAAAAATAGACTTCCAGTTAATATCCTAGAATTAACATGCTTGTGACCAAGAATGAATCTTTTTTTAGGATGTTTTCAGAGAAATAGAACTTCTGGGCCAAGGATACATTTTAAATTTTGATAGCTATCATCAAATTTCCTTTTAAAAGCCTTAACCAATTCATCCTCCACTAACAGTGTATCACAGTATCTATCCCCATTCACCTTCTTAGCCCAGGATTATCAATCTTTCATTTTACCAGATTGAAAAATAAAAACTCCTTTGATTTTAATTTCATAAGTAATTGGACTTGAGAACTTCTCATGTATTTCTTCTGTGACTTTACTTAAGTTTGTAATTTCTTGTATTTCTCAGTTTTGAGCAATGTTCTTTATATATTCTGGATGTTTATGAAAATGTTCACAATTATTTATACTAATAATTTGATTAAGGTCAAATTTATTTTTAGGTAATTTTCCCCCAAAAGCTATATTATGCATTTTTAAAATAACTTTATAACAGATTTTTCAACCAAAAAATGAAGATAACACAAAGAATTTCCATATAGTCCACAAACAATTTCCATGACTAAGATGTTATATTAATATGTTTCTTTTCACTAACTGTTATTGTTAGAGTATCGTTAACTAAAATGTTCATACTTTAGATTTCCTTTCTGGCTAGTGACTTATTTCTCTTTCAGGATACATTGTCACCTAGTCTCTCTCTTTTGGCTCCTGAAGTGACAGTTTCTTCGAGGTTCATTGTTTTTGATGACCTTTACAATTCTGATGAATTCTGGTCACGTATTTTGTAAAATGCCTTGTAGTTGGAAATTGTCTCATGTTTTTCTCACGATTAGATTGGGGTTATTGCTGTTGGTGAGGAAGACTATAGAAGGCAAGTGACATTTCGTTCTATCACATACATATGACTTATGCTTATTGATGTTAACCTTGACCACCTGGCTAAAATAATGTTTGTAAAAATTCTTCATAGAATTCTCTTTCTTCCCTTTTTTTCTTACTGTAGCATAGAAGAAATTCACTGTTTGTAACCCAGTGCTTAAGGAGTAGAGCACTATGCTTTTCATCTCTTTAGGGCAGAGTATTTTCATAAATTATTTGAAATTCTTCTTCACCAGAGGTTGATTTATTCTTTTTCATTTGTGTATTTACTCTGTCACTTATTTGTATGATCACAAACCCATGAATATTTGAACATTCTGTTTTCTGCTTTGGATTATAATCTAATAGCATTTTAATTTGGGCCTAAATTATACTGACTCTGGCCATTGGCATTGTATTTATTAAAAAATGTATTGATTTTTAAAAAAATGTAATGATTCCTGTTACCTCTTTGAATGGATGTACCACACATATTCTGATCCCATAACTATGACTTTCTTTAACACTTCCTTACCTTTTGACATAAAACTCATCACATATATTTTCTTTCCTAATTTTAAGATTATTTTAGCTCTCCAAGTATCTCTTATTTCTTTAATTGGGTAATAGAATTAAAATTAAAACCTAGGGGCTAGCTATATTTGTTACTGTAAAGTTTTCATTAACCCCTGAGTATAAAAATATATAATTTTTTCCATATATAGTCATTTGTATATTAAGTTAACATAAGTTAATATATTTTAATTTCTCTATCTATGGTCCATTACTACTATAAACAATTTTAGCTTCATTTTGTAAGATTACAAAACTATTACACCTTAACAGTGAGAAACATGTATCTTCCCAATCCATCGTCCATTTCTTTAATTGTTAAATTCCAATATTAACAACATGTAAATAAAAATTGTTAACATTTTTTCCCATAGCAAGATTCTTTATATACTAGAATCAGTCCTAATGCATTTTACCTTTAGTTTCTTTTTACTTTAGTTGCAGGTTACATATCCGTATATAGGAATAGCAATATGTAACATACAACCTTATTAATTGTGCATTCTTAGTATGATCACTTCTTAATTACAGATGTTTTGAGCTATTTGGGATTGCCCACATAAGTAAAATGTCCCTATGAACAAAGAAAGTTATATTTGTTTCCAATATCCTTACCTCTTATTTTCTTTTTTATCTCTTGCTTTTTTTTTTTTTTACCAGAATTGGGGGTGGTGATTTTCAAAGTAGTGGTATTATACATTACCTAGGACTTTTAATGAGATGTAAATAGTAGTGTTAAGAAAGGATATCCGTGCCTTATTTATAGTCTTAGAGGGAAAATATCCAGTTTCACTTCATTAAGCTGATGGTTGCCTTATAAAAAATACTTATCAATTTTTTTTGTTGGAAGCACCATCTTTACCAAACTGTTAATGACAGGGTTTCACACAGACACTGTTATAACTCTGCATCCACTACTGGAATGTCTGTTTCCCTCTGACAACCTCTCAAAGACCCTCCTATCTACCCTACTACACCCTAAGTAAGATGAGTTTTGTAGGTGTACTGTCCAGATCTGCTGACATTGGTCATTTGTTGCTCCTTTACTATGTTTCTTTATATCTCACAAGGGAGATCATTCTGTACCTATCCCTCTCCTGATTGTCTTCACTCACCATGACACCTTCCAATTCCATCCACATAACAAGAAACTGCATGATTTAATTTTTTATTTCAAATTGTTTTCATCAAGTAGAAGAAGTTCCAACTTTGTTACCAATTTGCTGAGACTTTTGATGATAAACCGGTATTGTCAATTTTTTCCTGCATAAATTGGTATATTTTTGCATGGTTTCATTATTAGCATGTTGTTTTGGCAGTTCCATTATTTGAAAATTGCAGAACAAGTTTATATACCTGTATAATTTTTAGTTCATCATGGCTTATAATATGTTGATAATTTGTTGGGTTACAATTTGTTAATATTTGTTAAGAAATTTTATTTCCATGTTCACTGGAGATATTGGAGTATAACTTCCATTTGCAGTAATTTCTTAACCCGATTTTGATATCAGGGTGACTCTAGTCATATAAAATGAATTAAGGAAAAATAATAAAAATAAAATTTTTAAATAATAAAGTAGGAAGTGTTCCTTTGCTTTCTATTTCCTGGAAGAGATTTTCTGGAAAAATCAGTGTCATTTTTCCCAGTAAATGTATATCATGCTATAACCTTGTCTTTTTGCCACTGCATCAAATCTCCCCCACCACTTTCCTGCAATTCTCGGACAACCAGTTCAGCAGTTGAATGCAAAGGCTCAAGAATGTTATATTACTTGATTCCTGTGGTGTAGGGGATCATCCAGGCCATGCCAGCAGTGCTCTGGCTCCAAGACCACACCCCACATACTTAGGCATAATGTCATGTAGGGGATTAAACCAGTGCCAGCTGCATACAAGGTGTATATTTTAATTTTTGTACTATCTCTCTGGTCTCTACCAAGATTTTTGTTTGTATTGTTTTGGGGCTATCCCTGACAGAACTCAGGGCTTACTTTGCCTCTGTATTCAGCTCAGGGCATTATGTGGGGTTCCAGAGATCAAACTCAGGTAGACTGTGTGCAACGCAAGTACCTTTCCCACTATACTTTCTCTCTGATCCTCCTACATAAATTTTTTTTATCCCAAAACAAATACCCAGATATACGGTCACTTAATTTGGGCTGGAGCGATAGCACAGCAGGTACGGCGTTTGCCTTGCACGTGGTTGGCATGGCCAACCTGGGTTCAATTCTTCCACCCCTCTCGGAGGGCCCGGGAAGCTACCGAGAGTATCTTGCCGGCACAGCCGAGCCTGGCAATCTACCTGCGACGTATTCAATATGCCAAAAATAGTAACAACAAGTCTCACAATTGGTTGTGAAACGTTACTGGTGCCTGCTTGAGCAATTTTTGACAAAGGTGTTGAGTACAAGAAATGAAGTAAAGCTAGCCTCTTCAACAAATAGTGTTGGGGAAACTGGATAACCACCTACGAATAAATGAAGCTGAATTAATATCTCATACTTTACACAAAAGTCAATTCAAAGTGGATCACAAAGGCTCTGTGATAGTGCCATAATCCATATTATACACTGAGAAAAATACAGTCAGAATGCTGGACCTCAAAGATGTTTTGGGTATATGCTTCCATTGGTAAATGTAGGTCAATAAATATTAAAAAGGATTATATAAAATTAAAACATTTCTGCATAGCTAAAGAAACATATGCTAAAACTAAAAGACACCCAACTGAATGGAATCAAATATTTGGATTCAACATATCAGATAAAGTTGATACCTAAGATATTTAAAGTACTCACAAAGATCAACAACAGCCAATAACACAAAGCCCAAGAAGCTATCAAAAGATGGGGACAGAAGATGTATACATATTTTTCTGAAGAAGACAGATTAATGGCTAATAGGTACATAAAAAGTGCTCATCATCATTTAGACTCACAGAAATTTGAATAAAGATCATAGTGAGGTTATCATTTTACCCCAATAAGAATGGCATATATCAAAAAGAAAAACTGAGAAAAAAATCTATGTTGACAAGGATGTGCTGAAAAGAAATACTCAATTACTGCTGGTGGGAAATGTTTTCTTGTTCAACCCTTATGACAAACAGTATGAGTATTTCTCAGAAAAGTAAGAATTGATCTTCCATATGACCCAGCGTTCTCTCTCCTGGGTATCTATCTCCATTAAACAAAAGCACTCATTCAGAAGGACTCATGTACACCATTATTTATTGCAGTATTTAGCATAATAGCAAGTCAAGTGTGTGGATTATGAAAGTATATATCTATATATGTATATAGATATATATATATACACACACAATGGAATACTATTCAGCTTCAAGGAAAAATAAAATCATACAATTTAGAGCTAGAGGCTATTGTGTTAAATGAATAGCCATAAAAAGGACAAACTATGGTATATGGAATGACATTGCAAGATTTTAAAGTGGGGGGTACATAGATCACCTTAGACCCTAGAGTATCAGTAAAGTAAGAAATGTGGCAGAAATGTGGCACCTTAAAGGAACAGAAAAATTCTCTAATTCTAGATTCAAGGTGGTAGGAAAATAAGTTCAAGATATTTTGTCTTTATAAAAACAAACAAATCTTGCACATAATCAGGTTAACATGACCTTCCCAGTTAACTCCTACAACCTCATGTACGATGAGATTAAAAAAAAAGTAAAATCTAGGATCATAAAGCAAAGATATAATGAGGACTTGGAAAATATGTCCAGAAAAGTTATTTAGAAATGACTATAGCACATGGGAGAAAAGCATGTCATGCCTCAGAATTCCTGGCCAGAGATCATAGACTATTATGTGCCATTTTGTTGTCTTCTTTTTGTGGAGGGGAGATTTTGTTTTGGATTTCTAAACTGTTCCTGTATTGTAATAGAAAGGAAAGAAATATTAATAATTTTTGTTAATAAGTCCCTAAGATCCCATAGTGTTTCCCATGTCCTTTGTTGCTATCCCATCTGAAGGTTGGAGGTTAATACTTAGAATGACCTTAAAATCAAGTGCTGAGGCTGGAGCGATAGTATGGCAGGTAGGGCATTTGCCTTACACATGGCCAACCCAGATTCGGTCCCCTGAGTGCCACGAGGAGTAATACCTGACTGCAAAGCTAGGAGGTAACCCCTGTGCATTTCCAGGTGTAACCCAAAAAGCAAAAAAAAAAAAGAATCAAGTGCTAAATCATAATGGCAAAATTAGAGAGAAAGTACTGTACCTGCCACGGAGGCAGGGGGTCGGAGGGGGTGGGGGTTGGGGGTGAGACACTGGGCACAATGATGGTGGAAAATGTATACTGGTGGAGGGATGGGTGCTCGACCATTGTTTGACTGAAACACAATCATACAAGTTTGTAACTGTATCTCACGGTGATCCAGTAAAACTTCTTTATAAAAGAATCACGCATTAGAAGTGGCATAAGCTCATTAGATCTCTGAACATGGTCCCTGGTTCATGGTCCCTGAACATGGAGCAAATGACAACATGGAGCAAATCCTTTTTCTGACCCACATTGCATGATTACATAAGAGAGAAATAAATAGTTAATGTGTTAGGCTGCCAAGATGATGTGTAGCTGTTTGGCACCCAGAGTTAATTACTCTGACTAATACACTGCATAGCTATCTCAAGCCACACAGTAGCTCAAAGTTACCAGGCCCAGAGCCCAAGACTCTTGACTGCCATCCAGTAAGTTTTCTCCTCTTGGATTGTGCCTCCTGGTGAATCTAAAACCTCAGGTTAATTCTCCCAAGTCCCACCTTTATTTATAAGAATAATGACATGGTGTTGTTGTTTTCCAGCTGGCCTATTTGTCTAGGTTAGCAAGCATGATGGAGGCATCGTCTGCTGACCCAATTTCTCCCCCTCTCCTGTGTTGAAGGATTTTATGAAGGACTGTAACTACACAATCACCCTCCTCCTTTATGAGCTCAGACAACATTTCCCCCCTTTTATTACATTTACTGTCCTTGCTTGCCAAGGCGCTTTTATGGCTGTGGGAACGATTGCCTCACTCTTGAGAAACTCAGGAATATCCCTCAGTGCTTCATATAACTTGTCACAATATTTTTAACAGCAATTCTTCTTGTGTTTTTCTGTTAGAGCCTCTCACCAGCATCTCCCCTGACAATGCTATGAGGGACTGGAGAGCTCTGACAGCAGGAATCATCCTTCTTCTCACCACAGCAGCTATTTCCCAGGGCTGTACCTACAGCCACCTTCTCTACTTTTTTTTTGTTAAACACACCAACCAGGGTCTCCTCAGGAATTCATGGGTTTGAGGTTAGAGTTCAAAGACTTGGGGTTTTCTTTACATGGGTTGATAAGTAAACGGAGAGGTTTAGAAATGCAAAGGCAAATGTTCGACTTTATCAAAGATTTGTAGTAGCACTGTATCACTGTCCTCCCGTTGTGCATTGATTTGCTCGAGAGGCACTAGTAACTTCTCCATTGTGAGACTTGTTACTGTTTTTTGGCATATCGAATAGACCATGGGGATCTTGCCAGGCTCTGCTGTGTGGGCGGAATACTCTTGGTAGCTTGCCAGGCTCTCAGAAAGGGACGGAGGAATTGAACCTAGGTCGGCCGTATACAAGGCAGATGCCCTACCCACTGTGCTATCACTCCTTTGACACTGGAGAGATAGTGCAGCTGGTAGGGAGCTCGATTTGCACATGGCCAGTAGGGTTCAATGCCCGGCTCCAGATATGGTCTCACAAGTACCACTATGGATCCTTAAGCACAGAGCCAGGCATAAGCTCTGAGCATTGAGGGTGTGATAAAAGAAAATAACAGCCATTTGTCCATAAATCACTTTAATATGTAATGCAGTTTTTGTCTGGAAATGTAGTTTGGAACAGAGGTCATAATTTGTACAAGATATTCCAAACTGTGGTCTTCTGCCATGATCACCCCACTTAATTTTTTACCCTATTTTCCATTTTTATTTAAATGCCTTTGTCTTGCCTTTGTTCTCCCATAATATCTAAGCTATCTTATTTACAACATTTTTATAATTTGAAAGCAAAAATAGGTGTTTATAAACAAATCACGTATACTTTAATCAGTAGCTGCATATAGCAAATAATCAATATTGATTTATTGAGCACTTACTGAATGATAGTATGCCAGTTTGTGATAAAAAGGTGAGCAATGCACATGAAACATCTAAGCTCAGTGACTCCATGGGGGAGATAGACACACAGGTGAAACGTGAGGAAGATAACATCCTTGATCAATAATGTTGATAGGAACAATATGACCCAAAGATTAGGGAGGTGGAGAGAAAGTAAGTGATCAAGAAACCACCTCTTGAAGGGAAGACATGAGCTGAAACCCAAAGAGAAACTGGGAGCCACAAAAGATCTAGGTGAAGAAAAGTTCAGGCAGAGGGAGCAGCTGAATGGTTGATGTGTTAGAAGAACAACCAGGATAATGCTTCCAGATAGCAAAGAGCAGAGGAGAGAGCATCAGAAGAGGAGGCTAGACAGATAACGGAGGACAAGGTCAGGATGGGCACCTTGGAGTCATTAAATGAAGCAAGGAAAGCTATTGGTGAGTTTAACTAGGAAGTTATATGACTTGTGTCATATTTTAAGGAATATCTTTCCAGATTAATGGATTAAAAATGGCTAACACTGATGAGAAGCTACTGGGTTATTAGGGAGGATTTTGCTTATGCCAATAAAAACAAAGGGCAAAAGTGAGACAACAAAAATGAGCTGTGATTTGGGAGTAAGGCTGAAGGGAGCTCAGTTTCTGGCTGGAATGGGGATAATCCACCCCCTAAACTCCTAAATGCAAAATCACTTATGTAAAGTGACTATATATAGAAGTACTTTTTATTTGTTGCCTAATTTCTTCACTGACTAATTTCTGCTAAATTAGGCAGAAACTAATTTCAAGGTACTAGAAAGTTGAATATACTATTTCCATTTCGAAACTCAATGACAGAAATATAAAGAGACCTAGTCAAGATCTCAAACCAAGAATAGGATGTAAATCTACTTCTAATATTCATAGCACATCTGTTACACTGCAGAGTCTCCTGCCCCCGCGCCTAGCTGTCCTCGCTGGGGCCCCTTGGAGGGGGGCGGGTTGAGTCTCGCTCCCTGCCCAGAGAAGAGCTCTGGCAGCCGAAGACCTCCAGAACCAGCCACACCCATGCTGAGACACTCTCCACATGCATGAAGGTACCGGCAGAATAACAAAGGCATGCGGATCCCGGGGATGAAATCTCCAAGCCTGCTTGGATCGGGGCTGAGCATCCTCCACCCAGATCCTCCATCTTCCAGTAGGCAGGGGCCACACCCACCAACTGCCTCCTGGCGCCAGGTAATCCCATCAACGACCAAGACCCGGAGACTATAAAACCCAGCTCCTGGAAGCGTGCGGCCATATTTATGACTGTGAGACATCTTATTATTACATTCTTACTTTGGACAACCTGGCAAGGTTACCGAATGTAACCTGCCCACACAGCAGAGTCTGGAAAACTCCCCATGGCATACCCAATATGCCAAATACCAGTAACAATGATGGGTCTCATTCTCCTAACCCTGAAAAAGTCTTGAATATGGCACTTTTTAAAATCTCAAGGCTAGGATGAAGGAGACGTTACTGATGCCTGCTCGAGGCAATCGACGAACAACAGGATGATCATGATTGTGATAGTGATCGGGATCTGTTACACTGAACTCTGTTCATTCATATGATTCTTGGGGAGGTGGGAAGTCCTAGAGCTTTATCTCCCACCTAAAAGCACTAAAATTATGAATAATAATCCCACCCGACATTTTATGAACACCTACTCTTTCCTGAGCATTGTGCCTAGAGAGAGACTGATGCACATCAGCTCATTTAACTCTTTATATCCTAAGAGGTACATGATGAAACTCAAAGAGAATAAGCTCAAATTAAAGCCATATAGAATGCTTGCAAGTATATGTAAGTGCCCAGCCAGGTTTTATTTCTGTTTGCAGGGAGCACACCTTGCTGTGCTCCAGGCTTACTCCTAGTTCTGTGCTCAGAGGTCATTCATAACAGTGATCAGTGTACCATATTTGCTTCAGGGGATCAAACCTGGGTCAAATTTGTGCAAGACAATCACCACCTTACCCATTATTTAATGTCCCTAGTGCCTCGAGTCAGGTTTTAAACTCTAATCTGCTGGGTGCTTCACCATTATGGTTCTCTATGGTTGGTAACACACGATGAAATTTTTCACTGTTCTTTCAAATTCACAGCACCTTTACTATTTGGGCCCTGGCAACCCAATGGCCAGGATTAGGCATGACTGAATGTCCCAGAGGTGTAAGGTAAGCTAGTGACAGGGACATGATATCTGCTGAGGCTCTTTCCAACCCTGCTTCCTTGTTTGGTAGAAGGAAAGCAGAAATAAAATCCAGCATTCACCCATGGGGTTGGCTTCCCATAAGCACATCAAAGCACCTGCAAAATATCTCAGACAGATCTGTGCAGACTGACACAGGAGAACCACCTCAGAATGATATTGAAAACATCGCCAATAAAAGTGATAAACCACTTTTGTCAGTGACCCAAGACTAAAACTTTTCTTCTTCTTTGCCTAGAACGACATCCCCTTCATCTGTCTTATATTGTAATCAGATACAACCTTGATAGAATGAAAGCAGAGGTCACACTGAACAAACTGGCACTTTACGTGCTCAGAAAATGGCTCCTTTGTAAAAGGGAAATTATAGCATTTCTATAGAGGGATTTTTCTTAAAAGAACAGGCTGCTTTGTTCAAATGGTGCTGATTTCAGCGCTCTGAGAAGAGGCCCCTTTTTAGTCTGTTGACCTGCTGTAGTGTGTGGGGTTCCTTTT
The DNA here is from genome assembly GCF_029834395.1 of Sorex fumeus. Lineage (NCBI taxonomy): Eukaryota > Metazoa > Chordata > Mammalia > Eulipotyphla > Soricidae > Sorex > Sorex fumeus. The sequence goes on along the minus strand of NW_026606059.1, from coordinate 44,603,900 downwards.
GTTTGGAGAAACTTGCCTACATTACAAGGAGGGTATTAAAATAAACATTAAAAAACCATTTCTGAGAGACGTTTGGCTTGACAAAGACTATCAGACAAGATGTGAAATACTCTTCACTTTATTTTGCTTATGCGGTATCATTTGTGAATACTGTGTAAAGTACTGTTTAAGGAGTCTGTGGTGCCTGAGTTAGACTTTCTATCCACATATATGCAGGTTAGTTCTCTTGAGAACAAAGCTGACATTTTTAAGCCCTGATACTCCTGATCACAGTATAAGAGTAGATTTTAAAGGTAAAATACTAACAAATTCTTGAGTTTAGGTGATGCATTAGAAAAAAAGAAAATAGAACTTGGGTCCAAAGCACAATCAACTGGAGTCAGCCCAAAGTTTTATAAATCATATTGCAGAGTGTGAAAGTACGAAATGTGTTTGAGCTAAAAAAAAAAATAAGATTTCATGTGAATTGTAATGCCAGGCATGTCATGTCTCAACATGTAATGTTATCAAAAATTAAGCAAAGTGTTTCATTTTCCCGGTGTCAATTTTAACACTTAACAATATTTTTGGCATTGTAATTACTGTTTTCATTCCACTAAACCTTCTGTGAGTGGGATTGTTTTGTTTGCAATTCTAATAATTCCATATACTTTTTATGAGCACATGTATTACTTCAATAAAAATAATTGTTTATAGCTAATAGCTAATAATAAAAGTTTTAATTAGACCTACTATACTCCACATTTGTATTTTGCGAGTTTGTTTCTCATTGCCATAATGTGTCATGAATGAAATCAGTTTGTCATTTCTCATGAAACAGCTAACTTGTGGAGGCTACTAATAATCTCTTTTAGGGACTTTAAAAAGCAACTTCTCTGTGATATTTTTGAATTTTATTCATGAGGTATAATACTTTGCCACCTACATATTAACTGGAAGGGAATACATTCCCCTTAACTTCGTTTTTTATTGCATTATTTCCCCAAAAATATGGTATACATTTTATTAACAGAAAAAAGTTACAAGCATTGTTTGCTATAGAAAAGGAGGAAAATGGTAATTATAGAAATAACAAGATGAATTTGATATTAGATGTAGTGGAAGATATTTACCTTCTGCCAAGAGAAAGATGACCCAGTAAGCCTTGCTTTGCATAACCCATAAACTTTCATTAGTGAAAGTCCCTGAATTACAGAGTTTATGTAAGTAAACCGAGTCTAGTCTAATAGACAACAAATCCTAGTCTTGTCTAACTGACACTTCCTTCTCGGGGTTGTAGGGAGGGTGGAATGAGATCTATTGCAGAGCCACCATGTCACGTATGTACAGTAAGTGGTAATCCTCTATCCAACCTCCATCCACACCTAAACTGGGACTGGAGCACAGAAGAGAGAAATGCTTACTATTGCCAAAAAGCACATTGCTGCCCTCTCACTTCTTTGAATGTCACGATAGCAACAGAAAATGATAGAAAACCTATGTAATATATGCAAATGAATGTGAACTGCCAGATTTATAGAAAGCTGATAATAGATACTTTGGGCTAACGAAGGCAACTCTGGAGTGAAAGGTTGAAGAGTATTTTGATGCAAATGTTAGAAGAGTTTTTCTCTCCCTGTCAAGACTTCTTTGATTGATGGGACTGGAGTAATGTTCCAGGAACAACCAGTGAGCATTGCCAGGTGTGAGTCCAAAAGTCAAGTAAAATAAAATATTTTTAAAAAATTTTTAAAGACTTATTTGGTTGAGACAATGAACAACAATGAACAATTGGTTTTATTCCAAGGCTGTTAATCAGACTCAACATTCAATAAAGATGGGTGAAAGGTCAGCACTGATATGGTGCATGGGCAGAAACAGTTAGTTGGGTTCTACTGAGCAATTGTCTGGATACGAAGAATAAGTCCATTGTCACAAAGAAAGATGGAGTCTTACTGGACTGTCTCATTCTGTTTGTTCTCTTCTGGACATAAGTCAGTTTCCAGGTTCAACTCGCTTTTCAACTGATCATGTGCACAAAAAAAAAAGGTTCTGCCCTTTACAAAACTTCTGTTCCTTCCTGGAACTTGGTCTATTAGCACAGAGCAGAGATTATACATCTTATGCTGCAGCAACATAACCCATCTTTTAAGTCAGATATGTTGTGGAAGCCCAACATAAAGAATATGAAACTAGATATGTTTATGTTGAAGAAGAAGAAAGGCCGAGACACTCCATAGTCTTCTCTTCAAGTAGGTACACAGCATCACTTGTTCTGCAGGGTTCAGCTTAAAAATTTGAGGAGAAAATCCCTTGAGTACTGATTTTCTGCCACTTCACCATTTCTTTAATGTGCATTTCTCCTTCCAGAATGAGCCCTGAGCTGCCTACTTCTATATCCTCAGATATCTACCTGCTAAATAAGAGCAACATGTTCATCAAAAATTATCCTCAAGGTCAGTGAGACATGAGGAAGCCACTCATCTCACCACAAGCCTGCCTCTCTGCCTGATCCTTTTGCCTGCTTCTTTTTCCTGCTACCTAACACCTGACATTCTTCTCACTGGATATTGTTTTAATTGCAAAGTACCCTTGATTTTCACTTTCAACTTTTTGCAGACACTCATGTTCTAGGTCTGAGGTAATGCCACCCCACCCCCATGGAAAATAGTCTAAATCTAGTTCACAGTCTTCTTTCGGATGTCCAACACCCCTAAACACCTTCTGTGTTTTATGTCGATTAGAATCTGTTGCTTTCTTAAAACCTTCTGAACCCCAAGTTCTATCTTGATTCCTGGGTTCCTAACCATAAAAGCTCCACCCCCAACTCTTGCTTGTTGTTGTGCAATGTAGTCTGCACAATTGTGACCTTAATTCCTCTCTAGTTTTCTCAGCTTCTACACTGAAATCAGCCTTTGGAAGTGTCAGTTCACCCCTTCCAATTTCAGCTGTGACAGCGGCAGGTGAAGCTCTCACTTGGTTCTTCTGATTATGTCAAGAAGAAAACAGGAGAATTGAAGGAAAAAGAAAATACAAGGATTGCTTTAAATGTGGTTTTTGAAGTATGACTTTTATCCATTCCATTTCCTCAAAGATTAATGGAAAACTATGAACAGGATTAACTGCTAGGTAAAAACTACAACAAAATAGCATTTATTCTGTGCTAGGAGTTTTCCAGCTAATGTGTCTGAGTATCTTTATAGTACTTAAGCTAGAAAGCACCATCATTGTCCCCCAAAACATTCCTTTCCAGAGTAATTTAGTGGACTCTAGTAACACAAATGTAAATTTAAACTTTTGGGTCTTTGGACTTAGATTTTTTTCTTTTTTTGTTTTTTGGCTTTGTTTCGGGGGGGGGGGCACACCAAATGATGTTCAGGGGTTGCTCTTGTACTCAGGAATTACTCATGGCAGTACTCAGGAGACCATATAGGATGCCAGGGTTCAAATTTGGGTCAGCAGCATGTAAGGCAAATAACTTACTGTACTATCTCTCTGGTTCCATTTGTATGTATATAAGGTGCTTGCAAGGCTTATAAGGCCTTAAATTTTGACTTTAAATAAATAACCTACTTTCTCTGAGCCTGAGTTTTCCTACATGTAAAATGGGGATGATAATACTTCATTTCTCACAGGACAGATTTTAGGATATTTTAGGATTACAGAACATTAGTACAGCACAATTCAGAAGACTGTCAATCAAAGTGGATACTTCCATTAATTCAGAAATGCTCTTCATCCTTATACATTACACACTGTTAATGAAATGATAAAGGTAAAAATCCAAGTGAATTAAGTAAAGGTAAAGGTAAAGGCCCTCCCGTTGATCGTCGATTTGCTCGAGTGGGCCCAGTAACGTCTCCATTGGAGACTTTGTTGTTACTATGTCTGGCATATCGAATACTCTTGGTAGCTTGCCGGGCTCTCTGAGAGGGGCGGAGGAATCGAACTCAGGTTGGCCATGTTGGCTGCTTGTAAAGCGAACGCCCTACCGCTGTGCTATCGCTCTAGCCCGTGAATTAAGTACAAAAAGAGAAATATTTTTCTAAGTCATACAGAGCTCAATTCATTTATATAACAATTAATTTACAAGTTTTATATGTTTATCAGAACTGTGTCAGATGCTGGGACTATAAAAATGACAAGTAGATCCCCTCCCTACTGAGCTTCATGCGGTAAGAGAGGGAATTTACAGTAAACAAATAAAGAAAAGAGAGAGATAATGGAAGTTAGAGAGAGAGAGAGAGAGAGAGAGAGAGAGAGAGAGAGAGAGAAGAAAAGTGCCTGCCATAGAGACTGTGGTGGAGGAAGGGAAACTGGAAACTGGGGACCTTAATGTTGGGATATGTACACTATGAAGTGGCAGATGTTGGAACATTATATGACTAAACTAAATCATGAACAATTTTGTTATTATGTATCTCTGTGATTCAATTAAAAATATATATAGGTATGTAAATATATTTATAGAGATAGATATCCTTGACTAACTGAATGCTTTTAATTAAAAAAATAAAATAATAAGCAAATAAACTAGGTTGAATGTCTTTAAGTAGATACAGCAGGCACAGTTTTCTATATTTCACATACGTTGACGTCCTCAAGTGTATGTACTCATATATATATATATATATATATATATATATATAAGGTACTTGTACACACATGAATACTTACATACTAACTCTCACACATGTGAAATTTTGGTGCCTTCATTATACCACCTATTTAGTCCAAGAAACCTATTTCCTTTTAGAGGATCCTAGGAGTCTTTTTTGACCTTTTGGTATTTGGAAGTCACTCCGAATGTAAAGAGACTAGGAGAGTAAGCCAGCAAAGTTCCCACCTAATAAGAAGAAAGGTAAGAAGGAGGGGGCAGAGAAGGAGGAGGAGGAAGAGGAGGTCTGAGGGTTCTCCTCCAGGATGGAAATGCTACCCAGGACTCTGAAAAATATTCTCTTCATTCACAACCCCTTCCATCTCAGAGACAAGATGAGCAGAGCAAGAGAACCCTCAGTAGGTGACAGCAGCGATTACATGCCCCTATCATGCCTCTTTCTAGTGTTCAGAGCAAAGCAAATATGTGGAGTAATAGGAACAGATTAAAGCTCTTAGATCATCCTTGGATGGGCTTTTCATGCTTCATCTTTTGGTGACCCAGAAATGTCCACAAATAGAAATGAAGGTAAATGAAGGAACTGATCACAAAGGTCATGAAATAATTAAAGATCACAAAGGGCTAAAGATGCAGAGAAGAATGACAGAGAACTGAAGCAACATAGCCAAAATCAATAGCAGAGACTTCAGAAATAGGACATATCTGACATACCAAAAAAAACAAAAAAACTGGATAGGATGAGCCAGATCTCTAAGGATACTAGAAAACACATATTAGTGACTCGGTAGTGCACTAAACTGGCCACATCAGAGTGGAAACATCAGGACAGTACATTCACAATAACACCTTCTCCCAGTGCTGCAGAAGGCAAAATCAGCCCTAAGCACATAGACACAATCTGGAAAAATGAATGGAGAGGAGAGGATATGAAGAAGTGTCGATATTTCTGAGAGGAAGTTTAGACACATAAGTGATAAAATATTTTTTCAAGAAGTTGAATTTTCGGGGCTGGAATGATAGCACAGTGGGTAGGGCGTTTGCCTTGCACGCAGCCAACGTGACTAACCCGAGTTCGATTCCTCTGTCCCTCTCAGAGAGTCTAGCAAGCTTCCAAGAGTTACTCGCCCACGCGGCAAAGCCTGGCAAGCTCCCCGTGATGTATTCGATATGCCAAACACAGTAACAACAAGTCTCAGGATGGAGAGGTTACTGGGCCCGCTCGAGCAAATCGATGAACAATGGGAGGACCGTGACTGTGACCGTGGAGTGATAGCACAGCAGGTAGGACGTTTGCCTTGCACAGGGCTGACCCGGGTTTGATTTCCAGCATCCCATGTGGTCCTCTGAGCACAGCCAGTTGTGATTCCTGGGTGCAGAGCCAGGAGTAACACCTGTGCATTGCTGGGTTGCTCCCAAAAAAACAAAAAAACAAATAAAATAAAATAAAAAAGAAGTTGAATTTTCCTGAAATAGGTAATTGACAGCTATTGATCCGAAGAGACTAAGTTTGCGTTCTCTACAGCACTCACTGCTCATTGCTACCTCCAACAGCTTGAATGAGGAAGGTTTCCAGGCAAGATGAGGTCACCTACACAGAAAAAAAATAAGCTATCATTTTTGTGCTTCTAGAGTATATGAAAATTATAATTATACTAAATATACAATAGAAGAATTATATATTGAGAGGAAAAAACAGGGATTTTTCTCTTCCGATTTCTCTTTCTTTTTAGAGGGCCACACCTAGTAGTGCTAAGGGATTACTCCTGGCTCTATGCTGAGGGACCACTCCCAGTGATGCTCAGGAAGCTATATGTGATTCTGGAGATAGAACCTTGCACAGCCATATTCAAGGTAAGCATTTTAGCCACTATCTCTCCAGCAGAGTTTCTCAGCCAGTGTGATCAGAGCAGTTCTAACTAAAATCTTCACATTTAAGCAATGACCTCCAGAATAAGAGAGTCAGGCATGCACAAATCTAGGAAAAAATGAATCAAATTCCTGACAAATAGAACATGCAAAGTGCTAATGGAATGGAAATGAGCTTGATATGAACAGGAGGAGACGGGAGGATGGGATTGGAGAAGTGAACATGGAGTATATCATAAAGAGCTAGTAGCTACAGTGACAAGTGGAAAGGCACTGAAGGACTTTCAGTACGGCTATATTCCAATTCATTTGTTTTTGAAGTATCTTTTTGGTGATATGTGGATGATAGTGAAGTGGAACAATTGTGGATCAGAGGGTTGTCAAGAGGACATGGTTATACCCCAGGCAGGAAAGTATGTTGACATTGATGAGAGCCGTGTAGAGGAGAGAGAAGATACAAAGATGGCTTGCAAATGTTTTAGAAGTAAACCAATCCAAATTTGCTGATCACTAGTTGGCTAAATACAGAAAGGAAGGTGAATAAATAATATTTAATTACACCAAGATTTTGGGTTTAAACTTCTGGGTAAAATTTGCTGTCATTTATTGAAATATTAAATTTAAGACTATAAATCATTGCTTCTCTGCAATTAATAAGTCGGTTCTGTCTCCCTTGAATATCATAACCATGTTGACCAATAGAATATATCAGAAGTAACAATGATGTTGAAAGGTTGGTCATAGAGGACTAGGACGACTCACTCTTCTTAATTAGAACCCACTCCTGGGATCTTGGATTTTTCACAGTTCCAGCAATTATGGCTGGAAAAACAAGTTACGTGTAATTTTCATGGTGTCTTACAACTATTTATTACACTCATGGATTCTGAAGGTCAGAAATTCATTTCAGTCACAATGAAAAATGTTAACAATATGCACCTCTACCCAAGCGGAGAACCATGCTTTACTGATCCAAAGGTTCTCTTAGTCATCGATCTGGTGGTAGGGACACTAACAGCAGAAGATCGGTGCATAGGCATTCTTTAGAAATCTTGAACCATTTCCACATGCATCCTCCAGCATGGAAATTTCAAGATTGTACTCTTCATTCCAGTATTCCAAGCCCTCTGATGAGAAAATAAATCAGGTGGAAACAAATGTAGCACCTTTACTCACCTAATTCTGGAAGTGGCACAGCATCCCTTTTAATTCATTCAAAGTCAGACATTTAGGTCCATCTGTATTGAAGAAGTTGGAAATAGACTTTACCTTTTGAATAAATGCAGGATATTCAGAGCTCTACTATGTAAGAAGTTTCACTACCTTAAGATCTCCCCTTAGAAGAGACATACTTGAACCTAATCTTCCATCTACTCCCATGGAGACACCAGAAATAAATGGACCTTCCAGAACAATCTATTTACCAAGTGAACACCATCTTGTTTCAAGATATGGAAGAAAAGAACCACTCGAACTGAATGTCCAAATTCCTAAGTCACAAAACTATTAGATATAATTATTTAGGGCATTAAGTTTTTTGGATAGTGTATCACACAACAGTGGATAACTATAAAACTGGAAAATTTATTTTTTAACCAGGGGGACTGTTGAGGAGAGAGATTCAAGAGAATGTGTATACATCTGTTAAGCCTGCAGTTAGTGTTATCAGCAAAGCGGTTAGAGAAGTGAGCCTGGAGCAAGAGCTGCCTGAAAGTGTTCGGGGAGCAGAGTCATTGTCAGCAAGCTGTTTCCAAGCAACTTCTAGTGTGGGGAGAAAACTTGCACCGTCTTGGTCCAGTTTGAACATGCTTGGTCCAGTTCATTCATTTGTTCATTTGTTTATTCATTCATTCACGAGATGGTCATAGATAAGATATTTACCCCTTGTAGTGTCACTCATTTTGGAAATGATGATTTATTGTACAAATATAGAGAAATATTTCAGGTACAAAGGCATTCATCAGAGAGTCCTTTTCTATCTTGCTTCTAAGACTCAAGGAACACTCTGGGGACTGGAGAGAAAACACAGCAGGTATAGTGCTTGCCATGCATGTTGCGACTCAGGTTGCATCTGTGGAGCCACATAGGGTGGTCACTGAGAACCAAGAGTGGTCACTGAACACAAAATCAGGAGTAAACCCTGAGTACAACCAGATGTGGCCTGAAAACCAAAACAAAAAACAAAAAAGCAGCTATACATGAAGTTCCCCCTATGAAGATGGAAACCCTCTGTAATCCCAGAGTTTCCCATAATGAAGAGAAAATGTAACTATTTACTTACAAATATCTGTAATAACGTATTGAAAATAACCATGTCCTAAAATAAAATGCAATTTATAAATAGAATTTGAAATACTTAAGTCTCAAATGATTTTCCTCTTTTATTCCATAAACAATCCAAAAGCCCAACTTTATTTTTTCATTGAAAGGTTCAGAAATAAAAATCCTATTTTCTTCTTCCTGATCATATTCATACCCTAGCTTCTGTTGGAACATTTTGCTTGGGAATGGGGTATCCCAAGCAGTAATTAGGGTCACAGGAGCACAGAGCCTGGCCAGGAAATGTAGATCCAAACCTGGGACTTCATGCGAACACTGCAAGCTTTCGAGAAATCTCCCTGGCTTTCAGGGGCTTTTCTTTCTCAGTTGGAATTGACAAATCCAAAAAGTACTTCTCTCCCACCAAAGATTTTATTTAGGGATAAGAACGAATGAGCGTTTTGTTTCTGCCTCTTCTTTCCTAGCATGCTAGCAACACAAAAAGAGAGGAGAGAAGAATACAGTCATCTGGAAAGACTTCACGTGCAAAGCAGCAAACGAACATGCTGAATCGAAACTAGGGTAAGTGATTTTCTTCCTAGGTGGATGGAGGATAGAAACCGAAACAGCTGTTTTATAGGAATTGGCTCTGGCCTCTGGAGAGCAATATGCTGTTATCAACCTCCTCAACCCCTACACACACACACACATACACACACACACACACACACACACACATGTATGTACACATGTATATGCACACACTCTTTGCCTGCACCTCACTTCACAAGATAATTTATCTTAGCGCAAAATAAGATAATAAGATTATGATTGCTATCTTCTAGAGGTAAGTAGGACACCTTAAATGCATTTATGGCCTTTGGGGGAAGGAGAGATTTTTTTCCTGAGGACCATGATGGACAGAGGGCTATGCTAATTGCCTGCTCTCTACTGAATTCTCTAGACCCCTAAACACAGCCTGCTGCCTGGCACAAACATCACAGAGGTCTCAGGCTACTTTGAGGCTTTTTCAGAAGTTTGCGGACAACCCTTTGGAGCCTAGATATGATGATTACTGAGTTTTATCCTTGCCCCATAGGAATGGGTCCATGCAGAGCCTTTCTTCTGGCAAAGAAATATAGGTGGTGATTACACAGCAGAGCACGGACACTGCAGCAAGCTAACTTGAAGCCACAGGGCTCTGTTCAGTGTTGGGCAAGCCAGATTTGAACCTCAGAGAGAGTGACTCACAAATGAGCTCACCCCTCGTGTGGTGCCATTCACCTCACTGATGGTGAGGGTTTTTTCTTTTTTTTTTTTTTTTTTTGAAGTAAGACAAATATATCTCTAGTGACCTGCAATGGAAGAAAGATACAGAGGCTTCAGTGCAGTAAAAAAGCACAAAGTTGAGAGTAACTCCTGTGAGTTTGGCAAAAGAGAGGGTAGGGAGGTCTAAGAAAGGAGATGCTTCTTAGTTCTAAAGAGTCCGAAAAAGTCCTTGAAATTCTTACAACCACTGTTCACTGAACTCGTCTCCAAGGCAAAGCTGGAAGGCAACTTGAAGAAAGCTAGTGCAAGCCTCCAATTCTATGACATAATTTCACCCAACCAGAGTTTTTTGGAATTTCACACTTCCCTCTCAACAATCTTCCTTTGTAGGTCGTCAGTATTGCTTTATACCACAATGACATTGCAGGGTGATCTGCTGGTGATGTGTGAGGCTATGTTTCCATGGCATAGAAAGTGATCCTCACCTAGTGTCAGTGTCTGGGATCTAGTTCCCTGGCTCTGTTTAAATTGTTTAAATAGGTTTCTCCTCTTCTTCAACCTTATTTACCTGTAAAAAGGGAATGAAGTATGAAGTAGGTTTTTGATAATCAAGTATCATTCCACCTCTCATATCCACTGAATTGCTCTACCTTGGTATACCAATCAGAAACTGAAATATATATATTTACATATACATATATATATATATATAGAGAGAGAGAGAGAGAGCTGAAGGGTTTGACCCACAGTGAGTTTTCTAATGCCTCTAAGGATTGGGGCTGAAGTCAAAGTTATTATCTCAGAGAGACTTAGAGCAAATGAAACAAAAGTGTAGAGAAGACAAGACATAATCCACAAGAACAAGCAGAGACAGAACCAGAGAGACACTGATGCTGGAATCAATTTTCACGATCCCACTAATTTAAAAAATATCAGTTGTTACAGTTTTGGAGTATTAGAATTTCAATATAGGTTTCAGTAGGGCAAAATCTAGGTGTCATCAGGGTTATGTTCCCTATAGGTACCCCCGAATTCAATTTTTCTTCACTTTCTCCAGCTTCTAGCACCTGCCTACATTCCATGGCTTGTGACTTCATCCCTCACCTTAAGTACAAAAGTATACCCTAATCTCTCTCTTTTGCTCTGACAATGTCTCTTTCACATCTTCCCTCTATCACATCTTCCAAGAACACTTAAGATGATATTGGACCCACGCAGCTGATCCTTGGATAATCTCCTTGCTTTAAAGTGCTTAGTCTGAGTATTTGCAATTGCAATTCTCCCTTGATATGCCACATTATGTACTCCCATATTCTGGAGATTAGGACTTGAACAAATTTGAGAGGCTATTATTTAATCTGCAATGATACCCACATTCTATCTCTTAAGCAAGTCAAGACTTGCTCAGGTTCCTGGCCTCATTTCTGGCATTACTGAGTGATGAGACCTCCCATGAATTGCCATACCTCTTTCCTTTTCCCTTATAAAGCCCTGAACAATGCATTATATGTACTTTTAATAGCTATATTTCTATATAGATGGCAATTTCTATGAGACAGAAAAACAATGCATGTCTTATTCACTCCCATACACCAAACATGTATCAGTAAATATTTTCTGTGTTAAAAATCAACAACCCCAAAACTCCAGTTAGTTAGAATGCTTTACTCAATTCTACAGCTTAAACTCTGATCTGTTTTTTGAGTTTTCACAAGCAAAGACCCATCCAGTGTTGAAAATATATAATCTCTTTACAGAGGCAAAAGCAAATGAAAAGGAATAATATATTCTACTCCATCTAGATAATATTTGTTAAAAATATCATTTTATTACTTCTCAAATAGAACAGATTGTATGGATCTTCACAAGCAATAAGTGTCATGAAAATTCTTATATCTTACCCTCACTTTTATTCTTCATAAGATGTTGCCAGGAAAGTCTTACAATTTATATCTTTGGTTGAAACTGCCATTAAAACGGAGAGAGAATGGCACCTAGTTCTCTCCAGCCTTAACATAATACCACCTATCTGATCTATTTTCCCTTTAGTATTATTTTGAAGACAAGAAATATTAAAATGTTATCTTAGGGGCTGGAGTGATAGTACAGCCGGTAAGATGTTTGCCCTGCATGCGGCCTACCCGGGTTTGATTCCCAGCATCCCATATGGTCCCCTGAGCACCACCAATAGTGATTCCTGAGTGCAAAGCCAGGAGTAACCCCTGTGCATCGCCGGGTGTGAACCAAAAAGCAAAAATAAAAAAAAAAATTTCTCTTAGTGAGTTGACACTTAGCATATGAGTATAAGTTTTTATTAGTGGTGGGAAGTTTGATTATAATATGAATATGCATCACGAAAAAATCAAAGTACTGATTTATAGATACTCAAGCTGAGTTTGTAACAAAAACCTAAATCCAGATTTCTAATTCATTCAGATCATTTCCCACTCTGTCTCTCCAGTCCAAAGCTTCTTTTCTGATGGCAACATGGAGTAGTTGACACATAACTGCTGAAAATTGCATTTACTTTTCACTGTCTACCAACATATGAGAGTCAACGATTCAGTAATCCAATTGTCTGGTGCCAATTTCATTTGAAATAATTGCTGATAAAATAGGAATGAAAACTTCAGCAAATCTGAAAACAGATTATAGCAGAACTCAGTGGCACAATGGACTGATATTAAATATTGTTTCAGTTCTTGGGATCAGAATTCATATCAAATCTAGATGAAAGCTGGGTCACAGGACTTGGATTAAAGCCAGAAAGAGTCATATCTCCCATCATTCATGGTACTTGGATTCTGAGTTGCAATCTTATTCCTAAAACAACTTACTGTCTCTACCTCAAATTCACAATGATAAATAATATCACCTGATGATAGAGTAATCTTACTCAATATTCTGTTTATATACTTTTGAGGCTTATATGATCATAAGCCTCATATCTTAGTTGATTTTACTTCCTTCAGATAGATAGTGCATAAAACATTTTATTATTTCCCAAGAGTAAGGGACCAAGATTTGGTGATGTTTGTCCAAAGGATTTCATTGCCGCATTGGACCACACTGTCTCTTAATCTGTTCTGAATAGTCACAGCACTATCAAATAACTGAGAGTCAAATCTGCCTTGGATAATCCTATTTAGCTTTTGGTACTGATTAGTTTAGTTATAGTATGGCTACAGTCCACTTCATAAATGCATCACAGAAAAAGGCCAAATGTAATTAAAACAACCAACTATTGAAACAGATGTACATCTGTAAAACTCGACACAAATTAAAATTTTAAGCAACATAGCATGTTTGAAATGCAAAAACATCTCCATTAATTTGTTCATTCAACAGACATTTATGAGTGCCTTGATGCCAGCAAGCACTACAGTAGACCCTGAAATGCAGGGATGAATATGACCCAACATCTGTTTTGAAACGCAGAGATTCTAGTGAGGAGCGCTGGACCAAGGAAATCAATGTTATGATAAGGTTTGCTGTCTGCTTCCCTACTCCTCCCCACCATAGACTATCCCTCTCACTAGGTTTCTAGTCCAGATTTTTCCATAGGCTTTCCTCTTCTCTGCCTTTAGCACATCACTTTTAACCATGCTAAATCCTGGTTTATTTTCATCCTCACTGTATGAGTCCAGGATGATTCTGCACATTAAAACTGACATTTTTATTCATGTAACAGATATCACACAAGATTTCTTACCATTGAGATACGAGGGAAAAATAGTGTCAACCATATTCTGACACTTCTGTGACTCATGGAAATCCAGTACTTTCTGTGCTAGATCTGCTAAATCCAAGAGATCTCCTTTCTGAGCTTCTCTAACCTCTGAGTCTTACTTAGTCTATTATTTGTGTCTGATACCATGTTGAATCAATATGAATTTAAACTCATTCCCCATTTCTGTATCATGCACACCACACACACAAATACACATACACACACACACACACACACACACATGAACACTTCCACACTTCCATTTACAATAAGCATTCAAGACTTTGGTGAACTGTACTCAAGATGGAACAACTACACAACTACACAAAGAGCTCTGTGTTTGCATTTTTTTAATATCCTCCAACCCCACTACTATCACTTAGGGTTATCGTGTGGTAGTCCAAATTCTTCTTCCTCTATATGCAGAATAAATCCACTCCCATACTTTAAGTCCTCACGAGCTTAAACATCCAAACCCATCGGGTAGAATACTAAGACTTTTCATTCAATTTATTGTAACTTTTAGTCAATAGCCCTTGTTATCTAAAAAATTTTATTTCCCATTTATTGCATCACAACAATAGTACTCAGGGCTTTACTCCTGGATCTACATTCAGGGATCATTCCTGGCAGGGTTTGGGAGACCATATGGAATGTGTGAATTAAACCTGGGCCAGCCATGTAAAAGGTAAGCACCTTATCCACTATAATTCTTCAGTCTTCAGCCCCTAGTCCAAGAGTATTTTTTTAAAAAAAACTACTTTTCCATTTATACACTCATATCTTTATTAATTTAACAAATTTCTTAACAGATTCTCTATGCCAGCACCTTGCAGGGTAAGGAACAGCAGTAAGCAGAATATTCAAGCCATGCTCTCAGGGAGTCTTCTGGGCAAGTACAATACACGTCTTCCCTGGGCCAGTCCTGAGAGTGGCCTGCGGGTGAGCCATAACTTCCCACAGCAGCAGTGTTTCTTAGTGATCTGTCTCAACCTGACCCTCAGCAAAACTATCCACATTCTCTGCCTCTTGCAACTTCTCACCAGGCAGTGCTCAGAGTATTGCCAAGATCTCAAAAGGGTTGCTAGGTGGATGAATAGCTGTGCACCAAAGGAAGAAATAGCAACAGGTAATTCTTGGTGCTAGAGGTCTGAAACAAGGAGGAAAAGGACAGTTAGCACGTATCCTGGAAGAAGCAGACTAGGTTAAAAAAAAGAAAGCCTCACATCCCCTCTTCTTACTGTTAACTCTTAAGTTCAGGCTCAAGATAGAAATGGCTCCCAAATAGAAAAAAAAAGACAAACAAAAACCTTGTTGAACCATGCCTGGAAGACTCCACGATGGTTTTTCCCCTCCATAGAACAGATAACAAAGTCCAGGAGACCCAACAAGCTGATGAATTAGAGGCTGGAATTCCAAAGTCTGATGACGCAGAGCAAGGTGTGAAAAGGAGTGTAGAGAAACCCAGTGTTCTGTGGGTTCCCTGGTAGAGTGTAGTTAGAGAAGACGATGGCTCCCAGGAGTTCCAAATCTAGTTGTTCTGCCCCAAGGCAGTAGGGTTAGCTATCACTGCCTCTTGTGCTCTTCCAGTATGCACCTCCTTAACCTGGAGGGAGGGTCCACTAGAATCCTGAGTCTTCCATGTTGCTCCTCTTCCTGAGCCATAGAACCCATCTGGGTCATTGGCTTCTACCTCAGTAACAGTGAAAACTGTCTTTTAGTTTTTCTCTTGTAATTCTAGGAAAACCATCATTGGTAGATGGTCTTTAAGACAACCTCTGTTAATCTTTTAACCCCCTTGTATGTACATGCAGCTTCACATATCTGTAAGAGTAGCTTACTATTCATCCTTCCAAGTTCAGCTCACTCTAAAGTGACACGTATGGGTAGTAGAATTTTTAGAGGGATTTTTCAGAGACACCTGTGGTGAGAACCTAAGAAGTCTATAAACACCTAGATCTCTCTTTGCTTGCTCTTGTCATGTACTATAGGTACAAAGACACCTCACTGGGGAAGCTAAGGCCATATGTAGTTCCCCCATTTGTCAATTACAGGAGTTGCACAGTGAATATGAGCCGTTGACTGACGGTCACATGAGTGAGACATAATGATGCTCAGACCAGGTGAGCCTTCATTCAGGTGTCCGCAACACCAGCTAGAATCTGACTCTGCTCATAGAAGAAAAGAAAGAACAAGAAATAACAGGTCAGTAGACTAGAATCAATCCACAGAACATGAAATGTAATAATTTTTGAAGTAGTTTTCTATATGGCAGTGGCTTCTGTAACACATTTCATGCCAGTAATCTTGCTTAACACAACTAGAATAAAGTGCAAGTAGCTAGTGTCATGTAATCCTAGGCAAAAGGGTTAGAAGAGTACTACATCCTGCATAAATGCAACCGTGTATAAAACCGTGGAAAGATTTTTCCTAAGGAGAGCAGAGACCCAGACATTGTGTTAGAATGATTAGAGACTATGTGAAGTGTCATTTGACAACTGCAGCATTTGTTATTATAAAAATATAACCATGAAAAACTTTTCTGTTTTTACTCTTATATGTGCAGTTCAGTTGAATTAAATATAGGCACATTCTTATAAAATATCCCTACTCTTCATCCCTGAATTATTTTTCTATATAAATGATAACTCTATATCAATTAGCTAAAACTTCTTCATTTGCCCCAGAGCCTGCCTGA
Organism: Sorex fumeus; assembly: GCF_029834395.1. NCBI lineage: Eukaryota > Metazoa > Chordata > Mammalia > Eulipotyphla > Soricidae > Sorex > Sorex fumeus. Next base: position 44,587,481 of record NW_026606059.1, on the reverse strand, counting down.
AGCTTCTGATATCTACCATTCGGCTTCCTATCTCGATGACTTTGGCAGCCTTTATAACCTCATGTAAGTGGAATCATACACTATTCATCCTTTTGTGATTGATCATTATACTTTCCACAATATCTTCACAATTCATCTGCATTATACTATTTCTCAGAATCTCCTTTATTCTCAAGGCTGAACAATATTGTTCAATCTTGGTGAGCAATATTCAGCATTCAACATTTCAATGAATTCCTAGTTCATTTATTGATGGACATATGAGGGCAATTGGAATCCCTCTTTTGATATTATGAATATTATAGCTATGAACATTGGTGTGTACATTCCTGCTATAGTCCCTGCATCCATGCCTTTTGGTCATATACTTAAAAAAAGTATTGACAGATTATATGATACTTATCTATAGTTCTCACACCATACTATAAATAGAAAATATGTTAAGTGAATCATTTGCATAGTGTTGTAGGAGCTAAACAGGCATAGACTTGTCAACAAGTGAAGGCAAAAAAAAAGGGAGAGAGAAAGTGAGGAAGTGAGGGTCCAACAGTAAGTTTCAACCAATTAGGATGGAATCTTAGGTACTAACAGCTAAGATGGGTGTACGTAAAAATGATCAATACAAATTGTGCACAGAATGATGTCTGGTTTGAGGACGAAAAGGGATCCTTTAAGCCCACTCCATCTCTTCAGGGATAAAATCTCACTAATTGGACTGGTCTGATTCCAAGTTAATTTGCCATACTCCAAAGGACAAGACACAGTGTGACAATTTCTCTGATCTTTTCTTTACTGGATATGATTTCCATGCTATCTGTCTTATGGCAGAGCAAATATAGTGGGAGACTTTCTTTGACTTTCAGGCCAAGGAGTGTGTGAGATTAGAAATCTGGTTATGGACTAAGGAATAAGACCTCTATGTTCCAATTTAAGGCTTCTTGGCCTCACCTAGGTTTCCAAAGCGCTATTTGGCTTGATCCTAGATTATCTAACAGTAGTATATTATTTTAATTTTACTGTATTTTTTTCTATTTGTATGTATTCCTTATGGATCCCTGTTGCAAAGATAGGTACTCTGGATTAAGTTTTAGATATCCCTATCTCTATATTCCTTGACAATACTACATCAATGACATTAATCAATAATTCAGGTTCATATTTATGTAACATTTATGTTAATTGAACAACTAAATTTGACAGGTAATGAAATATATCAAAGTATCAAGATGATAGTGAAAACAGTCAACCTCATGAGAGGAAAAGGAAGAGAAAAAATTAAGTTACAAAATGGCAAAACAAAAAAGTAAATATGTTTGGTATGTCATAAGGTGAAAATTTCTAAGAAGTGTTGACCAAAAACTGGAAGTAGAGATGAAGGTTAGAATATAGTGAGCCCCTGGGAGGAAGTGTGAGACTGCTCAGGAGGGACCTTGTAGATGACTCAGAACAGTGTCCTTGACTCCCAGTGAGGGAAGACTGAGCTACTGCATCTAGTCAAAAGCTGTTTGCAAAAGCTCTACCTGGCTACAGACATGAGAATGTACTCTAGGGAAGAAGGGTTAAGCTGCAAGAACAGTTTAGAGACAATCAACAATCGCCAAGAGTACAGAAAATGCTAAAGAGACAGTAAGCTCTAGAGTGATTTTGGAGGTAAAGATCACATGGTTAATTTATGAAGTACACAGTTTGAGAGAAAAGATTCAGCCTGTGCAACAGGAAAAAAAAAAAGGACACATCATAGAAATATGAAGGGAAGAAAAATTTCTAAGTGTTAAGATGTGAGTTTTGGGGCACGATTCTTTTATATGACTTAATTTACATGACTTTTGTTATTTATTTAAGTATTGTTCTGAATTGGAATTTAGCTCTGCCTCTCAAAATATTATAAACATGATTGAATTATTAAATTGAAGTACTGAGCCTCTAACACTCAGTTTCCTCATCAGTGTGGTGGAATAATAATAACTGCTTCACATATTTATTGCACAGATAATGTCCTTTGCATGATACTTGAAGCATGGAAAATGCTAAATTAGTTGTTATCTGAAGAAGTGTTTTAGTGAGTAAAATATCTGTGGACATGATAATTAAATATAAAATGCCATAATTATATACACTATCTACTCATTGATTTTTCTGCTATGCATTTTAAAACATACAAAATATGTAGATACTCTCGATTTCTAGCTCAACCAAAATTCACACGGAGATGCACTCTTTTGATGGCATATGTTAAACCTGAAAGAAACAGGATTGTAACTAGCACATTTCTTGTCTTAGAAGAAAGGACAAGGCTTGGCAGCAGGCCATGAAGAAAAGGCAGTGATTGTTATTTCCTATCCAGTGTTCCAGACAGGGAAGGCAGGTGGTTGGAGTAAACTGTTCTTGCCCTTCTTTCCATTTGCTTCTAGGGGACTCTGCAGCTGGCCCAGTTTGTTATCCTGTAATGAGACAGATTAAATGATCTATTCAAACGTAATAGTTCCTTCCTTGGGGGTTACAACCCTGTCTTTGTTTTTTTCCTTGTCTTTTACATAGCAGCAAGTCTGTGCAGGTAGAGGAGGTACTTGACAAATATGCTGGTGGAATTTTGTTTATTCAGCAAATGTGTTACAGAACAAAGCCACGTTTCACAGTGAAGACTCACTATTCCAGTCTCCAAGTGGTGAAAGTGATAATGTCCTCATTGATTGTCAGCATGCATTGGGCACCTATTATAGATCAAATGTGATAGGAGTCCTGATTATGATCTTATCGCTAATCCTCCCAGCATTCCTCTGAAGTATTAATATATTTATTTTAAAATGAAGGCATTGAGGTTAGGAGGGCCAGACAATTTACCCAAATTTCCCCACCAAATCATGATGAGGATTTGAAGATGGGTCTCCCCAACAATTTTCATGATGCTATGAAAATACATACTCTACTTGACACATTTCCTATGGAGCACAGTTGAGCAAGAGATTCAAATTCCTTTATTCTCATCTAGAGTTCTGTATCTAATTCCATTCTGCTAGTGTCTTTTTTTCAGCAACCAAAGGCACCAAGCACTGCTCCATGAACAGAGGAAAGGCAAGGAAGACATTACTGATGCCTCCATCCATCATTATTGTCCCTTGTAAGTAGAAACCATAGGGTATTTCTGAGTTTATAAGGACTACAAGTGCTTTGTTGACTTCAAGTTGGTAAGTGAAGGACAAGGACGTTACTTGGTGGTCAGTTTCCTAGTCTTACATCAGTATGAAATATGCGAATGTTTTTATATTTTGAGTGAAAGGGAAGAAGAGATGGAAAGAGAAGATGCAGAAGAATAACAAAGTAAGATAGAGGAAAGGAAAGTGGGAAGGAGGGAAGGAGGGGGAGAGAGTAAAGAAAGAGAAAATAAGTAAAGAAGTAACCTTTATAGGGGAATTTCTGTTCAGGTGAAGTTCTGTCAATTTTGAAACATTCTTCATAGAAAGAATGAAACTACCATGGTGAAATGTCTGAGAACATGCACCTTGAAGAATATCACTAAGATGTCTAAGGACATTTCTTAGATACATTCCACAGAGAACTAAGTTTCTAAGATAAGGACTTTGTCTATTTTAAGAATGCCTTTGAAATAAAGTATAATAGAGAATGATAAAAGAGTGGTCAGATGCAATATGTGAAAAGCATGTTGTATTAGAAAAATAGTGGTCTTGGTGTCCTTTCCACATATCTTTAACTACAATTTTTCCTTTCACTTAATTAAGTATAAAGAGCTTGAAGTCTATGACAAGACTGCCCAATTTATATAAATTTATATTATCTAATGAAATAGATTATTTTAGACTGTATTAAAAATGTTTTGTGTATGTAGATTCATAGTACATAGACAGTAACATATTATCTCTTGTACTTTTTTCTCCCCCAATTTTTACCCTGGCAAAGCTTCAGTCATTTTGTATCTGTACTCATTGACAAAAGGTTTTATTTCAGTGTTAAGTTATACCACTAAGAAGAAAGCAGTTTCTATAAAATATTGTATACATTGAAAAGGGAGAGAATAAAAATAATTCCCTCAATAAAATTACCATAATTTGCTTTTAACATGATTCATAATTTATAATGGGATCAGTAAAAGTAAGTGAATTATTCAAATAATGTCTATTTGAGTAATCAAATAAGATTATAGACTACCAGTGGCAGAAAAACTGTGTTTATTTTTATAGATCTAATTGACTTTATTACATGACTCATGAATTAAGCATAATCCTACATACTTAATAAAAGGTTTTACCTCAAAAGACTATAGAAATCACTGAGCCTTATTTCATGTTTGTGAAGACTTGATTATATACAATCAAATGAAAGTATATAACCTAGACACATAAGCTAGTGAAGAGGGCTTCAATGTTGGAGAGGAAAGATCCTTATTCGAACTTGTCTCAGTTTCTTACATTCCATAATGGTAAATACTTTGGTCAATGTCTCCCCCACCTATAAAATGAGGTCTCAGACAAAATCTCTCCCACGTGCCTGTCCATCTGATTTAAGTGAGTCCCTAGATGCTCTTTTCTAGAACAATCATTCTTACAATTCTCCTATTAATGTGTGAATGTGCTTGCTTCAGACTTAGCTTCTTTGGACGTGCAATGAAACCAACTCTCCATGAGGCTCTATATAGCCATCTGCTTGTCGCTACCCAGTGTCCTGTACCCGATACTCAATGATTTGTTGATGGGTAAATGTAGGGACATGTGGAACATGTTCGAATCATAGTGAAATGGAGATTATTACCTGGATTTTGTAACTGCAAGTTATGGGAGATAAAGAATCACTAGGTTTATTTCCTCAGGTTTCAATTTTATTAAAATAGATATGGGCTTGGGTCATATAATTAGCTTTCTGAACCTGATAAAAATTATTAAGGGATTCAACACACTCCTAACAGCTAAAAACTTCAACTTGATGCCTCTCATGCATACAGGGGAAAGAGTGCCTGGTATTAGAAGGGGACCCCACTTCTACATCATTAAAATATCTCTAAATACCAGATCTAAACGGGTCTCATTCTTCTAACCCTGAAAGAGCCTTGAATATGGTGCTTTTAAAAATCTCAGGGCTAGGACGAAGGAGACGTTACTGGGGCCTGCTCGAGGCAATCAATAAACAACAGGATGATCGTGATCATGATGACCAGATCTATATATTTTCCCCCAAATACTTGTATTGGTTACCCTTAACAAGTTTTATTTATCCTTTGTACTTGAAATGACTGCATCTAGCACAAATCAGTACTTTTTTGGGATATGAAACACACGCATATGGGCTAAGTAGCGCACATGTATTTTTAAACGATTCTATGAAAAGAGTCACCACAAACTCATGCCTACAGTGATGAATGACTTGATCATCTGTCCAGCAAACACTGACTTAGCACCCAGGGCCTCTTAGCTCTAGGAAAGCTGCCCAGCAGGAGAGAAGGACAAGTACATGGAAGCAGCACATTAGGAGGAAGCCTGTTCTCTTCCAGGAAGGGAAGGCAAGCAAGAGTTCTCCAGTGTGGATGTGAGGTCAGAGGAGAAAGAAAGACTGTGGACCAGACAACAGGAAAAGTTCCTGTTTCTTTAACACTTTTAAACAAGAGTAGAAAATGTGTCTGTCCCAGATCTTCATGCAGAAACTTTTAATGGGCAGGATATCATGAAATTCCAGAATGAGAATCTAGGGGCCTGTACATAGACCATTTGTTATAATGCAATGAATGCATTGTCAGAGGCAATTCAGAAAGTGAGGCAGGTTCTAAAACATGGTGAGAGGTAATGGTTGCAAGAAGACCAAAGCACAGTCAATTCTATGGACCAGAGAGGGCTTACATGTGACATAGAACACTAAGATGTGAATCCATAGAGTATAATGCTAAAGAGGGAAGAAGTTCCATCACTTCAGGGGTATGGTGCCGCTAGCAGGTCAATCTGTACCTGTGAGGTGAGTGCATCAGCAGCCTGATGGCAACGTCCAGACTTTCAGATACCCCAAAATTGCTGCTGTGCCTTTGGCCAGACCCTAAAAACTTGGGGCAAAGTTTACCAAGAAAATGAACAGCCAAAAGTTAGGTATGTGGGAGACACACCAACAAACCACCTCTGGCTCAGCTATATAATTGGAGGCATGGCCTCTCTGGTTCCTGATCGAACTGCTTAATAGCCATGATCCCAGAGTCTCAGAAACGAATCTCGGAACCCAAAGGCTTTTGGCAGAAATGCATCCTGTTCCTACAGTAGGTTACTGGCGCTGGGCCACTTCAGGTGGGAATAGGTTTCGTGCCTTGGCCTGTTCCCCCTGGCGGCCTGGTGACCACCATCCTCCAGAGGCCACTGGACAGTCAGATTTGGGCCTGCAGTGACGAGACACATGGGGCCTCACCACATGCGGGTGAAGCTGACTCTTTCTCCACATCCCAACGAGACCCCGAGTCGCCGCCTGCATAAGGCCTCTCTGGCTCCTGATCAAGCTGATTGATAGCCATGATACCGGAGACTCAGAAACAAATCTTGAAACTCAGCGGCTTTTAGCAGAAATGCATCTGGACTGCATACAAGGTGGCTGCTGGCTCAGAGCTTATTGGAAAGCCAGGTATGAGCCGGTGGTGACGGGGTAACTGCAGGCTCATGGGAAGGGGGTTGGTACCGGCTTGTCCTCCATGCCCTACCAAGGTCACGAGTTGCCCCCCACAAGTCACTCTTTGGCATGGCCATGGCTCCAGAGGCAAAAAGACTTAGTTCAGAGCCCAGCAGCTTGCAGAAGAAAAGTGAATGGACCATGCGTTAAACTACAGTGCCATGCCTCCCCAGGAGGGAAAGGGTGTTGCTCTCTTCCACCTTCCCCCCACCCCCACCCCTTTCCCAGCAGCAAGGTGGATGCCACCTCAGAGTGTGTTGGAAAGCCAGGTATGAGCCGGCGGTGACGGGCAACTGCAGTCTCATGGGAAGCAGGGCGGTACCGGCTCGTCCTTCACGCCCCACCAAGGTCACGAGTTGTCCCCTACAAGCAGCTCTCTGGCACGGCCATGGCTCCAGAGGCAAAAGGACTTAGTCCAGAGCCCAGCAGCTTGTAGAAGAAAAGTGAATGGACCATGTGTTAAACTATGGCGCCATGCCTCCCAGGAGGGGAAGGATGTTGCTCCTTTCTGCCTTCTTCCCCCTTGGCAGCAAGGTGGCCACCACCTCAGAGCTTGTAAGAAAGCCAGGTATGAGCTGGTGGTGACGGGGCAACTGCAGTCTCATGGGAAGGGGGTGATACCGGCACATCCTTCACACCCTACTGAGGGCACGAGTTACCCCCCACAAGTGGCTCTCCGGCATGGCCATAACACCAGACTCACAGAAACCAATCTCGTAATTATCTGGCTCTTTGCAGAAATTCCAAATCGTGGCCATGTGACATTATATGATTCTCATAATCAGCTATAGAAAACAAAATTTTTCACAATGCCTTTTCAGCAATTCTGATTGTTTGGGGGGAAATTCTAAACAATAATGGCGCATCTTTTGTCAAAATAATGAATGTAATCAATGTAGAGAAGAGCTAAGTAGAAATCATCTGCCTCACAGGCATTTGGAGGGGTGGGGGGGGTATAGCGGGGTTCTTGGTGGTGAAAAATGAGTACTGGCGAAGGGAAAGGTGTTTGATCATTGTATGACCGAGACTTAAACCTGAAAGCTTAGTAACTTTTCCCACAGTGATTCAATAAATAAATATAAAAATAAAAAAATTAAGGTGGAGTTTATGCCCAATTCAATTAGCTAATCAGTGGCTGAATAAATAGCCGTACTCCTACAAAAAAAAAGTTCCATCATTTATGTCGCTTAGAAGTGGAAAAACCTACAACCTCAATTTCTTTATTTGTGAAATAGGAATTATAATATTCTTTGGTAAATTATGCATAAGTAAACAAATTTTGGCTGTTTCTCCCCCACATATATACCACTCCAACCCAAATTCTAACAATTTCAACATTATGGACTTTTTGCATCTTTTCAGATTCCTTCTCAGAAATGTTTCCTCATTCTTGTTTCAGAAAATTTGGCTTTCTCAGGAAAAAACTACTATGTTAATTCAGAGATTATTCAGACACCGCTTAGAACTTTAACAAAATAGTGCAATTCACTCATGTCAGAATCACCGTAATCATATTTTTCCTCTGTTTCCCTCATGTCTCCTCCAGCATTATCCTGACTTGCCAATTTTGCAAGCCCGAGACATACATCATATACAAAAGCATGGAAAAGGAAAGAAGAGAGGAAAGAAGTTTGGCATAACTTCAGCCTCTTGGAAAGGCAAATCTGTCCCAGACTAACGAGGACAGATATAGAAGTAAGTGTGGTGAAAGTCGTGATTTTCCAAATCAGTTCAGATCCCCATGATTAGGAACAGTGTGGCAGCTTCCTGAAAGGAATGAGCAATAACCAAGAGAAGGATTTAGTCTATAGATAGAGGGAGTCTGAGGAAACAGAATACCCCTTACCCACAAAAGGAAGTCTGTGTCTCTAGCAGGGGCATGGAAAACATGCTGAGGACACACTGGGAACCTGCTACTGGAGAAAGCAGGAGTTGCTAGAACTCTAGATCCTATATTGAAAGGGAGATAATAGACTCCCCTACACTGAGAGAGTGTTGCAATGAAGAGAGAATTTATTAAGATGGACCAATATGGAATAAATGTTTCCAAGTGTTAGTTACTGTGATGAGTCCTGGTGTGATTGAGTTTTGTAGTGGAAAGGAAACAGGATTTGGAATGCTGTTGACTTACAGGTTATGTGATCCAGAAGAGCCAATTATTAATTTTGGAGAGGGCTGAGTATGGAGGAAACAAAGGCAGCACAAAATTGACTCACTGACCACTGTATGCACAGCTTTGCTTGGTGACTACACGCATTCTGGCATAGAAAATCCACTAAATAATCTTCAGTACCAATACCTGCATTCTTTTTATTCTTGCCATTGTAATTTCTGTTTTGAGGTGGAGAAAAAAAAGCCTCAGAAAGGTGATGTGGCTCACCTGAGTATACACCTATCCTAGTGAGATGCAGAGAAGACATTTGAGCAGAGCTGTCTCTCCAAGACACTTTGTCAACTGTGCTACATACCCGGCATGTCTCTACCTAAATTCTCTGCCTCAGTTAATTTCTGTTGAGCACTTTATATAAAGTTTTCTCAGGCACCTCTAGTCTTTTCCTGATCAATGATCCAAGAGAAGCTTCCTCTGTCATCTTTATCACTGTTCTCCTCCCTGAGGAGAACATATCACAATCTACAACTATACTCCTTTGTTCATGTAGTATTATTTTTAATAATAATACACAACTCATTATCAAAGTCATAATATCCTGACAACACTATTCTAAGTACTTTCCTGTATTGTTTCATTAGATCTCACATAAATCTTATAAAGTCAGTACTTAGCATTTGATGTACGCTATTTTATTTCAAAGCCTGGCAAGCTATGCGTGATGTATTCAATATGCCAAACACAGTGACAAGTCTCAAAATGGAGACGTTACTGGGCCCGCTCGAGCAAATCGATGAACAACAGGAGGACAGTTTTATTTCCTACCAACACTATAAAGGTGACATTAGTGTTCTCATTTTACAAATAAGAAAACTGGGACAGAGGAAAGTTATGTAAATCATAAAAGGTCTTAGAACTGGGTGGAGGGAGGTCTGTCTCCCCCATGAGACTCTATACTATATGAAGAAAGAGATTCTGTTTGAAATCACCAAACATTGCTTACTCAATACTCAATAATCACTGAATCAGTAAGGATATAATCCCAATGATAAAGAACACAAAGGAGTATGGACTGGTGATGAAAACTTTGCTTTGTGCTCAGAAGCAGCTTCTGTATTTTGAACTCCACAGATTTATTGAGTGTTGATCAAAGCACTGGCTTATGTACCATAGTCTGAACTGCCTTGTGAGTGTCTGTGCACATATGTGTTTGAATGTTGTTCACTCATGTATATGCCTGTTGTAAATGCAGTATATGGATGTGTGAGTTGTATGTTTGTGCATGTGCATGTGTTTACTTTTGTGTGTGACTTTGATGGAATAATGCACTGAAGTTTTTGAAGGTCAATTGAGTCTCTTCAACTTTTATCACCATGAATTTCTCACAGAGGGACCAGAACTAGAACTGTACTATTATACTGCAACCATGAAAGGAATTTAGGTTCTGGGTGCAAAGAAAGGAAGAGAGAGTGAAAGAAAATGAGTTAGTTATAAACATATGAGGAATGTTGAGCTGGAGAAATAGCAAAGTGGGTAAGGCATTGCTTTACATCCAGCTGTTTTGGGTTTGATTCCCACCAGTGTGTGTGGTCCTCAAAGCACCATTAGGAACCATCCTTGAGCACAGAATCAGGGGTATACATTGAGCACAGCTTGGGTATTACCCCAAAACCAACATGCAGCAGGAAACAGAATCTCCAGAATGTTATGAGCAAAGGTGAGACATTATATATTATGAAGAAGCCATTCAATGAATTTTTATTACATTTTCCCAGACCTCAAAGTCTGTGTGTCTGGAGTATTTAATAGAAGAGACCAGAAAATGCAGGCAGGGACAAATTGCATAGGGCATTATTATGCTAAAGGAGGTATCTGTGCTTCCATCTGAACAAGAGTGTGCAGATTTGCATTTTTAAAGATCAAGCAGTGTGCAGTAACTATAAAAACAAGAGAGAGACCAGAGGATAAGAGCCAGTGTGGAAGAAAGAGCAGGGAGAGAGAAGTTGGAAATGAGATATCAGGAGGGGAATAAAATAGAAGTTCTGGAAATCACTATAGGAGATAAAGGAGAGGGCAGCAACATCCAGATTTCTGAAATAATGTAATGACTGAGGAGATGGGAACAATCATGGAAAAAATAAACAAGATCGGTGGTTGTGGGAAATGATTAAAATAAAAATGATTAGTAAGAGAATGGACTGCTTTTTCTTTTTCTTTTTGGGTCACACCTGGCGATGCACAGGCTCTGCGCTAAGGAATTACCCCTGGCAGTGCTCAGGGGACCATGTGGGATGCTGGGAATTGAACTCAGGTCCGCTGCGTGCAAGGCAGATTTCCTACTGGCTGTGCTATTGCTCCAGCCTGTGAACTGCTATTTTATGAAAGTCAAAGAACAAATGAGAGCTGAAACCTCCATAATCCTCTAATAAGAGATTTGTTAGTTTGAAGGACTCTTAGACTTAATTTGAGGGGTCTGTTATAAAACCAAACTGAACATGTTGGAGAAATTACTCAGTGACTCACAACAACTGCTCCTTAATCACTTCAGAGTCTCAGCAAATTTTAAAGACATGACAGAAACAACTTCTCTGGCACTGAGCATCTGCTTGGACTTTACTTAAAGTAAATTGTCCTCATGTCGTTAAAACTGAACAGCTTCTTCAGCGCAAGTGGCATTATCCCTTGGAGTATAATGTTCTAATCTTCCCTATATTTCAGGAAATCTAGAAAACAAATCATCAATGAAAGGAGTAATTTCTGTGGATTTGTTTTCTTTATCCACTTTGTAAAGTGTGCTTGACTTATTGAGAAGTCTAATTCTATTTCAAGGAGAATATAAACTTAATAATAGTCACTATTCACCAAGCCCTTGTTGTTTGCCAGACAATTTATATACATAATGTAACTTGATTCTCAATATAACTGTAAGGCAGATATTTAAATTTGAGAAAAACAAGGCTTAGAAAAGTTAATTCAAAGGTCTTTATTTTTCTAAAAATAAAAAGAAACTTTAATTCTTTGGGGAAAATTAAATAAAAGTCACTTTCTAAGGCTGTCACATGTTGGAGTTGAGACTGTGTACAGACTCTATATTTTTCCCACTATTCCTCTGAGTTACTGGTTCTTCTTTCATTCAGAATTTAAAAAGAAGAAAAAGACACTAGGACTTTCTTCTGATGAGAATATGCAAGAAATGTATATGTGCATAGCTTAGGAACACAAAAAAGACCACCGTCTGCCACACACTTGATTGTGATTTGTTAGCAATTATTTAACTAATGCCATCTGTGACATTCAATCTCCTGAATTAGCTTTCTTCCAAGTTTACTCATTGCTAATAGAACTTCCAATGAAAAAGGGTAAAAGGAAATCATTTTCATATACTGTGTTGGCTGCCTACAGGAACATTGTAAAAATTATTATCCCTATTTTACGGATGAGCAAATGGAGTCTTGGAGAAAACTGACTTTGTCCAACTCTTATATATTTGCTAATGAAGGGAGAGCAAAATATCTGTTCTGGTGTTGGTGATCAAGAAATGTTGGTAGGGCTTGTTTGTTTTCCTCAAGACAAAGCAAAATAAAATCATTCTCAATGTACAGAATGATAACCAGTGAATATTAATGATGTGTCAATGAACAGACCTCTTGATTTTGTTGACTTAAGTATCCCTTTTTTCTTTTTTTATTGAATAAATGTGAGATACAGTTACAAATCTTTCATGTTTGAGTTTCACTCATACAATGATCGAACACATCCCCCCACCAATGTAGATTCTCCACCTCCAATGTTCCCATTATATCCTCCCCTTTTCCATCCCTACCCCTGCCTCTATGGCAGACAATTTTCCTCCATAGTCTCCCTCTCCTTTTGGGAATTACGGTTTGAAATATAGAGTATCCCTTTTTCTTGAATAGAAAAATACAGTTTTCATTTGCACTTGCCTCCCAAGGGAGAACAGTGTCTCACACCAGTGTTGAATACAAAGACAGAGACTGGCCAAAATTTGTTTATGGAACTAAGGTTACCTATTTTTTTAAAAAGCTTTATATAGAAAATATCATGTGCCTGGACTTTCTCCCAGCACTTAAAATATTATTAATCTCATTCTCATAGCAATAGAATAAGGTAGGTACACCTTTTTTACCCAGCAGGGAAAATGAGGCACATATACATTTGATATTAGCTCAAGATGACAAAGCTTCAGAAAAAAGCTGGCTTGTTAGATTATGATCTCTAAAAATACTCTAAACAGTCTGCCTGTGTTCAAACTACAGTCCAGGTAGCACGATTTGTGCCTTCTTTGCTGATTTTCCTTTTTTCTGAGGATGGAAAACTACTCATGCCCTGTCATTCAATGTATTCCTGCTCAGAAGAACCTTTTATATTGTCTCTATTATATCTACCCCAACAATGTTAAGGAAGAAATATCTACCCTTCCTCGAAGTTATTCTAGGGGTACACTGTCTGTGGTGTTGATGCTGACCATTAATGATTTCTCTTGTAGAAGAGACAATAGTGGTTCATTGTCTGCAGCTCAGTCCTGTACCTGTAAAAGATCCCAATATGTGCTATGCAATTTTCTTATGACTTTTAAAGTTATACCTTATTTGATTCTCACAACAGCATATTGTGAGTGATATAAGTTAAAAAGTTTAATTAGTCTAAGGGCATGATTTTAGATGTCAGGGCTGGGGTTTAAGTACAAGCATACCATGGCACAATTCATTTTCCTGATCACAGTGCCTTCAGTTTCTATAGAGATGCAAAAGTTTAGAATACTGGTGATGAATCATTTCATCCAATGTTCAAAGGAAAACAGTAAGGTAATTTATTAACCAAATAGAGAATTTGTCTAGAAGTGGATGGCTAAGGCCAATGTTTTGCAAAACATTATATAGATTCTTGCTGGAGCGATAGCACAGCGGGCAGGGCATTCGCCTTACAAGCGGCCAACATGGCCAACCCGAGTTCGATTCCTCCGCCCCTCTCGGAGAGCCCAGCAAGCTACCGAGAGTATTCGATATGCCAGACACAGTAACAACAAAGTCTCCAATGGAGACGTTACTGGGCCCGCTCGAGCAAATCGACGATTAACGGGAGGGCCTTTACCTTTTACCTTTATATAGATTCAATGCAATCCCTCTAAGGATACCCACATTTTTCAAAGAAATAATCAGACACTCCTGAAATTCATATGGAACAATTATGCACTGCCCACATTGCTAAAGCAACTTTTGGGGAAAAGAAGATGGGAAGCATCACATTCTCTAACCTCAAACTAAACTACAAAGTGATAGTATCAAAGCAGTTGGTATTGGAATAAAGAGAGGCCCTCAGACTATTGAAATAGAGGTGAAAAGCCAGAGACATGCCCTTAGGTTTATACGTGGCAAGTTGATCTTCATTAAAAGCAAAAAGTAAGAAATGGATCGAGGAAACCCCATTCAGAACATGGTGGTAGGAAAATATGCAAGGGAAGGTGGGGTCAGGAACCCAGACTTCTTTCGAATGCCATGAACAAAAATCAAACCAAAAATTGGATTAAAGACCTCGATATTGGACATGAATCCATCAAAGACACAGAGAAAAGCATAGGTAGAACTATCCTCCAAGACATTAAATCTAGAGGCATCCTTAAGGATGAAGCACCACTTGAGAAAACTGGACAGCTACGTGCAAAAAAATGAACTCTGACCTCTGTCTAACACCAGTCACAGAAGTCAAATCAAAGTGGATTAAAGACCTCAATATCAGATCTGAATCCATAAGTTACATGAAGGGAAATGTAGACAGAACCCTCCATGACATTGAAGCTAAAAGCATCTTTAAGGATAAAACACCACTAACCAAGCAAGTGGAAACAAACATAAACAAATGGAACTACATTAAATTAAGAAGCATCTGCACCTCAAAAGAAATAGTGACCAAAATACAGAGAGAGCTGATGGAATGGGAAAGAATATTTTCCCAATACCCATCTGATAAGGGATTTATATCCAGAATATACAAAACACTAGTATAATTGTACAAGAAAATCCTTGAACCCCACCAAAAAATGGGGAGAAAAAGGACTTAATCTAGAGCTCAGCAGCTTGCGGCAGAAAAGTGAATGGACCATGCCTTAACCTAAGGCGCCATGCCTCCCCAGGAGCGAAAGGGTGTTGCTCCCTTCTGCCCCCCACCCCCGCCCCGGCAGCAAGGTGGCGCTGCCTCAGAGCTTATTGGAAAGCCAGGTATGAGCTAGCGGTGACGGGGCAACTGCAGTCTCATGGGAAGAGGGGTGGTAAGGGCTGGTCCTTCACGCCCTACCGAGGTCATGAATTGCCCCCAAGGAGCGGCTCTATGGCACGGCCATAACACTAGTTGCACAGAAACCAATATTACCGTAATTATCTGGCTCTTTGCAGAAATCCCTCCAGACTTACCTAGTAAAATATCAGAAATCCAAAATTGTGTGGCTGCTATTGCGGCTGCACAACATCATATGGTTTTCATAACCAGCTATAGAAATCAAATTATTTCACATTGCTTTTTCAGCAATTCTGATTGTTGGTGCAAAATTCTAAACAATAATGCTGCATCTTTTGTTGAAATAATGAATGTAATCAAAGTAGAGAGAGAGTTAAGTAGAAATCATCTGCCTCACAGGCATTGGGAGGGGTGGGAGGGGGGTATATTGGGGTTCTTGGTGGTGAAAAATAAGTACTGGTGAAGGGAAAGGTGTTTGATCATTGTATGACAGAGACTTAAACCTGAAAGCTTTGTAACTTTTCCCACAATGATCCAATAAATAAATATATATTTTTATTTATGTAATTCTACTAGACTACGAGAAGGGGGTTTTGAACAAATAACAAATAACTCCCTTTAGCTTACTGAGATTATATGACTATATAAGGTCAGAGATGTATGGTCGTTACTGGCTTTAATATGAAAAGTGTATTCAGTAATAATCTCATGTGGACACATTAGCATCTGCTCAGTTTTGGGTTTAGAGAGTTAGTACTGAGGTCAGATGGGGCAATTCCAAGACCTGGGTCTGGAGTGACAAGAGGGAAGTCCACTGGGTCCTAGGCACAAGGTTTACCATCCAGAGCCTGACTGTGTTGAGAGGAAGTGGAATACTAAAAATATTATCTATCTGGAGCTCAATTATACTGTGTCAAACGGTATCATTCCATTATTTGTACTATCAAGTTCCTTGGTGCAAAATTTCCATATATATCTTATTATTTCATTGTATTGTTTAGATAAAAACTTGATAAAAATAAAGATAGCTGTTACAATAATAAAAAAAAAATGTGGAGAAGAAATGAACAGAAGCTTCCTCAAAAAAGAAATACAAATGGCCATAAGGCACATGAGAAAATTATCTACATTGCTAATCATCAGGGAGATGCAAATCAAAACAAAAATGAGATATCATCTTACACCACAGAGACTGGCACATATTCAAAAGAACAAAAGCAACCAGTGTTGACGTGGATTTGGGGAGAAAGGGACGCTCTTTTACTGTTGGTGGGAATGCTGACTGGACCAGCCTTCTTGGAAAACAATATAGACATTCCTTCAAAAACTAGAAATTGAGCTTTCATATGTCTCTGTGATACCACTTAGGAAATATATCCTGAGGGTGCAAAAATGCACATTAGAAATGACATTTGTACCTATATGTTCATTGCAGCACTGGAAACACCCCCAAGTGCCCAAGAACACATGACTGGTTAAAGACACTTTGCTACATTTACACAATGGAATACTAAGTGACCATTATGTTTGGTTCTTTATCTACTTTCAGCCCACATCTCCCATCTTGAATGACCCCACCATCCATCATTTACTTAGTGATCCCTTCTCTATCCAAGCAGCCTTCTCCCCTAGCTGAGAAGGCAGACTTCCAACCATGGAGCAATCTTCCAGACCCTGTCTCCACTGTCCTTGGGTGTTAGTCTCACATTATGATATTTTATATTCCACAGATGAGTGCAATCATTCTATGTTTGTCCCTCTCTTTCTGACTAATTTCACTTAGCATGATACTCTCTATGGTCATCCACATATAAGCAAATTTTATGACTTCATCTTTCCTAACAGCTGCAGAATATTCCAATGTGTAGATGTACCAAAGTGTCTTTAACCAGTCATCTGTTCTCCAGCACTAAGGTTGTTTCCAGATTCTGACTATTGTACTGCAATGAAAATACACGTGAGGATGTCATTTCTACTGTACTATTTTGCACCCTCAGTATATTCCCAGAAGTGGTATAGCTGGGTCAAACGGAAGCTCAATTTCACATCAAAATGAACAAGAACCACCAGTGCTGGTGCAGATGTGGGTAAAAGGGACTCGTTTTCATTGTTGGTGGGAATGTTGACTGGTCCAGCCTTTTTGGAAAACAATATGAGCTGTTGGAACTGTGGGGATCTATTTTGTCCCTTATCTCCTTAGGTGATATTGTCAAGGCTTCCCATTATCACCTCCCATTATCATCCAAACTGTTTAATTTTTTGTTCTTAGTTTCCTCTTCTCCACACATACCTGGTGAATAGACCCATGAAACTTTCTTTAATGACTCTGTTTGAGTACCTCATCCATTTCCTTCAAGGATTCTGATAAATATATTAAATAAAAGGGAAGACAAAAGAAAGTAAAAAGTTGATTCTGGCTTATAAAACTCAGAATAATGTGTGACTTCCTAAACACTAAAACTGGAAAAAAAATTTGCATGCATTTGTTCTTCTTATCTTTATTGGCTAAAAAAATGATTTTATTAAGACTGGAGATATAATACAGCAGATGTTTGCCTTGTATAGGTAGACCCATATTTGATCCCTGCCACTATATATGATTTCTGGAGCCCTGCTTGGAGTGATCCAGAAGCACATAATTAGGACTAAGCCCTAAGCTCAGCCGAGAAGGGGCCCAAAACAATAATACAAAACAAAACAAAAAATGAAGTAGTCAGGAACATGGATAATGTAGTGTGTGTTAGAAGATAAGACACATCTGCTGGGTAAAGCAATGACAGCTGGGGTTTCTAGTCCATGTCCTGAATCTGTTCTTCTAGCTCTATTGCCCAACATCACAGCCACTAGTCACAGATGGCTAATGAGCACTTGAACTGGAGCTATCATTAGCAAAAAACTATTTTCAAATATTAGCTAATTAAATTTAAATTTTAAATGGAGGCAGCATTAAAATAGTTTCCTGTTAAGCATAACAAAATAGCTTTCCTAGGAACAAATCTTTGGCTATTGAAAATTAAAGATATACAATGGGTACAAATTATATACTGGATTTCAGTCTTAGCATAAAAACTTTAGACTGGTGTAAAATATATCATCAGTATTTTATAATCACTGATTATATGTCAAAATACTATTATGGAGGGGAATAAACTACAGTATTGTACCTGATGATTGTTGCCACCATTGAATGCTTTATTCAATTTGCTTTATTTTTACATATTTTAACATTTGAATCATTTGTTTATTTATTTCTCTATTTTTTTAAAAAAATTATTTAAGTCACCATTCATGTATGTCACTTTCCGATGCCCCCACCAGAGTATCCATTTCCATCACCATTAACTCGGGGTCTCCCCACAAGCTTTTATTTCTCCATACCTTGGGGAGATATTATCTTCCCACCATGGTAAATTCTGTTCTGTAGTCCTATTGACCTATTGATCTATTGATTTTGATCATTTGTTAACCCCTTACTATGTTTCATTGTAGCCCTCATAAGAAAGTTTATTCTATATCTGTTCCTCCCACATAGTGCTTTAAGTAATACCAACACAGTTAACCAAACAATACTGTGACAGTAATGGTCACATGCCACCAGTTTGCGAGAGTCATAAGAATCCGTGGCCACTATATGTCAAGATGCCACGGCTCATTGTCATGAACTTCACCTTTGTGCTCACGTGGCTACGAGAGCAATGAAAATAATATTTCCATTTGGTGTCCACTGAAGTCAGGACCTGTGCTAAGCCCTTATATTCACCAGTCTTCTTATGGAGCTGTTTTATGTTTTGTTATTTTCCCAGTGTTTTGGGATTGTCCTGGATGTGCCAGGAATTGAACCCAGTCCAATGTCTCCAGCTTTCCTCTGGAAATGTTAAAGTACTTTCATTACAGGTAAATAGTCTTCAGTTACAAGTAGGGAAGGAGACTTTCTAGCCCCTTATACCAAACTGCTGTGAATACTGGTCAGGTAACTGTGTCTGGCTTCTTAGCCAAGTGGCCTCAACCATCTCATACTCAGGGGTAACTTATCAACCATGCACAGATCACTGTGGTTTGTTGTATATCTAAGCTGCTGCTGCTTTGCACTCCTGATGTCAGGGTTTGTTGCAGGAAATCTGGAAAGAACTGATTTGCAGGGTAATGCTAGACAGAGAAATCTGGAACTTCCATATACACCAGTCTCCACCTAGGGCTGGATCTATTCCATCCAGTTGCCACAGTATGTCCCAGAGTGCGCAGTCTCCCATTAAGAACAAGCAAGAAACTCAGAAGTATTACATAGACCTTCCACCTACAATAGGGCTAAGTTCTAATCATGGATAATGGTCCTGAGTTGAAGATATTGTGAACCAAAAAGACATGCAAAGCACCAAATCTAACTAAAACCAACCTATCCTACATCAAATTGTGCCTAAAATCCTACGGTTGAGAAAAATAATCTCTTCACAAAGTCTATTTTGTAATCATGCTAACCCTCTCATGTAATTCAATGTTAAATATTTCATGCAATTTATCCAGAACTATACAGGAAGTGAAAATGCTTATATAGATTCTAGCCATTACCCACTTTTGAGCACACTTAGACTAAGGAAAGTTTAAAGCACCAAACTAGCATTAATTTCTGGATGACAGGGTCAGGACTGAAATGGGGCATCCTTTTCCTCTGTCTCCAGCTGAAGCTAGAGGAAGATAGCTGGGGGAAGGCTGTTGGCTTTTGCAGGGTGTGACTTACTGGAAGTTGCAGCTTGATGTCCCTTTATGAAGGGTATTATGCCTCTTCAAGCATCATGAGGGCATGATGGATTATATCACCAGCCTAAGAAGGGGATCAAAATCCAAAATTTGAGTTTCTACTGACTATTGCTTTTGCATTATTAGAAAGTCAAAAATCCCTGCATGTTGAATCATTATAAGTCAGGGACCATCTATTTCACCACGGTAAAAATCCAAAGAGTATAGTAAATGATGAGGGCTGCACAACAGGAAAATTAGTATCATTTTACATAAAAACACTGGGAACTTTGGGGAAGGGAGATGGATACCCAGATGATGGGTGTTGGAATTATGTGCACTGGAAATCATCAATAACAGTGTTGCAAAACACACAACCTCAATTAATATGAAATTAAACAAAACTAAACAAAAAAGAGAAACCCTAATATTAAAACCCATTAGGAAATGCACAGGTGAGTGACTTCCCAAAGTCCATTTTTATTTTGGGAAGAAATATTTCCTCCTAATTCAATGTACATGAATGCATGTCCTTTCTTCCACTGCCAGACTTCAGTTTCTTTCTTTTTTATTTGCAGAGAAAAACACAACAAGCCCACAATTTTATATGAGACCTGATGTGCTTATATTTCTTGTGGACTCTAAAATTGTCATCACCCCCTTGGTAGCTGTTTGGACACGAAAGAAAACTTGACATGTGCAAAAATTTTGATCATTTTGCCATATTCAGTCATGGACATATATTTTTTTATTGTATTCTGTTAATGTGGATGGGATTGTTTGGTGTGTATTTCTATGCATGCTGACAAGAAAGCATACCTGAGGATATGGGCATGGATGCTTTTACTACTGTGGCAATAATGTTTTACATTTCAACAGTGTCTTTCCAATCATAGCCACTAGCAAAGCAGCAGAGGTCACAGGAATGTGATGCATTGTATAAATACTGCAAGTGCCTTGGCTATCCAGAATCACTTATCACCTTTCTGTCCAGAAGTAGAGGATGGGGGCAGGGTGCTGATCCACAGAGAAAAAGAATAAAACATTTCCAAGGTGGTTTTATCTGGGAACTCAGAGCATTCTTCAGGGTTTTCTCCGCGAATCTTTATTGTTCTCATCAGATCTCAATAAAAGAGGAAGAGGACAACTGTTATTAGCTTCCCTTTTACAAGCTCAAAGATGGAAAGATTTGGATTTTGAAGAGTCAGGCAGTGATGGGTCAATTACATGGGGCCCTGCCTATTCAAGACTGCTTTGGGGCAGCCAGCTGACCCCTGGCATGTCAATTCTTGTTACATTCACCATTTCCTCAAGTGTTTATGTTTAAAATAGATGTGAGTTGAGCAGAGAGACAGCTGGGCTTTAGACTTTCCTTATTCTCTTGCTTTATCACATAGATAGATTATCTGTGCGCATATGTAAATATATATGTGGTGTGTGTGTGTGTCTTTATCGCTTTTCTTTTGTCTTCTTTACCTCCTTGCTACCATTTTTTAAAATTTCTGCTCCCATCACTTTTCATTTAAGATCACTTTTATTTTCCATTTTTCTGTGGTGGAGTTCAAGTCCTAAGTGAGGTTTCTTTTGCTGGAGGTTGCCAACCTGGTTCAACACGAAACCTTCTGGGGTAGGAGCTTCCAGATTTGGCCACTAGGGGGTGCAGTGGAATAGCTGTGGTTTTAGCAGCTGCTGGAAGGCTGTTCAGGATGCCTCCTCTCTCCTGAGGCTGAGACAGGTGCGCAAGCTTCCATCAAACAGCAGAGAACAGAACAGACTGGGAGGGAACATGGAAACAGAGACAGCGAAAATGCCTTCTGGTATATGAGTGATTGGACCAATAGGTTCCAGCTCCATTCATTCATACACATGGATAAAGTGTGTGTGTGTGTGTGTGTGTGTGTGTGTGTGTGTGTGTGTGTGTCTATGTACTACCTGAGATCACTAAAATTTTCTGAGCAAGTTTTTTCATTTCTGAAAACTAGTGACTGTGAACTACCTGGTCTCTGGAACTCCTTTTATCTGTATTTCTTTTTTTTTTCCCTTTTTTGGGGGTCCACACCTGGCAATACACAGGGGTTATTCCTGGCTCTGCACTCAGGAATTACTCCTGGTGGTGCTCAGGGGACCATATGGATGCTGGGAATCGAACCCGGGTTGGCCACGTGCAAGGCAAATGCCCTACCTGCTGTGCTATTGCTCCATCCCCTTATCTGTATTTCTAAACAGTGTCTGCAGCAAGTTTGGGAAAGTTGACGAGTGAAACAGGAGAGAGACAGCCACTTGCAGACCAGCTGGTCAGTCCTTGTGGAGGGTGCTCCTAATTGATGGAAGAGCTCTGATCTCGGTGAGGACCCCCACCTTTCATGGGGTTCTCTGGGATCCCCCCACATGCTTTACTGTGTCTTTTCTTTTAGTCGGGTTCAAGTCTTGAAAATGCATTTTTGGCTGTGACTGAAGCGGGATCAGAGTGAATGTTTTTGGTGTCTTTCTCCCTGACACGTACATGACTGATTTCTAAGTAAGGCTGTGCCATCTTTTGGTGCTTGTCTTACATGACAAACTCATTTGTCTCCAGCAGCTGGGAAGTGGCGCTCTGAGGAGACGAGCTGCTTTTCCAGGCACTTGGCTTGAGGAGGATTGTGTATTGTTTACTGACCCCCAGGCCGGATCCTGGAGCCGTGGAGGTGGACCCTTGCAGGCAGAGAGGGTCCAGAGATCCCAGGATCCACATGTTTCTGTGTGGGAAGAGGAACACAACTTATGCTTGTGGTGTGGAGCCCAAGTGGAAAAGATGTTAGTGGAGTCAGTGTGGCTATGCAGAGCTTGATGCTTCCGTTGAAATGTGGGTTATGGGCTAGAGCAATAGCACAGTGGGTAGGGAATTTTCTTTGCACGCGGCCGACCCGGGTTTGATTCCCAGCATCCCATATGGTCCCCTGAGCACCACCAGGAGTGATTCCTGAGTGCAGAGCCAGGAGTAACCCCTGAGCATTGCTGGGTGTGACTCATAAAAAGCAAAAGAATAAAAAGAAATGTAGCTTAGACAGAGTTTCCTGAAAGGAAGAGGAAGGAGGGTGGGTAGTGGCGATGATCCGGTGCTGGGGAGCTTTGCTGGTGATACATTTCACTGCTGAATTGTTAGAGAGCAGGTAAGCAGGAGAGCCAGAAGCCTCTCTGAACTCCAAGTCCAACCTGATTTGGACTTAGCCCATGGCCCTGCCATGTGCTTGGGTTAACTGGGATGGGATACATTTAAACAAAAGGATGATAAAACATGTCTGGTGAGCAGTAAACAAGGAGAACAGGACCCAGCCTCACAAGCACACTCTGCTCATCTGGGTGTCCCTGACCCAGAGATGCCCTTCAGGACCTAGTCTCACCCACCACAGTTGGCTGTCATGAAGGCTGGAAAGTTTTTGAGCTTCTCTCAAAAACTGGTGGTCTGGCTGAGGGCAAAAGAGGGGATTCAAAACAGTGCTGTGGGAATGGTGGGGGTGGAGGGGCCTGAGGGGCAAACTTGTTAGGTGGGATGGTGGTGGGAGGAAATGTGGTTCCTACTTTGGCCCAGAACCCATGGGTGAGGCTGGTTTGGGAAAGGCTCCCTCTCTCTGGGTCTGAGAGGTTGATCCAGACCTGTGATTTGTAGGAGAAAAAGCAGCCAGTGTCCCCTTCTGGTTCTTCCCTTTCCCTTTCCCTTTCCCTTCCCTTCCCTCTCCTCCTCCCCATCTTCCTCCCTTCCCTCCCTCCCTCCCTCCCTCCCTCCCTCCCTTCCTTCCTTCCTTCCTTCTTTCCTTCCTTCCTTCTTTCCTCTGCTCCTCCCTCCCTTCTTCCTTCGCTCTCCCATCCCTCTCTCCCTTCCTTATTTTTCCTTCTTTTAATTGATACATAGATTTTATTCATTCATTCATTTCTTCTGATTTTTATTTTTTCTGATTTTTTTTTTTAAATCACATCCAGTGGTGTTCAGGGACTATCTCTGGCTCTGGGCAGTTGGCGGGGATCAGGGAGAATGTGTAGATCCAGAGTGCCTATAAGAGCCTTAAGCCCTATCTTATCTCTCTGGTCCTTATAATACTTTTAGTTTGTGGGCCACACCTGTTGTTGTCCGGACTATACCCGGCCCTGTTTTTTCTCAAGTCTGGGGGTTCACTCCTGGCAGTGCTGGGGAGACCAGGCCAGCCAAGGACCAAACCTGGCCTCTAGAATGCAAAGCCTGTGTAGTTTCTTACTGCAACTTGGACCTCCAGCCCGGGAAATAGAAATTATATCGACAGAGGAAGGGTCCTGAGTGTCCCTGGCCTGAGGTGACTTTGGAAACCGTTTTTTTGTGCATGTCAGTCTCCTGTCCCAGAGCTGTCAGCTTACGCGTGGCCTGTGCTCCTGAGTGCACGCCTGGAGAGGTCTCGGCTTGGACAACCTGAGGTTGCACTATGACCCGCATCTGCTTGGAAAAAAAAAAAAAGAAAGAAAAAAAAGAAACACTTTTTCCAAGCACCTGTCTTTTCACCTTTTCATCTTCAAGGGGATAAGAAGGCTGATGCCCATGGTACCGTCATGTCATGAAGACCAGCAGAGCCAGCACTGAGGCACGGAGGTGCCCAGCGCCAGAGGCCTCGGACCAGGTTGGTGGGTGGGCACAATCTCCTCGGCTTCTCACAGAGACATTCATCTCCTTCCTCCCTGGGGTTCTCTGGGCTGTGAGGTGGCTCCTGCCCTCTTGGATGCGTTTGTGGGAAGGAGGGTCCAGAGCAGGAGATTCAGTGCCGTGGCTGTCAGCTTCCCAGCAGGGGAGCCCTCCTACCCAGCTGCTGCCAGGCTTCTCTGCCAACTGCTGGGATGTGGGGTGAGATGGAGCCGGGAGAATGTCTCAGACTCCTACCTGGGAGGGTAGAAGAGGGACGGGAGAAGAAGCGGTTGTTCTGCCGGGTGCCCTGGGCTTCTCTTGCGGCTCCCTAAGCTGTGGCACTTCTGAAAGACTGAGTCCTTTTCCTCAGAGTCCTGATGATAAACAATATCTTCCCTACAGGGCATTGGGGGTGGGGGGGGATTGAAAGTCCTGACTACAAAGGCCCTGGCATCATGCCCAGCAAGCACTAAGTAAGTGCTTAGTAAAATCAGTGCTTCCTCAAGGGCTGTGAAGTTCCCAGTGGAAAGGGGATTGTAAGATCAAGTGTCCTTGGGCAATCCTGGGGTCTAGCTCCTGAACCTGCTCCGTTCTTTTTCCTGTGCAAAGCACATGTCCTACAGGGGCTTCAGTCTTGAATTAAGTCCCATGGATGCAAATGAGTGTTATAACTAGTTGGCAGGGCTCATGTCTTACAATCTCATGTTAAAAATGAGAAAACATTACCAATCCATCCAATGTCCTCCTGGATGGAGGGTGTAACCCAGGTTTTGGGGACACAGGAGGCAAGATCAGACAGCTGAGATGGCAACGGGAGTCAAGACAGAGCCCAGGTGTTTGCTGGGCACGCTGCTATCCTGTTAGGTCGGCTCCAGTCTCAGACCAACAAAGAAGCACGTTCACCCCGCAACTTAACTCTGGGACGATGCTTCACCCCTGAGTCCTACCCAGGAGGAGGTCAGAGCTGGTATTTTGTGGTGGAGTGGATATTGGGAGGGGTTCTCATTTTGCAATGACAAGTTAATCTTCATGGCTTTCTCATAACATTTGTTCTCTACTCCTCTCCATGTTACAGATGCATTTTGTTCAAGCTAGTGAGTAGCAGAGCTGAGAATCACTGTCCCCAGCTTGTCTGCTCCTGGGACTATCCACTCCCTGCCTGTGGCTTTGACCAAAGAGAGACAGGAAGAGATTCTACTGGGTCTCTAAAATGTGACCTCCTCCTCCAGGAGCCTGATATGGAGGGCTGAGCAGGGACCAGGGTCTTTACAGTGACCCCATGGGGTGCTGAGGGCTGGGAAACTGATGCTTGCTTGCTCCTCCCCAGGGTGACACACAGTAGAACTGCCTCAGTGCATCAAGCCTTCAGGAAGGAAGATTCCAGGTCTGAGCAAGGGCCGGTCACTGGCTACTTCCACAGACTCTGGGCCCTTCCACAGCTACCCCAATGCACCTCAGGACCCTTTCTCACCAACACAACACCGGATCTACTGGTGAGATGCTGCTGGCTGGAGGAAAACAGGCTGCCAGTTCTCTGGGAAGGAAGGCTGACTTCTAGGGGGAAACCTGCAATAACTTGAGGTGGGGGTGGTGGGCACTGTTGAACAAGCAAGCCGTTAAGCTGAGCAAGTCCTGGGAAGACTGTCCAGCCAAAGTGACATTGAGGCCAGGACAGGACCCGGGGGCTTGGCTCGAAAAGGCAGGGAGAGTGGGAATCCGTGGATCTCGGAGGACCACCACCACAGCAAATCCAAAGAGGGCTGTCCAGGGGGAGCCTTGAGGCGTGTATTGGGGTGGGGGGGAAGAACAATAAAGGACACAGGCACTCAAGTGCCTTCAAGGGGCTGCCCTCTTGCTAGGGGTCAACCTGGGGTGCAGCTTCCTCAAGCTCTTCCAGCCAGGCTGAGGGGCAAAGAGAACGGCACCCGGGGTAAATGCGGAGGACAAAACGACGTCCCTGAAGGGCACAACAGGGTTTATGTAACTGCCCTCCAGCCAGGGGCTGTGGGAGCTGGACAGGCAGAGCCGGAGCCTTGGACCGCATGCAAGACCTCCCGCTTTGTGTCTTTGCAAATACAGGGAGTGGTGGCGGGGAGCAAAGAGACACCAGAGTTCGGAAAGCCCGGGGAGCTTGACAGAGCAGGACATTCCTATCATCTCCTGGTCTTTCTCCAGAGTCAGGCTTAGGCGGGACGGGGGCCTAGAACTGGAGGGGGGTCCCGACTCCCGCGCTGGGTGACCTTGGGTGAGCCGCTCGACCTCTCTGGACCGCAGTTTCCCAGGGTCTGGGGAACGGCGATGCAGTCATCCTAGAGCATCACCGTCCGGCCAAGGCTGAGGGGGTGGGGTGGGGTGGGGTGAGGTTTGGGGTGAGGTTTGGGGTGGGGGGAGACGGGGCGGGCGGGAGGCGCCCCCGGACGCCCGCGGGGTGCGCGGCTCGGGCGGGCGCGGGCGCAGCGCGCAGGCGCGGGGCGGGGCGCGGCGGCTCGGCGCGCGCGGGTCGGAGCGCGCGGCTCGAGGCTGAGCTGGGCCGGGCGGCGGCTGGCAGGGCTCGCAGGGACCGCCCGAGGCTCTCGGAGCGCGTCGCTCCGCGTCCCGCTCCGGCCAACGCGGGCGCGCGGGGCAAGAAGCGCCCCCGCACCCCGACGCGCACAGCCTAGGCGCTGGGGGGACTGCGCGGCCGGCTCCCGCCCGGGTGCCGCTGCCGCTGCCGCTGCCGCCGCCCGGCTGCCCGCCCGGCTTGGTTCCGCCGCGCCGCGACCGCGGACAGAGTCTGGGGAGGAGGTTGCGCGCCGCGGGGGCGCGCGCGCCACGGCTCCGGGGGTGCGGGGCCGCCGCTGCCCGGCCGCCTCGTCTCCAGGTCCCGGGCCCCGGCGGCCGGCGAGCATGGAGGAGAAGTACCTGCCGGAGCTGATGGCGGAGAAGGACTCCCTGGACCCCTCCTTCACGCACGCTCTGCGGCTGGTGAACCAAGGTGAGGGGCGCGCGCTGCCCGTTAACTGCCCCCCCCCATCACCCATCACCCCCCCCCACCCCGCCCCGGGGGCCGTTGGGGGCCCGGGGCGAGACGGGACCCGGTGTCAGTGCGGGAGCGCTCGTGGACCCGGGCTTTTGGGACTTGGCTGGAAACCGACCTGGGGGACCTGGGGCGGGGGGCGAGGGGCAAGGTAGGGTGGAGGGGGGGTACCCAGGGAACAGTCCCGCAGGGGTCGAGGGTTAGCCGGGCCAGGCGGCGGGGGTAGAAGGGACTCCTCGGGGTTGGGGATGGATGGGGGGTGTGGGAGAGGTGGGGGAAGCCCGAGGTGTGAGTCTGGGGGATGTGAAGGAAGGAGCGGCTGGATGCGCCTTGAAGGAAGCCTTGGGGGACTCGAGGATGCCCCGGGAAAACTTGGGGGTGAAGGCCCGCCAGCAGAGCATCATCATCGGGGACTTGGCTGGTGCCGGAGTGGGCAGGTTGGATGATGATCTCTGGGTTTGATGTGTTTCACGAACCCGGGATGGAAGGGGTGGAGGAAATTCAGTGCCAAGAAGGAGACAGGAACAGGTGCGTAGACGCTTGGGGAAGTTGGCGTTTCTGGGGGGAGTCAGGCCGGCGCCCGAGCATCTTAAAGAAGGTCCGGTGTGTGTGCAGGGGCAGCCTCTCATTCTCTCCGACACCCAGGCTCTGGCCGTGGGTGGTTCCCCCACCCCGGGGCTGGGCAACTCCTGCCAAGTCTTGGAGAGAGGGGATGATGTGGGGTAGAAGAGGCGACCCCCCCCCCCCAACCTCTTGGCTTGCCTGCTCTCTCGGGGGAGCACTGAGCGGGTGACCCTCATTGGTGGCCGGTTAGCTTGGGGTCCGGACCACTGGCCCGGGAGTCTGTGCTACCTGTGTCATTGTGGTTCCACTTTGGTCAGCGAGGAGTCTAAAGCGTCCTGGGAAGCCGGGGACCCTGGCACGGGGGTTTATGGAGGCGTGTCTGTCCCGAGGACACTATTCCCTGGCTTGTTCCTCCGCACACCTCCTGAGTAGTCTTCCAGGATGGACGGTAAATAAAGTCTCCTGTCTCCTGTCTCCACACCCATGCTCTGCTCCTCCCTTACATCCCATATGCATTTCAGATCAAGGGGTGCTTGGCGGGAGGGGGGGGCAGGGGGGAGGCAGTGGTCTCCTCTCTTGCTGGGTGAAGGTAGGAACAATCAGGTCCCATCTCTCAGCTTTTGCTTGAATTACTGACTGGGTTTCCCTGAGTCCGGTCGGGTCTGTTGATCTTCATAGCGTCTGTGGCTCATTCATTGTGGCAAATGAAAGATGAAACAAACATACTCCGTATGTAGCGAACTGGGTTGTGAAGTAGCAAGCTCCGGTATTTGTCTGTTACAAATTGCAATTTGCATCCGGTTCCAATCAGATGTGTGTGGTGCTGGTGCCGATGGAGAGACTCCCTGTTTCCAAGAATTTGAAGCATTGGTATTTGTCCAGAGAAAGGAAATCAGTTCATAGAGTGTTGTCTTTTTATTTTTATTTTGGGCTTCTTTTTATTTATTTTTTTTAATGCGAGTGTAGAAAAGTAATGCGTTTTTACAGACAAAGTTTTATTCTCCCTGCGCAGGCGAACCATCCTATACTTGGGTTGGCAGTCTTTGCTGTCTATGAGTTACACAGATCTTTTGTTGACTCCTGAGTCGTAATCCCCGAAAGGAATTTCTTTGTACACTGTGTGCAACCATTGGCATTAGAAATATTCTGAAATATGAAATCAAGTGCTTGTATTTCTTAAGTAGCTGAATCAAAGTTGTATTCAATGACTGATACATTGTAAAAATGTAATGAGTTATTTGTAAGTCAGAATTGTCAGAATTTGTGTGTGTTTGTGTGTCTGTCTTTGTGTCTGTCTGTCAGTGGGTCTAGTCTGCTTGCACTCGCCCTTTGTTGCTATAGTGTTATGTTGTACATTCTTTTGGTTTCTGTTTTTGCTAGGTTAATGGCTTCCAGTTTTTTGAAACAGATATTGGACAATGTTGCTGTTTTTCAGTTGTCAGATTTTAGACCTAATTACTTGGTCATCAGAATTGTAATTCCTGTAAGAAATACATTTTTCACATCCAGCAGTTATGGGAAGGAAGAAAGAGGTGCTACACAGATGCTTTGATTCCTATTAATTTAGATGATTTCAGACTGGAACATTTCCCCCTTAAATCTGAGGCTACAGTACAGAAGGCTAAGCTCTATCATTTAAAATATTCATTATTTTCTGTTATGTAACTCCCGATTTACAAGTACATTTTGAAAATAGTGTCTTGGATCTGAATGTGATTAAAAAGCTTTGATTATAAATCCGGTAACCATCCGGTCCTTGAAGCCTTTTTATTCCTATTTAGCCGTATTATTTGCCTCTGAAGGAAACTTTTTTTTCAGAGATTATTAGTCCATGTCCCACTGCTCGAACCAATATTCCAGCTCCAACTTGTTCAGTGTTGATGGCTCAGCAGCGTAAGCCTTTATTTAATTGTGGCGTGGTATGGAACAAATACTTGCTAACAAATGTTAACCACACCTGATGTTTACATCGTAGTTTAAAGTTTCCAAGACTCTCTAAGGCTCACAGTATCTCGTTCTATTATCAGACTTGCATTCTGGTGAGGCTGATATATATATCTCTGTTTTTCAGTGAGGGGACCTAGGGCATAAGCAAGTAAGCAGCTGGGGGGTTTAATTTGAGCTCAGGTCTCCCATTTCTGAAGATCACTATACTTGCTGTTACTATCTTTTCCCAGAAAAACAAACATAGTACAAGACAGTGTAAAGAAATGTTGCACACATGCTCATTTAAAAAAACTTAGTAAAGATCTATGGCATTAATATGCTTGCTTCCAGTTGATTGGATTTTCTAAGTATCTTTTTTCTCCTTGTATTTGTCTAGTGCTCATTTTTGAGTAACCAGCATTCTTGGGAAGTTTATTCTGTAGGGTTAGAATGTTCAGGCCAAGACTCTCTTTAGCATTAAAAGACCTTTCCATGACTAATGGCATTACTTTGATAATCAACACTTTACGGTAAGGAAACCACTTATGAATAAATAAGGTAATAGCCACAGAAATTAGTATTGTAAGCATTAATCAACTTCCTAGATGAATTACATATTTTTAAATAATCTTTAAGAACATCAGCTGGTATGTCATCTTTGTATTTGATTCTATGTTGCTCTCTCAGCTACCTTTTATCATTTGTCCAAATATTTATTTCATAGTGGTGGTCATTGATTGCTGATTTTTATTTTCCCAGGATAACTGGTTCTCCTCATCCTGTGAGTATTTAATACTTTTGTTTCTTCACCGAAAGCAATGTGTGCTGTTTACTTGATATTAAACCCCGATCACAGAAAATAGACCTCAGCATTCTTTACCAATTCATCTGCCCATCCCCCATGTAGGAACAGACAAGTGCCGTAGAGTGGATTGATACTGTGGTTTCTTGCCAACGAGGTTAATTGGAGATGAAAGTAGCATTGCATGTTTCATATTATATTTGCTGGTAGGGGATGTGCTGACTCTTACTAAAAAACACTTCAGAAATTTCTTGCACATTATGATTTAATCCCACTCTCTGGCATTGCTCTGGATGGTTTTCAGTCCATGCCAAGTAACCATTAAATAAGATTACATAACCCTATATTTTTAATTACGTGTTATAATATATGTATTGGTAGCTGGTTCTCTGCCAAGTTATATTTAGTTGCCAGTTATAAGAGGAAGTAGAGCAAAGGATTCAAGATTAAGGTGGGCTGTTTGAATCTAGATTAAGTGCTTTTACCAGTGTTGGCATGGATGTGGGGGAGAAGGGAACTCTCCTTCACTGCTGCTGGGAATGCCAGTTGGTTCAGCCTTTTTGGAAAACAATATGGATGTTTCCCAAAAAACTAGAAAAAATAGATAAAGTGCTTTTATTGGTATTTTAATGTACTTTTCATATAATATGATTTTCTCTATTACTAGTACTCTTGGTGTTTCAGGTCACATGTTTGGTCAAAAAGTGTAATGAGAGAGAAGCTCATTACTTAGCTCTGTATGCATTTCTTTTTTCAGCAAAACGTTAAAGTTTCATTAGGGGAGAGGGGAAATGCTGCTTTGGAAATTAGTTTTTATTTGCTTGAATGCTGTGAGCCCTGTAATGAGAGAAAAGAATGAGAGTTAACATTGCAGAACTAGTTTTAGCTGTGGTGTCTTCATGCAATTGTGTGTGTGTGTGTGTGTGTGTGTGTGTGTGTGTGTGTGTGTTTAATGCCAAGGAGGAATAAAATGGGGTAATTTCATTTGCAGTTGCTTTTCATAGGTTCAATATATGTTTTTGTGTTTTATATTTTCGACAAGCCACTTCACCATTTCTGGATTTCCTGGAGTGTATGTATGGTCCACAGTGATCTAGTCAGTGTGGCTTGCAGTATTCTGGCATCTGTACTTTGGTCATATGCTTACCGAGAACCCTCTCTGCCATGTGTTGTGTGTCTAAACCAGGTCCTGGCCAGTGTAGGCAGAGGGAAAATGGGTGCCCTCTCCTGAAAGCTGAGGCTGTCCTGTTTTTCATAGGAAGTGGGAATTTCTGGTTTGTAGAAGTACTCTCCTCCCCTAAGGAATGCTTTAGGAGTGCTTTAATTATTCCCTTGAAATATTTAGTCACAGTATGGTTTGAGCCAGAGCAATAGCATAGAGGGTAGGGTGTTTGCCTTGCCGATCGGGTTTGATTCTTCCGCCCCTCTTGGAGAACCTGGCAAGCTACTGAAAGTATCCCGCCCACTTGGCAAAGCCTGGCAAGCTACCTGTGACATGACGTATTCGATATGCCAAGAGCAGTAACAACAAGTCTCACAATGGAGATGTTACTAGTGCCCGCTAGAGCAAATCAGTGAACAACAGGAGGACAGTGCTACAGTAACAGTATAATTTAGATTTAAGTAAGCCATCTAATCTAAGTTTAGACGTCACAATATTTTTGAGGCATGTCTCTGTGATGAACCTGTTTGTGATTTCAGTACTGGTAAGTTTAGTAATATAGAGGTTGTTAGCCTGATTTTTCTCAGTTGTAGCAAGAGACTCCAGCAACTAAAGTGACTTATCCAAGGTGCCTTATGTGTCCGACAGTTCAAACTTTATTCTGTTTTCACCACACAGCACTTTCCCTCCAGAGGTCGGAAAGTTCATCTTATACGTTCCATAACACCAGAAATGAGGATGGAAACGTCTTGTGCGCGGTTTGTTCTTTTCTCTAGCTTGAAGTTGAAGACATTCTCTGTATCTGTCATCCTTCAAACATTTGCTTGAAGGTTATGTCCTCTCATCATGTTTTCCTCTGAATGGCTCAGAGAGCCAGTTTGGTTGTCTGCTCTAACAGCAGCAAACTCGTACTGTGGGCCGTGGGTCTCTTTGTCTTCCTTGGGAGAGAGTGAACTTTCTGGGAGGCCAGGCCTGACATCTCTGTGTCTTTGTCATGTCCACACAATTCCTCATACATAGCCAGAGGGAAAACTGGCGAACTCCAGTCTTCATATGCGTGTTCTATGTTGACTACCATAAAGGAAGAAATATTAGAAAGTACATTTGGAATTCAGCAGTCACTGTACAGCTTTGCTTGTTTCCACTTTGGAGCATCTGCATTCAGTGGGCACTGAGGAAGTCTCTCTATATGTTAATTATCATAAAGGAAGAAAGATTAGAAAGCACATTTGGAATTCAGCCGTCAAAATAGAGCTTTGCTTGTTTCCACTTTAAAGCATCGGCGTTCAGGGGGTACTGAGGAAGTCTCTGAGCTCAGCAATATCAGAGAAGGTTCTAACTGAAATTCAGTGTTAAACAAGCAGAAGAACATAGTCTTCTTTAAATGTGGTAGCACAGTAGGGGTCCTTCTTTAGAAGATAATGGGGAAGTGTTTTTAGATCTGAGTTGAATCAGATGTTTATTTACTTTTCTTCTTTTTTGAGGAACTTTCTAAGTCAGTGCATGATAATACAGTTAGATCTTTCCCCAAGTACCTAATAAGATTTATTAAAAAAAAAAAAAAGAAAAGCTAAATAAGCCATTTGGCAAGCCTATCTTTTGGGGGACTCTGGCAGTAGGGGCAAAGGGAAGAAAGGGAAGTTCTCTATACCTTGCTGTGCTTAGGGCTTACTCCAGGTTCTGTGCTCAGGAATCACTTCTGGTGGGTGCTGGAGGGTGAGGTGTGCGGGGTGCTGGAGATTGAACCCAGGTTGGTCCTGTGCAAGTGAAACATGCCGTGACTTCCCTACTATCTCTCCAGTTTCCAGAGTCCCTGTCTCATACCAAATAAACCTTACCTGAAGGAGTTAACCTGCAGTGTCAGATGCCAGACAGGTACCCATAGCCAGAGGAACAACTGAAATTGCAGAGTGAAGGCAAACTGTGACTTAATAGGACCTGTGTGCTTCTTGTTCTAGTTTCTGCTAAGTGAAGATTGAAATCTTTACCCCTCCCCCCCTTTTTTTAACCCTTCTGCACCCTGCTCCCCAGTGGATGTAGAGTTTCATGAGAATTGGGGATAACGATTTTAATAAAAGCCGCCAAATTGAGGGCTTCTTTGTGACAGGGGCTTTCTATGCAATCTCTAATCCCCACAGCATCTTGTGGTTTTATCTCCTCCCTGCCTCCTTTGTTTTTTCAAATTCAGCATCCAAGACTCACAGAGGCAGAGTTACTTGCACAGTCAAGATGCGCAGCTTTGAGTAAATCAGGCTGAAATTTTAATCTCCAGCATTTTGATGGGGTGCTTTAAGAAAAGCCATAAAAGGACAGATTGAACATTGTTGTTTGTTTTTAAGTAAATGTTTCATTATAGCAGGCACCAGTTAGGAATTTCCTTTGGTGTTGATTTTTAAAGGAAGTTCCCCAAATGTGTTTTACCGAGGAGGAGGTCAAGTCACTTTCGTTTCCTATTTCTCCAGCAGTGCTATCCATCTTCAGTAAGCACGCACTTAAGGTAAGACTTTAAATTTTGCATATTTCAGTGGCCAAGGGGGAAAATGGAAAAAAAAATGTATAGGGAGTTAAGTCAGATTCTTAATAAAGTTGTTTCTGTAAGGAATCTCTCAGGGCCTCCTACTCTCTGTAGTCAGCACTGAAATGGTTGCTTACAGGCTTTCTGTCAGTGATTTGTGTTGGTTTATTTCTTTATTATCTAAAATATTGGCTTACAAAAGAAGAGAAAAGAAGCGTGCTGAGAGCACATATAATACATCTTACAAATAGTGATTTGCCTCTCTGGAACTGTGTGGGGGAGAGGTGTGGATAGAGGTGGCACTTACTTGCCTCGCGGTTGCTAATACTGTTAGTTGCCGTTACTAAAAGACTTTATTTTTTGTTTTGTGTTTTGGGTCACACCCGGCGATGCACGATGCATGGGGGTTACTTACTCCTGGCTCTGCACTCAGGAATCACTTCTGGCGGTACTCAGGGGAACATATGGGATGCTGGGCATCGAACTTGGGTCAGCTGCATACAAGGAAAATGCCCTACCCACTGTATTATAGCTCCAGCCCCCACTCAAGGGCTTTTTCTGGGTTAAATTTATATGCTTTTTTTCTAATTTAAAAAAGCAAATCATTTTATTTTACAGATGAGAAAATTGAAGGTGAAACAAGTTCCCTAACATCAGACAGCTAATAAGTGATAAAAACCAGGATGCAAATGTCCAGGTGCCCACCTCCTAAGCACTAGACTGTGGAAACTCTAGTGCTTTTACTGTTTTATTTCCTTGGGTTTTTTTTTATTGTGTAATAACAGCTCTAATATTTAATGGCCTGTTATTGGGTAGGTGATCTGTGAGCAGAAATGACTGTACAGAGGCAGATGGTGGTGTGACAGAATGGGATGGGGCCTTTTGTGACCGGTTGGCAGCATAGGAAGTCTGTTTGGATGGTTTTGTGTGGGAATCAACTTCCCAAGGGAAGAACTCCCACAGAAAGCTGTGGGATTTGGGGGAGGTGATACTTTCTAGCCTGTAACCCTGCCTAGTTCTCCAGATTCTGTTGACCCACATGCAGCATTGGGACCTTATGTGGAGGTTTGTGTTTTTAGACAGGAGGTAGCAGAGTCTAATGCATAATAGCACTGTAGCACTGTACTCCTGGTGTTCATCAATTTGCTCTAGTGGGCTCAGTAACATCTCCATTGTGATACTGGTTGTTAACTGTGTTTGGCATATCAAATATGTCACGGGGAGTTTGCCAAGCTTTGCTGTGCAGGCGAGATACACTCTGGTAGCTTGCCAAGCTCTTCGAGAGGGACAGAAGAATTGAACCCAGGTCTGCTGGCCCAGCTTTGTGCAAGGCAAACACCCTACCACTGCATAATAATAGGTGTTTCATAAATGTTACTTGCTCTTTTTTTACAGAATATCCAGAAACAGGTTGACTATCTGCATCACTTCATGCCAAAAAATAGGGACTAATAACATAGAAATCATTTAGTTTCACTTCTTAGGGAAATTTTGTTACTTGGAAAGATTTTTTTAGTTTTCCAGTCTTGAAGACACTGGAGAGAAAAAAATTATTCTTTAGGAGCTTCTTTCACTAATACTCTGTACAAAATTAGCAACAGCGTTGATTGAATTTTATTATGCTATTCAGAGTGCAGTATCTGAAAATTAAATTTACAGATGAAGCTTTCTTAAGCAGTTTTGTGACTACACATCTGTTTAGGTCTGGACAATCAGGATCAGTTCCTACGAGCAAAGGTATCTAACGGAATTGGTAAACTATATACTTGCATAATTTTTTACAGTTCCATAATTCTCCACCAGTCAGCCCCTGCTGCTGTTTTAAGTACATTTAAGTACTGTTTTAATGTACACTTAGGTACTTTAAAAGGTATATGGCATATTATTGATGTTCTTCCTTGATATAAGGAGCATGAGTATATGGGTGCACCCATTTTTATCTCTCTTTTTGATTTAGGTCTTACACTTGGGGTCACTGTTGGTTCCGCTCCCATGGAGAAACTATAACGGAGAGAAACGGCTGTACCCTTTTTGGGGGGATTTTTTTTTTTAATCACTATTTTTGCTGGTTGTGATCTTTGCTTCCACTAGATGGCAGTGCGCATAGCTAGGTTACTCCAGTGTGGTAGCTGGCTACTCCCGAATCTCAGTAGACTTAACAGCACATTTGGATTGCTTCTGATTTTTGTTTATTATTGAAAAATATTAGAATTTATTATATTTTTAGAGGTATAAGCTAACCAGTATTTCTAGACAATTATGAATTATTTTAGTTTTGTAACCGCCAATATTTTTAATCCTGAAGTTTGCTGACCCTTTTGCTTTGTTCATATTTTTTACATTTCTCTTTAATTCTGGTGACTGCCTTGTTAAGTTTTTTTGTTTTTCTAGTTCTGCAGAAAAAAAAAGACTACTGGCTTCTTTAGCTTGTTTCAAGGTCATGGAGATAATTATATTATGGAACTTAAAATTCTCCCAAAGTGTTGAAAATGTTTTTCAAGTGTTTGACTAGTTCAACGACATATGGCTCCTGGTCCTGATAATCTGTTTATTTTATTGGGAAAGTGTATAGTCCTGACAGTTATTTGCATTGAAATGTGTAAGTCCAATCTTTGATTTCTGTCAGGAAATTAACAAAAGTTTTGCCAGCAAGTTTGTAAATCCCTGCTCCCTCCTGCCTTATATTGTCTCCTGACTAAAGTAGTCTTGATTACTACCCAGTATAAAGTACCGTTAAAATAAAGGGGTGGTGGGGTTGGGGAGGGTATACATGGTTTCATTTTTAGGAAAATTTAGAACCAAGTAGTGGATCGTCAAAAGTCAATTGGATTGGGGCTGGAGTGATAGCACAGCAGGTAGGGCATTTGCCTTGCACGCGGCCAACCCGGGTTTGAATCCCAGCATCCCATATGGTCCCCTGAGCACTGCCAGGGGTAATTCCTGAGCACAGATCCAGGAGCAACCCCAGTGCATTGTGTGTGTGTGCATTGGGTGTGACCCAAAAGGTAAAAAAAAAAAGTCAAACTGGATTCCAGATAGCCGTAATGTGGTTTCTTTGATTTCATGCATTTTCCAACTAAATACACTGTATGTGGCGGCTGAGTAAGCTTACTTCTCTGAATCTCCACTCCCTAAAGGCTTCTTGCAGTAATAACGCCTCATAGGTTGACAGTGAGGTAAAACTGTGTTTTCACAATTGTTTCGTGTTCCTGTACATTTTTGTAGTATGCATGTGTTATATTCTCTGAGATTATTATACATGCTTATGTTTCTTTTCTGTGTACATTTATTTTATATCCGGATTTCATACATCATTCTTGGCCACCTGCCAGTGCAGTGGATGAGCTCAGCTTGTCTATTGAGGACTCGCATTCTCCTACCACTTGAATTTTCTGTCCTTTGCTTTCATTTTTGGAATTCTTAGCAAATATACACCTAGAAACATATTTAGAAAAATTGCTCTTTTGTTTGTCATGCACCATTTACTAAACAATGGCACACAAAACTAAGACTCAAGAGTAAGAAAGAGAACCTTATTTTGTCAGACTAAGTTTGTCAACTTCGTCAAGACTATTTAAGTTAAGAACCACATTTTGTCAGAAGATTTCACCTTTCTGAAAGCCACTTCTTTTTTGGTTCTTCTGATTAGAATACGAGAACTGCTCTCAGACGTTGGTTCCCAGATGTGGAAAACAGTGATTGGGAACTGTAACAAAGCCCCGTTGGATATTGTGGGGAGTGTAAGTGAAATTAAAAGTGAATCCATGGAAAGATGTTCTTGCTGGGTTTGGCTGGCAGGTGGTGATAAGTGTAAGTCCTTGCTTCTCCCAGTAATTTCATCATTATCATCTTCATTTTCTATTGAGGACCTCATAGTGCTTTGAAGGGATAAGCATGTAGAAGAGACAGTACTAAGAATGTGTTCAGTGCCGTGATAGAGGGATGCACACAGTCATGGCACTCAGAGGCTCAGAGTGACCTCTACTTTGTATTTGAGCCAGAGGTCTTTCATGAGCATTTTGTTCAGAGAGCAACACATAAGTTAGACATTACTGCAGGCCAGAAACTACTTGCACAGGGAGGCTTCACTTTGTGAATCTTCCAAGTTGTTGATTCCAATCTCTTGTGTGTTTTTGCAATGTCTGCACATTCCTGCTTGTCGTGAAGTATTGTAGGTATTATTTACTCATCATCTTCCCTCCCTCCCTTTATTTCTTAACATTAAAAACTTCTTTCCACTGCAGTAACTTTGCAAACCAACACCATCAATATTAGCAGGTAACCATGTTACCCAAAGTAAATGGAGAAAAGATTTTGTGGGAAACACTTTAAAATGTTCAGACACAGGAGCAAGAATACTGGTAAGATACTTTGTGACCTATTTGGATATAGCACCTGCTACTATTTCCCCACACTTGCTTTATTTACCATTTTCCCTATGTGTGTTTGTGTAGTCCATGACCCATTTGAGAGACCCACCATTGCCTGCAAACAATTAAATGTCTTGGTGTGGGCTCCTGAAGCACGCAGGGCCTTTCTTACAACAAACTTCATCTAGGTGGAACAATGCTAAAATTAAGTTAGTCGATCCATGAAGTGTTCTTATTCCTGAGGTTCCTTTGTTACTTGTTCTTGTTGCAGTTTCCTTTTTCCGGATCTGTCTCAGGATTATCCACTGCATTAACTGTCGGGAGTCTCAGTTCAGAGCTCTTTAATGAGCCTTTGCCTTTCATGGTGTACATTTTTTTTTTACAACTGCACACCCTAGTCATCTGTAGAATGTATCATGGTGAGTTCCGTCTAGTGATCCCCTAAAACTAGATTCAGACAGTGCTCTCTTTAGACAGGGAGACCCTGGTCCGATCGGGTCCCCCCATGATGTCCTGTCTGGGAACACCCAGTGTCAGGGCCACTCCAGCTCTGTGCTATTTTTGGTGATGCTCAGTTTGATTACTTGGTTAGTCAGGGTGGTACCAAGAATCTTTACTGTAAAGTTACTGTTTTACTTTCATAATTAGTATTTTTGTGGAGGGACCCTTAGAGACTTTGTTGAATCTCATTCTGTCATTCAACTCTTCCTTACAAATTTTCAGCATCCATTAATGTTTCTGAGATGATTAGGATGGTGTGAGAGGTCATTTTTTTGACTCAGTTATTCCGTCTATGTTTACTGGTTTTCATTTTGCTGAAAAGGGACTGGTTTGGAAACCTCCTCCTTTTTTGCGTCTCTTACCTCCCTAAATAAAGTCCTGATTGTCCTTGGATCAGGTGGTCAGTAATACAGTGCTCCCTGGCTGTGCCGATGCTTGGCTTCCCTCAGGTTTGTTCCTAGGGACCCTCGCCCTGTGTCCTGGGTCTTGTTGGTAGTATCCTCTCAGGTTTTCGAAAAACTGTGTTTTCACTTTCATTTAAATTTTATTGTACACTATGGGATGCACCTTTTTTCTACCAAGGTGCCATGTTGTTTTCTTTATTATTCGTGTTCAGTGGTATTTAGAAACCAATTTTGGGGGTGCTGGTGTGCTGTTGATTCAAAACGCTTTCACCAGGGAGAGCTTAGAAATGGGTCTATCTCTATCTGAGTCCTTTTGTCTTTGGTTATATTTATTTTTATCTTTTTATTTGGGAGTCACAGC
This sequence comes from Sorex fumeus, assembly GCF_029834395.1. Classification (NCBI taxonomy): domain Eukaryota; kingdom Metazoa; phylum Chordata; class Mammalia; order Eulipotyphla; family Soricidae; genus Sorex; species Sorex fumeus. Next base: position 44,547,492 of record NW_026606059.1, on the reverse strand, counting down.
TGGCTGTGTTCAGGACTTCCTCCCTAGCTTGTTACTCGGGGGTCACTTCGGCAGGGATTCGGGAGACCACACGGGGCACTGAGCATCAAAACCAAGTAAGTTGTGTGCAAGGCAAAAGTGCCCTTACCCAGATACCATCTCTTAGGTGCCAAGTTCCTTTTGTCTCTCTATTTTTGTATAGGGGTATGAACTTCTCCCATAAGAGGCCAAGTAGTTGCCGTTTCATGGATTGTGCATCCTACGCAGTTCTGTGGTAGCAGAAAGTAGCTTCAGAGAGAACTTTCATTTATTGAACACAGTGTGCTGCGTTTTTGTGGCCATCCTACTCTTGCCTGCTTGGCGTATTCTTCAGTACTAGAGAGTAGTGTTCCCAAGTCTGTCTACTGAAGCTGTCCACAAAAGTAACAATAAAAGTCACAGAATGAACTTAATGGCAGCTGTTAGCCCTTTCTATTGTAGACTACTTCTCTTCTAAGGACATTTTTTTGAATGTCATTTTCTTTTTTTCAGCTCCACCAGGGTTTTTATTTGCAAGATGATGGTCTTCTAAAATGTCAGTTGAAACAAAACTCTATTTTTATTGTCTCAAAATAGATTTGCTTGCTGGTGGTTTACCTTGTGGTTGGCATGGCACATTTTTGTAAAAGGGCTTCCTTAGAGTAGTGCCTGGGTTTTATCATGGAGTGATTCCGTTCTTGGGAGTTAAGTATGTCCTTAGGAAGGATCTCCCACCAGTGAGAGAACGAGCTCTGTGGGCACTGCCAGGCATGCTGGTGCCAGGAAGAGCAGGGGCTTGGCTGTTTGAAGTGTCTCTAATGGCTGTAAGACAAATGACTTTCAGCGATTGCTTACATTTTTTTTTTAATTCTAGAAATTCATCAGCTGTCTGCTTGGTGGTGGACAGTTTTGTCAGCGGGGCTCTGGCCCGGCTCCTTATCAGAAGCTGTGTGAAGCTTCATTCAATTCTTTCTCTGAATCCAGGGACATGGCTTGACAGTCCCATGTCCTAGCACAATGCTTGCTTCTGTGGGATGTTCTGGTTCCATGCTACATGGGAAGCAGAGCAAATCTCCCACCCTCCCTTGGCTTTATTTTGGTGAGTGGGGAGGCAGAGGGACCACCCCAAGCACTACTCCTGGAGCCTGTTCCCACTTCTGGCAGTACTTTATGATACTTGGCCAAACTCGAAGGTTCAGCCACACTGACAGTTCTCTGGGGGCTTTAGGACTACACTCCCAGTGCTGGGGAGGGGGATGTGCTGTGCATGGAATTGAACTGGGAGCCGTGTGTATGCAGGACAACTGCCCCTGATGACAGATCTCTCCCTACCTCCTCACTTCGTGCTCATTTTCCATGTCTTGCTTTGATCGTTATGAGATTAATGGTTCATTATTTTCAGTATGGAGGTAGTGCCGTACAGAAATTACACATCGGCTTTTACATAGTGTCTTTGCCTTTTAACAAACTGCCCGTCATTTAGTGTAGCATCTACTCATATAGGAAATCACGGTTTTTTGTCTCATATGTATATGGGGTGTAATGACTTAGAAATTCAAACGAAAAAAAGTCATGATTTATAATGCTCTATTGATCATATGTTCCATATGTAATATATGCATATATCTACATATCTACATTCATAGACATGCACATATACATATATGTGCATATAGATACATACATATATTTTGTTTTTTTCTCAGGTCAGAGTTAGTACCTTTGGTTAATAATAATATTTTGGACTTCTATTTCAGAACTGAATTTGTTAAGTGTTTGGCCTTATATAGATACTCAAAAAGTTAATTCTTAGGGCCAGAGAGATAGTACAGAGTTAAGACATCTTGCATTGCTTTTCTGCTGTTGAAGTTCCTGGCACTACTCCTAGTGTTCCCTGAGCACCACTAGGGGTCACTCTTGAGCAGAGAACTGGTACAGTCCCTTAATTATTTTCCTGAAAAAAGTTACTTTTACTACAGAGTTCTTTGGGTTAGAAGAGCATTCTTCTTTCCCCCCATTTATGAATTTCAACATGGAAATGGAGATACAAAGTTATGAATCATGATGTTCTATTTCTTGAAGCATTTATTTAGAAAACTAGATGCTTGGCACACTGCTTTTTGCCGGTGCACCCCTATATTCACTTTGATAGAGTTCATAGCACAGCATCAGCTTTTAGGTTGGCAGAATCATTGTTTGGTAGAAGGTAGCAATATGACCTAGTCAGGCTTCATACTTTTATAATTCTTTGGGTTGTCACTATCTAGATTTTGGAAGCCTGTAGGGGAAGACTGTTAGGGTAAATATTTTGCCTTCTTCCCTTTACTGGACTGGTAGGGTGTTTGTTTCTTAGCAGAGCTCATGTTCTTATTTATTTATTAATTTTTCATTTTTGGGTCACACCCGGCGATGCTCAGGGGTTACTCCTGGCTCATGCACTCAGGAATCTTTCCTGGTGGTGCCCGGGGGACCATATGGGATGCTGGGAATCAAACCCAGGTCGGTTGTTGCAAGGCAAATGCCCTATCCGCTGTGCTGTTGCTCCAGCCCCAGAGCTCATGTTCTTATGCTGTGCTAATAAGCACATAGACACAGAGATGAATAATACATTTTACTGCTTAAAAAGTTTAGCTTTAGTGGGCTGGAGAGATAGTACAGTGTGTAGGGTGTTTGACTTTCATGTGGCTGACCCAGGCTTGATTCCCAGCACTGCATAGGATCCCCAGAGTACTAACAGGAGTGATCCCTGAGCACAGAGCCCAGAGCCGGGACTAAGCTCAGTGGTGAAGCTACCAAATTAAATGCCATTTACATTGTCAAGTGCTAAGTGCCCTAATAAAGACAGGCACACAGGCACACAGCCATGCCACAGCTTGATAGCGAGATAGCTTCACAGTTAGGGCCATAGTAGGAATCCCAAACCATGTGTGACCATTGATGGGGTAGGTGAAACACCTGGGCCACAGTTTATCACGTGACCATGATGGTAAGCAAATTACCGGGGTCTTTCTCAATAATTTACCTAGCAATAGCTCGTAGGCATCTGTAGAGACTACTGAGAGGCTTTGTGGCATGTGCCTGTGGTGGATGAACTCTCCTCCCACTTGTGAGTTTCCAGCACCTGGTACCATACCCTCTACTTTTCATCCATCATTGTACAGCAACTCTCTACAAGGATGGTTTGCACTTAGGTTTCTTTTTGACAGGAAATATGATTCCTTCATTCCTTTTACAACATGCAGAAAAGTGCTTCATACACGTATATTGAGATTGACTAGTGGTAGTCAAACTCAATAAGTCTGTATAAACTGCATAGTCAGTTGATCTTTTCCTTTTTTAGGGTAATAAATTCATTTTTTCCAGATGGTTTAGTGATAGAAGATTCCCTTCCTTCCTCCCTCCTTCCCTTCCTCCCTCCCTCCCTTCCCTTCCCTCCTTTCCCTCCCTTCCCTCCCTTCCCTCCTTTTCTCCTTCCTTCAAGGATATGTGACTCGAGGAATTGAATTCAGGCTAGTTTCATGCAAGACACACACCTTCCCAGCTGTACTATCTCTTTAGCCCTGAGTGAAAGAAGGGTTTTCAAAGGCCAGTTTCCCTTTTATTGAACTTCTAGCCCATGATTTTGAGAGGCGAGCCTCCATATCAGGCAAGTGTGCTCAGTCTGTGCGCCATGAATATCTGGGCTTGAGCTTTGAATCTGGAACCAGAGAATGGTGTGGAGTTTCCCTCTGCTGCCCTGTTTGACATTGTACCTTTCCCTGTTTAAGCTCTGGTACAGTTTGCTAGTGCGGGCATCGTTTTGACTTTTAGGTCATTATTGAAGTACTTGGTTTCCAAAACCTGGGGCTTTTATTCCCTGCTGGACTCTCAGTGCCCAGGATAGGGCCTGACACTTGAAGTTTGTTGAGTGAATAATATATGTGAAAACATTTTATGTGTGTCTGGAATATAAAGTGAAAGCAGGATTAAGCATGTATTAAGACATAGGGCTGGAAGATGAGAAATAAAGTAGAACATGCAGGGCCTGTGAGTGGCTAAGAATATGAATGTATTTTAAAATCTGGAACACCGTTAAAAGTTGCTATGCAGGGGATTAACACGAGCAGGTCTACTTAGATCATTTAGACTATTGAATGGTACCGTTTGGAGTTGTGTGATTTTGAAGTTATATATGGTATTTCTAGATATGTGCTTTCACTAGAAAATTGCATTGCTTTGTATTTCAAGTCATGGTAGAGGAAGAGAGTCCCCAGGGAGAGTCGGCAAAATCAAAAGAGGAAAAGGGTATCCACAGGAAGGAGGGAATCCTGGAACCATGTTAGCACCGAAAGAGCAGGAAGAGAGTAAGATATATGCTCATTTGTCCTTTTCTTCCCAAAGACTTCATAAAGTGTATGATTCAGTCTATTTAAATTCTACTTTGCAAGGTAATTTTGTATGTACGTGTGTGATACCTTCTTTTTAAGTAGGGATCTTGAAATTTGTCACTGTCAGTGATGTTTAAGCAGAACAGAGTCTCTGTTGAACCTTAAGAGCTGCTGAGAGTTTGAAGGAGAGCCTTTGCTACGAACAGCTCCGGAAATGTGATACTTAATCACAGGCTTGTCTATCCACAAAGCTTAATGAGTCCTGCTATCCTCTTTACATCAGTGACCACAAGTCTCTTAAATTGACTTTGATTTGGTTCACACTTTGCCTGAAGTGTTTGCGTTTAAATGATATATTCTGTGGCTTTCCACTCCGCTTCGGCATGTACATGTTGACATTATTACTACTTTCTTTGTGAATGTTGTTGGATAGCATTGCTCCATCAGCAGGTATTGCACGCTTCAGGCTTCAGATTCCACTGTGAGTGCAGCTGACAAGGCTGACTAGGTGCCTTGGGGAGTTCCCTGGGGACATACACAGAGTTTAGCTTAGAGACAACATTGGAAGCAAAGGTATACACTTCACTTCTCTAATGCAGAAACTTGAGTCACATAACCTTTCACATTAGAAACCTTTGACAGATATTATTTTGCCTAATTCCTTTCATTTAGGGGTTAGGGTAGGCGTAATCTGTGTATGCCTCACAGTTAGCTCCTTCACATAGGCTCTGTGACTTTTCTTGTTTGGTCTTTGGAATGGGTGACAGGCACCTCATCAGAAGTGATTGGAGCTGTCAAATGTTTTTAGTGCAATCTATGAAATAACGAGCCAAAAAAGAGTTCTAGGAGGAAGGTCCCCAAACAGAAGCCCTTTTCAGAGGATGGCTGTTTGCCTCTTGTGTACTGGCCACTTGGATACCCCACTGTCCCCTTTTGGTTTGAAGAGGAATGTAGTAGAGCTTAGTTCTTTTTTCACTGGTCATGATGTCATATACATTTTTTTAACTTGAGTGATTTAAATATGCTAATGGCATTTTGTTTTTCAGTTCCTTTGTCCACAAATTACTAGGAATTTGTGAAATGTCCAGTCTCATCACTTATTTAATTTCAATTAAAATGTCTCCTCATATAACTTTTACAAATCCTTCTCCAGAATAATTTTTTCATCTGTCAGAAAAATATCCATGATAATTTTTAAGTGCCCTGATTTGAGTTTCTTGTTTGGAGAGAAATACCGCAACACGTATCATCACACAGACATAAAGGGAGGGGGGAGTATTTCTTCTGATGACTCAGAGCTCACTATGCAGAGTATGTCATAAACATGATCACGATCTTTGTCTTGCACCTTAACATGCAGCATGCTTGACGCCAGCCAGATGCCCAAGGGTAGTGCACCATACTGTGTCTTGCTTAAATTACTAGGACGTTCCTTGAGTTGCTTATTCCTTATAGCATTGGGTACTTTTATTCTGCTTGTTGTGTCTTCATATTGTTCTAAGTCTTTGATGAACCCCCTTACATTATTCAGTACCTTCCAAGTTATTTATGGCTTGGTTGGGGAATTCAGCACTGTGAATGTCTCTTATTCCATATAACTCAATAGGAAGTAATTTCCCCAACATAGTGAAGTTGAGGGAGGTGCAGCTGTATAGAGAAAGCAAAAACAACTTCATTATTTTTTTTCAATTTTGGGATTCATATATTTTGATATTTTTAATGGAATTGGAAAACTGTAAAGGAGAGTTTGTTTTCAGTGATTCCTGTCTCAGAATACCATACGCTTTATATGTATGGTAAAGTAAAACTTCCCTTAGTTTTATAGATGGGAAGTAATTCTAAAATAATTCTCCATATATCAAAATCAGGGTGTCAGAATTGCTGTATTTCTTTCTGGGGATGTTAGGAGCGAGTTCTTTTCTTCTCCAGCTTGAGACCGCTGCACCCTGTGCTTTTGGTCCCATTCTTTTGTCTTTAGAGTCAGACCTTATCACTCTCACACTATCATCTCTGGCTTGCAGAGTTTCTCTTCTGTTGGTAAATACATTGGCTCACCAATTGGATAGTATACTCTTCCTGTTTTCCAGGCAGTTTATTTTACTTATATAAGTGATTTTACTTCTATGAGTTACCTTTAATTCTTTTCCATGAAACTTAACACAATCTGATCATTAAAACGTGAACATGTGGGAGCTAGGGGACCATATAGGATTACAGATTGAACTTGTGTCACCCACATGCAAGGTGAGCACCTTACCCCTACTGTTGCTCTGGTCCCGGTAATAACCTTCTTGATATTTGTGTCAGTGATGGTTTTTGTTTGTACTCACACATCAAAGGCAATGGCAACAGGAGTGAATATAAGTCACCTTCTACCTGTTAGAATGACTTATGAAAAAGGTAAGAAATTGTGACTGGAATGATAGTACAATGGGAAGGACACTTTCCTTGCATGCAGCTCACCTGGCTTTGATGCTCACCACCACTTGAGACTGCCAGTAATGATATCTGAGTACAGTGATAGGAGAAAGCCCTGAGAACAGTTCGGGTAGAGGCTTACTCAAAAAACAAACAAAACAAAAGCAAGAAATAGCAGTATTGCTGAGACTGTGGAGAAGAGTGAACCTTTGATCATTCTCAGTGGGATTATGAGACCCACCCTTAACATTTTCCACCTCCCCAACCTTGGGAGCCTCAGTTATATTTTGTTTGATATGTTCTGTTTGATTTGTCAACACACTTAATATTTTCAACCTAGTCCAAGAGATTTAAATTATAATGTGTTTTAAATGCACTTCTTAGCCTAACAAGAATACTAATACATCTTCTTTTTATAACATATCTGTGACTTTCTGTTTGGCTAAGAAAGATGTGTTTAATTGTGTAATAATTTATTTTCTACAAAGGAATATCACAAATGCTGTATTAAGAGTAATTGTATACCAGTGGTTATGGAAAAAACTTAGTTTTGAGGTGACAGGTCTGTATTCCTTTGCTTTTGTTAGTAGTGCTGTAATTATTAAATGTGCTTATATCTTTTTGAATTAAGTGGGTTTGTGTTCTTGATATAGATACCTAGGAGTAGAACTGATGGATCATATGGTGGTTCTACTCCTTTATTTCTGGCTTTTTGGGTAACGCCCGGCAATGCACAGGGGTTACTCCTGGCTCTGCAGTCAGGAATCACTCCTGGCAGTGCTCAGGGGACCACATGGGATGCTGGGAATCGAACCCGGGTCGGCCGCGTACAAGGCAGACGCCCTACCCGCTGTGCTATTGCTCCAGCCCCCACTAGTTCCCACTACCCAGTACAGCAAATGAAGGATTCGTTTCCTCTGTATTTCTGCCTGTACTTGTTAATTCTTTGTTGTGGGGATGCAGGATGAGGGGGCACACTGGTGATGCAGTGTTCAAGGGAACATGTGTAGTGTCATGATCAAACCCAGGTCAGCCAGTGCCCATTATACATTTGGCTCTCTTCTCTTTTTAATTTTTTTTTCACTTTTGGTCTTTTTTAATTTATTATTTTTAAATGTTAAGAGTACTGCTATTTACTCAGTCATTGATTAAGCTGATTGAATTGGCCTTAAACTCGACATAACTTTTTAAAGAAATTTAAAAAAATTGAATGTCTTTGAAATAGACCATTACATAATTCATAATTGGGTTTCATTCATACAGTGATCCAGCACCCTTCCCTCCACTAGTATACATCTCCAACAGCCAAGATCCCCTGTTTCCCTACCACCATTCCCCAACACACCCCTACCCCCAGCCTTCTGCTGTGGGAGGCACTTTCCTTCTTGCTCTCTCTCTCTCTCTCTCTCTCTCTCTCTCTCTCTCTCTCTCCATTTCCTTTTGTGAATTATGGTTTGCAATACAGATGCTAAGAGTTCATGGTGTTTTTTCAGTGCATTCGGTATTTTTATCAGGATGGTAAGGCTGGAGTAGCTTTTCAATTGGGTGGCCACTTCGGGGTGTGGATGTAACTGCCAAGGATTCTGGAAGAACAGGGAGGTGGGGGTGGGGGAGGTAGCCCAGCCCAATCCCAAGAAAGTCTGGAGATTTTAGTCACAAAACCTGCATACCCGAATTTTCAGGAGATTATATCTTGGGAAGGTCCGTTCTGAGACAGTGAAGTAAGGCCGGGGTGTGTGTGTGGGGGGGGGGGGGGGGGGGGTGTATTGTATGGTGACAGTTCTGCATTGTGGAAGCAAGTGGCTGCTGGAGGCTCTACTTGGGTGGGCACAGGCCAACACTACCCCCTCTGAGATATCCCAGTCTGTTCAGCCATGCAAGGGTCCAAGATTAACCGCGGCTTTTGATCTCTTTCAAGATTTATTTATAATCTCTGAAGCAAGGACCATGGTAGAGTTTACATGGTGGTGCTGTGTTGATGTTGTTTTCCAATCGAGTATGGTCGGAGGTGCAACGGAAAAGTCAAGCAAGTGGAATGAGTGAATCTCGGAGGGCTACAGCTCGCTCAGGCTGTGTCAGTATTTTGTTCATCAGCCACTCCAGAAATTACGAGAGAAATTTCCTTTTGCAAAATTCATTCATTGTATGGACGATATTTTGCTTGCAGCACCCCCTGAACAAGATATAAAAATAATTCTTGAACAAACTGTGCGAGAATTAGAACAATGAGGACTACAAATAGCTACAGAAAAAGCACAGGTTTTGCCACCATGGGAATATCTAGGACAAAGCATATGGGAACATACTATAGTTCCCCCGAAAATACAAATCAGGAGAGATACTCTAAAAAACTCTGAATGACTTTCAAAAACTATTGGGGGATATAAATTGGCTTCGCTTCTCTCTGGGAATCCCTACGTATGCTTTACAACTTCTATACCACTAGAGTTGGTTCCTGGGGGTGACTGTCAGTTCTTCCAGCAGTATTGAGAAATGGAGGGAGATAGCCCATCCCAGCACTGGAAAGTCTGCAGATTTCATTCTCAAAACCCATAAACCTGAAATTTCAGCACATTATATCTTGGTGAGGTCCTGTCCTGAGACAGTAGAGTCAGGCCAAGGGTAGGGAGACGATTTTGGATTATGGAAGCAAGCATCAGCTCGGAATTCTGCTTGGGCAGGCACAGGCCAACCTTCCCCCCTCTGATTTTCCTCTCTCTTTGCAGCCAAGTGTGGGTCCAGGTATAACTGCAGCCTTAAATCTCTTTCAAAATTTATTTATGGGTCTCTGAAGTAAGGCTAATAAATGAGTTTATATAGCTGAGCTGGAGGTAGTTTGTGGGTTTCCTTTCTGGGTAAACTTGGCCCCACGTTGGTGGGGTCTGGCCAAAGGCACAGCTGCAATTTTGGGGTATCAGGAAGCCTGAAGGAACCATCAGGCTGCGGATGCATTTGCCCTACAGGTATACGTTGACCTGCTCCTGCTGGCAGCACCATGGCGCCCCCCCCCCCCCGCCCTCTTTTTGATTTAGGCCGTTGTCCTTGGTGGAAAGAGTTATCTTCTTGTTTTGTTTGCGTATCCCTGATAGTGATGTTGAATTTTTTGTCGTGTGCCTTTTTGTTTTCTGTATGTCTTCATTGGAGAACTATTTAGTTTTTTGATGGTGTTGGTGGTTTTCTTGTTGAATATTGTGAGTGCTTTATGTAATTTGGATATTAGCCCTCTGGCATATACATGTGACTTAAATATTTTCTGTTACTCATAAGGTTACTTTTTTGTTATAGCAGTAATTTCTTCATAGTGCAGAAACTTTGCCATTTAATATCATTTTTATTTTTGCCTTTTCTTTCCAGTGAAGTCACTTGTTGAAGATATCCCTGTAGTCAGTACCATGAAATGTTTTACCTCTGTTTTCTGTGATATATTTAATGAAGTTAGGTCTAACATCTAGATCTTTAATTCTTTTTGAGGAAATTTTGCGTGTGGTGGACAAAGTGGTCCAGCATGAAGCCTACACAGTTTTCCTAACAGCCAATTTTTTTTTAAGGAAGTCTTTTTTTTTTTTTTGGTCCATTTTTAACTCTTGGTTCTTCTGTTTTAAATTAATTCTCTATGTGTCTTAGGGTTTATTTCTGGGCTCTGTTTCATTATTATGAATCTCTATATCCTGGTACAGACTGTTTCAATTATTATAGCTTTATAGTATAGTTTAAAATGGGAAATGGGAATCAGGATGTTTCCCAACTTTCATTCTCAGGATTTCTTTGGACATTTTGGACATTTGGGGAGTTTGTGTTCCACACATTTTAGTATTACTTGTTTTGTGTCCTTGGAGAACATTTTTTTTCACAGATTTTTAGTTTTATTTTTCTGCATACCAATTGAAGAAACATGTGATTAAAGCTTATTAACATTCTTATCAGTGGTTCACAGAATTATGTTAAATAAATGCATTGAATATTTGCATAACTTAATTTCCTTAATTGATCCTAAATTATTAACTGTTTATCTTTTTTTATTAAAAATTTAATAGTGAGACATCATGAGGTACAGTTGCAGACTTACACATTTTTGTGCTTGGGTTTCAATTATACAATGATCAAATACCCATTCCTCCACCAGTGCCCATTTCCCACCACCACGGATCCCAGTATCCCTCCCACCCCCCCCATCCCCACCATCCCACCCTGCCTCTGTGGCAGGGCATTCCCCTCTGTTCTCTCTCTCCTTTTGGGTGTTGTGGTTTTCAAAAGAAACATTGAGTAGCAATCATGTTTGGTCTATAGTCTACTTTCAGCATGCTTCTCCCATCCTGGGAGGATCCGCCCAACACCTTTATTTGGTGTTCCCCTCTTTATCTGAGCTCCCTTTTCCCTTAGTATGTGTGGTTGGCCTCCAAGTCATGGAGTAAAATATGGAGAACGTTTTTAATAGGGATAATATTGTGTTCAGTGTTGCTTTCTGTAAGATAGTCATTTTAACAATCCTAATTTTATAGCCATTAGCATTAATATTCAATATTTTTAAATTCATTTGTGTTGACTTTTTTTTTGCTTTTTGGGTCACACCAGGTATTGCACAGGGCTTACTCCTGGCTCTGCATTCAGATATTACGCCTGGCGGTGCTAAGGCGACCATATGGGATGCTGGGAATTGAACCCAGGTCGGCCGCATGCAAGGCAAATGCCCTACCCGCTATACTATTGCTCCAGCCCCATGTTGACTTATATTTTAATAGTAATTTTTTCATTTTGATTTTTGGGTCACACACGGCTATGCTTAGGGGTTACTCCTGGCTTTGCACTCAGGAATGGCTCCTGGTTATGCTCAGGGGGCCATATGGGATGCTGGGGATTGAACTCAGGTTAAATGCCCTCTCTACTGTGTTATTGCTCCGGCCCCTTTAATAGTAATTTATAATTTTAAAATGTAGTAAGTGTTTCTTCTCCACTATTAACATTATTAAGTTCACTCTTAGGCACTTGATTATTTTTTTTTTTTTGATGCAGTGGTATAAGTTAAAGTTCTCTTTTTATTTGCTGTATATTTTAATACAACAACAGGTTTTTATATGCCAGCTTTTGTGGTTTTTCCATCTTATTTTTTAGGGGTTTATTTGTAAAAATATGATGAAACATTTAGATCTTCAATTCATTTTGAGGAATGAATTAGACTTTAGATGTTTAAATTTTATATCAAATTCAAGAAGTGATTTTATTTCATTTTATTGTCCAATTGTTGTGGCTAGGGCTTCTAATACAACGCTGAATAATAGTGGTCTAGTTAACATACTTACCTCAGTTGCTGCCCCCGGAATTGACACCACAGTTACAAATATTTCTATCATGTACCAGAGCTGTGAATAATGGTTCCAGCTAGCTGAACATTGATGTTGTAGTTCCAACAGAGCACTTGTGGCTACACATTCCTGTGGTGGACCAGATACATAGTGATGTCAAAAATTTTGAACACCTAGCTTCTTAAACTGTGGATCATGACCCTATATATTGCATCGTATAACTGAACGAAGGGATTGCAAAAGGTTTATAACAATGCAAGAGCCCTGAAATTGGAACTAGTTTTTGTCTTTCTTGGGAGCAAAGGGATAGTGTCTGGGAAAAACTAAGAAACCCTGATCTGCCTTGTGCTCTGTAATTCTACTGCAAAACTTAGAGACTTCCCAATAGGGAATGATGTTTACTAAGAGCTGGTCTCTGTTGGCTGAACTTGCTGTGACAGGGAGAGGAGTGGGGGATAGGATTTTGGGGGGTGGGACTCTGAGATGATGGAGGGTCTGACACTCTAGTGGAGGGGAGAGGGGTGTGGTTTTCAATGTTGTATGCATAGAACATACAACTGTTATTAATGACGTTGTAACCATAGTGACTAAACTAAAAAAAATGAACATAGAGACTTTGCTATACTACTGCTGCCTCTGCTCAGAGTGGCAGTAAACATTGAGTTTTACTCATTGTTGCTTTTAGGACAATAAAAGGCATGTCTTAACATGAAAAAATGTGGGGATAGAAATGGTGAATTTTCACTGCTGCACCCTTGGAAAGGGGTAGTATGGGAGCTGGGTGCATCAAAGGAAAATTACCTTGTCGGTTGCAGGAGTTATACAAAATGGCAAGAAACTATTCGCTATGGGGTGGGGTTGCAGGGATCAGTTTCTTTATTCATACTGAATTCATTTTTGTGTTCTTTCTATACTTCCTATTTTTAGTTCATTGTAGTGTCCTGAAAATTTCTTTCCTCACTACTGGTGTTCTCATTTCTTTTAGGATTACCATTTTAAGTGGAAGCAGTGCATAAAAATGTGTATCTTTTTGAATGGGCACATTTGCTCTTTGATTTACTCCCCTTTATGATCTTGAGATTGCAGCCTTGTTAACTTTCTTGTTTGATTCTTGTAAGTCATGCTCTTTTGTGTGTGGTGTTCTGTGTGGTGCTTGTTTAATCTTGTGTGTGTGTGTGTGTGTGTGTGTATGTGTGTGCGTGTGTTTCTCCTGCCCTCCCCTCCATAAATGTCTGTGTTCTATTGTGTGTCTAACACACTTTTTGTGTGTTTAAAAAAAAAGTGTTTGCCACCCACACTCAATTTTGGATTGAGTTTCCTTCTTTTTCTGATCTCTCAGAGTATGCATGGCTCTGTTTTTATCCTTTATTACACGGGATTATAATATTTTTGGTATTCTTTTCTTTTGGGACTGGAGCAATAGCTCAGTGGTAGGGCGTTTGCCTTGTGCGCAGCCAACCCAGTGGAGCCGGGTTCAATTCCTCCACCCCTCTCAGACAACCCGGCAAGCTACCAAGAGTATCTCGCCTGCACGGCAAAGCCTGGCAAGCTACCTGTGACATATTCAAGATGCCAAACACAGTACCAACAAGTCTCACGATGGAGACATTACTGGTCCCGCTTGAGCAAATCGATGAATAATGGGAGGACAGTGTTTTATTCTTTTCTTTTAAAGGACTTTCTTTGAAGGCATAGACGATCAATGGATCTGTTGTGCCTAGAACACCTAACGCAGTAGGTGTTCCCTAAATATTTTCAGCAGAGACTACCATGAAGGTTTTTTTTTGCATTTTTTACACTACACAGATCCTTCCTTCCTTCCTTCCTTCCTTCCTTCCTTCCTTCCTTCCTTCCTTCCTTCCTTCCTTCCTCCCTCCCTCCCTCCCTCCCTCTTTCCCTTTTTTGGGGGGGAGGGTCTCCTTCTCTGTGCACAAGGATCTTGGTGAGGTTTGGGGGGATCATATGCAGTGCCAGGATAGAACCCAGGTCACCTATGTATACAAGCTAAGCTCCCTGCCAGTGTATTGTAGTATCTCTCCTACCCCTACACATATACTTTCATAGGAGAGTTTTCCAGAAGTTGAATAACTGGATCAGAACTAGTCAGCATTTAAAGTGTTTTTAGTTTCTTTTTCTTTTTCTTTTTGGGTCACACCTGGCACTACTCAGGGATTACTCCTGGCTTTGCACTCAAGAATCACTCCTGGCAGTGTTTGGGAGACCATTTGGCATGCCAGGAATCAAACCTGGTTTGGCCACGTGCTAGACAAAGCCCTACCCACTGTACCCCTCTGGGCCCAGCGTTTAAAGATTTTTGACTTTTTTTTTTTTTTTTTTTTTTTTAATTTATTTATTGAATCACTGTGGGAAAGGTTACAAAGCTTTCAGGTTTATGTCTCAGTCATGCAAATATCAAACACATTTCCCTTTACCAATACTTATTTTTTACCATGAAGAACCCCAATAAAACCCCACCCCCCACCCCTTCCCATCCCTGTGAAGCAGATGAATTCTAGTTAACACTCTATCTGCTTTGATTAGATTCATTGTTTCAATAAAAGATTCACCACTATTATTTAGAGTTTACCCCCCCCCCCAAATCAGACATGCTGAAAAAGCATTGTGAAGTGATTTGCTTTCTACGGCTGGGTTCAAGAATTAAATGTTGGTTTTGGATTTCTGCTCTTTTACCTATTGACCCTGGAAGTATTTCTACTGAAAGTCAGATAGTTAAGAAATTGGTTTCTGTGTTCTGGAGTCCTGGCCGTGCTGGAGAGCCGCTCGCGGGGGGCAACCGGTGGCCTCGGTAGGGCGTGAAGGGCGGACCGAAATGCCCCCCTTCCCATGAGGTTTTAGTTGCCCCCACACTCCCGGCTCATACCTGCTGTCCACAAGGCTCCCATGTGGCCGCCATCTTTCTTTCCAGAGAGGAGAGGGCGAATGGGGCAACACCCTTTCCCCTCCGGCAGACTTGATGGCCTGGATCAATGCATAGTCCGTTCACTTTTCTGCTCCAAGCTGCTGGGTTCTGCATTAAGTCCTTGTGCTTCTGGGGCCGTGGCTGTGCTGGAGAGCCGCTCGTGGGGGGCAACTGGTGACCTCGGTAGGGCGTGAAGGACGGACCAGAACGCCCCCCTTCCCATGAGGTTTTAGTCGCCCCCACACCCCCGGCTCATACCTGCTGTCCACAAGGCTCCCATGTGGCCGCCATCTTTCTTTCCAGAGGGAGGAGGGCGGAAGGGAGCAACACCCTTTCCCCTCTGGGCAGAAATGATTGCCTGGATTAATGCATAGTCCTTTCACTTTTCTGCTCCAAGCTGCTGGGTTCTGCATTAGGTCATTGTGCTTCTGGGGCTGTGGCCGTGCTGGAGAGCCGCTCGTGGGGGCAACTGGTGGCCTCGGTAGGGCGTGAAGGGCGGACCGAAACGCCCCCCTTCCCATGAGGTTTTAGTCGCCCCCACACTCCCGGCTCATACCTGCTGTCCACAAGGCTCCCATGTGGCCGCCATCTTTCTTTCCAGGGAGGAGAGGGCGAATGGGGCAACACCCTTTCCCCTCCGGCAGACTTGATGGCCTGGATCAATGCATAGTCCGTTCACTTTTCTGCTCCAAGCTGCTGGGTTCTGCATTAAGTCCTTGTGCTTCTGGGGCCATGGCTGTGCTGGAGAGCCGCTCGTGGGGGGCAACTGGTGACCTCGGTAGGGCGTGAAGGACGGACCAGAACGCCCCCCTTCCCATGAGGTTTTAGTCGCCCCCACACCCCCGGCTCATACCTGCTGTCCACAAGGCTCCCATGCGGCCGCCATCCTTCTTTCCGGGGAGGAGAGGGCGAATGGGGCAACACCCTTTCCCCTCCGGCAGACTTGATGGCCTGGATCAATGCAGAGTCTGTTCACTTTTCTGCTCCAAGCTGCTGGGTTCTGCATTAAGTCCTTGTGCTTCTGGGGCCGTGGCCGTGCTGGAGAGCCGCTCGCGGGGGGCAACTGGTGACCTCGGTAGGGCGTGAAGGACGGACCAGAACGCCCCCCTTCCCATGAGGTTTTAGTCGCCCCCACACCCCCGGCTCATACCTGCTGTCCACAAGGCTCCCATGCGGCCGCCATCCTTCTTTCCAGAGAAGAGAGGGCGAATGGGGCAACACCCTTTCCCCTCTGGGCAGAAATGATGGCCTGGGTTAACTCATCGTCCGTTCACTTTTCCGCTCTAAGCTGCTGGTTTCTGCATTAAGTCCTTGTGTTTCTGGGGCTGTGGCCATGCTCCAAACTTAACTCTGATTTTCAGGGAGAAAGATTGGGTGGTTTACTTCTCATTGATCACTTTGTATGTAGAGAGATGTCGCGCGGCCGCATAAGCGGCCGCGCGGTTTTGAGAAAAAGTCCTCGTTCCCGCATACTCGAGCTGTGTTTGTAGAGGCTTCTGGTCACCAGGGTTCCATCTGGGGGAGGCGGGATGTGGCGCCTACTCCATCTGGAACTTGCCGGTGCTCTCGGCTCTTTTTGGAACCTGTTTTTTCTTTTTTCTTTTCCTCCGGGATCCCGCACCCTCCATGTGTTCCTTCTCTTATTCTGAACGTTTCAAAGATGGCGCTGGGGGGCGGGCTGTGGGCGTGACTTCCGGGATCAGAGGTTACCTGGGAGGTGTAGTCCGGCAGATTTGAGAAAAAGTCCTCGTTCCCGCATACTCGAGCTGTGTTTGTAGAGGCTTCTGGTCACCAGGGTTCCATCTGGGGGAGGCGGGATGCGGCGCCTACTCCATCTGGAACTTGCCGGTGCTCTCGGCTCTTTTTGGAACCTGTTTTTTCTTTTTTCTTTTCCTCCAGGATCCCGCACCCTCCATGTGTTCCTTCTCTTATTCTGAACGTTTCAAAGATGGCGCTGGGGGGCGGGCTGTGGGCGTGACTTCCGGGATCAGAGGTTACCTGGGAGGTGTAGTCCGGCAGATTTGAGAAAAAGTCCTCGTTCCCGCATACTCGAGCTGTGTTTGTAGAGGCTTCTGGTCACCAAGGTTCCATCTGGGGGAGGCGGGATGCGGCGCCTACTCCATCTGGAACTTGCCGGTGCTCTCGGCTCTTTTTGGAACCTGTTTTTTCTTTTTTCTTTTCCTCCAGGATCCCGCACCCTCCATGTGTTCCTTCTCTTATTCTGAACGTTTGATTTTTGACTTTTATTGTCAAATTTATTTATGGGTGAGCTCGACTAGCTACAGTTTCTGCTGGTTCAACTGGTAATGTGTGTGAATATATTTAGGAAGGAGCCTTCTAAGTCATATTTTGAGGTACTATCTGTTAGAATTGTTTGGTTTGCTCTACTTAGACTATTATTGTTTTAGGGAGAGAGTAAGTAGAAAGCATTTCTATGATGGCCTTGCAGTCTTCCAGAACTTGAATACTGAGTAACGGGACATAATACACCAAAATAGAGAACTAGATACTTGGTTTTTCGTTTTCCATTCTGAATTATGGTTGCTTTTCAAATATAATTTGTTGTTCTTTGATATGGGCTGGAGTGATAGCACAGCGGTAGGACATTTGCTTTACAAGTGGTCAACGTGGCCGACCCGAGTTCGATTCCTCCGCCCCTCTTGAAGAGCCCGACAAGCTACCAAGAGTATCTCGCTCGCACGACAGAGCCTGGCAAGCTCTCCGTGACGTATTCGATATGCCAAACACAGTAACAACAAGTCTCATGATTGAGATGTTACTGGGCCCACTCGAGTAAATTGATGAACAACAGGAGGACCGTGACCGTGACCGTGACCGTTCTTTGATATTAAAGATGGACAGAGAATTGATCAAAACAATAACAGGCACATGCAAGTGTAAATATTTTCTCATAACTTGGAGGAGCCTTTGGAGAGGTTCTTTTCTCTGTTCTTTGTATGGATTATTATAACTGAAATTAAAATGTGATATAATGCCACTGGATAAAATAAATTTTAGAGTTTCTGTTCAGGCTAAAGTTATCATTAGGGCAGAGAAAAAAAATTAGCAGTTATGTACGTAGCAATAACCTCCTGTTGTTCATCAATTTGCTCGAGCAGGCACCAGTAACGTCCCCGTTGTGAGACTTACTGTTACTGTTCTTGGCATATTGAATACGCCATGGGGAGCTTGCCGGGCTCTCCGAGAAGGATGGAGGAATCAAACCCATGTCGTCCACGTGCAAGGCAAACGCCCTACCTGCTGTGCTATTGCTCCAGTCCGTGATGTATGTAGTATTTTGATTTGCATTTGATAAGACCTATAAAATTACAAAGCATTTCAGAGTGCTGTCTGGGGAAATGGGAAATGCTTAATTTTATGTGGCTTGATACTGGGTTCTTTATTGTATGTTTTATTGTTTTCCCCCAGAAACCTTATGTCTTTGGTGGAGATAATTCTCCACCAAATCAGTTAATGTGCTTAATTGTCTTTATGTATCCATTGTTCTAAATATACCTGTGTACTATATTTTCTTTCATGCTAATTTTGCTAACTTTGGGAGTGAAAGATGAAGAGAAAGACAGGAGCAAGAAAAGGTTGCTATTTGACATTCTGATTTTTTGTTTGGATAGTTGTTGGAAAATGTATATAAGTGTACAGTGGGCCATGGGACACCTGTTAGCTAAGAGCTCTTGCAAAAGTTAATTCATTTGTGTAGCACATAACTGTTAAATCACCTACCTAACTATTGAGGTTGCTGTGTTTTAGGGTGGTGTTCCTGAAACTTGTGGTATATGAAATTTATGTAAATTTCTGATGAGTTTGATATGTAGTAGGTGCTCAGCCAGCATCTTCTCCTTTCTTTTAATAACAGTTATTCACTAGAAGATCTGAAAAATAGTGCTATACATTAAATGAGTATTACTTTGTTACTGTTTTTGTGCTTATTCAAGATGATACAATATTTTTCTCCCTAAACTTTACTTTTTTTTACTTTATAAACTAGTTCACAATATTTCATTACATTTAATGAACACCAAAACACCAATTCCACCACAATTACACCTTCCCACCACCATATTTCAGATGTTTCCATCCTGAACCCCAATCCCTGCCCCAAAGCAAAGCCGAAATAATGCATTTTGTATTGTTTGTTATGAAAAACTGCTGAAAATGATACAAAAAAGTATCCTTAGAGGAGAGAGTGTGGAGGTTACTGTATTTCACCCAGGGGCCAGTAAACCTTTAACATGTTGTTAAAGGTTTAGCGTCGTGTGCTTTTTGTATATATATCTGAAAAAAAAATGTCTATTTCCCTCTAAGATCGGTTGCTTCCTACTTTGAACCCTATCAAATGTGGTGCGGTAATATTGGAATATGGATAGGGTGTGTGGTTTGAAGTACCGCGCGGCTGTACAGTCGAGGAATAGATTCACTCATGGGCGATACTTGGCCCGAGTGTGTGGAGAATGGCCATTGGGCATGGCGGTGGCTGGGTTCTGGAGGATTTTTTTCATCTGCTGTGGCTAGGTCCCTTGGGGCTGGGAGGGGTCTCACACCTATGGGCGCCCCATCTTTTAATATTTTTAAACAATACTCTCTCTTTTCCCCTCCTCATGTTAAAAAAAAAGTCAAACTGGTGGAATTTTTTTCTTTATTGAAGTGTTGTATTTATTAATTAAATCCTCTTTGCACCTGACTCATGTTTGGAAGTTGCTGATTTTACTTTATGGAGTCTTTTCTATCAAACATGTGACATGGTGGTCAGGTCTGTCTGAAAACATCTTCTACTCAAACCTTTAATTATTATAGTTGTCTTGTTGTAAAGCCCTAAACCCAGTGCTTGATGGATTGTGGCAAGTAAACACAGTTGGCTGCTATTAGTACATTTGTTGTGGTTTGCAGCTGCCCACACTGGCTTGTAATTGCTGTCAGCCTGTGGTGTAGTAAAATGTTGTCATGGCAGCAGTGGGAGAAAGTGAAGGGCGTTTTTCTGAACATTAGAATGTTTGCAGCTAATTAGTCTTTAGTATGAAGGAGCAGAGAGTATATGAGCCAGCTTCATACCTTTAATTTGCATGACTTTGTACTTTTCCTTTGTAAGTGCAACGTGCTATGATGGCTGGATGTTTAGGTGCTGGATTCTGCCACTTGTCTGGTTCCTGCAAGTTCTCTGCTCTCCGATGTAGGACTGACGTGGCCCCTCCCCATCCATGGGACCTTGAAAGGTTTAAATCTAAGCATAACATGCTCAATCTTTCTCCTTTGTTTTAGGGACAGTACAGTGCATTCTTTAGGATATATCATAGATAGGGCTGAGCGATAGTACAGTGGAAGGTCACTTGTCTTCATGCCACTGACCCAGATTGAGTCCCTGGCTCCCAATATGACCCCCTGAGCCCACCCCCTCTTCCCCAGAGTGATCCTTGGGCAAGGAGCCAAATGCTATCCCAGAGCACTGCTGGGTGTGAGCCAACTGCCAGTCCTCCTAAGAAAAGATACTTTGTAGAGCACAAATGTGCAGTTCCCATTTGTTTCCTTAGCTATTCTGTATTTGGGGGAGAGTGCTTAATGCCTAGTTGCTCGGGACTTGCACCAGGTTCTTTGCTCAAGGATCACTTCAGGTGGTGCTCATGGGGGACCCTATAGGATGCCAGGGATGAAACCTGCTGTGCCCATGTGTACGCATAGGACCTTACTGTACTGTCTCCCTGCCTGTCCCCTCACCCGAGATATTCAATAATCTGTAAGACAGTAGAGGATGGTGATTAAGAATGAAACCTCTGGAGTCTTGCTTAGATTAGATGTATGTTTTTCCTATCATTCTTACTTGGTAGCTCAGTAGCCTTGGGCTGGTCATTAACTTCTCAATACCTGTTGAGGAATATAGTAAAATGTGGAACATAGCTAAAATACTGCCTCGAAGGGTTTTTGTGAAGATTAAATATGATAACATATGTAAGCATTTATTACTTGGTTTGTTAACATTCATTTAATGGTAGCTGCTGTTGTGATTATTATTTTATGATTTGTGTTTGCCAAGTTCTGGGCTATTTGAAGTGGAGGTGAAGGTGAATAACAATTAGTTCTTAACATGAGAAACTGCTTAAGAATTTGTATCTACTGGAGTGTGAACCGTGAACATGTCTACAGTGTGACAAAAATGCTATGCACACACGGAAAATAACCTACCAACACCCACTATATCCTTATTCTTTTGTTCGTCTCTTTCATACATCATCTTTCTCTCCCCACTAGAATATAAACAGTGTAAACAGTAACAGTCTGCTCATTGTTGTACTGCCCAATACCTAAAAGTGACTGTCACATAGTAGTTACGCAATAAGAGATATTGAATGAATGAAGCCTTAAGTGCCTTGGGAGTGCTGATGAGAAAACACTGGCTTTGCATGTATGGGTGAGGCAAGGAAAACTAGACACTGAATACTGGACATTGAAGAATTAATATACGTTGGCCAGCTTTCTCCAGGAGAAAGAGCAGAGATCAGAGATATGTGACAGGAGTGAAATTTATATCCGCCGTCATGTCAGAAAACCTGATGTATTGCTCACGTGGCGCTTACTAGAATCTTCTCCCATTCCTCTGCCCCCATTTGATTACTTGTTGTCATTTTTATGTTCCCATCCAGAATCTTTGTTATAGGATTTTTCTAATGTAAAATTTTATATACGGTTGTCTTTTGGGGTCCAGTTAACTTTTAGAGGATCTGTTTTTCCTAAGTCATATAAAGAAGTGAAAATATGAATAAATAGTGGTAAAGATAATGGTCATGACATTGGTGGTGATATTCACAAATTACTTCACAATGCTTTCATGAAAGACATTCTCCTTCTGCTTCACTGAGAGAACACGCATAAATAAAGCAGTAACAAGGAAAGCCTCTCCGGTAGTGGTGCTGGGGAAAAAAAGTGGTCAGCCATATGTGAAGAACTGGACACAATTTCTTTAAAATATTTCTTTAACATTTAATTTTTCGATAGAATCATCATGAGATATGCAGTTACAAAATTGTTCTTGATTCAGTTTCCGTCATACAATGTTCCAGCGCCTGTTGCTTTCACCAGTGTTCCTTTCCCACCACCAGTGTCCCCACTTCCCCCCACACCCCTTTCCTCACCCTAGCCGGCCTCTATGGCAGACACGTCTCTTCACTCTGTTTGTTTCCCTCCTTTTTCTCCTTCAAACTCACATCTTCTCTTGTGCTGTAGATACTCTGCAGGAGTGATATATTAGATATATCTGGCATTTTTGCCCTTCCTCTCAATAACTTTCGTTTTCCTATCTCTGGATTGTACTGAATAATTACAGTTTTGATCTCCAGATTCATTGATTCATTTCCTGTCATAGTGTGTAATCGAGGATAAACTGTTATATGTGGTTTTTTTTTCCCTTTTTATATTTGTGTTTTTGCTAAAGTTTTATACTTTTCCATTTCTTTCTGTCACTTCTCATTTCTTATTTCCTGGAACTATTTGGAAGTTGCTTGTGTTCAGTATTGGTAGAAATCTTTTTTTTTTTTAGAAGTTGCTGAGATTTTCCTGCTTCTTTTGTAAAGATGTAATATATTTTATATATATTATATAGTTTATATATATATGTATTCTTGATTTTGTTTTCCTAAGTAACATACTGAATTGTTTTGTTTTGTTCTAGCAAGTATCTGAACTAGCATATTAGCACATAAAGCTGTGAGCTCTGTCATGTCTTTGGTTGGCTATTGCAATAATACTCTATTTCAAAGAGGTTATGGTGTTCGTTTATACAAGTTTTGCTTTTGTACAACCCAGTGCCCAGGATAATAGCTATGTTCTGCACAAAGCTCAGTTAATATTTTGGTGGTGTGCTTTTAAGATTAGAATCCTGAGAAATTAAAACAATCAGATCTGCCAATGGGGTAGGTTGGGAAGTGTTGAGTGGGAGTGAACTGTGAACCGTGGTGTGTTGGTGAAGGGGCACTGGCACTTTTGGTGGTGGGTGTGGTGTTGGAACACCGTGTGCCTGAAGTTATATTATTAACTATATTGTAAAATTTTCCTGTGTAAATGAAAGCTCAAAAGAAGGAAAATGTAACTTAGAGTAGGTACACAGTATTTTTTTTTTTTTACTTTAGAAGTTTTCTTGAGCTTCTTTCTCTCAGGTGTCTCCTGTGACCACAGAAGTGTGGCACTTGTCTCCTTGGTTTGTGTAAAAAGTTTGGGCTCAACATCTCTCCTATACTTTGTTCTGTGACTTCTTCTTTGTCTGTTTCTAGGAACAGATGGTCATGGGGAACCAGAGATTCTTAGGCAAAGTGAAGGATTGCATTCTCAAAATCTCCTTTCTTGTCTCAACTGCAGTTGCTTTGGGGATTGCCTGTTAGCAAGGGAAAAGCTAAATAAATACTGTTAGAAAGCAGAGTTTTTTTCCAGGGAATTTTTCTAGCAGTCTCTGACCTTAGGGACCACTCTCAAGCTTTTTGAATTAGAAGGATTTCTTTTTTACATCTGTGTGTGTGTGTGTGTGTGTGTGTACGCGCGCGCGCGCGCGTGCGCGCTCGTGTGCGTGCATGTTCACAAGTGCTGCAGAAGTTTAGGTTGGAGCTTTCTTTTGATACTAGGATGGAAACTAAAAGATAACAAAATTTATCTTGATTTCTGGTTTCCTTTCCCAAATTATTCTGCTTCTGTGACTTGCAGAGACCTCAGAAGTCTGCTCCCTGCTTTCTGTTCAGGATTTAGCTGCATTCACTGAAGATGGCAGGGTCTTTACTAATCACTGAATGCCCGATTCACCACTTTTTTTTAAGAGGTTTTATTGGATCACCATGAGATACAGTTACAAACTTGCATGATTACATTTCAGTTTCACAATGCTGGAGCGCCCATTCCTCCACCAGTGCACATTATCCACCACCATTGTTCCCAGTGTCCCATTCTTTTTTTTTTAATTTATTTATTTATTGAATCACTGTGGGAAAAGTTACAGAGCTTTCAGGTTTAGGTCTCAGTCATGTAAATATTAAACACATTTCCCTTTACCAATACTTATTTTTAACCGCGTACCCCAATAGAACCCCACCTCCCACCTCTCCCAATTCCTGTGAGGCAGATGAATTCTAGTTAACACTCTATCTACTTTGACTAGATTCATTGTTTCGATAAAAGATGCACCATTATTATTTAGAGTTTATGACCCCCCCCCCCCCCCCCGCCGCCAATCAGACATGCTGAAAAAGCGTTGTGAAATGATTTGCTTTCTACAGCTGGGTTTTAAGAATTAAATGATGTTTTAAGAATTAAATGATGGTTTTGGATTTCTGCTATTTTACTTATTAACCCTGGAAGTATTTCTGTTAAAAGTTAGATAGTTAAGAGATTGGTTTCTGTGCTCTGGAGTTGTGGCCGTGCCGGAGAGCCGCTCGTGGGGGGCAACTGGTGACCTCGGTAGGGCGTGAAGGACGGACCGGAATGCCCCCCTTCCCATGAGGTCCCTGCCGCCCCCACCCCCGGCTCAAACCTGCTGTCCACAAGGCTCCCGTGTGGCCTCCATCTTTCTTTGAAAGCCAGAATCATGACCTTTTTATTTATTTATTTATTTTTGGCTTTTGGGGTCACAACCAGCAATGCTCAGGGGTTACTCCTGGCTCTGCACTCAGGAATCACTCCTGGTGGTGCTCGGGGACCATATGGGATGCCAGGGACCATCTGGGATGCCGGAGATCAAATCCGGGTTGACTGCGTGCAGGGCAAATTCCCTACCCGCTGTACTATTGCTCCAGCCCCTCATAACCTCCTTTTAAAGTTTATAAATTTGAACATTTCTCAGTATAAAAGAATTAAACTTTAATTGGTTCATTCATTTGGGGTCTCCCAAGTGCTTCTCAAATGGTAATTGGGGCAATTCCTGGTGACACTCAGCCAACTCATCAATTATAGTGTTAGACGATACTGCTTAGACAATTGAAAGATTCTACATAGATTGTCCTTAAAATACTGTCAATTATTTCTGCCCATCTAGGAATAATTGTGCGATAGCACAGCGGTAGGGTGTTTGCCTTGCATGCAGCCAACGTGGCCGACCCGAGTTCGATTCCTCCGCCCCTCTCGGAGAGCCCGGCAAGCTTCCGAGAGTATCTCGCCCGCATGGCAGAGCCTGGCAAGCTCCCCGTGACGTATTCGATATGCCAGACACAGTAACAACAAAGTCTCCAATGGAGTCATTACTGGGCCCGCTCCAGCAAATCGATGATCAACGGGAGGGCCTTTACTTTACTTTACTTTTACTCATACTGTAATTCCAGCTCTCCCATTTACTTTAGGAAAAAGTCTTAGAATCCTCTTTGAAAACTAATAAGCTTTAAAATTGAGGTTGAAAAATCAAGAAAAGGCAATTTGTTATATGTAAGGTTGCTAGTGATGGTTTGTATGTACTGGGTTCCAAATGATCAATAATTCATCTTAAAGGACTCAACAACATTAGTTCATATTTTTTCAGAGAGGAAATTATAAAAGGAAAATGACTCCTGTGATGGGGGACCCGCTTTATATTTTCAAGGCAACTTAACAGTAGTCTTTCAGGATTTTCAGCCATTCACAAGACAGTGGAATAACAAGGGAAGAGGTTCTCATCCAAAGCACCGTACTAATAAGTTCCAACCCTACTACTGGACTAGGGAGTGAGTATGTCCCTCTTCATGTGGTTAATATTGCTAAGAGGATTACAGCTTTTTCCGAGGCTTAATATAAGGATCTTCACATGTTTAGACATAATAACATAATAATTTCGAGAGCCACAGTGGGTCTCTTGGTGATCTGGTTTTTGTGGTTTTATTGTTTTCTCCTAGGAAATAACCTGGAATTTTAATTTCCATTTTAAGGGAACTTGCTTTTTCATCTCTTCCCTTTTACAACTTCTCCAAAATATATATGTAAAATAGCCATTGTAAGAATAAAGCTGTAATGATTTCTACTGTATGATGAAACAAATTTGTTGCCCCTGCATTTTTATCAATTATAAAAGTGATGTTTAATAAAATTAATCAGTTTGGATCTGTTGGTGTTGTTGTTGTTTTGGTTCCTGGACCACACCTAGATGTGCTCAAGGATTATTACTGGCACACTCAGGGATCACTGCTGGGGTTCCTGGGGGTGCTGGGTTGGCTGCAGCCCAGGATGGCTGGATGCAATGCAAATGCCCTGCCCAGTTTGTTATCTTTCTGGCCCTCAGTGTGTATTTTTGTGGCAGATATTTTTAAAATTGCACTATTGGCTTCAGGTTATTTTCTAAGCATTTTAAAATTCAAACTTAAGGAAACCCTGGGTTATGCATTTTGTATCTGTTTATGACAAATAAATAGGTAGTCTTGTGGATAAACATAGATAAATGAAGAGACAATTCACAATTACCCAAAAAATTTTAGTTTGTCTTTAAACATTAATGCCGGCACTGCAATTTGTGTTAAGCCATATCCAAGTGTGAGCCACCAGTGGTACACACCAGTGTCATAATCTCAGCAGTAATTGTTTTCAGAGATTTGTTGTGGTTGTTAGAGTTGAAGAAGTTGGGGAAGGGTGGGATTGGGCTGTGCTAACCTACTGGTTCAGTTCTTCAGTTCCCAGGCCTGGTGATTGCTGCTGATGTGTTTTCATGTGTCATATTTAATTAAGTTAGTAATATTTTCCTACCCTGCTGTGCTATTTTCCTTATCACCTGTGCTGATGTTACTGCTGTTCCCTGCCCTGTTGTTCCAAATAGGTTTTGTATTCCAGGAGTTGGCATCTGTGTCTGTATCTGTCATTGTGTGTGGAAAGCTTGAAGGAAAGATGCAGTATCTGCAGTGTATGGCATGTCCCAAGGTAGCTGTGAGGTGTCATTTCTTGTGTGAATGACCCCAGCTCCTTCAGAAACTGATAAAATCTATCTGGAGAATATTTTAAGTCTTATGGAGAATGAAAACTTCCACTTTGCATAAACAGAAATGAAGAACTAGAATTCCTGTTTAATTTGCTAAGCTTTATTTCTAGTCAAATAGATAAATATTTAGTTTTGAGTGGTTGAATATTTCAAGGTGTTTGTATAAGAGAGAGAGGGTGGGGGAGATTTGTATATATAAATATGTATATTTATATGTACAAATTAGATAAATATACATATGAGAGGGACACAGATAGAGAGATTCATTTTGCATACATGATCATTGAATGTTGAAAATAGGGAAAGATATATACATGGTAACCTTCCAGTATCTGTGTTGTTAACCATAATAAAAGGAAAGCAGGGGACAGAAAATGAGATGGAGAAAGAGGGGGAGAGAGGGGGAAAGCAAAAAGTGCCTGCTATGGTGGGGGGAGAAACCGGCTGTGAGAAATGTAGCCTGGTGAAGGGATGGGTGTTTGACAGAGGACAGGTGCTGGGACATTACATGACTGAAACCCAATCATGAATAACTTCGTGTTTATCATTCAATTTTAAAAAGTAGGTACAATTTTTTAAATTTATTTTGAATTTATAACACCAACTTTGGTGTTTGGGAAGCCCCAGAGAGTCTTCAAGTGATATAAGGTCAGCGGGATTATGGATTGGAGAGACAGGAGAGTTGTCAGAGTTGGCATCAGGAGATTAATCACATAGCTTTCACAAGTGGTTTATGAATCCTACAGGGAGGTTGCAAGGTCAAAAGGATTTATTTGAATGAGTTGATTATGTTTTACTTTTTTTAGTGAATGCACTAAATTTTTTTTTAATGAATCATCGTGAGATACAATTACAGACTTACAGACTTTCATGATTGTGTTTCAGTCAGTGTTCAAGTACCCATCCCTCCACCGTGCCCATTTCCTACCCCGAATGTTCCTCTATCCCTTCCCCACCCCACCCCACCCCTTACAACCTCCTCCTCTGTGGCAGGCACAATCCCTCTTACTATTTGTCATTTTAGGTTTTATGGTTTGCAATACAGGTAGCACACAGCCATTCATGTTTGGTTCATAGACTACTGTCAACATGCATCTATTATCCTGAGCGATCCTTCCAACCATCATTTATTTTGTGCTCTTCTCTCCATCCCAGTTACCTTTTCCCTTAACACACGAGATCAGCTATCAAGCTATGGTGCAGTCCTCCTGACCCTTATTTTAACTGTTCTTAGGTATTAGTCTCCTATTATGTTACTTTATATTCCACAAATGAGTGCAGTCCTTTTAATGCTCTGGCCTCAATGATGGGCTAATGTTGAATCAAATATCACCCATAATCACTCATTCTGCTCTCTGTCCACACCTCACGCCAACACCGTCCCCCTTTCCCAATGTTTGTAGATTATCTAGAATAGATGATTCTTGGGCTGGAGCAATAGCACAGTGGGGAGGGTGTTTGCCTTGCATGCGGCCGATCCGGGTTCCATTCCTCCACTCCTCTCAGAGAGCCCGGAAAGCTACCTAGAGTATCCTGTCTGCACGGCAAAGCCTGGCAAGCTACCTGTGACATATTTGATATGCCAAAAACAGTAACAACAAATCTCACAATTTGTTGTGTGACGTTACTGGTGCCCATTCAAGCAAATCGATGAACAACGGGAGGACAGGACAGTGCTACAGTGCAGTGAAATGCGAAAACAATTTGTACCATGTAAAATTCTGGGCCTCTTAGCACAAATCAACTTAGTGGCAAAAAGAAAAAAAACAACCCCGTACTGGTACTGATTTTATTTCTTCTATCAAGGTACTGAGAGTTAATCAAAGAGAATCAGGGATCAGGGTGATATCACAGTGGTCAGTTGTGCATGATTTTTGTAGGCTGGGCAAACTCTGTCACTGCTTGTCTCCCCAAAGCTCTAGTGGATATGTCTCTGCGGGCCTCCCAATGCCACCAGGTGTGACTCTAGTGGCCCTTGGCACCTCAGGGCCTGCACAGCCCCTCATTCTTGCACACTGTGTCATCTAGTCAGCTCAGGTAAGTGCTGCTGGAGTGTTCCCACACCACCCCACCATCCCCATCACCTGTGGAATATCCCACAAAAAGAGAGGAAGAGAGAAAGAAAAGAAAAGTACCTGCCATAGAGGCAGGCTGGGTAGAGGGTGTGGAGGTGATGGGAGGGAACCTGGAGACCTTGGTGCTGGGAAATGTACACCGGTGGAGGGATGGTTGTTGGAACTCTGTATGACTGAAACCTAATTATGAACAGCTTTGTAAGGGTTTATCTCACAGTGATTAAATTCAAAAAAAATTAAGAAAAAAAAGAGAAAATAAGTGTGAGCTTTTGTTTGTTCAGAGTCCCCTTGTGTCAGTAGAAGTTACTAATCCTTTGGTTGCTAGTCTTCCCATACATTTCATTTGAATATTATTCTTTGTCACAGAAAGGAAAGCTTGTGTTTAGTATTTCTCTGATGACCCTCACATTAAACAGTTGTCTCAAAGAAAAACACCTGTGTGATTGAGTTTTCTCCTGAACAAGCCACCTTTTTAAATAAAAATCCATTTACTCAAGAAGGAAGTTTGGCAATAAGAGAAAGGTATTCAGATGCGATTTTTTGATCTGCGTTTTCTCAAAACAAATGAAGCCTTTATATCAGGTTAAACAACTGTCATTACTCATTTTAAAGATACATTTCAACTTTCAAATGTTTAGAATTTTATAAATTTTAGTCACAATATCAAGATTTAGAAGTACCTGGTGAGAATCGTGATATAATCAATTGGTGGGGGTGCTTGTGTAGCAGTGTGCCACACTTGACTGTGTTTAGGGCTTGCTTACTTCAGGGTCTGTGGTCAGGGATCGGTCTTGGTGATGCGGGGTGTTTTTGCAGTGCTGGGGATCAATCCAGGCGCAGTCACATGTGGGGCAAGTACTTTATCCCCATGTTATCTCTCTGGCCCCTTAAGAGTACTTTTTTTTTTTTAGTATTTGCAAGGTGAAATATGCTTGTATTTGGAAGATTAGGCTTTTCAGATGATCTTTTTTATTACCAAGTCATGTCATAGGTAAATAATCATTCAAGTACAACACAGATCATTTTGGTTTAAATATTAGTATACAGAGTTCATTGGACAACTTCTTCTTTTTTTTTTTTTTATTAGTGAAGCACCATGAGGTGCAGTTGTAGATTTACAAATCCTTGTGCCTCAGTTTCTGTCATACAATGATCAAATACCCATCCCTCCACCAGTGCCCATTTCCCCCCACCCCCCCTCACACCCTGCCTCTGTGGCAGGACATTCCCCTTTGTTCTCTCTCTCCTTTTGGGTGTTGTGGTCTGCAAAAGAGGTATTGAGTGGCAAACATGTTCAGTCCATAGTCTACTTTCGACATGCATCTCCCCTCCTGGGAGGATCCTCCAAACACCTTTCATTTGGTGTTCCCTTCTCTATCTGAACTGCCCTTTCCCCTAGAATATCCGGCTGGCCTCTGAGTTATGGAGTAATCCTCCTGGTGTTGATCTCAGCTATTCTTAGGTATTGATCTCATATTTTGTTGCTTTATATCCCCCAGATGAATGCAATTTTTCTATGTCTATCCCTCTCTTTCTGACTCATTTCGCTTAGCATGATACTTTCCATATTGTACCACTTGTATGTAAATTTCATGACTTCATTTTTTCTAAGAGCTACATAGTACTCCATTGTGTAGATGTACCAGAGTTTCTTTAACTAGTCATCTGTTCTTGGGCACTCAGGTTTCTTCCAGTTTCTGGCTATTGTAAAGAGTGCTGCAATGAACAAACAAGTGCAGATGTCACTTCGACTACACATTTTTGCCTCTCTGGGATATATTCCCAGGAGTGGTATCACTGGGTCAAATGGGAGGTCAATTTCTAATTTTTTGAGAAATGTCCATACTGTTTTCCAAAAGGGCTGAACTAGTCAACATTTCCACCAACAGTGAAGGAGTGTCCCTTTCTCGTCACATCCAGCATCGTTTGCTTTTGTTCTTTTGAATGTGGGCCAGTCTCTGAGGTGTGAGATGGTATCTCATTGTGGTTTTGATCTGCATCTCCCTGATGATTAATGATGTAGAGCATTTTCTCATGTGCTTTTTTGCCATTTGGATTTCTTCTTTGAGAAAGTTTCTCTTCATTTCATTGCCCCATTTTTTGATGGGGTTGGATGTTTTCTTCTTGTGGAGTTCCACCAGTATTTTGTATATCCTTGTTATCAACCCCTTGTCAGATGTGTATTTGGTGAATATCCTTTCCCATTCTGTAGACTGTCTTTGTATTTTGGTCACTGTTTCTTTGGAGGTGCAGAAGCTTCTTAGTTTAAGATAGTCCCATTTATCTATCTCTGTTTTTACTTGCTCGGCCAGTGGTGTGGCATCTTTGAAAGTACCATTAGCCTCAATGTCATGGAGGGTTTTGCCAACTTTGTCTTCAATGTACCTTATGGTGTCTGGTCTGATGTTGAGGTCTTTAATCCATTTTGATCTTATTTTTGTACATGGTGTTAGGCAGAGTTCTGAGCCCATTTTTTTGCATGTAGCCATCCAGTGATGCCAGCACAATTTGTTAAAGAGGCTTTCCTTACTCCACTTCACATTTCTTGCACCTTTATCAAAGATTAGATGATCATATGATTGAGGGGAGATATCAGTGTATTCAACCCTGTTCCATTGCTCTGCAGTTCTGCTTTTGTTCCAGTACCACGCTGTTTTAATTATTACTGCTTTGTAGTAGAGTTTGAAGTTAGGGAGGTTGATTCCTCCCATTTTCTTTTTCCCAAGAATTGCTTTAGCTATTCGTGGGGGCTTATTGTTCCATATAAATTTCAGGAGTGTTTGCTCCATTTCTTTGAAGAATGTCATGGGTATCCTTATAGGGATTGCATTGAATTTATACAATGCTTTCGGTAGTATTGCCATTTTGACAATGTTAAGTCTCCCGACCCATGAGCAGGGGATATCTTTCCATTTCCTCATGTCCTCTTTTATTTCCTGAAGTAGCGTTTTGTAGTTTTCTTTGTACAGGTCCTTTACTTCCTTAGTTAAGCTGATTCCTAGGTACTTGATTTTCTGGGGCACAATTGTGAATGGGATTGTTTTTTTCATGCTGCTTTCTTCTCTCTCACTGTTTGCGTATAGGAAAGCCATGGACTTTTGGGTATTGATTTTATAGCCCGCAACTTTACTATACGAGTCTATTGTTTCTAGGAGTTTTTTGGTGGAGGTTATTGGGTTCTCTAAGTATAGTAACATATCATCTGCGAATAGTGAGAGCTTGATTTCTTCCTTTGCTACCTGAATGCCCTTAATATCTTTTTCTTGCCTAATCACTATTGCAAGTACATCCAGTACTATATTGAACAGCAGTGGAGAGAGTGGGCATCCTTGTCTCGTCCCTGATCTTAGAGGGAAGGCTCTCAGTTTTTCCCCATTGAGGATGATGCTTGCTGTACGCTTGTGGTATATGGCTTTAACTATGTTGAGGAAAATCCCCTCTATACCCATTTTGGCTAGGGTTTTCATCATAAAGGGGTGCTGGACCTTGTCAAATGCTTTCTCTGCATCTATTGATATGATCATATGCTTTTTATCTTTTCTTTTGTTGATATGGTGGATTATGTTGATTGATTTCCGAATGTTGAAGCATCCTTGCATCCCTGGGATGAATCCTACTTGGTCATGGTGTATGATCTTTTTGATGAGTAGTTGGATTCTATTTGCTAGTAGTTTGTTGAGGATCTTTGCATCTGTGTTCATCAGGGATATCGGCTTGTAATTCTCTTTCTTTGTGGTATCTCTGTCTGCTTTTGGTATCAGTGTGATATTCGCTTCGTAGAAACTATTCGGAAGTGTTTTTGATATTTCAATTTCGTGGAAAAGCTTAAGAGGATTGGGAGTAAGTCTTCTTTAAAGATTTGGAAGAATTCACTAGTGAATCCATCCGGGCCAGGGCTTTTGTGCTTGGGGAGACGTTTTATTACCATTTCAATTTCCTTGATGGTGATAGGTCTGTTCAGGTATTCCTGGTCTTCTTGGTTCAGCCTTGGGAGTCTGTAGGAGTCTAGGAATTTATCCATTTCCTCGAGGTTTTGATGTTCCGTGGCATAAAGCTTCTCAAAGTACTCCCTGAGGATCCTTTGAATTTCTGTAGTTTCTGTTGTGATGACCCCTTTTCATTTCTGATTCGGTTTATTAGGGTTTTCTCTCTCCCCTTCTTTGTGAGTTTTGCTAGAGGCTTATCGATCTTGTTAATTTTCTCAAAGAACCAGCTCTTGGTTTCATTGATCTTTCGGATTGTTTTTTGGGTTTCCATCTCGTTAATCTCTGCTCTGAGTTTTATTATTTCCTTCCTCCTGTTCGGGTTGTGCTCCATTTGTTGGTCCTTCCCCAAGCTCTTAAGCTGTGAGGTTAGTTTATTTATGTGGGCTCGCTCCTCCTTTCTGAGGAATGCTTGTAGAGCTATAAACTTTCCTCTTAAGACAGCTTTTGCTGTGTCCCATAAGTTTTGGTAACTCGTGTCCTCATTTTCATTCGTTTCTAGGAATCTTTTGATTTCCTCTTTGATTTCCATTCTAAGCCACTCGTTGTTCAATAGCGCACTGTTTAATTTCCAGGTGTTTGATTTAGTTTTCTGTTTTTGTGTGTGATTTACTTCTAATTTAAGCGCATTGTGGTCTGAGAAGATTGTTGATACAATCTCTATCTTCTTAATTTTATGGAGATATGTTTTGTTGCTCAGCATGTGGTCTATCTTGGAGAATGTTCCATGTACGCTTGAGAAGAATGTGTATTCAGCCTTTTGAGGATGAAGTGTCCTGTATATATCTACTAAGTCCCTTTCTTCCATTGTTTCCCTCAGATTAAGTATGTCATTGGACAACTTCTGATTTCATATCACAGCTCATTTCTGTTTTCTTTTGTTGTTGTTGTTATTTTTGTCTTTGGGGCCTCACCCTGTGGTGCTCAGGGCTTATTCCTGCCTCTGCACTTAGGGATCACTCCTGGTGGGCTTCGGGGGCCAAGTGGTGTCCCAAAGACCAAACTCAGATCAGCTCTGTGCGAGACACATACTTTAGCTGCCGTATTATCTCAACAGCCCCTCAGCTCACCTCCAGCAGTTAGCACTTGTTGCATTTTGGTGTATAGTCTTGAAAATATTCAGTTACCTGAAAGAATTCTAATTAAAATATTAACAAATATTTTCAAATGCATACCACTGTGGATTTTTTTTGTGTGTGTTCTGTAGTATCTGCAATGTATTGAACTAGATAAAGCATAGAAGCAGATAAGGTAATTTAATAGACACATATTCAACATGCATTTCCATGAAATATTTTTAAATTGTTTATGTTAAGCTTTTTCAAATTTTTTAGTTTTCATTTAAAATATTAATAGGTTTTCACACACACACACACACACACACAAAGTTCTTGGTACTATCAGAGAGATAGTATAGGAGTCCTCGCACTACATATGGTCTCCCCAAGTATCTTCCAGTTGGTCCCTGGGCACTGAGCTAGGAGTATTTCCTGAACATAATACGTTCTGGCTACTAATCAAATCACTGTCACTGTTCTCCTGTTGTTCATCAATTTTGCTCAAGCGGGCCCAGTAACGTTTTCATTTTGAGACTTCTTGTTACTGTGTTTGGCATATTGAATACGTCACAAGGAGCTTGCCAGGCTTTGCCGTGTGGGCGAGATACTTTCAGTAGCTTGCTGGGCTCTCCGAGAGGGGCAGAGGAATCGAACCCGGCTCGGCGGGCTGGGTGTACGCAAGGCAAATGCCCTACTGCTGTGCTATCACTCCAGCCCTACTAATCAAGTAAATACAATAAAAGTTCTCAAGTTTTAAAGATTTTATGAGTTTTAGCTATCTAAAAGTGTCTTAGTCTAAAAAGATAAATAACCTTTGGGGTGGTAGTGCTTTGTGTATTTTCGGGAACTATGGGATGCTTTGATGAATGAACTAATTTTCATGTCTGAAAATTTATAAATGTTGTTAAATATTATTTCGGTTATATACTTTTTATTCTGTAGACAACTAGCATAATGTAACAAAGTAAGCTGCTTGTTAATTTTATTGTGTTTTTATTAATATTTTGGTAACAGAATAGATCACATATTATCTAAGGATAGGTTTTAGTTTCTACTGTGTACTTTAAAGAAGTAGGTGCCATGTTGATAGCCTGCTTGCGAAAAGCCATCCAGGGAGTCTTATGATGTAGTAATATAAATGAATACAGAAGCTTTTGCATATCTAGTTGTTCTGGCACAATTTATTAAAATGTCTCCTCTTTCTTTTCTAAATTGCCTTTGAATAATTGTGAAAAATTAGCAATATGGTATTCGATATGCCAAACACAGTAACAACAAAGTCTCCAATGGAGACGTTACTGGACCCGCTTGAGCAAATCGATGAACAACGGGAGGACAGTGATGATGATGATGATGGTTTGGTTACCCTGTTCACCTTTGAATCTAGGTCTGAACAATCCTTTGTTTTCAGTATGTCTGTTCTTAAGTTAGTAACATGCTATATTAATTATTGGAGCTTCAAAGGAAGTTTATTGAAGTCAAAAAATCTGAACTGATTTCTGATTTTCCAGAATTTTTAAAATTTATCTGAGAAACATCTGCAGGATACATTTTACATGTAAAAACATTTTAAAATCAGCCTATCAATTGGTACAAAAGCTTATTCCCTAACCGAAGTGTTAGGGAGTACATTGAGTTTATAAATTGATGTTTAATGTGTTCTGACTCAGACATATGATAGTAGTCATCGTTTGAGGCCAGGGAGATAGCACAAAGGACTTGTGCATGTGCTTGGAATGTTGAGGCACTGAGTTCATCTTCCACATCACATGTGACTGCCCCATCACCTCCCCAAGATCACCAGGATGCATTCCTGATATCCACTAGCACTGCTGGGTATGAATACCACTGAATCCCTTGACCTGAGCACTGAGCCATTAGGTCTGCACGTTTGGGCCAAGTTCTGGTGGAAGTGGGGCCCTGGGCCCTCACCCACTGAAAAAGCAAAGTTTTTATTTATTCACAGATTTAAATGTATCTGGGAGTTAAGGATATAACTTGGTGGTAGAGTAGATATACTGTGTATGCATAAGGGCTTGAGTTTAACACCTAGCCTCACACAAAATTTCTACCGGAAGTGATTTTTAATTAATTTTGTTTGGGGGCCATACACCTAGTGTGCTGAGGGTAAACTGCTGGTTCTGCACTCCTAGCAGTTCTCAAGGAGGGGCCATATGCCGTGGTGCTAGGATGCCAGAAAGAGCATATGTGTTACCCGGGTCACCTGTGTCCAAAGCAAGAGCCTTACCTGTTGTACTGTTGCTTCAACCTTGATATTTAAATTTAAATATAGTTTTCTATACACGTTCTATAAAATTAGCCTTAACTATTTCCTATTTGCTAGATTTGAAGTAACATTTATGTGGGGGCTAGACAAGGTTGGGAGTGACTCATAATTCTATACTTGGGATGACTCCCAAGGGTGCTGGCAGGTGTGGGAGGGTGCAGTGCAGTGTCTAGGTTGAAACCTGGGCCTCCTGCTTGCAAGTATATGCTTAGTCTGTTGTGCTATTTCTGCAGCCCTGGAAAATTTCTTTTTCAAGGTTTTTCGTTTCCTGTTAGAAATATAGTTGATTCTCATATTGTACTTTATATCCCACAGTTTTATTAAACTCCCTGCTTTTAGTGACTTTGTTGAGGATTTCTTCAATATTCTAGAACATTGGCTGCAAATAGTTTTGTGTTTTTTCTGCTGGGATTATTTTAATATCATTCTTCTAATGAGAAAAATAGTCTGCTGTCTGTACTCTTTTTCCCCTTTCTGCCCCTAATTCTTCTGTATCAAGAAGATAGAGCAGAAGGGGAGGTTTTCTTTTTTTCCCTGCTTCCAAATTTCATTTAGATTTGCACCATTGTGATGTTCTTTGTAGAGTTTTTAATGGTTTTTATCAGATTGTATATTAACTTTCAATACTGTATTTATAGAGAGTTTTTCCCCCTACATTGAAGTTTATATTTTACTTTATTTTTGGATGGTTTGGGCTTACTCCAGGCTTGCTGCTCTGGATCACTGGATCACTTGTGGTAGTGCTTGAGGAACAATATGTGTTGATGGGAATCCACCTGGGGTTGGCTCCATGTAAGGAAGGCAAGTTCCTTATCCAAATGTACTGTCTCAGGCCTATGATGTTAATATTTTTAAATGCTGCTTCTACACCTTTTTAGATAATTTTTTTTCTTTTTGATTTATTAATATAGTGAAGAACATTGAATTATTTTGTTAAACCAGCTAAACTTCTTGAGATTATCTAATCTTGATGATCATACATTCTTTAACTTTGACATTACTAGATTTAGTTTAGTTTTTACTTACTCATGGAGACTATTGACGCAAAGATTTTTTTAACCATTTATTGTTTTGCATTGGGCTAATAAAATCAGTTCAGGAATGATCAATATCAAGTATCCTGAAGAATTGGAGCATTATTATTCTATATTCCATGTTTTGGCTGCCTTCACCACTGTGTCTATTTAGGCCTGAATTTTCTTTGAAAGAGTTTCAAACTGCGAATTCAGTGTTTTTTTTTAATATGATAGAGGCTTGTTTATGTTATGTTTATCTTGAGTGAGAGTTTGTGTCTTTTAAGTAACTTGCCCATTGAATTTGATATCAAATGTTGTTTTTAAGTGTCTGCCATGTTGAACCCTTGGTAGACTAGTTTTACTGAGTGTCTGATTAGTATTTCCAAGCACTGAATCTATACACCCTGATATATTTGATTATGGAACACAGTATCCCAAACTTAAAGCTGTTTCAAACATTGTGTTCACTCACACTTCTGTGCGTTGAGTGGATTTTGGTTCAGTTGGAGTCCCTGATGATGGGTAACAGTCAAATTGTGACTGGGAGTCCAGGCATCTGAAATCTAGGAACTGGTAGTTGGAACTGACATGGTGATTGGGAGCTCAGGTGGAATGTTTGACCATCTAAGTTGCTCATTTCCTCTTCATGTCTTGGGCATCATCTTACTGCTTAGGAAACGGATTTCTGGGGGAGTGTTTCCAAAAGGGGACATTCCAGGAATAAGCACTTCAAGAATCTTGGACAGGACTTGAAAAGCTTTTAAAGAATTGACTCGGAAAACCCAGAGTGCCAGCCCTACTTCATTTGGTTGGTTCAATAAGTCACTAAAGTAAGAGAGGCTTCAACAGAATCATTTGATTTCTGTCTCTTCAGAAAAGAAGTAACAAAGAAATTGCTCTCAGTTATTTTAAACATTGCAAACTCAAAACAAGGTTTGATTTCACAGAGCATCCTGGGCTTTAGAATACAATGGCATCATAGGGTTTGATTATTCCTGCTGAATGCTTAATGCTCATACGTAGCTCTGAAGTGACTTTGGGGCTTTAGAAAGCCAGTTGGACTGTCAACAGTGGCTATGCCATAACTGTTGCTGATATGTTCTTGGGTTAGGTTTGTATGGATATTTATAAAAA
This sequence comes from Sorex fumeus, assembly GCF_029834395.1. Taxonomy (NCBI): domain Eukaryota; kingdom Metazoa; phylum Chordata; class Mammalia; order Eulipotyphla; family Soricidae; genus Sorex; species Sorex fumeus. Next base: position 44,509,023 of record NW_026606059.1, on the reverse strand, counting down.
GAAGGTATCTTTCCTGGCCTTACAGCCTCTTTTCCATAACCTTTACTCTTAATTGCCACACTTTTTTTGCTTTTTTTTTGGTTCATACCCAGCGATACTCAGGGGTTACTCCTGGCTCTGCACCGAAGAATTACTCCTGGTGGTGCTCAGGGTACCATATGGGATGCTGATAATCGAATCTGGGTCGGCCACGTGCAAGGCAAATGCCCTACCCGCTGTGCTATCACTCCAGCCCCTTTATTGCCACATTTTAAAGAGTTTCAGTGTATGTAAATATTTATTTCTCCATGAATTCAGTCTTACTAATACTTTAACATAAGAATTTTTCTGCTGTTATTAACTAGAGAAGCACCATACCTGAAAGCTCTTTGCTAGGTCTGAAAGTGGAAGTGAAAGGCAACTTGTAAACGTTCTAGCTCAAGTCGAATCAAATAGTATTCCTCCAGAGGCAATTGATAATGCATTATAGTATAAATATATATCTAAGTAGTAGTAACTTATTAGCATGTGCTATATGCCAATTTACTTGTAGGTTTTTGTTAGTATCTGTTAGTATTTAAAAACTATCTTTTTAATGTCAATAAAAAGTAGGTGGTATTTAAAGTAAAAGTGTGAGCAAGTATATTATTTGAGACTATGAAGCTAGCAATTTTTTTGTATTCTATTTGATCTCTCAAAAATGTATTATTGTTAATAATTGGTTCGCTGTCAGGTGATTTGTATATGATGATAAAAAGGAACAGTTTTGTCTTTCTGCATTAAGTCACCATGACACTCCCTAACATTTTTTTTGTTGTCTTGGTCTGTGGCTTGGGTTCTTTAGCTGATATGTTTACTGAAGGATACTACATGACTCAGTAATCAAGGAACTTAATCAAGGAACTATGTTTCACAATCTCAAACATGAAATGAACCTAGTTATATTGTATTCCTTGTCTTGAGGAGAGTACACCTTAGCACCTAAAACAGTATGTAGATATTTGGTAGATTATAAAATGGAAAGAGCTTTTCTAAAAGTCATAATGAAGAAATGTGTCCTAAATGTTACATCAGTCTTATGGAGGTTCTTCTAACCTGGCTTGACATGTCCCTCGGGCATCCAGAGTCATGATTCAGGCGCCAAACGTGAGTGCACAATCCTTGTGCTTTGAATGTCACTTCTCAGCATTCTGTATGCTAGAAATCTTCATGTCCACCATGAAATTAGGCCTGGCCTCTTGTACCTCCTCCTGAAAAGAAGAGCTACATATTTGTTCTCTGTGTTTTGTGTGTGTGTGATGGGGGGAGGGGGGAGGGGTAGACGGGGAGGTGAGTGAGCTAGATTCCTTCCAGGAACACATCCTGTCACACCTGTTGACAAGGTCACTAATTATATGGAGGGTTCATTTCCTTCCTAGCCAGGTCACAACAGACAGAGTTGTGAAGGATCACAAGCACTCTGCTTTGTAAACATATCTACAAACCTGTTTCATACCGCCCATCCACCCAGTGTTATATGATTAATACATCTGTTTCTCAGGCAAACGAGACTGGGCACTGATGATTTTTTTCTCAGGGTATTTTGAATTCTGATTATGGTTTAGCAGGGAGCTTTGCTTGCTATTTATTTTGCCAAACTATTCTCTTTCTCATGTTTTAAATGGTTTACTTTTGTTAATTCTGTGATGAAATTAAAACATACAGAGTTACTGTTTAGAATCTTAACAGAAATATCTTGTTCTTATTTTTAATTCTTGTGAAATTAATTAAATGAACAGAGTGTATAACTGGTCCCATAAAATAACTGCAGCTGGCAAGGAGGGTAAAACCTCATCCAAAAACATGCATACAAATGGAAAGTTAAATTAAAAGTTGTACAGTGGACAGCAAAAGAAACTGCAGTTTATTATGAGGTATTAAAACTAGGTAGTGATTGGGTTATAATATCTCAAAAACAATGTGCAAAAAACTTGGCTTGAACCTCTACCTAACACCATGCACAAAAGTCACATCAAAGTGGATTAAAGACCTCAACATCAGACCAGAATCCATAAGGTACATTGAAGAAAAGGTCTGCAAAACCCTCCAAGACATTGAGGCTAAAGGTCTCTTCAGAGATCAACCGACACTGGCCAAGCAAGCTGAAGAGCGGAAGCAGAGATAAACAAATAGGACTATCTTAAACCAAGAAGCTCTGCACCTCAAAAGAAACAGTAACCAGAATACAAAGACAGGCTATAGAATGGGAAAGGATATTCACCCAATACCAAATTGATAAAGGTTTAATGCTAAGGATATACAAGGCACTGGTTGAACTCTAGAAGAAGAAAACATCCAATCCCATCAGAAAATGGGGCAATGAAATGAATAGAACCCATCTCAAAGAAGAAATCCAAATGGCCAAAAGGCACATGAAAATATGCTCTTCATCACTAATCATCAGGGAGATGCAGATCAGAACAACAATGAGATAACATCTCATACCACAGAGACTGGCCCACATCCAAAAGAACAAAAGCAACCTGTGTTGCCGTGGATGTGGGGAGAAGGGGACTCTCCTTCACTGCTGATGGGAATGCTGACTGTTTCAACCCTTTTGGAAAACAATATGGCCATTTCTTAAAAAATTAGAAATTGAGCTCCCATTTGACCCAGCAATACCACTTCTGGGAATATATCTTGGAGATGCAAAAAAGTACAGTAGAAATGATGTCTGTACTTGTACGTTTATTGCAACACTGTTTACAATAGCCAGAATCTGGAAAAAGACTTGAGTGCCCAAGATTGGTTAAAGAAAATTTGGTACATCTACACAATGAAATACTATGCGGCTACTAGAAAAGATGAAGTCATGAAATTTGCTCATATGTGGATTGACATGGAGAGTATCATGCTAAGTGAAATGAGTCAGAGAGAGAGGGGCAGACATAGAATGATTGCACTCATTTGTGGAATATAAAGTAACATAATGGGAGACTTAATACCCAAGGCTAGTAGGGATAAGGACCAGGAGGATTGCTTCATGGCTTGGAAGCCGGCCTCATTCCTAGCAGCAAAGGCAGCTGAGATAGAGAAGGGATCACCAAGTAAAGGATGCTTGGAGGGCTCGCCCAGGATAGGAGATGCATGCTGAAAGTAGACTGTAGACCAAACATGATGGCCACTTAATACCTGTATTGCAAACCACAACACCACTTTTACTTAACAAAAGGAGAGTGAGTAAAAGGGAATGTACCTGCTACAGAGTCAAGGGGGAGAATGTGGAGGGTGTGGTGGATTTTGACTGAAACTTAAGCATGGAAGTTTGTAAGTCTGTAATTGTACCTCACGGTGATTCATTTAAAAAAATAATAAAGCAAACTGTCTTCATAGTAAAAAAAAGCTAGGTAGTTATTGAGTTTTAGTTTTTCTTCATATAAAGGGGTTATATTGAAATGAATAAATACTGGTTTGCCTTACGTTATGTAGAAAATGTGTTTCCAACTGTGTATTTGCAGGTTTTTTTTTTTTATTTTCAAAGACCAGGAAACAATTCTGACTGTACCACCAAAGTTAAACTTGCTGGTATCTGAGGAGCTCATAGGGTTGCTTGAAGGTTATCATTTTGAAGAAAGATTAATTATCTTTGGAATAGATATTTACTTGGAGAGGAATTGTGTGAGAGTAAACACATTCCCTGCCTTTTCCTTCTCTTCGGTCCCTAACCCTCGACCACATATACTTACATTTCTTTGAAACGACTCTTCTACAAATATTCTTAGGCTAAGTTAGAAGAATTGAGGCTCAGAAAATATTTCTTAAAAGAAAAAAAAAACTTGAAAGGAATATGGTTTTCTCAGTTTTACTTAACTAGCTCATGGGACAAACCAACAGGGAACACAATCCTTATCGATGTTTAAGACTCATATATTAATTTATTCAATATTTGTTACTTGAAAGACAGGAGAGATAGTACAGCAGGTGGGTTCTTACCTTGCATACCACTAACCTGGTTCAAGTCACTGGCTTCCCATTTACTAGTTTCCTTAAGCCCTGCCCTCCCTGAGTCCATAGCCAGGAGTAATCCCTGAATCCCCTCCCCCGCCCCCCAGGGGTGTGACTTCCAGAACAAAACCAAATGCAAGCAAAAAAAATGCCATTTATAAAGCATTATTACTCAGAATTGCATTTAGCATTAATAAAAGACAATTACCATAATGACACAAGGTTGCAATGGCTGAATGCTATGGAAAGATGAGTAAAATGATCAGTCAGGAATCAAAGCTTTTCTTATATATATCACACTGATTTGATGTTCTTATCAAGGAATGTCATAATATTGTCCAAAACTTTACTTATAAAATCAATTTGGTGCCTGTTTTTTTGTTTGTTTGTTTGTTTTTTTCATGGATTAGCTTGATAGGCAGGAAAAGGCCCTCCTGAGTTTGTCTACTTCCCTGGAAGATTAATTAAGACAAGCTGTTTTAAAGTGCCTGAAATAGCTTTGTCAGCTATTCAGTTTGCTCTTTATAAATGCTGACGCCCATTTCCCTCTATCTAAACTATACCTAGCACATTTTATGACTAATTGTTTGATTTCTAAATACTTTGCTTATTAAAACAAAACAAAACAAAAAACAAAATGGTAACTGTGCCAGTTAAATTCCACCTCACCCCCCCATCTTAGACTAAGGCTATTGAGCAAACATGATTGTAAGTTGTACATTTTATGATGTCTTGCTATTCAGGGTTCTGAGTGTCCACACAGTATATAGTGTGGTTCTTGATTCATGCAGTCTTTCTATGGTAAAACTCATTTTTGGAAGACACATGTACATATTAAGAGGTTCAAGATACTGGAATGTCTGAGATAATTTATGACTTTGAAAGAGGCATGAATAGATTTGACCTAAAAGTTGGATTATAACAAAACTAAATTTTCCTAGTAACATTATATTTACCAGTTCAAAAACTGTATCTAATTGTTTCGATTCTGGTATAACTGCTATATATTATCTCTTCATGCAAATTTTAACCTATGGCCCTACTTATATACATGACTATGAATGTATAAATGAAGTATTTTTTAATTAAAATTTCTACTAGCATATCTTCAAGAATTGATGAAGCGTTTTATATGGTTTTCCACATTCAATATTGGTAGACAGGCTTTAAAAGTTCTCAGAATTCACTTTTTCTTGATCTGATCTACATTCAGATTCTTTGAGGTATCTCTGCTTAAGTAGTTTAACCTTAAACAAGTATCACTTCAAACTATATCAGTAGAACAGAACAGCCATCTGGCATTGCTGTATGATACAATTTTCTCTTTTTCTGAACAGAGAAACTCTTCCTGACACTGCCCTATATAAAGACCCCCTGTCAAACAGGAACTGCTTACTTAGCATAGCATTGAAAATTTTGATTATGTGTTTTCTCTTTTTTCCTTTTAGCTTTATCACCATATATTCTTTCTTTGTACTGGTGTTTCATATTATCGTACCCTGCTCTTTGCAAATATTACATGGATGTATCTTGCTTTATACTGATGTCACACCTTTCTTGGTCCTTATTTATTATAAGCATTCCACGCATCTGTGTCTGCTCCCTCGTTTTAAGCATGGTGTGTTCTTTCACTTGGGCTCAGCTAAAATGCTACCTATTCTGAAGTTTCCCTTGATCTTTTGACCTAAAACTATTCACGGCTTCCTATAAATCTTGCAGTACCTCATTTTACTTTTCTCAGTACTTAATATTTTTTCTTCGTGTTTTCAACATCCACTATTGCTTTTTCTAAACTTTGTATTACTTGAGAATACTTGAGCACAGTATCATGTCATCATGTTGTACACTAAACATAGCTCTACTGTTTGAACCCAAAGTTGCTTGACTCCCTATACTGTGGTGGGTTTTTGTCATTGTTGTTGCTGCTGTTGTTTTAATCTCATCAGCCTACTGCTTAGAGTCACAGGTATTTGTCAGGGAACATTGAGAGCACATTGTAAGAACTCAGTAAATTGTTTTTGAAGGATAAAAAATGTTTGAACTTCATGTCATCTCTTTCTGCTGTCTGTATGTGTATGCCTTTTCGTGTTCTGTTTGTAGTTTTCGGCTCTATTCAAATTCAGGTGCTGTTGTAGCCTTCAGACTTTCAGAGCTATCCAGATTAAATAATTAGAATAAAATAAAACAAACATGTCAGTTCTTTAGTAATAAATGTTACATTTCAAGTATTCCATGATCACAAGTCAGTGATTTCCCATGATTGTATTGCACAACTACACAGTCCTGCTATCACAGCTAGTGTTTTTTAAGATAGTGGTTTTGGTCCTTGCCTTCATGTGGTAAGACTATGTTATATACTTCTGGTATAAAGATGACATTGAACAAAGAATGTCATGTTGAAATTTGTGTATATATTTACACATGTGGTATGTATATGCTACTGTGATAAGGTATTTTTTTCAATTTGGTATTTTCTTGTTAAGTCATATAAACAGTTTTATGTAGATATTATGTACCACACAGTAATTATTATTATAGTCACGGTCACGGTCACGGTCCTCTCGTTGTTCATTGATTTGCTCAAGCGGGCCCTGTAATGTTGTTACTGTGTTTTGGCATATCGAATACGTCACGGGTAGCTTGCCAGGCTCTGCAGTAGGGAAGTTTTTCTTTATCCAGCATACCTAATCTTCATGGCCCTTTGGAAGGAAGTAGATGGAGGCCTTTCCTCACATCTGAGGACTAGCCAAATTACGGAATGCAGAAACGAGGTAATGGAAGACAGAAATGAGGTCATGTACTCTAGCACTGTAGCACTGTCCTCCTGTTCTTCATCGATTTGCTCAAGCGGGCACCAGTAACATCTTCATTGTGGCACTTGTTGCTACTGTTTTTGGCATATCAAATACATCACGGGTAGCTTGCCAGGCTTTACCATGTGGGCAGGATACTCTCCATAGCTTGTTGGGCTCTCTGAGAGGGATGGAGGAATCGAATTCAGGTCGGCCGTGTGCAAGGCAAACGCCCTACCTGCTGTGTGTGCTATGGCTCCAGCCCAGGTCATGTCATAGAGCCCTGAAATGGTTCCCCATAATGACTTGTGATTTTGTACCTACCAGTGCTACTGAATGGATATTGCCTTAGAATGCTTGTTGTGGCCCCACTGATACTTGGGTAGCTTTTTCAGGTACTGAAATGTTTTTGTTCACTTGACCTTGCTTAGTTGTCCCTTTAAGTGATTTTGAAGACAGTCTCCATTTTACAAGAAACAAAAGCAACTTTCAATGATATAACTGAAGTAACTCACTCAAATCCAGCATTATCATATGGTGAGTTAGGACACAAGAGAATGAGTCTCCACATTTCTGTTCACAGTTTGAACCTGTACAGCTCCTTTCAATAGTGTTTCCAGCCTACAGCTGATCTGATTTCTGATTCACATTAATCAGGGATCACAGTTTGTTGTGAGACGTTACTGGTGCCTGCTCGAGCAAATCGATGAACAATGGGAGGATATTGCTAGAGTGCTACAGTGCTACTATAACTTGTTAACCTTTCTTTGCGTGCTTTATTTCTAATTCTAATTATGCTAGTATTCATATAATCATTGGAATTTTATTAGTCTTAGGTGTCTTCATATACATCTCTGTTCACATTGATATGCTTGTCTGTGAAATGCAGGATATTAGAAATTATAATGGATGATATAATTAAAGTTTAGCTCCTGAAGTATATCTTTAACCCTCACAACCTCAGAAGCTATCAGTATCTATAATTGATAGCCAAAGGAATGGAAATTCCCTGGAATTACTTGCGTTTCCACCTTTTGTAATACTATATGCTACTCTGTGATTTGCATTATTACAACATCATTAAATTAAGCTTATCTTTCCATAATATTAATTTATACTCTATTATTACTTGTAGCAAAAATTTAGACAGTTGTTCTTGTCAGGAAGTTATAGGTTAATATGATTTTCTGAGGAATGCTGTAGGCAAAAATAGGTGACAAAAAATTCGGTTAATCTCTCATTTAGGGCTATTTATATACACTTTATTCAAAGCAGCTTAATTTTACATTAAGTTTGTGCTCATGTTTTAGTTTCACTTGTTCCCAAGTTTGAGATAATGGAATTTAAAGGATGGTTTTAACATTTGCATGTAACACCTGTGATACAGTTTCATTGTCAGAGACATAGTTAAAAATATGATTTGTACATTCACTCTTCTGGTAGTCACAACAAAGTTTTTAAACTTAATTAGCTCCTGAAATAGCAAATGTTTTGAAGGTTCTGAAAACTTTCCCTCCAGATGATGCTGAGTGGTTATATATTTATAAAAATTTACTCCATATTCTCAAATTAGAATGCTGATGGATATGCTTCTCAAGGTAAACATCAGTTGCAGATGCATATTCCAGTATTTTTTTGTCATCTACCTGTGCTTTTCACTAGAGAAACCTAGAGATTTAATTCACATAATTCAGTCTCCATGATACTTATTATAATTTCATTGTATAGTGCCCATCTATGCCAATGCCATTGCATAGTTGCTGTTTTTTTTTCACTCTGATGGTGATCATTTTGACATGGCAGTGGAGTGGGGAATGCACTACTGATATAGTAGTGCTTCCATCACCCCATTCTCAGTCATGATAACATTGCTTTCATTATTCCTTGTCTCAGCTCTCTGATACAGAAGAGACGAAGGAAATAAAGTATTCTCAGCAGGTTGAGAGATTTTACAGAGTGTGCTGTACACCAAGGAAGCTTTATTTTAGAGCCATATTGCTGGTTAGTATTTACAGGTTTAACAAAAAATTGTTTGAATTTCTAAGCAGTATTGACAATCACATAAGAAGGTCTCGATTGTCTTTAGATTAATCCAAGATTTGTGAATGATCCACACAAATCTGGGTTCCCTCCATTTTTATACATGAAGAATGAGGGCTCCAGGAGTTTGTTTCATGTCAAAGATTTCCTAGTTGATATGCAGAACCTGTCACCCGCATTCAGCCTCAATCCTTCCTACCATTTTCATCTTTATTTATAGCTAGTAAAGACTGGGGGTGTGGGGGTGGGGGCACTTAAACACTACAGTCTATAATTATAAAATATTTTGTTTTATACTTCTAGAAACTTATTGAGTCAGAAATCACACTAGATAGTATATTGAATTTATTTTCAAAGAATTAATTAGATAATTATTGCATAACTAAAAAGTAAGTGGGAAATACTGAAGTTAACATAGTAATGTGGGAACTGTGGGGATTTCGCCAGAGGGTGGGGAAACAGAGGAAAGCTACTTGGAGGAAGTATTCCTGAGTGCTGGGGCCAGATCCCTGCAGTATAACCATCCCAGGATCTTGCAGAGAATACTCCCAAAGCAAATCCAGACCTCTGAACAAAAGACCCCACCTTGCTTAGGAAGTGATAAGAGTGTGCTTCTGAGAGCATAGGAAGAAAGTGATATTAGTGTCAGAATTTGGAACCGATATTCAGTTGAATTGCCAAGAACTGGAAACGGAAGGAACTAGTCTCATCTGTCTTTTCTGTCCCATCACCACTCCCAAATCCATCGCTCCCAGACCTTGTAGAAAATTGCTGACAGAGGATAAGTATGAATTGCAGAATCTCTACCAGTATTCTGGAAAGGATGATGATCTTAGAGTCAGTAGTTGGATAATTGGCATAGATGGTTTGTGAAACTGAAAGATGAGTGATTTCTGTATTGCTTAATTTAAGCCTTAGGTATCTATATGAATACTTCGGGTCTTTCTGTGGTTTTTCCATGAGGAATATTCAAACAATTATTGTTCAACAATTAGTTTTTAATGCATGTATGTTCACTAATGACTTAGCATTCTCATCTAAGGTGATAAATCTCTTCAAGTAAAACCTCCAGTGGAATTGTGTTCTGTGAAACGAGCATCTAAGTCATAAAGAGAAGATGTAATAGATGTGTCTAGGGAATGTCCTATTATGGGTATAAAAAGACATGGGAAGGTGTCATTTTACATAGTGGTGTATTTCTGCGCTCAAGTACTTTCTGTTCTTACTTAACTTTCACAATTGAATTGTGTCATCGAAAATCACAGGAACAATTAAGTAGAACGACTTTATTGGCAAGAAAACAACGTCAGTTGGGGGACACATCTAATCAGCACAGGCTAGAAAAAGAACTGTGTCTGACTTTATGTAGGGGAGAGCATAACAAACTACATATTTTGTAGTTTTTCAGAGGAAAATACGTATCTTTTTGAGGGGTGAAAGTGGGCATGCACAGTTGAGCCACTGAAAATATAATCATATATTGGATCTATACAAAGCGGCAGAGCAATTTCTTTAGGTGTATGTGTTTAGTATGAGGGAAAAGATTAAAAAAGGGTCTAATGCACAGTATCTACTGAGCAGTTCTGTCCAGCTACGAGTCTGCTTCCTTAGTTCAGCAGAAAGGTGCTTTAGGGGTTGGTCCTAGTAAAAGCCAAAAGAATGTCTTGATGTGGGTACTGTCAGGAAGAGCTTGTCCCTTCTTCCCCACTACAGACACAACCAGTCTGTTTTTGTTTTTTGTGGGTTTTTTTTTGCTTTTTAATTATTTTTCAGTTTGATATGCCAGTATTCATACTATTTTTTTCTTCACCTCAGATTATTTAATTTGGGGAGTAAGAAAAAGGGAGCACATTGCAGAGTTTGATTATTTGGTTATAAAAGTGGTCAAATTGAATTTGTAGCAATGTCATAATTTGGATTATAATTCATTCTAAATGGCAAGTGACCTGTTTCTGCAGTAGTTGTATTTTACACTTTAAAGTTGTATTTTGCTTTTTCAAAAGTTTCTCATGCCTGTTGGATATTTCATAGGTAACTTAGAGCAACATTGAGTTAGAAGGAAATAAGTATTTTTTAGGCATCTTGCATGCTTTGTACTAATATAATGCCACTTTTTTGGTTTTGTTTTGAGGGGCCTCCCCGGTGATGCTGGACAGACAACAAGGGCTGCCTCAGGTCATTGAGGGAAGCCACATGTGCCAGGGATTGGATCTGTGGCCATACTTTCTCTTCAGCTCTGTCTTTCTCTGATCTCTTTTTTGGTTTTGATGTTTAGCTACACTTGGGATATCTTTGATGGTTTTGTTGGTGTACCTTTTAAATAGCATCAGAGTCAATGTTTCTAGCATCTAGTTGCCATTCTTGAAGCTGTCTTTAGGTTTCTTTTCATAAAAGTGAGCCTGTAGATAATAGTCATATGAAAAGTGTGACTTTTGCCATAGGCAGGTATAACTGCAAAATGTATATGAAAAGTATTTTTAAAGATTGCTCACCACTTATTCTCTAACATGAAAACAGTGATTGTGGTTATGTAATTGACCTGAAAATGTACAGCCATAGTATGATTATATCCCACTTTGAAGTTTTTGAATAGTCTGTCACAGGGATAGTGCCTGTATTATTGTATATATAACTAGAAAATATACATTAGATATGAAGGCAATAGAGAGCAAAATGCAGGTTTTATATGTTGTTATAGAATATCATTATTGCAGTCATATTTCTATCTCATAGCATGATAATACCAGCAGCATGAATGAGAAAAACATTGAATCTTCACACAAAGGAAATGGGTTTTATAATGAGTGCAGTCTGAAGAGAACTAATCTCTTTCCTGGATCATTACTTCACCTAATCATAAAACCTTTTTTTAATTCAAATCCTTGCAGGGTTCTAATTGGTGACCTCTGGAGCCTGATAATTGTTTAAGATAGCTGGTCTTTTGCAGTATACTTAATGATGTTTGCAATTAAAATTGAGAAATGTGTTTTAACCCTTAGGCAGGTATAAGTGAAAAGTAGATTTTCCATTTTCATTCCTTGGTGTTTGCTTCCCCTTCTCCCAGTAGTTACTGATTCCAGTCATTATTAATTTGAATTAGTTCAATACTTTTTGTCTTCATTTGTCAGTGGGATTACCGAATTTTCATTTGAAATGTGTTGTGTTGAAAGAATTACCGTGAGTCACTTTTGGATAGCCATGTTTAGGAAGGCAAGAACTCAGCTTCTTTTCTCTGTCCTCTGGGTCCATCTTCCTGCCAGTTAGTTTTGGTTGATTTAAGCAGAAGTTCAATCATCCTTAGCAATCATCTTTCAATAAATATTTCAAGATTTTTCTTGCTACCGGATGCAGATGGATCAGCAAAACAGAAGTTTGCCAATATTCACTATTAATGCTGATGACATTGCAGATGAAGCAGCTTGATAGTTTTGTCTTCTCCACTGTATATAGCAGATGCTGCAAGTTAGTGCTATTGTCTGTTTATAATGTACATTTTAACTTTCTGTGTTATATTGTTATATTTTTCACTAAACCGTGAACATTCAGTGGTTGCAGCTGACTGTTTATTCTTTCAGAGTTCCATTAGTTTATTGGTAGTGGAACTTAATTCTGAGTCATACTCTTCATTCTTATCTTTTTTTTCCCTTCACAGAAATAGAAAAGTTTCAAAAAGGAGAAGGCAAAGATGAAGAAAAGTACATTGATGTGGTGATTAATAAAAACATGAAACTGGGACAGAAAGTGTTAATTCCTGTAAAACAGTTTCCTAAGGTAAGGCACGTAAGTGTGTGTACATGTAATTTGTGTTAAACTTAACCATGGGGAAGCAGATATCTGATTTACATCCTTTGATATTTTCTAGAAATGTTTTCCCATAGTACCACAGCCCCCTCTCTTTCTCCACAAAACATACATTATTTTAAAATTAATTGAAAAACTTGTTTGGCGATTCTATCTTTTCTCTTTGATCTTAACTTGAGTTATGGAGCCCTGAAGCATCACACTTGGATCCATAGCAGTGATGGTGATGAAAAACATATTTATCTTCTTTGTATTTTAGTTCTTTCTCAGTTGAGATAGGATTACTTGGGATTAAATAAGTATAATTATTTAATGCTTAGTGTCGGATTTAACATGTTAGAAATTTTATATAATTATGCTAGAGATACTGTATTTTATATTCATTGAAATTAGTATTTTATGTCATTGACCACAATTACAGTAGGTGCCTCAAAAATCTTTATGCAGTGCTATTATCTTGATAATTTTGGATTTGGCCTGAATTGATACTTCCCTTACTCAGTTTTTTTTCCTTTGTTTTGAGAGCCCATTGCTTGACTTACACATGCTGCCCTTTCTATCAGTAGTTCATTTCTTTTTATTACTGAATATGTTAGTTTGTTTGGAGGTTCTAGCAATAGCACATTGAGTACGGCATTTGCCTTGCACACGGCCGGCCCGGGTTTGATTCCTTGGTCCCTCTCGGAGAGCCCGGAAAGCTACCAAGAGTATCCCGCCCACATGGCAGAGCCTGGCAAGCTCCCCATAGCGTATTCAATATGCCAAAAACAGTAACAAGTCTCATAATGGAGACGTTACTGGTGCCTGCTTGAGCAAATCGATGAACAATGGGAGGACAGTGCTACAGTGCTATTTTAGTTTATCTGTTTGAACAGTGTTCAGTTTTGGTTTAATATAAATTACTATGAACATTTTTCATAGTCATTTTTAATCTGTATGCTTTCGTTTTCTCTAATCACTACATATTTAATTTTATAAGAAATATTCCATACTATTTCCTTGGCTGTTACAATATTGTAACATTTCAAGGAATATTGCATGTAACCTATGATTGCTCAATAGTTTCATCAGATTTGCTAGTCAGTCTCCTTTTGTCCAGACTTATATTTAAGAATAACATCATTTTTGTATGAATTTGAATTTCTCTGAAACCTGTTGATTTTAGTTTTCACATTCATGTATTGATTGGTTATTAATGATATCTCTTCCATTGTGGAATATTTTTTGACATCTTTTGCCCTTTTTAAGTGTATTGTATGTCTTATTATTGAGTTCTAGGAGCATTTCATATTTCTTAGAAAAAAAATCTTGTTAGATGTATATTTTGTGACTGTAAGACTCAGCTTATGGCTTGCCTGAGTCTTGAGTTTTGTAATAAGCAGAAGTCTTAGTTTTAATGATGCCCATGTATGAAGTTTTTCTTTTGTCAGCTATAAAATACTAATCTAAAGGAAATATTAGAATACTATATAAGTTATAAATGTAGTTTTTGTTTGTTTGTTTGTTTGCGGGGCAGTGCTGTGGGTTTACTCCTTGCTCAGTACTAAGGGATCACTCCTGGTAGCTCTGGGGAAACCATATAGGTTGTCATGAATTGAGCCCTGGTCAGTCTCGTGCAGGGCAACTGCCTTAGCACTGTACTATCACTCTGCCCCCAAGATAGTTTTTTATATTTTCTCTAAAAGCTAAAGCTTTTACTTTTAGGCCTATAATATATCTCCATTTAATGTTTCTGTGGTGTAAGATGAAGGATCAAAATTCATTCGTATTCATACAGAGACCCAGTTTTTTTCAGTACCAATTTATAAAAGTTGCTTTTCTTACCACTGATTGTTTTAGTGTGTTTAATGAAAATTAGAATGCTATGTAAATGAGAGTTTATCGCTATACTATTTTGTTCCGTTGATATATTTATGGGTCCTTATGAACTACTCTAGTATCATGATACTGTTGTCTTATGTCGTAAAACATAGAATTAGCTAATTAATCCTTTGAACATTTTCTTTCTTTTTCAGGAATTCTTTTATAATAATTCTTGCAAACAATTTTGTTCTTTGCATTATAAATAAATGCATTTTCCTTGGAAAAATGATTTCTTTGCATATAATTGTAAAAATTATTTTTACTTTCACCAAGTTTTCCGTTTTGATTTGTGTTATTGTGATTCCACAGACATTGTTAAACTATCTGGCATCCCAGATGAGTTCTGCATTATTTTAAAAAATATAAATAAATATTTCAAACAGCTGAAGCATATCTCTTAGCATCAAAATATTTTACAAATGTTAATTATTTGGGGGTGGAAACATCTGAAGGGTGTCAGTCCTTCATTTTCTTGCTATTCAACATCATATTATCATTGAGTTTCTTTAGACATCTTTCCTTTTGTTTAGCGTTTTAATTTCTCTCAGCATTTATATATATCTGTGTGTATACACATGTACATGTGTGTATACATGCATACACATATTCATACATATATGTAGATATATATACACATCCATATATGTATATATTTAGAGGGAGGCAGGGTTTGGTCCACACTGAAGGTGATCAGGGGTTGTTCCTAGAGCTGTACTCAGGAGTTAACCCTGGTAGTACTTGAGGAATCCTCTGTCGTGCCAAGGATCAAACCAGGGTTGACTATATAAAAGGAAGTCCTTGATCTCCCTTAATAGGGCTTAGAGCCTTCTTATTTATTCTTGTTTGTTTGCTATTGAGGCAAAAGTGGTGCTCAGTGTTTAATGAAAATTAGAATATTAGGTAAATGTATTCCTCTTAGCTCCATGCTTAGGGATCACTGCAGGCAGGGCTTGGGAACTTATGGGGTGTTGGGGATCAAACTACGTTGACTGTGTGCAAAACAAGCATCTTGTCCACTGTACTATCATTCAGCTCGCATCATTTATTCTTCTTGGGGGTCTCATTTGGTTTGTCTGCTAAATATCTTGTGTTTTCTGACAGTTGAAAAATGGATACTGTTTTGCAGATTCTGCTTTCATTATAATTTTTTTAATGTAGGAGTACCGCTATTTATTCAGCCACTGATCAGCTGATTGAACTGGGCATGAACTCCACCTTACTTTTTTTCATTTATTATAATTTTATTTATTGAATCACCATGAGAGCAGTTACAAAGCTTTCGGGTTTAAGTCTTGGTCATGCAGTGAAACACCCGTATCTTCACCAGTGCCCATTCTCCACCCCCCAAAACCCCAGTACATCCCCATCCCACACCCTTCCATTACCTGTGGGGTAGATGATTTCCACATTCCTCTCTCTACTTTGATTACATTCAGTATTTTGACACCAGACACACCATTATTATTTGGGATTTTACCCCAACACTCAGATCTGCTTTAAAGGCAACAGTAGACAATTTGTTTTCTGTTGCTGGTTATAAATAACATGGGATGTCACATGGCTGCAGCTGTGGCCTTGCGATTTTGAAATACTGAAATTTTAACAATTAAATCTGGAGGGACTTCTGCCAAAATTCACTGGGTTTCGAGATTTGTTTCTCAGTCTCTGGGATCATGGCCGTTAAGCACCTTGATCAGGAGCCAGTGCTGGCTCCACCCCCATCCCGTAAGGCCCAGCATTTCTCAACACTGTGGGCCCAAGCCTGACTGTCGAGTGGCCTCTGGAGGATGGTGGCCACCGAGCCTTCAAGGGGGAGCAGGTGGAGGGATAGCACCCTTTCCCCCCTGGGGTGGCCCGGCAACAGTAACCTATTGTAGGGACCTGATGTATTTCTGCCAAAAGCTGCTGGGTTTCAAGATTTGTTTCTGAGTCTCTGGGATCATGGCCATTAAGTAGCTTGCTGAGGAGCCAGAGAGGCTGTTTGTGGGCAGTGACTCGGGGTCTTGTTGGGATGAGGAGGAAAGGGCTGGCTCCACCCCCATCCCATGAGACCTCACGTGTCTTGTCATTGCGGACCCAAACTTGACTGTTCGGTGGCCTCTGGAGGATGGCTGCCACTGGGCCGCCAGGGGAACAGGCCAAGGCACGAAACCTATTCCCACCTGGGGTGGCCCAGTGCCTGTAACTACAGGAACTGGATGCATTTCTGCCAAAAGCAGTTGGGTTTCGAGATTTGTTTCTGAGTCTATGCGATCATGGCTGTTGAGTGGTTCGATCAGGAAACAGAGAGGCCATGCCTCCAATTATATAGCTGAGCCGAAGTTGGTTTGTGGGTGTGTCTTTCACATACCTAACTTTTGGTTGTTTATTTTCTTGGTAAACTTTGCCCCCATGTTTTGGAATCTGGCCAAAGGCCAACACAGCAATTATGGGGTATCTGCTAGTCTGAGGGTGCCATCAGGCTGTTGATGCACTCACCTCACAAGTACAGATTGACCTGCTGGCGGCGCCATACCCTCTCATTATAAATTTTTATGTATTAAGCTTGTGTTAAGCTACCTTAAGTTCACGTATTTCAAGTAAGCTCTTTCACATTTTTTTTCTTTTTGGGTCACATCTGGCAGTGCTCAGAGGTTACTCTTGGATCTGCACTCAGAAATTAATCCTGGCAGTACTCATGGGACCATATAGGATGCTGGGAATTGAACCCGGGTCGGCTGTATGCAAGGGAAACGCCTTACCTGCTATGCTATTGCTCCAGCCCTTCACGTATTTCTTAAACTATGTTATATCCATAGTCATTTCATCTGTATGTTCCTTTAGTTTATTTAGCTTTTATTATATTATTGACCAGGATCTCTGGTATAAAGTTTGAATATAGTTACAAGATTAGATCATTTAATTGGCGCCAAATCATTCTGGAAAACATTTAATATTGTGCCATTAAGGAAAATAGCAAAGTGTGGCTATTTTCATAAATGTTTTTTGATAGAGAAAGTTCCTTTGTATTTCACTTGCTGTAAGATTTGATACGGAATGGATGGTGAATTTTTTGACTGTCTTTTCTGTATATGTTGAAAAGAATAGTGAACATTATTCCTTGACCTGCTAATAAAGTGGGTTGTATTAATTTGTATAAATTATACCAGCTTATCTTCCCAAGTTAAATCCTACTTATTAGTGATTTTCTCTCCTATTTTTTGTTGGATTCCAAAGTTCTTGTATAATGCTTGCCTGTATTTAATAATTTCTTTGATAGAGTTGGTATTAATGGTTTCACAAAATGAGTAGTAAGCGCATTTGTGTCCTTCAAATAATGTGTCAGTTTGATCCTGTTTTTTCCTGCATATTTGATAATATTCATAAGTGAAAGCATGTAGAATGATTTTGATACTGAGATTATTGTGTTTAATTATGATGGTACTAGTCAGATTTCCTATTTCATCTCCTATGGGGAAAAATATTTTAAAGTACTCTGTTCATAATCATAATATTTCATCTACTGTGTCCTCAAATACTTTCTCTGATCCTATCTCTTCCAGTCTTTTGAGACTTCAGATATATGTCTAACCTTTTGATTGTCTCAAAAACCTTCCTGTGGCTTCGGTTTTTAATTAATTAATTTTTATTTTTTTGCTTTTTGGGTCACACCCAGCGATGCTCAGGGGTTATTCCTGGCTCTGCACTCAGGAATTACTCCTGGCGGTGCTTGGGGGACCATATGGGATGCTGGGGATTGAACCCAGGTCGGCTGCATACAAGGCAAATGCCCTACCCGTTGTGCTATCACTCCGGTCCCCTGTGGCTTCGGTTTTATATTTTCTTCCTACCATTCTTCATAATAAATAATTTCAACAAGTAGATATCATTCCTTCTCCCTCAAGTCATCTCTTCTTTTTTGTTTAGTTCACTAGATAATCCTTTTTATTTTTTAATTTTGGATCACTTCTAGCACATTCAAGGGCTATTCTTGGCTCAGTGCTCAGCGTCACTCCCAAAGCTTGGAGAGTCTTTCACTGCTGTGAGGGAACCCAGTCACCCTACATGTGATTTTTTACTCAGCAAGTTGAGCTATCTCCTTAGCCCCTATCAGGTAAATTTTTTTTGGTGTCCAGTATTATATAAGGCAGTATTTCAGATTTTGTATTTGATTCATATGCACATATGCATGTGGGAAACTGATTTTTTTAAATCTCTGATGGCATTTTTTTTAGCTTATTTCAATTCAAGGGATAGAGTTGTTTTATGTTATTTAGCACAATTCTGGAGCGATAGCACAGCGGGTAGGGCGTTTGCCTTACAAGCGGCCAACATGGCCGACCCGAGTTCGATTCCTCCGCCCCTCTCGGAGAGCCCGGCAAGCTACCGAGAGTATTGGATATGCCAGACACAGTAACAACAAAGTCTCCAATGGAGACGTTACTGGGCCCGCTCGAGCAAATCGACGATCAACGGGAGGGCCTTTACCTTTACCTTTACCTTTAGCACAATTCAAATGGTGCGGTGGAGTGACAGGATGGAAACTGGGGACAGTGGTAGTTGGAAATGTGCACCTGTGAATGGATGGGTATTGCAACATCATATGACTGAAACCCGGTCATGACCAACTTTGTAGTTATGTATCTTACGGTATTTCAATTAAAATAAATATGAGCAGTTCGAATGGTGGTATAGTCTCAAATTCCAAAATTCTTGTCCCCTGATATGTGACTTGAAATAATAAACTTTTTATCATCATTATTAAATAGGCGCCATCACAAGTGGTATTCAGGGATCCAGAGCCACTTCTGTGGCTTCTCCTCCAGTGCTGCCTGCTGATATTTAGTCCCTCGCTGCCATGTAGTACTGCTAGGTGGTATAGGAGGGGATGCCACACACTGGCCACCTCTGTGGTGCTTGGGGACAGGGTAAATCTAGCCTTCTATCTTCATGATGTCACTCAGATGATTTCGGTTTTTTATATGTTGAGTTTTTGTTTTGTATGCTGGACTTTGATAGATTCTGGAGGTCAAAGTAGAGTACAGAAGGAGGGAGCTTGCCTTGCATGAGGCCTGGATCCCATCCGTAGCACCACATTTGATCCCCTGAGCACCGCCAGAAGTGGTCCTTGAGCCCAGAGATAAGAGTGAGCCTCAAATACCAATTGGTGGCATCTATCCGCACCACACTCCCACCAAACAAAATCTAGTATTTGTTATATTTCTTTAAGATAATGCTATTTTTTAAATTAGATTTTATACTTTTTTAATTAGTAGAATTTGGTGCCAGTTTAACTTTTGCATTTATTTTTGACATTTGCAATTTATGGTCATCCAGAGATTTTGAGAGATTTCTTATGAAGAATAATGTTGCTTCCTAACTCTGCCTTTGTTTCTCTAGTATTTCTTTCTGGTAATTTCAGCTCATTTCATTTATGGTAAACGTTGATATACTAAAAAAATTTAAACTCAGTAAATTTTCCTAGGTATTTACATGTCTCAACTTTTCTTTCCCAGAATTTCCTATTGATAATTCTCCAAAGTATTCAAGTGTTTTTTATATTTTGTTCAGAGCTTAAGGATATACATTTCTATGTTTGGTCAGCCTTTCAGAAGCTTACTCAGCCAAAACTTAACAAAAGAGGGTATATGTTTGTATTAAGCAGTAAATTATTTTGGGAACATTTTGCAGACACCCACTACTGAACAAAGCATGGATTATAGAAACCTTTTCAAAACCGTATTCAGTTGCTTCTGTTTACTCAACATGAAATAGAAAGATGAACAACACTTCAACTCTCTTAAATATTTCATAGTCTTGTATATAATAATTTCAACTTAATACTTGTTATAGGTTTATGATAAAGTATACAAAATAAAATCTCAAAGATTGCTTTTCAGTGTTGGCTTTCATGAGAATAAGGAAAGACAAATTGTCATTTCTGTGTCTAACAGAGCAAGTACTTAGAATGTCTGAAGTAGGTTGCTTAAAAATCCTCTGCTTTCAGAATGCTGAAAAAGGATATTTCTGCTTAGCGTAATTGAGAATGTGAGTTTCTAGCCAGCCTTGTATAAAGGCTAATATAGCACTTCCATCAGTTCTAAGAAAAAGCTTTCATGCTTGTGTCAGTTAATAGACTATGCTGGAGGAAGCTGGCAGTACTGGTCCCTATGGAATATCAGAGAGTAGTGAGCTGGATGTAAAATTTATGCTGACAACACTTGCAGCTTCTGGGGCAAGAGGGAAGTGCTGTTTGTGAAACTTCATCTCATAATCTGATTCCCATTAATTGAATAATTCTTTTCTTATTGAACCATTTTCAACACTCACTGGCACTTCCTGAACATGAGACTGAAGTATTCAGACTCAAAAAATGCATTCTTTCTTTTTAGTTATATGAGTGTATTTAGTGGGAAACTTTCCAATAGTGTTGTAGGATTTATAAAACCAAAGATTTTTAACCTACAAAAATTATCCTCCCATTGTGAATGTGTCTTTGTGTATGTGTATAAGCTCTAAAGTTCTATTCAGTGACTGGAAGAATTAATATAAAATACCAAATCAGGATTAGAATCAACCGCCATTTCTTTGAGGAACTATAGGTTTCATAGGCATTTTTAAAAGACTACACCCAGAAGTGCTGGGGGTGTTCAGGTCCTCCGCGGAAAGTACTTGGTCCAGAAGTTGTAGTGAGACCATGCCTAGCAGTGCTGGGGGTCCTGTGGAACCACACCCAGTTGGAGCTCAGGGACTACCTGGGCTACACCAAGAAGTGCTGAGGATTGAACTCAAGAGCTTGGTAAACCCATTAGCATAGCTCACCATTTGAGCCATATTCTCCCAGCACCTACATTTATATTTCCATTCACTCCCTCATTCTCAGGAAATCTGTTCATCCATCTGCTACCTGATACTTATGGAGGATCTTTTGAGTCAGGAAGTATGTTGGGAAACTGAAAAATATTAAGACATGTTCCTTTGTCCCAAGAAACACTTAGCTTGTGAATAATACAGATGGATAAGGTGATGTTTATAATGTGGTGTGAAAAGGTCAGTATTACAGTACTCTAGAAAGAGGTGAGGAGCATGTTGAGAGACAGAGGGCTTTCTCAAAGTGGGTGAAGTCAGGGGACCTGAATGGCTAAGGATTCAGTGTTGATTGACATTGAGGTTCCCTTAAATGTTAGCACGAATGTGGATTTTAAGATTTGCATACAAAACTCGCTAGATGAAAATTAGGGTTTATTGTACAGATAGAGCTAGATGGGTCTGGGTCCATCCCCAGATGTCCAGGCCTTTCCTTTACCCGTGAACAACATCATGAGTCTTGTCCCACTCCATCCACTCTTCTGTTAACGATGGCCATGTCCTTTCCCTGGGCCACTCTCTCTGTCCTGTGACTGTTCTCTGGCCCACATACTCTTTCTTCAGTCTCTAGCAATGGACACATACCCGTAGGTGAATCTCCAGTGCTCAGTACCTTTTCACTGGGCCTCCCAGTTGTACCCCAGCATGGAAGGTGGAGTGGTATATGGAAGAGCATTTGGCTAAACAAACTAGTTTCAAGATGTTACAGTGCTACGAGAACAGAATGTGGGGTCAGGTCAGCAGTTGTGCGTGCAAAATTTAAGTAAGATGCTGCATTTGAGCTATTTTAGAGAATGAGGTGGGCTTTTCCAGTTATTTAAGTTTTTCCCCCACCCAGAGGAGAGATCGCACTATAGAAAGTCATGCTGGAGTGAAAAGATGCTTATTTTTATTTTGAAAAGTGAGTTGTGGGCCAGAAAATATGGTACAGGGCCTAAGTCATTTACCATGCACACAGACAAACCTGATTCGATCCCTTGCATCACATATGGCCTCCCAACCATCTCCAAGAATGGTCCCCAAGCACAGACCCCAGAGTAAGCCCTAACACTAGGTTGTACCCTGCCCACATAATAGAGCTTCCTTATACAAAGGGAGTTGTGTTATATAATCAAGTACATTTTCTCAATGTGTCATCATACATATATGCTGTATTGATAATGTGAAAAACTATGTTGTTAACTAAATCAAGAAAATACAAGGTATAGGAGAGAAGATTTCCATTTTGACTAATTTCTTTAAAAAGCACTTGCATTCTTTTTTTTTTTTTTTTTGCTTTTTCTTTGTTGTTGTTGTTGTTTGAGTGGGAAGTTGGGGCACACATAACTGTACTCAGGACTCACTACTGACTCTGAATTCAGAGATTGCTCCTCACAGTGCTCAGGGAACCATATGGGGTGCTGGAGATTAAAACCAGGTCATCTGCATCCAAGTCAAATACCCTGCCTGCTGTGCTATTTATCTAGTTCAAAATAATAAATTTGTTGAACATGTTTATTTTTATGTATTTTATTTTTATGTATTTATGTAACCACCATGGTTTACAAAGCTGTTTATAATACAGTCATTGGACATTCAGTATTTCAGGACCAATCCTTCCATCATGGTGACCTTCCCTACAACAGTGTTCCCATTTTCCCAGCCACTCCTCAAGCCTGTCCCCTTTAGGCACAGATAATTTATTTTATATTGCTTGTACGGCAAGCTACCGAGAGTATCTTGCCCGCACGGCAGAGCCTGGCAAGCTACCCGTGATGTATTCGTAATGCCAAACACAGTAACAACAAAGTCTCCAATGGAGACGTTGCTGGGCCTGCTTGAGCAAATCGATGAACAACGGGAGGACCGTTACCGTGACCGTGATATTGCTTGTACAACTAAATGGCTAATGGAATTATCAAGGAATACTAAAGTCAGAGAAAATTTTTAAAAATTGTTATATCTCACCTTGGGGTCATTAAGTCTATGTCTCAGGGTTTACTAAATGATCTTTTGCCTGTTAAGCCTTTTGTGTTACTGTTTTTATCAAGTTCAGTTGGCTTCTAGGTTACTTTCCCCATCAAATTTGGTATATTTCTACTGAAATGTCAGTCTTGTGGAATTTGGACATGTTACTCTTAAGAACTAGGATCTGTAGAACTGGGCCAATGAACTTACATGGCAGCATCTGTGGGATGTGGGTGTGGGTTCTGGGGCTTCCAGAAGTACTGGGGTGGGAGTGGGGGAAGGTTTCCCACCCGCACTCTGAAAAGACCCCAGAGTTCTCAGCCTGAAAATAGATGTTCCTAAAATTTTCATAGGTTTAGTGTCTGTAGAGATGAACTGCGAAGCAGTGGAGTTGGACTTTTGGTATGGAGGCAGCTGTAGCTGCCAGGGCTTCCTTGGGGTGGGACCTAGCCTAGCCCCTGAGCAAGCCCCGGAGGAGTTTTCAGCCAGGAAACCAGTGTACTTGTGAATGTTAGTGGGAAAAAAAATCACTGAATTCTTAAAAATGGTCATTTCAGAGTGTTTTTGTGCTGTTTTCTCCTTTACATTTTATACTTTAATGTCTTGACATTAAATTTTTGTCATTTTAACAATTAAAATTTTTCGCAATTTCCACTTCAAGGAGAAAAAGCTTGCCTAAACTTGATTTAGGAACTGCCTCTATGCTATGGGTTATGTTCATCAGTTATCACTCAGTTCCCAGTGAAACGCTGCCAACCTTTTGGAAGTTCGGGGCTGTTCTCTACGATTTCAATTTTTGAGGTTGAGTGAAGTAGGGTCTCCAACCCAAGATAATTGTCAGGCCTGGAGAAGGCAATTAGAATTTAGCATTTTTATAAATGGCATTTTGTCATTTATATCTGTGGTAGTATGATCCGATATGTTCTGCCTCTTCATGACCACTCCCAAATGCCCTGTTGGCTTTCCTGGAGTGTGCAGCTTCCTATCTGTAGCAAAACTGACATCATGAACAGCTGCAGACCCAACTGCACTTTAAGGAGGATTGGTAGCTGCTGTTTTTCTAATTTAGGAAGCCTTACACCATGCAAAAGTTCTGTCACCCTGTGATCTTCATGGTAAGCAGAAATCTAGAATGCTCGGATGAATCAACCAAAGAACTGAGCTTTGTAATGGATAGCCACCTTTTTCTTATGAGAAAGAGGAACGAACTGTCTTGGAAGGGGTCCTCCAGCCCGTTTTGCTGTTTCCACCTGTAATCTAAAGCATCTTGCCACCAGTTACCCTGGTTCTCCCACTGTTGCCTTATGAACAGCAGTTATTATTTTATGCTAATACATTATTGCCATTTGGGGAAGGTTTGTTGTAACAGATAACCAAAATATCATTAATATGTGGGGCAGGAGTGATAGTACAGCAGATAGGGCATTTGCCTTGCATGCGGCTGACCCGGGTTCAATCCCCAGCATCCCATATGGTTCCCCAAGCACTGCTAGGAGTGATTCCTAAGTATTGAGCCAGGAGTAATCCCTGAGCATTGCTGGGTGTGACCCCCCCCAAAAAAAGGGGAAAAAATAAAACCCTAATTTCTAACTTTGTAATTGTTAAGGCAAATGAGGTTTGTGGAAATGATGTGGCTTATGCCTTCCTAACTTCTTTCCTGCCACCACCTACTGTTACTCTATCTGCCCCTAGTCCTCTGTCACAGGTCCCCATGTACGCTGTTTCGCCTTTGGCCCCTTTGGAATAACCTGAGTCCCTGGTTGTGATATTTCACAGCTGGTATAGTTTGTATAATAACCAGAAAAAAATTTTGTTATGTTTAGTTGAATAAAACAGTATACTAGTATCCAGGGATTAAACTAGTTACTACATAGTTTATATGTGTTGGATAAAAGCATTTTAATTCCATTGCAGAGTGCGATTTTCAAAATTATCTTCTGTTCTCCTTTGGATCATTTTACTACCACTAGAGAGATTTTTTTCTTTTGTAGCTGAGGGTATCATTAATCTGTAACTTGTCATATTCTACTACTTACTAAAATTTTATGCACTTTTCCTCTTAAGTATTTTAAAATTCTTTAGCGCTACTTTTTAAATCCCTGTATAGCAACTCACTGTAATTGTGTTCATACATGTGTGAGGGTCTGAGTGGGAGAGTAGGGCGTGACAAGACCTTACCATTTGGAGGGATTAGTTTCAGTAACCCAAACTTATCCCAAGATTGGATTTTGTCAAGCTGTAAAGGGCACTTAAGAAAAATAGTATTAGAGGACAATAAACTGTTCATATTGTCCTCTAGGAAGATACCATAATGCTTTTAACAATTTTGTGATAAAGATTAGGAGGTTTACCTTTGGAAGAACTTTATGTTTTTTGATTTTGATTTTCCTTTTATGCCAGGTCTTTTATATTTCACACTGCTGACACAGCTGTGGCTGTCTCAAAATAAAGCTCCCATAGATAAGGTATGAAGATGCCAGAGTTCATTTATTTATTCTGATTTTGTTGACACGGTATTTTTTTTTTTAAGCACTGCTGTTTTGCCAGGGTAGAGATGTGGAAAAGATTCAAAGTTGAGTCTATCACATTTCCTCTCCTTAGAAATCCATTGTAATGCTAACAGTGTAGTCTGGTACACATAACAACAGAGGATAGGAGAAGGAGGCTCAGAATGGCTGACACAGGCTCAGAGTCACCAACAGGTACAGAGTTAAGAAGCAGTTACATCAAAAAGGTTGGACTTCAATCTAAAGATAGTTGGACTCTCTTACACACACACATACACACACACACACACACACACTTTTAAGTTTACAATACAATTCTGTCCTTTACTATACAGTTGCCTCCTTTTATCCTCTACCATTTCTCTTTCCTTTTCCTTCTGGAACCACTCATGATTTTGCAGTATATAAAGTTCCATCTGTTCACCTTGTTTGTTCCATCCTTTATGTAGACCACAAATAAATGAAATTTTAACAGATTTGTCTTTCTCCATCTTTTTTTCCCCCACTAAACCTTATCTCCATTAAGTCCATCCATGTTGTTGTAATTCTCAGGTGATATTTTTTCTTTTGTCTTTTGTGGCTGAGATATATGCTATAGAGCACACAGACCATATCTTCTTTATTAAGTCATCTGTCCTTTGGGTGCATGGACTGTATTTTAAACTGATGTGAGAAACTCAACATTCTATTACGAAGATGGAGTAGAAAGAGGATACTTCATTGTGAACATTGAGACAGTGATTGTCTGCAATTAGGTGTATTTACTGGAACCACAGAAGAATAGAAAGGTTTGCAAAAGATTTAGGAGGTGAAAGTGTTAAGATATGATTAATTGGTCTGTTGAAATGTTCTCGGTGCCTTTTTCTGCAGAGAGAGTAGAGCAGCATTTATGAGAACCTTGCCACCTCCCTCTTTGAATAAGTATTAGATTTCTGATTTGAGACTTCACAGATGGCAGTACACTTTGCCAGCCTTTGGAATATGAACCAGTAACATGTTTGATTTAGGGTGGCAACAGTCACAAGTTCAATTTTTGTGTTGTATCAGAGGTCAATAAAACATCCTTGTTGGACTACTCAACTTCTAGTGAGCATCCAATTAAGGGCAGCCTTTTAATGGAAATGGAGATATGTTTTAAGGCATAGTTGTTTATGAAATGGCAGCTTGACTGTAATTGTTCCCCAAGGAACAGTGTCATGTCACAAATACAGTAAGATCAATTACTGCTAGTTCAGAAAGCATTTGTTCTTGACCGATGAAGAAAATAATTACTGGATTTTACACATTACATAATGAAACTCAAATATATTTATATCATTTTACCTTAATTCTTTTCAAATTTTCCTACTAACAGTTGAAGATTTAATAAATTTGTAATATAATTGCCATCTCAAGAAGATACTTGTCTTAGAAATATCACATTTTGGGGCTGGAGCGACAGCACAGGGGGTAGGGCATTTGCCTTATACATGGCTGACCCAGGTTCGATTCCCAGCATCCCATATGGTCCCCCGAACACCGCCACCACCATAAGTAAGTCCTGAGTGCATGAGCCAGGAGTAATCTCTGTGCATTGCAGGGTGTGACTCAAAAAGAAAAAAAAAAGAATATCACCAATTTTCACCTTCCATGAAATCTGAATGAATGAAATTAACATGAATGAAAGTTGAATGGATTTAATTATTACTATTTATCATGCAAATGTAGTCAACAAATAAAAACATTTAAGACTTTGATGATAGAAGAGATTATTTTAAAATAATATTGGAGGCTCAGAGAAGAGGACAGTTTTATTTTTATCTTATTTTTGCTTTGGGGGCCACTTATTCCTGGCTCTGTGCTTCAGGATCACTCCTAGTGGGGCTTAAGGACCCTATGGAGTGCCAGAGATCAGATCGGGGCTGACTGTTATACAAGACTAGCACCCTACCCCTTGTACTAGCTCCTCTGGCTCTAACCCCAAAACTATTTCAGCATTAGGGAGATTATAAACATTAAATGATCTGTTAACATTTCAGACTTCAGACCGAAAAGGATTTTCCTTTTATGAGGAGACATGTAGAAGACCAGAAAAAGCGTGGAGTGTGTAGGAATGATGAAAGAGAGCTTTTCACCCAAAGTCTGGAACTGAAAAAGGGCATGTAGTAGTTATGTTGACTGAGGTTGTTGACCTGAGGAAAGGGGAAATTCTTTTTTTTTAAATTTATTTTGATTTTTTCATTTTTGGGTCACACCCGGCAATGCTCAGGGGTTACTCCTGGCTCATGCACTCAGGAATTACTCCTGGCAGTGCTCAGGGGACCATATGGGATGCTGGGTCGGCCTCGTACAAGACAAATGCCCTACCCCCTGTGCTATCGCTGCAGCCCTGGAAAGGGGAAATTCTTAATTAAACTTTGATAAATGAAAGCAAGGGACATCTTCAGGCTAATCAGTGAAGCAGGCAGCCAGCTAATCTCTTCCTGGGCAAAAAAAGAAAAACATGGGGAGAATGTGGAAGCCCTGCGTGTAGCAGTAAAGATGAACAAGGGTTCATTCCCATCTAAACTAAGTCATATGGTGGCACTTAGCAGTGCATCATTTCCAGGAGTGTGAGGGGATCTCAGAAGTTCCTGTCACTGTTTTTCAGGAGTTCTCATGTAATATTCAGTGATATTATGATGCTCAGACTTTACCTGAGAGGTTTTAACAGCTTGATAAGTTGGAGGTGTAGAGTCTCTTGTAAACCACAACAATCTCGAATAGGGTGAAATTAAAGACAAAGGGTCAGGAGACTGTGGGATCACTCTGCTGGCATGAGGGCAGGCCACCCTGAGCCTCCTGCTGAAATCCAGAGTGCTGTACTGCACAAGTCAGAGAAATAAACCTTGACAAGAACTTGGTGGCTTATCTTTTAAATAATTAAAAATAAAACACACACAGACACACACACACACACACACACACACACACACACCACGCACGCACGTACACACTTTGTTCCATATGTTTTCTTTTTTTCTTGTTGCAGTACTGAGTATAACTAGTTTATGGTTTGTTTTGTTTTAACTCTGTTAGGATTTCATCAAGAGTATATAAAATTAAAGTGCAGCAAGAACAGTAACAGGTGCTTCAAAAGTAAAAAAAAAAAGAGTAAATAACTCCACTCGCTGGCTGTGTTCCAAAAAAGAAGCACATTTACACAGGACATTGTACACAGGACACTTATTTATGAAGGTCAAACCCATCCGTTCCTGATGATGAGTGTCATGCTATATCTTTGCCCATTGATTGCAAATAAATAGTGGCCCATAATCATTACGACAGGAAAACAGACCTGCTGAGTTTCTAATACCTTTTAGAGAGGTGATGCAATCTGTAATTGAGCTGATGAGCATCCGGCTGTATTACTGTTGTCATGACTCAGCTCTGAGGACACTGAGTATCCAGTCACTCAGATCCCAACATCAGATACCAGACTTCATCCACTCTGAAGTTAACTGCTTAATCTTTCATGAGTGCCATGGACATGGCTCCCAGTTGTTGACTTAAACCCAAAAACAAACAAACAATATAGTGGTATGAAACAACAGCAGGCAGGTGGCATTAGTAATATTTTGATAACTACCAAATAAATAAGTTGCAATGATTCAAGAGACCAGAGGAGCAGAATCCTGAGCTTGCAGGATAAGAAGAATCTCATTAGTCCTGGAAAACCTTGAGACTTGATCTGTAGAGTCCAGTTACTGTGAAGGTGAATTTGTGTTGAAAACTCATAAGAGAATGCTTGATTGAAGTCTATATGAATAGTGAAGCCAGCAATGCTTCTCACCAGGTCATGAATCTAGGTTTCTGCCCTTAACCCAGACAAGTGATTTTCTTTTTGTGTGTCTGTGTGTGTAAGGGGGACAGGGGTTTAAGCCACACACAGTGGTGCTCAGAGCTTACTCCAGGCTCTGTGCTCAGGTATCACTCCTGTCGGGCCTGGGGGAACCAGGGTGAAGGGTGAACCTGGGTCAGCTGCATGCCAGTTCCCCATCTCTTGTACTGTCTCTCTGGCCCCCAAAGGAGATTTTCTGAGAACTTGGATAGTGAAGTTTGAGGTGTAAGATGACCAGTAGATAAAACTGGGGATTCAGTTCCACATGCTGTAATGAACATGAAGGAAAGTACTCCCTTAAAGATGCACTGTTTAATGTTAAGTTTCTCATTATTCTGGCAGGTAGACCAAGATATTGGGGAATGCCTCTTTAGGGCACTATGTTACCCAAGGGAAAATAAGCATGAACCGTAATATTTGGTAGCTTTGCTGTAAAAAAGATGGGCTGCCACGTTGACAGTGAGTTTTCAAGGCCATGTTTCAAAGCAGAACTTTCAGTCAGCATTCTTAGTCTAAAATTTTTAAGAACAGTTCACTGAAGGTTACCAGTCATTTCAGGAAAGCCCATTATGTAGAAAGCGCAAGGTATAAAGCATGACAGACATGGAATCTGTTAGAAGCAGCAAATGAAATAAGCTTCAACATGGCCAGGAGCTTCTGCTGTCATTAATATACTCAGAATGATCAAGATTTATATTGCTTCCATAAGTATCTTTAAAGTGCCATATAAAGAACAAATATAAAAATAGTGTCGATAATTGAACATTTGTGAGAAGTAAAAGAATCAATAGGTAGATAGGAAGTGTAATCAAATCTTGCAGAAATTAAAAAAAGGGAAGATGGATGAGAGGAAAATAATAGAGAAACTTAGAGGTCATGAGGTCGCGCTGAGTAGGTTCAATATTCAAATGATGCATTTTCCAGAGAGATTAAGCAGAGAAAGTTGACATCAAGATATGAAGCAGGAATAAGAAGACTGACATACTTTTTCTTCTAGTGTTGATATTTTAGACTCAACATTAAAAATAGATATATAATAAATGTAAATATAAAATTCATGTTTTAAAAACAAATGTATAATATGTAAAAATTAAAAATTGATACTTGAGATTTATTTGAGGACTGATAAAATTGAAAATAACAGACAAGAAAGTCCTTTCGTTTTTAAGTACATATTTCAGGAAAATTATTTTAGTCACTGTAATTAGATAAGAAACATTTTTAAGGTTGTGGAAGCTAACTTATACCAAAGCAGCAACTTTATGAATTTATAATCAAGAATCTTGTCAAAAAGAATGAATTCTGTCTAGGCTAATAAGACTGACTTTCTGTTTGACAGGAGTTCATGACTAACTTTGTAGCAGCATATTGAAAAGTCGCCTAAAATTCCTAATCCATATTATTTTATTCAAGAAATACTTATGTGCAGAGACTTAGTTGTATGGGCTGATGTAATCCTAGAAACAGTCTCATGAGGGGAGATTTTACTACTTCACTCATTACCATTTTATAGATAAGGGTTACACAGTTTGGCAGATGTGAAAAGTCAGGTTTCGAACCAAAACCCTTTAACCTCTGAGTTTATACCCTTAATCAGTTCACTTTTTTTCTGCTTTTTAAATTCATGATCCCAAATGCCTGGGTTAAACAACTTTTCTATTCCCATCACTCGTGATTCACCTTTTTCAAATTCCCATCACTCATTATTTTTAGGAGAGATGGAGGGGTTTTGTCATCAAGCTTTTGACAGTCACTAAATGTTTGAAGAACCTATGTAGGCCAGAACACTCCTCGAGCATTCAAACTTTGTGATACCCAGTAGAAGCCAGACCCTTTATAATGACTACTCTAGTGCACGTTACTATATACCCAGTATTGTTCTGTCTCACCTACATCTGACCATAGCACTGTTTATGTTTGATGTTGAATATGGTTTGAAATTATCATAACAATTTTTCATGAGACAGCCAAAAGTGGAGTTTGAAGAGATCTGGTTTGTGAGAAATATTATGCTCTGGTACCTGTATCAAAAACTTTAATATTTTCTATCAGTAATGTATAGCATATCATAGTGTTTCTTGAACACTATAGTGTTTCAAAATTAATATATTTCTTTTAGATATGAATGTTACAAATTTTGTTTATTTGATTTTTTTCTTAGTTCAACTTTGTGGGGAAACTTTTGGGTCCACGTGGCAATTCTCTGAAGCGTTTACAAGAAGAAACATTGACCAAAATGTCTATACTTGGAAAAGGATCCATGAGAGACAAAGCAAAGGTAATACTTATTGTAGATAGTATCTACAGTTTTACTCAAAATATATAATTTCTTTTAGATCATCCATTGTATCAGTGCATATTAAATAAAAGTTAGGATCGCAGATAAAATTATATGTAAATTTTATGGAAGATTTGTGATACTGTTTAGAGAATTGAGTTATTCTGGTCAGCTTCACAACATTGCATCTTTAATAAATGCTTTTCCATTTATAAAATAAACTAGTAATGTTTATAGTTTTGATCTTAGAGAGATATACTTCACTCTTTGTTAATGTAAGAGTTGCATCTATACTGCCATTAAGATAAACAAGTTAGTCTATCATTTTGCAACTTAAAATCCTTAAGCTCATTTTTCTATGAACTTCTTACATGATTTGTCAAGTTAAATTGAATTTTAATGGTTTAATAATTGCTTACTTTTTGAACATAGTTGTTCCATTTAGATATATTCACAATAACTGCCTCCCTTTTTAATAACCTAAGGTTTTGCTAATCCTAATTACATCAATTCAGAAGAATTTTTTTTGATTTCATAATGTTACCAGATACTGTTCTTACTATCACTTTTTTTGGTTCTCATTGAAACTACATTACTGAAAACCAAATCCACCTGCATGAAATGGCAACGGTGATTCTTATCAAAGAAGAAAGTTATTTAGACACAATCTAGACTCCTTAAAAATAAGTTCACTTAAATAGTACACATTTTTTTAATTGGGGGGGGGGGCCTAGATGGTGCTCTGGATTTACTCCTGTTATTATTCAGGGCACCATATGCAGTACTGGCTATTGGATCCAGGCCTGCTCTATGAAAGCAAGAACTTTACCTTTTGAACTATTTCCTGGCCCCTTATTTTAGCTCTTTTAATAAAAATATTAAATCCATACATGTATTGCCATCATTTTATGTCTGAACAGGCTTTTTTTTTAATGTGCATTGGGTATCTGTGTTGTCCTTGGAAACAGTGGAAAATACATTATTTTTTTTTTATTTTGCAAGTAATAGAGCCCAGATTCAGAGAACTTGATTATATTGTCATGCTAAAAAGAACATTAATTATATGGCTATGTATCAGACTCAGCTGCTTTAAAATATAGGTGTATTCTTCAATCTTATTTTGGATGAAACATTATATTACAGAAGTTATATGAAATGATTCTAATATGAGGCCAGTTTTACTGCTTACTAAGCATTGCTGATGTTGCTTTGGTGTCCTGATTTGTTTGTTCAATTATGGAAAGCAAAAGTAACTGGTTGGTCAGAACTTTTCTGTAGCTTCTAGAAAAGTATACAGTGAAACAGCTACAGTGGCCTCACCCTAGCTGATGATCTTTAATAACATCTTCAGTAGAGCCATCTGGTAATGTGGTAGGACCAGTGAAATCCAGAGTTATTTTGTTGCTTGTTAAGGGAGTTCCTCATCAGAAGCAAGGTTTTGTGGTGTTCACTGAGTTATCAGGGGATGCATGCTTTTATGGGTAGGATAAGGACAGCAGGAAGGCAGGTCTTTCTGTAAATGGTTAGTGTGAAAAACTGTCTGCCCATTTACTGGGAGTAATCCTAAGCACTATCAACTTGGATTCAGTATGGTGGACCTTCCAGATTATGTGCTTATTTCAAGAATCGCTGTGCTTCTATTCTTTTGGGAGGTTGATCACCTGTAGTGCAATAGCAAACCATTGTTTTTGAATGAGGGCAATGTTGTAAATAATGTCTAACTTTTTCACCTTTTCACCATGCTTATGAGAATGAACTGCTTTGAATGCTACTACCGTGAGACCCTCTGGCTACCTGGTCACCTAGTGCTAGCTCTGCATTGCATGGTGGCACATGTTCTTGCACTTTTGTGCCTCTTCTGTAGACCACATCCAAAGTCACATGCACTAGATTCCTTGACTACATTTTTGCTGTCTTATATAAGAAATGACTGAAGGGTTTGCAGTGTCATCCATCAGCACACAGGATGATTACTTATGTATGTGACCTTCCTTTTTGGATTTAATTTGGCTCCTTGTCTCTCTCTGCCTCTGTCTTTGTCTCTATCTCTTTCTCTGTCTCTGTCTCTATCTCTTTCTCTGTCTCTCACTCTGTCTCTTTTTATTCAATTCTCTCTCGAATTTGTTTTTTGAATTTTATTTTTGGCACCATGGTTTACAATACTGTTAGTGGCAGGGTTTCTTGCATGAATTGTTTCAGCACTAAACCCTCTACCAGAGTGTCTGCTTCCCTCCACAGTGTGCCCCCCTCCCCATCATGTCCTCCCCATCACACAGCCCCCCACCAACCCCCGCTCCCGTGAGCTTCCTCCTCAAGACCAGTTCTCATTTGGTTGTCTTTGGACATTTGTTATTCTAATATATTCCCTTCCCTCCCTCCCTCCTTTTCTCCCACCTGTTGTAATTGAAGTTATTTAGAAGGATGTGAGGGAAAAGAGAGAAGTATGTGTTTGAAAGAGGACACAGCCTACTCCAGAGTACAAATAGGTAAGCTGAGAGACATAAAGACAAGTACGGATACATCTTCAAGAACTTGAAAGGCAAACCTCCCCTACTTTTATTTCTTTATATCACACACATGAAAGAGATCATTCTCTATCTGTTCCTTGCCTTCTGTCTAACTTAACTCGCATAATACTCTCCAGATGCATCCACGTAGCAGCAAATTGAATTGCATGATTTCATTTTTCTCACAGGTGAGTAGTATTCCATTGAATATATATGCACTATAATTTCTTTACTCAGTCATATGTTCTTGGTTGTTTCCGGATATTGGGCATTGTGAACATTGCTGCTAAGAACATAGATGTTCAGATGTCTTTTCTAAATAGAGTTTGGGGGCCCTTGGTGTAGATACCAGGAAGTGGAATTGGTGAGCCATAGGAAAATTCAATTTCTAGTTTTCTGAGAAGTGTCCATATTATTTTCCCAAAAGTTGGACATTCATGCCAACACTGGTTGCTTTTTTTCCCCTTTGTAATGTGTGCCAGTCTCACTGGTGTGAGATGATACCTTGTTTTGATTTACCTTTCTCTGAAGATAAGTGATGCAGAACAATTTTTTCATATACCTTTTGGCCATCTGTTCTTCTCACAGGGCCAGTGGAGGGGGGTTGTACCACACCAGATTGTGCTCAAATACTCCTGGCTCTGTAGGATATGTAATTGGGTTGGCCACATACAAGTACAAGACAAACACCCTAAATATTGTACTGTTACTCCCACCCCACCTTTTGGTCATCTATATATGTTCTTTGAGGATGTTTCTGTTTAAAACCCAAGCCCCCACCAGTTTTGTGATGGGGTTGATTTTTTCCTGTGAACTTCTACAAGTGCTCTATGCACCTTGGTTATTAACCATTTATCAGAGGAGTGGTGAGCAGATACTCTCTCTTGGTCTATAGGATGTCTTTTCATCTTGGTCAGCATTCTTTTACAGTTTCTTCGCTATTCTTGGTACAAACAGGGATCAAGGCATAAGCTAGGATGATAATAGGGTAAGATTAATAATTAGTCTTATTGATTACTCTCATTGCCTTTAAGCCTATACTTTGCTCAAGCAATGTAGGAAAAGCTTCCTGTGACAGGCTTCTTCCATTATGGAAGACATAATGGTGTGTGTGTGTGTGTGTGTGTGTGTGTGTGTGTGTGTGTGTTTAAATTGAATCACTGTAAAATATAAAGTTATTGTACTAAGCTGTTCATTGTTGGGTTTCAGTCAATGTTCCAACATCACGCTAGTGTACATTTCCCAGCACCAGTGTTCCCAATATCCCTCTTCCTACCCACCCACGCCATCCTGACTTTATGGCAGGTACTTCTCTCTCTCTCTCTCTCTCTCTCTCTCTCTCTGTCTCTCTCTCTTTGGGTCATTATGGTTTGCAGTACAGCTACATGTTTGGTCTTTTATCCACTTTCAGAGTGTATCTCCCATCCCGAGCAATCACTCCCAACCATCATTGTTCTTCTCTATCCCAAATGCCCTGTCAGGGCATAATGTGGTTTTAGCATTCAGTTCCTCAGAATAGTTGGCTGCTTTTTTTTTCCGGCCACATTCAGCACTGCTCATGGTTTATTCTCAACTCTGCTCAGGGGTCACTACTGGCTGTGACCCAGGGACCATATAGGGTGCCACGGATTGAATGCAGGTTGACTGTATACAAGGTGAGCATCCTACCTGCTATACTTTGACTTTGTCTCCCCTCAGATTAATCTGATCCCCTTCCAGATGTTGCCAAACATGTTTTGGGTTTCATGCGAGAGATGACCGAGCTGTCTGTAGTGGCCATTCAACAGCACAGAAGTGTAAACTCAGTCTGTTGACTCTGGCTAACAAACTTTGTCCATAAGCAGCTGGGATCTTTGAGAATTCCTTTAGTGCTTTCCCATTGAGATGATAATGTGAACTAATTTTTAAGTCAGAAATGCCTCATTTCACCTCATTCTAGCTCCCTTTTCTTCCTGCTCTGTGGTAGTCTCTCTACTTGGTCCACCAGTTTTGCCTTCAAAAACATGTAAATGCTGGTGACCACGGGTAATAATTGAAGTAATAGGCTTGGTAGAGAAATGACTATCCAGCTATTCTATCTGGTCTGTGGTAGTCATATTCCTACTGCCTGAATTCTTTGAATACTGATTCTGTTTTTGATCCTTTTGCTTAGTTTTATTTTTGTCTATAGAAATTCTCTTAATTATATGTATATACCTATAGTTTTTCTTTACTTAGAATGGCATCATTTTAGGTTGTATTTCTAATAAAATTCTGATGTGATTGTGTTCATTAGTTTCTCATATTGCTACATTGAGAAATTATAAGGATCGTAACTAGGATGAATCAGTTGGCGATGTGGCTTAGTAATCACCATGATGCTATAGTCTGTTAAGTTTTTCGTTTGTGCCAAACACTAGGCTAGTTCCTGTGCCCAGGTAATGTACATCATCAAACAGAGTCATTAATACCATATTTATGAAGTTATTTTTACAATGGCTGCTATATTTATTCAACAATATTTTATTATTCTGTGTTAATTATATGCTAAACATAATTCTGTAGACTCTGTGTTGTTAGATACAAAATCCTTTAACAGCTTCTTACTGTTAGCTCCTAATTACTGATCCTAATGACTCCAATTGTTACTACAACAACCCTATAAGAGGTAGCTACTATACTATTATTATTTCCCTTCGAAATTGCCCCCTCATGATTAAGATGATGTAACCACCGCAGAATTTTACAACAGCTTTTGAATTTGGAATTTGGATGCACGAATTTTGATTTTGTATTCTTCTCCAAACATTACATTGCTTCTAGTTACAAATCTAAGAAATATTCTAGTAATAACTACTTTATGGAATTATGAGACAGCTCTGATTATTGAAAGAAAGTCTCTTCATTCAAATGAAAGTTTGTTTGGCTATAGATTGGCAATTAAACTAGCACTTAAGGGGACTGAGCGATAGAACAGCGGGTAGGGCATTTGCCTTGTACACGGCCGACCCGAGTTTGATTCCCAGAATCCCATATGGTCCCTTGTGCATTGCCAGGTGTGACCCAAAAAGCCTAAATAAATAAATAAACTAACTGGCACTTAAAGTATTTAATTGATATCACTTTAAAAAGAAAAAGCAAATGCATTTTAGTATTTCCTATTTTAGATTTTTTCTAAGCATAGAATTATTCCCTCCTCCTTCCTACCTCTTTCTCATCCTCTTTCTCCAACTTTCTACCCACTTCAGAAACTTCTCTCCCTACTTCTCCCTTTCTTTCATGTTTCTTCCCTTCATTATCCCTCCCTCCCACAAAATCAGTCCATTTTTCTTTCTCTTACTTAGACACACACACACAGTGTACATTTGTAGAATGATTGAAATATACTGTACCAAAGAGTAATCTTTGAATAGTGAAGAAAACCAGTGACGACCACCTTTGTTATCTCTGCAGGTCTTTGCACACATATATAGAATAGATGTAGGTCTGCAGGTGTGCAGATGTTGAAAAAACACAGTTTTAGAAATTCTAAGGAGGTTTTTTTCCTTAGGAAATGACTGTTGGAATTCCTGCTAATCTTATTTTCTTTGGTTATAATGTTGAACATAAAGGTCTATCAAAGATCCATATTTGTATTGTCACCCTATTGAAGAATAGTTTGGAAAAGGAGTTAGCAAAATAAGTAGTCCTTTAACACTTGAGTATTTCCCCTCCCAATTTTCACTTCAGTTTTATTTTATAAGCATATAAGCATAAAAATATTAAAAATACCCTAAAGAAAGGACTTCTGTTCATTGTCAACCACACCTATGTGTAATTGCTACCTGCAACCCGTCATGATTTCTCTCTAACGTTGTGAGGCTTGAATAAAGGCCACTGATTACCAACCGTGTGTGTGTGTGTGTGTGTGTGTATGTGTGCGTGTTTGTCTGTGTATGTAATTAAGCCATGCCACGAAATCAAATCTCTCATTTAATTTTCACAATATTACCTCAGAGCGTATGTAGAAATGTGTTTCAGTGAATAAATGAACAAAATTATGTAGAGATAAATAGTATTTGATCATACTTTAGTAAGTATTTGTTCAGTGTCTTCTGCGTACTAAGGCCACTTCTAAACATTTACACCATAGCGCTAGACACAAGAACCTTGTTTGGCTCATTCCAGTGAGGGAATTGAGGAAGAGGATATGTGAAAAATAGTTTATATATTTAGAAAATGGTTGATACTTTGTACCAGCATCGCTGGCACCTAGGGTAAGCCGAGACACTTTCAGTTTGTGCAAGGAGGTGTGTTCAGATCAAGAAGGGGCTTGAGGGAGAAAGGCAAAACTGGGGACTCAGCGTGTAGTGCTAGTGCTGAGGCAGGACTTGAGACTTTTCTGTTGCAGTCAGGAAGGAGCCTGTGAAGTTTCCTATGCCTGAGAGTGGCACAACCAGGATTAACTTCTTTAGAGTGGTACTTGCTTTTGAATTAATCTTCCTAGATATCCACCTGCCAAATACGCTAGTTATTTTCTTTCTTTTAATGACATTGTTTAACATGATTTCTCTATTTTAGGAGGAAGAGTTGAGAAAAAGTGGAGAAGCCAAGTACTTCCACCTCAATGATGATCTGCATGTTTTAATTGAAGTTTTTGCCCCGCCAGCGGAAGCATATGCCCGGATGGGACATGCCTTGGAAGAAATTAAAAAGTTCCTCATTCCTGTTAGTATTTGGATGTTTAATTTTTTATTTAAAGATGTTTTTTAAATCCTTGGTAATAGTTATAAGAAATTGTTATTTGTATAGCTCATGTATTTTGTTTAATTCTTGTGTCCCTGTGAATTACTTATTCTTCCCTTATATATGAGGCAGTTGGATTTTTAAAGGGCATAAATAGCATTGCTAAGATTGTACAGTTAAGAATATTGAAAAATAATCACTATTGTGGACTCCAAGTCCTTTTAAGTTCTTTTGTGACACTAAAATGACCTCACAATTTTATCATTTATTGTCACACAGAGTACTAGTTCTTTCAGTATACCAAGCTTTACGCTTTGTGTGAAGCGTACAAAGAGAAATGAGAGCTCTCCCTGCCTTTTAGGAATGTTTAGTTTAGGGAGGAAGAAAAAATTCATCAGAGGAATCAGTACAGCATGATGAAATTAACAAATGTAAGCTTGATGAACAAGAGAGGAAAGGCAAATAGATAATTGGCATAGCTAGTTTGCTTTTGCCAGGTTTGGGGGTTTGGGGATTTTTGGGGATAGGGACACCTTTTTTTTTGAAGTTGTTTTTGTTTTTTTGTTTGTTTGTTTGTTTGTTTGTTTTGAGTTACACCCCCAGCGGGTAGGGTGTTTGCCTTCAGCCAACCCAGCTTCAATTCCTCAGCCCCTCTAGGAGAGCCTCGCAAGCTACTGAGAGTATCTTACCTGCACGACAAAGCCTGGCAAGCTGCCCATGATGTATTCCATATGCCAAACATAGTAACAACAAGTCTCACAATGGAGATGTTACTGGGTCCGCTTGAGCAAATCGATGAACAATGGGAGGGTAGTGCTCCAGTGCTACAGAGCTACACCCAGCAATACCCAGGGCTTATTTCTAGCTATGCACCAGGGATTATTCCTGGTGGACTTGGGGAACCATATGGAGTTTGAAAATCAAATCCAGGTTGACTGAGTATAAGGCAGCACACTGTCCTCTGTTTGCCCCCCCCCCTTTTTTTTTATATAATTGAGATTTTTTAAAACCTTTGTAAAACTCCTCAAAATTGCTCAGAATGTGATAATTCAAAGAAGTACTCCTACTTTCATTAAAAAAATTAATTTAGGTCTTTTATTTAATTTTTTTGTAGTTTATTCCAGATTAAAGAACTGAAACATCAAACACTTAATTATTTGGAGAATATAAATTTGCTTAATCTACACAAGTTCTTATTCATGCCAAAAAACTGTATGAAATAAAATCTTGTGATTACCAAGCTTTTATAGATCAGTTCTCATAGTTCAGCATGTGCATTTGGATGATAATGTCTATGAAGAGTGCTGTTCTGTTTAAAGAGAAAGCATGTATTAAACCAGCATTTTCTTAGAAAAAGCACGTGGGATTAGATTATAATAAATATTTTACTTGGAAACAAAATAGTATTCTTTTTCATTCCTGAGTTCAGTATCACTATTTCTATTCATTTTAAGACACTGCTTTCAGTCTGATAGAAATAACTGATACAGGTTATCGTATCCATTTTTATAGAGTCTAATGATAGAGATAAATAGAAGCTAATCATAAAAATAATTTTTTTATTTTCAGAATTTTTATTATGAAATACAGACAACCATTGCATTTTTTATCTTAATCACTATAGTACTTAATCCAGAAATGGAGAAGCTTCAGGATTATCTTAAATTCATGATAGAATATGAAAGGATTGTCAAGAATTTAATCCTTGTGACAACATCCTGATTAATTTCTATTTATGCAGAGAACTCCAGGCCAAGACAGTTTAGGAGAAAATTTCTTACACAAAACCATTGTTTTCATTGTACACTTTAGGGAAGCTCTTGTTCTCTTTTGAGCAAGTATATCTCCTTCTCTCTTATATTTACCAAATCACCTTCTTTTTCTTTACTGAATTTTTTTTAAATGGCTATCTTTTTAACAACTTGACAGTGATGTGCATGTTTATTCTTGCTAAAATTCATAGATCTGCAGGTTTGTTTTCAGATGTGAGAATTTTCAACTACTGTTTCTTTAAACATGTTTCTCCTGCCTTTGTTCTGCCTTCCTATGTTCTTTCCCATCCCTGAATTCTTTTTATGTCTGTATTGACCCATTTGATACTTGCCACTTATCTTCAAGGCTCATTCGTCTTTACTTTTTTTCCTGTGTTTCTTAGACTGGATTATTTTAATTAACCTTAATACAAATTTTCTGGTTCATTCTTTTGTCATATCATATCTGCTAGTGATGGCCTCTTGGTCTCTGGTGAATTTTTCATAGCAGTTATTTTTTTCCCCAAAAATCTCTTTATCCCACTATTCAACGTATGTGCCCCTCCAAGCAGGTATCTTC
Source organism: Sorex fumeus (assembly GCF_029834395.1). Taxonomy (NCBI): domain Eukaryota; kingdom Metazoa; phylum Chordata; class Mammalia; order Eulipotyphla; family Soricidae; genus Sorex; species Sorex fumeus. Next base: position 44,467,585 of record NW_026606059.1, on the reverse strand, counting down.
AGCTACTTGTTTTTTTTTTTCTTCTTCTGAAACTGTTGATTTTTCCTTTTGACTTTCATGCCTCTTAATTTTTGCTCAATAGTACACATTTAATAAATAACATATTGAGTCAAGTCCACATTCTGATTCATTCTACCTTGAGTATTGTTGCTTGTTTTTATTTTTTTCTTATTTAATAATTGGACTGCATATCTCTGTAAGATACAGAGATATGTAAAGATTTCTAGGACCCACAGCTAAGGCTGTCTTTTTTAATTTTTTTCCTTCTCATTTTTATCCTGCTATTAGTTTTCTCTTGGTACTGTTGAATGTTTAGCCACTGACTCATCAGATGTTTTACTCTAACACCTGACCGTTAAGTTTTTCAACTACTGCTGATGGAAGTTTGAGTATACTGGAGCACATACAAAAACTCATCAGTGTTCATATCTGTCTTGGCTTTTACTCTTCATCAGGATTCCTTGTTACCTGCTTTGCATGTGTACAAAGTTCCATTCAGGCAAGAGTGTAGAGAGCTGTAGTATTTCTTATGTTCTTTGCTGTATCTTTAATTCAGAGTGCTATAAGCATACAGAGGGTTCATCAAAGTTTTATAGGATGTTTTCATTTCCTCGACCTTTGTTAACTTTTTGAGCCATTTGACAGTAAGTTGCTTGTCCCATCCAAAGCTGCAGTTTTGGTTTTGAGAATCACTTAGTCTTCTCTTTTCATTTGCTACCATTATTGCTATTGATAATGATATTGATAGTGCTGCTGATTCTGTTTTTCTATTTTTTCATTTTTTAATTTTTATAAAGTTGTTCATGATTTATTACATTCAATATTCCAACACCAATCCCACCACCATTGCACCTTCTCACCACCATTTTGTCTAATTTTCCCAACCCCCCCTCTAGTCTGCCCCCTATAGCAGGCCCTGAATACCTTATTTTGTATTGCTTGCTATAATTTGCTAAAAATGATAAAAATTTCCTTAGAGGATAGTGTGTTAATATTGTTGTATCTTACCATGGAGTCGTTAAGGCCTTATAGAAGAGATTACTAACAAGCAGTGTTTGTCTTTTCTTTATCAAGGTTGGTTGCCTTCTACTTTATATCCCATCTAATGTGCTGTACTACTCTTGGATTATCAGTGGTGTAGTTTGAGATATGTGATAGAGGAATTCAAAAATTCTGTATGGGGTGTTACAAAGTTAAATTCTTAAATGGATGGTGACTTTGGGTGTCATTGATGTCAGAGTCTGGTGTGGGGTCTGGAAGTATCTCTACAACTTGTTGATCTCTTTTTAAGATTTATTTGAGTCTCTGAATCATTGCCAGTAAATGAATTTATTTGGAGCCAGAGGCAGTTTATGGCCATGACTGCCAGGCTTCCAGAAAATCAGAGAGACAGGAGGAGGTAGCCAGTCCCCAACTCCATGAGTGCCTGGAGATTTCAGTCATAAAACCCACGTACCTGAGTTTTTCAGCAGATCAGTTTTTGCCTACAGAATAGTCTTCTTCATTCTAGTGGAACTCTAAAACATTATCTGAATTTGGGGAGGCGGATGGGAATATCCCCAGGGCATAATGCAAGAGACACAGTATTATCAGAGCTTTCACAATTTTTCACAATTTTTTTTGTACTATATAACTGGTAAATTTTCAGAGTCGTGTAATGATTATTTTTGATCATTTGGTCAGCTTTCATTATTTTTTCCACTGAATTCCTTAGTATTTACACATGATTTGATCCCTTTTCTTCTTTTCGCAGTTGATGACAATGTTTGTATTAATGACATGATTATTTTACTTTTCAGATGAGGAATTAAAATATTTATTTAATAATGATTATATTTTAAAATTATAAAGATAATTATATTATAATATAAAATTATAAAGATAACTTAATCTCTAAGCTACCAGGTATGACTTAGATTTTTACTGATTTAAAATAATTATTTTGAATACTAAGAATATTGTAATATATGTGAGATGTGTGTGATATATTAATAGTCATGCACACCCTTAGATCACATACATGCCATAAAAATACATTCACGATTGTCTACTTCGGAATGTAATTTTGCAACAATTTTGTTTAAAATTATCTTTAGCTCAGGTTTTGGGGATAGCATTGTAAGCAGCTAACTTTGAAAATTACTATTTAAAAATTAAACATGTTTTTGAAGAGAATTCAGTTACCTTATTTTCTCTTGTATCTACTTTTTACCACAAAATGTTTTTGTCACATCCCTTAACACTTTCAGCAGTGCAAATAATTAACATTATATAACACATTTTGTTTAGAATGCCCTTTAAAATTCTTTAATTAATCTTCACTTTTTTATGAAATATTAAGGAATCTATGGGCTTATTTTAGAGATTGTAATAATGATACATTCATATGACTTTTGAAGTCACACTTTGTCAAATTATGGAAGGAATCTCTATTTACAGAAAAATCTAGATTATTGATCCCTTTTAGCCTTTCTTGTTGATCTTAGTAATTTAAATTTTCGTTCATTTGAATTTACTTCTTCCTGCTCTACTGTTATTATCTGATTATCATTTCCATTTTTAGTGTTATTTGTGTTTTTTCTATAGCATTATGTTTATGCTGTAAGTTCAAGTCATGGTTTTTTCTTGAATTTTACTGGAAAGCAAGGTGCAGTTTTTTAAGCAATCAGTTTTATAATTATATTTCATTTTTATTTCATAATAATATAGGAAAGTCTCTGAATTCTATCCCTACACCGCAGGCATGCTTGTGATACTTCTGTAATAGATACATATTTTTTCTTTTTTGTGCCCATGTAACTTGAAAGGCTTTTGACCATGAAGTTTTAATTTAATTCAGATAAATTCCATGTAATCCTTCTCCTCTGAAATGTCTTCCAGCTCCACTTATCCAAACTATTTCTGGAGTTGGTAGTGCATTTGTTATGAATCCTGTTCAGTAATAGTGTTGACTGTTTTATATATTGTGAATGCAGCACTGACGTTTTCTAATGTGATTACTCTATTATTTTCTATTAATTATCCTGAGCCCTTCCCTTCCTCTTTGAATGTGCACTAACCCATCCATTCTATTGTCCAATTATCTTTACAAATGCCATCAGTTCCCTCACAATTCAACTCAAAAATTCTCTCGAAGGAGTTACAGAACTCTGAAATTCTATCATAGTCTATGATTATGATTTTTTGGGGAAGATAGATATTCAGAGTATATAAACATGGTAACTTTTATTTTTTTTAGTAAAACACCATGAGGTACAGTTATAGACTTATAAATTTTTTGTGCTTGGGTTTCAGTTATACAATGATCAAGTACCCATCCCTCCGCCAGTGCCCATCCTCCACCACCATGGGTCCCATCATCCCTCTCACCCCCCTCATCCCACCCTGCCTCTGTGGCAGGGCATTCCCTTTTGTTCTCTCTCTCTCTCTCTCTCCTTTTGGGTCCTGTGGTTTGCAAGAGAGGCATTGAGTGGCAATCATGTTTGGTCTATCTATAGTCTACTTTCAGCATGCTTCTCCCACCCTGGGAGGATTCTCCCAACACCCTTTATTTGGTGCTCTCTTCTCTATCTGAGCTTCCTTTTCCCCTAGCACGTGTGGCTGGCCTCCAAGTCATGGAGTAAAATTCCTGGTACTAATCTCGGCCACTCCTGGGTGTTAGTCTACCATTTTGTTGCTTTATGTTCCCCTGATGAATGCAATCCGACTGATCAAAATCAGCATTGAGGCGTGGAGTATTGGACAGTCAGGAAAAGGTTTCCCAGCACTCCTATGTAAAGCACCTATGACATGTTGTAATTAGAGAAACTCTCTAGATTCAGGTACTAGTGAGACCACAGTCTTTTTATGTTTTGTTTTTTCTTTTCTCTCTTCTTTCTTCCTTTCCTTTCCCCTCCCTTCCTTCTCTCTCTCCCTCCCTCCATTCCACCTTTCCTTTTCCTTCCTTCTTTCCTTCCTTCTTTCCTTCCTTCTTTCCTTCCTTCCTTCCTTCCTTCCTTCCTTCCTTCCTTCCTTCCTTCCTTCCTTCCTTCCTTTTACTTTTTCTCTTTTCTTTTCTTTCTTGGTTTTAAGTCACAGGGGTAATGCTCAGGGCTTATTCCTACCTGTGCTCTCAAGGATCAATCTGGTGGTGTTTGAGGGACCATAAGGAATACCCAAGATCAAATCTGGGTCAGCCATGTTTAAGGCAAGTGCTCTACCTGCTGTACTACTTCTCTGGTCCCATAGGTCCAGTCATTTTTGGCATGCAGTACCTTTGCATCTGAGTTCAGTTTCTCATTTTTTTTAACTTATGTCATATGTTTCTTGATGATTATTAAATGGAATTTGGTATATTAATATAAGGAGAGGAAACTATTAGGAGTTGCAAAATTTCTAAGTTGGATATATGCACAGTATTGTAAAGTGGAAAAAAAGGCAGCAGTCTAACAAGAGTAAGGTAGATTTCTCTTTAAAATGTCAAATTTACTATTCAATACTGTTCAAAACTTAGTACTTTTAGTAGAGCTGAGTTCTTTTGCTCTAGAGACTTTGATTTTTTTAAGTGCTCATTAACTAAATGTTGAATTGACTTGTTTGGTGTGTGTATATATATATATATGCATATATGTATATACACATATTTACAATTGTTTAATATGGTAAATATGCCTAGAGAAAAAGTACAGCTGATTGTATATAATTTTAGTTTGAGGAAAACCATAACTTCTTATTTATAACAACTATTTACGCTTTTCATTTTAACAAGATCAAATTTTGTTTTTGCATTCTTTTCTTAACCCTGTTTTCTACAAAAATTATTACTGAAACTTGTTCTTTTCTATTTTTTTATAGAAAGTGATTTGTACCATCTTTTATCTCCTCCATAGGACTATAATGATGAAATCAGGCAAGCACAGCTCCAGGAATTAACATATTTGAATGGTGGTTCAGAAAATGCAGATGTCCCAGTTGTTCGAGGGAAGGCTACCTTGCGAACTAGAGGCTTGCCAACTCCAGCCATAACCAGGTAGGTGTAATTAATTGATTTGAACGGTTGTGATAGGTTATAATATGATACTTTAAATGTTTTCTTTATTAATAGTCAAGGAACTCTTGTAGTGTATCAGTGAAGAAGCTATAAAAATATATTCAAGCAGTATAACTTGATTAGAGAATTCACTTTGGAGGCTGAAGCGCAGTTCCATTATCCTCTCGTTTTGGTTGCTCTTTACACCACAGTGGAGTGAGGTTGTCCAGTAATTGTTTTTCCCCTGTATGTAATGTCCTCTGTATCTTATAGAATCTCTATTGCTACCATTTTCCAAGAATCTACTCCTGCCATCAGTGAATGAAGGTTCCTTTGTGTTTGATTTTTGCTATCTTTGCCAGTGAAGTCAAATCTTTGAAGATACCTCTTAAGATAACTTAAGCTGGAGACTTAAGCTTCTGTTTTCCTCAGTAAATTTTGTGACTTTGGATAAAATCTTGAAGCCTTTAATCCATTTTGTCTTGCGTGATGTGAGATACAAATCCCAGTTTCTTTCTTTCATTCTGGCTTTTTCCCCCATGTGGATATGTTATTTCCCTAATACCTTTTGTTGAAGAGACTTTTCTTGTTCCACTTCATGTACCCATTTTGTCCTTTTTCTTCTTTCTCTTCAGTTTTGTTATTTGCATGTAGAAATGCAACCAATTTATGTGTTTTTACTTTGTAGCCCACTGCATTGCTGTAATGATTAATTCTTTCTAAGAATTTTTTAGTGGGTCTTTTACATTATCAGTATCTTCATGTGAGACTTTCACTTCTTCAGTGTGGATTCTGCTAATTTTGTCTTCTTGCCTGATTGTTTGGATGAGTACTTGCAAAACTATATTAAACAATAGTATAGACATTGACAAGAAGAGTAACATCCTTGACTTGTGTCTGAATTTAGAGTAAAGGTCTTTAAGGTTTCATCATTGATCATGCATTTGGTGTGTTTATTTCTGTCTTGCAGTATTCTTGAGAGTATTTTGAATGAATATTGAAACTTATCGAAAAATGTTTCTCAATCAGCTTATATGACCATGTAGTTTCATTTTTTGTTGATTTGTTGCATTAAACTAATTGATTTGCCTATATTAATACATTGTTGCATCCCTAAAGTGAGTCTTATTTGATCATGATGCGTGATGGATCTTTTTGGTGGTCTATTGGATTAGTCACTCAAGTTTTATTGGGGATCTTTGTATTGATACGCATCAGGGATATATCTGCATCTTATTTTTTTACATTGATGATAAGGCATTACCCCCACCCCTCAGCCATTCAATACTTTGTTGAGACCTTCAGAAAACACCCTCTTTGACTATTGCTTCTCACTCCTGCAGACAGCAGAGAAGGAACTAGAAAAGTAACATGGTGTAGAATGAATGGCCTTTTAGCAGCATACTTTTTTTTGCTTTAGGTGGGCTTTTTGTTTACCCCTGAGTTTATCTCTACTCCACACTTTGCCTGCTCTTTAGATATCTGGATAAGACCACCCTGCTGCACAGTTGCTCTAAGCATGCAGGAATGCTCTTTTCCTCTCCTCTCTTCTAAGTATCTTCCTTGTTCTATGTTACTTTTCACAAATCTTTATTCTGGGCCTGGTCTTTTGTCCTAAATAGAGGCAATTTTGCCTTCTAGCATTTGATAACTGAATTATCAGACAGAAAATAGTTAACAGGCAATGTTAACTGTGGCACTCTAAAGAGATAAATGCATGCTTACCAGTATTGGGACTAGAATACTCTGATTTTATTTTAACTTAAGAGACATTAGGCTTTTACAGCTCTCATTTTAATAGAGGGAATTTAGGTACTTTTTTTTCTTGTTTTTTAATTTCCTTTCTTGAGCTGCAATTGTACGTGTGAGGTCTTATGACTGTACTTCCTGACTGTATGCTGAGGTGTTGGATGCTGTAGAGCACCATAGGGATTGCCATGGGATAGTTTAAATTTTTATAGGCACACTGTAATAATCAGGATTGCTTAGACTTTGCATTAACTATTAGCTAAGTAAATCATTTATAGTTTTATCATTAGAATATTCTTCATGGATTATAATGAAATCTGGGAATCTGGTAGTTCTGTACTTGCTGTGATAACAGTGAACAATGATGAACATTGGTGTGGATGAGAAACTACCAAGATAGAGGAATTGGGGAAAAAACAGTAATTAAAGTATGAAAATTACAACTAAATTATTTTGTAGTTGTAATCTAAAATGCTGGAGCGATAGCACAGCGGGTAGGGTGTTCGCCTTACACGCGGCCAACATGGCCGACCCGAGTTCGATTCCTCTGCCCCTCTCGGAGAGCCCGGCAAGCTACCGAGAGTATTCGATATGCCAGACACAGTAACAACAAAGTCTCCAATGGAGACGTTACTGGGCCCGCTCGAGCAAATCGACGATCAACGGGAGGGCCTTTACCTTACCTTTACCTTTACCTAATCTAAAATGCACTTGTACAATGACTGGTCTTTCTGATAGAACAGTAAATAGCTTAGTAGGGGAATGATCAGATGATTTTGCTTTAGCTAGAAAAAATATCAGCGATATTTTCCTGAGTTCCAAGTAGTAGTCACTGGGCCTGCTCGAGCAAGTAGTAGTAGTTATTGACTGACTTGCAGAATTACTCCTGAGGCCTCTGAATCACTTCCCACACATGAACTCCCCTGGTCATACTTATAGTAGCTGCAGGTAATTGGAGTCACAGGCTAGTCAGGTTGATGAGGAAAAATGGAACTGACCAAAGGACTTCTGTGGTATTCTTTGTGAAGTTATAGCACTGATGAAAAGAGTCAAGTACAGAAAACTCTGGTACAAAGCCCCAGGCTAAATATAAAGAATGAGGGACCTGTTCTCAGATGTTGAAAACTTTTCAGTGTATTTTTAATGCTTATACTTTTTTGAACACTTTCTGAAGGTTTTTAAGATAAGCATTGTGGTTTCAGAGCAGGTAGGGCGATTGCCTGCACACAGCTGACCTGAGTTCAGTCCTCAGCACCTTTTTGTCCCTGAGTGCCACCTGGAGTGACTCCTGAGCACAGAGCCAAGAATGACCCCTGAGCATTGCCAGGTGTGGTCTCCAAGCAAACAAACAGTAACCAAAAGAGATGGATTTCTTCTCATATTTTCACATTTGTTGGGTGATTTCCCCTTTGTTTGATTTTTAAATAACAATTTCCATAATTACTGCAGTTTCTGTAGTAACTGCAGTTTGTCTGTTGCAAATCTTTTCTTAGGATCTAAGCATACTATGTATTCCCTACTATTTCTAATTTCATATAGTGATTCCGTTACTTAGTTCATTTCCATCCACTTTGGATTGGGGCCCTAATAGACAAGGGTGGCTTTTGTCTTGCATTTCTGGATTCCAAGGACGTTATGAAACTTAGTGTATTCTCATAAATTTTAACTTAAATAATAAATGAATGGAGGTCAGATTTTCAAAAATCTAAGAAATTTCTAAATGTTCTTGAAACAAGAATACACTCCCCACCATTCAGTACCACAATTTATATGTTCCTTTATGATTGATTCATCATCATAACACTAAAGAAAAATACGCATGTTGTGTGGGGCTGAATAAAGATTTTTCAGTTTAAATTGCATGCTCAATGGATGCTGGAATTGAAAATTTTGCCAGGTTTACCCTTGAACGGACAGCACATAGAAGTTATTAATCATATGATTATAAGTTCTTGAACTATCATTTTACATAGAAAAGTGAAATTTAGACTGACATAAACCAAAATTCAAATATCACTGTCCTTAATATTTAAGTGGTCATTAGGAAGTCAGCTTTATTTTTCAATATGTTAGATATGCTTTCCCTGAAGATTAAATGCAGTATTATATGTGTTTGATTACTGTTATATTTGGCACATAGCCCCATACAAAAATTATTTCCTGCATATGCATACATATACACACGCATAAATATATTAATCTCGCGCATCTAACTTTCAAGAATGTGAGAATATTTTAACTTTTATAGAATCTTTATTCAGAACATTGTGTGTTTAAAATTTTTAGATCCTAAATTCATGATACCATAAATCAAATAATATAAGAATAAAACATTGATAAATTTGAATTATCCTTAAAAAGTAAAAAGATCAGTAACTAGTTCTCAACTTTAGATTATACCGTTTTTTAACTGTCTAGAAACTCCCAAAGGTTCTTATTCGTTTACTTTTTCTCACAATTCCATTAACAGAGAAAAATATTTTTAAAAATCCGAAAAACTATTAAGAATTATTAAACTGTGTTTTGTGGAATTTTAGAATATAAAAGGCCGACAAAAATAAAACGCACTGAAGCATTTGAATAAGATGTTGGTAGAAGGGGCTGAAGCAATAGCACAGAGGGTAGGGCGTTTGCCTTGCACGCAGCCGACCCGGGTTCAATTCCCAGCATCATATATGGTCCCCTGAGCACTACCAGGGGTAATTCCTGAATGAAGAACCAGTAGTAACCCTTGTGCATCACCAGGTGTAACCAAAAAAGCAAAAAAAAAAAAAAATGCTGGCAGAAGGCTGCTAAGGAGTTAAGAATCTTTAAAGGAACCTGAAGAAATGGAGCTAAGAGTAGGTGTGGGGACAATTAGGTTATGAAAGTAAAACAAGCCTGCGCAGGGATGTTGCTGCCCAAATATTAAGGTTCTGAAGAACCAATAAAGAGTAGAAACGAGGTTTTCTGGAACAGTAAATGCAAATAAACCTTTCTTAGCAAGAATAACTCAGAATTGAAGGATATGTTTTAATTTGCATGCCTGTTCTGGGATTATGGGTTAAACAAAAAGCAATTATCTGTAGTAAGTCCATCAGGTTTATTACATATTTTAATTACAAATCAGTCTATTTCCAAAGCCTTGCTAAAATTAGGCTTAGATTTTAAACAGCCTACTATATTTTTTTTATTTGCTTAAATGGTATCCAGAATTCTATGGAAATAATTCTTTCCAAATTAAAAAATTAAACTTAGCACTATTAAAATTATGTCATTGAAATAAGACCTCAATTTGTTTTTCATAATTTCAGAAATTTTATGTCATTTCAACAGTTTAGGAACCTAGGTGTTTTTTTCTCACAAATAATTTTCTTCTTTTGAAGATCATAAATTATATTGCCTTTAAGAATTTTATGCTGAACTGTTTTATATCTATTATTCTGATGTACACAGAAATCAAAGTGTAGAATCACTATTCCTAATCCTTGAAATGTTCATAGAGGATTCAAAGTTCATAGAAAATTACAGTGCTAAATTGGATCATAAAATGACTGAACAAATGGATAAGAATTGTTATCAAAGAACAAATTTAGGTAAGGAATAAAGACCAGTTAAAATATCTTAAATTATTCCGTAGCTTCTGGGCTGGGGAAAAGTGCAATGGGTAGGGTTTTGACCCCTGGTTTGGTCCCTGGCACCCATATGGTCCCCCATACACCACCAGGATTGATTTCTGAGCACAATGTCAGGAGTATGCTCTGAGCACAGCCAGCATGCCCACAACAGTTTTTGTTTTTTAATTACCCAGCTTCAGGAGCACCAGGTTTATTCTTTCTAATAGTCATATGTCTTAAGAACTAACGCCAGGGTCTGGAGCGATAGCACAGCGGGTAGGGCGTTTGTCTTGCACGTGGCTGGCGCAGGTTCGATTCGCAGCATCCCATATGGTCCCCCGAGCACCACCAGAAGTAAGTCCTAAGTTCATGAGCCAGGAGTAACCCCTGTGCATCGCCAAGTGTGACCCAAAAAGCAAAAAAAAAAAAAATAGAACTAACTCCAGAGGTTTATGATCTGAGATGAACAAAGTTAGATATTTCTAGGAAGTGATTGCATGGTCTTCCTTTTCATCACCCTGGAAAACTATTTCTATTCACGTCCTGAACCCTTAATTCCAGAAGGTCTTTACAGAATCTTCTAAAGTCTTTCCTTGGATGGGGGAATGTGTTTGGGCAACACCTGGTGGTGCTTAGGACCTGGGGGTACAAGAACATATATAGGGTGCTGGGATCAAACCAGCGTCACCTGCACGCAAGGCAAATATCTTCAGTCCAGTATGATTTCTGAGGTCATGTCTTGTTAGCTGTTATATTACTATTGCCTGTGTCATGACCTGAAGTTCATTAGCCACTTAGTAAAATTCAGTGGATGTAGGAAGAAAACTTGAATTCTCTTTGTGAATGATTGCTGTGTATGTGTTTATCTTGATACACTTAAATTTATTTTTTATTTTAGGCATTGTGATTTAGAATTCTGTTAGTAAAATGGTTCATACACAAAACATCCCAACACTAAACCCTTCACCAGAGTGTTCACTTTTCTTCCACTATATTTTCAGATCCCACTCATACCCATCTCTCAAAGTGCTAAGCTTCTGTTGCCTTTGCATATTTGTTATTCTTTTTTCTTTAGTGTTATATTGTGTATTCCAGGTGTACTTGGTGTCCATCTATTCCAAACTTTCTGAGAGTTTTTCTCATAGATGATGGTACCACATTTTGTCATAAGCTTTTTCGTTTATATACAATTCTAAGATTAATCATATGATTATAAGTTCTTAAACTTTGTTAAGGTAATGGAACACATTGGTTTGCTAATGTTGAGCCAACCTTGTATCCCTTGTATACACTTGGTTGTGGTACATGATTTTTAAATTGGGTGCAATTCATTACTGTTGGATTCTATTATTTTAAGATATTTTTGCATTTCTGATCATGAGAGTTATTGATTTTAGTATTTTTGAATACAGACTTGTCTTTTGTCTCCTGAATGAATAGGTAGCTTAGTTTTTGTTTCCACTTGTATCCTATATGTCACCTTGGAGATGTCAATGTTCAGCTAGTAACCCCAGGGGATCCTTCCTGGAACACTCAACCCCTCCCCCGCCCCTACTACCTTTATACTTTCCTGAGTGTCAGAAGGGAATTTGGAAAAATAAATCTTGGGAAAAGTTCTTATGGAAGGTACCAATCAGAACTGAAAGCTAAACTGCACCAAGTCACTTCTGCTCTATATGACACAGAGATAGTCATATTCAGGGCAGTTATGTTCTCTACTTAGTAATGTAGAAATGAATTTCAATAATTTCAATGAATTTCTCAAGGGCTAGAAAGATATTACAGGAATTAAGGTGGCAGACCCTTGCATATAACAGACCCCAGATCAATGCTCAGTACCACGTAAGTTTCCCTGAGCAATGCCAGTTGTGACCACATAACAAACAAAAATAACCAGCCTCATAGAATGAATTAGGTTAGCTATGCCTTTAATTCTATTTTTTGTAGAAAACAAATTTCATTTCTTTAATACTTGATAGAACTCACTAATGCAAGAAGCATCTGTTATTTTAAATAATCATATACTGTCTATAAAAGACATTTTTCAGATTGTATAATTCTCTTTGAGATTCAGTTATTTGTATATTTCAAGCAATTACTCCAGTTTAAGTTAACAAAGTTGTTAGCAGGAAATTTTTCATATTCTTCTTTAATTATATTCTAGTTTCTTTGAGACCAGTAGTGATTTCTCTTATTTGTAACTTTTGTACTTGTTTAACAAACTTATTTTTGTTTTCAAATAATTTCATTTCTCTTTTTCATGCAACTAGCATTTGTTGTGTTTGCTTTCTTCTTTGGGTTAAGTTACTCACTTTATCTATGTTTTTTTTTCTTTTATTCTGGGGACACACCCAGTTATACTCAAGGTTTATTTCTTGCTCTGTGCTCAGGGATCAGTCCTGACAGTGCTTAGGGGCCTTAGTGGTACCACAGACCAAATCTAATTCAGGCATGCAGAAGGCAAACACCCTGTGCGCTGTACTACCACTCCAGCCTTCTGTTGGTTTTGGCTGTTTATTTGCTATCCAGATTAAACTAAGTAAGGAAAGAATTGATGTCTGTAATCATGCTGCCTGTTACAGTTCTCCTTATTTTGACCATGTTGTCTGTGGAGGTAGATCCAACTATGTCCTGATTTTCTGTTTCAATCTTATTTATGTGTCTTTATCTCTTCACAATTTCACATTTTTAAAAGATTTTGCTTATGTTGAGCCATTATTGATGCTACTGTCTCCTTCTGTCCTCTCTTGAAGTCTCATATTTTATGTTAGAAATTTATGAATATGTTATATTCTACTTTACAAAATGTCTATTCAATTTAATAATATTTTAATTACTTGTATAGTAAAACATTGAGAAAAGAATTCTCTTATTATGTGTGAGTATATACACAATATATATGTATAATATATATTTATCATATATTTTGTCCCTTGCATTGCTAGAAGTTTATAAGATCTTTGTAGCCCTTGGTTCCATTTCTGTGCAGAGAGAAAATAAATTACACTTTACTGTATTGGCATGAAGATTGGGTTATGCCATTAGAGAGAAATGCTCAGTAAACTCACCTATTCAGTTATCCTGCTTTTTTCCTCTGTATATGAGACAGAAGTTGAAACTTAGGTCTTCTTTAATGTTGGTTATATTTGTGATATAGACTGATTTTATTAAATATCTATTCCTGCCAAAATATTTTTAACTTATAGAGGTTTGTTTCTCAGTTGCACTTTTTAAATTACTTTGCCTGTAATTTCTTTAGTTTTCTAACAGAAATGTGGAACAGAGTGTTTTTGTGAGGCATGAATGTATGTGAACAATGAAATGTTAGAGATAAAGAAGAATATTGCAAATCTGCTTGCAGGGGAAGGGGAGGAGTCACAACCCGGCCAGTTGGAGTTGGTGTACCAAGAGGGACCGCCACTTCCAGGGGTGTCCTTTCTACTCGAGGACCAGTGAGTCGGGGAAGAGGACTTCTCACTCCCAGAGCAAGAGGCGTCCCCCCTACTGGCTATAGACCACCCCCACCACCACCAACACAGGAGACTTATGGAGATTATGTAAGTCAAAATTTGAAACAACTTAAGTGTTCTGATGGATCCACTGCAGATATTGCATTGCATATTGTAATCACATCCCTTCCCTCAGCTTGTTTTGTTTCTCAAATATTCCTTCTAAATTCAGCAGACATTTATTGAACTCTGTCTAAGTCCTTGGGACTAAATGAGGAATGCTGAGAAAACAGTAACTTCTTTCGAGAAATTGCTTAAATGTGGTATATGAAAAATAAATTTGAATAGTGGGAAGACTTACTGTCATGGAAACATTATCAGATCTTATAGGATTTTAATGTAATATTCTTTCATATCCCACTCCAGGTTTTTTTTTAACAATTTAGTCATTAAAAAATAATTGAGGTATGTCAGGCTGTATTTTTTTTTATCCTCTAAAGTATTTCCTCTAAAGCTCTGTTGTGAATATAAGTTCTTAATGAAAAGTCTTCAGTGAAGAAAACAACAGTCCCCATTTTTAAGATTAATGCAAAACAGCTTTTTCATTTACCACTCAGTAATTTTCTACCATGCTTCACAGCCTTAATAACATACAGAAAAGAAAAGATGGTCATAAATCTAGGTGGGAAAAGTAGGGAATAATTAGCAATAATCCTGAGCTCCTGGGATTCTTAGTCTCACTTTCTAATGTACCATAATTGAAGGAGTAATGTTTTATTTTAGCATTCAGAAAATTAAATAATATTTTGAAATGAGATTAAAATAAATGAAAATTGTTTTATGTTAGTAATATTAAAGAGAAATATGTGTATTGTTTAACAATGAACAGCCAGGAGTAAGCCTTGAGTGAAGCAGGATGTGACCCCAAAAAACAAAAACAGAAGCACCTTTTCACAGAGTTTCTGGAAGGTTGCACCTCTTTCCTGGGAAGTCTCCTTAGGATAGCCTAAGCTCTTCAGCTTCAGTGAGGTCAACTGGAAAAAGTTGGAAAGAGTGTCCTTATGTGCTAACATTTTGTATTTTTTGAACATGGCATGTTTTGTTTCCACACCCAACTATGCTCAGGGGTTACACCTGGCCCTGAGGTCAAGAATCACTCCTGGCAGTGCTCAGGGGATCATATAGGATGCCAGGTACTGAACCAGGTCAGATGCGTGCAAGGAAAACACCCTACATGCTACTATCACTCCAGCCCCATGAATATGGCATCTTCTTTTGTGCTTCCAGATTTTTGCTCTTGTGTGGCTCATTCTTTCTGCAACACTCATCTGTTAATTCATCTGATAGTTCCCTACTTTACCTTTTAAGTTTAGGTCAATTATTACTAGGAAAATTCAGAGGAGGTTAGTGTCCATTTGAGCATTACTGCAATTGTTCCTATTTCTCTCCTTTTTTTTGAAGGACCAGGATGAATGGCATTTGTCTTTATGTGCCAGAGAATTCACATGAGAAACTCTTTATTTTAATTTTTTTTTAGTTTAGGATTTCTAGATTATGTAGGTATACTGATGGCCAATTTAGAAAGTCTAGGGTTCTGTAGCCCCTAAAATACAAACATTTATCTACTCTTTTGGCAAGTGAGAAAGTTAAAATTGATCTTGGCATATACTAAATAATTTCTGAACTGAAATAATCATAAATAACATTCTCAATTCCATCAGGGAAAAGGTCACTCACCTTCTGCATTTAGCTCTCTGTTTTTAGCACTGATACTATGTGAGTCACATTAAGAGGGCTTTATTAATATTTGCTGAATGGAGAAATATTCTCCAGACTGAGTTTTGTTGTTGTTGTTGTTTTTTCGTTAGCACCATTTTGTCAAAAAAGGTATTAAAGGACTTAAATTAACAGATAGAAGAGATGCATGAATTGTGAGGTATGGGGAAAATGCAGAGTAACTTCATATGTCCTCAAGGACTCCCATTGTCTCACAATTTTATATGGTCACCAACCCAGAAACTCAGGATCCCTTGCTTGTGGATTTTTATGGAGACAGCTTTACTCAGGGCATACTGATGAACTCTGTTCATTGGCAGTTGAACTCAACCTCCAGTTCTCACCCTTCTGTGGAGGCCAGAGAGATGGGACTCTGACCTGGGGGTCAGATCAAAGTCAAAGAGATTCCTCTCGCTCATACAGTGTTCCCTGGCAGTCAGCACCTACCCTCATGTCATTTCCAAAATAAACCCTAATTAATATAACGAGAAAACATGGCTTTCAGAAGCTGAGTTAGAATCTATGAATGAAAACAAAATACATATATGAAATATATTTTTGTCATCTGAAATAGACATATCTTATAAATTACAGTATCACAGGATAATTAAAGACATTGCTTTCCACCCCTTGATTCTCAGAATTCTGTATCTTGCTAAAGGAAAAATATCCTCATTATTGGATTCTACCTCAAAATAAATGGGGCTGTTTTAATTTTTCTCAAATCCACAAGTGTTAGCACCATATACCTAGGTCTTCTTTTTTTATTTTTATTTTAAATTGCTAGGATTTTTGTTTACTGTGATGGTCTCACCCAGAACCTCACACAGTACTTGTAGGATTTCCTTTTACTTTAT
The DNA here is from genome assembly GCF_029834395.1 of Sorex fumeus. Classification (NCBI taxonomy): domain Eukaryota; kingdom Metazoa; phylum Chordata; class Mammalia; order Eulipotyphla; family Soricidae; genus Sorex; species Sorex fumeus. The sequence goes on along the minus strand of NW_026606059.1, from coordinate 44,451,150 downwards.
TTTTTGAAAAATTTATATTGTCATAGTTTAAGCTGTCCTCCCGTTGTTCATTGATTTGCTCAAGCGAGCCCAATAGCGTCTCCATTTTTTGAGACTTGTTGTTACTGTGTTTGGCATATTGAATATGTCACAGGTAGCTTGCCAGGCTTTGCTCTGCGGGCGAAGTACTCTCGGTAGCTTGCCAGGCTCTCCAAGAGGGGCGGGAGAATCAAACCTGGCTCAGCTGGGCTGCGTGCAAGGTAAACGCAAGGTAAACATCCTACCACTGTGCTATCGCTCCAGCCCATAGTTTAAGCAATGACGGTTATAATTGTGTCCACGTTTCTGAACAGAGTTACTGGACAGCCCTACAACCTCAGTGCCCTCTCTTCCTCCCTCCCCCATCCTATATCACCCCCAGGCCAGCGTCCCTTGCCCTGAGCCATCCTCCCATTATCTATGGATTATTAGTTATGGTTTCAGTGCAGTGCATTGTTACTCCCTGAGCCCTACCCCTATGCTTAAGAATCTCCATTTACATTCCCAAATTACTTCCTGGAAGTGTATTTGTTCCCTTCACCCCTCTCTCACTGTATTAGGGATAGGTCTGTATTCTAGTTTCTGAGGTTCATTATAGACTAATATTTTCAATACCCTTGGTTTATTTCTTTATATACCACAGATGATGTGATATCATTCTGTACTAGTATAGGCTGAGTTTTTTAAAATTGCCACTTGTGGAGAACTCAACCCAGTCCTCCTCCTGTTTTGTTTATGTGTTTTTTTTTTAAACTTACATGGTGTTTAATCACAAAATAAGTAAGTGAGCAGCGATGGTGGCGGTGTGGTGTGGTCTCTCACCTGCCTCGTGCATTCGGTGGAGATGAGCCGCTACCCTGACCCCAACCTGTAGCTGCGGCCAAGAGATGCAGGAAGGATGGAACAGAGCCGCCAGGCTGCTTGGTGATCAGTTGTCACTTATTTCATTCTCCACATGTACGCTCGTGTTCCAGTCTCACACTTCCCCTTATTTTTGTCTCCTGTTCCTCATGCTATTTCTCCCAGATTTATCTCTAAGTCTTGGTCTCGAGCCTAACCTCCAAGCATTCCTGGTAGCAGCTACACCTAGGTCCTGTAGCACAATAAACATATGAAAGCTCTTCCTTCAGAGGGAAGCTCTTCTAAGAAAAGACAAAAATCTCCTGCAGCTAGAACTGCTCAAGGGAGGAAAAATAACCTAGGGTTGTGTTTCTCTTTTCCTTAATCCAATAACCATTTAAACATTCATCTTAATTCCTCTTCTTAATATTAGTAATTTTGTATGGACACAGTAAGAGAAACATTAAGCTTATAGGATGGCTCTCCTCGGGACATCCCGCTATATAGATTCCAGACTACAGTGCTCAGGCCCGATTAGTCTTTTCCTAACACTAGCAGGGCCCTAATTCAATTCTTTCTCTTTGTGTCTTGACAGAATTTGTCCATGACCATGCTCTTACCATAGAGTTAAGTATTATGTCACTTGACCTGTCTCCTTTCAATACTAGCATAGCTCACAGCTTGCCCTGGGTCCATCCAGTCACTTGTTGGGATCCTGCTTTTGGGGTGCTAGGAACTAAAGGAAACTAAGGCTTAAGTCGAGAAAATATCCAGGAGTGAATATATTCGGAGTCAATTAACTCCCAAGTTACAGAAGCATGGTATTGACTATCTTCCTGTGTCCATACAAAAAGGACATTGCTCTGAAGTAAATTATGCAAAAGGACACAAGAGAAGGGGAAAAGCAGTATTTCACTTACAAACACAAAATCAGAGATTCCTGAAGAATTTGACTTTACAAGACACAGGTACTGCTTAGGGGAAAATGGTGATGAACTGGTTGGGGAAGAGAGCACAGAGAAGAGGTTAAAGGTAAACACAGAGGAATGGGAGTGCCTCGGGAGCACTGTGCATGGTGTAACCCAATAAACCTAAGCTCCCTGCAGCCAAGGAAAAATGACAAACCAACATTATCCTACAATATGGAAGTTTATACAACAAATTATTGGCAAATAACTTAATATAATCTGTAATGTGTGTTCATTTTTTAGAAGATTAGGAACTTATTGGAAATGGAACAGTGTCTCTTAATCTGTACCCACTAATATGTGCTTTGGTACTTTATAAGCATTTATAAATGTTTAGTGAGCTAAGTGACTCTGCATAGAGATTGATGCACTTTTTAAAATGAAAGTTACCATTGATATTTTCTAAGTCATTGTATCTATAACAATCTGATAGGAGCAAGTATTTTTGACACTTAGAAAATTGTCTGTCTTTAGTTATCTTTGTCACTAGAGCTTAAAAGATTGTTTCACGTCTGTAAGAGTAATTTGTCTAACTTCAGTAGACAACACAGTACATACTATAAATCTTATCACAGGATCAGAATGAACCCAAAATGGATGTCATATTTAATGAGAAGATGCTCTCTGTAATGCATTTATATATATGTTCTCTTATGTGGTCCTCTTAGCCACTTAATTAGCTGTCTCGATTCTTCTGCACAAATTAGATTTTTAAATTGAAGTAGTCTTGCCCAAAGTCATAGGGTTCATTAAAAAAAAGAGTCAAATATGGGACTCAGAATTGAAAGATTGTGTTCTATTTTCAGTGACTAAAAGAAAACTGAACAATAAACTAGAGTTGTAGCTGAGTTAATCAGAATTTTTTTCTTTAGAGAAAAGTGAGTAGATACAGCATATTTTCTTATCAGCAGTGTTGTTAAGGAATAATGTAGAATGACTTAAATAATCCCAGAAGGCCCTTGCAATTTAGTAATTATCTGGTTTTAAGCAATTTAGTAATTATCTGGTTTTAAGCTACCTTAAGTAAGTGGAAATGAGAACTATTTAGGAATGATGGAATGAGTTAGGGTTAGACATGATAATCAGAGTACTGATTTTACATTTATTGGCAAAAGGTAAAAATAGCATTTTCATTACTTACGAATTTAAGAACATACAGTACCAGGAGGTAAGATGCTTGCCTTGCGTGCAACAGATGTTGTTCAATACTCCTGTCACTGAAATGTCCAGGTTCTCATGGAGTCATAGATGGGCTACTTTCTCCCCCATCCTCCTGTTTTCCAAAGTTTTCCAAAGCCTAGCAGTTGTACCCATGAACTGGCTCTGGTTCAAAAAAAAAAAACTCATTAACCAGCCGTGATCCAGAGACTCGTATATAAATCTCAAAAGAAATCAGCAAGTTGCAGAGATGCTTCCAGACCCTATGCTAGGCAGAGTCAGCTTGGGCACCCAGTGTCACAATCCAATTTAAATACAACTTCTCTTGTATCACTTTAATCAAAATTTTGAATTCCTGGAGCATCTCAAACTCTACACCACTGATAAACCAGGAGTAGAGTACCACATTGGGTGGATGTAAAGCAGAAGTTTGACCAGTCTTGATTAACAAAATATAAAACACATAAGGCTTAACCTGTAACAACATGTCCGCATTCTTTTATACAAGGACTTAAGGGCTTCATGGTGAGAAATAACAATCTTCACATACTTTCTTCTAAGGAAACATTTTTTGATCATTTTTCATGAATTATTTATAGAAAGTAATATAAAATAAAATTTTCAGGGCCTTTTATAGGAGCAGACTTGAGGGGTGTTTGGGAAAATTGCAAATAATGGCGGTGGGAAGGTGCAGTGTTGGTGGGATTGGTGTTGGAATATTGAATGTAACAAGTGATCGTAAATAACTTTCAAAAATTATACATGCACTCACATATGTACATATATAAATGTATCACTGTATCACTGTCATCCCGTTGATCATCGAATTACTTGAGCAGGCACCAGTAACGTCTCTGTTTGTCCCAGCTCTTGAGATTTTGGCAGCCTCTTCTTACATCTTTTCCCAACGATTGGAGGCTTTTTCAGGATTAGGGGAATGAGACCTGTTGTCATTACCGTATTTGGCATATCAAATATGCCACAGGGAGCTTGCCAGGCCCTGCCCATGCGCGCAGGATACTCTTGGTAGCTAGCTGGGCTCTCCGAGAGGCATATGTTTATATATTTTTCTTAAGTGATTTGTTGCCTACTATCCGAACCTTATCAACTATGGTATATTAATAGTGAAAAATGGGTAGGAAGTATCTTATATGTTGGAAAATGGCCTAGAGCATGGCAGTGTTTGGGTAGTGGAGGCCGGCTGCCAGAGCTAGGTCCCTTGGTGTGGGGAGGGCTCTCACCCGCCCCACAGCCTGGTGTGGAGTCTGGTGGGATGGTTCTGGGAGCCTCATTTTATACTCCTATTTGGGAGGAGTATCCTGAGTTCTAGAGGGTGACCGATGAAAAGATTATCTGTTGCCAGCATGGTGTGGCTTATGGGTGTGATCCCTGAGTCACCTGAGACTGGGAGAAGCAGACAGAGGATCTCTGTTTCGGGGTCCCATTGAGTCCAGAGTCCAAGGTCACAAAGTTCCGCATTATCTGGGTTCTGCATTACTAGGGACCCTGGTCATTTCTGAGCACCTCTGGTGTTAACCTCCTCCACCCTAGTTCCACTGCAAAAAGGAATTTAAGAAAAAAATCCTTCTATAATGTATGCTTAATTGATAAAGTACACATCTTGGTATTCTAAAAAGACCTTAATATAAAAGTATTCAAATTTGTTTTGGTTCCCTAAAACCTCAATTTGTGGCATATCATAAAACTGCTTCTTAAAGAGGTATATCATGCCCATAATAAAAGTCTATTTTTTTTAGCCCTGATGAGAAGCCTCATAATTTGGAGGTATTCTTTATCAAGTATGTTTATTGAAATTAAACTGATTGTTCTCAAGGTGCGTTGGTAAAGATACTCCATCATTTATAATATCATCTGAACCCACAGTTCTTCGTCAGAATCACTGTCATGATAATCTGAGTGTGTGTCATTGAAACAGATATCTATTAAAATATATACATTTCTATTTGCCAGGGTTGGAGCGATAGCACAGCTAAGGTGTTTGCCTTGCATGCAGCCGACTCAGTCGGCCCAGGTTCGATTCTTCCACCCCTCTCCAAGAGTCCGGCAAGCTACCAAGAGTATCTCGCCTGCACATCAAAGCCCAGCAAGCTACCCATGACTTATTCGATATGCCAAACATAGTAGCAAGTCTCACAGTGTTACTGGGCCTGCTTGAGCAAATCGATGAACAATGGGAGGACAGTGCTACAGTGCAGTGCTTCTGTTTGCCTGGGAGAAGGCCCCTATTACAAGACTATAGATGAACATAGCAGTAGCCTTTCATATAGGGTACAAACCAAATCATTCTCTCAGTGATACTGTCTTTGAAGAACAGTTTTTAAGAAAACAAACCCATTCAGTAAGATTACCTTTTTTTTTTAATAAGGAAAAGAAGATGTGTTTTCAACCATTTGGGTATAAATTGAAATCTCCACTTTTAGTAGAAAAGACTTAATTATAGTTACTTCACATCTCCTTTTTTTGTGAATAAGAAATACCACTTTCCAAAGTGACATTGATTCATTACTTTTGTCCAAATAATTAGCTGACATATTAATTAGTGTAACCCAGAATACATTCAAGAAGAGCACTTTAACAATTCAAGATGTTGGTGTAATTACACAGAGAGGCATGTTTGATGCTTCTAAGCAGAGGCAGATTTACATATGAATTTATTTCTAAAGTGAAAAGATTTTGTCAAATTGCTCTAAGCATTGCATGCAATGAAAACACAATCTATATGCATATTTTTTCCTGCATACACTCAGTAGGGTAGTTTACTTAGTATCTATAAAGTATCATGTCCATTCTCATTTCCCCTAGAATTTAGATGTTATTAACTACTAGGTCTAAATCCCTAGCCTCGCCCTTGATTCACAGGGAAAGCTTGGAGAGTTACAGTTTATATGGCCACAGGGGACCTCATTGTTCTCTAGAGTTCTTGTTAAAGTGAAGAGAGGTGCACCCTGACACCCCTTAACCTCTGTGCTATCTCTCTAGCCCCCACACTGTTAGTTTTTAAGTTCTTTTTAAGGTTTTAAGAGTCAGTAAAGTCATGCTCCTTTTCATTATTTGAGAGCTTACATTGTAATCTCATGAATAGTTTTAATATGATTTAATAAGTAGATGAACGTTATAGTAACAGCACGTTTTCCCAATACAGTGACTACTGGCTTTTTTTTTTGACAGTTTACTAATCTGTAAACTGCTTCAATTACCTTATTTTCCATAGTGAGAAATTTAATTAAAACAGGCTAACAGATAGTGAAAAGTTTATTTGTGAAAATGCATTTTAAATCTGAACTGAAATGTCTAGGGATACCTTTTTCTAAATAAAAAGATCAAGGTTTCATAATTTTTTACATCCATCTAAACTAGGAGCAGAAATAAGAACAGTATGCGGTTTACTTGAAATGTCTATCATGAGCTTCAGAAGACAATCTCTTCCTTTAGTGGCTTGAAAAATTTATTTATTTCAGAAATACAAAACTTCAGGAAATCATAATTTTGTTTTTTATCCTTTAAAAATGATTGAAGAGTATAATTTATTAAGGGCATGACAGTTCTGAAATGATTATAATAAGACAGAAAGCCCCTTTTTTTAAATTTTATTGAATCACTGTGAGATATAATTAAAAGCTTTTATGTTAGGGTTACAATCACACAATGATCAAACACCCATCCCTCCACTAGTGCACATTCCCCACCATGAATATCCTTGGTATACCCCCCTTTTCCTGCCTCCATGGCAGACATTATTCCCCATAATCTCTCTCTACTTTTAGGCATTATGGTTTGCAATACAGATACCGAAAGGTCATCATGTTTGGTCCTTTATCTACTTTCTGCACACATCTTCCATCCTGAGTGATTCCTCCAGCCATCATATTCTTAGTGATCCCTTCTCTATTCCATCTGTTTTCTCCCCTTTGCTCTTGAGGTAGGCTTCCAGCTATGGAGCAGTCTACCTGTCCCGTGTATCTACTATCCTTAGTTGTCTGCCTCATGTTATGTTGTTTTATACTCCACAAATGAATGCAGTCCTTCTATGTCTGTCCCTCTCTTTCTGATTCATTTCACTGAGCATGATATTCTCCATGTCTATCCATTTATAAGCAAAGTTCATGACTTCATCTCTCCTGACAGTTGCATAGTGTATTCCATGTGTAGATGTACCAACGTTTCTTTAACCAGTAATCTGTTCTAGGGCACTTGTGTTGTTTCCAGATTTTTGGCTATTGTGAACAGTGCTGCAATGAACATATAGGTACAGATGTCATTTCTACTGTGCTTTTTTGCATCCTTGGGATATATTCCCAGAAGTGGTATTGTGGGGTTATATAGAAGCTCAATTTCTAGTTTTTGAAGGACTGTCCATATTGTTTTCCAGAAAGGCTGGACTAGTGGACATTCCCACAGACAGTGAAAGAGTGTCCCTTTTACCCTGCATCTGAGCCAGCACTGGTTGCTTTTGTTCTTTTGAATGTGTACCAGTCTCTGTGGTGCAAGATGATATCTCATTGTTTTGATTTGCATCTCCTTGATGGCTAGTGATGTGGAGCATTTTTTCATGAGCCTTTTGGCCATTTGTATTTCTTTTTTGAGGAAATTTCTTTTCATTTCTTCTCCCCATTTTTTGATGGGGTTGGAGGTTTTTGCTCCATAGTTAGGCAGTTTCAGTTGAGCAATTATAGCTGAGTTAATACAATGGATATGCCATAGCCCTCAGGTGTGGCAGGGAGAGGAACTTGAGAACCACTAAATTAGTCCTTTGCTATCATGAATTTCCTACAAGTACTTGTCATGATTGTTTTTTTTTTGTAGTTTTCATTAATTCTTTAATTGTGTTCATAGAATAAAGTCCTGCCTTCACACAACATTGAACACAAATGCTGTCGCCTTCATTTTGGAGCTGTCTGTATAACCTCCTCCTGTATATTTGGAAATGCTCTCTAGTTTTTGTATCTGTGTGTACATTATAATTAGGGTCTCAAGTCACTTATATTTGAGCAATGGGATCTCTCCTTTCTCTCTCTTACTGCTTCCCATTACAATTTAAGCTGTTGAAGATAGCTGTCATGCATTTTATCCAAGGGAATTGAGTACTAGTAAGTATTGATTGAGTACTAATAAGTATTGATTGTTACAGAATCAAAACACAGTTGCCATTCAGGATAAGAATACCTGTAGCTGACTTATGTAAAAAATTATATTTGATATCATTGACCATGTTAATATTCTATTTTATATGATTGTTCCAGTCCACTTATGCAGTAGGAGGTATATAGCACGGCATGGATCTTTAGAGATACTCTTAACCTAAAGCAGTTCAAAGGCCAGCTAATCATCAAGATATGTCCTCTCAGTGTGAATTTTGCTTGAAACTTAGGTACAGGTACAGGGTATTACTTCAGTTTCATATAGTAGACTGTATATTATGGCAGTTTGAAGCAAAGTTTGGATACAGTCTGACTAGTTTCAAATCTTTTTATTGCTATGTGACCTTTGATAAATTTTGTTACCGCCCTGTGACTTATTTCCTAAAGAAATGTTAGATGGTAGATGATATAGGTTATTAGCAAGACTAATCAGCAAGTGGAAAATATTTAAAATAGTAAGTACCTGGTACATAAATGTGGATTTTGAATATTTGTATTATTATTGACTCAGAACTGCTTCTTTGGTTTGCCAGTATAGCTCTGTCTTTTAGAACAGATTTTCTATTTCTTGAGCATCAAAATGACAGTCATAGTACTAAATAACATCCATACCCCCCAGAGTGATGAAATTAAAAAATATAATTTTAAGCAATAGCTAGAATGAAGTGCAATAGTCCACCTACTACTGTGGGAACATAGATTAGTAGCCCTGATTCAGAAAACTTGATATAACTACTTGTCATTTCTGTAAAGCTGAGCACTTACCTCCCAAGATCGGTGACTTAGCTTCTGGGAGCTACTCTGGAGAGACGGATATGTGCAGGGGCACATTTTATAACGTATTAAAAATCATGTAAGAAAAGCTAGGGTAAAGAAATATTCTATCCACACTAGAGTAGATAAACAAGTACAATCATATTGATCAAAAGCAAACAACAAAAGGGAAACAGCTGAACAAATATGATGATGAACACATATCACAAACATTATTGAATAAAAGAATGGTGACACAATGTCTTAGCTACTGTGACTACATCAGATACAGAGAATAAATACATGGTTCTAAAAGTCAGGATAATGGGGAGTGCAGAACCAGGAGTAACCCCTGTGCAATGCGGGGTATGACCCAAAATGGGGCGAAAAACCCAAGAATTTGACGCCATAAAATAAATTCAACAGGGGAAAAAAATCTTCTAAGCCAACATTTTGAAGTACAAACTAAAGAAGTGAGCCCCTTATTTCTGGTTGACAGTTTCCCTTGCCTGGAAGCTCTGTAATTAAAGCCCTGTTAGCTCACCTTAAGAGATTTTTAGAATGGGGCAATGTTTGGCCATTTTGTGCCGTATATTAAAAAAGTAACATAACTGACTCTGAGGAATGTACAGGTTAGATTTCTTGATGGGATGAGGGACTTCATCCAGTCTCCATATTTTGTCTCACTTTTACTGCATTTACAACTTGGCAAATTCAGAAGAATCTAATTTTATGTCATTTGATGATATTCTATGAATAATAGGCAATGACTTAATTTTTAATTTAATTTTATTTTGGGCATCATCGACTTACAGTGCTGTTAATGATAGAGTTTTATGCATGAATCATCCCAGCCTCAAACCCTCCACCAGCATCTGTCTCCTTACCCTGTTGTCCTGATGTCAGCCCCTCTTCTAAAAGTCATAGTCAGATGTTGATATGATCATAACTGATTTTGTCTGCTGTCCTTCATTAAAAATCGACCAGTACTTACAGAATAGAAATGTAAACATCTTCATTTCCACAGAGATTTAAGAGTATCATGTTCTACAAAATATAAATTATCTGATTTCTTCTGCTTTTTGCTGACCTAAGAGCTGATAATGCTAAAGGGAATAAATATTTAAATAAAATTAAAATGTCTACTGGACACAAACTGTCAAAAGTTTGTATTCATATGGACAAAACACATGAAGTTCATAGTTTTCATAAATGTAAAGTAAGCGATACCACAGGGGTAGGGTGTTTGCCTTGCACGCAGCCAACATGGGCGACCCGAGTTCAATTCCTCCGCCCCTCTCAGAGAGCCCGGCAAGCTACTGAGAGTATCTCGCCAGCACGGCAGAGCCTGGCAAGCTCCCCGCGACGTATTCGATATGCCAGACACAGTAACAACAAAGTCTCCAATGGAGACGTTACTGGGCCCGCTCGAGCAAATCGATGAACAACGGGAGGGCCTTTACTTTTTTTTCATAAATGTAGACATTATTAATCTTTCCCCAAGAACTGGAAATACCCATATGTGGATTATATTTTACATTTTTCAAATTAGAATTTTGAAGGTCATAGACAGATGATTTTTATAAAGCCATACAGTAAAAGTCAGAGCTGGAATTTATAAACAGATGTGTTTTACGCATTCAAAATAAACGGGACTAGCTTTTTTATAAGCTTTTAGCACAGTATTAGATATGAAAACTTAAAACATTTTGAGATGACCAGATATCACTCCAATTAAATGTGTTATGTAGCTTAATTATCTTCTTTTAAAATAACTCAGGCCAAAACATTTGTAAAATCACTGTATTTTTAATTTTTTTTCCTGTCCGTTTAAAATGTTTTTTATTCCCCTGGTTCAAATGGAGTCTGTCTGATTTTACTAGAACTAGAATTAAATAGGTCATACTTTTTCTTTTATTCTGAACTACTCTTTTCAACATAAGATTTCTGTAGTATTTGACCACATGTAATTTTGAACTTTGTAGATCTGGAGTGAAGAATGACTATGTTAGATCTTATTTACTATTACACTAATTCTGACAATCAACCAATTTTTCAAGTCATCTTTATTAATGAGAAATGTAGTTTGAGGAGTGGAAAAGTTTTCTTTAGTGAGACATGAATGTAGCACTGTCACACTGTTCATCGATTTGCACCAATAGCATCTCCATTGTGAGACTTACTACTGTTTTTGGCATATCGAATACGCCACAGGGAGCTTGCCAGGCTCTGCTGTGCAGGTGGGATACTCTCGGTAGCTTGCCCGGCTCTCGGAGAGGTTCAGAGGAATCAAACCCGGGTTGGCCATGTGCAGGGCAAACGCCCTACCTGCTGTGCTGTCGTGAATGTTTATTATTGCCACTGCTGATGTCCCACTTTTCCACAGTTGAGGCATTCCCTTTCAGACGGGTGCATCTGGGCTCTTCCAGCTGAGAGCCTGCCTCTAGGGTTACTTTGCTGTCTATCGATAGCAACTGCTATCAGCTGAACCTGATCTTGTCCTTTAAACCAATCTCTCTGGACTTTTTCAGCTTTCTCTACCTGCTCCCGATTGTTATATACGCTGAAAGTGATTTCAAGAAGCTGACTTAGAGAGGTTTGGGGGGTCCTATAGCTGACTTTTGAAGCTTCCTCCTTATGTCAGAGGCACATTGACTTATAAAATAAGAGACTGTCAGAACTTATCCTACCTCAGATTGGGGATCTATGTTCATATACTTTCTCATTGTTTCTATCAGCCTCCTCTGGAATTGATAAGTGTTTTGCATAATTGCCTTCAACTTGTCATAGTTAACAGCCTTAACAACACACTTCTTCTTCCCTGATATTAAACAGTTAATCATGTGGTCTCGCCTTTTCCTGCCTTCCCTAGTTTGGTAATCCCATTCTGGATCTGTTAAACCCACAGGGTAAACAAGGTCAGTAGCCCGGAGCTCATCTGCATAAGCCTGTGCAGCTGTTATAATCTGTCCCTTTTCATCTGGGGTGCAACAATTAGATAGAATTTACTTGTATGTCATCCCAGGTGAGCTCATAAGAGTAAATTAGAGCCTGACATTCCTCTGTAAACTTTGAAGGGTCTTCCCAAAATCTCCCTAGCTGTTGTTTGCTGGAGTGATAGCACAGCGGTTAAACCATTTGCCTTGTACTTGGCCAACCCGATCTGCCCAGGTTTGATTCCTCCACCCCTTTCGGAAAGCCCGGCAAGCTACTGAGAGTATCTCGCCCACACAGCAGAGCCTGGCAAGCTACCCGTGATATATTCGATATGCCAAACACAGTAACAATAAGTCTCACAATAGAGATTTTACTGGACCCGCTCAAGCAAATCAATGAAAAATGGGAGGACAGTGCTATGGTGCTATTATTACTATTATTATTAGTAGTAGTAAAGTAAGTAAAGTAAAGGCCCTCCCGTTGATCATCAATTTGCTCGAGCGGGCCCAGTAACGTCTCCATTGGAGACTTTGTTGTTACTGTGTCTGGCATATCGAATACTCTCGGTAGCTTGCCGGGCTCTCCGAGAGGGGTGGAGGAATCGAACTCGGGTCGGCCATGTTGGCTGCGTGCAAGGCAAACGCCCTACCCGCTGTGCTATCGCTCCTGAGATAAAAAATAAATTCTATTAGTAAGGTGGAATGGTAGTGGGATTGACCGCATTGATTGTGAGAGATATTGCTTCTCTCCTGACAGGTGTCTACAGAGGTTTTCTGACTTAAAACCTTAAATTAGAACAGGGCCACAAAGTCTCTCTTGTGGTACAAGACTCCGTTTCACACGTTCAGGGAAGTTCAGAAGTCTCTGCAGTACATCTTAATAGTGATATCTCTGTTGAGTTTTTTAATAGAGAAATCCAATACTTTGCTTAGAATAAACTTGATTACAGTGCTTTATTTTGTTAGTTTGGGTCACCTGGAGAATGACTCAGAGGATGTATAGACCAGCTAAGGAAAGCAAACTCAGGACAAATGAAAGGACTAGGCAGAAATGGAATTTTCTTCAGGAAGCATTCAGTTCAACCACATAGTGAATTTTTTGAGAATTCCTCACTGTTATAGACACTGTTATAGCTCTGTAAGTGAATAAACAAAGTACAGTGTGTACTCAGTGATAGATGAGGCAAAAGTTTATAACAATGTGTTTTGTTAGGTGCATTACATTGACGTAACACAAGTGTGATTGACTCAGGTTTGTGATACTAAGAATGTGTTACTGAACTGGATGTTACTTTGAACTTCCTATTACTGAGAGGGGTTTTGTAGTGAACTGTAAATGAACTGGAAGAAATTATGGCATTGGAAATAAGATAAAAGGCAAAACATTAACTGTGGGGGGGATTGGGGGTGGGCGGGATACTGGGATTCGTGGTGATGGAAAATGGGCTCTGATGGAGGGATGGGTTTTTGATCATTGTATAATCGAACCAAAGCACAAAAATTCGTAAGTCTACAACTGTACCTCATGGTGCTTCACTAATAAAAATTATATTAAAAAAAGTAAATTGGAACTATCTCATAAAGGAAAGTGTCTGTAGGAGAAAATACAGAAATGTGAAAATTTTCAACAATTTTAAATACAATCGTCAAACATCTCTGAGTACCACCAGTATTAAAATAGTTCCTCATCCCAGGTTCTGGCAAGTGTCTAGATTCTAGAATATCTTAGCTAATTAAACGGAATTTGTAACATCTCTTCTATAAGTATTATCTGTTCGAGTAAATGTTAAATTGTAACAATTTGTCAACTGCTATGTTTCAGATTCCTACTCTAGTCTTAGAAAATACTAAAGAAAAATTTTATAACATCAAATTATATAAAGTAAATAAGTGCTGTTTACTCAGTCAATGACTTAGTGGTAGAGCACAAGCCTTGCCTGAGACCCTGAGTTCAATCCTGGCCAATGCCAAAAAGCAGAGAAGAAAAGAAAGCAACTCGGTGGGAACACTGGAAAATAAGAGAATTGAGTAAAAAAAATGCAGATGGGCTTTTAAACCCCCAAATCAATTTCAGGTAACAGCTTACAGCAAAGCCTTAGGATCACAAAGTAGGAGAACACCTGCCTTATATTCTACCTCATTTTACTCATTTGTTAATCCACTGGTTCCCTTTTTGTGCTCAGCTAATGACCTCTTCTGCTTAAAATAAAATAGAAGATCAATACGAATTTCCTCTACTTCCTCTTGGAAACTTACATTTTGCAGGCACTCTTAATTGTAAATCTTCTGTTACACTATTCATTGTTCTTCCATCTAATTTTCCAGTATTTTCCCTTATACTGGTAAGGGAAGGTATACTTTTACATGGTCAAATAATGCAAGAAATGATAAATGAGTCTTGTGAGATTGGCAGATTTAGTCCTCTTAAAGCATTAGGGACGGGGCGGGGGAGGCATACCAAGTGGTACTCGAGATTTCTCTCCTGGCTCTGCTGAGAAATCACTCCTGATGGTGTTCAAGAAACTACATGTTCTGGGGAATGAACCCAGCTGAGCCACATAAATGGCAAGTGCCTTACCCACTGCCTCACTATTCTATCTCTTCAGCCCGAGCTCTTTTAAATTTTCAGTGAAATATTCGGAGCCAGTAATTCAGTGGCCTCAACAAGTTAAAAGTTTAAATTCCAGCATTGCAATATACAACAGAATAAATGATGAATGATGTAAATGTAGGGTTAATGTAGTAGTTAATGCTTTTAAGAAAATTCTAGTCATTTGTAATAGGGAGACTTTAATAAGAATAAAAATGGAATTTTTTGCATGTATTTTTTCAAACTGTTGGCATATTACTTAAGAAACCCTGAACTTCATTTCTGCCAAACTGCATCCATAGTACAGTGACATTGCAAGATTAGCTCCATAGACTTCCCACCCCCACACTCTAAGTACAAGATTTACACTTGTATTTTTTTCTAGGTGTTTTGTAATTGTTCCTTGTTTTTTATTCATTAGGCACGGTGCTTTTGAATCATTTTGTTAATAAGATAGGGTTGCGAGATAAAGATGCCAAACAATTTTTTTCATATTCTTTTCACTTCTCGGATCATATACTGAAAAGATTTTATGCACCTTTGAGTTGCCATAATATCCTTGTTGAATGCTGACCATAAATGGAAAGATGTTTGGGTTTTCTGTTCTTGTACTTCTCATTCTGTTTTGCTGCTCTGTCTCTGATAATACAACCCTGTTTTCTTTACTTAATTTAGTAATAAATTCTGAATTGAAAAGTCTTATTCTGGAAGATGTTTGCTGTGTAATAGAAAGGAATGAAAAATTTGCTTTTATTGGATAGTATTAATAGAACTCAGGTTCAGTAGATATAGATAATTGAAATCATTTGCCATCAGATGAGGAGACAGTATAGTAGTTAGGGCTCAGGCCCAACAGTGCGCATGATGTTAAATTCCTTATAACACCTGGTCCCCCACGCATCACTGGGTACAGCCCTGGAAGTCCACAGCACCACTCGTGTGGCCTGGGCATTGCTGGAACTTCAGGGTGCAAGCAGCATTGTATCACTGGGTTCTGTCTTGAACCAGTGGCTCTGTTGACTGAGAATTGACCTCCACATCTCTAGAACAATTTGGTGTTCGGAGGGAGTCTTTCAAAACAAAAACAAACTTTTGCTTGATTTTCTTAAAAAAAAAAACTTTAGTTATTCTTTTATTGAAAATGATAGTGAAGTTCCTAATATTGAATCAAGTTCTTGCTTTAATTTTCCTAGCTTTTGCTCTATGTATTTTTACTCATTTATATTTATGTGTATACTTTAGTATTTTGAATCTTTTAAATAGGTAAAAATTTTTCACACTGAGCATTCTGTTTCTCTAAAAGAGTCTTTATCTTAAGAATCTATTTTATTTTTATTAGTGTAGTTATGTTAGTTCTCTCAGGGTTACTACTGCCATTGTAAATAATTTTTTAATTTTTCTTTCAAGTTTTTTTTAGTTTTGAATCTACAGTGTCTCGTAGGTAGCATGAGATCAGTTTTTAAAACATAATCACAATCTTCCTTTTCTTGCATTGATTGCTTTAATTCATTTATGTTTAGCGTAATTACTAAACTCTGGTAGGAGTTACAGTTTGTTTTCTGTGTCATCATTTTTTTGTATAAAAACTTCCTTTTCTGCTAGATACACTGTACCACTAATATTACTACAATTTCTTTTTCTGCTGTTTTCTTGTTTTTTAATTATTTTACTTGATTACCTTGGAGATAAGTTTTAATCTTAACTTAGATGTGCTTTTCAGATGTGTAGGAACTCAATTTCAGGAGTATCTGAAAACCTAGATTCTCTGTAAAAAGTTCCATATTACTCCACTCCCTTTTTATTTCTGTTATACAGTTTACATTTGTAATTAGTTTTTATACAATTGTCTTCTGAAACAGAAGGGAAATATTTACCACAAAAAAATACACTTACTATCTTATATTTAAGTTTTTACTTGTATCAATATTAATTATTTTCATATAAATTCATTTTAATGATTTTCACAATACCTGAAGATCTGTTAAAAACATTAATAAAGACATATAACATTAGTTCTCTATTTTTTAAATTGTTCAACCATTTCTAAAAATAGTTTTGCTGAATTTTACATTCTTTGTTTACAATCTTTGAACATTTAGAATATGGTATCTTACTGTTTTCTGGGGCTGGAGCTATAGCACAGCGGTAGGGCGTTGGCCTTGCACGTGGCTGACCTGACCAACCCAGGTTCAATTCCTCCGCCCCTCTCAGAGCCTGGCAAGCTACCAAGAGTATCTCACCTGCACAGCAAAGCCTGGCAAGCTCCCTGTGACGTACTCGATATGCCAAACACAGTAACAACAAGTCTCAAAATGGAGACGTTACTGGACCCCAACGGGAGGACTGTTTTCTGAATTGTATGAATTCAGAATTTCTGGTTAAAAATAATCAGCTTTTTATTTTTAGAATTTCTTGTACATGATGTTGTTTCTTTATTGCTTTATAAAGATGCTTTGTTTTTGTCCTGAAGCATTTTGATTTTTGTTTTGTTTTGCTTTGGTTTTGGGGTCATACCCATAAGTACTTAGAGTTTACACCTGTTTCTGCATTCGGGACAATTTTGATAAGGTGGTAGCTCACAAGCTATAAGTCTCTGGCTTGACTTAAAATTGGATTTCTTGAGTGTGTAAAGTTTTGCTGTTTTTTTTTAAAAATCAAAATTGGTAAGGTTTTAGACACTGTCTTCATGCATCTTTTTTTGTCTTATGTGGAGGATCTCATTTCGTATCTTCATATCTTTGATGATATCCTACATATCCCTGTGTGTGTGTCTGTTCATTATTGTTTTCGGTTTTTACCTACATGTATTTGATTGTCTGAAATGATGTATCTTCAAGTTCACCAAATATCTTCTACTTAGTCATATTTCCCCAGTTGTAATTAGTGAATTTTTTCATATATAATAATTGAGTTTGCAACTCAATAACTTATTTTAAAATTGTCTTCAGATTAACCTTTTATATTTTGTTATATTAATCCAACATTCTTCTTTTGTTCTTCAGACAGCACCAGTGAGATAAGTTAGCACATTAACTATATTTCAGAAGTATCATTATAGTTATTTTTTCACTGTTCATTAGTTCCGCTTTCTTGATGACAATTTCTATTAACTGCATTTTGTTTATATGTATGTAAGCCATATTGATTTATATTTGTGTCATTTTGTTTTGTTTAATGTACAAACATGTGTAATAAAATTCTCCTTCCAGGGATATCTTTTTTTGTTTGTTTCAACTTTTCATTGTTGCTTTGTTTTTGGAACTTAACTGCAGTGCTCAATGACTACTTTTACCTCTGTGCTCAGGGCTTGCTTCCCGTGGATTTTGGAGAACCAACTAAAATGTCAGGGATCAAACCTGAACCTTCCTTATGCAAAGCATGTGCTCAGCCATTGCGCAAATGCTCCTAGAAACAACAGATTGGTATAGTAAAGTGACAGGTTACAAAATCAGTACCCCAAAGTCCATGACTTCCCTATATATATACAGATAATCAAAGAGAAGAAAAAGATATTAGAAAAACAACCCCGTTCACAATTGTGGGTCAGAAAATCAAGTATATTGGAATCAACTTAACTAAAGAGGTGAAGGACCTATGCAAAGAAAAGTATAAAACACTACTTCAAGAAATAAAAGAGGATACGAGGACACAGACATATCTTCTGCTCGTGGATCAGTCAGGAGGATTAACATTGTCAAAATGGCAATACTGCCCATAGCACTAGACAAATTCATTTTGGTCCTATAGGAATACCCATGACAATCTTCAAAAGGACATCCATGATGTTTTTCAAAGAAGTAGATCAGGCACTTCTGAAATTCACATAGAAGAGTAAACTCCTGTGAATAGCTAAAGCAATCCTCAGGAAAAAGAAGATGGGAGGCAACACCTTCCCCAGCTTCAAACTGTACTACGGTAGTATTTAAAACACCGTGGTATTGCACTTTTTAATCCCCAGAATTTCTTTTTTGTTTTATTTTGTTTTTGGTTTAGTAACGTTTTTCCCAACTAATTTCTCTTAAAATATATTTATTTTAGGGGATGTTGGCATTGAGTTGTCTTACCCTACAAACTTGTGTTCAGTTAATGATTAGACAATTATTTAATGTCTAAAAACTTAGACGTTATACTTTGCCACATGCCCTGGGTATAAGCTGGACCTTTCACAGTGCATGCTGAGTTTTCAACACTCTATTTTATTTTATTTTATTTTATTTTATTTTTTTCCTTTTTGGGTCACACCCGGCGATGCACAGGGGTTACTCCTGGCTCTGCACTCAGGAATTACTCCTGGCAGTGCTCGGGGGACCATATGGAATGCTGGGAATCGAACTCAGGTTGGCCGCATGCAAGGCAAATGCCCTACCTCTGTGCTATTGCTCCAGCCCAACACTCATTTTTAAACAGCTATACCTTTCATTTCTTTCTTGTGCTGAGCTAGAGGGGAGAGGTCTAAGCATTTTCAGGTCTTTCCTGGCATAGTAAATCTGACACTGGGTCTGTGTGTAGCCTTCTAGATTTTAGAAATATGTTAGTCATTTTCAGAGCCCATAATGATTCTATAATCATTTCCTCACTCTCCCTTATAAATTGTGTGATTATAGTATTGTCTGCTCTGACTTTTTATCACTGTCAGGCAGCTGAATCTTAGACAAGAGCTTCTAGTCATTTTCTTCAGATGCAAAAGTTTGGGGGAGTTTGGGTTTTTTTGTTGTTGTTGTTTTTTCTTTTAGTCTGGAAATCTTAGAAATCAGGTCAGATCAAAAGAATCCTCCGGGAGTGGGGTTTTTAAAGTTTATCCTGATACACCCCTCCAGTAGCTGCCACTCAGCTGTTACTGT
Organism: Sorex fumeus; assembly: GCF_029834395.1. Lineage (NCBI taxonomy): Eukaryota > Metazoa > Chordata > Mammalia > Eulipotyphla > Soricidae > Sorex > Sorex fumeus. The sequence continues at coordinate 44,431,887 of NW_026606059.1, read as the reverse complement.
TTTTGTAACTGCTGGTTTTCAGAGTTTCCTGCAGTGTTGGTGGTGAGGGTGGGAATATAGGACAAGTTAAAATATCAAAAAGTTTTCTTTTCATGCCACATTCAGATTTTTTTTCTAAAAAGTAAATGCTCTCTAGATCTCTATAGACCTTCACTTAATTTCCAGAGTTCTAAAGATATTTATTTTTACTTTTTTACTGCCAATTTTTCTTTGCTTTAAAAAGAAGATTTCTAGATAATTACTCTGTCATTTTTATTATGTCACTCATTTTTATTTGTGCTATAATATATTCTGTTAAATGCTGGCTGAATTAATGAAAATTCACTATAAGCAGAATGCTTCTTTCCAGAAACTTCTCTGAATGTCTGCATACTTCTGTTATATTTTAGGACTATGATGATGGATATGGCACTGCTTATGATGAACAGAGTTACGATTCCTATGATAACAGCTATAGCACCCCAACCCAAAGGTAAGATTCCATTTTAGACTAGATCCCATTTGCTCTAAAACATTCATGTACAGTGGGGAAAGAATACGAGGTGACATAGAACATTTGTAATTTTCATTATCTTTTGTTTGTTTCTTTTAATTGGAAGTTCAACACCTGAGACTAACTAGCTAATATTACCCCACATTTCCTAGTTAGAGTGTTGAAGGATTGAGACTTGGAGGATGAAAAGTTGAAAATGTACCTACGCTAAGAATTCAATGTATTCTGAGGAGGAATAGTGGCTATAACATTTGTAACTAGTCAGATCTTAAGATATAAAATCACATTAGGGATGTGAAAATATCCTACATCATTAATGCCTGGGAAAGTAAGTTTATCATCATACAATAGTTTCATATTTGAGTAACAATGATAAGTTCCTAGTGAAGTATTTTTCTAGATAAAATTATAAGAGGTAAAGTCGAGCTTTGTTGTTAACCTCTTCTGCTAATATACCTTAATGTTCATTGATTACCTTGATATTCAGTGATATAGTATATCAGTCATTATTCAGTTTAGAATTTTTCTCACTACCTAGACACTTCTTCTTTAGGCTTAAAATAATAAGTGAAAGATGAAGATAGACATACATAAAACAAAGTATTGACTTTCTGGAGCATAAATAAATATAGGCTTATATGATTATTTTGATGAAACATAAGTTTTGAATTAGTGATGCCAAGTCAAGCTTTGAAAAGGTAGGAATTAATTTGGTACTGACTTGACAGGAATATTTGTAATGTTCTTGTTACTGTTATTGCCTGATATTTTCTTTTATAACTTGCATCAATGAAGTAACCTTTTAAGACAGTTACTCTGAACTAGTCCTTTTTAATAGAAGACTGCTGTATCATGTGTGGATCTTTGAGAAGCTAGCACACCCCAGGATGACGATAGATAATATATTTTCTATAGAACTTTACGACATAAGTATCTCCTACATGTGTGCTTCCAAATCTGTAAAGTTTGTATTGCTCTTCTCATTGTTAAGATAAAGAAAAGGAGGGATGCAGAGATGGTTAAAAATTTGCCAAAAATCACACTCTAAGGGGAAAGATGATATTCTAAACCATGTTACATACCTCAAAGAGTTTTACTTTATTAAAATATTTTGTTGCTAATATAAATTGAGGTACATGAATCAACAGCTATCTCAATTTTCAGTCTGTCGTGCAAAATAAAGTTTTCAGCCCCCACATTTGCTAAGCATGCCTACATTTCCATATTTCCAGCATTATTTTTGTAAATTTTAGAAAGTCTAGAATCTAGATTGTTTGAGTGAGGTAGATGCTATTACTGCAGAATTGGATTCTGGATAACAGAAGCATTCTAGCATTTCCTGACCACACACACAGCTGAGGAGTGTTAAGTCTGAGTCATTGTCAAGTGGACTTGCCCCTTCCTAGTACATTATTCTAGAGTTTTTCTCTGTTCTGCTTTTCTCTGTTCACATCCATTTTAGTTTTCCTTTGTGTTGGGCTTTCATACACAGGTTATTTTAGTTGATCCATAATATCTGAGCAGTTTGACTAAACAGTTGTATAGCCAAATAGATAATGGTGCTAAGGTTACATTCATCCTGTACAGAAAATGAAGGACTCTTATTTTTTTACTAATTACCCATTGTCCGCCAGCTACCATTCTAGCCCTTTGTATATTTGATCTTCACAGGCATTCCAATCCTATGCAGCAAATATAATTAATACCAGTAAATAAATATGGGAATTTAATATATACTTTCAGCAAAATGCTTGTGATGTAAGATAACCTAAACACTATATTGTTTTTCAATATTTGATGTATCACTATTTCACTGTCATCTCATTATTCATCGGTTTCCTCGAGCAGGCAAAAGTAATGTCTTCATTCATCCTAGCCCTGAGATTTTGGCAAGTGCCACATTGGAGGCTATTTCAGGGTCAGGGGAATGAGACCCGTCATTGTTACTGGGTTTTAGCATATCGGATATGCCACGGGGAGCTTGCCAGACTCTGCAATACAGGCTGGATACTCTTAGTAGCCTGCATGGCTCTCCCAAGAGCTAGAACTAGACAATAAGAGGTCTTTTGTCTTCAGGGAGCTTGGTTTTATAGTCTCTGAGTATTGGCTGTTGATGGGATTACATGGCGTTGGGGGAAGTTGGTGGGTGTAACTGTCTAGCTACTGGAAGATGGGGTATCTGGGTGGAGGAAGCCCAGTCCCAATCCGAGAAGGCTTGGAGATCTCAGCCCTGGGTCCTGCACACCCTGGTTCTTCTGCCGATTTCCTTCATGCGTGAGGCTCGTCTGAGCATGTGGAGAGTGGTCTTAAGCATGGTTGTGGCTGGGTTCCAGAGGTTTTCAGCTGCCGGGGTTCAGCTTGGGGCGGGGAGGGAAACTCAACTCGTCCCCCTACAAGGGGCCCCTGTGAGGACAGCTAGGCACGAGGGCAGGAGACTCTGCATATTTGATTTAAGAAATAAATTTTAAGGTGTTTACCATGTGAAATATTTTGTTAAGGCAAGTAAATGAGTTTATTCAGAATCTTCTGGATAGTAAAAAAAGGAGAGTAAGTCATGAAACAGGAGTATAAAATGAGTCCTCGTACTCAGAACCTTCTGAAATTGATCATGGAATGCATTTCTTTTCCTACATGTCTCATTTAATTAACAGCAAAAGTTAACACATCTCTGTTTTAAAATTGATAAAACTAGGTTTCAGACTTATCTAGAATGTAAAATTAGAAATTTTTTCCATATTAAAATATGATCATATTAATATGAATGCTCTTAAACCTACATGTATTTGGTCATTTATTCAGCCAACTTATATTGAATGCACAGTGTGCGTTGTGTTTGTTGCTTGAAATAGGAAGATTCTTTAGATAGAGACTATCCTGGAAAGGCTCACAGGCCAAAAGGAAACAAATACAAACATTTAAATTCAGAAAATAATAGTGATCACTATGAGAGATGGGAGTTAAAATTCACCGTGTCTGTAAATGATCATGTTAAAGCCTGGTTGATTATTCTAGGAAAATTTCACTGAGAAAATGAAAAAAAAATTACAGGATACAGACAGGGAAGGGCATTTTGCAAAGCAACATGAACAAGCCCTGCAGTGACGTGAAATAATGCTATTTGCTATTTCCACATCATTTTTGTAGGTCTACTATAATGCACAGACTAACTGAATAATCTTCTACCATCTGTATAAGGAACTGAGTCTTCAGAGCAATGCTGGTCATAAGTGAGGTCATACTTAAACATTGGATGCTAGTGCTAGTCATACTTAAACGTTGGATGCAGAGAAATTAAAAAGATGACAATGTAGAGGCTGGATTGGCAGATGGTAAACCTAGAGGCAGAGACCAATTAAGAGACTGGTAATGATAAATTATAAGTTCTTTTAATCTTACGGAAGCCTTAAACATCATGAGAGTCAGTATATCTTTTTTGAAGTGATATTTTCAGCACTGCAACCCATCTTTACTTGAAACAAAAACAAAGAATTCTATGAGAATGCATAGTGATAAATTGAGAAACTATTGTTTAGTATTCTGAATATGTATTTAGTTTTCTCAGCCTTTAAATCAAACATCAATCCTTTTAAAGAAAAAGAAAATTGGCTTGTGAAAATTAGGTAACTTGCCTAATGACCTAAGATTCAAACTATTTATGATTTTATGTACATCTTGCTTCACACTTCTCCCAGACTTGCTTAAAGCTATTTTCTTATGTAATATATCCTCTGTATAACAGAATAAGGAGAAGAAATGGTGTCTGATCATGATCTGTTTGTGTAATTAACATAACAAAGTACTAGAGACTGTGGGGCTTAAGTACTGGAAATTAATTTTCTCACAGGTCAGAGGCTGGAAGTTTAAGGTCAAAGTGTTTACAGGTTTGGCTTTGGCTCAAGCATCTCCTTGATTTTTCAGATGGCTCCTTTCTTACTATGCATTCCTGGTCTTTCCTCTCTGTGTATTTCTACAATCTCTTTGTGTATCTAAAAATCTTCTCTTATAATGACATTAGGCTGATTGAATGAAGATTTAGTTAACTTAATTGTCTTTTTAAGCATCCTGTCTATAAAATTACAATGTAAGCTGAGGTATACATAGGATTAAGTTTTCAGTATATGGAAGGAAACACAATTATCCCCCCCACATAGAAAAAAGACAAAACTATATGTTTAAGAATTAGAATCTAGTACAAATCACTTGAATGGCAGATTTTCTAATAATCCTTCAGATTAAATAGTAGGTAGCACTGCACTGCATTCTTACTTTGGACAACCTGGCAGGCTACTGAATGTAACCTGCCCACACGGCAGAGTCCAGCAAACTCCCCGTGGTGTACCCAATATGCCAAATACCAGTAACAATGATGGGTCTCATTCTCCTAATCCTGAAAGAGCCTTGAATATGGCACTTTTGAAAATCTCAGGGCTAAGGCGAAGGAGACGTTACTGGTGCCTGCTCGAGGCAATCAACGAACAACAGGATGATCGAGATCGATCAAGCACTGCACCATAGCACTGTCCTCCCATTGTTCATCCATTTGCTCGAGTGGGCTCAGTAACGTCTCCTTTGTGAGACTTGTTGTTACTGTGTTTGGCATGTTGAATACGTCACGGGTAGCTTGCCAGGCTTTGCCGTGCAGGCGAGATAATCTTGGTAGCTTGCTGGGCTCTCTGAGAGGGGCGGAGGAATTGAACCCCGCTCACCCCAGCTGGCTGCACGCAAGGTGAATGCCCTAACCGCTGTGCTGTGGCTCCAATCCAAGTAGTAGGTATTAACAAGGAAATCATCATACTATCATCTTCATTTAGTTTACTTAGAATTTGGTACTTTGTAATTGGTACCTTGAACTTGACACGCACTCTTTCTTCTTTCAGCATGCCCCTCACGTATTGCAAACTTAAAATCTTAACATATAACGGTCTTGCACACGCATTGAGAGAGTATACTTAGCCATTTACAAATCTACATTGGCCCCGTAATATTCTTTTGTTTATACTCCTCTATTACCTTTCAGCTTCTTTGCTTAATGAGACAAATTCCTATCTGTATGTTCCACTACAATATTCAGCAATTGACTATTTTGTAATACTTTTGAATCCTTTGGAAATTATATTTTTGTAAGATTTGGATAATAAAGGTGGCCATAAAAGACCTAAGACAGCCTTAATCAAATCTAATAATTTCAGTAACACCAGGTATTAAACCAAGGAAATAAAAAACTTTGTTTTTCGAGTTTTGCCTAGATTCTTTTAGCAAATAGTGTTCTCTGCCACTACTCTCAAAAAAATATATAGCCTTAATATTCACTAACAAATAATGCCATAAAACACTTGGTATCTGTAGTCTAAAATTTCTTGATTTTGGCACTTTAGATTCTATAAATTTAATTTTCTCTTACTCAGGTTGTGAAAATGCATTATGTGACAATACAGTTTCACTAAAGAATTCTTTATTTGGTCTTCTTTTAGAATACAAAACAACTTTAAAAGCATTCCTTGACATGTCAGAATATACTAAAAAAGAGTGTTGAGCAGACATTTTAAAGCTACACATTCCCCTGAGATGTGTAGTGTTAGTCACTAACACTGTTCAGCTATTCAGCATTGGAAGTGTAGCTAGTCCAAATTCTGATGTTATGGAAGTGAGACCACTAGATACTGATACTTTAGTAATAATTAATGCAAAACAAAATATTGTTTAAATTACTTTTACTTGTTTACTTTGAGTTTTTTTTTTGATTGGCTACTAGAAAAGTTTAAATTACAAATGTGTGTGTTTTTTAATTTTATTTCTAATTTCAACTCTTTATTTTTTATGTTAATTTTAAGTTTCTATTTTAATGTTTTATGTTGTGTGTAAGATATTTTTTGACTACTATAGTACACCTGTAGCACTGTAGCACTGTCCTCCTGTTGATCATCGATTTGCTCAAGCGGGCACCAATAATGTCTCACAACAAATTGTGAGACTTATTGTTACTGTTTTTGGCATATTGAATACATCACAGGTAGCTTGCCAGGCTTTACCATGTGGACGAGATACTCTCAGTAGCTTGCCTGGCTCTCCGAGAGGGGTGGAAGAATCGAACCCGGGTCGGCTGCATGCAAGCAAACGCCCTACTTGCTGTGCTATAGCTCCAGCCCAGTATACATGCAACACTGAAATAATTAGAGTTACAAACTCAAAAATGTTTCGGGTTTGTTGGGTTTTTTTTTTTTGCTTTTATTTATATGCGCAAAATGTGCTGTGACGAACATTTGGAGATCCGTGATGATTAAGAGACCAACAGATTATTTTGCTTTGGGCCAGTTACTTCACCTTTCCAACTCTGTAAAAAGTGGAACTTCAGTTTCTTCACTAGAGGATGAATCTGAATGTAGAATGACATGGGAAAACCCATTGTGAACCATGTGAAAGTAGACAGCTGTCCCCAAGACCTCTCTGGGAGACCCAGAAAGAGAAAACTATCCACACTGAAAACTCTCCATCCTACCTACCTTTCCAGTTCTAAATTGCTTCTTCTTCTTTTTCAGGGGTGACCAAGAGAAACAGGTACGAGTAATTACAGCAGGATAGTGTACCTAAATGACATATAGGAAGAGTTAAGAGGATTAGTCTGTATTGATTTTTACAACTGTGGAATGTGATTGGTTAGGTGAGCAACCTTAGCCAACTGGAAACAAAATAGAAAAGGACAGGAGAGTGGTGCGGTGTGGCTGCTTATATTACCAGCTATAGGACAGGTGCCTCAGTTGTGACTTTTAAATTTCATAAACCATGTTCATTTTATATTGTTTTCTCTTAAAAGTTTTTTTCTAGACGGTTTTACAAACTCTTGATTTTTTTGTTCCAATATTGAAATACTTATTTAAAATTAGAGCACAAACAAGCCCTCCCTGTAGGGTGATAGAATTTTCAGTATGGTTCAGCTACATTTCCCCATTGATTTTTGTAATGACCCAATAGTGCTAATATTGTAGTGTAAAGCAAAGCATTGTTTATCTATCTTCATATATTTGAAGATTAACAACCTGTCAGCACAATTACTGTGAAGAGAAATATGAACTATCCTTTAACATACTGGAATTAGAATTGACTCAGAGTTGTTATTGATTGGTTCCTATAGATGCATAGCTCCCAGATAACTATAGAGCAGAGGGAAAAAGCAGATGATAAATGGCCTCAGCCTGAGAGACTTGTCCCTTCATTAACATTATTTGAGTCTTCACAGAAATCAGTCTTAACACCTCAAACAAACATTTGTAAATAAATCTGTTTCTTTCTAAAGTAAATTATTTTATTTGATGGAATAAAATTTCATCAATGTTTGATTCATGGCAATTGTGTTACATAATAACAATAGTTAATAATATTATATTTACTCTGAAAATTGGCTAAAAGAGTAGATTTTTAGATTAAGTCCAGTAATCACTTCTCTATGTGTTTGGTATTTTCTCTACTTTAATTAGATCTATAATTTTGTGTTAAAAATATAATGCATTATCGTTACAATAACCAAACATGGGACTTTTTTTTTCTGTGTAAGGAAGGTAAAGGTTGTGATATTTAACAACTTTTCTAAAAATACACAACAGAAAAACTTTGGAAAACTGCATTTTGTCTGACTCTAAAAAACATTGTCCAGATGGATTTTTTATTAATAAACAAAGTCATTATTGACTTTTTAATGACAAAACTACACCCAAGTCCTTGTATCCAGCTAAGCAGAGTAAAAGTAATAGGATCTGTCAGAAGCTATAAGTACTGTTGGTGCACTTTCAAATGCCATTTCCAAGGAAAGCAATGAGACAAAATTAATGTTGCCATGTGCCCAACCTTCTAGTTTGTTACTGCTTCCTTTGGCAGTTTTGCTTTATGTCCAGTAATGACTTTTCAAGAGCTGACCTATGAAGGTCTGAAGATAAATTTGAATTTAGAACTGTAAATGACAGCCTATTGTTCAACAAAAACAAAATCACAATTTTTAAAAAAAAAGATTATTTGATAGAGAGAAAGTGAATGGGCTGTGCTTACCTTGGCCATGACGGACTCTGGCACATTCTCTATACTGCTTAGTGGCCCCTGTTTCATTGCAAGTAATTCTTGAGCACTGAGAAGTATGGTGCAATAAACTCCTCAAAATATGTATATTGAGACACAGAGAGTAATGATTTCCAACTTACTTAGTGACACTTGCTATGAGTCAGTTTTCATATGTTCTTTAAGGAACAGTAAAAAAACAGGTAAAGCATTTTTAAATATTATATGTATAGTCAATTTTACATTTGTAGTGACTGGATTTTAAAGTTATTGGAAATTATAATTATTAAACTCATGATTGAACGTTACCACTATTATTTTTGGTACCCTTGTTCAAGATTTAATGAATAGAAATCACAAATAGTAGAGATGGTAAGCATAAATGACAAATACCAGTTGGAGACATATGCCTGAAATTTGGTCAACACTGTATTTAGCATTTGTTTTACCCTTTATTCGGCCAATTACTGTCTCACTTCTTAAAGGGAAAATTTGATTGAGTCTATAATCTTTGAGGGAATAAAATATCAAGGAAGTACTTGCTAAGCATCATTTGCTGTAGAACCTCTAATATTTCCAGACCTTTATTTTACAAATAATGGTCAGAGAACTTGACCAAATCAAATAGCTAGTGTGTAGCACTCAGGCCTTATAGCCAGTTCTCTGTAAGATCGGGTTCTCATCCTTTTGCTTAACTTGAAAGCAGTTACTAAAAATACGCATCCCTAGAAATACAGAGATTACCTGTGCTCGTTCACTACATGGAATCGTCATGCACACATGTATGCAAATGCAATTGCAGGTCAGAGGCACGATAAGTGGTAATAAATCAACTGCCACTGTCAGTTCGCTCTTTAACGTTCTTGAGAATACACGAGATTTATCACTGAGGAATTGTAGGATAATGGTAGTATGTGAAAACAAAGTCCACTAGGGAGATGTACTACATCATTTGGATTTAGCGCTGCCATCTGCCTAATAGTGTTGAGAAGACTACAGTGGTACTTATGATCAGCCATTCATAGCGGTGACAGATGCTGCCGGGAGTGTACATACCAGGGAAAGAAGTTCGTTACTAAAATGTATATTATGTGACAGGATTTCTAAAAAGGGGGTATATTGGCTATCCAACTTCCAGATTTAAGGGCACATTGTACAAAGTCTAATGTGTTTTTGGTGAAGGTATATTTTTGTGACTCGTGCTCTCAAATTGATTTATTCCTCCCTGCTTTGTACATTCTCACATTTTTATTTTTATTAGTTTCTAAAATTTTCTGAACAAATTTCTGTACTGTTTTTAGTGCAGAAAAACAGCACAACTTTTGTATAATTCCTGACTCACAACTAGGAGGAATAGTTTAAAGACTATAAGCGCTAGACCACATAAACTTGAAGACAAACCCCACTTTCCCTCGCTTCTTGGGATATGTGATTTTGACCCAGTTACTTTTCATTCTTCTTACTTGTGAAGTGATAATTTTTGACTATCACTTAATCACTTCACATCCCGTTAATCATCGATTTGCTGGAGCGGGTACCAGTAACGTCTCCAGTTCCTGTCACATGCTAGTGTAACCCAGTGGCGTCTACTAGCTCCAGGAACACAAAGAGCCTCAGACCGATCATTTAGGGTCTTGATGAAGAATTCTGACCATCTTGTAGGTAGGCAGCCATGCAATCTTTTGACATCCCATGAAATCCAGTCGGTAATAGCTCTGGTCCAGCAGTCATCTCCAAATCGCATTATTGGCTTGCACATATTGGCTTGCACAATCATGATTAAATGAAATAGCATTGTTGTACATAGTAGAAGTACAGTAAACATTGTGATTAAGCATTGACCATAGAATATGACTAAATGACAAGTTTAGAAAGCTTACAAGAAAGATTGCATAAATATATCTAAGGGCTTCTACTCTTTAAAAAAAAAAGTGAACTTCTGGCAAGAAAAAATGGTAATGAATCATACTTTTTTCCTTATCCTCTGGGTAAATTGTAATATAATTAAGTAAAATTGGCTATAATATTTGAGGAACAGTTAATAAACCCATCTTGAGCTTATTGAATTTGAGGTATTCACAATTTTTAATTACAAATATAGTTTGCCTGTTAATAAATAATTTAAATGACTTAATTTTATTTTAGTTTTTCTCTCTCATTGAAAAGATGTTGTATTATGTTTAGGTTTTTAATCCCAATTTTTTTTTCTGTAACTGAAGTATCATATTTTTGTTGTCGTTGTTTTGTTTTGTTTTGCCTTGCTCTGCTACTCTGATAAAGTATATGTGTCCACATTATATCGTGGATTGTAGCAGTGTAGCAGCACTGTCCTCCTGTTGTTCATCAGTTTGCTTGAGCGGGTCCAGTAGCATTGTGAGAATTGTTACTGTATTTGGCATATCGGACACATCACAGATCCCTTGCCAGTGGGCAGGATACTCTCGGTAGCTTGCCATGCTGACCGCGAGGGCGGGGGAATCGAACCCGGGTTGGCGAGGTCAGCCACATGCAAGGCAGATGCCCTACCTGCTGGTCTATTGCTCCAGTCCATATCTTGGATTATACTATTAAATTAAAAGGGAATGCCTGTTTTTACTTTTGTTGGCCATTTCTTAATTTGATGGGCTGGAGCAATAGCGCAGTGGGTAGGGTGTTTGCCTTGCACATGGCTGACCCAGCCAACCCGGGTTCAATTCCTCCGCCCCTCTCAGAGAGCCCAGCAAGCTACCGAGAGTATCTTGCCTGCTCGGCAAAGCCTGGCAAGCTCCCTGTGTGATGTATTGGATATGCCAAACACAGTAACAAGTATCACAGTGTTATTGGACCTGCTAGACCAAATCAATGAATAACGAGAGGACAGTGACAGTTGTTTATTTGTTAGCTGGCATGATAGCACAGTGGTAGGGCGTTTGCCTTGCATGCAGCCAACATGGTCAACCTGAGTTCGATTCCTCCGCCCCTCTCAAGAGCCCGGTAAGCTGCGGACAATATCTCGCCCGCTCACCAAAGCCTGGCAAGCTCCCTGTGATATATTCAATATGCCAAACACAGTAATAATTGTCACAGTGGAGATGTTACTGGGCCCGCCCGAGCAAATCGATGGCCCACTCGAGCAAATCGATGAACAACGGGAGGACAGTGACAGGATTAACAAAAAGGTCATGTCCATAGAAAAATAGGAAATTAATCGTCAAAATTTTTGTCCGTTTCATAAATATGCCATCTATAAGAATTATTAATTAAACTTGAAGCTGAGTTTGTTCATAAATTTGTGCATTAGAAGTTATTATATAATTAAATTATAAAATTTATTAGTAAAAGATACTGAGTATAGTCCTACGTGTTGCTGAGTTTTAGACACATTGAATCACTTGTAAAAATGCATATGTGTGTGTTTGTGTATATGCATTTATATATTAATAAGTATAATTATATGATAAAATATGTAAGACACGTATATATGTAGCACTGTAGTACTGTCCTCTCGTTCATCAATTTTGCTCAAGCTGACACCAGTAACATCTCACAATAAATTGTGAGACTTGTTGTTACTGTTTTTGGCATATCAAATACATCATGGGTATCTTGCCAGTTTTTGTCAGGCGGGCAACATACTCTCAGTAGCTTGCCAGGTTCTCCCTGAGAGGGGTGGAGGAATCGAACCCAAGTAGGCCACGTGGCCTACAAACACCCTACACACTCTGCTATTGCTCCAGCATATATATGGATACAGACATATATACAAACATATATATGAAGAATACACCTGGTAAGACTTTAGAAATGTCAAGAAGCCTATGTAAAGTAAAAGTAAAGTAAAGACCCTCCCGTTGATCATCGATTTGCTCGAGCAGGCCCAGTAACGTCTCCATTGGAGACTTTGTTGTTACTGTGTTTGGCATATCGAATACGTCAAGGGGAGCTTGCCAGGCTCTGCCGTGCGGGCGAGATACTCTCGGTAGCTTGCCGGGCTCTCCGAGAGGGGCGGAGGGATCGAACTCGGGTCGGCCTTGTTGGCTGCGTGCAAGGCAAATGCCCTACCGCTGTGCTATCGCTGAAGTTATCCGGAATTAGGTATATTAAGTGATGCCTTCATTTAGAATAAATAAGATTTTCTTAATGAGAAGGAAAGACAACACGCCTAGATTTGACTCACATTGCAGACAGGTGTGGCCACGTTATGTGACTTCTGCCGTATCTTCCCCATCTGTACTATGAGGGTGATGATTACATTGACTACCTCATAAGTTGTTGTAAAGTTCAGTGAGTTAATACACCATATGTTAGATAACTCCAGTGGAGTCTCTGGATAGTGATTGCTCCTTGGATTATTTGAAGTTTATGATCAAAGAAAATGTGATTACAGAGGGATGAATGAATAACATGTATCATGAATTGAAAGCAAGGGAATTTAGAAGGAGAATAGCCACTTCTAACAATATAATACTAGAAATTGTAAGATTAGTAGTGCTAAATATTAACGGTAAATGGCTTAAAGGATTCGTATATGAGCTATATTTTATCTAATAGGAAATAGTATATTAATTATGCCTGTGTTGATTTGATCCAAATTTTTTAATGAAAAAATTGCAGTGAAAAATTATGTTGACTTGTTTGTGGATCATTTATGCTTTGCGTGATAACACATTAAATTGATCACAAGGCATTGCTCCCAATTATGTGAATAAATTTGTTTTTATTGAAGTATTCATGGTTTATTCTTTTGTTTTCCTCATCTGTTTTTTAAAGACTTGGTAGTTATTTAGAATATATATGTAAAATTAAATGCAATTTTTTTACATATTTCTAAAATTGTGCGAATGGTCAGTTTGTTCTTTATATTGTTGTTGTCAGTGTGTGTGTGGGGGGAGGACAGCTACAGCTCTTTAAATCAGTAGTTATTTCAACCAGAAAACTTCCTTTATCACTCTGCCTCAAACCCATTTTCTCCCATTCTCTCTTAAGTATTAAGCCTATATTCTATTTTTGCCTTTATTTTCTTATTCAGAATCTGAATTCTATGTACAGAAAGCAGCCCCACTCAGTAGCGAGCTTTTTTCTGTTTGTCTTTGTATCCCCTATGAATAGTATATTACTGATTCAAAAAGAAATCTTTGTGTTTTTCAGTTGCATTGATGGCATTTAAGAGTTTACATCTGTTTTTAAATTTTCATATTGAAAATACAGTAAGAAATCTGGTACCAGGAGGTTCACCCCATGGCTTCGAGGCCAGCCGCACACTCTAGGGGTACAGGCAGCTCAGCTAGAGGAGGGAGCAACAAATAAAGGGTGCTGAGAAGATCCGCCCAGGATGGAAGATGCATGCTGAAAGTAGACTATAGACCGAACATGATTGCCACCCAATGCCTCTTTTGCAAACCACAGCACCCAAAAGAAGAGAGAGAACAAAAGGGAGTGCCCTGCCACAGAGGCAGGGTGGGATGGGGAGATGGGGGGTGGGAGGGATACTGGGATTGATAGGGGTTGAGAATGGGCACTGGTGGTGGGATGGGTACTTGATCATTGTATAACTGAAACCCAAGCACAAAAATTTGTTAGTCTACAACTGTACCTCATGGTGTTTCACTAATAAAAAAAAAAAGAAATCTGTTACCATTGAAAGTCTAATGTGAAAATGGATGTAGTCAGGAATTATAAAGAAAAGTTACATATATAGCAAAAAAATGGTAGACTTAATGCAACTTTTAAAAAAATGGGTAGAAGGATGGGGTTCAGTGATAGAGTACTTGCTTTGTAAGGTGATATTCTGAGTTCAGTGTATAACACTATCAAAAAATAAATAAATAAAATTAGTTCCAGAGCAGTAGTACAGTGGGCAGGGTTCTTGCCTTGTGCACATGGCAGATCTAGGTTCAGTCCCCAGAACCCAATGTAGTCTCTTGGGATCCACCAGTAGTGATCCCTGAGCACGGAGAAAGGACTAAGCCCTGAGCACTGCTGAGTGTATCCCCGAAACAAAACAAAGAAAATCTTACTGGGTTCCCACCAGACATAGAATGGATAAGCTTTAGAGCACCAACTGTTTTCTAAACTGTAGACCATAGGGTTACTATGACTCTTAACCACATATAGATGTGACATTGCTCTAGAATATTTGGTATTTTCTTTTTAAAAATAAGAATATCTCTAGCCAGGAATATTTTTCAGTGTTGTGGACTGCAGTTTTGATTCCTGATACTGCAGAAAATAAACACAAATCTACCCTGGATAGCAGTATTTGTACTCCTAATAATTTTATGAAGGGAAAAAAATCCCTGTGCTCATGGTAGATTTACTTAGCTATGAAAATGAACACATTTGTAGCTCTAATACAGATGCGACTTTTAAGAAAATATTTTAAAAGTGCCCCTATATCTAATGAGTGAGATATTGTTTGTAATTACTTACGTGTCACCAATAATTGATAATCTTAGCAAACAAGCCAAAAGAAAACAAAGGAAACAAATGACATGGACTGATACTGGGAAAGTAATAACTAGTCCTTGAGTAAGCCTAACACCTAGAGTTTCTAAGAGGTTACATAAAGTGTCTAAAAAACAATCAGTAAGATCTATTTCATGATACATCTGAACAGAGGCTTAAGAGTTTTACAAGAAAATTTGGTTCTTATAAACCAAGGTGGTTTTTTCAGGCTGATCCAGGTTGATGCCATCTTACTTCTTACTTCTAGAGTACCAATGGCCAAGTAACAATTCGCCCCACCTCTACTTGCGAACTCTATATTACCATTTGTCTATACTGCAAAAAGTGATTTTTTTCCCCTAAATGTGCTGTGATTATGTATTTCTCATAATACTAAGCAGATTCCCTGCATAGCTTCAGTTTTATGTTGAAGTAATTCTCTAATCAATGTCTGACAGCTTTTTTAAATTGTGATATCCCTGGTGTGTTTGAAACATGTAGTGTTCAATAGATATTTAAGGTAAAAAGGTAAAGCCCTCCCGTTGATCGTCGATTTGCTCGAGCGGGCCCAGTAACGTCTCCATTGGAGACTTTGTTGTTACTGTGTCTGGCATATCGACTACTCTCGGTAGCTTGCCGGGCTCTCCGAGAGGGGTGGAGGAATCGAACTCGGGTCGGCCATGTTGGCCGCGTGTAAGGCGAACACCCTACCGCTCTGCTATCGCTCCAGCCTGGTGCTGGAGCGATAGCACAGCGGGTAGGGCGTTCGCCTTACACGCGGCCGACCCGAGTTCGATTCCTCTGCCCCTCTCGGAGAGCCTGGCAAGCTACCGAGAGTATTCGATATGCCAGACACAGTAACAACAAAGTCTCCAATGGAGACGTTACTGGGCCCGCTCGAGCAATAGATATTTATTAAATAAATATATAGATAGAACTTGGTGATTGGTAAGCTATGTAATTGTCTTTATTTCTGATTTTTTTTTTTTACTTTTTTGAATTAAAATACAACTTCAGTGTGTAGTATAGCTTAGTTTAGTTCTACATATTTGAAGTCTGAGACTGAATAATTTGATATGCAAATTTATGAAGCTAATATTCTCCAGAAACACTGAAAATTCATTTATTGTCTAATTTTATTTCACAAGGATACTGATAACCCCACAGAAATTTACATAAGGGACTGGAGAGATAATACAGCAATAGGGTGCCTGCCTTGCTTGCAACCTACCTGAGTTCAGTCTTCCCTCCCCCCATAAGGTTTCTCAAGCCCTTCCAGGATGCTGCAGAGCCAGTAGTAAGTAAGCCCTGAGCACGCTGAGTATGTCCCCCAAACAAATAAAAATTTACATAGTTTTTCTTCCAAACTCAATTATTTCTCAAACATAAATATTTCAGATAAAATCTGCATTCACAAATAAGCGTTTTTATGAAGCAATAGATAATGACTTTGATCTATCTACAACAAAATGTGTATCAAAAATATCCCCCAAAAGAGACCGAGTATAGCAGATGGAAGTATTGGCTACCAAAAACAAATGCAAGATTAATAAATGATCCAGTGAAATACTGTAAGCTTCTCATAAAATGTGGCTAGATTGTTTTGAATGTTACTGAGAGCCAAGAAATTCAGTACAAGGATACATGACTTGGCATAAAATGTATTCAGATTTATATATTCACAGAGAAGAATAAAAATAGGAGCCCGGCCTTCATTTAATTCTCTGGCTAACGATCTTATATTTATTTCTTTGTGTGTGTGTGTGTGTGTGTGTGTGTGTATGCATATTATATTGTGAAATTACTCATCAGCAACTTTCCTCAACTCCTCTCAGACTGGGGCTCCTCCGTGACCTTTATCATACTTAAGACTTTCTCAGCCCTACATCTATATTAAAAGATGGGCTGTATTTCATTCTAATGTATAGTTTTAGCCTCCAAACTATTCTCACCTAACTATGGAAGGTTGTCTATTGATGACACAGATAGCATATTTTTTAAACCATATGGAAAAGTGTGATAAAGAGACTGTTTCATTGTATTTTGAAGAAATCCCAGTTCCAAAGTTGGTGTTTCTGAGAAATTATTGTTGAAGTTAATCAATAGTTATAGTTAGAATGCAGAAGTTTGTGTCAGATGTCTAAGGGCCAGAGAGGCAGGACAGCAGGGAGAATGCTTCCTTTTAAACAGCCAACCTGGGTTTGGTCCCCAGAAGTTCATATTTGTCCCCTGAGAAATGCTACTGAGTGTGACCACCCCCCCAAAAAAAGCTATGTCTAACTGAACTCTAGTTCTCTGTTGTCTGGAAATTCATAGATCAACTTGTAAAAGTAATTTTCCTTTATACTTCTTTTATACCGAAATCACCGAGAACTAGATGGGAAGGAAATAAGGAGAGTTGCAATAGGGGATGTTGGCTTGGGACTGGGGGAAGGGGGTTTGGGGAGAGAACTTCTTAATGGGAATGAGGAATGCTCCCTGAACAGACAAAAACATAAGCAAATACAAAATCAGAGTGATTCCAGTGAACGTAGATAGAATTTGGTGGAAAGGCTGAAGAAGAGAGGATAAATGTCAGGGATTTCTTCTTAATCTAGACATGGAGAGATCTGGGGGCTTGGATTTTTTTTGTCCTTTTGAGCCCATTGATAGAGAGTAGATTTCTCAGGGTCACACGACCTTCGTTCCCACTGCCAGATATGCTCCTTCTTATTTCTTGGCTCACATTTGTAGAATCAGGCACCTTGCAGAAAATGAGTTAATGATCAGCATTTTGATATCCTTGGTCTCCTCAGTGGGGGTGAACATGGAAGGACAGAAGGTCTAAGAACCGTGGTGTAAAGCCCACTCTGAATCTATTGAGGGAGGAAGGCCTTTGCTGCTATAACTTTTTTGATGGAGTTGAAGCATATGTGGCCAAATGTATTTTCTTTCCTTTTATTAATTCCTTTAGTCATATCCATAAATGAAAAATCTTTTAGTTTTTCTTTTTTGACCCTTTGCCATTTGTTGGTTTTTTACTTTACCCTTGGAAAATAGCACACATCTTTGGTTAATAGACATTTTAGGTGCACAAAATGAAATGCTGTGAAAGCAATTCAGACGGAACTGACAGGTATGAGAATGGGGCTCAGCTGCTTCCAGCTTCTTGGCTTGATGACAGTCTTGCAATAACTAATCAGAAACTGGGGGAAATGATAGAAAATGTCAGTTTAAGGTTTTCACTTGTCAAAACTAAGATAGTCTTATCACCAAGCCATTGCAGACCAAATTATACTACTCTTTATCCATCTCGTTTATTGGAAAACACTGGGTTTTTTGTTGTTGTTTATTTGTTTGTATTTTGGGGGCAGCACAGGGCTTGTGTTTTGGCTACAGCCAGCTGTGCTTAGGGCTTACTTCTGGCTTTGCTCTCAGGAATTACTTCTGGAGGGCTCCATATCCAGCATGTGCATTATGTATACATGGGCTGGAGCAATAGCACAACGGGTAGGGCATTTGCCTTGCGTGCAGCCAGACCTGCTGAGCTGGGTTCGATTCCTCCACCCCTCTCGTATAGCCCGGCAAGATACTGAGAGTATCTCACCCGCACGTCAAAGCCTGGCAAGCTACCCATGATGTATTCAATATGCCAAACACAGTAACAACAAGTCTCATGATGTTACTGCTCCTGCTCCAGCAATTCAATGAACAATGGGAGGACAGTGACAGTGATATATACATACATATATATATATATATATATATATGCCAAATAGTGTTAAACATTTTGGAGTCACATTTTTCATTTACTCTGAGGAAATAAAAAGGACTCTTAATTTGACTAGAAAAGAGTTGTTTATTAATTACTCAAAGGAAGCTTTGGAAGCTGCTGTTTAATTCTTATGTTTATTAGTCTCAGTCCCTGTCATTTGTAGTGAGTGCCAGGTTAAACAGTGGGGATCTGTCTAAGTAAAGGATATCCTTTTCCATTTATTAAGAGGTTGCTCTCATTTTATCTGTGCAACAGAGTTAAAATTCTTAAGAATATCCATATTTTATTTGCCTGAAGGAGGGGAAAGAACATTTCTCACAAAAGATCTATCCAGTCAAGTTTAAGACAAAAACAGACCTTAACCTCTCTCTCATTGGAATTGCTAACCTCCAAGTGTGGCCTTGCAATCCAATGGACTTGACGTCTTTTTTTTTCTATGGGATTATATTTGTGTGTATCTCTTATGCTCTGCACTTGCAATTGTATGGATATTACCTCAGGGGCGGTTATGTTGACTCTAGTGTGGGTCTCAGAAGCTGCTGTAGAGTGACACAACATATATTTTTATTATTATTCCTATAAATAGATTCTTAAAGTGTAAGAATTTGTATCATCTGAACTGTATCATCATCCTGAAGCTGGAATTATGGGAATGTTTATTTTTCATGACAGTCCAAAATATTAAATTCAGGATCATAATTTTCCTACAAACATAAGTAGAGTGGGAAAGGAGAAAGCGTGGTAGTCTGAAGGATTACCCTTTTTCACATACTCCGAATAGTATCCAGTACTAAATATAGTGGGCTGGAGCGATAGCACAGCAGGTAGGGTGTTTTTGCCTTGTGCGCAGCCAGCCTGGCTGAGCCTGGTTCAATTCCTCCACTCCTCTCGGAGAGCCCGGCAAGCTACCAAGAGTATCTCACCTGCATGGCAAAGCCTGGCAAGCTACCTGTGACGTATTCGATATGCCAAACACAGTAACAACAAGTCTCAAAATGGAGACGTTACTGGGCCCACTTGAGCAAATCGATGAACAATGGGAGGACAGTGACAGTGACTAACTATAGCTATTTATGGTTTAGCCTGAGCTTTCCCCGAGTTTAAATATATTTTCTACTTGTAGCCTGGCTTTCACATACCTTTAAAATGGTCATGGTGTTAAACTCCCAGTTGTAGGTTCATAGCTCAAGATGTTGTTTTCCCTTTTTATAGACCCTATAAAGGCATCCTGGCCAGAGAGAGCACACAACCTCCTTTGCGTGATGTAGTCATTGGTATTGAATCCCAGGTGGCTGGCTGCTTCCTGGTGGTTATCTTCACTAGCACCCATTACTTTAAAACACATCATTTTGGGTGCTATATGATATGCATCCACAGTCTAAACAGGATCAAATTTTCTGCGACTAGTTCTTCCTTTCTATATGTAATTATTGGAAGGAAGCTATGGTTTCTCTCCTCCTCTACTGGTACATACCATACATGAGCCCAACCCATTTCTTCATATACATGAACTACTGTAACTGTCCACTACACATCCCTCTTTTGCTAGACACTCCTCTCCAGGTCAGATACAGTTTTTCATGTATATAGAAGGCACTTACTTTCTGCTTTTGGGCAACTGCTCGAAATTGTCAGACATCTTTATTATGTATTAGCATAGAGAGCTAAGACAGTGGTCTTTGATGATACTGAATCTTAATCCTTTTGTATTACAGCTATCACCTCAGTAGGGATTTCTTTTAGATTTAGCTTTCCCCTTTTTTAAGTTTTCTTTAATTTTAGGATATGTCATTGAATATAATTTAAATTCACCCTCAAGCCATTTGTTCTAACTATGATTTTACTTTTTCTTTCCATATTTGCTTATGTGTATTTCAGTGGTGGTGATTACTATGATTATGGACACGGGCTCAATGAAGAGAGTTACGATTCCTACGGTAAGTGACTGGACAGGGGACAGGATTATCGGAGATCTCACTTGAGGTGGAATTTATAATATATTTTACTCTGAAACAGGTCCTTCTTAGTTTACCTGTGCATATCTAGGTATTTTTAGAAACTTATTTAATATTTAATTTTTCTATTTGAAGGAGACTAAAGACTTTGAGAAAAATTGCAGAAAATCAAATTCCAAACATAGATTTTCAGTTTGGGTTGATTGCCACACTCTGATTTTCTCATCAGCAGAATAGTTGCCAAATACTTGACAGCATGATTTTTTTAAAAGTATCTTTGCTTCGTGGTATTAAAGGAAAATGAAGAAGTTGACACTACAGCTCTAAAGTGGTTTTAGATATCACCCCATCCTTATATTATAATTCATCCCCAATTGCAAATACTCTAAGAGCATTACAATGGAAGTCACTTCACAAAGGTTGCAGAAGCATTGACCTGGAAAAGATGGAACGCTTTATCAGACTTGCAGAGATATAGCAAAACCACACATCATTTAGTGCGACTGTTAGAGATACTAAAGAAACCACGTCCAATGTCTCAATATGCAAAAAAGTCTCAATATGCAGAAGGATGACAGTTTTAATTACAGGAATTGGCAAAAACAAAGTAATGATGGTAAGATGCTCCTTTGCCGCAAGGCAAGATCAGAGAAGTTGAAGCTTCAATCATTTGCAAAGCTCTGATGAATGCACATGAAATGAGATTCTGGCTAATGGATGTTATGACATTTTTCTGAACATAACTGAAAAGACACTTTTCAATGAATCTTTTAATAAGTACATTTTGTTACATCATCTACCCCAAGATGTGATGACCTTAGGATGGACTTTTTTGTTGTTGTTGTCATTATTCATAACACTTAAGAGAAATACCTTGGTTTGCTGAATGCCATCTACTTAAATTGAAATGGGTTGGCTTGAGGGAATGACGTTGATTGCATGTTTGTACCAAAGAAGAGGTCATTCTAAGCATATTTCCTTCACAGATTTTTTTTTAAATTGGTCTCTGTGGACACATGGCTTTTAAATTGCTGTATATTGCAGCAGAGGTGTTAACTCTTTGCTGTCAAAAACATGTCGATCTCTCATTGAAAGTGCTGAAATTGAATAAGTGTAATTTCAGGAGATAGAGACAGAAAATGTTTTTGATTTTAACACTGTCTTTGGGTATGGATATAATGTTGTAAATGAAATTTGACACATCATTAAGTTTTTTTTGTGTTCACTATTGTAGTTTATAGTATATATATTACATATATATACATATAGTTTATAGTTATAAAGCTTTTTCCAAAGCTTTTGCTTTCAATGAAGCACCTGTGAAAATTAATGAAACATTTCTCTTGCTATCTTAATATTCCTACTTTACTTTTCAGTTTTCCTGCTTTTGGCTTCATAATTTTTATTTATGTTTTCTTTGTTTTTGCAACTAAAACTAAGAGCTTACTGAATCTTTTTCTATATTCTGTTCCATTTATAAATTTTTGATGTTCAGCAAAAAGACATTCAATTTGTATTTTGAACTTTATGAGCTTTTTCAACTGAATGACCAAAAGGAAAATTCTTCAAAATTGTTTACCCTGCAAAATACAAACATATGTTTTGCATATTGATAGGGTTTACTAATGAGATAACTTTTTATCATGCTTCTATTTTTTATAACTAAATTTGTGGGGTTTGTGTGTGTGTGTGTGCATTTTCAGTTCATCAGAGATCTATATCTTATCTTCAATATGAAATCTACCTTTGATTTAGGGCTAAGTCGGTTTTTGAAAATGAAGCCAGTATGACCCATGGCAGTGATCTAATTGCAATTTATCTTACTTACTTTAGGGCAAGAGGACTGGACTAATTCAAGACATAAGGCACCCTCAGCAAGGACCACGAAGGGCGTCTACAGAGACCAGCCATATGGCAGATACTGATTGTACTGTCTGATGTTGTGAAATAGCCAGTCTCCACCAGTCCCGTATACTGTTCAAAGTAATTTTTTTCTATGAACAAATCCCTTTTTAAATAAATCAAATGCTTAAAATCTGAATGGATGGAACTTAAAACTACTTCGTTGAAACATCAAGCTTGGCAGAAAAAAAAAGACATGTAAAATTCTGTTATTTCCAGTCTGTATATGAAAAAAAAATAGGTCATCAAAAGAAAAAAAATAACTTTGATTTAACTAGTGTTAAAAAATAGGTTTACTAAATATGTTAATCCATCCTTTTAACATAAGCCTCACCTTTCATTTTAAAGGTTTCCATAGAATTTAGTTATTTTATCTTTCAGCCATATGCTATTTTTTTTTTCTCTTGCCAACATGCGTAAAAAGGGAAGCCAATGACAAGTGCAAATAATGTGGTATTCTTTTGTAACTCAAGTCTTGAAATGTTCTGTAGTGTTAAGCAAAGTCTTCTCTTGCTTGATACTAAATAAACTTTTGAAAGAAATTTTGTGTGTGTGAGCTAACAATTTCATGCTTTTCTTATTAAAAAGGCCTTCATAAATAGCTGTAAACAGGGAAAGAATCATTTAACAACGCTTGTCATAAAAGGGTCACACTAAACATTGTACAACTTATTTTAAAAGTGGTATAAAACTAAATGTACCATTATATATCCTCACTGTAGGTTTAAATGCTGTTTAAAGAATCCAACTGGTATCAGGCTGCTTTGTGGCACGTTAAAACTACGCAAACCAAATCTTGTTTAAAAAAACTGGTTTAAAATAACTACTGATTTTCTGAAAAAGATGTGATCAGTTTTCATCTTGTTGAGCATTTTTTCACTAGTGCAACTTTGGATTTTTTATGAGAATTTTGGTACCTTAATGAACACCTCGCTCCATGCTGGAAGCAATAAGCACAAAGCTTTTAAAGACATTCTGACTTGACTAATTGAGGTCGCACTCGCCAAGGCTGAGGATGTGTAACCCTTAAACGGTCTTCATTTTCAAAGGTAAATAAATCAAATAAGATTTTAATCTCACTTAATTTATCTTAATATAACTAATAAAACCAGAAAGATTACAACTTAGCAAGTTTTCATTATCCATTTTTAGAAAGGTTTAAGGAGCACCTAAATTCTCATTTTAAAAAGTTTAATTTGTTTTAGTAATCTAAAAAGCCTTAGTTTAGCCAGTTTAATTGGGGCCAATTATTCCCTGTTAAACAAATGTAAAACCTCATAACTAGTTGTTTGTAATAGTAATACATTATTTGATTAGTAATTGAGGGCACTTCTTAAAACTGACAAATATTTAATAAAGTTATTTAATCATTTGACTTTTTGAAATTGTAGATTATGTAAAATGTTTAATTTTTATTTCTGAGGGATTTTCTTCTCTTTGAGTAAAAAGGTCTTTTCTTTTATTAGGAAATGTCAGCCATCTTGAAAAGTCAAAGGAACTGGTTTTGCACCTAGAGCAAGAAAAGGTAAGTGCCTTTTGTTGCGATAATTTCTATGTGCAGAAAAGACGAAGGCAATTTCATGCTTGTTTAGAGTCATACAGAAGATTTTCCATGTTAGTTTCTATTACTGTCACTAGTGATTATGGCAAATTAACTCCTCCAGTCAGAAAAGAAGCTTTCAGGATGTAAACAAATCAGACCAGGTCGGTTTTTGTTTAAACTGTAGAGGTCACAGTCTCAGATTCTGGCAGCATTGAAAAGGCAGTTTAGTGAGTCAGATGGTCCTCTAATTTTTATTTTTTTTTTTTAGAAAAATGTGTTTATCACTTCCATAGGCAGTAAGTCACAAGTGCTTCAAATTTGGGAGAATAATTATCTTGGAATCATCGAAGTAAGATAATTTGTCTAGTTTGCTGACTTTTTTTAGTTTTCATAATGCAAATTATTAGTTTTTTAAGGTAAATGTTATAAGCTGTTATCTTTAATTATATGCTTTTTTGTCTAGTGATGTTTGAAGGAAAATTGAGTCTGATTTCATTTTTCAGATGTGATTGGCTTTTTTTTTTCCCCAATTTAAAGAGATCTACTTTGGTGGGTCAGATAGCACTATAGTTAAGGTGCCTACTTTGCCTGTGGCAGAGATGGGTTCCATCCCTAGTTCAATTTCCTGCTCCTTATAAGGTCCCCCAGACACTGCTAGGAGTGATTCCAGAACACAGGGCCTCAAGATACCCTGAGCACTGCCAGGGGTAGCCTTGAAAACAGAAAAATAATTTAAAAGTTATCTCAAGCTGAAACAGTTTGAATAGAATTAGGTTAGTTTTCAGGATGTGAGACTTCCACAAGTAGTCTTGTTTTTGTTTTGTTTCTTATAAATTATCAGCAATATTACTTGAATACTGAAATTCCAAAGATTTTATTTATTCTAAGGATTTGTACTTAGGTTCTGCTGTTTACTATGTTATCATGTAGTATTATGTTAAGAAATAGTTGATAGACACTGCAGTACTTTGTAACCTAATTACTTTGTAATTATACAGCATATGAAGTTTGATTGTCAAAGTTGAATGTAAATACTTAATATAGGGAAAAGTTGAATTATTTTTTTCTTAATTAAAATTTTAACCTGAAATAAATAGTTGACATTAGGAAGAAAAGCATTAATCTTATAGGAGAAAATAAATACATTTTAATAATTTTATTGATATATTAGAGTAGAAAGAGAATGTGGTATGTCATACTTTGCAGGGTGAATGTGTGGCCCCACCCAGCAATGCTCAGGCTTATTCCTGACTTAGTGCCAAGGCATCAATCAGTCCTGGTAGTGCTCAGTGAACTACATGAAGCATTTGGGCTCAGAATGGAATTGGCTCTGTCTTAAGGCAAGGGTTTTAATCTATATACTAGCTCTCTTGCCTCACTATCACTTTTTTTAAGCCTAGATTGTTAAATTTATCTATTTAATTGGGGGAAAGGACTTGGCACACACCAGTCAAGGTTCAAAGCCTAGGGATTATTCTTGACTGTACGCAGGAATCATACTGGCAGCCTCAGAGGATCATATGGGATGCCAGGAATCGAACCTAGGTCACCCGCATGCAAGGCAAGTGTTTTAAACTTGCTAGACTTCATCTCTAACCCCTGTCATTTTCTCTAGTAATTTTTTTAACAGTTGGCATGAGGAATAATAAACAAATATTGCTTAAAGCAGGAATTATGACTAGATCCCAAGAGGATCTTCTCCAACATATTTTCCTGAGAGCTAATTGATAAGAATTGTACGATTTTATGGTTAGTTTTTTCTTTTAAAAGCCCAGTCCATAGTTCTCTTGGCATAATAGCAGGGATTGTGAGTCAGAAATACCAGGACTACCAAGAACACTTGGGCATAACAGTTCTGTTTGGATTTCAAGGACTCTCATCCTTTACTTGGTTTATGCTCTACTAAATCTTGTTTCCTACATGAACAGCAAGAATTCACGAGAGGAGCAATCTTTTTCATTCCCAACGAATATATTGCATCCTTCCCAGATCTTTCCTCTAGCTTTCATCTCCCCCATGGAATTCACTTATTTTTCATTTAACAGTAGTTACTAAGAAAGAGTTCTACACTACATCAATGTAGGCATTCAGCAATCTGCAATGTGTCATTCTGCCTTATTCTGAAATCAACAGGAAATGAATTTTTACAGGTGTTAGGCTGACTCTAAGTACTCTTTACTATATTACTACTGTGCTTTCTGCTCTGTGGTTTACCCACAGAAACTAGATTCTGACAGAGCTAGTTTTGTTTATGTACATTTCTCATTTCTTTATTGATAATATGACACATTGGTTTCAAATTGCCTTTATAACCAATGGTGTGCTTATTGCTTTCTATAAATTATTTCACTGAATCATTTATAGATAATATAAATAAGAATGCAGAAGACTTTGTCATTGCCATTTTTTAGAAATTTATTACAGTTTATCTGGTTAGAGTGTTAACATTTATGGTATTGATCAACAAAGTTGCTGCATCCTCACCCTCACCACCACAGAATTGCACAGTATCCTCCACCAATGGCCTTTTCTTACTTTCAGTCTCCTTCTTCATTCCTCCTCTCCCTTCACAGCTAGGTAATCTGAGTTTTTAATCCAAGGCCAAGGACTTTCATTGATTGATACTACGCCTAGTTTTATCACTCTATCTGACAGATAAGTGACATCAGCCAGTATATGTCCTCCTTTCTCTGACTTATTTGGCTTAATTTGCTGCCATTCTTTCCATACAAGTTGTCATCACCATTTTACAATGGGAGACATTAACATTTCAAGAGATGACACAATCACTAAGGAAACATGTTCTAACTAGCACAGCCAAGTTTTGAACCACTTGTTTCAATCTTGTCTAGAGGCCGACACTGCTATCATTTCTCTGATTTAGTTTGAGACTCCTTCACTAGCCTAAAGATCAGCCCTAAGAGCTAACTTTGCCATCACCCTGTGTGCCTGACCATAGCTTCCACAGCATGGAGCAGTGGCTAGACTTCATATTTGATTACCATTCTCTTCTCTGTCCTCTTCTGACCTTGCCTTAAGTTCTGCCTGCCCTGGAAAGATTCTTCATATTTAGGTTCTGAATCTTTGTCTATTCAAGGTATTCCAGAATGAATTTGTATCTGTATTCCTTTGGCTACATTGACTAAGCATCTGCCATGCTGCAGACAGTGGAAATGCAGTGATGAATGACACGGTCCTGTCCTTGAAGGTACCATAGTCTGCTAGAGAAAGAAGCAACAGAGGAATCAATAGAGCTGTGACAGACAGATACATGAAAGAGAGCATGTAAGTCAAGTGGTTGATGAAGTGCCAGCAAGCACATTGACTAGTAGAAGCAAAATAAATAGGTAGGGCCTACTTGGAAGGATTTCATCCCAGTTCTGTCACTAACTGGCCCTGTAACCTTAGGTAAGTAACTTAGCCCCACTAAAGCGTGAGTTTTCCCCCTACATAAAATGAGTATAATAATGATTTCTACCTCAGCATTGCTATGAATATTAGAATTATGTGTATCAAAAATATGCTTGAAACTACTCATTTATTGTCTAATGTAAATATTTAGAATTATAAGAAAGTATAATCTAGGAAACTTTCATTACACTTAAACATTAGGGGATAGAAAACTGTCTGCATAAGCACAAGACACGCTTGAGGTTCTTAGGTCTGTTAAGCCTAAATATAAAACTATATTGAAATGTAACATTCTTGTTGCCTTCCATCTTCCATATTGTGTTCTCTAGTTAGTGATCGTGTCCTTTTTGGTTTGTGTTCCATAAAGAACTTTGATAACCTTTATTTTCCATGGTTGTTAATGAATTAGCCCTAAAAAAGGTTCCTTGCTTTTTTCCTCTTATGAGACCAGTTAACATAGTGTTTGGCAAAGTAAGACTTTATCAGCATAAAGAGTATGAAAGAATTGCACAGTATGATTACTCACACTTTTAGTAAAAGGCAGGAAGAGTAAACAGATATTTAATAGGGAAACAGCATCCTTGTATTAGTGGGATTACAATTACAGTGCAGCTCCTTTGATATAACTCAAAATGGCTGTGCTCACTCTGTGGGGAGACGGACCCAGTATTTAAAATTGGCAAGTTGAATAAATGGTAAAAATGTTGACACATGTGTTTGCCAGCACATTGTACCTGGGCACATGCTGCCCACATCTCTCCTCTTGAGATGTGAACTTTCATATTTTAGCGCTGGAGTATGTATGGACTCTCTGTTCTGGAGAAGCCTGTATTCATTCGTTCATTCATTCATTCATTCATTCATTCTCTCTCTCTCCCCCTTTCCTCCCCTCCCCATCTTCTTAAAAAATTCCAAATAAAAGCTGTTTTTACTTATAAAAATGTTTAAAAGCTTGTACTCAAAAAGTGAATTAACCGAAACATAAACCACTTTGTAGGGCATATAGGATGAATATAAATCATATGTCTTCTATGCAAATAGCATATACTTTTTTGTTGCTGTTCAGTGTCTTGTAAAAGAGCCATCATTTTTAAAGTAGGAAAAAATTTTATTTTCTGTAAGTGTTCAGAAGTTTCAGGAGAAAACTCTTAGCATACCACATCCACCACGAAGGTTCTAATACCCCCCATCCACTGTCCCGAATGAAGGCCATTCCTTTCATATCCCAACACAACCTCAGTTCTCTCTTAAGATTTCAAGAGTTCTAAAGTGAAGTGAGAAGATGTGAGGTCATTCAGTATCTGCCTTTCTGATTTTGACTTTCATCACTTAATGTAACACCCTCTTCTATATTCCATGTTGTAGAAAAATGATGTACTTGTCAGAGCTAATTAGTAGTCATGTATGTATATCAAAGGTTCCCGAGCTTTATTGACCTACCACTCACTTTCAGAGAAATAAAATCATTTCATCTCCTAGTTGCTCTGCAGGCTGCTACCCCCTTACCCCCATCTTCCCTTGGGCTGCTTTAGCACCGCTCTCTGCCCGAGGCAGAGGTTAAGTCAGTGTCACCCACTTTGGGCAACTCTGGTGTATATTTGCTTTTACCGCTTACCTGTCATTGGGCACTGGTATTATTTCTATGTCTCTGCTTTTAGAAATAGCACTGCAGTAAATGTAAGTGTATGTGTGTATATCTTGTGGCCTTTGGGTAGATGCCCAGGAGTGGATGTTCCAGTATGTTTTTGATTCATTCAGTAATCTCAGTACAGTTTTCCATAGATTCTGAACCACATCACTTTTCCAGCAGCACTTCCTGTAAGAGCTCCTTTTTGTCTTTCATTCCTTTCAGCTCTGTTTTTTTTCCCTTTGTCATTTAAGCCATTCTCACTGATGTGAGGTAGTATCTTCATTTGTTACGCATTTTCCTTATAATCAGTGATGATGAACTTTTATTTCTTATGACTACTGGCCATTCATAAATCTTTTTTTTTTTTGATTTGTAAAACTGTGAGGGCTCCTCCCAATTCTGTGCTTGGGAATCACTACCATGGGGCACCAGAGACCATTCAATAGCACCAGAATGCAAAGCCTCCCGTGTTCAAAGCAGGTACTTGTATCATTGAGCTATCGCTCTAACCCTTTGTGTTCTTTGAAGAAGTGTTTGTTCTCCCAACATCATTTTTGGAAAAGGCTTTCTCCTGTGCATTTTAACTCTGTCACAGATTAGTGTATGTTTATTTGAAGGTTTATTTCTGAGTTTTCAGTTTTATTCTAAAAATAAAACTGGTTTATTTCACTGCCACACTGCTTTGATTACTATAGTCTTGAATATATATTGATAGTTTAAATACAATGCCTTCCAACTTCATTTGTTTCGGGATTATTTTGTTTTGCAAGGTCCTCTTATGGCTCTGTACAAATTTTGATAATTTATTCATTCTCTGGTCTTGAAGAATGCCATTGTAACTTGGATAGGGATTGCACTGAATCTCTATAATGCTTTATGTGTGATAGTCATTTTAGCAATAGTACTCTTTAGCTTCATGACTGTGGACTTTGTTTCCATTTCTGATGTTCTTTCTGTTAGTAATTTATAGCTTTTAGTGTATTAATATTTTGACTCCTTTAATAATTCTTACATAGTTGATTCTTTTAGATGCAATTTTAAGTGGAATTTTTAAAATGTAAATTCTCTTCTTGCACTTGGAATAACTGCATAAAAACCATAAAAAGTAAAAATATTGTAATTCTCTTACAGTAAACTACAATACAACATAATAAAATCAAAATAAATTTTCTGTTCTAGCACATTGCATCTATAAATATAGCTTCTTTTGTATGTTGATGTTGATTTTGTAGTTTCCCACCTGGACTTAATATTTCTAAAACTTTTTTCTGTGAAATATATAGTGGAGTTACATATATTATCATGCCATATACAAATAGTCATACTGTGTCACTGTCAACGAATCACTGTCACTCCTTGTTCATCGATTTTCTCAAGTGGGCGCCCGTAACCTCTCCATTCATCCCAGCCCTGTGATTTTAGAAGCCTCTTCTAACTTGTCCTTCCCAATGCATATAGTCATAGTTAACTTTTTATTCATTTTTGCAGCCTTTTTATTTACTTCTTAATTTTTGTGGTTAGGACTTCAAATGTTGAGGTGAATAATATCACTGAAACCAAACTTCCTTGTGTCTAATATTAGAAGAAAATTTCTTAGTATTTTGCTATTGAGTAGATGTTAGCTGTGGGTCAGTTAGTTGTTAGCCTTTAATATAGAGATTTTGTTCCTTCTGCTTAGTTGACTGTAAACAGATGCTAATTTTTGGCAAAAGCTTTGTCTGAATTCGGTTCACTAAGATTTTGTTGATTTTTATATCTACATTAATCAGGCATCTGGTCCATTGTTCTGTTTGGTTTTGGGTTTTTTTCTGTTTGCTTTTGACCTCAGAAATTGGAAGAATTTCTGCTTTGCTCATTTTCTAGATTTGGGAAAGGAAAAGTGATAATTACTGTATGGGCTTGGTAGAACTCTAGTAAATCTATTAAACCTGAACTTGTGTGTGGGAGGCATACTTTGGATGACTCTTTCAGTCTCCTTGGAGTATTTGGTCTGATCAGATTTTCTGTTTCATCCTGATTCAGTCACATGGGGTTGTCTTCTAGGTACTCCAATTTGGTGGCACAAAGCAGTCCCTAATAGTCTGACAGTTCTTTGTATTTATGTGGTGTCTCTGTTTTAACTTTTACCTCGTTTGTTTCTGTTCCTATTATAGTATGGTAATAGCAGATCTAGTAAATCTAGTACAGGTTTATAAATCTTGTTTATTCTTTCAAAGAACCATTTTTGGTTTCATTGATTTTTGTGTTTTTTAAAAGTCATTTTTTTATCAGCTCTTTAATTTTGCTTTCTTTCTTTCTGCTGAATGTAGATTTTTATTGCTCTTTTTATGGTTCCTTACGTTTGTATATCAAAATGCTTATTTAAATATTTTCCTTGCACTTAGCAATGTAAACTTGTATTGCTTTGAATTTTCCTCATATTACACTGTTACTGTCTATATTTTTATAATGCTTGCCTTCTTCATTCTCAGTTGAAGCTGTAATTCAGTTTTTCTCTTACTTTATTGTTAACCCAGTAGTTATTTAATAGCATGTTGTTTTGTCTCCAAATGAATTCTGGGTAATTTCTACTATCATAGTATTGTGGTCTGAAAAGATACTTGTTATTATATCAATTTTTATGACTTTATTCATGCTTCTTTTGTGTCCCAGTGTATAGTCTGTCATGAACAGTGCCCCATGTGTACTGAAAAAAATGTTTATATGGTCTTTGGTGGGGGTAGGAAATTAAAGCTCTTTGTAAATATCTGTTAAGACCAGTTCTTTATTTGTTGCATTAGTTAATATATTGGTTGTATTAATACATTAATGTACTAATCATTGTATATTCTATTATTACCCTTTTTAGTGAAATCTTCTTTGCCCCTTTTAACTGTAGTTGTCCTTGCCCTTTGGAGACTGATACTTCCTGTACAATTATTGTCTAATCTTTTACTTTCAACCTATATTTATCACTGATGTCCAAGTGAATATCTTGTAATAAAAGGATGTTTGTTTTTTGCTTCTTGATCCACCCTGTGCCATATAATTGGTTAGTTAATACCTTTAATAGATTATTTAGGTTAAAACTTTAGTACAATTTTCTTGCATATATCTGCGTGTTTTGAATTTGCCTTAGTTTCTTGGAGCTTTTCTTATCCACTCCTCACCCCACCTTGTATGTTGATATGTGGCTGTTATATAGTGATCACGTTCTATTTGCTAGATAGTGTTGCTTTCAACTGCCATGAAATTTTTATACGATGTTCTAAATTGATATCCCCTTTTAACTGTAAATAAACCATATCTCGAATTCATTTTTAGACCCCATTATTTTTACTCTTCTTTCCCACACTTTACATTTTGTGAGTTTCATTTTTTTTTATGTATGAGTACTGCTATTTATTCAGCAACTGATTAGGCTGATTGAATTGGGCATAAACTCCACCTTTTTGTTTTTTTTCATTTTTTTGTAATTTTATTTATTGAATAACCATGAGAGCAGTTACAAAGCTTTCGGGTTTAAGTCTAGGTCATACAATGAAACACCGTACCTTCATCACTGCCCATTCTCCACCACCAAAAACCCCAGTATACCCCCATTTCACACCCTCCCCCTACCTGTGGGGCAGATGATTTCCACATTACTCTCTCTCTCTACTTTGATTGCACTCGATATTTTGACACCAGACCCACCATTATTATTTGCAATTTTACCCCAACACTCAGATCTGTCGAAAAGGCAACAGTAGACAATTTGTTTTCTATTGCTGGTTATGAATAACAGATGATGCCGCACAGCTGCAGTAGTGGCCACGCAATTTTGAAATTCCAAAATTTTAACAAATCGGGAGGGATTTCTGCTAAAACCTGCTGGGTTCCGAGATTTGTTCCTGAGTCTTTGGGATCATGGCCGTTAAGCAGCTTAATCAGGAACCAGAGAGGCCGTTTGTGGGCGGCAACTTTGGGTCTTGTTGGGACAGGGAGGAAAGGTCCAGCTCCACCCCCACCCCATAAGGCCCCACATGTCTCGTCACTGCGGGCCCAAACCTGACTGTCCAGTGGTCTCTGGAGGATGATGGCCACTAGGCCGTCAGGGGGAACAGGCCAAGGCACAAAACCTGGGGTGGCCCATCACCGGTAACCTACTGCAGGGACCAGATGCATTTCTGACAAAGCCATTGGGTTTCGAGGTCTGAATCTCTGGGATCATGGCCATTAAGCAGTCTGATCAGGAACCAGAGAGGCCATGCCTCCAATTATATAGTTGAGCTGGAGGTGGTATGCGGGTGTGTGGGTGTGTCTCCCACATACCTAACTATTGGCCATTTACTTTCTTGGTAAACTTTGCCACAAATTTTTGGGGTGTGGCCAAAGGCACAGCAGCAATTTGGGGATATCTGGAAGTCTGAAGGCGCCATCAGTCTGCTGATGCACTCACCTTACAGGTACAGACTGACCTGATTGCAACAACATTTTGTGAGTTTTTTATGGTTTCTATGTGGAGTTTCTTTGTCTTTAGAGAAGACCCTTTAATTCTTTTTTGTAGTGCTGGTTTCTTGAACCCAAATTCTTTTTAATTGTTGAAACAGATCTTAATCACTCTTTCAAATCTGAGTGATAATTCTATCCTGCCGATAGAATGTTTTGACTAAAGACTTTTTTCATTCAACACTTCAGTTATAATCATATAGGCTTTACATCCTGTAGAGATTCCATTACTCTATCTGTGAGTGTAAAGAAGCCTTCCCTTTACATGAGTCTTTGTTTTTTACTCTTGCTGCTTTTAAAATACATCTCTCTCTCTTTGGCTTTCCATCTTAATTAAAGTATGTCTTGGCAGTTTTTATCTGAGACATTT
Organism: Sorex fumeus; assembly: GCF_029834395.1. Classification (NCBI taxonomy): domain Eukaryota; kingdom Metazoa; phylum Chordata; class Mammalia; order Eulipotyphla; family Soricidae; genus Sorex; species Sorex fumeus. The sequence continues at coordinate 44,397,893 of NW_026606059.1, read as the reverse complement.
TTCAGAATATATTTTAATCTGAGTTTTACCCTCTTATTTATTGAAACTGATTCTGAATGAAATTATTAATTCAAGAAGAAAAATTAGCTCTGAATGCATAATACCAGTTACTGAAATTTCAGACCTTAGTGTGGTGGGATAGTCTTGTAGTTCCAGTGGTTTTCAGAACAAAACTCAGACTCTTCCTTTGAGCACAAAGCCCTGCATGGTCTTGGTCTTTACTGCTGCTCCAGCCATCTCAGCCTGGCTTCCGACACCCACCTTCTTTTCTTCAGCCTTTGTCTACCATATGCCTCAAGGTGCCTTCTAATATCCTCTTTTCAGTATTCACATCTCTTTCCTTCTCATCAGGGCCTGATAGTCTATTAAAATATGAAAGAAACCTTGAAGCATCACCTCATAAGGGATGCTTTCTGAGGCGCAATGTGTCCATATCTAGTTTAGTTGTTGAATTCACACATGCGCGCACAACTGCTGCATTTTGAAGATGATATCCTATGAGTTTAGCATATTCTTTCCCCCCTACCAGAATACAAACCTCCTTAATGCAGGTGCCATATGAATGGCAAATAGTGAGCAATTAAATATGTACATAAATACAATGAGCTGGTTCTGTTTCCCATAGTACAGGAAACTGGATTGTGTTTTAATCATCCTTCCATTTGAAGGTAATTTAATAGATTTTTTTAAATGTTGCCTTTTTAGATTTTTTTAAATGTTGTCTTTTTAACATTTTTTAAATGTTATATATATATATAAAAAAATATCACTGACCACCACTACTTGATAAATCCTGTTTTACTTTTCCTTGCCTACTACCTATTACCTGAATGCATTGATTTGTACCTAACAGACTCTGGAAGAAAGAAGAGACTATGGGAGTATGTGCCATTATAAAGTGAATAGGTGTGGTGTATTATCCTAGAGCACTTTTGTACTTGTTAATGTCTTTCCCACCACTTGAAAGATTGGGGTTTCTTAAAGACATAGCCCCCTTTTTTTGGTGAAGCAGGATAGTTTTTATTGAAATTTACTTAGAAAGACATGAGGGGACAGAAGGAGAGGAAGTGCATGTTGAAGAAAGAATGCAAACTTCTTCAGTGTGGAAAAAACAAAGACGTAGAGATAAGCAAGCATGATACATATTCAAGGGTGAACACAGACTTGAAGAGCAAGCTGACACATCCATTTCTTATTTTGCAAAATTTCCACATTCCAGCATAGTGCCAGGCAGAGAACACAGCAGGACTTTACAAGGTGTTCAATGGAGAATGAAAATGTGAATGAATAAATGAGGAAATGACACTCTTAATTTGTAAAATAGTTACACTAAGCAAATTTTATTGGTAAAATGGTCTTCTCCGTGGAAATGATATTTTCTTTCTAACCACTATCTTTTTCAATGGGAATTTGGGCTTAGGAAACCAAAAGTGATCTTTTAGTAAGAAATACATGTGGTTGTAGTACATGTTCTTACTACAAAATCCAAACCATTCCCAAAAGGATGTCATGAAAAGTAGATTTTTTTTGTTGTTGTTTTGTTTTGTTTTGTTGAGGGGTGTGATCCCTATCCAGCTGTACTTGGGAATCACTCCTAGTTCTGTTCTCAGAGAACATTCTTGGCAGTGCTAAAGGGAACACTTTAGGTGCTGGTGATTGAGTCAGCTGTTTCTGGGGCAAGCATCTTAACCCTTGTACTATCTCTCCAGCACATAAAAAACAATCTTAAATCTCTGTTTCTTTACATTCTTATATACAACTGTAGAATAAGTGTTTAAAGGTTTATCAAATTGTCATAATTGTTCTCCAGAAGTGACAGTGTTTCTTGATACACTTTCCTGGAACAAACTTAAATTTCAGTGTTTAGATATAGAAATTTATTCTAGTAAAAGTTGCTAGTGCCTATGGTAATGCAGCAGTCTCTGTGACTCATGTGTTTTAAGTGTTTTATTGCAAGCACCAAGGCCGATACATGGCAGGCCTAGAAATCTGCATGCATGAATGAAGCCACACTAATGACCTCCTGGGTATTTGGATCAGTGCACAGGGAAAACTTAAAAAAAAAAGTTCTATACCCTTATCAAATCCATGTTGGCCTTCTCTCACTCCAGGGCCCACTTTACAGTAACAAGCTATAACTGATCCAAGGGACAAACCATCATGTGGCCAGCTTTGTGCTAAGTATTTTGAACATATTGAGGAAAGGGAGTCTCTGTCCTTGTGGGGGTTATAGTCTCTCTGAGAAAGGAGAACACAGGTGGTATATCACTCCATCATCTTTGTCCACTTTCTCTTGAGTCATTCATTTCTTGCCAATTCTTAAGCACTTTTTTTTTTCACCCAAGAGTTGTGACTATCAGCCCTGGTTTTGGCCAGCTCATAAATCTGAGATTTCATCTCCCCTCAAGGTCAGATTGAGTCTGTGAGGCGTGTGTCCCTGAAAGCACTGTCATCATGCTATTCAAGAACTATTGATTGATTGATTTAAAATATTCTGCCTGATTACTCGAATTCAGCAGTTGTGGTGTCACAGAGGTCCTTAGTGTCTGAGACTGTGCCAGTAACAGATGGGTACAGCCAGAGAGGGTGCCAAGGGGGAAAGTGATGGACTTGAACTGAAAAAAGGAAAGTTTTCACTGGGAGACAAGAATAGGATTTTAAAATGAAGCTGAAATCTCTGAAGCAGATAGGAAGGAGAAAAACTTGAGATGCCATAAGCTGGTGCAGATAGGAGAGACAGAGAAACTGGAGTGGAGCGGGAGAGATGCTGAAGAGACCAGGGGTAACTAAATCTTAGGGAGCTCAAACCATGTGCCACAGCATCAGGTCAAGTCATAGGATACAAGCTGAAGAATCCCCTGAGACCAAGCTGCTGTGACCAGCACTGTAGAATTAAATATTGTGAAAGTTGTTTCTCCATTTGGATTTTTTTCCTTCCATTTTCTAATGGGTTCCGAAACAATAGGTTCATCATTTATAACATTAAAATGTATTACATTGCGTTTTGCCAAAACAGTAACGAGACTCATAATTTGTTGTGAGACGTTACTGGTGCCCGCTCGAGCAAATCGATCAACAACAGGAGGACAGTGCTACAGTGCTTCATTGTGTTAAAGCATTTTTTTAAACACCTGGAAATTGAGTCTTGTCACCAATTGTGGGGGAGGGGGGAGCTAAGGACAGTGCCAGTGTGCCCATAGAGAAACTCAGTTTATGTTTTAGCATTCAAACCATCATCCAAAACAAAGCATTGCCATTCTGAAATCAGAGCCACGAATGTCATATGGGGTGTGCTTTAATCACCACACCAGTTTCATTTCATCTCTCTTTCCAAATACAGATATTTATATTTTTAGTTTCTGTAGTTCAGTTTTGGACTGTTTCCCATAAATAACCCAATTCATATTTCTGCTTGCCTGTTTCCTCTGCCTAAGTTCTTGTGTTCCAGACAGCATGAATAATTATTAGCTTTTCAAAGTGTACAAATATATTTTATTTTCCTTTCTTTCAGGAATGTTTCTTCTAATTGTGAACTGCTTAAGAATAATGAACTCACCAACGTGCCTCGTCAGTAAATGAACTCTCTTGGGAACTAGAAAACCATCTTGATTTTTTTTGTCACAGTTTTGTCTTCTGTGAAATGTTTTATAAAATGGTATACTTTTTAATTTGGAAAGTTTTTAAAAAGGAAAGAAAATCTTATTTTGTTGTCTCATAATTACAAAAGTCATGATTTGTGTCTTATTGAATAAAGTCTGCCCATTTAAATTTCTTCTACCTTAATATAAACCTAGAAAAATAAAGTTCCAATTATTTCATCACAGCCCTAAATTTTTCACACTTGAGAGCCAGGTAGGACAGCAACTTGCTCTGAGAAGTCAAGATTCTTTATGTTTTCCAAATTTGAAAATGATTTATCCACCTCAGTTATGGACAGTAAATAAGGAAGTTTTATGCCAAAGTATTCTTTCACATAAAAGGTTAATTATAAAGGCAGCTGTGGAAAGCAACGCTATAATGACAGAAAGAATCCTGATTTCATGCCTCTCTAATTTGTTAAGGAACATAAAGGTCATAATCCCTGTGGATGGTAGTATTCTGTTCAATCTCTTTTCATCATTTACTGGTGCATTGTGATTTTAATTCATTATGTCTCAAGAGAATATGTTTTATTCCTTCTTGCTAGAAGCTCAAACAACACATTCAGTAGCCTTGGAATTTCAAGAATAATCTTGCACATTGTTAACCTGTCACTCATACCTCTGAGACAGTGTTTCTGTAGGCATTTACTTTTACAGCTGAGCATTTGGGGATCATGGTGTTAACCATAGTATGCTTCTTAACCTCTCAAGCTGTTACTAAAAACACAATTTTGTACTTTTGTGTTTGTACATTTGCATTCATCAGACATACGTTTCTCCATCCCAGAAGTGTCAGAGAACAAGAAAAATGAAAGCTTTTGTGTTTGAGAGGGAATGTTGCTATCTCTGCCTGGCACACAGGTGAGCGTCTGAACAGCCTGTGGTACCCTTTTGATTGAAACCAATGTTAAGCAAAGAGACCATAACTTTAGGATTGCAAGCTAGATTGTGCTGATAGGATTTGGAGTCCCTTGTTCCTTGTTTGTAGCCTTTTCACATACCTCCACCACATACATGTCTCCAGTGACACCCTGAAGATGTGGTGCCACCAGGTGGGCACGAAAGTCCTGGCTCCTCACACATGAATTGAGGCCGATCCTGTGTGCTCTGGTGAAGAAATTGTTTGAAACCCCAGAGTTCACTGGGCTTTTACAAATGTGCTTCTTTCTGCTTTCTCTGACCTAGAAGATCCCAAATTCCATAGGACATTGAAAATAAAATATATATACATATATATATATATATACACACACATATATACACACGCACACACACAATGTTTGTAGGAAGTACCAGGTCCCCAGATCTACCCAGTACCACTGAGCTACCCAAGTGAAATTGTGCACCTTTGTGCACTGTACATAGCAGTGATCTGGAAACTCAGGTGTCAAGCCAACTCCCAGCACCCTTTAAGACTGAACCTCAGAAATTCTAACCCACAAGTATTGTCACACTAGGTTGTGCTCTAGTCATTGGCTTTATTGTGTGTCCCTCCCACTGCTTTTGCTAACCTGAGGGATAAACTTCAACATAAGGCACCTGTATCCCAGCTTGGCAGAGTTCAACCCCTAGCAAATGCATTTTGAGTGGTGATACAAATGACACCTGTGCTTACAAGAAGAAAAAATAGAAAGCATTTATCATGGAAGAATAGCTGGACAATGGGAGCCTGTTGATTTTAAATGGAACTTTCATTTCTCAGCTAAGTTCATCTCAGTCCATGTCAGCACTGGCACTCCTAGTTGTCTTCTTTCTTGTTAGCAGAAGCTATTCAAGCATGGAAGACTGAAATAAGCACTTGTGTTTGATTTTTAAGACCCGAGAGCTTCCTCTAGTTTTAAAACAGCTGATGACTTTTTCAACATTGATCTTTATTGGACTCTAAAGGTAGCTATTTAAAGTGATGACTTATTGGAGTTGTCAAAACTCTGGTTAGTACCATGTCAAAAGATTTGCGGTTTATTGTTTTTCTGGAAATCTGGCTAGATCTGCCAAGTGACCCAAGTACAGTGATTTTGCATCAAACATTTATTTTTTTTGTTTTCTTTTTTTTGCATCAAACGTTTTGGAAACTTGCAAAAACAACTATTTTGTGCAGAACCTAGCAGCTCTGCTTTCAATGTCCTAAGTGGACCCTTCCCTGACAATCCTCTTAACTGTTCAACTTTGGCTGCTTCCTCAGCTAACTAAACCTTGCACAACCTAAATGTTTGCAGCATTTCCTGTGCAGGCAGCCATAAATGGTTCATCTCTCACCACCCTACCCGTGCCCCAAAATATGCTTCCTCCAAATTGTTCCTCATTTCTGCTCACTGAGATAATCGCAGAGTAATTTAGTGTGCAGCTTCTGGACAGACGGCACCAAGCAAGCTTAACGGTGGAAGCAGTTTAAAGCACATTGACGATGTCCTGGCTTTCGTGGGGTCAAAAATCCACAGCACAGTCTGAGAGAAATCTGCAGATTCAGTCTCTCCCTGGTTTGCAAACTGTCAGCCGTGTCAGTGCTCTCAAGGCCCAGCTGGGCTGGAGAACATACATGCAGACTGATCCGAGGGTGTGCTGCCTTGCTTCTGCACCTCTGACCTCTATAGGCTACCTGAGTGTCCTGCCACTGCAACAGAGGCTTTCCCAAGGCAGATCCCATGGGGGGCGGGGGGGGATCTGCAAGCTAAGGAAAAGTCACAAAACTTTCAAACTGAATTTCAAAAGAGTCATAACATCTCTTCCTCCAGATGCTATTGGTGAAACAGTTAACTCCCAGGTTGCAGTGTGGAAGATCAGGACACTGTAAAACCAGAGGATGGAACCCTTGGGACTTTCAGGATAATGGCTTTCATCTGAGTTACTCTCAGGCTCTGTGCCCACCACTGCAATGGGGTAGGAACATCTGTATCTAGGAGTTGTCAAAATGAGGCCTGACACACCCACCATGGAAGCACGTGATATATATTCACTGTCAATGATCACAAAACTATCCCAGGACACGTGCAAACACCATCCCCAAATCCACTGTGCATATAGTCTCAGCCATCACACCCATGCTCTTTCTAAGACCGTCGCCTCCTGAGGGCAGGTTGTAGACTTGCGTCTCCTCACATCATCCTCATTGGCAACAAAATCCGGCAACCTGCAGCCCCCTCTTTCTCACCAGTAAGTGGAGTCTATGTTCCCTCCAGCACCAGACTCTGTTCTTTCCTGTACTGAAGTCAGCCTCAACACCCTTGTTTCTTTGAACAGACCCCTTCTACTTCATGAGGCCCCTGAGTTTTGGCCTTAGTCTCCTGGGCCTACTCCTGGCCCTGCCTCAAGAAGGCTAACCAGCAGAAGCAAGAGGTTAATTGAACAGTGCTTCCATCTGTTCTGCCAATGTTGAATCACGTTTTTTCCCTGGGTGCTGTGTCTCGCCCCAAAATTCCTATCTTGAAACTGGTTCTCCAGTGTCCAGCTACATGCCTAGCTACATGCCTACCTTTCTCTGCTTCAATCTGTGCAACATTGAAGGCCTAATCCTCAACCTCAGTTCTTTTTTTTTGCTGTGAGATGACGATTCCTCAGAAGTTTGAAGGTGGTAATGACAAGTGTTAGGATAAAGCAGGTGAGAAGTGATTCCAGCAGCTGTCGATCACATCCTCATTGCTTAGGGGAGCACCTGCACCGTCCTAGGGAACTGGAAGAGGATATGCATGCCTGCCAGCAGATCTCAGATGGAGGAGGACCAGGGAGAGTTGGCAGGAAGGTCATAGCCCACGCTTCTGAAAAACCAAACTTAAGAAATCTGGCCTCATGTATTTCAGCTGAGTAAAAAGGGGCACAGTCTCCCAAAAGAAAATGCTGTGAGGTGCTTATCCAGTGACTCAACTCCCTGCGCCTGACACACAGAACTCAGTCCCAGCACCTCAAGAGGATTCAATATTTTGCCTGCTTGCCCTGGGGGCAGGAACCTATAATGTCATAATTTCCAAAGATGTCAAATGATGATGGCAGAAACAAGATTCAGATTCAAAAAAGTGGGAGAAAGACAAGCAAACTTTGGACAGCTGTAGTCCAACCGCATCTGGGCCTCTTAGAACACAGCAGCTCTGTCTGTGGTACCTCTGAAGAGGATGCTTAAAGTCCAAGAAAATTCCACCAGTGAGCTTCTGGGTGTAGTCTCTTCACCAAGTCACCCTCATCTGAGGGGACTGGAAGGCTCCTAATAGAAACCATCTGGTGCTGTGAGAAAAACACAGTCTGTGCTTTTCATGCCCAAAGCTGACGGGTACAGCTTCCACCTACTATTTGCATCTTGAACCAAATATCATCTGAGTTTATTAGAGTTGATTTTCTACATTTGTACCTTATAAATATATATGGAACCACTAAGATAATTTAGGAAAAAATTCTTGTTCAACCACATTAAGCCTGTTTTTCCACACCTACACTGACAGCATGTATCATTGGGCCCATGAGTAAATGCTTGTTCTCATCAACTACCAAATAGTTCTACACAGATTTCTAGATTTCTGACTTCTCAGGATAAGGAAAGCATCTCTAGCTTGCCCTAGACTGTTGCAACATGAGCTGGGGTAGCCAGCAATAAGTCCTGTCATATGTCTCTGTCTCCATCATTGCTTGAGGCATCTTCTGGTGCATTGTTTTCCATCTGCATTTAACATCCCTGGCCCCACCCAGCAGGGAAACCTTACTCATAGCTTTTGCTATGTGGCACAAAGGGAGTCAAGTTAACTAGAAAATTTTACGTGGGGTCAGAGAGAGACAGAGGGCAAAGCACATGCCTTACATGCAACCCACTGAGGTTTGATCCCCGGTCCTCTACATATGGTCTCCTGATCCCCTCCATGAATGATCTCTGAGCACATAACCAGGAGTAAACCCTGAGTACCATGGATTGTGGCACAAAAAAAAGAATTTTGCAACCCAAGCATCTGATTCTGGTAGTAGATGGTACTTGAATCATTTAGCAAAATATCTAGCTTCAGTTCACTGCAAGCTCAGGAAGGCAGGCAGTAGCAGGACTCAGGAGAGAGCACTACACCAGATTCCTTGGTGCATTTCTCCCTTCCTACACTGAGTGCTATTGGGGCCTCTCCCTACCTCCCCTCAGCTAGAGCTCCTCCTGAAGGGGAAAATAGCATAGCCCCAACAATGCCAACTCAAGCTGACAGGAGAAATACCACCATGGAGCACAAGGCTGACTCCCTCCTGAGCACCATGGAGCACCCCTCCCCTAATTTACTGAGATCAAGCTGCTTGAACTTCCAGTTGGGTTTCTTCCTTTAAGTGTTGTGATTTGAGGAGGGACCCACATAAGCCTCTGCACCCCAATTCCCTCAGATGATAAACGGGAATGACAACATCAGCCTCTGGAGTGAGGGGGGGGGGTGAATAAATCTAAGGGTAACATGGTAATGTCCTGGAGGGTGGTGGGCAAGAAGTCCAAGACCCGCTCACCCAGAGGAGCTTGTATCTGGGGTCACAATGGTGAGAGAAGGGGCTGCTGTCTGGAGTGCAGAGCAAAGGTGGAGAAGGAAGAGGAAATGCTGAAGCATTCCAGCAATTCTAGGGCAAGTGCAGACACTTGTCTGGCCATAATGACTCTCTATTTTTAGATTCAGCACTCTGTTTGTGACCTGCATTGTAGATATATCCTGACGGGGGGTGGGGGGCAGGGAGGGAGATGAAGCCACCCCATGTTGGGGAGAGAAGTGGAGCATCGGACACAAGGTGATCCCACCTCTCTCTTCATGGGGAAACAGCCTGAGAGCAGAGCAGCCCAAAGTGGGAGGGCTGGGGCTGCTACCCCAGGCTCTGCACCCCCTCTCCTAGAGTCAGTCAGAGGTCAAGAGCTGGAGAATTCTGGTAAATGCAATTCCCCCAAGGTTAGGGTAATGGGGAAGTGTTGTGCAGTAGCCAGGGTCCCTGTGGAAGTGCCAGGGCTAAATCCACTGTAGAGCTGCAGACAGTATGATCTGTGATGGTGGTGGACTCTGTGGTGTCCCCCAGAGCCAAGACCGCAGGATTGTGTCCCTGCTTTACTCCAGAGATCCCTCTGCCTGGCTCCACCCTGAGAGTCTGCTGTGAAGCAGGATGTTCAGGTTGACAGCTGACCCCATCTTGCTCCTGAGGCTTCATCTTAATGAACCTTTCAGATACTGTTCACCGCCAATGACTATGTATTGGCTATCATTCGGATGTGATCTTGGAAAACTGGAAATCTGTACTTCCTTATCTCACTTATTTTTCTTTTCCGCATAACTAAGGCCAGCTTGACTAGAAAGCACAAAACAGTAAACTTAGTAGAACGTAATCTATAACACATACTTGCTCTGAGCCCTCTCCTCCATCCTGCCTCCGTCACTACATTTTTTTCATTGAAATTCCTGTTAAAAAGAAATCAATAGATTTGGGGGTGATTCCTGAGTTTTTGCTTCTTTATTTTCAAACCTGAGATCCCACTCAGGTACACTGGTTGACCTCGAGCTCCCTGAGGCTGTGGGCAAACACATACATCGCCCCAGAGCTCCCAAGCATGGTAGGGCAGCTTCAGCACCATGGATAGTACCACATGGACACTTGGAACAAGATTGCGGGAGGAAGAGGTGCTTGTTAGCCAAACACGGTAGAGCAAAAACAAGTTTTCTCTGAGGTCAAGATCGCTTATGCTGGTTTTGACTTTCCTGATCATCTGACCTTGTTTATGCCAGCTCTATGGCCTGTGAAATGGAATCTAGGAAAAATTGAGATGAACAGGGTTCAGCTTCTAAACTCCATTCATTGCTCACTTGGAAAATGGAGGTCTGGCTACAAACCCCAGCGCCCCTACGCCTGTGAGCTGCTTCTGCTTCCAGCCTAAAGTCATTTAGGCATGTCAAGGGGACTAGAAAGATAGAGTATTCTTACTCTGCAGAGACCAATGACTTTATTGGGTTCTGGTTTCTCTCCTACTCCCTTTCACATCTCCCAACACCAAGAAAACACAACTTCTCAGACACAGTCCATCCTCTGCAAATATTACCAGTGTGGGTAGAGATTTGGCCCCACCTGATGTTTCTCAGCCATGTAGAAGCCCCAGAAACTCTTGGACCCTCAGCACGGAGGCTTAGGCTGCCAGGCAAAGGGAAATTATGCCCCAGGGGAAACCTTCAGGCAGTGAAGGATGGCACTGAGTAGATAAATAAACAGTTCATTTGCCTTTAGGTATGAAATTCAAAAGTATGTTCACACTTTATTTATTTATGTATTTATTGCATCACACCCGGCAATGCTCAGGGGTTACTCCTGCCTCTGCACTCAGGTATTACTCCTGATGGTGCTTGTGGGACCATATGGGATGCTGGGAATCAATCGCGGGGAGGGGCATTTTTAGGTATATTGAGTGGGAGGGAGACTCATTCAGGGTCACACTTTATTTTAGAAGACCCCAAGTGAGCCTATCCCCTCCCACTCACTATACATAGCCGTGGGCTGTTTACTCATCGCTCATTCTCCCCTTTCCCATCCTCATTGTGCTTCCAGGTTACCTTCCAAATTTGCTGTTTTGGCCCATCTCTTTTTCTTCTTTTTGATGAACCAAAACCATAGTAGATAGAATAATGACACCCTATGCATATTTCCATAATGTCATTTCCAGAACCTCTAAATGTTTTACCATAAAAGGCAAACAGGATACTAGAGGTGTTTCAAACCAGAGACCAGCTTTGATAATTTACCAATTAGACAAAATCAGTGTAGTCATAGAGAAGAACACAATTCAAGTGGTTTTTCAAGACTAATTTGACATGGTGATTTCTTGGTTATACCTCTAAAAATAATAAGTAAGATTTAACTATTTCATGATTCATGTGCGACTCACTAACCAATACCCTATAACATAAGAACTTTTTCAAAATATTTTATTTAGAGAAGAAACTAGTGACTGCTTCCTCCATGTATAAGTTGCTTTATAAAAATCAATCCTATGGTTAGTTTTAGTGATCCCCATTCCTAGCTTTGTTATGGATGCACAATAAACTTTTTTAAAAATTACTAACTTTTTGATATGAAATATATGCTTGATATCTACTATGTCTGAAGTTTTTATATAGACATTATTAAATTAAGGACTTTGAGACATGGAGATGTTACTTGATTCCCTAGATAAACCTATTGTAATCACAAGGGTCATTCTCTAAGAATGACCTCCCTCTAAGGGAGACAAGAGAACCAACATCACACAAAGATGTGAAGATTTATCCAAACCTTTCAGAAAATTTTTTAAAGATAGAGAAAGACACCATAGACTAAAGAACACCATGGTCCTAGAGGCTGCAAAGAGGGGCTGGAGTGATAGTATAGTGGGTAGGGTGTTCGCTTTGCATGTGATCACCCAAGGTTCTATTCCCAGCATCCCGTAGGTTCCCCCAAGCACTGTCAGGAGTAATTGCTGAGTGCAGAGCTAGGAGTAACACCTGAGCATTTCAAGGTATGACCCAAAAAGAAAAAAAGCTGGAAAGAAAGAGACTGTCCTTGTGTCTTCCTTCAGAAGGAACAATGCCAGGATATTGATTTTAGCTCAGTGAGACTTGAAATCAAACATCTAATCTACAGAATGTTCAGATAACAAATTCATGTTGTGATGGTTCACTAAGTTTGTTGTCATTTGTTGCAGCAGCAGTAGGACAATACACAATCTGAGCCAAATATTGAGTGAGCTTGCCTTGAATTTTGTGACCACATGCAAACAAGCAGGGGGCTCTGTTGATTTATGCAAACTCTGTAAATCTTCATTTAATGATAGATTTCTTGGGTTACTTCAGAGAAAACTCAGCAGGAGGTGGGTGATATGAAGATGTCTATGCAATTTACTTGTCATTTCCCTTAAATGCCAACAACATTTTACATTCTAGAAAGAGAAGACTCACTATCTTGCTGGCCCTCAGGAGAAATGTATTGTGCCTATTAGTTGTGTAATTGGATTCAAAGAAGTTAGTAGATTTTGATTAATGCGATAAAAATGATCATGGTTGTGTCTCTTTCCTCCTAGAAAGAATGGAGAATAGTTCTCTGCAAGGCACGTATTATATATTAAAGAATGAAAAGGAAAGATGGGGAAATAAAGAGACAGACTAAATTGTGGTTGAGAAAAAAGAGATTCAGCCAAAAGAAAGGAAGAGTAGAGATTGCTTTCCACAATACCTAAAACAGGCCCTTGAGCATCCCAGCAAAATGGACTATACATTCTTCGACAGTGTAAGAAATGACACAATAAGAAGCACCTCATATGAACAACACAGGAAACTCTAAAAGACCAAACCTGGCAAAACCGGACTTTGGGAGCAGACATAAGACCACTGTGCCAACCAACCACAGACACCACTTCCTTCATGATACCCAGTAACTCATGCCTGGTAACTATGGGGATTCCTTTCTCTTGCTTATTTGAGACAGAGACCTCCCACTTTTAGGAATTTTCTATCAGAGGTACCTGGCTTAGTGTTAGGTGATGTCTCAAGGCTCAGCTTTGCATTTTAAAAAATTACTACTGCCAAACAGAATATCAGGTTCTCTTCATAACACATAGTCAAGGTCAAAGGCACAGTCCCTGGTGTAGCAGTCCTTCCTGTGAGGAGAAAAGGACTTCAAGTCACACTCCCCACAATGTGCTGACTGTGTTTGTCAGTGTTGGAGTGTTGCAGCCCTGTCGCGATAGCCCTCCACCAGTTTGAGAGGCCCCCACTCACTTAAAAACCAAGTAGGAAGAAAAGCAGAACTCAACACGGCCTTTGTGTCTGATTATGAACTAAGCCTTTCTGGTTTCACCTAGTGCAGCCAAACTCACACCTTCGTTCAACACTGAGAGACTAGCTAGTGCCCAGGCTGCTGGTTGCATCCATCTTCTCTGGTTCCCCCTTTGCCTTAGAGAGTATATGAACCAGTAAAAGAGGATGTGGAGCAAGGGCATTCTAGTTCCCTATCACCTCTAGCCTTTCACCAAAACAGAAACACACCGGGAGGTTCAGTTGAATGAACTCTGCACACACACTCACATGTGCCCACACATTACTGGAGATTGGGTATTAAAGCTAACTGTTGTCTCTTTATCTTTCCATGCCCAGCACCTGTCCCACTGTCTGAGTAAAGGGTTCAACCTCTACTGACCGAGCCAAGGACTGCAAGGGATGAGAGGTTGGCACTCAGATAACCAGATGTGCTTTGCCTTGAATGACAGACACCCATGAGGAATGAAAATTGTTTGGGCAAAGACATTTGTATTTTCTTTACTTATTGATGTGTGTATTCATTTATCATTTATAGTATGTCTATTCTTTGGAAATGACTTTCAAGAATCTTACACTATTAGAACACATAAAAAAGAAGCCAGGGGGGAAAAGACGTGGATAAAATGAAAGTCCTTCAAAGGCAAGAAAGAAGATGGCCCTTCAGCCAAAGTTGAGCTCTACCTCTGGGCTATTCATTCAACTCTCTAGTGGCTGGGAGAAAAAAACAGAAGGGATACATTTTAGCGACTATGCTTGCTTAGTTGGCAGAGGCCAGGGGAAACTTCAAGTGGTCTCCTCCCCTCTTTTCTCTCCTCTCCCTTCTCTGTCCTTCCTCCCTTCATCCGACTTCTGCCCTCTCCCCGTTCTGTCACTACTCATTTCTGAATCCCAGTCTTCATGGAAGAGAAGTTCTTAACACTTCTCACTGCACAAAAGACCTGAAATGTCCCCTCCAAGGTCCTCGTCTATTGTCAGAATCAACAGAGTTCCTGAGCTGCTGCTAAGATGCTGAGACAAATTAGTTTAGAATCAAAGTGTGTGCATGTGTTTACTTTGTTTTGTTACAGTCATTGGGAATGACTTCAAGAGCATCGCTGCCAGGTACTGGGCAGGTGGAGGGTCTTAGTGTGAGCAAGCAAATGAGCCATTTGTCTCTGGGAGGAGCCTCATGCTGAATCCCTTGGATAAGTCCTTGCAGCCCTGGGGGATGGGTGAAGAGTGGGTCCTGTCTGGGGTCTTTTTTCTCCCTAGGAGCTGGCCTACCATGGTCCTATCCAAGACACAGTGTTCTGTGTGACACAGGGCAATTACATGTGACTAGGCTGAAAGGGCATGAGGAGAAAAAGCCGTGGAGCTAGGGAGGAAACTCCTCTAAATGCTGTGTGAATGACCCACTCCCACAGTGCTCTCTGTCATACCAGAAACCAAAGATGGAAAGAAAGAAGGGTCTCTTCAAGAGGAGCTGTTTGGATATGAGGGTCCAAGGCTACTTCAATCAAGGGACACAGGACACCACATATATGCCGGTCTAAGGGTACTGCCTATCATGAGCCAACACCCCTCTCTCTTGGCATTCTGCTGGGTTAGCCTGCCCCTACTCACAGCTCCTAAAACACCACTGACATGTGACTGTCTTTGCTCGCACACCCCTGAGTGCAAGGCACTCACTGCCTCCCCTACAGCTCTTTCCTTATTGGACAAGCATGGAAAGTCTTGTTTAACTAAGCCAGGAACGATCGGAGCCCAGAGGAGAGGGCTCACTGAGATCTGTTTTCTGGGCTGGATTGTGCAGTCCTCCATACTCAGAATGCATTTCGTCAACAGTCAGCATGTGTTTGGAACACAAATGTGCTCATCATACCTACATTAAGACCTGACCCTCCTCATGACAATCTTCCAGGATATGAAAATGATCATCATGCTGTCACCCATCTTCTGATAATATGTTCCATGGAGCTCTCCCCAGCCTTCCATTGCTCCACATCATCCACCTGGTCAAGGGGAAGAGACAGGGCAGGAACTACTTCTGGTTCTGGGCACTGAGCTCTAGACCTGTGGCTCTTAACACCAGTGTGAGCGCTGGAACCCCTATTTAGGAGAGAGGAGTACCGGTTCTAAAGCTAGAGTACTTCCTGAATGCTCATAGATGAGCTCCAAAATAGATCTGGAATTTCACCCAAATTGTCCAGGATCAACGTGGAACTGCAGAAGTTTCCATCAAGTGTCCGACATTGAGTTTCTCAACCCCAGCACAGCAGCAATATTAATCCTGCAGTCTGTCAGAAGCATGCTCCTGAGCTCAATCCTGTTCCCAGTCCCAGGTCTGGGGTGGGGTCCAGGCATCTGTGATTTTTCAAAAATTCTTTACATCAGTGGTTTTCAACCAGCAGACTGGCAGCTAAAAGCCACTCTCTGTGAAGTGGCAATAGCCTTTTCATGGACCAATGTGACATTTCTTAGACCCTGAATGGGTCTGCCGACAAGTGGTAGAAAATTCACTGCCCCATGTGCCTGTGATGTTCTATCTGCCTGAAGACTCATCTAACATGTGCTGTGAATGCCTTGCGGCAGCCCCGCATTTGTGCAGCCTTCATTTGACCCCTCACATAAAGGATTCTCCTCCATTTCCAATGCTCTGACCCATCCCTGAGGATCTCTTTGCACTTGCACTGAATCCATGCACCAGCCATCTTCTACCTCCAGTATCCTCTGTGAAAACTCCTCCATGAGCCCTGGGACTGATTCTCAGTCCTCTGGCCTTGTGGGTTGCTGAACTCCCATCTTCCCTGCTGGCTGGTTGGGTCAGATCTCTACCCACTCTTCCTTCATGGCTATGGTTATTGTTCACCTTTGTGTGACAGAGATCACCCATTGTCCCTGCATCCAAGGCTAGGCTGTAGATTCTTCCTCCTGTTGTTGGTCTTTGGATTGTGCAGTCCTCCATATTCAGAATGCATTTAGTCAACAGACAGCATGTGCTTGGAACATAAATGTGCTAATCATACCTATATTAAGACCTGACCCTCCTCCTGACAATCTTCCAGGATATGAAAATGATCATCATGTTGTCACCCATCTCCCCCTAATATGTTCCTTAGTGGGATCCTGAATTCACCCCATCTCTGTACTCAGTCAGTCTGTGATAGAAGAGTTCACTATGCCTTTTTGTGCATCACAGAGTGTGTCTCCTTGGATTTTCCACTCCCCTATTTCACCATCACTAGCAGGCCTGTCACAGTACAGTTAGGACCTCAACCTCAGGTTTGTGAAGGTCACTTGCACCTGGATAATACTTCCTTTGATGAAATCATTCTTATTCTAATTTTTGAACAATACAGCCTCCTCCTTGGGAGAGGCCTGTAGCAGGTTTGATGAACAAGGCAAGTTCAGGTGTTATTCTGGAATTCCACTAATGGAAGATGGAAATAATTATGATGAATGGTAAATTTAAAGTTTAGTATTACCCCACGTAATAAAAAGTGACTACTACAGTGTTTACAATTTTGCAGAAAGGGACATGCCTGGTGGTGCTCAGGACTTATTTCTGTGCTCAAAGATCAATCCTGACAATGCTCAGGGAACCATATGTGGGTGCTGGGGATAGAACCACATATAAGACTGGAGCCTTACCCCCTGTAAAATCTCTCAGGCCCTGGAGGAAGGGATCATGATTACAGTGAATAGCAATGACAGTGGACCTGCCCAAGGTGTCACATTTAATGATCCAACCCTCTGAGGTAGAGGCATGGGAAACCCTACTGTGCAAAGACTATAACAGAGGCCTTGAGAGAAAAAGGATTTTATCTAACAGGATATAGATGTTTAGTGGTAGAGCAGACATATATGCTTCTGATGGTCATTTCCAGAGTGAGGACTCATGCCCACCCTTCTAGGACACACTCTGCAAGAACAGCAACTCCACCCCTCAGTCTGGGCTGAAAACTGTGCAGGGACCCTGTGTCTGGTTTTATGCTTTGGGATCTTGAGTAGATAGCTGTGATTTCATATGGCAACTTTAGTCAACATGTTTGGGGTCCAGAGAGGAGAAGGTGACAAAGGAGTAAGGGCATTTGTCTGTGGACTTGACCCTATAAAGAGTTTTCCTGAAAGCCCTTGCTGTAATTTCCAATTAAAGTTCATTAACTCAAGTATGCACTTGACCAATAATTCCTTGCTACCACAAAGGCACATGGTTTGAACAAGTTTGAATCTTACCCAAGGCATATATTCAAAGATTTGTTTGCAGGTGGTTGACACAGAAGGGAGGGAGAGAATGAAACTGAGATGGTGTGAGGGGAAGCAGTCTAGGGCACTTTTCTTTCCTGTGAGCTATCAGGGCTCATTCTTCTCTGATTTCCCAAGAAGGGTCTATCCCAGAATTTTCCACTAGAGGCATTATGCATTGACTCTGCTCCATGGGCTGACAGCTGCCTAACTTGTGATCACCTGCTGATCAGGTAGAGCAAATGGAGTCTTCTCAGGTTGCACACTCCCCTCTATTATAACCTAAGGATTAAAGCATTGAGGACAGCCCGGTGAGTCTGCCAAATTTGGGGCTATTGATTTAGGGGCTGGAGCAATACCACAGCAGTAGGGCACACAGCCGACCCAACCAACCCGGGTTCAATTCCTCCGCCCCTCTCAGAGAGCCCGACAAGCTACCAAGAGTATCTCGCCCGCACGGCAAAGCCTGGCAAGCTGCCCACGACATATTCAATATACCAAACACAGTAACAATAAGTCTCAAAATGGAGACATTACTGGGCCCACTTGAGCAAATCGATGAACAACAGGAGGGCAGTGACAGTGACAGTGACAGTGAAATAAATTTCATTTTATTCCTTCCCCATCACTAAGTGTCAACCCTTTCTCATTGTTGTCTGTTCTCACCTGTTGGGCTAGATGTTGGCTCAAGTGATATACCATGCCAACCTTGAGCTAAGCCATATGTGTTGGGCATTTATTGACACCAGTTGAAAGCTAGAATGTCACACTCTCCCAAGACCCTGCTTCATGAGGGTCCCTGGTGGCATCAGTAACATTTGTTTGATCTGAGCAGTGCATGCATAAAGACTCGTAGACCCTCACAGAAGTGGGTACTGGTGAGCTTGGAGATGATCTCAGAAAGGAAACGAGAACAGATAGTTAAGGAACTTGGTTTACTATTGCTGCTTTTCAAACTGAAGTTCCATGAAATGCTCTTGAGTAGTCTGGTCTGGATCTCTCTGTGCCTGCTGTGAGCAGCTCCTTTCACACCATGAGCCTGGGTTCTACTAAGTCACATGAATGCTAATGACCTTACAAGGCTGGCAAGAGATTAGAACCAGAAGTCTCATGAGAGCACATTGAGCTGTTGGCTGACATCTGAGCAGAAACAATGAGGACAACAAGGGAACTGTACTCCCTGCAAGTCTCCCCAGCTAGGAGGGCCCTGAATGTTTCTTTCTTAGGTAAAATATGTTTAGTTGTGATAAGAGCTTTCCTGAAACTGGAATTAATCTCAGTTAACTTGGATTATTCAAGATAAGTGTAATCAGTACTGCCTTTCTTTTTGTATGGAAACAGAAGTCCTAGCAAATGAAACTCCAGGTTCCAGCCCTGATCCACAAATTTTGCCAGCTCTTTACAACCTAGGATTCCCTGCTCCTGGCACACCCTTAGGGTGGAATAGGATCCAGGCCGAGTGCTTTGTGCTCGGACTCTGTCACATTCTCTCTGATTATCAAGAAGCATAGGCTTGATTAGAGCAGACCCAGGCCCCAATTCATCATCATCTCTGCACCTTTCAGAAAGCCCTGTGTGCTTTAAGAGCAGCTGAACTTGGTGTCATGCAGCAATTTTCTGATTGGAAAGAACAGGTGTGAGTGGAGAATCGATTCAGGAGTCCAGAGTACCAATCCTGTCAGAAGCTTCCAGGGCAGGGTTCTGAGGGCAGAGATTCAGAGCATTATGATGGATGACCCTAGGGTGGGGCTAGTGTCCCTGTGACCCCAGATTCTCCTTGGCTCAGTGACAGTCTGGCTATGCAGTTTCCCAGTGTTTCATCTGGGTCTGGGAGGAAGGAGCAGATGCTGGAGTCAAATACTGGGAAACACCCTTGGCTTCTTGCAGACGGGCAGCTGAAAGAAAGGTAGTGGTGAGACAATGGGTGCCATAGTGGTGTCCCTCAGACAATGTGATAAGACAGCAATGCTCCCCAGGCTCTACCCTGCATGCCTGCCTTCTGTCTTTGCCTAGATAAGTCACTTGCACCCACAGCTTCTCTTACCTTTGCCCGTGACCCTGCTTCTGCCGCCTCAGATGATTCAACTGCTTGTTTGGAAGCTATCAGCCTGCATCAAACCTTCACTTCTCTTGGCTCACATTTCTGTGCTGGAGTTCTGTGGTACAGATTATATTGATGGGTGGATCAATTAGAACCCAGAAAGTGCTGCCAAACATTGCCCAGAGGGTAAGGGTTAAGACAGGGTTTGAGCCCGCTGCCAATTTTATTACCCACACTTTTCATCCCTCCCTGGCCTCTGGGGATTTATTGAGGGCAACCCCAGCTCCAGGATATTGTGTGCACCTTCCTGCGAAGCTGCAAAGTGAGATCTCTCCTCCAGGTTTCCCTCATTATAATGGCACTAGCTCTAGCTGTTTCTACTTCTCCCCTCGGACTGAGAACACCTCCAGGGAAATAACCCCTTCTCCTGTCGCTCTGTTTCCTAAGCACCAAAGAGTGGCTTGCTCAATGTTTATTGTAGCCGTGGGCAGGTAGCTCAACGACTCAGAGTTGACACTCAGGGGTGGGCGGGAATGTTCCCAGGGCCACAGGAGACCATGCCAGGAGAACATGATGTCTTTCCCATCTCCAGAGTTTCAGTTACAATTGATCCTGCGAGACCTATCTCCCAAACATCATGATAGGTGTGATCTTGTCAGAACATGATTACAGACATGTAATTTCTTAGGCTAAGAAATTCACAGTCCCAGGGTTGTGTGGTAGGATCCAAAGGGGGTCCTGAGTGTGCTTGGCTGACTTTCTATGAATATTTGGACTCTGAAGAATTTCATGGTTCAAGATGGGACTTCTGAAATTGTCTGATTAAGATAGATTTTTTGAATTTCATTGCTCTCCCGTGAAGAGGAAGGTGCTAACTGGCTATGCGGCTTAAAGTACATCATTCTAGTAACTAACTTCCTTCTAAAGTATAGAGAACCTGGTGTTATATTTTTTAAAAAGCCCTTTTATACCAATAAAATTAAAATTTTCACACATACTCTAATAATGTGTTTTCAATAATTACAAATACAAAAAAAGATGAATTTTAAGCTCTTGAAGGCACAGACTTCACCAAACCCTATAATCAGGCCCCAGCTGTTAATTCAGGCAGATGAGGGATGATGCAGAACATCAAATCTTACAAGGCTGTAGCCCTTCCCCTGAGTGCAAGGCTCCAGGGTGTCAGTCAAAGCCAGATAGATATTATTATCCTAAATTAGCAGGGGAAGAAAATTAGGCCCAAAGAGGTTAAGTGACCTATAGTGGGCCACACAGCCAGGGAATGGCAAAATTGGGATGCCGATCTCTTCTGTCAGCCTTCCAAGGGCCTTCTTCACACACAATTCCTATTTGCACAGATCAATAGATTTTTTTTTCTTTTAAGGGCCCCTCTCAGAGTACAACTGTAGAAGAGGCAGTACAGTGGCTCAGGGCTGGTAATGATACACCTTGCTCAGGATTGAAGAGACAGCATCATAGGCTGGAGGTAGTCTATCTTGTGGTAGTCTGACTTTGATCCATAGCACTGCATGGTTCCCTGAGTACCAGCAGGTCTGATTTCAAGCAATGAGCTGGGAGTAGCTCCTGAGCACTGCCAGGCATGATCCCCAAACTGAACAACAAAAAACACCTAAGCCAGCACCTAGTACAATGCGGACTTTCCACCAAACAACAAAACACCAAAATAGATGTTATCCTATAGTATTTCTTGTGATCTTCACCTCTCTGGTCCCCATTTCCCAATCTATATTTGCCAATGTTTCCCCCAAGCACACTACCCTTCTAGCTCTGTTATTCTTCTTTTTTTTAATTAATGAACCACTGTGAGGTACAGATACAGGTTTACAAACTTTTGTGCTTGTGTTTCAGTCATACGACAAATCGAGCACCCATCCCTCCACCAGTGCTCATTCATCACCACCAATATTCCAATATTCCCAGTGTCTCTCCTCCCACCCCCATTCCTTCCCCTCCCCAATCCTACCCCCCACACCTCTGTGGCAGGCTAATTCCCTTTTATTTTCTCTCTCTCCTTTTGGGTGCTGTGGTTTGTTCGGTCTACAGTTTATTTTCATCACATATCTCCCATCCCGAGTAGCCCCTCCAGCATCCTTTACTTGGAGGTCCCATCTCTATCTGCAACTCTGATATTCTTATTTTTCTGTCTTTCCAGCAGTGCTTGATCATCCCTGAAACAGGAAAGACAAGCAGGGAAGAACAGAATTCCTATTGAGGAATTGAAAAGAAATATAATCTTCAGAAAATCATAGCTAGCCCTTGAAGAGTGTTCAGGTCAGCAATCCTCATTCATTGTTACAAACGGAGTACAGCTACAGAATTGGCCGAGTTCCCAAACAGCTTAACACTTTGAGAGCAGAGGTCTGTTGCGGACCTTTCACCAAATTTGCTTGCAGTCTGCTTTTGCAAATAAAGTTCTATTGACAAATGATCACACTCCTAGTTTACCTGCTGTCTAGGGCTGCTTCTGCACTGTGAGTTGTTTGGAGAGAAAACATCTGGCCTGGAGAGCTTAAAATATTTTCTATCTGACTCTTTGCAAATCAAGATTGCTCACCTTTGTTCTGGAGACATAAAGTTAACTCAGAGAAACAAGAATCTTATATATATATATATATATGTATATATATATATATATATATATATATATATATATATATATAACTGTTTTCCTCTCTGACATCAGTCCAGACCTCTGCAGTTCCTGTGCTCTCACCTGGAGTTTTAAGCATCACAGTCTACATTTTTTTCTAATTCCCTTTGTGCCTCACATATTTTGTTATATTATTCCCTATTCTAACCACCCTTTCTAGAAGTCTTTCCTAGCCCTTATTCTTGATCTCTGGCAATAGAGAAATTGTTTAATTCCTGGATCTGCAGGTTGTTGATTATTGTACAAAAGATTTGCATATCAAACTCCAGATATTGGTGAAATTTCTTATCTAACAGCTTTAGGAAGGTAGTTCTGGATCTACAGACATTATATCTCAAGACCTCACACTTGTTCTTTCTGGTTCTCGTCTACCCTGTATTTGGTCTGCATGGGTCTCTCATTGATTCTGTTCTTTAAAGTCCACACTGGTCTATGGAAGTCCCCCTTTGTCCCCCTGGTCTGTCACTGGTGCTCTATAATTTGTCACCAAGGCTTCAAGGACTACTTTTTATTTAATTTTTAATTCTTTTTCTTTTGGGGTCATACCAGGTGATGCTCAGGGATTACTCTGGCTATGCACTCAGGACTTATTTCTGGTGTTGCTTGGGAAATCATGTGGGATGTCACAGATCAAACACAGGTTTGCTGCATGCAAGGCAAACATTCTACCCGCTGTACTATCACTCTGACCCCAGCAAGGCCTCCTTCTTATGGTCTGTAGCTCAGCAGTTCTTCGTCTCTTTGGCTTTCCTTGATTCTCTAGCCACAAGCAAGTAAGTGAGAAATGCAGCTTTTCCTGCCATCTACTTTGGCACAGTTGATGTGTTAAAGAGAATAAAGAACAAAGAAAAATTTACCTGCTTGGTGAACTTGGGGGTAAGGGGTGAGGGCATCAAGGCAGTCAGAAAGGCACAGACCAGATAAACACCTGAGCTGTGCATTCAGGTTGTCCGGTAAAGGACATGTTTTTATTTTTTATTTTTTGTTTTGAGGCCACATCTGGTGATGCCCAGGGCTTACTTCTGAATCTGCTTTCAGGGATCACTCCTGGTGGGTTCAGGGGACCATGTGGGGTGCCAGGATCCAATCCAGGTAAACCAGTGAGCTACTGTGGCTCGGCCAGGACATTTCTGCTTTTATATGAAGAAAGGCAGGTGAGTTCACAACTAAACCACCTTTAAGCAAATGAGGTTTTCAGTCGGAGCAGTTCTGCAGGTGGAAAGGTTGTTTTTTTAAAAAAAAAATTTATTTATTTATTGAATCACTGTGGGAAAATTTACAAAGTTTTCAGGTTTAGGTCTCAGTCATGCAAATGTCAAACACATTTCCCTTTACCAATACTTATTTTTCACCACGAAGAACCCCAGTAAACCCCCACCCCCCCCCCCAACATTCCCAATGCCTGTGAGGCAGATGAATTTTAGTTAACACTCTATCTACTTTGACTAGATTCATTGTTTCGATAAAAGATGCACCATTATTATTTAGAGTTTACACCCCCAAATCAGACATGCTGAAAAGGCATTGCGAAATGATTTGCTTTCTACAGCTGGGTTTAAGAATTTAATGATTGCGGCCGCGCGGTTTTGGATTTCTGCTATTTTACTTACTAACCCTGGAACTGTTTCTGCTTAGAGTCAGATAATTAAGAGATTGGTTTCTGTACTCTGGAGCCATGGCCGTGCTGGAGAGCCGCTCATGGGGGGCAACTGTTGACCTCAGTAGGGCGTGAAGGACAAGCCCCGAATGCCCCCCTTCCCGTGAGGTTTTAGTCGCCCCATCAGGACCAGCTCATACCTGGCTTTCCACAAAGCTCCCAAGCGGCTGCCATCTTTCTTTCCATTGGGAGAAGGCGAAAGGGACCAACACCCTTTCCCCTCCGGGCAGACATGGTGGTGTGGATTAACGCATAGTCCATTCACTTTTCTGCTGCAAGCTGCTGGGCTCTGCATTAAGTCCTTGTGCTTTTGGAGCCATGGCTATGCCGGAGAGCCGCTCATGCGGGGCAACTGGTGACCTCGGTAGGGCGTGAAGGACGAGCCGCGATGCAGGTGGAAAGTTTTAAGCAGTGATTATTCACATTTCAGTCCTGGGGGGATCCTTGTTTTACTGATGTGGGTTCACTTTTTTTTTTCTCAGCATAAGAATCTGGGCTAGCCTGAATATGCAAATGTATCTATGTATACCTGGCCATACCTGGCCATACTGTATCTTACCCTCAACAATCTCCAGGCTGTTTGTAGTTCTTATTCACACTGGGATGGCCCTGTATTTTCTTTTGTGTATTAGTTATCAGGCTGGAGCGATAGCACAGCAGGTAAGGCATTTGCCTTGCACATGGCTGACCTGGGTTTGATTTCTCTGCCCCTCTCAGAGATCCTGGCAAGCTAAGGAGAGTATCATGCCCATACAGAAAAGCCTGGCAAGCTCCCTGTGACGTATTTGATATGTCAAAAACAGCAACAACAAGTCTGACAATTTGTTGTGAGATGTTACTGGTGCCTACTCGAGCAAACCAATGAACACTGAGAAGACAGTGCTACAGTGTGCTACAGTATAAGTTATCACTTAGGACATGTTGGGGGCATTTTAGCATCTTTGAGTAGTAGCTCTTACCTACTCCTTCCAAGACATACGGCAAACTAATCTGCTTTAATTTTACTCTGCATGTTTTACTATGCTGACATCTTGTTATTCTTTAAATTTTGTTGCATATTCTTCCAGCAGTTCATCTCAGATTCTTCCTGGAACAAGGTGGGGACAGACAGACATTCATTTTCTCTAACAGGCATTTATTGCTTGAGGTGTAGAAAGTTCTAAAAGCAACTGAATAAGACTTTGTTTTTTGTAGCTCTGACCCACTGGAACTAATTATTACTCACTGGTGCATCATAAAAAAATGTTGATACTTTTTTAAGTTATCACAAATTATTTTAGGGGAAAAGGAAATATTGGTTAGTTACCAATGGCAGTTGCATTTGGAAAGAACATCACTTAATTTCTGGCATTTAGGAGTAGATCAGAGAGTTTAGTGATTGAGCACACCAACCCTAACATCAGACTATCCTAGTCTGACACTCAGTGTTCATGCTCCTGAGCTGTGTGAATGTAGATGTGTTTCTTAGCCCTTCGTATTTCCTTATTTTTTTTAATGGGGCAATGATAATGGAGACCTACTGGGATAATTTGCCAATAAGGTTTTATTTTTGAAATATGTATTTATTTAGATAGCTATTGATTTATTTTGGATCTCCCAAGTTCCCAGGAGCTTCGAGCCCCCTCTTTGTGATTCTGGGCCAATCCAGGCTGGTGGTTTAATATGATAGTCAAAGGATACTGTGTTGTTCAGATCCTGCAGTGCTTGGTCAGGGCTTCCAAAGCACGCTTGAAGGCCCTTGAGGGCAGAGCTGACCTCAGTGATCCCAGAGACCAGGTGTTTCTAGGCAGCAGTCAGTTACCTGCAGGCGAGTGCTTTACTCCAGTAGTATCTCTCCAGCCCCTGCCAGTGAGATTTTTAAATACTTGATTGCTTGAAATCGATTATAGTAGGAAATTTGTATAACACTCCAGTTCACACATGCACTGTATTTGGGTCTTTTGGAAGCTGGATTATTAGCATAATGCTCTATCAGCCTCGAGCAATTCTTGTGCAAGAGAGAATGGTTAAGATAAACTGCTTTGTAACAAACATCAAAGCTTTGGGAAGAGAAGTAACCTGGAGATGAACCAATACTATGTGATAGCTCTTGAAACAAAAATGGATTAAAAATTAAATAACTAAAATTATTAAAAAATAAAACATTTTTTAAAACGAATGTCATTTATTCAATCTTCCTGTTTTTTAAAAATTATTATAAAGCCATGATTTACCAAGTTGTTCATAATTCAGCTGTTTCAAATATTAAATGTCTCACCACCAATCCCACCACCAGTGTTTCTTCTCTCACCAATGCCCCTAATTTCCCACCCACTATCCCAGTGTTCCCTTTTTGCAGGCACAAAGAGATTTACTTTATATTATTTATTGCAATGCAAACAAGTGGGATTATCAAAATATATATATATATATATATATATATATATCTTTTTAGGTCACACCCAGTGATGCACAGGGGTTACTCCTGGCTCTGCACTCAGGAATTACTCCTGGCGGTGCTCGGGGGACCATATAGGGTAGTGGGAATCGAACCTAGGTCAGCTGGATGCAAGGCAAATGCCTTACCTGCTGTGCTATATCTCCAGTCCCCAAACTTTATATTGATAGTAATCAATATAAAGTCAACATAATATAATATTGTGAGGTAATTGTTATATCTCACAATGATGTTACTGAAGTCATTGTTTGAGGATCTATTGTGCTGGTTAGTGCTAGCTGAGCCTCTGTGTCATTGTTTAGGATTGTTGAGCTTGGTGGTCTTTTCTATGCAACTTTCCCATCAGATTTGCTATGATTTTACTGGACTGCCAGTACTATGAAATTCTGAAATGTCAGGAACTATAGATCCAGAACAATTTGGTGGCTTGTCAGTTTGATAATAGCCCAGTTTGTGTCACTGGGCTATTTCTACATCAAAGGCTGTCTGGTGTGGATGTGGGCTTCTGTATCTTCATGGAGAAATGGAATCTGGTCGCTCCCATTCCGAGAAGGCCCCAGAGTACTTAGCCTAGACCTGTCTACCTGGGAAGTCAATCTCCCTGCTTTCTAAGTGATTCATTACTTGACCATAATTCCTGAGTTGGCAAGTTTCTGAGATAGAGAGTCTAGTAAATCTTTTCATACTTTCTGGTTCAGAAGCCCAGGCAAAAACAGTGAAATAAAGGTCCCATCATGGCACAGTTATGAAAGATTCAACTCAATGTCGTAGCATGAAACCCAGTGTGGGTGTTTTAGAACAGTATTTCTCAAACCTTTTCTAAACATGATCGCCTTCTGTCCTTGTTTCTTACTTGGAGCCCCCTGTTTTACCAATTGTTCCCTCCAGTTAATTGTTCTTCCCCACTCCCATTCCATTTTTTGGAAAATTTCAGATTCCTTCAATGGTTCACATGGCTTCTGGTTGAGAACTCTTAGAAGGCAACTGCTTATAAAGCCTTCCCTGTACCATTAACATAGATATTCTTACTCTTTTTACCACAGGTAACCATTATCTTCCTGTACTTATTGTCTCCTTGCTTAATACTTTTTAGAACTTTTTTTTTGCTTTTTTGGGGTAACACCTGGCGATGCTTAGGGATTATTCCTGGCTCTGCACTCAGGAATTACTCCTAGCAGTGTTCAGGGAACTATATGGGATGCTGGGAATCGAACTTGGGTTGGCCGCATACAAGGCAAACTCCCTACCTGCTGTGCTATCACTCCAACCCCAATATAACTTACTTTTATATTCCATAACAGCATAATTCTTAATCATATGTTTTGAAATGTGATATTGATGTAATAATATTGAAAAAATTCTTTTCTAACTTGCTTTCACTTAAAAGTTTTCATTTGAAATTCATCTGTTTAGTGTGTTCAGGTACTATTCGATCATTTGTCTCTTGTGGAAATGGTATAAATACATCATAATATGTTTATTTAAACAAATACATGGATTATCTTCGCTCCCATAACTTCACGCAGTTGTGTTTTTTGTTTGTTTGTTTTGTTTTGTTTTTCATCTGGATAGAGTGATTTTGGGCATGGCCAAAGGTTTGTCAGGAATTCAGAAGGCAGGTTTGTTGCTATTTCTTTATTGATGATATTAATTTCTTGAAAGGCATGCTGAGCATTAACGTGACCAAGTAGGAAGAAGTAGTGATAAACTCAAGGAAAAATAAACAACTCGAATGTATTTTGTCTCCCTTAGACCATGTCCTGCCTTATGGGAAAGTAATGTCTGGGACACATCATCAACTCATGTAATGTATGGTGTCCCAAATGAATAAAATAGCTTCAATTCCAAACTCTTTATATCTTTGAGGGTCATTAGGATTTTATGTAAACTTGGAGCAACTTCCCAAAGAATGGTGCACAACACCTCATCTGAAGATAAAATGTCACCCTCCAAAGAATTATATGGGGAATTTGTTGACTGTGCTTCTGCCCCATTTATTGCTGTGATGTTCTTTTCTCTTTATTGCACACATATTGATTGTACATCCCAAAATACCCAAGTGGGTCATCTGGCTATGTCCTCAGGTCTACTGAGGGTGCTGACTGGAAAGCTGCCCTCTGTAACTCGCACAGTCACTAATCTTTGCTAAAAATTTCCTCAGAATTCTTTCCTTCTCCTTCTTTCCTTAGAGAAAAATTATGTGAAGACACAGTGACATACAGCTGTGTACCTTTATGTCTTTGTCTCCCTTCCACCTTCTATGTGCCTTCTGTTCTGCAGGGATATCTACTTTCAGGAATCACAGGAGAAGTTTAGAACACTTGAAGGGCACAAACCCAACAACAAAACAATATAAAAAATGAAAGAAAGAAAGAAGGAAAGAAAGAAAGACAAAGAAAAGAAAGAGGAGCACAGAGACTAGTTTATACTTCTCAGTTCTGTCCCATCTCCCTGGCCTCTGCTTCACTTTACCATATCAATTTTCATCCACAGTAAATTGGCTTTATACAAATGGTGAGAATTTAGGTCCCCTTTCAGCTTCTGAATGTTATAGCCAGGGTTTCTATTATCAGAGTCAGAGAGCCTCTCTGCTGCAGCTGAAAATTCCTGAAATTTGAAGGATAGCTCTCAAAGGCCTGCATCACCTTTTTTCCAAGAGGGAGAAGGGACTGAGGGTATTCAAGGGAATCAGAAGAAGGTCTTGGGTACAAAATAGCAGAAATACCACTCAGTCCAGAAAACCAAGGCTGGGAGAGTCCCTGGGTGTAAGGAGTCAAACAGGAGTTATCTCAGAAACAAGACAGATATAAAGAGCAAGAGAAGCACAGGGTGAGACAGTCCAAGTAACACAGAGACACAGAATCAGCTACAGAGTTACAAGAGAGACAACAAGTGAGAGACAGAAACACAAAAAGACCAAGATATCAAGAAACACATGAATACAGATGAACACACACACACACACACACACGGGCAATGTGAGATTGACTTGGAGAAATCAGTTGATTTTTTTTTTTTTTGCTTCAAGGAGCAAGGACAAAGTCAAACTCAGAAGAGATAAATAGTAAAGTAGAAGCTGAGTAAAATTTGGAATGAACCAGAAGTGAGTCAGACCACCAGGCGAGAGTCCTTCATTTGTTCTGTTCTGGAGGAATTGTCCAGTCTTCATCATAGTTCTCATGTTTCTGCTGGGGATGGTAGGAAAGGGAGGTGGGGGGAGGAGAGATAAAGAGAGAGAGAGAGAGAGAGAGACAGAGAGACAGAGAGACCGAGAGACAGAGAGACAGAGAGACAGAGACAGATACAGAGGCAGAGAGACAGAGAGAGGGGGAGGAAGAGAGAGTGTGTGTTTTGTTTTTGAGGGGTCATTGAATCATCCCTTAGAAGGCAGGAGAAATTTCTAGTCTTTTATAGACATTATAATTTCCCTGAGTAGAATTACCTTGGCTTGATTTTCTCTTCTGGATTTTTTTTTTTTTTGCTTTTTATCAACTCTGCATTTATTTTTGCTTTGTTTTGGGGTCATCCCTGTGTTCAGGGTTTACCTCGGTTCTCTGCTCAGGGATCACTCCTGCTGGGACTCAGGGAATGGTATGTAGTGTCACGGATAGGACCACAATCAGTTGAGTGCAAGGCAAACACCTACCAGCTGCATTATCTCTACAGCCTCATCACTTCTGTTTTTAAGATACATGAATAAAAGGGCAAAATGTTGCCAACCTGGCAGATTCCAGTCCTTATCAAACCTTATGTGATAATTGTGTGTGATTTTACATTTCCACTACCCGAGGATATATATACATATATATGAATATACATTATATATACATATACATATATACATATAAACATATATAATATATACTATCATGATCACGATCACGATCATCCTGTTGTTTGTTGATTTCCTCGAGCAGGCACCAGCAACGTCTCCTTCTTCCTATCCCTGAGATTTTAAAAGAGCCATTTCAATGCTCTTTCAGGATTAGGAGAATGAGACCCATCATTGTTACTGGTATTTGGCATATTGAGTATAACACGGGAAGTTTGCCAGACTCTGCCGTGTGGGCAGGATACATTTTGTAGCCTGCCAGGTTCTCCAAAGGAAAGATAATAAGATGTCACACGGTCACAAATGTGGCCGCTCACTTTCGGGAGCTGGGTTTTATAGTCTCTGCATCTTGGCCGTTGATGGGACCAACCTGGTGCTGTTGGCAGCTGGTGGGTGTGATGCCTACCTACTGGAAGATGGGGACTCTGGTTGGCGAAGGCCCAGTCCCAATCCAAGTAGGCTTGGAGACCTCAGCCCAGGGACCTGCATGCCTGGGTTCCTCTGCCAGTTCTTTCATGCATGAGGCCCCTCCAGATGTGTGGAGAGTGGTCCCAGCATGGCCGTGGCTGGCTCTGGAGGTCCTCAGCTGCTGGGGCTCTGTTCGAGGTGGGGGGGGGGTAGAGAAACTCAACCCTCCTGTCTCCAAGGGGCCTCGGTGAGGACAGCCAGGCGTGGGGGCAGGAGATTCTGCACTGTTCTCCTCCAGGAGCTGGGTTTTATAGTCTCTGCGTCTGGGTCATTGATGGGACCAAACTGGCGCTGGCGGCAGCTGGTGGGTGTGATGCCTACCTACTGGAAGATGGGGGGTCTGGTTGGAGAAGGCCCAGTCCCAATCCAAGCAGGCTTGGAGACCTAAGGCCCGGGACCCTCATGCCTGGGTTCCTCTGCCAGTTCTTTCATGCATGAGGCCCGTCCGGACATGTGGAGAGTGGTCCCAGCATGGGACCACTATCTATATATAGTATATATTGTTAAACTCATTTATAGACGAGGAAAAAGGCTCAAAAATTTTCTTCAGGACTGTAGGTCTCATAAGTGCAGATACGAAATTTCAAAAGTGGCTCAGCTGATCCCCAAGCTTGTATCCATGCTTCCTTGCTGTGCTGCCACAGTTTTGGGGTGGGGACATTATAAGTTCAAATAACTGTATATATCACAGAAAGCAGAATTTTTCTTTCTCTCTGGGGGTTACAAACTCTGTAGCTGTTGCCACAGGTAGTGATCTTGATTCTTAACCCTTGTCAAGAAGATCAATTATCCAATCTCCATAGTTCCAGCTCTCTGAAAACTTCAATCATTTAGCAATTATCAAGTCTTGCAGCCTGGTAATTATTTTCCTTGCTGATCTCTTTAATTTCTCCTGTTCCCCTGGTGACCTTGTATGAAGTGGGGATGAGGTAATGCACGACCATATTAAATTCTGTATCTCAGTGACTCCGAGGGGGGAAACTTGCATGAATGAAACTGTCTATCTTCTCTGTATCTTAGTTTTGTGGCCATTTTGTCATTTTCAATGTGCTGGTGTCAATCACAGCATTGACAGTCTCTGGGAGCTGAGACTAGTTCATGAGGTGCAGGAAGTTAAGTGCTTCTCAGACTTCATTGTGTTCTCAGGCTCTTATTAAAATGGGCAGAATGGGAGGTGATGCTCTGGGACAACAGGTCTAGGTTGGGTCCAAGAATCAGCATTTCTTACTAGTTTCTTCTAGTTTCCCTGAGGACCACTTTTTGAGCCACAAAAGAAAGGTTCTAAGCTTTGCCCACAGGGCCAATAGTGAGAATAGTTATTTTCTACTAGAAGAAAGACTAAAGCACAGAAAAAAACTTCAGCATCAGGAAGAAATAGCACAAAACAGGCCCCACACCATAGAAAGAGCACAAAAGGACAGAGACAAGATAGCAGGGAGAGAGATGTTGAGAGAAAAGTGTCCAGAGAAAAGTGTCCAGCATTCAGTGCAGTGGACAGATGATTTCTCAGATTGGGGTGGTTTTCGGCATTTGTAAGCATCTTACCATATCCCTAAGGCTGCATCAGGTGACACTCAGCACATTGACCAAACCAGAGAGATTTGTTGCCTTCCATCATTACAGAGAGACAAAGAGGGACAGGATCCCATTTTGTGTGGTTAGAACACATGACACTTCTTGATTGAGGGGCAGGAACTGAGGGGCAGGTTTACATGACAAATGTCACAGTGACCATCAGGGAGGCAAGAGAGGCTGTACCAATTCTGCCTCCCTTTCTTCTGTCAGGCAGCGGACTCCACTGAGCCTCCCTACTGAGATTAGCTGCCCATTTCCCGCCTCTCTGCATTGCCCTTTTGCTGCACAACCCTAGCTGGTGGGAGGCACAAGCTACAGGTTCATCTCAGTACTGCTGTTGTGCTTCCTCCCTCTGGGAAAAAGGGAAACAACCCATCTGCAAACTACGCCCTTCATTTTCTCTGGGCCACTCCATGAGCTCCATCTGATGTGTATAACCAGAGCTGACAGGTGTAACATATAGGCCACAGGTTCTGAAGGAGATTACTTTCATGTCCTTCTCTGCCTGTAACTCAGCTGTGGGAGATCAAGTAACTTAAATCATGCAGATGACAGCAACACCCGAAGGAAGGTGAAGCAGCAGAATGGTAGACACTGAGTCAGAACTCTAAGTGGAGCTGTGCCAGGAAGTGCCTTGGACACACATAAAGGACTCTTTGTGTTAGCAGTTTATCCAGTCCCGTTGCTAATACATGTTCAAGGGTTCAGAATCTTAGCTCAGAATCTATTAATCTTTTTTGTCTTAGCTTCTTTAGGGATCTAATTTTTACCTCCCTAAGTAAAGTCTCTCTTATTCATCATGCCTCGCTATCCTAGTTATAATTTTATATTTATTATTGTGATTCAATTATCAATCTCTGATTTCCTCATTGTCCTTGGGAATTGGGGGATAAACCTTTCTTATTTTGTTTTTCATCTTTCTATCTCAGATCTTAATAAAATACAATGCTGAAATGATTATTTCTATAAACAAATAAATGATGAGTGACAAAGTGAAGGGTGAGCAGGAAGAAAGAAGGAAGGGAGGGATGGATGAAAGGTAAAAAAGGACAGAAAATATAGAAATTTGGAAGCAGAGGAAAAACGGGGAAAGGAAGGAGGGAAGGAAAAATACAGTTTGGGTGTCATCCCTTCTCCAACTCCTTGCTGATTCTGCACCTCCGAAAGGTGGGTGCAGAATTCTTTTCATACTTCATCTACTTTCTTGTCAGTATCAGCTGGGCCCATGCCTGGGTGTCCTGACCTCTCATGGGCTCTGACACCATACACAGTACTCCTTTCAAACATATAGATCCTCTGTAAGTTTCTTTAAATGATCTCTTTTTGTATTTATCTACCCCCACTGAACTCAGCAATTCTTCAATATTTGGAATGAATTTAATTTTGTTTTGGTAGGAGAGTCATACCCAACAATATTCAGGGCACCCTCCTGACTCAGGTTTCAGGGTCACTGGTAACTCTGCTTTTTGCATCCACAAAAATATAGATCTCTACAGTTAAAACATGCACTCTGGTCTATTGAGATATCTCTAAACCCATGAGTTTAATGCTTTATATACCAGGATCTGCCCCCGAATCAGGTAAAGAGAAACAAACACTGAACATTTCTGGAGTCTGGGAAGAAAGAACAAACTGGATAGGAAGGTGTGAACAAGAAATGCGGTGGGAGCAGAGGTTAGGTATAGCAGTGATTTTGCTCACTTCAGCATCACATATACTAAAATAGGTATAGCAGTGATGGAGGATCACAACAACTCAGAATTCCATGGGAAGGAATATATTGTTTTGAGGGGATGATATTAGAGAGTTAGCAGCCTTTTCAGCTTGTGAGGGAGAAGTCATGTATCTCTTCCAGGAGCAGCCCACTGGAGGATTCTTCAGATAGGAAAGCAATCCCCCAGGGCTTCTACAAGGCCCCAGAATGGTGCCATTGGCAACCCTCAGCCCCCAGACTTTTAATCCTGCAGTTACTTCTGCAAATGAAAATGCAGTCTTTCTCAGATGTGATGTTTTTGATGTTCTCATGTATAAATGCATAAAAGAAAGATTCTTTTTCATACTTCATCTACTTTCTTGTCAGTTTCAGCTTCATTTTCAATTCCCCACTTCAGTGTCTTCATTTCCTCCTTGATGGATTGCTTGATTCCATCCTTGTCGGCTCTTGCCGAAGGAAAACACTTTATGTTTTTATTTATTTATTTATTTGTGATCCTACATGCAGTCACAGAGTATGGTGGGCTGCAGTGAATGAAGGATCCAGGGCCTGGGATCTGTCCTCAGTTCCTGCATAGTAGACTCTTCAGACTGTTTTATTTTATTTATTTATTTATTTATTTATTGCCAATGGTGGAATCTGGAAAAGAAAACTCAAGAGTGAGGATTCAAGTCTGTAGAGCAGGCACCAAGACAGGACCAAGTCTTGCTTCCTGGCACTTTCATTGATGGGAGACTTTGTATGTGGTGGTGATTCCCTATAGGCTCTTATCATGAGGCCCAGTTGTGCAGTAGCTTGAGAATCTAGGTTTGTGTAAGTACACTTGATGGCATTCACACAGCAGTCACCCATTGGCGTTTTTGTCAGAAATGTCCTCATTTTTTAGGCGTGAGTGTAGTTTTCTGTGTTAAGTAGTTTTCTGTGATTCACTCTCCTACACTCTGTACTTTCTTCTGTCACTGTTAACCAATTAGCAGAGACTGTCATTATTAACTACACCACTGTCCATTTTCACTTTGATTTTTTTCAACTGAAATAATAGCCACTGTGTAAGTACAATTGAGAATGCAGCCTTGTTGTATTGTCTTTCTGTGGATTTGAACCCAAGGTAACAAGCGCCAGAAAATTGTGAAAAGCTACAACCCTCCCAGCCTTTCCATAGTTAGCATTTATATGGTTTTTGTGCAAAACCATGTTATGTTCTTAATCACTCTCCCATTAGGATATCATGTACTTTCTTGGTTAAAATACTAATTCTTTATATTTATGTAAAATATAAATTCTTGGTTAAAGTGGTTAGAGGCAAAGTACAGAGAATACATTGCTTATCCAGGAAATTCATCAACCTGTGCTCATATCTAACTGATGTGTGAGAAGAGGCAAGATCCCAGGCTCCTAATTATTTTTATTCTAGAGAATATCTCAATTGATTGAATCAAGCTGTTCCTGGGCACACAGCGCGGTCATTTTATTTCATCATCATTTTTCCTTCCAGCTGCTATCACATGGTACAGAGGAGGTGTGGATTCTGAAAAGTTTTTCAGACAGGGTCAGTCACGGGGCATCTTCATAGCTAAGGGCTTTGTTTAACTGACTACTGAAACTGACCTCTTTAACATTTCCAGTGCCTAAAGTTGATTGATTGCCTGATGATTTCTGCCCTCAGGATTTAGGTGGCTTGACTACCACACAGCTCATTTATACCTTACTCTTCCTTTTACAGATTGCAAGGGTCATGTCAAGAAATGCTAAGTGACTCCAAGACACAAACAGTGGAGAAGGTGAACTGAGAAAAATCTCAACTTTTTTCTGCACCAGCCTAAGGAATTGGGCAGCTTGGATTTTTAGGGATCCGTGAATGATTTTGTTATCCAAGAGATTTTAAGGTGGTGTATATGGAGTAATGCAAATTATTCTACTTTTAAATAAGCGATCTGGAATTTATTAGTTCAAGTGTCATAGGAAAACTTGTTAAGTATGAGTCTTGATGTCTCATTTTTGAATGAAGAAAAATATCCCTCCATTACTAACTGTCCTCTTGGACCAAAATTCCCTCCTCTATACTTCCTACCTCAAATATTACTCCCCAACCCCAGTTTAATGCCTCTACCTGTGTTCCCAGCACAACAATGCCACTAATACTGCTGCCTGAAGTTCCCCAATAATTTTTATCTTTTAATAAACTCCAGATGTACAATTTTGCACTGATTACCCTCATCTCTGCTTCTTTTAGAATGTTAGCTTTGATGGAATGTTTCAGTGCTGCATCCCAAGAACTCAGAAACTCCTCAGGACAGACTGGATGGTTTTAAAGATTAAATTTAACATTGGATTTTCCTTCCTTGCCAAGTACCATGACTCTTAAGTTGGAAGGTTTATTAATTCTCCTCTCCACCTATTTGTCCTGAGCTTCTTCCAACCTTTTGTCTATATATTTTCCTGCTTCCCAAGGCCACCCTGTAGTACATTTCCCAGACTGGCAGTTACTTACGCCAGAAAACTGTCACTATTTTGGTTTTATGTCTAGAGATTGGCATAATCTGGAGCAAGATGTACAGTTGCCGTTGAGGGAAAGCAAGCTAGGCTCAGCTGGAGATGTTGCAGAAAAGAGTTGGCAGATTGGGAAGGCTGCACACACCTCTATCCCTATTCACATCTCCAGACAGGTGCTAACTCTGTAGCGAATGGAGAGTGGCTGGACATGGGCTGTCTAGTCAGACAGAAGCATATTGCAGCATCTCTAAGAAACACCCATATACCTGGGAAGTCATGGGGTTAGGGCTGGCTTTGGATGCCTGCGTTTAGAGCCCTGACATAAGGCATTATCCTCAATCTCTTCTGTCAGCTATCTTCCAATCAGGTCTCCAGGCTGGGACTAACGGATTATCCTACTCATACAAGGATGCCCTCTAATAGCTGGATTTATTGGAACAGATGATGAGTAAGTAGTATTTTATGTATTGGCAGAAAGAAAGGAGAGGAGTTAGGTTACAACCAGCAGTGATCAGGGGCTGTTCATGACTCTGTGCTCAGGGACTACCCCTCGCAGCACTTGGGGACCATAGGTGGTGTCAATAATTAAGCCCAGTTTGGTCACATACAAGGCAAATATCTTAATACCTTTAGCATTTCTCCAGTCCTAATACTTTTAACTGTCCTAGACTAGGTAAGTCATAGTTGACTGAACGCAGTTTCCCTAATAGCACCCACTTCACTTGTAATTATGGATCTATCGTCTCTGATAATACCTGAGCTCTGTGGAGGCAGGACAGTATCTCTTATTCTTTGAGTATCCCCATAATCTAGATCTATGTCTGGTCTAATTGTCCCCTCCTTTATCTTTAGGGAATTTACTACAAGATCCCTGCTGGATGCTTGAAATGTCAGATAGTTCTAAATCCAATGTGTACTTTTTTTTTCCTGTGCATACATATGTATGTTTTAATTTAATTCATAAATCAGATGCAGTAAGCTGAACAACAATAATAAAAAAGAGGACAACAAAAGGATCGGAGACATAGTGATGTGTGTATAGCACTTGGTTGCACAAGAACAACCCAGTTTTTATCCTTGGAACCTAGTATGGTCCTTTGAGTCTGCCAGAAATAATCCCCAAGTCCCTCTGGGTATTTCCCTCCATCAAACAACAATAATAACAACCAAGAAGAAAGAAGGAAAGAAAAAGAAAGAGGAAAATAATAGAAAAATGCAATAATAAATTGTAACAAAAGTTATGTGAATACCTTTTCCCACCTCTGTCTATTTCACGTTTGAACTTTACCACACATAACGGAAACCCTGGAAATTAATACTGCTGATGGGCAGGGGACTACTTTACGTGAATATATGTTGAATTAACTAATAGTTACTGTACACTGTGCACGGTACACTGTCCTCCCATTGTTCATCGATCTGCTCAAGCGGGCCAGTAACATATCCATTGTGAGACTTGTTAACAGGATGTCAAAATGTCAAAGTGGAGTTTTCTTGATTCCAGTGCCTAGAATCAAGAAAGCAGCTTGCATTCTTAAATTACAGAGAGAGAGATGGTGCTCTAACCTTATGGGGATGGTGAAGGAGCTGTCATAAAACTTCCTTTCCTTCCAGCTACTTCCCCGCACAGTTGCAGTAACAACCTATCACTATTTGAGTGGCTTAAAACACCAGAAACTTGTTTCTCAGTTGTGAGTACTCCAGATTTAGAATGAAGTTTTCGGGGCTCTCCTGTGATTTACTACAAAAAAAAAAAGCCGAATTGATACCTTTGACCACTGTCCAGCAGGATCATTTGCAAAAAAAAGAACAGGGAGGAGTTGTGGCTTGTCCAGATTACAAGCTAGCCTGGAAATCCATAAACAAGGGAATCAACTGGTCACTTATTGATTCCAATTTCTGCTTTCCTGCCCTGGCTCTCAGGTTCCAGCAGGTGAGCGTTGTTTGTATTAATAGGTACATTGTTTGTATTAAATGGTACATTTTTATATTAAAAGGTATGGGTCATAGGTCCATTAAGAGTTAACAGGAATAAAGAGGTAGATTAAGATCAAAGGCTGGGATATTTATATAGCTGTGGCCATGGGGTGATAAACAATCAGCATGCACCTTTAATGTTTAGCATTGAAATCATGGTAATCACCTATTCTATTCCTGCCTGGGCCCACATTTGCAGTCCTCATTGTCTAAATTAAACTAGATATTCAAGTCACAGTAATCTCTTATTCTATTCTTGCCCGGGTGCACATTTGCAACCCTGATTGTTCAAACTAAGTTAGACTTGTTTTATTCAGGGGACTACCCTGACCTTGGGGTTATTATTAAGGGGATGATTCCCTCCCTCTTCCACTGAGACCTGCAGATAACAGATTCTTCCTTTCCTCTGCTAGCCTCTGCTGCTTTGCTAGAAATCCTTGGATTATATACGCATCATCTAGTCCTCCTCATTCTGTGGTCCTCCTCTTACCTCTATCTCAGTGTCAAAATGCCTTTTTTAATAAGGGAGTTGGTATAATTGGAATGTTGCCACCCTAATGACCTCATTTAACTTGATTGCTTCTGTAAAAACTTGATTTCCAAATAAAGTCACATTTGAAATGCTGAGGTTAGGAATATAACATACCCTTGCAGAGATGGGAGTTGAGAGAATCTGGCGCCTCCCTTGATAGCACCTTTAGCAGAAACTTAAAGCAGAAAACCATTGACGTTGGAAAAGTCAAGAGCCAGAAAGTTAATGGATTCTGTAGTTTTTCTCTCAGAATGAAGGGTAGAAGGTCCTCGACTTCACCTCAATTCTAGTGAAAGGGACATAGAGAGGACCACTTAGAGAACTTGACATGTACTCCCTCAGGTTTAGAGAAAATTTGCTGGGTTGAGGTTCTGCCCCTCCCTCTTCCTCAGCCCTATTTTCTTCGATGGTGAAGTAAGGAGAGAGACAATAGTGCAGTTGCTGCTCCTCTATCCAAACAGCAAGTGTGTGTGCTTTTTGTCTTTCCAGACTATCAGAGTCACGTTGTTGTCTTCTCAGTGCTAAGGTTATCTGGCATGGAATTGGTACTCAATAGTATTTCTGAAGTAAGTTAGTAATATTAGAAATGAAAAAAAAATTAACTTATTTGGAGAAATCCTTGCAGTGTCAAAGGGTCCCGGGGAAATACCTTTGAAATGGACTTAATTCTGGAAAGAAGATTGCTGTAAAGTTAGGTTCCAAAAGACAGGTCAAAGAACAGCTGGGAATTTGAGGCCCCTGGATAGAGGGACATGGCAAATTCATTTGAAGATAGCAGAAGGAGTCCCAGTGTAGATTATTAGGGGAAAAAGTGTCAACCCTGAAGATCTATATCTAAATTACATAAAATGGTTAAAAGCAAAAAAATGGGTTCACTTTTGACCCTCTGGCTACCACTCTAATTATGGATAAGTCCTTTACCCTTTCTAAACATGTTTCTTATGAATAAAAACACTTGGCTACTTCAGAATTTATAGGAAATAGATATAGAAATTTCCTAGTACCTGGTAAGCATTCAATAAATGATAGTAGCAATAACCACAATAATAACAGGCTATTATTTATGTATCTTATTCTTTGAAAGCCACCTTGCATTGAACAGGTGTTCAATAAATTATGATGGTTGATTTAATTTCCCTCTGATACTTAAACACAGGAATGTCCTATCTACATGCAAAAAGGTTTACTCAATGAACTCTAATTTGTAGTGTCAATAAGGGCAGGGAAAAGGCATGGGTTGCTTCATGTTTTTATGATCTCATCATCTATGTTTTTTTTGATAGGAAAATGTGATTGTCAATTAAGAATCTGAAAATGGTTGTGCTTTATTAAAACACACACACAACATAAGCACCATATTTCATGCAGAATCAGAGCTGTTGCCGGCTAGCTGAAATTTACTGCTTTGTGTCCCTGCAGAGAGAATTTGCAGCTGGATTAATGCCCTTTCTTTGGTAGTAAATCAATTTCATACATATGGCTGTATTTTCACCCAAGTGACAGGCAGCAATGGCTGCTATTTTGTAGTCACCGTTGGAAAACCCAGGATAACTCCCAAGACATTTGGAGCTTCCTCCATGAATAATATAGTATCATGAAATTTTCCTGGCGAGAAGCATTTTATAAAACTCACCCTGGTCATTTTAAAGATGGGAAAAATGAGGGTAGTCTTCAGTCAAACATAATCTCTCCATCTGTTCAATATGTTACTGTTACCTAGGACCATTCAAAGAGTTCTCATTGCTTCCCATATTCTAGAAGCTCACAACTTCTCCCACACTGGTTTCCTACACTCTCTCCCCAGTCTGATTTGGTTTGCTGCCCTTAAATGAGTCTTCCAAGTTAGCTTCCCTATGTGATTGCATCTTCTGAAATTATTATTGCACCATACATCAATTGATGCTTCCTGCTGGCACTCCCTCAGAGTGTTTGAATGGACTTTAAGCTCTAAGAGGTGTGTGTGGTCTTAATTCTTTGCTTTGAGCACAGAGCTTGAGTGCATCTTTAAAGTGAAAGAGGGTCAACGATAGTTGAACAGATGAAAGGAACTACTGCAGAGACACCCAGATCAACTTCAAGGGATGGTAAAAGCTTTCAGATTGGAGTAGAAGGTTCTAGGGGTAAGTGGAGGGAGATGAGTCTGGTGAGGTGAATGAAGGGCCAGGAGGGGTGTGATTTTATGCGTTTAGGGTCATGTGAAGGTGTTGCCTTCAGCTCTTTGGCACTGGTGAGACATGGCATGGTTGGGGTGTGTGTTTGAATAGTACTCCTCACTCCTCATTGTACACAGGAATGTTAAAAGATACTGTGAACTCAGATGGTGTCTCCTTAGGGTCAGCACGGAACTTATGTTTCTAAAAAGCTCCTGGGAAGACTGATGACAATGGCAACAGGACTTCATTGTGGAACCATCCCTTCTGAAAGTTAGGTGAAGGATGGTCTGGAGGGTGAGGAAGAGAAATGCAGAGGCACCAGTAAGGAGATGATCCAGGGCCCAAGGGCATGATCTAGACTGAGACAGCAATGGAAAGGAAGGATCAAGTTCTAAAACACAAAGGAGAGCAGATCAGTAGGGCTCAGGATCCATCAGGGTGGCCCCCTGAGTCCCCTGCAGAGTCTGGGACCACGTTTGGGAGCTCATCCCCCTTTCCGCAGAATATCTACACATTTAACAAAATCAGTGGTTCATGAGATCTAAGTCACTTAATTTTTGTGTTTAAATTGCTTTATTTTTTATTTATTTTCATCAATCAAGCATCAATGGTCCTCCTGTTGTTCATCGATTTGCTCAAGTGGGCCCAGTAACGTCTCCATCATGAGACTTGTTGTTACTGTGTTTGGCATGTTGAATACATCACGGGTAGCTTGCCAGTCTCTGCTGTGCAGGCGAGATACTCTCAGTAGCTTGCCGGGCTCTCTGAGAGGGGCGGAGGAATTGAACTCGGGTCAGCCATGTTGGCCGCTTGTAAGGCAAACGCCCTAACCACTGTGCTATCGTTCCAGCCCTTTATTTTATTTTATTTTTTCTTTTTGGGATCACACCCTGTGATACAGAGGGGATTACTACTGGCTCTGAACTCAGGAATTACTCCTGGTGGTGCTTGGGGGACTGTATGGGATGCTGGGAATTGAACCCGGGTTGGCTGCATGCAAGGCAAATGCCCTGCCCGTTGT
Organism: Sorex fumeus; assembly: GCF_029834395.1. Taxonomy (NCBI): domain Eukaryota; kingdom Metazoa; phylum Chordata; class Mammalia; order Eulipotyphla; family Soricidae; genus Sorex; species Sorex fumeus. Next base: position 44,355,699 of record NW_026606059.1, on the reverse strand, counting down.
ACTAATGCTCCAGCCCCTGTTTACATTGTTTTAAAATATAAAAAACTAAAACTACGAATTAGAAAATGCAAAAAATAAAATGGAAAGAGTTCCTTTTTGTTGGAGTGTTAAGACACGATGCTCTCCAAACCCTGACTCCAGGGATCCTAGAAATCATGATTTCACCCTGTTCTGGGCAAGAACTGGCAGCAACTCAGGTTCCTGGGATGTAAGTTTATCAGTCCTGAGGCTGAAAAGCTCACCTAAACCCAGTTTCCTTGTTTGGGGTATGAGCCTCCCTGAACTTCCTCATCTTCTTCTACATAATGTCCCCTCATCCTTACCACCATGCACTCTGTTTCTTTTGGGAGCCTCCAGGTGGTTCTCAGGAAGCCAAGAGGCTACTCCTGGTCATTTCTAGACAACCAAGCTGGCTGTTCAATGCAAGGGTCTGAGAATTTTATGATGCTCTGGCTCTGTTGTGTCAGGGATTTCCTGAGCTACCCAGCAGTGATCATGGGCCTCCAGGGGCAAGCCTGGTGATTCTTGTGGGGCCATGTGGTGCTGGGTATTGAACCAAGATTGGCTGATTGCAAGGTACATGCCTTACATCCAATACTGCCTCACAGAGTCCAGTTTTGTTTCTAAGATGGAAACACCAGCCTTATGCCACTGCTACACAAAGAATCCTGTAAAAGCAGTCATTGTGCATCTCAAATCTCCCTAAAGGCATCACTATTCCAGGTCAGTCCAAATAAGCAAACCCTTTCACCACTCTGGTCCTGACTAATCCTGTGAGTCTTCATTCTATCCTTCCCCTCTGCCACTTAAATCCCAATTATCCTTGACCTCCCTAAAGCCTGACTACAGCTACCTGGGCAAAAACCATATGTTACAGTGTCTATTGGGCACCCGCCCATGTCTATTCTACCTTTCTTTCCTACCAACCAAACAAAACTATCATTTTGTTATAGGAAGCAATGGCATGCTTTAAAAAAAAATTATGTTTCTCAGCCCTACTGCAGGTGGCCATATGACTGAGTTTATCCAAAGAAATATAAGCAGTAGTTATGGGCTTTTTCTTGTTTTTCCTCCTTCTACCTGGAATGAGGATGTAGTGGCCAGAACCCCAGCACCCATGCTGCAGAAAGCAAATTAGCGGTTCATGAATTACTCCCAGCTGCACCACATTTCTTGGCCTCTCAAGCAGCCCATGTAGGTCTTGCATTCACTCTGGAAATTTGGTAATTTTATGGGACTTTCTTGCATGAGAACACTTCATTCTCTTTTTCTGGAATACTGGACAGGTTTTAAACTGTCACAAGAAATACTTGCATTCTGAATATCCTGCACTCCTTTGGCTCTGACAGTACCCAGACCTGGTTCGTCTCAGTGAATACAAATGTATGCCACTCATAAAATATGGGCAAGTTATTCCAGAAACTGTAGTAGATTTTTACAGTCTTGAGGCTATTTTTGGAGACAATAAGTATATCAGTTGTAATTTTTTAAAACTGATAACAAAATGGCCACAGAGATATTATAGAGCTATCCCAAGCATCATTTATTTGTTTACTTATTCAATAAATATTTGCTTAGTTGTATGTCAGATATTTTTTAACTATTGATGCAATAGATAAAGACTAGGAAGATAATACCTCTACTCTCATGGGGCTTTCATTCTCAGGAAGTGAGGTACACAGCTAGAATGGAAAAATCCATGATTACTGAGGTCTAGACAATTTAAATAGGATGATGAAACACAGAATAGAACATCTGAGTTACCTGGGAGGCTAAAAGGCACTAGACTGAACAACACTGAGGCACCAGTGCCTTAATCAGGAGAAAGAACATTCTGGTTATAAGGTTAGAAGGAATAGCTAGCCCAGGATCTTTACCTGGGGACAGAATCAGCTTGGAGAATTGGAATTCAGGGTTTTATGGGCAGATGGAGCTATGTGGTTTGGCTGGTGCATGGGGGGTGATTTTTTTAGGATCCATAGGTCATGTTCAGGAACTTGAATTTTTATTGTAAGTACAACAGGAGAAGTTCCCTCTAGCACCCCCAAATTACCTTTTACTTTTATTTTAAAACTTTTTTGGCTGCATGTACTAATAATCAGGACTTAGTAGTTGCTCTGCACTCAGAAATCATTCCTGGCAGCATAGGAAACCAGATATAGTGAAAAAAGATAGAACCCACGTTGGTTGCATGCAAGACAAGTGTCCTACCTGCTGTACTATCTAACTGAGCCATATTTTGAAGTATTGTAGATTTACAGAAGAAATACAAAAGAGCTTGGAAAAGCTCCATATACCATTAACCCAATTTCACCTCATTACCACTTTTGATAAAGGTGATTCATTCATTAAAACCAAGAAATTAACACTATTGCCACACTCCTCACTGAACTTCAAACTTTCTATTACAGTCATTCTTTCATAGCCATTCCCTTTCTGTTCCAGGACCCCACATTGTGTTTAATTGTCTTGTCTCCATTTTGTGACTTTCTGGAGTTCTCCTTAGATTTCATAACCTGACACTTCTTAAAGAGTATTTTTTTTATTTTTATGGACAAATTTTTATTAGCTTGTACTTCTGGCAGTATTGAGATGTGGTCATGGTACTTAGTAAAGAAGATTACAGGGAGTATTTGTGGCACCAACAGGTCAACCTGCACCTGTAGGGTGAATGCATCAGCAGCCTGATGGTACCTTCAGGCTTCCTGACACACATAAATTGTTGCTGTGCCTTTTCCCAGACCCCAACAACTTGGGACCAAGTTTACCAAGGAACTAAATAGCCAAAGGCCAAAGTTAGGTATGTGGGAGTCATCCTCACAAACCAGCTTCGATTCAGCTATACAAGCGCCTTTATTGGCCTTATTTCAGTGACCCATAGATAAATCTCAAAAGAGATCAAAATTAATTAAGAGATCCCAGTTAATCTTGGACCCACACATAGCTGAACAGACTGGGGTACATCGGATGGAGGCAGGTTGGCCTGTGCCTGCCCAAGCAGAGCCCCCAGCAGCTGCTTGCTTCCACAATCTAAAATCGCTATCATACCCCTGGCCTGACTCCACTGTCTCAGGATGGACCTCCCTAAGATATAATCTGCTGAAAATTTGGGTATGCGGGTTTTGTGACTGAAATCTCCAGGATTTCACAGAGTTTGTGTAGACTACCTCCCCCACTTCCCAATACACATGGAAGCACTGGCAGTCACTCCCACAAACAACTCCAGCACCATCCTGTAAACTCTATTGCTGGCCTTGCTTCAGAGATCCATAAATAAACCTCGAAAGAGATCAAAAGCCAAAGACACAACAGCACATCCTGGAAGACAACACAGAGCCGCAGATCTTTCCAGGCTCCATACTGAGCCAGTTTCACCAGGGCACCCTAGATAGAGCAGGTGCACTCTCCCCACCTACTCTAGAAGGAAACCTGGTGATCAAAAGCTTCCACAAGCAAGGTCCAGGTATGCAGGTTTCAGGATTAAATCTCCATCTGCATGTCAGCAGAGGTGCCAGGCTGTTTCTCCCTGGCTACCTTCTTTCTCGTCAGCCTGGCTGTCATGTCCACAATGTGCCTCCAGGTTCCATCTTAGCACACCAACAGCTCTGGTACAGAGATGTCCAATTGTATCCCAAAATTGATTAGTGCCCAACAGAAATGTCTCTGGAATCTAACCTAATCTATAATCTAGGATTCCAGAAGCATGTGGCTGCGGCACCCATAATATTCAAAATGAGCAAGGGACAATTTTGCCTCTGCCCCTGGCAGGCGGTCTTGAATGGTGGTGGGAAAAATTGAGCAAAACACATTACCCCAAAGTAGAGAGAGAGGACTGGGGAAATTGCCTGCCATGGAGGCAAGGTGAGGACTGGGATTGTGGAGGGGAGGTGGATATACTGAGGACACTGGTGGTGGAAAATGTGCACTGTTGGAGGAATGGGTGTTCAATCATTGTACAGCTGAGTCTCAAATGTGAAAGCTTTGTAATTGTATCTCACAGTAATTCAATAAAAAAAAGTAAAAATGAACAAAAAAGGGTTACAGAGCTCTCCTTCTCATCACTTCATGTCAGAATCTGCTGTTTCAGTAAGACCAGTCACTGACAATGCCAACCTTGATCCCTTGGTTAAGATGGTGCTGGTATGCATTCTCTGTTGTGAAGACACTACTTTTCCCTGCTATATTAGTTTCTTAGAACTGCCATCACAAAATACCACAAATTAGGTGACCTAAAACAACAGAAATTTATCTTCAGTTTTAGAAGTCAGAATTTTAAAATCAAAATGAGGGTAGGGGACGTGTTGATACTGAAGATTCTAGGGAAGATTTATCTCATCCTCCTTCTACAAGATTGCCAGCAATATTTAGTGTTTTATTCTTTGCAGGCATATCACATTTAACTTCTTCCTCTTCTGTCTGTCTGTCTGTGTATCTTCTATTTCTATGAAGACACCAGTCATCTTGGATTACGAAGACACCAAATCTAAAATCATCCCATTTGCAAATAATGATTCCCAATTTCAAATAAAGGTATGCCAGTGAATGAGTGGAGCTCCAGGTAAATTGAGTGAGTCACCTTAAACAGTAACTATCGAACAGGTAGCCAATCACTATAGACTCTTGGATGGCAGGGTGAGGAGATGGCAGCGGATAAAAGAACCCAGCTAGGACTGGCCTTCCCTGCTCCCGCAGATCTGTGCATGTTCCCAGGATGGGGATGGGGGACGTCCTGTGCCCAGAGATCTTACAGTCAAATGTCAGGCAAGAGACTTAAGGAAAGTCAGGACTAGACATTGGGAACCATTGCGGTACATCCATGATATACCCTTGGATAGGGAGGCATTCACGGGATGAAGAGCAATGCGGCGGACTGGACTTGGTTTTTGTACATTGGAGGTACTTAGACTTGGGGCGACTTGGGGGAACTCCAGGACCTCACAGTATTGGGTGACTGATGTAGTACATGGGTCGAGGAGAGCCGTGAACATTTGGGGAAGGGAAGGACCCCGATCCATCTACTGAAACTGTACAAGAAACACTATTTCCCCCCTTTAGCTTGTTTTTGGGAAACACCTAGAGGTATTCAGGATTTACTCTTGTTTCTGTGCTCAGGGGTCACTTCTAGCAGACTTGGTGGACCAGGTGGGGTACTAGGGATCTATCAAATAAGGATCAAATACAGATCTGCTGAGCTCATGCAATGTAAGTCCTATTTGCTGTGACTTTTTAACCTGATATTTTTATGCAAATCTTTGATAAAACATTTTAAATTTATTTATTAATTTGTTTTACAAAGCTGTTTATGATTGGGTTTCAGTCATACAGTTTTCTGACACCCATCCCTCCACCAGTGTAATTTTTCAGCAGCACCAGTGACACCCAGTTTCCTTCCCACCCTTCCAACTCCCCCAATTCCCTGCCTGTCTCTAAAGAATGCATCTCTCTTCTCTCTCTTTCTCCTCATTTTAGACATTGTGGTTAGCAATACAGATGCTGAAAGGTTATCATGAATATCCCTTCACCTACTTTCAACACTCAGTCCCTGTCCAGAGAACTCATTTACAACTATTTTTGTTCATACTGAACTCTTCTCTATCTTAATTACTCTTCACTCCCAAACCTTGTGGTGCCTTCCAGCCATTGACCAGCTATCTCTCTCTCGGAGTTCTTCGCACAATCATGGAGGTGCTGAACCAGTTGATTGTATTCCTCGTCAATGTTGTCAATGACGGCATCTTCCCATGTTGACCAAGAGTGCCAAAGAGCTCCCAGTTGGTGGTCGTTCTGGGAGTTCTCTTCTTAAACTTTGCAGCCCTTTCTCCCCACTCTGTGACGTGCAATTTTGCACGAAGAAGACGGTGGTTGGATCCTGCTTGGAATTTTGGGACAACAGCAACATCGGTCAGGCAAAACCGTTGATTGAATATGATGTGGTCAATTTCATTGTGGAACCACCCACCGGGAGACTTCCAAGTCCAATGTTTAGATTCAGCCTTCTGTAACTGTGAGTTGTCATGGATGATCTTGGTCGACATGATGAACTCAGACAGTCTCTCACCCTGTTTGTTCCATTCTAGGCCATGGGTCCCAATGTGGATTTCTTCGGCTGAACTTCACAGTCCTATCTTGGCATTAAAATCACCAACAATGATCTTGTAGAAGGCGTGGTCTTCTTTATAGAACTTCTCCAGCTCCACGTAGAACTTCTCAATTTCTCCTTCATCATAATTGGATGTTGGTGCGTAGACAACGAAGATAGAAACTGCTGGCAGTGAGCCACATGTATTCAAGTGTAATCATCTGATTCAGGTTGTTAGGCATTCACATGAATCAATGCTTATGGCCAAGTTTGTGTTGACAAGGACACCGACACCACCAATGCCTTTTTTGTCACCTGTTCCGAGGAACAGTTCTTCTCCAGTGTTGAAAACGGCGTGATGTAATTGATGCCTTCTTGTCTCAGTCAGACCAATGATGTCGTACGTGATCTTTTGCGCTTGTACCATCAGGTCCTCGATGGATGCATCCGATGCCAGTGTAAATGCATTGAAAGTACAGGCAGTCATTTTTGAGGTGAGGAACCCATGAAAGAATAGCCTGGCCACATTGAATCATAGTTAGAACATACCAAGCTCATGTAAGTGTGTCATGCAATATAGTATATCAGTAGCTGCATTAGGGCAGAGCTCAGCTCTTCTAACATCTTAGGAATCAAACTGGATAGAGAAGTTCTGCTGAGGTGACCTCAAACTAAAAATATGTTTTGTAAGGAGATTAAAAAACAAAATCAGGGTATGGTTGAAGCTCAGCAGTTGAGCACTTGCCTTTGTCTACGAGAATGCCTGGGTTTGATTCCTGTCACTGACCAAAAAAACGGGAAAAAAAAGATTTAGAATAAATGTATTTATTTAAAAAAGACAAAGCTTTCTGGCAGTCTAGTGTGAAAGATTGCAATCTAATTTTACATCCCCTCACAGCTGCAATCTCTTCAGTGACCAATGCTGTCAGACTAGTTTTCAGTTCTCAGCTGAATGTTTGGTTTTAAGATGAAGGAGCCTTGGGCATCATGAGTTCTGCGTGGGGAGCCACAGCTGTTTCTATTGAATGCTCCATGCCTTAATGGCTCTGCATTGATCAGAGAAATCGATCTCTTGGTTTCAAATAACTGACATGGTTTCCAATGGATCTAGATAATTAAGACATCTCGAATGGCAACTCATAATTTGCATTTGCGGGGTGGATGAATTCAAGAGCTCAGGGAACTCATGCTGGTGGAAAATAAAAGAAAAAGTTCTTCTCATCCTTGCTAATGGAGTTTTAGAAAAATCGTTCCCTGCTCCTGATCTGTCTTACTGAAGTTGTCAAGTGACCTAGGGGAGTTATATTTATTTATTGAAAAGCCCTTGGCACTGGTTCAAAGCATTTTCCTTTTTGAAAAAAAATTATTTAAACACTGTGGTTTACAAAGTTGTTCATAATACAGCTGTAATAGGCTTTCAGTGTTCCAACAATAATCCCACTATGAAAGTGCCTTCCCTCGACATTTTCCCAACCACCCCCCAAGTCTGACCCCTTAGCAGGCACACAATATTTTATATTGCTTGTTACAATTAAATAACTAATAGAATTATCAAAAATACTTCTGTAAAAATAATTGTGAAAACTGTTTTATCTCATCTGGAGTTGTTAAGTCCTTGTCTGACATTTAACTATGTTTATTGTTAGCTGAGCCTTTCATGTTATTATTTTGTTTGTTGAATTTGGTTGATTTTTCCATCTAATTTGTTGTGCTTCTACTGGAATGTCAGTATTGTAGAATTTAGAGGTGTCATAGCTGCGTGATCCAGAACTTCAGAATCTCTACAACTGGGCCATAAATTGACAAGGCAGTGTCTGTGGGAAGTGGTCATGGTTTCCCAAGCTTCTGGAAATATGGGATTGTGTGGGGGAATGCCCTCCTCCCTCTGAGAAGACACCAGAGTTCTAAGTCTGAAAACCGGTGTGTATGTGGAATGTTTACAGTTTGGTGTCTCTGCAGAGATTACTCTGAAGTGAAATTGGGCACTTGGTGTAGCAGCAGCTCTCTCTTGTGCCTGTGGCTGACAGTGCTTTAGTATGGCTGGACTCATGCTTCACCCCCCAACCCCCACACCACCACAAAAGGTGTCTAGATCTCCCCCACCCATGTTCACACCAGGGATGGAGGCAGCAGACTTAAATTTGTCCATTTAGAAAAATAGAGATTGATGCATGGGACAGGGATAATTTTTATGTTTTATATTATTGATTTGCTTGGGCTGGAGAGATAGCACAGCGGTAGGGCGTTTGCCTTACAAGCGGCCAACATGGCCGACCAGAGTTCGATTCCTCCGCCCCTCTCGGAGAGCCCGGCAAGCTACCGAGAGTATTCGATATGCCAGACACAGTAACAACAAAGTCTCCAATGGAGACGTTACTGGGCCCGCTCGAGCAAATTGACGATCAACGGGAGGGCCTTTACTTTACTTTACTTTTACTATATTATTGATACTGTAGGTCCTTAAATAATGTTTATTTTAACATTTATTATTATGTTGATGAAAAAGGAATGAAACCACTGGGTTTCCAGCCAGGATCAGTGTCTGTGTGGAATTCACATGTTCTCACCATGCTTCTGCAGGTTACCTCTGGGAACTTTGCTTTTATTCCAAAAATGTGTGAGTGCTTGTGTATGTGTATGTGTGTGTGTGTGTGTGTGTGTTTATGTGTGCTCATGTGTGTGGAGTAGGTTTATGTATGTATGTGTGGGTGTGCTTAGGGGGTTACCATGATGGAAGGGTATGTTTTTTATAATTGGTAATACTTTATGTCCTGAGCTGCTGGGAAAGGCTATGAAAAAATAGAGATCCTATATTGGAGTAGGGGGTTATAAAACTGTTGTTCGAAGCTACAAGTAACTGTTCAATACTAGAATTGGGGGGAGGGTATTTATAAATTTGATGATACCTTTTGATCAGAAATATGGCACGGGATTGGGCAGGAAAGAAAGTACAGTGAGTAGGGCACTTGTCTTGCACGTGACCAGACTTTGACCCGCAGCAACATTTATGGTCCCCTAACTAACTTATAATGATCTCTGAGTGTAGAGCCAGGAGTAAGCTCTGAGCGCTGTCATGTGTGTTCGAAACATCTCTCCCACCACCACCAACAACAAAAGAAATTGCCACAAGAATTTAATATTTCAATCTGGTCAAATTGATTTCATTTGACTTTATTTGGCTTAGTGTCACAATTTCTAAGTACCTATGGGTTGAGGATCTTAAGTGAGAGATTGCCATATATCTCTATCATTTTGTGGGAATAAAATCACAATTCCTTTCAAGTTTCAAAACCACTGAAATCATTGGGCAGTTAGAATAAATTAAACTTAGTTGCATTTTATTGAGACTAAGAAAATGCTGTCCATTCTCATTTTCTTCAACAAACTTTTCTAAAAAAGTGTACCAATCTTCAATAATAGCATTTGCAAACGGCATGCTGAGAAGTGTGCATTGGTGCACAATTTATGCAATCATGTATGGGTGAACTGTTTATGATAAACCAGTTTTTCTAAACTTTATTACACCTTCCACAATGAGTTCTTATAGTTTTTGTTGGAAATCGGTTAACAAGTGTGAACTGTCACTAAAGTATTATGATTGGTACTATCAGATTTCACTTCTGATAAAAATAATTATGATAATGGTGTAGACACTTGCGATTTATAGAGGATTTGTACTTTCCATAGGGGGGTTAAATTTATTTTCTAATTCTTTGGTACAGTCACAAATCAGTCACCGGTAGCTTCATTTTTATTTTGCACACTAGTAAATTGACATAAATTATTTCATGTCTGGACAGACGAAGACAAATCAGGTAAAATCAAAATAACTTTTAAAACACAAATCCTCTCTCAGCTTTACCTTATATTTCACAGTGCTTCTGAAATAGGGGTAATAGTGATGCTGATGAAGTGTGTGTGTGTGTGTGTGTGTGTGTGTGTGTGTGTGTGCATGCATGCATGGCATTTGTGTTCAGACTGTACCTTTGTTGTTAGAAATCCTTATGTTGCTTTCTGTCATTGTTCTAGATTTATTACTTTAATTTGTTTTGGCTTTTTATACACAGGAGCTGCATTTTCTTTTGTTCTACCTTTGTTTCAACCTGCCTGTAGGGTATAAAATTATATTTTTATATTTCACCCTCAATAGTTTTCTTCTCTGGTGACCAATGTTAAGCAGGAAAATGATTTACTTTGGACTTGAGGGTCAGCAAAGTGTTAAGCCATTTTGTTTCTGTATCACTCATATATTTATGGATAAAAATATTTCATGAACTTGGATCACTGAAAACTACTGGAATCTTTCTGAGTAAGGCAAAACTTTCAAGGTAACCTCCTCTTTCCCTCTGCTTCCTCTTTCTGTATATCACCACCATCTCACTATGTCATCTCACAGAAGAGTTTCTCACTTATGACCCTGATGAGTGTCCTCTGGTCTTATCTCCCAATCTCATCCTTTTGCTGAAGTCCATATTCATTTTACCTTGCAGGTTAAATTCTAAACTTCTGTCCTTATACAAGTTAATTGAGGCTATCTTATGTGTCTGTCTTGCTCAGCCATTCTGAGATAATTCTCCATAATTTCCCTTTTATGTCTCACATCTCCTAATAGCGCCTTCCAATCCTTAGCTGAACTGGTCTCACCATTACACTTCTTCACTTCCTCCCTTCCTCCCATCATTGCTTTCAGAGCACATTCATTGATACCTCTAGGATCCACAACCCATTCTCCCTGGCCCTTATCCACTTGGTGACTTACAGATTAGTAACGGTAATGAAATTGATGTGTCTTGTGTTGACAACAAAACATCCATGACTGCATTCCACTTCCTCTTTACTCTTACTAGAGAGTAAAGACCTTTCACAATATATCAATCCCTACCCCCTCCCCACCAGATGTTATGGAAGCAGAGAGTGCTATTCCTTGCAAAAACATCCCCCAATTTTAGTCCCATCCTTAACTCTTCCTCCTACTTCCTGAGATCATATACCAATCATCTGAACATCCATCAGCTTGTCTGACCTATAGGTGAAAAGAGAAACTAAGATAACACTATTCCTAGGTTGTGCTTTAGTGATTATGAGTTAACTTAGTAAAGTTGTGCTTCTTGAGTATTCTAGTAGTATTGATTGCCTGCCCATTAGCTATGTCTTAAATGCAATTCCTGAAACATAGAGGACACTGAATGAATGATGGTTGTATCATGAGGTCACCATGTCTCAAGGTGTTGCCATTGTCCTCTTTTCTGAGAAAACAAACTGCTGGTGGTGGCAGGTGTGACAAATGTTCTTTGTGACAATATGACCTACAATTCTGAATATTTTGGACTGAATCTGACCCTCTTTTGACTATGGACTGAAAAATGAAAAACACTATCTTAGGACATGACTTTGAGAGCTCTGGCCACAGGTGCACTCCATCACTGCCAGATTCTGGAAGGAGAGTTTAAAACGTTGGCATAGGTAGTGGGGCGACAAAGGAAGAGACTGGGTTGAAAAAGAGCTGAAAACGTTATTAAAGGAAAGAGAGTTGGAAAGGAAGAAAAACAAATGACTAGGCATCAGACTGGTCTATCCACCCTGGGAACCCAGGTACTGAGACCATTTTCTCTGAGTCTTGTGAGCCCCTTCTTTTGATCTCCTTTCTCTTGCAGTCTCTTGTTGCTTTGGAGCTGTGATTTTGGGAATAAATTACCTTTTAGTGGAGTAAACATTTTCTGTCACAGGAAGCATGGTTTGTTTTATGACTACTCCCATTCAGGCTCTGGGTCATGAGCAAGCCTCTAGCTTAGAGCAAGGTCATCTATGTCCCAGGGTCACTGTGGAACCTTAGTGATAGAATTGACTTTTGCTCAGTCACTTCAATCATAGCTCTCTGCCATTTTGACATTTCCTACCATATTGGCTATTTCAGATTTGCCTCCAACAAACATTCGGCCTCCAATTCCAAGAGTGGGAGTACTGTACCAGATGTTTCCAACTTCTATCTGTATTCTGACCATATGACTCAGTCAAACAGTATCAGGAAGCTGTGTGGTATGGGCTTGCACGTGCATGTCATTCACTCATGATCCCTAGCCAGTTCCCTAACCTAATGTGTTCTTGTAGAACCATATTTTATCCATTCTAATTTCTCTCTTGGCTGGAGCGATAGCACAGTGGAAGGGTGTTTGCCTTGGGTGCAGCCAGCCCAGCCGAGCTGGGTTCGATTATTTCACCCCTCTCGGAGAGCCTGGCAAGCTACCAAGAGTATTTTGCCCACACAGCAAAGCCTGGTAAACTACCCGTGATGTATTCAATATGCCAAACACAGTAACAACAAGTCTCAAAATGGAGATGTTACTGGGCCTGCTCGAGCAAATCAATGAACAACAGGAGGACAGTGACAGTGTCAGTGTCAACTTCTGTCTTAAGATACAGTGGTTTATTAAGGTCCTACAGAAAAAAAGAAATAGTATGCATCACGCATGCGCACACTCACACACACACATTCACATATTTGAAAAGCAAAATTTGTTATTGCGGTTATACAGGTAGAAGTGCTATGATCTCTCATAAGAAGACTGAAAGGTTAGAAAATGTGGATGTAATGTAACCTGAATCTGAAGGCCTGAGTATCAGGGAACGGAAAGTGGAGAAAATTCCAGTCGCAGGGAGATGTGACAATATTTTTAAAAGAAGTTTTACCTCACTGGTCCTTTTTTGGAGGAGCTACCAAACAGTAATCAGGGCCCTGGGGTCACTCCACTGATTCTCAGACAATGAATGGGCTTTTTGCTGATGTCAGGGCCTAAGGGTGTGTCTCTGCTGGGTCTTGCTGTGCCTGGAGGATCATGCCTGGTGATTCTTTGGATGTCTTAGGCAGCTTGAGTTCTTGCCTCCTTATGTCCTAATCTTTGTGCTAACCATATCACTTCAAAAAAATCTCCAAATTTATTTATTTATTTATAAGCCACCTCTTTCATTTCAGAAAACACACAGAAACACATACAACAAAATCTATACAAATCTATACAATCTATACAAAAACATACAATCCAGCACACTGCTGAGTCCTGTGTTGGATGGGCCAGACCCTCAGTCTTCAGTCTCCAGAGGTTTGTGTGGAGTCTGGGTGGAAGGTTTTCAGTGGGGTGTGGAAGACTCTGGGGCCTGATTCTATTCCCACAAACACATCTGACTCAATCCTTATGTCTTTGTTATGGGCAACTAGTTTGGTTCCTGAGCTCCTCTAGTGCACTTCTGCAATCCTCTATACTATGCCATGAAGATTCGTGGTGGAAGGCTATTTCTAGGTTATGAAATAGACCGATGACTTGTTGAAATTTATCACTAAAGCATCAAACTACTCATTCCTCATTCATCTCCTCTGATGGTGAGACTCAGAGAAACCAGTCAGAAGCTTGGTAGATCTGGGATTCACATGGCTTTGGATCAGTGAGACAAATGACCATCAACTGGGCTCTTAAAAAATGTTTCCTTCAAGTTCTAGAGGACAGAAGTCCAAGATGAAGTTGTTGGCAGGTATGACTCCTGTCTGGGGCTCAGAATAGTCTATTGTCTCTCACTCTAGCTTCTGGTAGTTCTAGCCATCCCTGACTCTCTGTGTCTGACAGACCCAGTCACATAGCTCCAGCACTCACATAGACACATCATTCTGATCACAGTCTCCAATTTCTCATGGAGAAATCTCACTCATTTTTCTTGTTCCTTCCTCTGCCTCAAATTTCTCTTTCCTCTTAGAAAGTACATCAGTCAGTGAGTTCAGTGCTCATGTTGAGTTCAATGTGATCTTTCCTCAAGTTCTCAAATTATATCTGCAAGGATTCCCTTTCCAAAGAAGTTGATAAGCACAGGTACTAAGTAGTAGGATTTGAATTGATTTTGTTTTGTTGTTGTTGGTGTTGTTGTTGTTGTTGTTGTTTATTTGGATCACATCTGGCAACACACAGGGGTTACGTCTGGCTCATGCACTTAGAAATTACTCCTGGCGGTGCTCAGGGGACCATATGGGATGCTGGGAATCGAACCTGGGTCGTCCTCGTGCAAGGCAAACGCCCTACCTGCTGTGCTATCGCTCCAGCCCCTTGAATTGATTTTGTGGTTGTAATTCAACTCACATTAGTGAGTTTGTGTATTCTGAGGATGTCATCTAGCCCTTAGGTCCCAAAGTCTCCTTCAGATGTCTCCCTCTCTCCATCCAGGTCCCAAGACCTGGCCCCAACGTTCCCTCCAGTAATTTTTGGAAGGTCTTACATGTGTCTTTTCTGGAAAGTTACCCTACTTCTGAGAGAAAACACAGTGCCCCTTGACTGTGATGGAAAGTGTTTTTATCAGGACTATCTCTGAGACCTGGAGAACTGATGAGATAAGCATCCATTACCACCACATAATTCTCTTTTTCAGAAGACTTTTCTACATGAGTGAATTTTCTCAAAAAAGATTTATAAAACTAAGACCTAAAATGCTCTTCTCAAAACCACATCTAAAACCAGAAGGCTTCCCTCTAGTCATCCTGGCTCCTAGCAAAGAAATAAGGCAAAACTCCGTGACTTATATCTTCTGGCAAGGAAACAAGGCAAAATCCATGTGCAAATGGATAAGAAGGTGAGCTAGTTGGTCCTTTCTGTGGGATTGAGGGGCCAAGTAGGTTTTGTAAGGAGATCACTTCCTTCTCAGTTGTTTTCCGTGTATTTCTTTTTGTCTAGGTAGACTCTTTGGCTGTTCTTCTCCATGTCTTTAAATAGAGGAATAAATTTAACATTAGCGTTTCAGTAACTTACGTGTTTGCCAGGTGAAGTACAGAATTCATTCTGTGCCTATCTACCTGTCTGTAATACATAAATCTACTCTGCCAGATGATCAAGAGGGTCCAAATAAAGGATAAGAAAAGGGCCAGCCATAGAGCCCGTGCTTTTTTTGAAATTTTTGTTATAAAAAATTGAATTAAGTTCAGTAATACTAGCAACTGATATGATGCTCTTTTCTTTAGGGTTGAGAAATCTCATAGAGGTTATGACATTTCTTGCCTGAACCTGTTCGGTTAGTCTCACTTCATGTCTTTTCTTGTCTTTATTTTCTTATTATTCTCCCCTCTTTTCCTGAAGGTCATCTTTCTCTGTAAAGCCAGTTTGGCGTGAAGTTAGGAGGGAACTCCTGACTCTGAGTCAGAAGCCTGGAGTACAGATTTTGAATGTGTATGGGTACCTCTCTGTCTAGACCACTTTCCTCCCCTGTCTAGACCTTTCTCCTAGCCAACATCTTCACATTTGCTCTTATACTGCAGTGATATCATGGAGGAGGTTATTGACAAGGACCCTGCTCTGTGCAAGATGATAATGGTGAGAGAACCTTAATGCATGCATGTATCCTTGCAAACCCAGGTATTGTTAATTCACCTTGAACAGCTAGGCAGCCAGAAATAGCCACCACTATTCTCCACCCTCACCCTGCCCTCTCCAGTTGTGTCTTACAAAGACACCTTGACAGACATAGTTACCAAATCCTCACCCCTACTGACTCAGCACTCTCCTCTGCTAATAATGCAAGCAATTTTTCTGTTTTCTTCATCTCTTTATCTAGGCCCAATGAAAGAGGAATTTGTAACCTATTAATACTTATCTCAAAGGAGACAGTTTCTCTGGAAAGATGCTCTAGTTCTTGCTGCCTGACTTTAGCAGGAAAACCCTTCCTTTGTATTTCACTTAATTTCTTCTACCAACTAAGAAGGGTATCTCAGGACCACTGCACCATTGCTCTGTACTTCTCATGGCTCGGGAAAATGGCTATTAGCCAAGTACTGGAAACTCTCTGCTCATATAGAAAGCAGAACCTCTGTATCTGTCCTTTTTGTGGACAAAGTTCATGGATACGGTCCACTTTTTATTCTATCTCTGTGCTCTAATCCCCAAGAGATTGTGGCCAGTGAAGTAAGGGAAGAATTTCATTCCCCTTTCTCTCTTCCTATCATGAGGACTAGCCAGGGAGGCTCAGAAATGCAAGTCCAATGTGCTTGCTACAAATTAAGTCCAGATTCTGGCCTAGTGTGGGCAGAGCTGTTTCTTGACCAATAAATATTAATAAGAAAAATAAACCAATCTTTTAGGCTCCTTCCCCTCAGCTGCCACCCCAGGGTTATAAATTATGTACTGCCTAAGTTTGTTTTGACAGTTGTGATAAAGTGGGTTTTCAGACTTAGAGAGCATTTCCCCTGGAAGACTGCAGCATCTTGCATTTTTCCATACGATTATTCCCACCTCCCCTTCCCTCATCTTTTTTCTGCTCAAGAGGAAGACTTGACTACAGTAGTGATTTTTATTGTCTGTGACTCTCTTGCTACCACTACAAGAAACAGGATTTTTGGTTTTGTTGTCTTTAAATTTCTGACCCTTATGGTAAAGCCCTAGGGACATTTTGATGGACAGAAGAAATATTAGCCTTGTAGTTGTGATGGACTGATACACCTACCTCGTGATCTCTGTGTGTGACCTGTTCTCTTGTCTAACCACCAAATTACCTTATCAAAATGTAGCCCATCATTGAAGATTCTTAGGATGCTTCTGACTTCTTGATTCTCCTAGAGTTTCCATTATTTATCTCCTACTCTACTGCTTGCTTATAAGACACAAAAGATGTTTTGATTCTCTCCAGCTCCACTGTATCTGGTTGGTTTTCATCACAATTTTCTTTGTTCCCCAGTACGTACACGTTCTCTTTTTCTCCTTCCCCTCTGTCATTCCAATGTTCTACTCTCACTCAGCCCATGTAGGCTTCCTTATTCCTGCGCTGAAGAAGGAAAAGTCAAGAACAGACAGTCAAGTGAAGAAACGTGGCATATTTCCTTAGTAAATTACTTATTTATGTGGATACCTGTGTAACTTCCAAATGGAGACAGAGACTTCCAGCACTCCACCCAGATCCTATTCTTTTTCAATTTGTAGCTGAACTAAATTTTATTTTACCTGTACTTAAATCAAATCATAAACATTGGAATATAATTGGAATCATACATAATGCTTTTTTGCATCTTTTTTATTTTCCTTTCTTACTAGTAGGTGTGGGAGATGAATCATTTTTTGAAAAAATTTTCAAATTTAAAGAACTATGATTTACAAGATTGTTGATGGTTGAGTTTTAGGCATACAATATTTCAACACCAATCCCATCACCAGTGTCAATTTCCCTCCACCAGTGTACCCATATTCCATCCCCACTCCCAACTTCTGCCCCATCCTTCATCTCTCAAGGCACATTACAAAGTTCCAGTATTTGCAGCTTAGATCTCATGTTTTCAGTGTTGTTGTGTTTTGGAAATGTGGCTATTCCATTCACTCATATCACCAGTATAGCTGAAACCCCGAACCCTTTTCACCTATTACTTCCTGTTTTCTTCTTCCCCCTGCCATTGACTTATTTCCTTTTCTGTTCTTCTCCTCTCTAAATACTGGGTCAATGGTGATCTAATATTGTATGTCCCCTTTTTATTACAATTCATTTCCTCATTCAGTATTCTATATACCACAGAAAAGTGAAGTTATCCTGTCTTTGTCTTTCTTCTTCTGCTTACTTCACTCAACATATCTTCTAGTTCCAACCAGATTACAGCAACGTGTAAGATTTTATAGTTCATTGCAGTTGCATAGTATTCCATTGTGTATATCTACTACATCTTCATAATCCGTCTGTTGTTGGAGACCTAGTTTGATTCCATATCTTAGCTATTGTACTGAATGCAGCAGTGAATAATAGTGTGTATATATCCTCTTGAAGAAGTTTTTATGTCCTGGTGGTACTTGTCAAAAAGTAGAATTGATGGATCATAATGCAGTTCATTTCTAAGTTTACTGTGAATTCACAATACTGTTTTCCACAGGACTGTACCTGAAAACATTCCCACAAGCAGTGAATGAGAGTTCCCTTTTCACCAGATTCTCACCAACACAAATGGTTCCTACTATTTTTGGTATGTTCCTGGTGTGAAATGATATTGCATTGTCATCTTGATTTGGATTTCTCTGATGATAAGTGATGTTGTCACTTTATTTTTCATTTGCCTACTGACCATCTACTTCTTCCTAGAAGTGTCTGTTAATTTCCTCTCTCCATTTTTTGACAGTTTTTAAATTTTTTTTTGTTGATCTTGGTGAGTACTTTATATATATATATATATATATATATATATATATATATATATTGGATATCAAGCCTTTACCTGACACATTGAATGCAAATGTTTTTTCCTCATTCTTTTAGTTTTAGATTGTGTTTCTTTTGCCATGTAGAAGCTCTCTTTTTAAAACATTTTTTTCTTTTTCTTCATTGAGTCATCGTGAGATACAGTTACAAAGCTTTCATGTTTGAGTTTCAGTCATACAATGATCAAACACCCATCCCTCCACCAATTAACATTCTCCACCACCAATGTCCCTAGTATAGCTCTCCTTTCCAACTCTCCCTCACCTCTTTGGAAGACAATTTCCCCCATACTCTCTCTCTACTTCGAACCTGGGTTGGCCAGGTGGGCCGTGTGCAAGGCAAATGCCCTAGTACAATGGTAGGCCCATCCGGCCGACCCAGGTTCGATTCCTCTGCCCTTCTTGGAGAGCCTGGCAAGCTGCCAAGAGTATCTCACCTGCACAGAAGAGCCTGGCAAACTCCCTGTGACATATTCGATGTGCCAAACACAGTAACAGCAAGTCTCACAATGGAGATGTTACTGGGTCCACTTGAGCAAATCAATCAACAACAGGAGGACAGTAATACAGTACTACCTTATAGATTCAGATCTTTAATTCACTTTGATCTGATTTTTGTGCTTGGTGTTAGACAGGGGTTAGAGTTAATTTTTTTACAGGTAGCTGTCCAGTTTTTCCAGCACCACTTGTTGAAGAGAATTTCCTTGTTTCACTTCACGGTTCTTGCTCCTTTATCAAAGTTTAAGTGATCGTGTTTTTGGTAGTCTGGGACAAAATATTCAACTCTGTTCCATTGGTCTGCAGGTCTATTTCTAGTCCAAAACCATGAAGTTTTAATTATGCATGCTGTGTAGTACAGTTTGAAGTTGGGTAAGGTGATGACCCAATCCTTCTTTTTCCCAAGGATTGTTTTAGCTATTCAAGGGGGTTGATTGTTCCATATGAATTTCAGGAGTGTCCTGTGTATTTCTTTGAAAAATGTCATTGGTATACTGGTAGGGACTACATTAAATCTGTATAGTACTTTGGGGAATATTGCCATTTTGATAATGTTATTCCTTCCTATCCATTAGCAGGGGGTGTGTCTCCATTTCCTAGTGTTCTCTTTTATTTCTTGAAGTAGTGTTTTGTAATTTTCCTTCTATAGGTCCTTCACCTCCTTAGTAAAGCTGATTCCAAAGTACTTGATTTTCTGTGGTACTATTGTGAACGAGATTGTTTTTTTTAAATATCTCTTTCTTCTCTTTCTTTATTTATATATAGGAAGCTGTGGACTTTAGGGTGTTGATTTTGTAAACTGCCACTTTACTATACAAGCTTATTGTTTCTAGGAGATTACAAAAATCTCTACGATTTTGTAGAGTCTCTACGATTTTCTATGTATAGTATCATATCATCTGCAAATAGTGATAGCTTGACCTCTTCCTTTCTTATCTGTATGCCCTTGATATCTTTTTTCATATCTAACTGCTATGGTCAGAATTTAAAGCTCTTAATTTTATGTCATTTCATTTATTTTTGTTTTACTACCTTTGCCAGTGGTATCAGGACATTGAAGATACCTTTGAAGTCCAAATTTGGAGCAATCTGCTTATATTTTTTATAATATACTTTATAGTTTTTGGTCAGGTCTCAAGTCTTTGATAGACTCTGAATTGATTTTTTTGTAAGGTAAGGTAAGACATGCTTTCATCTTTAATTTCTTAAATGTAGTCACAGCAGTAGGGCATTTGCCTTTCAAGTGGCCAACATGGCCGACCTGAGTTTAATTCCTCCACCCCTCTCGGAGAGCCCGGCAAGCTACCGAGAGTATCTTGCTCTCATGGCAAAGCCTGGCAAGCTCCCCGTGACATATTCGATATGCCAAACACAGTAACAACAGTAACAACATGCCTCAAAATTGAGATGTTGCTGGGCCCACTCGAGCAAATCGATGAACAATGGAAGGACAGTGACAGTAGCTATCTAGTTTTCCCCGCACCATTTATTGAAGAACCTATCTTTACTCCATTCCATGTTCTCAGCTCTGTATCAAAAATTAATTGTACATATATATGGGGTTATTGTTAGTAGATATTCAATTCTGATGGAAGAATAATATTAAAGATTATATATCCATTGCAGGCTTCTTTTCTGGTTCATATATTTGTCTTTTTGCTGTATATTCATATGACAGGAGGGGCATAAGTACTCTTTGTGTTGGTTTTATAAAGGTCTACTCCTTTTCATGATATAGGCATAGTCTAAATGTCCCACATACTAATATCGTCTCACTGGGGATTAGATTCAACAAATGAATTTACTAAAATTCACTAAAATTATCTCTATTTAAAAAATTATGATATGTGCCCAAGTGATGTTCAAGAGACTTACCCAGGGTGTCTTCCAGATAGTCTAGTCAACTTTTTCAATGGTTGAATGCAAGGAAACAAAGGTACTGGGGCCAGAGTTTATGGAGTCACACTGGAAGTACTTAAGAACTATACTGGGTGATTCTTGGGGGACTGTGTGGTGCTAGGGATATATTTTTGTCATTAACATGCAAGGCTGATCATAATTCCTGTACTTTCTACTCAGCCACCCACACTTTGTGTATAATGGAAATTTAGGATATCCACTTTTTTATTATAACATTGACATGCACATGATTACACCTGTCTTTTGGTAGATATATGTCTTTCATTTTCCTTAGGGGCAAATAGTACACATTCCATGGTTAGCTTTATTTGAATTCGTCTAATAGTTTTCTAAAGTGATGAATTTGTTTATATCCCTACCAGCAATGTAGGTGAGTTTGGTTATCCCATAATTATCAAGACTTGTTACATCCATTAGGGGTGTGTGTGTGTGTGTGTGTGTGTGTGTGTGTGTGTGTGTTAAAGTTGAGTCATCAGCCTTTGACTTTTAGAAGTCATTTTTCTCATCTGGGAATGAGACTTTTATTTTCAGATATATGTGCTGAAAATATCTTTGCCCAGTTCATGCCTTGTTGTATTCCTCTCAATAGTGACTTTTGATGAACAGAAGCCCTTTATTTTAATGAAGTCAATATATCAATCTTGTTTTATAGCTAGTAACTTTTGTGACATGTTTAAGAAATAGTTGCCTACTCAAAGGTCATTGAGATATTTTTAAATGTTTTCTCTGGAAGTTTTATGGCTTTACCTGCTGCATTTAGGTTTATGATCCTTTTAGAATTAAAATTATATGTTATGGAAGATTCACTTTGAATTTTGAAATAACCACTTCCCACAACATATTTGTACCATTAAATTTTCTCAGCTTATACTGCTGTCATGTATGTCCATTCTAGTTGAGTCTGATCACATGACCCTTGTTGCTTAAGATAATTTTAGATTTCTCTAACATGTAATGCTTTACAGGATAAGAAAGTTGTTTATTTAAACTTCATTTTCTATTATTATTTCGCATGCATACTCACTCCTGTAACCAAATTTTGGCTGTCCACGATATGATTAAACTCTGTACCTCAAAATAAAGATATATTGAAGTATTAAGCCTCTGAATATGATCTGTTCCAGAAAAAAAGAAGAGTAGCTTATCATGACAAACTATCTTTTATATGTAATATTCAATGTGGGTTTTGCTTTGTATAGCTACTATTAGTAACAAATTATCCCAAAGTTAGTGATTTAAATAGATAATTTATTCTCTCTTATGGTTCAGTGGGTTTAAAGCACTTAATTGGGTGGCTTTGTTAGGTCAATCATATGGTTGAAGTCAGATAACAGCTTGTAGCAAAGTCATTTGAAGACTCAGCTGGTCTAGGCATTAAGATGGTGGTGTTCAGTTGCCTTGTCTAGAGCTGGTTGTGATGAATAGAATACCTGGGTTCTGGTTGGGCCTTTCCCTTCATGAAATTTCTATTGGCTAAATTGGGCTTCCTCACATAATGGCAATATTAAGGTCCTCAAACTGTTAACATAGAATCTAACCTTCCAAAATACATAAATTTCTGAGACCAGTGAGGAAATTGCAATCTCTCTTTGGCAAAATAACAGAAGCCATGCCATGTTAATTCCTTCAAATTCTATCGGTTTAAATAACAGGACTTATCCTGATTTGGGAGCAAAGATTATGCAAGAGTGTGCATACTAGGAAATATCTCTAATTAGGTTTCTTGTTTAATTAAGAAATTAGTCAACTTCCTCCATATCTTCTCCTTAGCTGTAGACAAATTTTTGTTCCAAAGATTTTTATATGAGTCAGGAAATGGCATTCATTAGACCAATAATTTATTCTTCAGTCAATTCCTATTATATATAGCATGTCCATTCTTTTTTTCTTTTTAATTTATTTATTTATTGAATCACTGTGGGAAAGGTTACAAAGCTTTCAGGTTTAGGTCTCAGTCATGCAAATATCAAACACATTTCCCTTTACCACTACTTATTTTTTTACCATGAAGAACCCCAATAAGACCCCACCCCCCACCCCTCCCAGTCCCTGTGAGGCAGATGAATTCTAGTTAACACACTATCTGCTTTGATTAGATTCATTGTTTCATTAAAAGATTCACCACTATTATTTAGAGTTTACCCCCCCCCCCCAAATCAGGCATGCTGAAAAAGCATTGTGAAGTGATTTGCTTTCTACAGCTGGGTTCAAGAATTAAATGTTGGTTTTGGATTTCTGCTATTTTACTTATTGACCCTGGAAGTACTTCTACTGAAAGTCAGATAGTTAAGAAATTGGTTTCAGTGCTCTGGAGTCGTGGCCGTGCTGGAGAGCCGCTCGTGGGGGGCAACTGTTGGCCTCGGTAAGGCGTGAAGGGCGGACCGAAATGCCCCCCTTCCCATGAGGTTTTAGTCTCCCCCGCATGCCCGGCTCATACCTGCTGTCCACAAGGCTCCCAAGCGGCCGCCATCCTTCTTTCCAGAGAAGAGAGGGTGAATGGGGCAACACCCTTTCCCCTCTGGGCAGACATGATGGCCTGGATTAACGCATAGTCCATTCACTTTTCTGCTCCAAGTTGCTGGGTTCTGCATTAAGTCCTTGTGTTTCTGGGGTTGTGGCCGTGCTGGAGAGCCGCTCCTGGGGGGCAACTGGTGACCTCGGTAGGGCATGAAGGACAGACCGAAACGCCCCCCTTCCCATGAGGTTTTAGTTGCCCCCACACCCCCGGCTCATACCTGCTGTCCACAAGGCTCCCATGCGGCCGCCATCCTTCTTTCCAGAGAAGAGAGGGCGAATGGGGCAACACCCTTTCCCCTCTGGGCAGAGATGATGGCCTGGATTAACGCATAGTCCATTCACTTTTCTGCTCCAAGCTGCTGGGTTCTGCATTAAGTCCTTGTGTTTCTGGGGCTGTGGCCGTGCTCCAAACTTAACTCTGATTTTCAGGGAGAAACGTTGGGTGGTTTACTTCCCATTGATCACTTTGTATATAGAGAGAAATGTATTTGAGGAAGTGTCCTAGTTCCCGCATACTTGAGCTGTGCTTGTAGAGGCTTCTGGTCACCGGGGTTCCATCTGGGGGAGGCGGGATGCAGTACCTACCCCATCTGGGACTTCCCGATGATCTCGGCTCTTTTTGGAACCTGTTTTTTTCTTTTTCTCCGGGAGCTGTGGGTCCTGCCATCCATGTGGCCCTTCTCTTCCGGCTGTATGCTGTAAAGATGGCACTGGGGGATGTCCATTCTTAATATCTAACATCTCCTAAGAAGTGACAGAAGAGCTTGAAGGATGAAACAAAAGATTTTCTTCAAATACTATAACTTCAATAATATAGACACATCTCTTAGCTTGCTGTACAACACTCCTCACCAATTAACAAATGGCCTGTGGAAATGAATCAAGAATGACAGCAAGCACACATTTTATTTATTATTATTATTATTATTATTATTATTAATAATAATAGTATTGAATCACTGTGAGATAGATTCTTGCAAAGCTTTTAATGATTAGGTTTCAGTCATACAGTGTGCCAACACCTGTTCCTCCACCAGTGTACATTTTCCAGCACCAAGTGTCCTCAGTTTCCCTCCCATAACCACCCCCCCCGAGTCTGCCTCTATAGCAGACTCTTACCTTCTTTCTCTCTCTCTCTCCCCCCCTCTCTCTACCCCCTCTCTTTCTTTCTCTATCCCTCTCCCCCCTACCTCTTTTGGGCATTGTGGTTTGCAATACAGATACTGAAATGTTATCAGGATTATCCGTTTGCCTACTTCCAACACTCGGTTCTTGTCCAGCATGATCATTTCCAGCTATTATTGTCATACTGGTCCCTTCTCTATCCTATATACCCTCTGCCTCACACACATCTGTGGTTGATTCCAACCCTATTTTCTCTGTTCGTGGACACTAGTCTTCTACTATCTGTCTGACTATCTATCTCTCTGTCTGTCAGTTTGTCTTTCTACCACAATTGAGTGCAGTCATTCAGTATCTGTCCCTTTTCTTCTGGTTCATTTCTCTCAGCATGATAATCTCCAAGCCCATCTATTTACAGGCAAATTTCATGACTTATTTTTTTCTTTTTTTCTAATAACAGCAAGTTATTCCATGGTGTAGATGTGCCATAGATTCTTTTTCTGTTTGTTTATCTGTTCTTGGGAACTCGGGTTGTTTCCAATTTCTGGCTATTGTGAATAATGCTGCAATGAACACAGGAGTGCAGATGGTGTTTCTGCTATGTTTGGGGGACTTCCTCAGTTCTAAGATACCCAGAAGTGGTATTGCTGCGTCAAATGGGAGCTTTTTTGAGGAATGTCCATATTTTCCCAAAAAGGTTTGACAAGTTGACAATTCCCACCAACAATGAAGGAGAGTCTTTTTCTACCCACATCCATGACAACACTGGTTGCTCTATCTCTTTTGGATGACAAGCATACATTTTAGAGCAACAAATAGAATAACTTTCATATATTTTTCTGGGAACTTCAGGTTGATAAGCACCAAAATAAATTAACCTACTTCACAGTCATGGTAGTTGTATTTTCATTAAACCCAACTCATGAAGAAGAGCATGTAATAAAAATATTATAGTTAATTTTCTGTAGAATCAAACTACTACATCAAATTATAAAGAATTTTAGGGAAGTAGATAGATCTTCCCAAGAGAATAGATTTTTTTGTGACTGAGATGAAATTCAAATTTAGACACTGTGACTAAAAATCTACTATTCTTTGTAATGTATTCAGAGTATTTTCTTTTGAATGAAGATCTGCATCATGCACACCATAATCCCCCTTTCATGTTCCATTAATCAATCTTGAACCAGTGTTTTGCAGAACTGAGACCCTACTTCAAAATCTTCCCAATAAGCACTCTTCCAGTCAGTTGATATTTCACCTTCCTGGCATTCTGTTGTGTTAATAATTTTTGCAAGATTATCAAGGTTCTATTTTAGAATTTATTCACATGCTACCTGTCTAAATGCAAGGTTCCGTCCCAATGGAAAGCTAGCAGGACTGTACTACTATACAAGAAGGGAGACATCCACGACATTGGCAACTATTGCCCAATCTGCCTATTGTCTGTCATCTACAAGCTGTTCACTTGAGTCATCCTGAATAGGATTGGCAGAACACTAGATGAAGGATAACCATGCGAGCAAGCCGGGTTCTGAAAAGGATTCAAGCACCATCAACCATATCCTAACAATAACCAAGCTCATTGTGGTTTCTTAGGAGTTCAAGATGCTGCTCTGACTAATGTTCACTGATTTAAAGAAGGCCTTTGATTCCGTTGAGACGGAGGTGATCATCGAAGCCCTAGACAATCAGGGCGTTCAAACTCAATACACCAGGATCCTCCGTGAGCTGTATTACGGATTCACTACCAGAATCTCACCATTCTACAAAGAAGTGATCATCATTGCCAAGAGAGGGGTTTGGCAGGGTGATACCATTTAACCGAAACTCTTTAATGGCACCCTCGAGAAGGTCATGCGATGACTGGAATGGGAAGGAATGGGAGTGAAGATAGATGGTCAGCAACTACACCACCTCTGCTTTGCTGATGACATCGTTCTAATAACACCAAACATCAGCCTAGTGGCACAAATGCTGACTGACTTCTACCGTGAGTGTGGAAGTGTCAGACTACAGCTGAATCTAACAAAGACAATGTTCATGAGAAACAGTCTTGTTCCTGACGTTCCATTCACTCTCAACAGAACAACCATCTCCGAATGCAACTGTTAACGTGTACCTAGTTCGAGAAGTCAACATGACGAATGACCTGGCAGCTGAGTTGCACAGGAAGAAGAGAGCAGCTTGGAATGCCTTCAAGAGCATCAAAGAAATAACTAAGAGGATGAAGATCTTCCAGCTTTGAGCACATCTCTTTGATTCCACTGTTCTTCCTGCATTAACATACACCTCAGAGACCTGAGCCCTACAAAAACAGGATGATAATTCGGGTCTCTCAAAGAGGAATTAAAAGAGCTATGCTTGGAGTATCACGCTTTACTCAAATGAGAGAAAAAATCCAGAGTTCTGACCTCCATCAATGCTCAAGAATCAGGGACGTTGTTTCATTTGCCAAGGCATCGAAAATCAGATGGGCTGGACATGTAATGAGATTTAGATACAACCACTGGACTAGAGCCATTACCGACTGGATTCCGCGGGATGTCAAAAGATCACTTGGCCACCCACCTACTAGATAGTCAGACTTCTTCATCAAGAGCCGGAATGATCAGTTTGAGGCTCTTCATGTTCCTAGAACGAGCAGATGCCTTTGGGCTATGCTAGCATGAAACAGGGATGAGTGGAGACATTATTGGCGCCTGCTCAAGAAAATTGATGAATAACGGGATATCAAGTGATCAAGTGATCAAGGTTCTAAATTCTTTTGGATCATATTTTGTTGGCATTTCTCCATTTTGGATGAACAGATTTATTTCCTTAATTAGGGCATTTTAAAATATTAGGCATACTTTTATTCATTTCTAAGATTCATACCCATCTTCTCCTACATACACATACTCATTTTAAATTTTACAATGTGGATAATATTTTTTCTTTAGATTTTATTATTAGGGAACTGACCAATAGTGCTTGCAGAACCTGGAGACCACTGTCTGGGTGCTTGGCTTAAGTGTTGTGTGCCTGGCATTTTTGTGCTCAGACCTGGTAATTCCTGTTGCTTGTACCTAGCCATGAGTGTTCAAGGGCCGTGAGAGTCATATCTAGTACTGTTCATGGACATATGAAGTGCTAAGTATCAAATTCAGGTTTTTGTACATTGAAGACATGATTTCCATCGCTTTGAACAATCTTCCCAACACCTGGGGTATAACTCACAATCAATGTTGTGCTACTTTTCTTGTTGAACAACCACTGTTACATGAATGGTATTTTGTTCAAGTAGCAGCATCTTAGAACTGAGGAGATAAACCCATTTATGTATGCATTTGCACAATTAGTTTTGATATGTGACAATCCTGTGTGAGGATGGTTACTGGGTGATTAGTCACTTTCATTGAATGTGGTTTTGATTCAATGATGAAAGTCTGAGTTTCTCAACCATGTAATGATTGACATTTGGGACTGGAACATTCTTATTTTTTATTGCTGGGAGATGGTATTCAATGGAATACCGGTCTAAATACATTCAATATTGGGAATATCTCAACCCTAGCTTTGATAATAAAAATGTATCTTGCATTACAAAATAATTCTTGTGAACATGCTATAAGTTAGCTCTCTGTGTCATAATAGTCTTTTGCCTATTTCTCATGCAATTCATGCAGATTTACTCATTCAAATTGGTGCAGGTGATTATTTTCCATCATGTACACTGGGTATTGAATAATAACAACTATTTTTATGGTTCTAGATATACGTAAATCACTGAATCCTGATTAAAAATATGTTCTATATGAAGAAAGTATAAAGATATGAACCTGAGAATAACCTACATGAGTTTAACTCTGGAATTTTTGTTTCCAGTGGTAAAGCAACTAGCCTTTGCCTCAGTTTCTCTGTCTGTGAAGCAGAGTACTAATAGCTAATGTTATAAGAATTAAACAGTTAAAACACTTAAAATTCTTACAAAAACACAGGACTCATAGAGGTGTTTATAAAAACAGTTGAAGTTTTGAAATTCAGCTTGCAGTTTTTTAATGAGGAAATTGAGCCAGGAAAGTATCCAAATTCACACAATTGGAGAATGGAACAGTAGAGTTCCAAACACTGTTACATCTGATTTCAATATTGATGGATATTGATGGATAGCTCTGAGTATTGTGGTCCTACTCCTCAGCAGATCTCAGTGAGGTGCACATGCTTGTGCTTTCCTACTGGAGTTTGAGGTCTGCATGCCTTCAAAGTCACTCAGGGTAACAGGTTACAGTGCCTGGTGCAACCCTGTGAAACAAGGTAATGGGAAAATACTATGAACTGTGAAAAAAACTAAATGAGAGACAGAAAGGGAAAGATGAAAAATATCAAGACTCAATATAAAAAAACATATATAGATGTGAGTTGGGGCTTAGTAGGTGACCAAGGTCAGAATTTCTAATCACAAGCTTCTTCACAACTTTGAATACACACTATTGGGGATTTTGGTCCATCTCTCTCCACCAGGTATAGCTATTCCTCCCGTAGTTAAAGATCCAATAGTTGTGGCTGACAGGTTTATCTCTCTAACCTTGAGGAAGATCCTCCTGCTTTTGGCTTGAAGTAGTCTACTCTATATACAGTGCTTTCCTTCTATCCCTGAGTTGTGGGAATGCTTTTCCCATAATGCTTGATTATTGCTTATGATTCCATGGTTCTCATAGGTATTCTCTGACTTAAACTCATAGTTAGAAAAATGAGGCAATAGACATTAGATACTCATTTTATCTTGAAAGTGTAATATCAGCTTTTAAAATATCAAAGTAATATTGCACTTTGTGTGTGTGTATATATATATACATATATATATATATATCACTTGTATCACTTAATGTCCTTTTGTTCATCAATTTGCCTGAGCGGGCATCAGGAACGTCTCCATTCATCCCAGTCCCATGCTAGCATAGCCCAATGGCATATTGAGGGCTCTTTCAGGGTCAGGAGAATGAGACTCATTATTGTTATTGTTTTTGGCATATTGAGTACATCGTGGGTAGCTTGCCAGGCTCTCTCTCTCTATATATATGTATATTTTTTTTCCTGATGATCACTGGGTGTGATCACCCCCACCCAAATGTAATTTTTTTGGTGGGAGGATGTTGGGCTACCACCTAGCAGTACTCAGGGATTAATCTTAGCTCTGCACTCAGGGATTACTCTTGGGACTACTCAGGGGACCACATGGGATGCTGAGGATGGAGTCTTGGTCAGTGTCATGCAAAGCCAGAACTCTACCACTGCACTTTCTCCCCAACCCCAAGTTCTATTTTTAATTTAACACCAAAACATGTCCTACGAAGAGGTAGCTGGTCTTCAGGGAAACATAAATCAGAATTAGAGATCAATTCTATTACCTGACTATGGTTTGTACAAATGTGTTTAACACTTACATTCAGTCTCTGACAATACTATTTGTTTTACCTAAATTCTGCTCTGATCACACATGTTTTGTGATCAGAGCCTCTTTAAAAGCCTCTGCCTAATCCTATGTATTATTCTACCTGCTTCCATTAATTATTTCTTGACTATTCATGTAACTCAAGTTGGAGGTTTCAGTTATTTCCCTGAGGTTTTCAGGAAAAAAATAAGAAAGGGGCCTTTATTTTCTGTGATACTCTATGCTTTGTGAATCATGTAAATATTGAACTTCTAGGGCCATATTGTCACCATGGATGTAGATACAGTCTATCAAAGTCAAGTTGGTGCAAGTAGTGCTGAAATATTATTAAAACCGTAATGTAATTGAGCTCCTGAATACAGATTCATCTGAAGTAACTCTCTTCATTGGTTTTTCAAATTATGTATGTAATTGCTTATTGTTTCTTAAATTTTTGGTCAAGGTTTTATTTTTACTTCTTAGAACTAAATTGTCCTTAATATGCTATGTAACATCTCTGAGATGCGCTATTTTTACCTAGTAAGTACTGGAGAAGGCACCTAATTCTTTGTCCGTGGGTCACATATATATTTTAGGAGGTTAGCAGAGTATCTAGCACTGAAAAATTTGCATAGCCCAGATCAGAGAGGACCTGGGATATAAGGCTAATTGGTTTGACTTTTTCATCACTCGTAAGACTTCAAAATGTCTTCCTCCCATTGGTTGTTGTAAATCCTCTGGTTTCTGTGGCTTTTGGTGGTTAATGTCAAGAAGTTTATTTATATGGAAAGGAAATCAAAGGAAGAATGAGTTTTGAGAAGAGAAAATTGAAGTAAACCATTCTGTGCATAACCAGATGTCAATAATCCCATGTTCATTTCTACATGCTTTTTAATTATTAAACATTCATGTTGACTTGAGTTTTTCAGGCTTTTGTAGATGACAATAAGTGACAGAACATCTTGTCTATTTGCTGAGTGACTATTTGAAGTTTGTGCTTAAATAAATCATTTATTCAAACTTGCTCTCAGTAAAACCTATTGTCAAATGAACATGATTTATACAGATAAACCTCCCTGTTGGGATGTAAGAGCATAGACGATTCTAGCTTTCTGTATTTTTCAGTGGCTAAATTTCTCTTGCCCTTATCTGAACAATTATCTTTTGATTACATGTTGAATAAAAACTATTCTGGTATTAGGAAAATAGATAAATTATTAATGGCTCCTTCTGAAACATTTAACATATATAGATAAATATAATAGTTTCATAAAAATTACTTAGGCACTGTAGCAATGTCCTTCCATTGTTCATCGATTTGCTGAGTGGGCACCAGTAACATCTCACAACAAATTGTGAGACTTGCTGTTACTGTTTTTGGCACATTGTATATGTCACAGGTAGCTTGCCAGGCTTTGCCATGTGGGTGAAATACTCTTGGTAGCTTGCCAGGATCTCTGAGAGGGTTGGAGGAATGGGCATCTCCTGCATGGCAGAGCCTGGCAAACTCCCCATGGAGTAACAATAACAATAATGGGTCTCGTTCCCCGGACCCTGAAAGAGCCTCCAATGCGGCACCACTGGGAAGGACGAGTAAAGAGAGGCTTCTAGGATCTCAGGGCTAGGACGAATGAAGACGTTACTGGTGACCACTCGAGTGTATCGATGGGCAATGGGATGACAGTGATACAGCGATACAGTGATTGGGCATCTACTGTTGATTAGAGAGTATTAGGTGTTTGACATAAGTTACTCACAAAGTCCTCAAAATGACTTTGGAATATTTATATTTCCATGTTATTTAGGAAATTCATTATTGAATAATTTTGTAGCAATAGAGATTGATAGAAGTTGGGGTCTTTATCACTGTGGAAACACAAGCACTGCTCAAGATCACATACCATACTTATTTTAATAAGAAAAAATAATTTTATTGATCTATCATTTGGGTTTTGTGTTATACATTACCTATATCAGGCAAGACTATTCAGGTTTTGCTCTATATGACTTACTTAAGACAAGATGATAGTCTGAGTTTATAATGGTGTGTGGAAGAGGTAGATTTGAAATGAAAATGTTATTCATCGAAAGTTCATTCCATTAACTACCATCTCTAAACTTAGACAGCATTGCATGTTTGTCACTGTTTAACTACAAAAGTCTCAAATGAATAAAACTGTATGAAATTTGAGTGTAGTATGCTAGAGGCCCACGGAAAAGTAGGGAATGTTTATCTACATAGGTCATAAAGAGAAAGTGCTTAGGCGATATCTGCATATATATATATATATATATATATCACATTTTCTTTTTTCTCAGCTTATCTCTTCTAAGATCTCAAAAATTTATGCCAGAATAAATGTATGCCAGAATAAATACTTTTGTCTATGTGCGGGGCTTAAACAGATCAATAATAGCTGGGCATTTTTTTAAAGCATCCTTAATATACTTAAAGAAAAATCTAAACTGGCATGTGTGTCTGCAACTTAAACATGAAAAAAACATTTAGTTTTTTTTATTTCTTACAAACTCCACAATCATTGGATATCCTTTTTCTCAACAAGGATAAGGGAGTGAGCTGTTCCTGGCACATATTTGTGCCATTTAAAAATGATTTTAAAGAGCATGCAGGATCCTTTAGTCTCCAGAATAGCAGTGTTTTCATATAGTTGACTGAGAATGGTATTCATGGGCAGGCAACAATGGTCCAAACTTTCCTTCACTTTGTGGAATATAGTCATGAATACAGATAATTGTCAGTTGCAAAGTTAAAACTTCCTCAAAAGGCTTTTTATTCAAAGAGTAGCATTCTGTATTTGCCACAGATAATGTTTCATTGAATGTAGACCCTACAATAATGGGATAGTATTTAGTGCTGTGATTTGTTTGATGTATTTTTTTAATGAAACGGTTTATAACCAAAACAGCACCAAGCCATATAGGACACATAGAGAGAGCATGACATAAAGAACCCAAGAGCTCAGCAGTTTGGCCATTAATTTGTTAAACACTTGTTTCTAAAGCAGTTTTCCCCTATACATTGTACATTCAGTTTGGTTCTGTTCCTTCGTATATGATTCTTCATATTCCTGTGATCATGACATTGGGAAATGATGTTTTTCAGTTAAACAGATATGAATAAAAATAGTCATTGTAACAAGCCACTACAAATGACTACAGAGCTGATTGAAGTTAAATCCTGTCAAGTGGGCTACCATTGACCTTCCTGCCTGTTTTGCCAGTCATAGAAATCATATCTCACTTTGCTCTTCTTTTTATCTCCTCTCTTAATGTTTTCTCTTTTGGAGAGTCCTGATTTATACAATGTTTGTTATCTCTTCAGTCACCATTGTATTTGTATACTTTTGGAGTGCAGGCTTCTCAGATCTTTGACAGCGACCCTTTAATTTCTGTGTGATACAATAATAGATCTTTTGACATCCTAAAGATATTTCCAGTTTTGGTTCATTTAATTATTTTGTGACTTCTATTAAGATATTTTCCATCAAATTTTAATTTTGGCTTGATCAATAGTTCTAAAAATGTCTAAAATTGATCATAAATGAATACATCTCCAAGAACAATTCAAATAATTTTTAAAAAGCTGCCACTTTTTTGAACTACTTAATTGTGTAATCTAATTATTCTTATATTCACTGGTGAATATGCGGGTGTTGTCACTTGTTTCTTCAGGCTGTTTTGCTCTGTCACTGATAATTTTGTGTTCTCTGTCATCTAAAACCGGCAGACTTTCTCAGGACAAAATGTGCTGGATATGCTAGATGCAATATAATATGCTGAGATATATAAAACACACAACTTGTCACACAGACATACTCATTGTTTATTCTTCCACTGACTTCTATTGTATAAGAATAGGGATTCTAATAAAGTCTATTTTTTAAAATAATTCCCAAACAGTATCTGTACAATCATTTATGCTAAGACTTCTAGCATCTTGTTCATAGTAGAGAACTGCTTTGACTAGACATCACTTGATCACTTGATATCCCGTTACTCATCGATTTGCTCGAGTTGGTGCCAGTAATGTCTCCATTCATCCCTGTAGTGTGCTAGTGTAGTCCAATGGCATCTGCTAGTTCTAGGAACATGAGAGCCTCAAACCAATAATTCAGGATCTTGACGAAGAAGTCTGACCATCACATAGGTGGGCATCATAGGATTAGACATCAGGAATGACTTATAATTGTACCCAGTTGATTACTACAAGAATTGTCATCATTAGATTTCTGGAAATGTACTTTTAGAATATTGTTGTCCACAAATGCTTAGCACCTATATCTAAAAGACAGATTCCTGTCAGGATATAAATTTCATTGTCAAATCACTATGCCTGGTCAATCGGCACAGAATGAGATGACAGAGCACTAGAAGCTATGGTGATGTCACAATGCTTGCAATAACTTAATTAGGAGTGTTAAAAAATATAGTACTAGCATAAATAAATTTCAACAAGTATCCACTAAGTCTATTCTGATTCTACATTCTTTTGGCTACCCCCTAGTTGTATTAATACTATCATAGCCCTTAGATATAGATAAGGCCATAGCAAAGTAGGAGAAAAAATTAGAAGCATCAACATTCCAAACAGCTTAAATAACAATAGCATACTTTCTGCAAATTTCCCAGCATGTTTCATCATGGAAACACAATGATTGTGTCCTGCCAAAGGGACACAATCATTGGGAACCTGTCAAAGAGAAAGACTCTGAAGTTTTAGTTTTGTCAGCAACATGATAATTTCACTTCTGATTCTGCCTCATTAATAGCAGACATTGAATTCATGTCTAGAAATTTGGTCTAGTCTTAGTAAATCTCCTTATAAAGGAGACATAATAGTTGCCTTCCTACCCAAAAGAATGACTCAGGATTTTGTATATTAACAAAAATGCTTTAAAAGTGCCTTAAAGATAAAGATAAAAATTTATCTTTTCTTGAAGTCTGTGTGTGTACCTCTGTTTGCTTGCATTTATGAGTGTGCATGTGTGTGTATAAGCATGCATGCCTGAGTGTTCATGTGCATTCAGGGAAAGGCAAAGTTAATGCCTGAAGATTGGAGCAGAAGATATAATAATCTGTTCAGCTTTTGGCCTAGTCTTCCCAGCATTTCAGTGTAACAAGTATGCTCTTCTATTAAGGCTGAATAATAAATCATTTGAATATTGAATTGAGATTAAATTATAGAGATTCATCCCTTGGAGCACTTGGACTGCTCTTTTCTGTTCTTGGCAGACAACTAAGCCCTAGCAAAACACTGAAAAAAGCATTGATGAGAGTCATTTTCTCCATTTTAAAGAAAAAAATAAAAAAACTCTTATTTTTAAGTTCACACCTGTACAGAAGATTGTATAACAGACTAAATTATTCCTCTATGCTCTATATGCAATATCTAATGGGATTTGTCACTTCTCCTTCACTTGAACAGTATTTACATGCTCACTCCCTGGATTTGGAATTTTCTTATTTTTTTTCTGATCTTTCTGCTTTCAGTAGTTCTGTGCAAAGCAAACACAGTAACTTCTGTACCTTTATCTGACTCTATCTTGGTTTTTTTGTACCTCCATGCAGCCAGATTTTTAGAGGACATGTCACAGGGAACTAAACCCTCTGTAACCCTGAGAGACCAGATTCTCCTCAGGCATATCTCCATATCTACATCTTTCCAGGCTGCAGGTTTCTGCACACACAATGGAAATTCCAAAAATTTCAAGAAGAAAGCCTCCCTTTTTTGGTAGGAGAATAATTTGGAAGGAATTTGAATGCTATGAAAATCTTGCACTGAAGACAATGAGGTCATTAGAGAGGCTGAGAGCCAAGTGGAGACAGGGAGCCCAGGTAAGAGACTTGCAGAAAAAGTTCAATTAAGAAATGATCAATATGTCTATGCACTGATTTCTAATAATGTAATAGGGATAGAGGAAATAAGGACTAAAACATGTCTGGAAAAATGAATCTGTAAAGATCTGGATAGTTCAGATCATAATGGAGGCAAAAATCTAATTACTGCCATATCTTCAATATTTAGCTTTCTAACATCAGCAGTTTAATCCTATCACAATTATTTTGGCAAATTGACAGGAACAATGGTCATTGATTATATACTTTCAATTGTAAAATTGTCACTATTATCCTCAGTAACTCTACCTCAAATTTCTGAAGCTTTTAAGTTTAGTTTTCTTTTTCTTTTTTGTGGGGGAGGTCATGCGGGGACCAAACCTGGACATGCTCCTGAGTCTGTACTCAGGAATTACCTTCTGATGGTATTTGTGAGACCATATGGGATGCTGAGGATAGAACCCAGGTCATTCAGTTGAGTGTAAGGAAAATGCTTCCCCACCACCACCCCTGCCTGTACTATTGCTCCAGCACTGGTTGGTTTTGTTCTGGGGACCACATCTGGTGGTGCTATCGAGGCTTAATCCTGACTCTTTGATCATGGACCACTCCTGATGGTGCTTGCTAAACTATGAGTGGTGACAGGGATCAAAGATGAGCCATACACATGCAAAGCAAATGACCTAACTCTCAGGTCTTAAATTTTATTTGTAATTCACAATGTCAAGCGTCATCATAATAAATTTTTATGGGGTATCTCAAGATTAGTCATTGATAAAATAGGAAAATTGGGCACAAAATCAAGAGTGAATACCTAGGTAAAACAGAAGTGACAGCTTTGGGATGAAATATTTAGAAATTGAGTAATTGCTATAAATAGCTCAGGAGTACCAACAACTCATTTTATGGTCTTTGCTTGCATGGTATGTTGCAGTCCTTTAAAGATATTATGTGTGTTTTCATGAGAAAGAGCCAACAAAAGTTATTTTGAGAAATAAGAAAAAAGCAATAGATGAATTCTCATGCTTTTTGCACAAAAACATAAGAATGTACCTTGCCTTTTTCAAAGATGTTTTATGAGCAATTGCCTACTCATTGACTTGGGAACTTATTTTTGCCAAATGACCCAGTCAAGATGGGGAACAATTTCAAAGAACATAGCCTGAAGTTATTTTTTCAAACTTCTTTGTACATTGGAGCATTAAATATACATATATGTGTATATACATATATACATACATATATAAGTGTATATGTGTACATACACTTAGAAGTGGATTTTCTAAAAATTGGAAAATCTTAACTTTTCAAAGTCTTTAAGACCCCAATCCTCTACTATTTTTTCTAACCTGAATTTCACAGACAATCAACCCCAGGCTGGCAGTGTAGTTTATCACCACTGAACTTTGCCACCTGGCTTAATTTCCTTTTCAGCTTGGCTTGGTAATAATATCCGCCTAATGGAATCCCATCTCCAAAATTTCTAGTCATCCCTGCTTGCACGATGAGTAAAAAACTAATCATGTTTTAAAGATTCTAAATATTACAGTGGCATAAAAAGGTTCATTATGTCTTAGTCAGGAATATTAAACATCTGTGACCTGAAAGAAAAGAAAGGCAGAAATTAAGTTTGATGTTTGAATGAAAACTGGGTGATAAAAATAATTATGGCATTAATGGAGAAAGATTTTGTGCTTTTTAGTACCATTGACCTTTCCAAGCTCACTGCTTCTCTTGAGCTGTCTCTGTGATCGTTATGTCTCCTGAGAGAGTAAAAGAATAATTTAGGGAATTGGTTGAGAATTTAATTGAACCTAGGAGGGTTGCTGCTCCACCCTATTACCCCAGGGTTAAGCCTCTAGGCTTACTTCCTAATCAGTGAACCACTAAACAGTCAACTCCCACCTCTACTACTTCACAGAGTGAAGGTAGTAGGGTCTGGATGTCCAGTTTTAATTTGCACCACTAATGTAGTATTCACTTGCAAGCTTGAGAAGTGGAGAAAATAATAGATATTGAAAGTCACTGAATGTTGAAATAGGCATCGATTCTGTGTGTCAATCCTTTACTCCCTACTGTATGCTTGACCTTGTACAAGATTTTTAGCCCGAGTCTCATATTTTTCTCACTAATTGAGAGATGATACTATTAAGGGTTCTGCAATAAAATAAGGCACGTAAGACAATCAGGTGCTACAGTGGTAAAAGTCAGTTCCATCTTTTTCTCCTCTTCAGATCATTGTGAAGACCTCTTTCTAGATAGGCTTTCATTTATTTCCCTACCTTTATACAGTTCTGAATTCGAGTCAGATTTCTGGCTCCATGTTGGATATTAAAGTACCATAAAAGGACATACTTTCTTTATTAGGTTAAAGTTAAATGAATCAGAAATTTATAAAGATGAGGAAACTAATTTGGTTCTATATGCTTTTGTAAAAATCATGTGTAACCACAATGTAAGAAACACTAAACATTTAAAAGTGTGCTGCTGATAGTAGATACACAGGACAGATAGATTGCTCTGTAGCTGGAAGCCATGAGCAAAGGGGAGAAGGCAGCTGGAATAGAGAAGGGATTGCTAAGAAAAAGATGGCTGGAGGAATTGGTCAGGATGGAAGATATGTGCAGAAAGTGGATAAAAGATCAAACATGGTAATCTCTCAGGGTCTGTATTGCAAACCATAATGCCCCAAAGTAGAGAGAGATTATGGGGAATCATGTCTGTTATGGAGCCAGGGGGAGAGTGGGAAAGGGGGGGTGTATACTGGGGATATTGGTGGTGGGGTATGTGCACTGGTGGAGGGATGGGTGTTTCATCATGGTGTGATTGTAAACCAAACATGAAAGCTAGCAACTATCTCATGGTATTCAATAAAATTAAAAAAATAATCGAAGCACTGTCCTCCTGTTGTTCATCAATTTGCTCAAGCAGGTCCAGTAATGTCTGCATTGTGAGACTTGTTGTTACTGTGTTTTGGCATATCCAATATGTCACGGGTAACTTGCCAGACTTTGCCATGTGGGCAAGATACTAGAACCCGACTTGGCCGGGCCGACCACGTGCAAGGCAAATGCCCTACCACTGTGCAATTGCTACAGCCCCTCATGAGGGAATTTTAGGGGCGTTCTGTTCCCTCAAAGTTCTATAGAGACCTGCAGAGACTACTGGAACAAAAGAATTAAACTCAAGGAATGGGCAAGGGTTTGATAAAAACATTAGAGGGATAAGGAAAAAATACACTTTTATGAAGTAAGGAGACAAAACCACTCCCACTGGGAACAAAATTGAAAAGATCCCTGTCCATTTGGTCATTCATCATGAGAAGATGGAACTCTGAAACACTTACACTGTCCTGTTTCTATCAGGATGCCTTACATCTACGTTCTAAGCCAGAATAAAGAATCCAACAAAGTTTTCTCTCATATTTTGATGAGAGGGCCATATTTTCCCAAACACTAAACACCAGAATCTGTTTCCACCTCCATAGCAGAACAGGAGATCTTCCCAAGGCCATCCAAAAGTAATCAGGGGCCTTGTTCTGTAAGATGGCCTAAAGTCTCTGTTTCAAATCATCCTTAAATACAGAACACCATATCTTCTCCCCAGGTTCTCCACTTTACTACAGAGTCATACTTTGGAAAAGTGGCTATTGTGAAATGATGCTATTATGAAATGCTTTTATCATAGCATTAGGGTTGCTAATAACATGTGGAGTTCTTAAACTACACCTTTAAAATTCTACATATTGCTAACGAGTACTCACTTAATAAAGCTGTGTATGTTGGGGGTTATTGCTAAATACAATGACAATTTTATTTCATGATGGGTGTTATGATCCCAATGACCTTCAAATCTATAGCCCTCATTTAGTCTGTTTTTGTTTGGTTTTATTGCCAAAGCCCTACATATTTAGTTTGCTTTGCCCCTTACTTGCTACTTTCCAGATCACCCTTCCAATTCTCTTGCTCCCTTCCCTTCCTTTAACCAGGAAATCTTTATGTTTTCTGATGATCTTTTACATTGAGATGACATTTATTTGTTGAAGTATAAATATTCACAGGTACAATACCAACACACCATATATACCATCAAATTACCAATACCTTATATCATGTCCATAGGATATTTTTAGCCCTTTTCCTGCCTCTTTGGCAATCTAAGGTTTTGTCCTCTGTAGAATAACAAGGCTTTGTCCTTTCTGCCTTGCCACAGGGAGCTTAGGTTTAATGGGTTACTCCCATCACAGTGCTCCCATTTCTCTGTGTTTACTTGTAACTTCTTTCTTTGTGCTCTGTTAACTTGTAAACATTGCTTTTTCTCTTCTACTTAAGTCCTTTGCATAGTTAATTCAGAGCAATGTCCTTTTTGTATGGACACAGGAAGACAGTTAATGCTATGCTTTTGTAACCTGGGAGTTGATTAATTCTGAATGATATTCACCCCTGGGGTATCTGTTCTCTCACTTAAGCCTCAGTTACCCTTACTTCCTAGCACACCCAAAGCAGGGTCCTGACAAGAGACTGGATGGACTCAGGGCAAGTTGTGAGCTATGAGCTACAATGGCATCAAAATGGGCCTGGCCAAAGAACCATAATGCTTAACCATAAATTAAAAGCATGGTCATCGACAAATTCTGTCATGATTCAAAAAGTAATAACTAGATTCAGACCCTGCTAGGGTTAGGCATGATTAATCCCTCTGAGCACTGTAGTCTGAGTCTGTGGCGAGATGTCCCCAGGAAAGCCACCCTACAAGTTCAATGTATCTTTTACTGTGTCCATACAAAAAAATGAATATTAAGAAGTAGAATTAAGATGTTAATTAAGTTATTGGACTAAGGAGAAGAGGAACACCCCTAGGAGGTATTTCTACCTTTGAGCCTGATTGGCCATCAGTAAGGGATTTTGATATGTTGATGTGCTACCCCCAATGCTGGGGAGTTGGAGAGAGAAGAGAGAGAGACCAAGGTGGCAATATGAAGCGCAGAGAGACTAGCAAGAGGAACAGAGTGAGAAGAATGTAGAAGAATGCAGGAGCAGGCAAGAGACGATGCTGCGAGAGGGAACAATGGAGAGATGAGTGGAGAGACAGGAGGAGATGGGAATGAGGGGCAGTGTGAGATTAGAATGGTGAGCTTAGTGAGACTAGAACAGGTGCATGGGGAGAACGGAATAAATGGCAACCGATCATTAACCAGCTTGGCCCTCGTTTCCTCCTTTCTCTGCCCATGGCAATCGCCATCTGGAGCGGGGAAGTGGCCCGAATCCCCTGAACCCAGGCCGCGAGAGGCAGAGCCACCAGGGCTTTCCCTAGCAGCCTGGAGATTACACAGTCCTCAGTGTTGAAGAGATTGTTTTCATTGGACATTGTCTATTCTCATCCCCTTGCTCTGTTTCTTTATATATCATATGTGAGTCAGATCGAACAGGTTTTCTCCAAGCATTTTTATTTGCAATCTTCTCTTTTTACTACATAGTGATGATTCACCTACAAACATGGCCTTTAATGGTTCCTTGTTAATTTGCTAATTTGAAAAGTAGTTATAAACTTGTTAAACATTCTTGTATGTGCTGAGAATACAGGAGTAGCCAAAAGAACACGAAAGGCATAGTTAACATTTATTATACAGGAAGAGCTAATAAGTAAATAAATGCACCATTGTATTAGATTTGTATTAAATAAATTCCTGTACTGTCATTCTTGCTGATTTTGACAAATGGCTTCTTTACTCTGGATCATCAAAGCATTTGTTTTGTCCTCCATTTTAAAGTACGTATTTTCCACAAACCCTGAGGGCAAGAAGGCTCCCTGTACATCTCTCCATCTGTTCCAGAGCTTGACCCAGTGCCTGGCTCATCACAGGTGCAGAAAATACAATTCAGCCACTCTCGAGAAAGAAAACTGTATGTCTTATTCAGCTCTGCCGTGTGACAGCTTCTGCCACTGTCCTCTCATTTCTGGTCTCCACAGAACTGCAGAATGGCAAATCCTATTTTTCAAGAGAAAGCAAGAAAAGGAATTGAAACTCCTGGGGCAGAGTTTTAGAGCCCAGAGCTAGGCTGAGGTGTATTTTTAGTGGCAGGCTTCTGAGGTGACAGATTAGCACTGTGGTGTGAGGACCAGGGGGATGAGAATGAGGCTGTTTGTGGGAGGAGGAGGAACTCAGGACCTGTGCAAGCCCTCAAAGAGTCCTGTTCTCAGCAGGTAGGGTGAGGGACTTCAGAACTTCAGAGTCAGCCTGGAGCAGGTAGAGAGGTACTGACGCAGGAGAGCAAGCAGTGAAACTCTCTTGATAGTTCCAGAGCTGGAACTGTGAAGAACAGATGGGAGAGTTCAGGGTTCTGAGTGGGAATATTCTTACTTGCATCATCAGAATCAGGAATACCCACCCAACTCCAGACATCATTCTCTCTCTCTCTCTCTCTCTCTCTCTCTCTCTCTCTCTCTCTCTCTCTCTCTCTCCCAAATCTTCCTCTCTTTCTCTCTCTCCCGCCTTTCAGTCTCTCAATCTTGAAACCACAACTCAATCCATATAGTTTAGAATCTGTCATTCCACAAAATGTCTACATGGCACCTTGTGCTTTGTAATCTTCTCTTACCACTGCTACACCCAAGCAACTATTTTGCTTTATGTCCCTATTTATTTGTTAGCATTACCTAGTATTTTATAAAAGTGAAATCATACATTATACATGTCTATTTTTCTGTCTTACTTTTTTCATTCAACATAACTACTTTGAAATTCCTTAGTGTTTTTGTGTGCACGTTTATCATTCTTTCCACTGATGACTAGTGTTTCATTATATGGTCAGATCAGAATTTGCTGTCGATATTTAAATTAGATTCTATTTGTTTTGATTTTTCTACCACAAGTAAAGCCATATTCAACACTTGTGGGCAATTCTTTGTATTATTTGTGACTTTCATACCATGCTATTCCTAGGATTACCCTGCCTTGTTTTATGACATTTTTATTAACCAGGTCCTGGTTTTCTATTGGAGAAGTATTGGTACAGATCTTACATTTTCAGTCTTTACTAATGATTTATTCTGGAAATTCTATATCCCTCATACAACAGACAAAATGTTGATTGAAACTGAGTAATGTTGTAGCTTTGTCTCTAGCATGAGGTCTTAGGGTCTGAATCTACTTCCTGTTTGAAAGGTTCATTTTTGTCTGGGGGAAGGCATTTAAAATCCTTGTTGGCAGCAAGTGTCTTTTTCAGCCAGGAGTCCACACCAATAAAAGACCTCTTGGCAAGTAACTTAGACACTAATATACTTTTTTTGGTGAAATCCTTTTAAAGAATACTCTAGCAACAATGGCTTAGGGCATTATAATGAACCCAGGAAAAAGAAGACAATGTGTATGTGACCTCATGGAGATCCTGGGCCAACTGAGCTTGGTGAGAATGCTTAGGTCCTGCAATGTAATGTTCATTGGGAACAGCTAGAGCTGCCCCTGCAGTATTCAGGGGCCTTCAAAGTATATTCCCAGGGCACATGTTTACTAGAATTTGAACTGGGGTCCTTGCAGCCTTGCACATGCATGCAAGCAAGGAATGATCCCATGAAACATCTCTGTGGCTCCTTTCCAAGTTTTCCAAGATTTGATAGAACATCTCTTTTAAGCATCAGATAACATTCTGGTCCTTGTGGGGTATGGTGCTGCCAGCAGTTCAATCTGTACCTGTGAGGCGAGTGCATCAGCAGCCTCATGGCGCCTTCAGACTTCCAAATACCCCCAAATTGCTTCTGTGCCTTTGGCCAGACCTCAAAAATTTGGGGCAAAGTTTACCAAGAAAGTAAACGGCTAAAAATTAGGTATGTGGGAGACACACCCACAAACCACCTCTGCCTCAACTATATAATTGGAAACATAACCTCTCTGGTTCCTGATCAAACTGCTTAACAGCCATGATTCTAGAGACTCAGAAACAAATCTCGAAACCCAAGGCTTTTGGCAGAAATGCATTTGGTCCCTGCAGTAGGCTACCGGTGCCAGGTCACTCCAAGTAGAAATAGGTTTTGTGCCTTGGCCTGTTCCCCCTGGTGGCCAGGTGGCTGCCATCCTCCAGAGGCCACTGGACGGTGGGGTTTGGGCCCGCAGTGACAAGACATGTGGGTCCTCATGGGATGGGGATGGAGCCGACCCTTTCCTCCCAACCCCAACAAGACCCCGAGTTGCCACCCACAAACAGCCTCTCTGGCTCCTGATCAAGCCATGATCCCAGACACTCAGAAACAAATCTCGAAACCCAGTGGCTTTTGGCAGAAATGCATCAGGACCATGCAGTAGGATACTGTTGCCGGGCCACCCCAGGGGCAAAAGGGTGCTGTCCCTCTGCCTGCTCCCCCTAGGTGGCTCAGTGTCTGCAATCTTCCAGGGGCCGTTGGACAGACAGATTTGGGCCCGCGGGGCCTCATGGGATGGGGGTAGAGCCGGCCCTTTCCTCCCCACCCCAATGAGACCCAAGTCGCCGCCCATGAACGGTCTTTCTGGCACCTAATCAAGCCGCTTAATGGCCATGACTCCAGAGACTCAGAAACAAATCTCAAAACCCAGCGACTTTGGCAGAAATGCATCCAGTCCCTGCAGTAGGTTACCGACGATGGGCCACCCCAGGTGGGAATAGGTTTCATGCCTTAGCCAGTTCCTGCTGGCAGCCCGATGGCCGCCATCTTTCAGAGGACATTGGGCAGTAAGGTTTGGGCCTACAGTGACAAGACACATGGGACCTCATGGGATGGGGATGGAGCCGGCCCTTTCTTCCCCATCCCAACGAGACCCTGGGCTTAATGGCCATGATCCCAGAGACTCAGGAACAAATTTCAGAACCCAGCAGGTTTTGGCAAGAAATCCCTCCATGTTTGTTAAAA
The DNA here is from genome assembly GCF_029834395.1 of Sorex fumeus. Classification (NCBI taxonomy): domain Eukaryota; kingdom Metazoa; phylum Chordata; class Mammalia; order Eulipotyphla; family Soricidae; genus Sorex; species Sorex fumeus. The sequence continues at coordinate 44,311,220 of NW_026606059.1, read as the reverse complement.
TTTCGGAATTTCAAAATTGCACGGCCACTACTGCAGCCACGGACTTTAACCAGCAATAGGAAACAAATTGTCTACTGTTGCCTTTTTAGCAGATCTGAGTGTTGGGGTAAAATCCCAAATAATAATGTTGGGTGTGGTGTCAAAATATTGAATGCAATCAAAGTAGAGAGAGAGTAATTTGGAAATTATCAGCCCCACAGGTTGTGGAGGGTGTGGGATGGGGTCACGGTCCACGGTCCTCCCATTATTCATCAATTTGCTCAAGCGGGTCCAGTAACATCTCCATCTTGAGACTTGTTGTTACTATGTTTGACATATTGAATACGTCATGGGGAGCTTGCCAGGCTTTGCTGTGCGGGCAAGATACTCTTGGTAGCTGCCAGGGTGGGATGAGGGTATACTGGGGTTTTTTGGTGGTGGAGAATGGGCACTGGTGAAGGTACAGGTGTTTCATTGTATGATCGAGACTAAACCTGAAAGCTTTGTGATTGCTCTCACGGTGATTCAATAAATAAAATTATAAAAAATGGGGGGGGGGGGTGAAAGTAAGGTGGAATTCATGCACAATTCAATCAGCCTAATCAGTGGCTGAATAAATAGTAGTACTCTTACATAAAAAAAATAACATTTTGGTTCCTACTTGTCCCATAGTATATTTATTTGTACATGTACTTAAACATACTATAATTGTTTCAAGTTTTTATAATTATGATTGAAGGTGGTGTAAACAGCCCTTTGTTTGTCCCATCATGCTTTTGAAGTCCTGTGAGAAAACAGTAAGAAAAATCAAATAGCAAGAAAAGTATTTTCTGGATTATATGCTAAGACTATGTTTAATTTTGCAAAAAAAAAATCAAACTTTTAAAAGTTACTAGCATCTTTTCAAAATTCCCAGTACAAATGAATGAAAGTCTGATTACATCCTCACAAGTTTTTGGTATTTTCACTGTTTTGAATTTTTCTTACTCTGATGTTATCGTTTTTGATCAGCATGTAATTCCCAATAACACTGAGCATCTTTCTTAAGGTTTTCTCCTCTAGGTATCTGCATATACCTCTACTTTCTATATATCTGTATTCATTCTATTGTCTTGCTTGATGATTTCTTTTGCACATTTTTAATTGAGTCCTGGTATTTCTTATTTTTGATTACTGTTCTTTATCAGATGGATTTATCAAATATTTGACAGCCTGAAGACCGTCTTCAGCTTGTCTATTTGTTTTGTCAGACTACTGATTATTTTTGACAACTAACTTAGGGCTAGAACTTTCTCACTGTGTGAGTTCTGAATTAGGTTAAATAATAAACAACTCTGAACCAGGCTTTTCATGGGAATTGTCAGGTGAAATAGAGCAATGTGATGGGGAGATATTTTTTTAAGTACACCAAACCTTGGTTGTCCCCGCCAGCATCTGCAAGGCCTATTTTCACACAGAGATTGCAAAGGGATTGGTTTTCAAGGTTACCAGGAAGAAGGGAATGGAAATACGGCAAGTTAAGACATCACAGAACTTCAAGTTCTTAACAAGATTCAGTGCTGTTTCTTCTGGAATGTGTTCTTTGACTTACTGCAAAAATTGCTAATTTCTAGAATTCTAAAAAATCTGTTTTGACAGTTTGTCACCAGTATTCTTGTTGTCTCTTTTGATGAGCATATTTTTCACAGATTCTTTTTCTGCGATTCTAGAAATCTGTCTTTTTCCTGTTTGTGTTTGTGTTTTAAGAGGGCATTTTCCAAATGGTCTGAATTGTGAAAAGGTGTTTTGTTCCATGAGCATTCTATGTGCAAAACTAGTTTAGAGAACAAAATATATGTAGATTTTTCAAAAAGTCCTCTGTGTCACTTTCTCTTACCTTCTTGTTTGATTTCAGTCTTGCCTGATGGTGGTACTAGTTTCTGCAACAGTTGTGTTGTGTGTGTGTGTGTGTGTGTGTGTGTGTGTGTGTGTAAGAGAGAGAGAGACAGAAGAAAAAGAGACAGATAGGGGAGAAGGGAGAGGGGGAGTGGAGGAGAGGGAGGGGGGGAGAGGGAGAAAGGGAGAAAGAGGAAGAGGAATGAAGAGAGGGAGGGAGAGAGATTATTTCCTTGAAGCTGTACCAGGTCCTTGAATGAAGAGGGTTGGGGGAATGTGAGCAGTGAGTTTATGCTTTTAGAATCAAATATCAAAAGGGGACCAGATTTAGTGAATAAGTTGCTGGCTTGTTATATACTGAAGAGGTAGGTATGAGTATTGCAGTCAAGATGACCCCTCCAGATAACCAATCTCTAGGTTGCTTAAGGGGTTAAGTAGTTCAATGTTTCAATTAATGTTTTTTTTCCACTGTTGCCCCATTTTGTCATTATTTCTCTCAAACTTCTTATGATCACTTGTCAAAGAATTTGCACAAATCTTTATTTCAGATTTTGCTTTAAGATAAATCTAACTGAAGATAACATGGTTTTAAGAAAAGTTAATTCTTTAATATTACATTTCTTAGGTAATTTTATCTGCTGTCACAAATTATTACAAAAGAAAATAACATGGTGTGCTTTTAGTCACTGAAACTTTTAAAATGTATCATTATGAGGGCATGGGCCTCATGGAGTATGAAAATGCTTTCGGGTATGTTGGTTAAACAAACACATATCCAAGCTTGGAATATCTATTTTACTTTTAAAATATATTTTGTTTAGACATCATAATTTACAACATTGTGACAATAGGGTTCAAGCATATAATCTTCCGAGCTCCAGTTCCACCAATCATGACTGCATCCCTCCAAAAGACTCCAAGTTCTTTCACATGCCCCCAAACTTAGTCCTTGACAGACCCATTTTAAGATGAATTATTTTAGTTTGAGTCCTGTGCATACAGTAGTACTGGTCTAGTGGTTTAATATGATTTGCCTCTATAGCACAAATTGACCCAAGACCCTTGACTCTTGCCCCTATGTTGCTTCTAGAATTCCTCTTCCTATGTCCACTCTCCGTTTCTCTCCTTTCCTGGAATTTTCGTCTGTAGTCTAGAGTTAATGTTTGTCCCATCATTAACTTTGATATTTTCTGTTTCCTGCTATGTTATTCTATACACCACAGATCAGTGAGGGCAACCAGTTAATAACATTTTAATGCCAACTAATGAGAGATAAGTCTCACCAAACATTAAAGACATACAGTCTTCTCAGGATACAATAGAAAAGTAATTTAGGGGCTAGGAAAAATATCATAACATCACAATTATTCAATGCTACAAACTTTATAATATCCAAGTTTACATTGGTTATTGCCAAGGCACCATGGTTGGTATAACTCAGTCTAACGTAGAATTATTAGAACTCTATGAAAAAGTTAATAGTTGATATTTGCTTTATTTCTTAAGTATATTCTGCAATAGAATTTAAAAATTATAACTAGGCAGTTTTGCGTTCTGAAGTGCTCTATATTTTATCATTTAAACGTTTTGAAAATACTAAAATTATGATGTAATATTGCACTATATGCAAGTATGCATTATGCATGTAGCGCACTTGTAGAGCTTGGGTTAAAGTTTGGATTGGCTGTACCCTTCTTGTTTTTGTTGCTTCATGTTTCCCAGGGCGATTAAAAATGACCATGATTTCCAGCCACTTGGAGATGTTCCCTGGGCATTTCCATATTGGCAATGGATGAGATGCTGTCTTTTTCTTTTGAATCAAGTGGTGTAAGCATGTAAGCCTGGGGCTGGGAGTGACTGTTTTGCCTGCCATGCTTGACTATAGTAAGAAAATAAAACCACTCAACAAAGGGAGGAACATAATGGGACAGAAAGATGGAGTACTACTGTCATTATTTGAGCCCTTATATATAGCTATGCCTGAAGGCAGCTTTATCCCAGGACTTGCAAGTTGTGAGAGTCAATAAATTATCTTTATTGCAACTTGCCGAGCTTGTTGGTCTTGGAATTCTTTCACTTGTGGCTAGAATTCTTGACTTAGAGTAGGTTGTAATATAAAGCGAATAGTAAATATCATGCTTCATTGGTTCAGATTCTCTCCTTCCTCATCTACCACTTTTCCAGACACAAACTTTACACCCCTTTGCTCTTGTAAGTGGAGAATGTGTTTACATTTGAATCATAAAGACCTGGTTATACAATTTGATTTTAGGAAATGTAATTGTCAAGGACATTTTGTGATATAAACATTCCAGTGACAGTACAGAAAGCACCCTCTGAGTCAATGAAAACTGGGATTAAAATCCTGCATATGTCTCTGTCTGACTTTAGATTTTATAATCTAAATATGCATATGTCTCTGTCTGACTTTAGATTTTATAATCATTTGAAATGTTTCTTCACCATAATGTGTGAATTTCACATCTTAACTTTTGTGGCAACTTTGATAATCAGAATGATTTAATTTGCAAGATTGATCCTTGTTACGTTTTTAATGTATCTTTTATGTTTTGTTTCAAAAAGCGAGCTCTTTAAAAATCCTATAACTTTCTAATTTATGTACAAACACACAAACAAATGGAATAAATCAAAAACATTCGACCTTGGAATCTTATATGATTAGAAGTTTAGAAATATGCATTAGAGGATATTATGACTTAGAAACACAATATAATATTTTCAGTTTTGTTCTCATAGCAAAAGTACTAAATTAATTTTATTGACCCATGAAATTATGATATTCACAAGTTTAATAATATATTTTGTTGGAACAAAAACTTTTCTTTTTGTCAAAATAACAAAAGAGAGAGATCTCCCCCCCCACACACACATATCCATTTCATCCCACATTCTGTTGCTGATCCTCTTCAGAATTGAGGGAACACCTGATTATTCATAAAGAAAGAGCAATGAAATTTCTTGTGCATCAGTTGTATGCTAGGAATTTTATATTCCATTGCTCTTAATTCATCGTGAGCTATCCTGTAAAGAGTTATAAATGTATTTTGCTTGAGGAGTCTTCTAAGAAATTGTTTTTTTTTCCTGAAAGGTCTATGAAGTACCTTCAAATGAATAAGGTAACAATGGGAATATTTAAAGGAAACATTTCATTTTTCTTGCTGAATGAGTATTAAAAGGTTAATTTGAAATTGAGAGACTAAAATTATATAGGAAGTACTCTGTAAAGGAAGGAAATTGATAACAATGAGAGACACATGAAGGAACACATGTATTCTTTAAAGAATAAAGTATCATATGGTATACAAATGAGATCTGAATGAAATTTTAATTTAGAAACTTGAGATAAGAAATTTGAAAAGTACATTAATATGACTTCTATAGTTAGAACTATATGGTTAGTACTAAAAATTAATTTTATAGTTCCTGGGTTTTCTAATCTAAAAATAAAACTTATAATAATAAAATTTCTAATGGTTATTGTGAGAAGCTCAACAGCATACCATAATGATTTTAGAACAATACCTTAGGCAAGTTAAGACACTTGCCTAGCAAATGTTCAACCTTGGCTTGAATACCGGTATTGGACCACTAGTCATGGGCCCTGAGCACAGAACTAGGAGTGTCCTCTGAGAACTTCTGGGTTGATCTCAAAATAAAAGTTATAATAATAAAAATTCTAATGGTTATAGAGGTGTGCATATGGTATAGGTGTGCACACCTCTTGATATTAATTAAATAAGTATTGGCTACTGTTCGTTTTTGTTTTACTTGATTTTATTTTGAGATACTTGCCCATACTCTGTTCAGTAGGCCTGGAGACCCCTTGCAGTCAACTGACCAGCCAGTGCTTTAATCTAAACTCCCTTGGGCTCTGTGCTGTTCAGATCCTGCAGAGTTTATCTGAGTTACCTTTGTGGTTCTTAGTGGCCTCTAAGTCTGCATCCAGTAATATCTGGGGAACCATGTAGTGTTATCTAGCATCCACTGTATGCAATCATCCACTTTAAACCTGTGCTTTTTCTCATGTAGCTATTTTTAGTTTGATTTGGTTTTGGAGGATCAAACCCAGAAGCTCTCAGTATACACTACTGGCTCTCTGCTCAAGAACCATGCCTAGGGGCCAATGATGGTATTCAAACCAAGGTTGAGATAAGAAATTTAGAAATACACTAGTCAAGTGCCTTTACTTGCCTAAGTGTATAATCTTTTAAATCTTATTTAAAATGCACAAAGTATTAACATATATTTAGCTTTTAAAATTACATTTTTAAAGATACACTAAATATTTCCACATGAAATGTATAGGTTGATATATGGGACTACATGCACATCTCTAGTATTCAGAGCAAATAGATAAAAAACATAAAAAATCACTAATAATTAATACTTCTAGTTGAACAGCATGCACACGAATAATCTTCTGACATATGCATTCTTATCTCCTCTATGTCCTGTCTGTCTTTTAATAAAAAGGAGAATGATGCTCCAGAAAAGAAATTGACAAATCAAAGCCACAATACCATAACTGGGCAGCCATTATATTTATAGATATATTTTAGCTGGAACATGGCCATCACATTCATTTATGTATTGTCTATGGCTGCTTTCATGCTACAAAGATCAAGTAATTGTGACAGGAACCAATTGGCTCGCAAACTAAAAATGTTTGCTATGTGGTTCTTCACAGGTAAAAATTGCCAGTTCTTGGTCTATATAGTAGAGTTACTTGGAAAGAAGGGATATGAAGAAGTCTGATGAGAAATTCTTGCCTCATCCTGCCCAGATAAAGCATTAAATATCTGAGACTTTTGATATAATAACTACCAATGCTTTTTAATTTAAACTGTAACATTTTCTGAAGTACATAAAGTAAGTATTCAATGAGGAAATTTTAAAGACAATAAGACACTTGAGCTGTTGTTAAAGGGTGAATGAGTTTTCCATGGTAGAATTGGTTAGACTTTCCATAGAAGTTGCATATGAGCCAATGTTAATTATATGTGTAATGAGAGTTCTTTTAAGATCTAGAATTCTTGTGGAAACATAAGATTCACACATAAGAACTTTCCATAGGTTACATAGGTGAGGTAACAGTAGTAAGTCTGGGAAGATATTAAGTGCTCTTAAATTAGTTTTGCTACTCTTTCTTTCTTTCTTTCTTTCTTTCTTTCTTTCTTTCTTTCTTTCTTTCTTTCTTTCCTTCCTTCCTTCCTTCCTTCCTTTTTAATAGATCACAATTATTGATATTATTTTAGCATCCATATCTGCTGTACCCTACTTCCTATTTTCTCAAAGTATTTAATGGACTCCTTGTCAGGCTGTTTTCACTTGGGGCACCTCAGAGGGAGGTGGGCGAGAGCCCTCCCTGCCCCACGGGACCCAGCCCTGGCAGCTGACCTCCACTACCCAACCGCCGCCATGCTCCAGGCCGCTTTCTGGACACTTGGGCCAAGCTTCACGCAGGAGTGAAGTCCCATGGAACCCAGGTAACGCGGTACTTTGTGACCTTGGACTCTGGACTCAACGGGACCCAGGAGCAGAGATCCTCAGCCTGCTTCCTTCAGTCTCCTGTGACCCAGGGGTCACACCCATAAACCATACCCTTCCAGCACCAGATAATCTCCTCATCAGCCACCCTCCAGAACTCACGACTGCTCCTGTTAGACAAGAATATAAAATCATGTCTCCATAACCATGCCACTGGACTCTGTGCCAGGATGTTTTCATTCAGGGTGCCCCAGAGGGGGATGGGCGAAAGCCCTTCTTGCCCCAAGGGACCCAGACCAGGCAGCCTACCTCCACTACCCAACCACTGCCACGGTCCAGGTCATTCAACACATCATAAGACACTTCCTACCCATTTTCCATAATTACCACACCATATTTGATGCGGTTCAGACAGTAGGCAACAAATCATATATAATATATATCTCAGAGAGCCCTGCAAGCTACCCAGAGTATCCTGCCCGCACTGGCAGAGACTGGCAAGCTTCCCATGGCATGTTCAATACGCCAAAACCCGTAACTATAACAGATCTCATTCCCCTGACCATGAGAGAGCCTCCAATTGTTGGAAAAGAGGAGTAAGGAGAGGCTGCTAAAATCTCAGGCCTAGGACAAATAGAGACGTTACTGGCACCCTCTTGAGTAAAGTCAATGAACAATGGAATGACAGTGATACAGTGATACAGTGATTTAATGGATTAATTCCTATAACTGAGTGAACATGAGTTAATATAAATCCCATGGCAAAATTGTTTGTGGGTTCTGCAGCGTTATAATTAATGAAGAGATCTTATATATCAGTAAGACCATGATGCTGACATATAAAGATAAACTGCATAAGGGAGAAAATAGAAAGATAAACTGCATAAAGGAGAAAATAGAATAGAAGGAGAACATTTAGAAATGTTTTCATATTCATTGAAATCACATTAAGAAATGACAATATATAGTCTCTTTCACATTCAAGTGAGTAGAAATAAAATTCATGTTCATCTCTTTTGTATCTTATATCAATAGTGAGAGTTCTATCAATAGTGAGAGTCCTCTGCTACTGTTTACTATGCGTGACAGTGCTAGGAATGGAAGCCAGGCCCTCACACATGAAAGGCAAGTGCTCAACCCCTGAACTACTCCACAAACATCCATAAATGTCTTTACATTAAAAATAATCAAGATATGAGTTCAAGAGAATCTTGGTGTCTTCTTTTAGTGGCAAGTTTGAAAGGTGGAATGTCAGTCTTGGGTTCATTCTGGTAGAAGAATGAAAAATCTGAGCCAACAATGGCAATGAAAAGTAGAGTATGACCACAAGCAATTATTTTTCTAATTTAATCAAATTCTAGATAAGTGATAAATACACAGATGAACAAACCTGAAGCTCCTTCTGTGTTCTTCATTCCTATATGTGCAAAACTTATTCATGGAATGTTAGCAATAGTAAGAAATGCCAGTGGGTGTAGGACTTAAATACCCAGTTGTCCTTTGTCATTTTCTACTTTGGTTATAAACCAGAAGCCTCCATGAAGTCAGCAGAAACTTTAGGTTCTTGGCACGACATAAGCTCAGGCCTTTAGACATTCTATTTTTAATAGACAGGCATGGTTGAGCTTTTGTAAATAAAAAAATCAATAATACTTTGATATCAAGACTTGGCTTTTAAGATTTTTTTGTTCGGAGTGAAAGCAACACTGTACCAAAGAAAAATGATGTCCACAGATGAAACATGTTTTTACTGATGTTTTTTGATCAGCTCAATGCATACCAAGTGCCTTTAGGGACTCAGATTCCAACAGGAGCTGGGGCAGGCATGTGGAAACCAAATTTGTGCATCTGTTGGCATTTTTTTTTGTGGATTCTAAGGCATATATTGAAAGTCAACGTTTTCATGGCTTATTGGACTTAGAACTAGAGCTAACTAGATAAATGGTAAATGCTCAACTGGAGGGTATGAACTCTTCTCCCAGTCTGGTCCTTGCCAATCTTTACATGACTTTGGTATCAAACCCTGATGGATGAACTATTGTGTAGCTTCTTGAAACCTTTCCTAGCTCTCCATTAGAAGCAGGACAAAATCAAAGTACTCAGACAACCACTCTTGAGTTAATATAATTTGCAGCAACTTAAAAACTCTTGCCTAGGTACTCAGTCATCCAGGTCATGGTGCAGTGAGGTTACTTATTGACCCTGTGGCTCTGGATAACTCTCCATATCTCCCCTCCCTGGGATTCAAGGGGTCACTAAATAAGTGTGCTAGGAAAAATGAATTCTTTAAATTCTTAAAAAAATTCTTTGCTGTTATTTGAACAGTTTTAATCTGTGCCTGAAATTTTCCAACATTTCTTCAAATAGTATTTACAGTGTATTTACTATATTCCAGAAAAGTATAGCTAATTATATTCCCCACTCACTTTGTTATAAGAGATATTTGTATGTTTGAGGAAAGAGCAGAAATGCAAGGTCACATGGCTGGAATGTGGCAGAATTGTGACAGACAGAGCAAAGGTTCAGGTGATGTTGTTGTCCTCCTTTGCTCTGCCTGATGTTCAGTGTTATGAATCTTACTAAGTTGACACCACTTCTGCAAATGGAGGCTGAGAGGTCTCAGTGTCCTAATAAGGTGAAAATTGACTCTAGTCTTCATGAAAAGTCTAGGAAATTGTTGTTTTATTTTTTAAGAGGAGATGTAAAAATAAATATGCAAAAACAGTTTGATCTAGTGGAAATAATCTTGCATTAGCCATGAGGAGTGAGGCTTTTTCTGATTCACGTGTGTTCAATGTGTGTTGCCTGAGTGAATAGACTTTGTTAAACTAGGATTCAGATTCTTGAATGTCATTAAAATATCCATCACTAGTATATTATTGTACTTATTATCACCTAGGTTAAATGAAATAAAAATCTAAGACCTTAGATTTCTCATTATGCAATGGTATAGTTAAACACCAACTGGTTCTTCACATAAACTACACAGCAATGGGTAATGTTATAATAATAATAGTTAAAAATATTGGATATGAAAGAATCATAGAAATAATTGTCTGGAAAAGGGTGGGGAATATTTTTTATCACATGAATATTTATAGCATCATTTGTGGACCATATAATACAGGCAACAGTCCCCAAACAGCTGATGAGAAGCATACTATTTGTCCAGGTATGCACTAGGGCTAGATGATATGATTTCATGGATCTTGTATAGCCTGTAGGGTCAGATGTTCCCCACTCTTGGTATAAAAGAACAACTTTGTCTGAACAGATAGGGGATTAGTGGAAGCTATCAATTAATTCCAAAGTAAAGATAACCAAACTTTTAGCCAAAAGGAAAGAGGAAATAAATTCTCCCCCCTTGGAAGACTTTTACTCTGTCCATTGAGGGCTGCTATCATATTTTCAAACTTCATTTACATTGACTTCTTCCTTTTCATCTTAATACATTCAAGTCATTGCATCTTTAAATAGATGATCTATTGGAGTGATATGATTTCTATAGAAACCTATCATTTTCTTCTCTATATATCAGCCATTTATTTTTCCTTCTGCACTTTATTATCTAAATGCTTGTCATTTCTTATAATTATTTACTTAACCTTTTTAATAAAACCTCATAATTAAGACTACTATCCTCACCATTCCCTGGGTATTGCATTTCCCAAGGTCTTCAACATTTTACTTGATAATTACAGTACAATGAGTCAATGTTTCTGCATTTTGTGGCATTGGAAGGTGTCTGAAGTACTTTGTGTCCATGTTGCCATGTCCTTGACTTCATGATATCTTATTTTCATCTCTCTCATTTTATATTCTATGTGGTTTAATTGGCTTTATTTTATCAACTTTTTAAAATTTTTTAAAAATTAAATATCTGTGAGATAGACCATTACAAAGCTGTTCATAATTGGGTTTCAGTCATGCAATGATCCAGCACCCACCCCTCCACCAGTATTCATTTCCTGCCACCAAGATCTCCTGTTTCCCCACCACCATTCCCCAACCCCCCCACCCCTCACCCCCAGCCTCCCTCTATGGAAGGCATTTTTCTTGCTTTCTCTCTCTCATTTTCCTTTTGTGCATTATGGTTTGCGATATAGGAACTAACAGGTGTGTTCACGGCATTCGGAATTTTTATGGGAATGATAAGGCTGGAATAGCTTTTCAATTGGGTGGCCATTTTGGTTTGTGAATGTGACTGCCAAGGTTTCTGGAGTACAGGGAGGTAGCGGGAGGGAGCCCAATCTGACACCGAGAAAGCCTGGAGATCTCAGTAACAAAACCCGCATACCAGAATTTTCAGCAGATTATATCACAGTCAGATTCATCCTGAGATGGTGGAGTCAGGCGGGGTAGGGGTAGAGATATGGCAGCAATTTTGGATTGTGGAAACAAGCGGCTGCTGGGGGCTCTGCTTAGGTGGGCACCAGACCAACCTGCCCCCCTCCAATTTATCCTGGTGTTTTCAGCCATGCAAGGTCTGAGATTAACTGTGGCTTTTAGTCTCTTTTGAGATTTATTTATGGGTCTCCGAAGCAAGGCCAGCAGTAGAGCTTACACGGTGGCACTGGAGTTGGTTAGCGAGGGTGACTGCCAGTGCTCACAGGAGTATTTGGAAGTGGGAAGTAGCCCAACCCAGCTCTCAGAAAGCCTGGAGATTTCAGTCACAAAACCCACATACCCGAATTTTCAGCAGCTTATATCTTGGCGAGGTCCACCCTCAGATGGTGGAGTCAGGCCAGGGGTATGGTGGTGATTTTGGATTGTGGAAGCAAGCTGTTGTCAGGGCCTTTGCTTGGGCAGGCACCAGGCTAACCCGCCTCCCTCTGATTTATCCCAGTCTATTCAGCCACGTGTGGGTCTGATATTAACTTTGATTTTTGATCTCTTTCAAGATTTATTTATGGGTCTCTGAAATAAAGCCAATAAATGGGCTTGTAGAGATGAGCAAGAGGTGTTCTTTGGGTGTGGCTCCCACATATTACCTAACTTTTGGCCATTTAATTTCTTGGTAAACTTGGCCCCAAGTTGCCAGGGTTCAGCCAAAGGCACAGTGACAATTATGGGATATTTGAAGCCTAAAGGCAATATCAGGTGGCTGATGCACTTACCCCACATGTACAGGTTGACCTGGCAGCACCATACCCCCTCCTTATTGACTTTTGTAAATTTTGTAAATAATATGCAAATTTCTTCCTTCTCTCTTCTGTCTCATTTCATACCTAGGTGAACACATCTTTTCTTTTTTTTTTTTTACCATTCTAATTTGTGTTAAATAGTGGTCACTGTCACTGTCCTCCCGTTGTTCATCAATTTGCTCGAGCGGGCCCAGTAACGTCTCCATTGGCGACTTTGTTGTTACTGTGTTTGGCATATTGACTACGTCACAGGGAGCTTGCCAGGCTCTGCCGTGCGGGTGAGATACTCTCGGTAGCTTGCCGGGCTCTCCGAGAGGGGCAGAGTAATCGAACTCGGGTTGGCCATGTTGGCTGCGTGCAAGGCAAACACGCAGTGCTATTGCTCCAGCCGCCATGTTAAATAGTGGTACTCAGGATAATATGCAAGGTGCAAAATACAAGTGCAAGCACCTTACTGGCTGTACTGTCTCTCCAGGACAGCCATATAATCTGTTTTAAGGAAAAACTGTAACTACAGAGACTATTTAAATACTTATTTTGGTGAAACACAGTTGTAGGCTTACAAGTTTTTGTGCTTGGGTTTCAGTTATACAATGATCAAGTACCCATCCCACCACCAGTGCCCATTCTCCACCCCCACCAATCCCAGTATCCTTCCCACCTCCCATCCCCCATCCCACCCTGCTTCTGTGGCAGGGCACTCCCTTTTGTTCTCTCTCTCCTTTTGGGTGCTGTGGTTTGCAGAAGAGGCATTGGGTGGCAATCATGTTTGGTCTATAGTCTACTTTCAGCATGCATCTCCCTTCCTGGGCGGATCTTCCCAGCACCCTTTATTTGGGAGCACGTCTTTTCTTAAAGTAACATTTGATGACACCAATCTCTGAATGTCATATTTATATAGAATAGCCTCTTATATATGGCACTGGTGCCCCGAAAGCACTGCGATCCCTTGAAACTCTTCTGCTGGCCAGAAGATGAATCTGTCAGGTTGCATGGTTGGGACAAGCATGGCAAGGTGTTGTCCTATTTCCCACCTACCAAGCACTGCAAGGGAAGGCTTCTTTGATGGAAAAACTATCTGATAACTATCTATTGTATGCTATTTTTTATTTTTAAAAATAAGATAAGCAAAACTGAATGGCATAAAGCTTATGCGTATGTGCATGTATGTGAGTATATGATGAAACTCTACTTAAAATATTTAAAAAACACAAAATTAAGTAAGAGTCACTGTAATCTTAAGACCTGCTGCCGCTTTTAGAAGGCAAGGATAAAGGAAGCGAGGAGTCTTAGGTACCATTTTTATTCATGTCTTATTTAATAGGTATACAAATAATTTTGCTTGATAAAACAGCAGTAACATAGAATAAATCCTGGACATTTGGAGGTAGTGTTTATTGAGCGAAGAATTGTAATTGATATAATTTGTGAATTATATGTTCAAAAATAAACAATACAAAACTAAAATCCTGCTTTACTTTTTCTTTTATTCACATGCCACTGTGTCCCTGTCCCAGCTCTCCCACTGCATGCCCTCATTAGAATATTGCTAGAATTTAGAAGGGAATGTAAGAAATGTTAAATTACATGTGAAGAGAATAGAATAGATATTTCTTTTGAAATATTTTTTATTGTTTTTTTTGGGGGGGGCATACCTATCTATGCTTAGGACTTTCTCCTGGTTCTGTGCTCAAGGATCACTCCTGGCCATACTTGAGTGATGAGAGGTAGTGCCAGGGATTGAACTAAAGAATAGATATGAGGGCATTGATTCAACCAGGGAGCAAGAGAACACTAGGCAGTGAGAAAATCACATCCAACAACCCTGTAGTTATGGAAAGAATAATGATATGAGGTGCTAAATGGAACTAACCTCATTTTATCATTAGCTTAGTATCAGAATGTTTTAGATATTTTATCTTTTTAGCATCATAAGTAGGAAGTGCTGTTTTTGAATAACCACTGTCCATTGTCAAATGTTATCCTTGCATGATAGATCTGAAGACATTTCACAATTTGTGAGATACTTTGCTTCCATAGCAGAAGCATTAGTTTCATGAGGCAAGTCCCTCATGCAAATTAGAAAAAACCTAGGTATAAGGTATAGTCTTTATGCCTTATTCAATGAAATATTTCTGTTAGTATGTTACCTGAATTTAACTAAAATCACCCCATATCTACTCTTTCTTACCATATTACAAAAATATAAAATCACATTACACTTAAGAATGAGACATCAGTGGGAACTCTTATCTAAAGTACTATTGTATGGAACAGAATATAGTTAGTAACTATATAGATATATAGAAGAGACTTATTAAATAAATTTGTGGAGTGATGTATCTGTGAAATATTTGAATTTAGTATCAGAGACTATTCCTTCTTCACTCTCAATGGATGAAGTTCTGTATGCACCTTAGTTTGGTTTATTATTTCAAAATATTATTATTTCATAGGTTTTTACAGATCTTCTTCAACTCTAAAATTATGTCTAGATGAAGAGAAGTCATTCTGATGAGCTCTGTAGGATGTCCACAACCCGGTTTATTGGGAAAAGAATTTATTGGAAATGAAACCTCATATAAATCAACATAAAAGATTACCTTGGTTCAGCTTCCTAACAGCTTCTTCTAGATCAAAATTTTAATGCTGGTGATTTGTTTAAAAGATAATTTCAGGAAACCCTTGAAAAAAGGGGCCAAGTGAAACAAGGAAGTCAAGGAAGCCAGTTATGTATATGTAGTAAAAAAGTTGCTGTGGTGAACTTGCAGCTCAATCTTGATGTAGCACTTTGTAAAACAGGATTGAACATGCAACTTTGAACTGTGAGCTACAAGCTGTTTGGGTATTAATTCTCTACCCCTGCTTCTTTCTTTGAGGCAAGCCACTTGTAGGGCTTCTAGTAGGAAGGGGTATGCATATTTAGCAAGAGCCTTTCCAATATAGAAGTGAATTCTGAACAGATGTGAGGGGTCATTAACAGTGTCTGCCACAAAGTTGATTCAATTGAGACTGGATTAGTCAGTGGTCCTGAGAAAACAAAAAATTACCCTTAGAAACAGCAGGAATGAATGGCAGATTAGC
The DNA here is from genome assembly GCF_029834395.1 of Sorex fumeus. Classification (NCBI taxonomy): domain Eukaryota; kingdom Metazoa; phylum Chordata; class Mammalia; order Eulipotyphla; family Soricidae; genus Sorex; species Sorex fumeus. The sequence goes on along the minus strand of NW_026606059.1, from coordinate 44,295,630 downwards.
TGGCATCTTGGGTAGAAGTTCATTTTGAGAAAAGGTAGGCACTTCCTCTGATGAGGACACAGAATATCAAATAAAAATCAAATCAGAACTTTTAATCACATGATGATACAGTACCACTGCCAATGTGTGTCAGCTCATTTTTATTTCCAAGGGTGATGCTGCATAATTTTATTTTCAAGCTAATAAGTATCAGGAAGTGTTAAGTTATTTTTCTTGTTTTTGTTTTAATCATGCCAACATTTGTTGATTTTCTCTTGGCATGCAACAAGACCTCTGTGGACTGGAAATGGGAAATCTGTGAAAGAGTTCATGTGGGACAAATACCAGACAGAAGAGGCATTTTACAGTTTAATAATATAGACTGTGATCTTTTTTCAAACAGAAAATACTAAATAAACTGAAAGTGTTACAGCCTTGGACTGGAGATAGAGAATTAGACCTTTCAAATTCTGCTTTTTTTAGGAATAGAGGGGATCATTTCCCTTGGGAGTTGTTAGAAAGTATGGAAAAAATGATCATACTGAACTTAAGTCAGCGTGTTGCTTAAAATCATTTTGAACATTGAATTAGAAAAAAAGAAAAATAGAAATTCGGTATACCTGTGACCATGTAAACATTACTTTTACTTCGTAATTTTAATGACAGTCACTTTTCTGTCAAGTCTTTACCACTATCATTAAAGTTGTTTTAGGGCATGAGAGAAAATAAAGAAAGGTTAGGACCATCTACTTCTATTTTTCTGATACTGTTAGGTTGTTCTTTTAGGTTTGTGTTGGAAACAAAAGTGATATATCAAAGTAGATATCATTGATCCTACTTCTGGGAATGTTCTGCTTGTAGGAAAGATGATGAGTGGTCAGGAATTCATACAATAAAACCTAGTAGTTATTGTAGTAGATTTTTTTAGTTTTGTTTTGCTGCCACACTCAGAACTTATTCTTGGCTCTGAGCTCAGAAATCACTCCTGGTAAGCTCAGGGAACCATATGAGATGCCAATAACTGAGCCCATATTAGCCAGGTGGTAGGCAAGTATGCTGTCTCTTTAGCCTACATTAGATATTTTTTATACAGTCCAGAATAAGTGAAAAAACAGTGGAGTTTTTTCTATTTGGGTTTTTGGTTTGTTTGTTTTGGTGTCACACCAGTGATGCACAGGAATTACTCATGGCTCTACACTTAGAAATCACTCCTGGCCATGCTCCGGGAACCATGTGGGATGTTGGAGATTGAACCTAGGTCAGCTATATGGATGGCATATGTCCTACCTGTTGTACTATTGCTCTGACCCAGCTGGAAGTTTTGAGTGAAGCAGACGGGTATTGCAGAAGACGAGGCTCATCACACTCATGTTTAGTAAGAAAAGTAAATCTGGAATTAACTTCTCTTTCATAATTATTGAGAAATAAGAAATTATAGATAAAATATGATATTTAAATGCAGACTTAAAATATAAACTTATTATGGACTATAGATTTTTTAAAAAAATACTTAATAAGTCACAGTGGTTTGCAAAGTTATTCATAATTGATTTTCAGGCATACTATGTTCCAACACCAATGACATCACCAGTGTCAATTATAGTTTTATGTGTGTTAACTGTTAAATTCTAAGATTTCACTGCTGACTAGAATTTGCTATTGATCACCTCCAAGTGAATAGCATGTCTTATATAGTAGAATATCAGGTAGTCCAATCCCTATATACAAGGACTTCCTTACAAAGTTATTTGTCAGATAAGTCATTTCCCTTTTTGAAAAATGAGTGATGGGTAGAGAGGAAATGGAACAATTTCTAGAGATTTTTTACCTTTTAGAAATTAGAGTGGAATTTTTTTCATGTACTGGGAATTATAAGTAATGGAAAAACAAAAAAAATGTTTTTTCAGATCAAACCCAGTGGTGCTGAGGGCTTTCAATGATCACGCCTGGCGAGCTTGGGACATCATATGGAACCCAGTTTACTCATATGCAAGGCAGTCATTCTACCCACTGTATATTACTCTGGTCCATTTAAGCTAGTAAACTTTAAATGGGCCTCGATCTGACTGATTCTTATGTTCATTTTTGCTTCTCTGTTGTAGAAGTTACCAGTTAGAAGAATGGACATGAACAAACAAAATGAGACATTTCTGGGCATATAATTATCTTTCATGCCTAACAATTTATATGGATCTTTTTTTTAGAAAGAACCATCTTTTTGGAAATCTGAATCTGAACTCCCTTTCTAGCTCTAACTCAGTTATCTTTTGTGTGCACCTATGATTTTTCTGCCAGCTCTTACTTTCTCTTAGAAAAGGCAATACTACTGGGTAGACTAAGCTTGCAGATCTTATTTTTTCTTAAGTAGTATTTGCAATCAGTGTTTCTATTACTCCATTATGAGGAGCAAGTTGCAGTCCTTGCATAAAAATACTGGAGGTTTTATGTTTTCTACTACATAGCTAAGTACAATAATGGGATAAATACAGGATACTAAAGTATTGAGTAAATGTATTTGACACAATCTGGGGAGGTTTCCCAAAAAAATTGGCAATTGAGTTTTGTTTTAAATGGCAACTTACAGTTATCTATGCAAAGAGGAAAACATAAGTACTTTTCCATCAGAGGGAAGAATACTGATCAGGGATTTGAGATGATGAAAAGTTTAAGGCATTTTAGAAACTCCAGGAAGTTCAATGTGATTGAGTAATAAAGGATGGAGCAAACTAGTCCTGGGGCTGGTGCTACAGTGATGAAGATGAGAAAGTGGGTCCTGGTTAGATCACACATAGAACTTTGTTTAGGAGTGATCCCTGGATTTACATTGACAGAGCTAACCTTCTGAAACTGCCTTCTTATCTTATGCAGGGACATTCCCCAGTATTTTTACCAAGGCTAGGATGTAATCAGACACCCTGTTTATAAATTGGGAATTCAGCAATCATATCATCCATACTCTACCTGGCTATTTCCAAATTCACACTTTTCTGAATCCAATTCTTCTTTCTAAAATACCAAACAGACCTTAGAACCTCATCTTTTTCTAGAAACAAAAATGTCATTCCAGATCAGGCACAGTTTGGTTTGCTTTTGTGAGAATATGGTTTGAGTCTTCTTTTAGTTTTCTTATGTGTCATGATTTATAGAATATTTTTTAAAGAAAAAGAAATGTCTTTGGCCTTGCTATTTTGGTTCGCTCAGTCATTCTAATGTAAAGAAATTTGATTAGAATATCACTTGTAATGAAGAAACAGAGGATAAAGCAACACAATGCAAAGCACTTAGTGTTGCATTTGAAATCACCTAGGTCCCCTTTCCTGCTATGCCAAAAAAGTAGAACCATTTTCAGAAAGGGAAGAGCTAGGACTATTGCCTGAACTTGGGCTCTATCTCAGTCTCACAAGAAAGAGCTATTGAATCTGTGGGAAAATAATACCCTGCTGACACTAGCAGAGATTCATTGCATAGCCAATGCACTGGACCACAGATACTTCCCCCAACCTAGGTCGTTCTACCATGAATAATGTCTAATTATATATTTCCATGGTTACTTTCAGAGATAATAATGAGTCCCCCAGCCCCCTAAAACATCACAAGGACTTTTGGAAGCATGTCGAAAAGAGAGCAAAACAAAACCACACAATTACCATATTCAAGCAAATAATCAGAGGCAAAATTGGCTACTGAGGCATATTATCTCTCACTAATTATAATTTTAAATGATGAAAAACTCAAAATGAATGGTACTTTCTCCACCCCTGTGCTGCACAGAGTCTGCCTTTTCCCAACTCCAGGAACCCAGGGCCTAATTACTTGCACTTAATAATTCAGCACCATTTCCTTTGCACAAATTCCATTTGTTGCTGTAAATGAGGTCCACATTTTTCACAGAAAGTTCAGTTGTTAAAAATAAAACTTTCTCCCTGCCTCCCCTTCCCTCTCATAGAATGAAGAATGACTATAATTAAGAATAGCCCAATTAACTGTAAGAACTCAGATTCCTTTGACCCCTGAACCAACAATTCCTTGCCTTGAGTGGAATGTCATACCTAGAGAAGTCAAATTCAGATATTCAATCAACCACCTTGGGGTCGATAAAATTATATATTAACTTCATCCGTCATCTCCCCTGTCAGGTGTTTCCAAAGAGGTTTGAATAAATATTGGAATAATAAATAAAAATTAATTATTTAAGTAATAAAAGAGTTCTCTTAAAATGTTATTTAGCTGGAAAAGGTTTGTTTTACTCAGTCCATGATTCACTGACTTAATGACAGAACACAGACTTAATACTTGGCATGGGGTGAACATGGTACTGGCAGGTGACTTGTATCGAAAATAATATGTGTTCAAGAAGCCTCATGGTCACTCAGAGGGAGATGAGGTTATAGAAAACTGGAATACAGGGATAAACTATGTCTAAGCGAGGGTTTATGCTGTGGGGACAAATCAGGGAATACAATTCAGAGAAGTTTAAAAAAAAGTCATAGGCACTCTTGTGAAAGTTGGTGAGGTTCAAAAGAGTGAATATGGAATTGATAATGGTGAGAAATACCACGGAAATGGAGCCAGAGACTGGCTAACCACAAAGGATTCTCAAGGCCTTTTATGCTTTGTCACAATCTCTTTAGTCATGTTTTCTAGGTTAAGTCTATATTCACACTCTGCTTTGGCCATGTCTAACACCTCACCCCCACTCACATTTCCCTGATGCAGTGTTCTCTCATGTCTCTATCTTCATTGTTTTTATCAACTGACATGTGATATAGAGCTATGGAATTTATCTGACTTGTTTGAGGCAGCCTGATCTCCTGAAAGTCATGTCTTAGAGAAAATCCCTGTCTTTATTAAAGGCTCTGCAAGTGACTAACCACGGACAAGTTTTTTTACTCAGTATGAGCTCAGTTTTGTCATGTATTAATATAGGTACATGATTCCTACTTCAAAGAATAGTTATAAGGATGAAGTGAGCAAATTTAGCAACAAAATGCAATAGAGAGGAGACTTCATTATTGTTACTTTTCTTTCTGCCTTGGTAGAGTCAAATGGTCATTACTTAGATTGAAGACACATACAAGAACTTGCTGGTAGAGAAAGGAGAAAATATTGTCATTTTCAGAAATGTGTGTGGACCTTGAGGACTTTATGGCAATTGAGACAATTCATAAATAAATATGATATTGCTTATATCTTACATTTAAAGAAGCTAACACTGGTATAGGGACGGGTGTTGGAACATTGTATGACTGAAAACTAATAAAGGTTAGCTTTGTAAGGGACTACCTCACAGTGATTCAATAAAAAAAATAAAAACTCTGACGATTGTTAGATACTAGGAGCTAAAGAGATGGAGAACAGATATCACTTAAATATATAAATTTATTAGTTAATAGGTCCCAGATATCTCATACACAGTATAAGGAATAAAAAACAGCATTTAGTTATAATCATAAAACATGCTAAGGGATTAGATTTTAATTATGCAAACAAACAAAAGGAAATAAAAATTATGTAATACGTGTAGTATGATGAGGCCGGAAGGATAGCATAGCGGATAGGGCATTTGCTTTGCACATGGCCAACCCGGGTTCAATTCCTCTGCCCCTCTCAGAGAGCCCAGCAAGCTATTGAGAGTATTCCGCCCACACCGCAAAGCATGGCAAGCTGCCCGTGATTTATTTGATATGACCAAAACAGTAACAAATCTCACAATGGAGATGTTACTGGTACCCACTCGAGTAAATTGATGAACAATGGGAGGACAGTGCTACAGTGCTACAGCATAATATGACAGTGGTGCTGACACTACAATGACAATCAATTACAAAACATACACGTGTCAATCAGTGCACTGCACCTCTTACACAAGGTTTTACACTTTCATGTGCAAAATATTTTAATTAGAAATAAAGCACAAAGAAAATGCATACACCATTAAGGACAATAACTTAGGAACATGTAAGCGTCTTGCTTACCTACCAACAAGAAGATATAAGTCATCTCCTAAGGTCTAAACCTCAAGAAAACAGCTATAGGAAAGCAGAAATGTGAGACTGGAGTGCTCATTAAGGTGCCACTTGTCAAAATATAGAGATAGATAGTCTTCACATGTATGAAACAGAGCAGTTCAACACTGTGTCAAAGCATTTAACTGTGAACAAGCTGAGGACAAGGGTTTCCATTCAGAGTACCCAATGTCTAACAAGTTCTTAATTCTGTTGAATGAATATGTCTATAACTGAATTGAATTAAAAAAAGACACAATATTTCAGTATCTCCATAGAAACTACTCTAAATTGTTATATGCATAATAAATTGCTATTACTTATTATAATTTAAAGCTATTTGCCTTATATGAAATAGACAATCTATGACTATAGCATATGCTAAAAATTGAGGCTAAGATGGAGTACAATTTATATCGAATTTAGCTATCACTTTCTCTCCACTGAATTTTTTACATTGATAGCTACTTAAGATTTGGAATAGAAGGTGTAAAAAAAATAAAAATCTCTTCCTCTCTGAGTGAATTTCTGCCATATGCCACAGTCTCCTCCTTTCTCTGTAGTAATACTCTTCACCTACAGATTAGATGCTTAAGTAATTTGGCCTTTTTCAAGAGTCCTTCTTGGGTTGGGATAAGCAGATAAGTAGGCACTAATTGGAAGTAAATGAGGGAAATGAGGGTAAGGGAGCTATGTTTAAGAGACTATGTTTCCTTCTAGAAGTAGGGAGATATATACCAATGAAACAGAGGTTGAATTGGATCAGGAGGCTAAGCTGAATATACAAAGACAATTAGAGATGAAGAGAGAATAGCAAGTGAAGGAGTAGGTGAAGCAGAAACGTTAAAGATCTTATAAGAAACTCTAACCCCCTTGATTTACATCAGTTACAACTATTATTTAATGAGGTAGTTTTCGTATACCTGGTCAATGTCAGATAAGAAAACGATGGACCCTGCATAGTTATACTGGGAACAGGCAGAGGAGGGACAGAAAAAAGTCAAAGTGACATGGTTAATGCTGTAAGGAACGTTAAGTACAGGCTTCTGGAAAAATGCAGTAAAATGTAACTGTGAAATCATTGCTGCTTTACAGATAGAGAATTCAAGCTTTTCTTCTTCAACTTGATCTCATTCCACTGCACCAGGGATGGCAGACAAAATGCCAACAGTAGTGACTGTATTCCAAGGCAAGTTTTGGGAAACAGATCTCTCATGTTGGCTGAAGAACCAGGGAGATGCAGCATCTCCCTTGAGTTTAAATAGCTGTCAGGAGATGGGGGAGTGCAGGTTTCCCAGGCTGGTCTTATGTCCTGCAGTGCCCAAGCCTCAGTGCCTTTTTACCTTCCCTCTCCTTTTGCCCCCTGACATATTGCCTGACTGTTGCTTAGCAACGTCTCCAGCAAGACTGTGCATCCCAGCATAAATTGCTGTTATGCACGGGAGCAATTTCTCCCTCCTCTCTCTCTCTTGTGTTTTAAGCAGACATTCTAAAATAGGGCATTTTTTTTCTCTTCCCCTCCCCATTTTTTTTTGACAGACAACTCTGTGTAAATGTTGAAACCTGTGTTGTCTGTCAGGAGCAGTCAATCTGAAAACTTTGCTGAAGAGAATGTATATTTAGTAACGGGTGACAAAGAGAGGAAGACATTGAGATGTCAATTATTCTAGTGAGTTAATGCAAACGCTGGGTATTTAAATCAAGTGGTTTAGAGAAATGAAAAGGAAAAAGTGAGGGGATCTGTACAGATCTTTGTATTTTTAAACAGTGCAGGGCTTTATTTTGTTTGACTCCATCTGTCACTAAGGATGTCCACAGTGCCAGTCTAATCCCATGAGTATCTGTGAGGGCATCAAGAATGCTAAATTTGTACTTACTTTAAATTCGTTCAGAAGAAGGTGCTTAAAAGCAGGTCTAAATCTGAGCTATCTCTCTGGATTTTATTTAACAATTGACATGTTTGTTCCCATTGTTAAAATATCAAAGTTTGCTCAATGAATTGGTAAATAGCTTGCCTACCCACCTACTCCTTTACTATCCTTCTTCCAGTCTTTCCCTGGACCCTCAAGCTAGCCATCATTTGTCTTCTGTCCCTTTTCTTCTCTACATAGCCAGGGGGGCCTCCAGACTCCATTCCAGTATTCTTTACTATGGTCAGCATGCAGCTATCCTATTTATAAATTCTGTCCAGCCTCATCCTACCAACTAAGAGTGCTTGTTCTCAGCAAGAAGACTGTTGCTGGGGGATATTTGGCAATATTTGAGATCTTGGGTTCTCACCACTGAAGGCTTCTGAATATCATGTCTGATACCTCACACTGCATAAGATACCTCCTCACCCTGAAGAATCTCAACCAAAATGGTTCAATGGTTCTGAGGTTGTGAAGTCTACTCTTGAGTGATCATTACAAGGAGAAAACTTGGCTGGTTAAAACTAGCGTCTTCCAGCTGTTCACACTTGGCTGCTCAGCAAATCACTCTTTAATGAGTAAGTAGTTGTCTGAAAGATGAATGAATCTAATGATTGCTCCAATATTTTTCTTTTCATCTCTAAATGCTAAGACTGAAATCGTTTTAGTGCTTGGTTTGCATATAACTTCATGATGAATTTATTCTGGAAATCAGCTAGAATTCAAAAGTAATGATGGGACTTTGAGAAAAAGATTTATAAAAGTTGCTATTAAAAAAAGTGTGGTACAAAGAATCGAACACAGTCCCTTCACACATGCCAGGCATATGCTCTACCACTTAGTTATATCTCTGCATCAGGAATAGATTTATTATAAAGTAAGGATGATGAGTAAGTATAGTATACTTACATGTATACATATGTATAACCAGTCATGCTAACACAGTTCTGCAATTAATCTACAGTTTCCTGATTCCCACTGTTGCATGGACTTTCGTTCAGTCAGAGGTGCTGAGACAAGGAACACGAAAGAAATTTATGTCATGGAGGGCCCAGGTTCTCTCAGACCTGTGACAAAGGTAGAGAGCCCCGAAATCTCCTTCTATTGATCTTGGTACCTCTATAGGGCGCAATGCAGTGATGTCATCAAAAGAAGTTAAAGAAAGAACATTTAGGCAGCAAAGCATACATTGTTTCCTTGCACCAGCAGGCCAGTAAAGAAGATACAAAACCAAAACTGAAACCTTTCTTGGGCTACTGATCACTTGAATTTGCATCCCAAAGACAATGCTGGATAGCCACCTGAAAACTACATCCCAAAGACAAACTGGGCTGGCACCTGAAATCTGCATTCCAAAGACTAGGCTGAACTGGAGCCCAGAATCTAAGTCAAAGACCAAAGTCAAAGATCAGCCAGGCTTCTGTGAGAAATGGAAAACTGCCCCTTTCAAGATACTAAAATTATTTGCTGAAGGCAGTTTGAAGGGGGAAAGATGTTAAGTCTCATCCAAGCCAGTCAGTTCATGGTCACGGTCCTCCTATTATTCATCGATTTGCTCGAGCGGGCCCAGTAACATTGTGAGACTTGTTACTGTGTTTGGCATATTGAATACGCCATGGGTAGCTTGCCAGGCTTTACCGTGGGGGCTAGATACTCTCTGTAGCTTGCAGGGCTCTCTGAGAGGGGCGGAGGAATCGAACTCGGGTCAGCCATGTTGGCTGCATGCAAGGCAAACGCCCTACCCACTGTGCTATCGCTCCAGCCCAGTCAGTCAGGACACACAAGAAATCTCGCCCATTTTCATGGGTCCCTATATTTCTGCCCGTTGTGCGGTGCAGTCTCCATGGGCTCACCCTGACAGCTCAGTCCAGCCACAACAGCCATAGAATTGAGTCTGAATCCCAGTTCAGGGCCACTCCCAGCAATACTCATCCAGCTGGTTTGTTGGTTTATTGCTAAGACTAATGACTGTCTTGCTACTCAGGCTACTCTGAGCTGAGAGCCTGTGTAATTCTAGTGATACATAGGAGCCTGAAGGAATATACCCAACAATGCTCTGGAATTCTTGTGGTGCTGATGATTGAGTAAGAAAGGGTGCATGCATAATCCCTATACTATCTCCTTGGCCCCAAGTGTGATAGCTCATTTACATATTAATGAATCTGAATAGGCTTAGAGGTTTCTACTTCTGGTTAAATTCTGTTTCAGGGTAGTTCTGTGAGGAAGCTCTCACAGAGAATGGCTTTCAAATTGTTTTTGTAGATTGGTCTTTCTAGTGGGGTGGAGATCATTCTAGCTTTAGAGGTTCTAGATAAAATAGAAGGCAAACTAGAAGGTATTAACTAAGAGAAGTCAGTCTGAAGCAGAGGCACAGGTAAAAGGATGCTTTCTTTCCTCTGTGGGATACAAAGGAACAAAGAAATACAAATGGCCCAAAGCAACAGAACCTGTAAACTGGCCTTTAGAGTTCAGCCTATGAAGGAGTGGGTAGTGAATGGGAGAAGCCTTTGGGACATTGGTGAAAGGTAGCTGACACTTTGGTGGTGGAAATGGTGTTAGAACTTAGCATACATGAAACTATGGGCTGGAGTGATAGCACAGTGGGTAGAGCATTTGCGTTGCATGTGGCCAACAAGGCCTACCCGAGTTCAATTCCTCTACCTCTCTCAGAGAGCCCTGCAAGCTACCATAAGTATCTCACACACATGGTAAAGCCTGGCAAGCTACCCCTGACATATTTGATATGCCAAATACAATAACAAGTCTCACAATGGAGACCTTACTGGGCTCACTCAAGCAAATCAATAAACAATGGAAGGACAGTGCAGTGCAACATTTAAACTATATACATTTTAGTATCTACAATGCACTAGTCCTGTTGCTTGTCCTAGGATCAAAGCCTTATAACTGAATGCAGATACTGACTTCATCCCAATAGTGATAAGTGAAAAATGTAGAGATTGGTATCTGAAAGTGATGGAGTGTGTGTGTGTGTGTGTGTGTGTGTGTGTGTGTGTGTGATAACTCAATTGCTAACCTCTGTAGAAATCTTTCCTGAGAAAGAAGTGTCTCACTCATAGCTGAGAGATAAGATAACAGAAGAGAGTGGGGAGGAAGGATTGGAGCAGAAATCAACTAAATGGGATGCAATAAGAATTGGAGGAATCCTTGATGGAAGTGAGTAAGACTGAGTGATCCTTAAGAGAAAGAAATTCTGATGCTGGTGGGAGAGCATAAGGGACCACAACATGGGCTCTGCAGTGGGTCTCGAAAGGGGAATCTGGGTTTTATTCCAATTGAAAGGAGAATTTCTGGAAGGGTTTTATGTGGAGAAAAAAATCTGTCAGATTTGTCTCAAGATGTCATTTAGGTTGCTTGTGAAAGTAGACTGGAAAAGGGCTAGGGATGGCCTACAAAGACCTGCACACTTTCAAGAGGCCTTGACAGTGGCAGAATTGATGGAGGCTCTATCCCATCAGTAAGACTCAAAAAGTACAGGCAGCAGAATCTAGTGATGGATTATGGGCTAAGGTTATCAACAAGGATTCTTAGGATGCTGGCTGAGAAACTGAGGTTGGCCCTCTCCCTGGAAATGAGATGGTTAGTCCAGTTTACTGAGACAGAGAAGACAGGAGAGTGGACAGATGCTGGGGAGAGGAATCATTAACACTCAGTATGAGCTCCTTGTCTCTCTGAACTTCCCTGCTAGTTTTTCCCATTTTCTCTACCATTCATCTGGAAGTTCCCAGAGTATTTTGTCTATAACCTGTCAGCATCCCCACCTGCTGCCTTCAGCCTTGAATATTTGATGTGGTTTTTCCTTCCCTGAGGTGACCTTTCTTTGGAAAGTTTTTATCTAACCATTCCTTCCTCCTTCCCAGACAGACGTCTGGAATTCACTTCTTGACCTCTCCTTCTATTCCTCAAATTGGAATGTGTTCTCATTTTGCAATTATTTATCTCAGGTAAATGTACCCACTGCTCATAGGCACATGGAGTTAAATGAAAAAAAGAGTTGCTTACTGCTTCATATCAGCACATCTTTGCCCAGCTTGTGTCCAACCAGGGCTCGAGGTACCCATCATTGCACAGGAATAATACTGTTCTACCTGCCAAAGTATAGATGCTATGAAACCATGGATGTGAAAATGTTTTTTAAAACTCAAGGTACTAATTATGATGTATTTTATGAAATAAAGTATAGTCAGTTCTAACTTCACTATCACTGGAATGTTGAATCCAGCTATAAAAAATGGAAAGGGGGATCATTTGGTTGCTTAAGTACATTATCCATATCCACATGATAATCAAGCTCATTGGGGTTTCTTGGGAGTTCAAGATGCCACTCTGTCTAATGTTCATTGATTTAAAAAAGGCCTTTGATTCTGTTGAAACAGAAGCGGTCATTGAAGCCCTAGTCAAACAGGGCATTCAAACTCAATACATCAGGATCCTCTGTGAGCTGTATTACGAATTCACTACCAGGATCTCATCATTCTACAAGGAAGTGAACATCAATGTCAAGAGGGGTTCAGCAGGGTGATATCATTTCACCGAAACTCTTCAGTGCCACCCTCGAGAATGTTGTGCGATGACTGGAATGGGAAGGAATGGGAGCAAAGATAGACAGTTGGCAACTATACCACCTCCACTTCGCTGCTGACATTGTTCTAATAACACCAAACATTACCCAAGCAGCACAAATGCTGGTTGACTTCGGCTGTGAGTGTGGAAAGCTGAATCTCACGAAGACACTGTTTATGAGAAACGGACTCATTCCTGACGTTCCATTCACTCTCTATGGAACAAATATCTTTGAATGCAGCAGTTATGTGTACCTAGGTTGAGAACCCAACATGACAAAAATCCTGGCACCTGAGCTGCACAGGAGGAAGAGAGCAGCGTGGAACAACTTCAAGAATATAAAAGAAATAGCTAAGTAGTTAGGAGGATGAAGAACCTCTGGCTCCAGGCACATCTCTTTGACTCCATTTTTCTTCCTGCATTAACATAGGCCTCAGAGACCTGGGCTCTACGAAAACAGGATGAGGACATTATTCAGGTCTCCCAAAGAGGAATTGAAAGAGCTATGCTTGGAGTATCATGCTTCACTCAAGTGAGAGAAGGAATCAGGTGTTCCGATCTCCAGTGACAATCGAGAATCAGGGGCACTGTCTCATTTGCCAAGGCATTGAAAATCAGATGGGCTGGACACATAATGAGATTTGGAGAGGACCACTGGACTAGAGCCATTACCGACTGGATTCCATGGGACGTCAAAAGATCGTGTGGCCACCCACCTACGAGATGATAAGACTTCTTCGTCAAAACCCTGAATGAACGGTTTGAGGCTCTTTGTGTTCCTGGAGAGAGCAGATGCCATTGGGCTACACTAGCATGCAACAGGGGCAAATGAAGACATTACTAGTGCTCGCTCGAGCAAATCTATGAGTAATGGTATGTCAAGTGATCAAGTGATCAAGTGAAGTACATTATCAGGTAAGCACTCTAAGTAATGAAAAGCAGAAACAGTATGGAGAGACTCTGGTTGATATAATTTTTAGGGCAACTATTGCTAATACTGGTCTGTGGAATGAGACTAGTATATACTGAAATTTGACCTATTCACAGTAAATTATTAAGAATGAATGGTCAGTACCACATTACCAGCCTCCCTATTTGGGTAAAAACATATTATTTGAAACAAGAGGTTAGCTAATTGGTCTTCATCATTCAATGACATATATTGTTGTTTTTAAGAAACTGAAATGTACTGTTTGTGTCTACATTTTTAGAGTTAATTTTAATTTTAGTCATTTCTTAAAGTCTACTGAAATTTTCTGTCAGTACTAAAGAAACATTGAGCTAAAACACCCTTGAAGCATTTATTTGGTTCAGTTTTTTTTTTTTGTAGGACTGTGAGAAGCGTAAGAAGCTATGATTTATTAGGCTCTGGCTAAAATGGACCTTAAAGTTATCTAATACTACATCCCAAGAGATGCTTTTCTGTCTTCAGTAATGTCCCAAAAATCTGTGACCTACTTCTAGAGGCCAAATATCCTTTATATCCTGATTGGGCCAAGCCATCTTTGAATAGTTAGAACTCTTTAAATGACTTTCTCTTAAATAGAGCCCCATAACACTTAATTCCACGCATTTATTTAAATTACCCTTATAGACTATCAGGGAACATTTAAAATTTCTTCATATTTTTTATTTAGAAGTCAGAAGTCGGTTATCATGTTTGTGTCTGCAAAATCAGCTTAGATAACCTGAAAATGCATATGAGTGAATCAAACTGATTATCTTCTCCATTTTAGTGGTTCTTTTCAATCCTGTTCTATTTCCTACTGCTGAGTTCTGATGGCCCTGTACAAATTCCCTCTGCTGATACATTTCATTAATTAGGCTGTGCATTCTTACATATGTTATATATAGTCTGCCTCATGTTCCTTCTTCTTGTTTGGCAATTTTGCCTGATATTTGACCCTGTCCATCTTTCTCCCTAATTTTCCTCTGCCTTTTTACTTGGTTTACTTGAATATGTGTTCAAGAATGAGGCATGGTCTCTGTCTATTGATTTATATCAGGCCTCTAGGTTCTGAGAGTTGAAGAATTGTATGTGGGTTATATGTGAAGAAGGAAAACTTTTGAAAGAACTTACATTGAAATTGGGTAAGCAGGAAGGCAAGATAATGTTACAGTTTCAGAGAAATCATGGGATCCTTTTGGGAACTCTGGAATGTAAATGATACTGTCCAGAGCATCTCTCACCTTGAGAATAAAAATTTTCATATCTTTAGCCAATAACTTCTTGCCTCCAGGATCAAAAACCTTTGCTTTTCATTTGCCTAATTGAAGCACCACCAGGAACACAAAAATGGGTTTTTGAAGTTTCAGGGATGATTCCTTTGTCTCTAGAATAGAAACATGCAGAATCTGAAGGACAGTATAGAGAAAGTGAGCAGATCATGACAACCTCTGTTATAGCTCTATACTGTGGAATGTGCTTCATTTTTCTACTCTGTACTTTTTTCATCTCATGGCAGTGGCTGGCAAGCTCCCCAGGGTGTATTTGATATGCAAAAACTGTAATAATAACGGGTCTCATTCCCCTGACCCTGAAAGAGCCTCCAATACAACAGCTTTGAGAAGGATGAGTAAGGAGAGGCTGCTAAAATCTCAGGGCTGGAACAAATTGAGAGGTTACTGGCACCCGCTCTAGCAAATCAATGAACAATGGGATGAGACTGATACAGTGATACTCTTTTCATCATCCTATCCAACTTTCTCCTAAATGAGTTTGAGTCTGACTCTTCACCTTTGTCCAGACTAAGCAATATACTTGTTTGTTTTTTTCTTCTGCAATCTTATTTTAGATCATTTGATTTATAGTACTGTTAAACATAAGGTATATTGCATACAGTGTTCAAACACCACACCATTCACCAGGGGGCCTGCGTTTCTCCACCAGTGTCTGTGTCCCCCACACCCCATCTCAATTCTCCTTACTGAGCTCAGTTCTGGGAATATTTACTGGTTCAAGCTTTATGGGAAAGAATATGGACTCCTTTCAAAAAACTACAAATTGAACCTCCATATGATCTAGCAATTCTACCTCTTGGCATCTAAACCTAAGAGGCCAAAAACTTTATGCCAAAAAGACAGTTTCTCTATGTTTATTGCAGCACTATTCAAAATAACCCAAATCTGGAAGCAACCCAAGCGCTCAAAAACAAATGACTGGCTAAAGAAACTTTGTACATATACATAGTGTCAGTGTTTTAAGCACAGTACTTTTGATCAATGGTATTCCCTGAGCATGTTGTTCTTAGGCTTGAAATGGACCTTACAAGGACTCTGACCTGATGAGTAAAGGAAGGAAGAGTTGGACCTCTTATTCTTTATCCACCAAACCAAAATGGAGTTTTTTCTACCTTCTTTTAATAAAAGAGCTGTTGTAATTATTTCTTATCTACCCATTGTTGAATGCCACCTTAAATAAATAGTACATGATGGCCAGAGACACTGGATGGAAGAGATTGATAGCAGATCATATATACTAAGAGCCAAAGATAGGAAAATGTTTGATATCATATAGGCTCGCACAGAGAGTTACTGTCACTGTCACTGTTATCCCTTTGTTGATTAATTTACTCAAGCAGATGCCAGTAACCTTTCCATTTGTCCCAGCCCTGAGATTTTAGCAGCTTCTCCTTACTTGACTTTCCCAACGAAACTGCCATATTGGAGGCTCTTTCAGGGTCAGGGGAATGAGACCTGTTATTGTTACTGTTTTTGGCATATGGAATATGCCATGGGTAGCTTGCCAGGCTCTGCCGTGGGAGTCACTTCATATTTGTTTAAATCAAAAATCTTGGAATGGTCAGAGATGATGGAGAGGGAGGGCAGATGGATGCCTCAGATACACTACCATTGGAAAAATAAAGCATTTTCTAGATCAAGAACTGTCTTTAATGCATTGTTTTAATGATGAAAAAATAAAAATATCTCTATCATAATACAATGTTAATAGAAAAAACTGGTCACTTGCTGAGGACATTTTAGTGAGCTACCCTCATGTAAATAAAAGTAATTTCTTGGTACAATTAGTGAAACCTTAAAAAAAGATTTTCTCTGGAGCACATTTGAGGACGATTCTTTCAGAAACAGTCTCTTAGCTGCTGGGTGACCGACCTGTCTCCTCCACAGGTTGCTGTTCCTATGGGAGATGTTATTGCCAGCGTGAGGCTCCATCCCACAGGTCAGGCTCTCTTCCTCATTGTGGAGAGTAAAACTTGGGAATAAGGTGAACCAACTGTGACTGTTGTTGATGGACTTTCTAGTGAAGAGGCTGAGGTGTCCCCTAGTTCCTTTGGGGTGACATGATGACTTCTTTAAATAATTCTTTTGGTTGGTAAGGAGATGGAATCTGTTAGTTTTATGTCTGGGTGAAGTCTGCTGGTCTCATTCCTAAGGGGAACTTGCTGTGGATAGAAGTGGCAGATCGGGAAGAATAACTGAGGAAGGCAGGGCAGTTCATCTTTAGGTCTTTGGAACGCTGTGAGGCTTAGAGGTGTTAAAGAGGCACCATATGAAACAATAGACCTAACAACAGAGGGAAGAAATCTCATTTTGAGATTCTTGATTGACAAAAACATTTTTATATCGATCAAATATTGAGGATGTGATTAGCGTACATTGTGGCTGGATATTTGTATATTCCCCTATTTCTGGCTAAGTGTCTGAAGTCACTCAAGGAAGTTAGAGAGCAAAATATAGTTATGTGGGCTTTGGGGATGGAGCAAGCAGAGAGAATGGAGAGGATGGATGTGACTAGATCTAGATGAACTTCTCACTGGAACATGTGAAAGAAAGGCTATGCCAGTTATAACCATGATGTCAGTTATGTCCATGAAGTCATATTATCACGGTCAATCAAGGAGGCCATGGTTAGACTTTTCTTGGGCCTAGAAAGAAAACAAGAGGTTCCATATGTACACAGATAAAACCCCCTGTTTAGTTATTTGGGTAGCACTGTAGCACTGTCTTCCTATTGTTCATTGATTTGCTTGAGCGGGCATCAGTAACGTCTCACAACAAATTGTGAGACTTGTTGTTACTGTTTTTGGCATATCGAATACATCACGTGGAGCTTGCCAGGCTTTGCCATGTGGACAAGATACTCTCGGTAGCTTGCTGGGCTCTCCGAGAGGGATGGAGGAATCAAACCTGGGTTGGCCGCATGCAAGGCAACCGCCTTACCTGCTGTGGTATCGCTCCAGCCCAGTATTTGGGTAGAAAAGTCATTTGTATCAATAAAACAGTTCTGAAAGCACAATGCAAATACATAGGTGAATCCTTAAGGAGAATGCTATTATTGTGCCTGATTAGTGATTTCAAAGAATATGACCAAGGAATCAGATTGATTTTCTCAACAGTAGTTTAATTTGGGGAAGAATTAAAAGCAAACCCCCCCATTTTTATGTATTTTTAATGCAAAGCATAAATATGTAAAATATGCAAAATCCTCAATCTTCAGGAGACATGAACCTGAAGTGAAATAAATTATGCTCCATACCAGGAATATTCATCTCCAACCATGGTTAATGAGTTCTGCTCTGCAGACATATTAGGGAATGGTAAAATGCTGACACAGAGGAGAAACAAGACTTACAAACAGTTGAGTTGTTTTTTCCCATGATACTATCCTCCAAGGTTTTCTTGGTCTTTTACCCCTCAGTGTTATTGAGCCACAATTGACAGATAAAATTAAAAAGATTTAAAATGTACATTGTAATGATTTGAAATGCATTTACATTGTGGAAGGATCCCGCAGTCTAGTTAATTAATACATGCATTATCTCATGTAACTTTTTTTGTGAGAACATTTAAGTTCTGCTCTATAAGCAAATCTTAGTTATACAATGCATTGTTATCAACTATATTCTCTAGGTTATACATTTGATCCTCAAACATTATTCATTTTAACAGCTGAAAGTATAATATATATATTTTTCTTACTAGCTTTCCCTTCATTTCCTCTAACCCCTAGTTATTTTTTCATTAGCCATTTTACTATTTTCTATTAGACACTTTTCTATTAAGGTGGAATAAATTATATTTTTTATGTATTTGACTTTTGATGCTATTTAATTCCAAGAAATTGCTTCAAGTCATCTTAGGAGAATTATATATTATGAAAGATTAAAATGATTTATAGAAACAAAAGTATCTTGTTTGTGTTTTAAGGGTGATTATATGTTCTAAAGTATAAGAAAAACCTAACTTTGAGAATTATGCATTTGCATGGCTTTCACTGTCAAATATAGGGGTCTTGTGTAGCGGAAAGAATAGTGTTATTTTTAGATTATCTGGGATAGAGCCTTCCTCTCATTCTTGTAAGATAAGTTGGTGAATTTCTACAACGTCAGTTCTTCTTATGTTAACAATAAGGTTAATACAACTATCCCTGCCACACTGTTGGGAGGAGGGAGAGAATGAATGGTAAATAAAAAAATATATGTGAGCATACAAAACATACAAAGAACAAAGCTGGGCAGGTTGCTGGACCTCAGTTTCATCACTTTTGAAATGAGAAATAGGAACCACTTCTAAGGTTACTTTAAGCTGGAAATCTTAGAAGTGAGAGAAAGGTGTGGTCTGATTATTATTATGGTCCCTCTTATTTGCACTGAGAGGAAAAATTATGATGGAAAAGAGGATGCTGTCTTTCTTCACCTAGTTCACAATTTAAAGAGGTAGAAAGACATGTACATAAATTAACCTCAGTAGTTATTAAAGGTGGGCTGGAGCGATAGCATAGCTGGTAGGATAGGGTGTTTGCCTTGCACGCAGCTGACCCGGGTTCAATTCCTCCACCCCTCTCAGAGAGCCCGGGAAGCTACCGAGAGTATTCCACCCTCACAGTAAAGCCTGGCAAGCTACCTGTGACGTATTAGATATGCCAAAAACAGTAACAATGAGTCTCACAATGGAGATGTTACTGGTGTCTGCTCAAGCAAATCAATGAACAACGAGAGGACAGTGCTACGGTGCTGCAGTAATTAAAGGGGATTTGGGAAGTGGGCAATGTGCTAATATATGTTGGAGAGAGCATGATATATGTTCGGAAATCTTGACTCTAAATCCTATACTAGAATTTGTTCTAAAGGTTTTTTTTGTTTGGATCCACTGGGCTTTTGGGGATTTAGTTTTTAAATGCCCTTCTGGTGGCATCATCCAATCTAGAATTCACATAGCAGGAGGGAAAAAGAATGGGCCTTCTCATCTTTGGGCAAGCAGTGGGATTCTAGGGACCATAAATGCTCAGCCTCCCTGGAATAAGGGCAGGTTGAGTTTCTTATTTGAGGCTGAATCCCGAATAAGGGACTCAAATAACAAATATATAATTTAGATGGGTGCTTAGTATCTAGTGCATAGTAGAAAGTAAGCCTCTGGAGATGGGAGCTCTTGATCATCTATCTTCTCCAAACCTTTCTCATGTCTACATCATCTAAAGCAGGGTCTCAATCTTGACTGTATCCTTGAATCATGGGGAATAAACATTTTTCAATTGAGTCAGATAATTTAAAAGTCACTTAATCACTTAACTTCCCGTTAGTTGTCGATTTGCTCGAGCGGGCACCAGTAACATCTCCTTTTGTCCCTGTTGCGTGCTAGTGTAGCCCAATGGCATCTGTTCACTCTGGGAACATGAGGAGCCTCAAACCGATCGTTCATGATCTTGATGAAGAAGTCTGACCATCTGGTAGGTGGGCAACCATGCGGTCTTTTGACATCCTGTGGGATTCAGTCGGTAACAGCTCTAGTTCAGTGGTCATCTTTAAATCTCATTACGTGACCAGCCCATCTGATTTTTGACACCTTGGCAAACGAGACAGCGTCCCTGATTCTTGATCGTCGACAGATGTTGGAACTCCGGATTCTTTCTCTCATTTGAGTGAAACGTGATATTCCAAGCATAGCTCTTTCTATTCTTCTTTGGGAGACCCAAATAACGTTCTCATCCTGTTTGTGTAGGGCCCAGGTCTCTGAGGCATATGTTAATGCAGGAAGAACAGTGGAATCAAAGAGATGTGCCCGGAGCCGGAGGTTCTTCATCCTCTTAGCTATTTCTTCGACGTTCTTGAAGGCGTTCCAAGCCGCTCTCTTCCTCCTGCGCAGCTCGGGTGCCAGGTCATTTCTCATGTTGACCTCTTGACCTAGGTACACATAGCTGTTGCATTCAGAGATGGTCGTTCCATTGAGAGCGAATGGGGTGTCAGGAACAAGGCTGTTTCTCATAAACTTTGTCTTCGTAAGATTCAGCTGTAGTCCTACCTTTCCACACTCACGGTCAAAGTCGGCCAGCATTTGTGCCGCTTGGCTGATGTTTGGTGTTATTAAAACAATGTCATCAGCAAAGCGGAGGTGGTGTAGTTGCCGACCATCTATCTTCACTCCCATTCCTTCCCATTCCAGTCATCGCATGATGTTCTCGAGGGTGGCACTGAAGAGTTTCAGTGAAATGGTATCACCCTGCCGAACCCCTCTCTTGACATCAATGATTACTTCTTTGTAGAATGGTGAGATCCTGGTAGTGAATCCGCAATACAGCTCACGGAGGATCTTGATGTATTGGGCTTGAATGCCCTGATTGACTAGGGCAATTTAAAAGTGGAACCTATATATTATATTCTGAAATCTCCATAGATTGTAAATTCTAATACACAGCTAGGTTTGAGAACCTCTGACCTAAGATTTAACCTTCTCTCCTCTTTTCTCCTAGGTTTTTCAGTTATAGTCACTCCATCTGTACTCTGAAGTTTCAACTGTGTTTGATTCTGAATTAGTGCTTGCAAAGGAAGGATGACCACAGGCACTAGTCTTCAGAATAGTATCATTGCTCTGATCCATTAACTCAGGCTATCTAAGTCCACCTCTTTGACATTGTCTTCTATGAGTGTCTCCTACTCACTTTAATCTAGTCCAACTGACCTTCTTTAATTTAGCCAATACATAAACCAAATTCTGCCTCATAACCTTTTCTGTTCTTAAGCTGCATATTTCTTCCCTTCAATAATTGAATAGTAGCTCCTCTTTAGTAATCAGCTCTCAGCTCAAAATCAGCATCTTGATCCATTTCCACCAATACTTCACCTTGAGGTACTCTCAGAACCATCATTGTTTCTCAAACCCAGGGCCTCAGACAGGTGAGAAAAATGCTTTATTTAAATCTCTAGACCCATTTTATTTCCTTGTAAAAAAAAGGCCTTGTTTTCTGAGTCATAGGTTAACTCCCAGAAAAAAAGTGTTGCTTTATTATTCTTCATGAGTACTAAAGATTGGTTAATATTTTTTTCCAGTCAGACAGGCTGTTAACTTTGCATTATCTTTGGTCTGTCTTCTGCTGATACATTTATTACATTTATGTTTCTCATTGTCCTTATTCCCACATACTCACTGTAGGTGGACTTCCACTGATTTGGAGGAATCTATAGCATCTTTAAACACCAAGGGACAAAATCAGAAAGTGCTAAGTCTATAAAAATTTTCCATCCACAGTAGCAGACTGTCCCTAGAAACAATTTCTCCCTTCCAGCTGCATTTTCACCAAGTTTGGGTAAAATTTTTCTAGAACAAAATGTTTCAGTTGTGAACTATTTGTTTGCTCTGCTACATTTACTGCCTTGAGGGCTTTTATTAACTTAAATTGGAAACTTTCTCTTGTGAAAAGTATTTAAATTTATTTTCAAAACATGTTGGACTGCAGCGTGTAGGTCAATCATAGCCAGGCCTGGTCCTTTTCTCTCCATTTCCTTGGGGCTTTTGCTACAGGCAGAGAACTGAGGAACTCTCCAGAATGGTGGGCCTGAGAACAAAATTTGTCAATCACAAAATTAAAAGCAATGTGAGTAAAAGGGAGTGAAAAGAAATTTTCAAGCCCAGAATCAGGACTGAGCCACCAGAAATGGACCTCGTCGCTGAAGCAGAGAACAATGGTTGAGATAATCATATTATTATTTCTTTCAACTCTCGTTCTTTCCTTGGACACATTCTGCTTTGATAAAGGAGTCCAGACTTTAAAAATGGCCTTTCTATCTTTTTCAGTTACCCTTTCATGTCTTTTCTATCACATGACCCTCAAATACTTGTGAGCAAGGTGGTTTTGATATGCTGATGGTTTCTTGCTTTGATCAAAGACAATGTCTGCATAAAATCATAGAGGTGATGGGCCTAGAAGTCTGGCTCAGACCCAATGCCTTCTATGATTGAGTGTACAATTGGTACACTGCAGACTGTGTTCTGATAGGCAACAAGGAGTAGAAACAGATTCACTAATTTGGGGGCCATACCCAGTGGAGCTTTCTATTCAAGGACCACTCCCAGGGAACTTGTGGGACCATATGGAATTCTGGGGGTGGCTGTTGAACCCTGATTATCCACAAGCAGAGCAAGCACCCTATTCACTATACTATTGCCTCAGCCCCATCTTCTTAATCTATAAAATTTTTGGTCTACAATGTTTTGGTGACTCAACATAATTGAGCACCCAAGATTCTTTCCTCTTCATCTCATCTGTCATCCTATGTCTCTGGCACTTTTGTATAACATTCTCTATAAAATATTAAGCTTAGGTCGGGGCTGGAACGATAGCATAGTGGTAGAGTGTTTGCCTTGCACGTGTCTGACCCAGGTTCAATTCCCAGCATCCCATGTGGTCCCCTGAGCACCACCAGGAGTCATTCCTGAATGCAGAGCCAGAAGTAACACCTGTGTATTGCCGGGTGTGGTCCCAAAAAAGCAAAATGAAAAATAAAATAAAATATTAAGCTATTGTAGATATTTTTGGGGGGAGGGAGGAGGGAGGAGGGAGATGATAATATCCAGAGATATTCCTAGTTCCTAGCATTTTGTTCAGAGATTACTACTGGTAGAACTCAAGGATGCATGGTGCTGAGATTGAGCCCAAGTTGTGCACATGCAAGGAAAGGGCCTTAACTCATTCTATTTTTCTGGCCCCCAGTATGGGTTCTTAGAGCAAGTGTTGCTTATAGGGGTCACAAAATAATTTAAATATAGATGCCTAAATTCTAAAATGCTTTGGTCATATTTTCCTTGGGGAAAAACTACAATGTGAATTAGAATCTTTGTATATTGCATGGTTTGTCTTCACTCACAGGAATTTTTTCAGAGCTTAGTGTCCTGATCTGAGTGTTGTTTATGGTATTAATACTTAACTTTCAGGAGATTGAAAGGACTCAATGAAATAACTAGCCTGAAGGTGTTAAATCCAGAACACTGGCATCAATAAGTGAAGATTAAAACAGGAAGCTCTTAGTGATAGGAAGGATTTCCCTTGTTCCCTAAACCTGATGTCCTCTTTCTTGTTGGGGATACCACTGGTCTGATATTTGCTTGTTTCTTACTCTATCCCAGGTCCTGTGTCTCTCTTTATGAATGTAATGTTGACCTGTTTACCCTGAGCATGATAATCCTTGGTTAGTCCAAAGATTTTTTTATAGAGAGTAATAATACCATAGATACCTTGTGCTAAAGGTTATCCTGGTCCCTAATCTTGCATGCAACAGGTAGTTTTCCCAGACCCACCACTGAGACAGGAAACAAGTTGACATTATTCTGAATTTCCCTCAATATGTTCACTTTCCCTTTTTGTCTAAGATGATAGTCTGACCTTCATCTGATTTGCTATTCATCGAATTTATCATTTTATTGGGATGCTGGGGAAAAAAAAGAGCAGTGTAATTTATTGAGCAGCATCACCCCTCACCCCTTAACATTCCTCACTCCCAACTCCTACTTGACTGGGCCTGGACTTGCTTCTCAACATCTGACATTGAAAATGATTTCATCTCCTTCCCAGTGATCTTCAAGGGGAACAGATGACACACCTCATCCATCATTTCTTCCAGTGTTTCATAACCCTCATCGACACGTTCTCCTTTTGGAGTTAACCTACATTCCACCTGCTGCCATTTATTATGCCCATTCCCTCCTGGCACATGGCACCCTGCCTTTTTCAGGGAAAGCAAAGTACTTCAGTCACAGTCACTCTCCTTGATTACAAAGTCACCTCTGCCTGCCGCTGTTTATTGTTTAGAGAGAGGACCAGAATGCAGCCTCTGTTGAGCTGTCTTTTCCAAACACTGTTGAATATCAGATATATAGATTCTAAATTAAGAAAAGAATATTGGTACCTCTCTTCACATATTCTTGGCCTCCTTTTATGCATTAAGTATTTCATAATATTTAGGTCAATTTTGTATATTACATTTTTGGGTTTGACCAGGTGCATATAAAAACTTCCAATATGTTATAGATATATAGCTTTGATATACCAGAATTCCTGTTTTTTGATGGTTACTCAAATCTTGGGCTGGAGTGATAGCACAGTGGGTAGAGTGTTAACCTTGCACGTGGCTAACCCAGGTTCAATTCCTCTGTCAATCTCAGAGAGCCTGGCAAGCTACTGAGAGTATCCTGTCCTCATGGCAGTGCCTGGCAAGCTACCATGACATATTAAATATTCCAAAAAATAGTAACAAGTCTCCCAATGGAGACATCAGTGGTGCCCGCTGGAGCAAAAATCGATGAGCAATGTGAGGATGGTCCTGCAATGCAGTGCTACTCAAATCATAGAAGAACTAATCACATAAATGACATCACAGAATGGTCTGGAAGTTTCTATGGAATAGGGTCTGTGGTGTATGAGAGATGGCATTTAATTTTGATAATAATTTGTTGACCTGCTCTGAGAGCTGGAACCTATATCTATTCAAGAATAGTTGTACCTCTTGATCTCATAGTTTGTCCTCCCATAAGAATCCTTTGCTTTGAAATTAGATGAGCTATTCATGCTTCATTATAATTTATTTAATCATAGAGTATAGGGTAGTCTGTACAACATTAACAATTCCTCCACAATCTCAGTGCCTTAACTCATTGGTTAGCAGTGACTGCTTTCATAACTCTGCTCATTTAGAGGTGGGGACTATGGAATAGCCACCATCTCAAATATTGCCAATTGTCAAGCAGGATAAAAATGCAATGTGATCAACTGAACATGAATCCTTAAGCCTATTGTTGTAAATGAAAAAAATGTCATTTGCTCACATTTCATGGACCAAAATGTTATGGACATATGGACACATCTAACTGGTAGGATTGACAACAATTCTAACACATGTCTAAAACCAGAGATAACAGGTAGGTAGCACTTAGTGAGTTTTACCTCACTGACTCTCTCCCCAGAGTGGATTAGGGAGTTATAGAATTATCTATTAAATGAAGAAACTATCCAGGCATGCATTGTGATTTACTCATTTCAAAGAAGAAACTATGTGAATTAGGAAAAGTAATTTTCCAGAGATCATACAGTGCACAATGGCACATTATTATGGAAACCAGGCATTCTGACAAAAACATTTTTCCCCTTTTTGTACTACAAAGTCATGGAGATACATAATTTTATTGATTTATCTGTATATCTAGATAAGCATCTGAATCAATAAGGTTATTACTAATTATATTTTGAATGGTCAGAGGGTAGGGGTACTATAGATGATATAAGCAAGACTATTTAATAACTTCTCACCAGCCTGTAAAATGAAAACGAGGTTAATATATTTCATAAAAACATATATATGCATCTACATATCTCTGTTGTTATTGTCATTCCCTGTCAACATACCAAATATCACAATATACCAAATATTAACCTATGTTAAGATGAATAGCTACTAGTTGTGCAACAAAATTCTAGGCCCTTAAATTGGAAAAGCACCTGAAACAGTTACCCTAGGCAGCATCCCAATAACATCTAAAGACATCCCACTGCCTATACAGACATATATATATATATATACATATATATATATATATATATATATATATATATAGGAGACCCTACTGAGAGTGTCCCACTCTCACAGCAGAGCCTGGCAAGCTACCCATGGCATATTCTATATTCCAAAAACAGTAACAATAATGGATCTCATTCCCCTAACATTGAAAGAGCCTCCAATATGGCAGCATTGGGAAAGACGAGTAAGGATAGGCTGCTAAAATCTCAGGTCTGGGAGGAATGGAGATGTTACTGGCACCTGCTCGAGTAAATCGATGAACAACGGGGATAACAGTGATACAGTGATACAGTTTATTTAATAGACCTGCTAATTTGACATGGAGGGATTGGTAGTCACAATTATATTGTAGATATCTTGGCCACACAAGTTAAGTAAGTAGCTGAAATAGAAAAACTAGTGATTATAGATGGTAATACTTATCATTATGACATTTGCTCCAGTCATGTGTTCCTAATGTGGGATCTTAGCTAACAAACATATATAGCTTTTGTGTATAGTGGATTTTTTTTTTTCCCCTTTATTTTATTTTATTTTTTTTAAAGTTGTAGATTTACAATTTTTTGTGCTTCGGTTTCAATTATACAATGATCAGATACCCATCCCTCCACCAGTGCCCATTTTCCACCACCATGGATAATATCCCTCCCACCCCCATCCCCCCATCCCCCCGTCTCTGTGGCAGGGCAATCCCCTGTGTTCTCTCTCTCCTTTTGGGTGTTGTGGTCTGCAAAAGAGGCATTGAGTGGCAAACATGTTCAGTCCATAGTCTACTTTCGACATGCATCTCCCCTCCTGGGAGGATCCTCCAAACATCCTTTATTTGGTGCTCCCTTCTCTATCTGAATAGCCCTTTCCTCTAGGATACCCGGCTGGCCTCTAAGTTATGGAGTAATCCTCCTGGTGCTGATCTCAGCTATTCTTGGGTATTAATCTCATACTTTGTTACTTTATATCCCCCAGATGAATGCAATCTTTCTATGTCTATCCCTCTCTTTCTGACTCATTTCGCTTAGCATGATACTTTCCATATTGTACCACTTGTATGTAAATTTCATGACTTCATCTTTTCTAAGAGCTACATAGTACTCCATTGTGTAGATGTACCAAAGTTTCTTTAACCAGTCATCTGTTCTTGGGCATTCAGGTTTCTTCCAGTTTCTGGCTATTGTAAAGAGGGCTGCAATGAACAAACAAGTGCAGATGTCACTTCGACTATACATTTTTGCCTCTCTGGGATATATTCCCAGGAGTGGTATTGCTGGGTCAAATGGGAGCTCAATTTCTAATTTTTTGAGAATCGTCCATACTGTTTTCCAGAAGGGCTGAACCAGTGGACATTCCCACCAACAGTGAAGGAGTGTCCCTTTCTCGCCACATCCACGCCAGCATCGGTTGCTTTTGTTCTTTTGAATGTGGGCCAGTCTCTGAGGGTATAGTGGATTTTAACATCTAGCTTTGTAAAACTAAACTTTATCATTGCATAATAATAAGATAATCCAATTAATTTCTTAGAATACATCCCTGCTGTTAACTGATGAATGATTGTGTTGGGTAAAGCATCTCTCTATATAAATCACAATATCATTTATTGTGATATTCTTTTTAATTTTTATCATCTTCCCCAGTGATGATACGCAAGTCCGGTGAATATAGAAACCAGTCTGTATTGTTACCTCCCATCTACATCTCCTAATGATTTAATTCTGAAATGAGAAAGTACAAGTATACATCAGAAACCAATCTTTTGATATGGCATCATGAAATCTCACTTATATCTATGCTCATTAGTGCACTGAAATTCTCTTTAATATTTTTATTCATTCCATTTTAATTTTGTAATTTAACTGTGGAATATAATAATTGGGTTTGGCATATCTAAGCCCTACTGAAAATTGGTGCAGTTTATAACATACTTTTTCATCTGGGGTTCAGTGACTTGCCAGTTAAGTAGCAATGTTAATAACCATTGAGTTCCTTAAGCAAGTATTAAGTGTAAGCTATGTATTTGGCATGGTGCTGATTATGGAAACATAATCATTTGGACGTGGTGCCTTGCAGCAAAATATTTACACAAATAATGGGAGATAAAGGCACATAAACAGAAAGTCATTATGTTTATATAATAAATATAAAAGAATGCATGAGGGTATTTGGATTTCAGAGGAGGATCTGTAATCCAGTCCTGTTGGAAGTGATAGATAAACTCTGAGACTATTCTTTTTTTTTCTTTTTGGGTCACACCCAGCAATGCACAGGGGTTACTCCTAGCTCTGCACTCAGGAATACTCCTGGTGGTGCTCAGGGGACTGTATGGGATGCTGGGGATTGAACCCAGGTTGACTGCGTGCAAACTCCCTACCCGCTGTGCTATTCCTAATAATTCTAATAACCATGTCCTTGTATACGATCCCTTTAAGGTATTTGTGACCTTTTTCTACCCAATGGAAATTTTAAAAGGTGACTGCTGTCACTTCATTATAAAATATGAGGGTGACATAAATCTGGTTACCCAACTTACTTTCACTGACTTTGCCAAAGAATGTAATCATGTGAATTGTCCTAAGAAGATACCCCTTAAGGAATTCAGAAAATTCTCAAGCCAAGAGTCGGAGAAAGACTAAAACCTTTAATAATCTTCAAGGAAGTAGATACTACCAGCAACCAGGTGAGCTTGCTGCAGATCCTTCTCCATTAATCTTGGGCTGACATCTAAACCATGGCTGAAAGTTCCACTGTAGACTGAAAAGCATCACCAACCTCTGACTAGACTCCTGACCCAACGAAAGTGTCAGATAAAACATGAATATTGGCTATAGTTGAAAATGATGGAGTTACCATTATCTATAAATAGATAACTGATAAATTATTTTAGGAAATATTCTTGGAGGAAACAATGCCTATGCTTTGCTTGAACAATTTAGTAGTTTCTATTCAGGTAGTAAAAGTAGGTAAGTGTATGTTATAGGGAGAAAGATATTTACAGCATTCAATATAGAATGCACTGCTTAGGTAAAAGCTGGAGCAAGAAAAAATCTGGCTTGTAAGCAAAAATCTTAGAACAATATGAATTTTCTGCTTTTCAATATATTTTGATTCACATAAATGCCAACTTCATTGGGATCAGCCTATTATAAGCAATCCAGTCCTAAAATTGTGAAATGAAGTCAATCCTATTAACATTCACTTTGACTCATCTACTGTGCTTTTACTTAAAGAAGAATGAAGACTGTATTTTTATAAAATATATTGTATTTCTTTGAATTAATTTTAAAATGTTGATCTTTTTCTAGGCATTCTTGAGCCTCATAGACTTGCATTTCTTCATGACCCCAGCACTGGAGGATTACCAACATCAGAGCGTGCTCTCACACGTCTGAGTTTATTGCAAGCTGGACATACTTTGCCTTCATCTGCTGAACAAGAAAATTGTAAATTATGGAAGTTAGTATCCAAAATTAGGGGTGGGAATTATCTCACTTTGCTAATACTCTCTCTAAAACCATAGCTTTACACACTTTGCTCTCAGTTAGTTTGATTTAATTTTCCTATTGTATAAGTCGAAACTTTTCCCTTTGGTCATGGCCTTAGTCCACTCCCCATACTCCTTCACTTAGCAATAATACTCTCTATGTATTCTTCACCTTTTGTTCCTTCAGCAACTTATCCTTTTATCCTATAAAGATGGCTAAATTTTTATAATTTCTAAACAGAGCTTTCTTTGAGCTGTACATTTTCTAGATCTGTTTTTAGTCTTTCTCTCCCCTTGTCCTTAAAAAGAGCAATCCTTAAATGCATGATGAATTCTCCCTGTTTCCTTTTCTTCATCTTCTGACTCCTCTTCAGTGTACTGGGGTTTGAGAAGTTGAGTTTGAGTTCTCTCTACAACTCAGTGGTGCCCAGGTCTGCCCTTCACTGTTGTAGATGGCATGGTTAATCACACCTATTTCCTTTCTACATCCTGACTCTTGGTTTCCTCCGTGTTGGCATTTTGCCTTTGTTCAATTCCTTTCTTTAGACTGGGTCATCTTTCTCCTTTGTTTTTTCCCTCTCCACCCATTCCCATTCTTCCCCATAATTAAACAGTGAAATTCCTCTGTCTCTGGGGATGCTCGCCTTTCCTCTCCTGGATTTAGCCTCCTAGGTAAGAAGATGGCCACCTGATACATGTTTCAGCCCAGACCTCTGTGAACCAAACACTTTAGACTCATTGATTGATATTCTCTCTCCAAAAAATTAAAACTCTGTACAGAATTAATTTCCCACAAACATTAAGGTGCTGGAGCTCCCTCTGTCATTGATTTATGTTGCCACACTATTTCCAGCTCCCTCCATATCTTGCTCATTCCTATTCACCTTTGAAGAGCATTTTCAGGTTGTTGGACCCTCCCTGAAGCCTCATGAGTCTCCAGGTAGATGTAGAGAAATAAGCGTTCCCATACTCCTACTGTTGTGGCAGTGTCTATTTGTGGCTGTCTCTCATTTCTTCCCTGAAAGGTGAGAGATATGACAGATTCCTTTTTCTTCCACCCTTCCAAACCAAGAAATGATCAATATGCCATTCATTCATTCATTCATTCATTCATTCAAAAATTGATGACATGGTACTTATGTATCCTCACATGCACTGGTGAACTTTTGTGTACTGTATGATGGGGTCTACCCTCAGAGAGCTGAGTGTAATTAGGATTCAGGAGGAAAGCTACAATATTATGGGTTTGTGTTTGTTATAGAATTTGGAAAATTGCCAGGGAATTCAGATGGGGAACTTTTGTGAACATAGCTTCTTAAAACACTTGGCTTAGGGATTTATGGAGTAGGAATAGTATAGGTACAAGTAATATTTGTAAAGTTGTGCAGATCAGGTATCACCGTCACAGTCCTCCCATTGTTCATCGATTTGCTTGAGCGGGTCCAGTAACGTCTCCATTGGAGACTTTGTTGTTACTGTTTGGCATATCGAATACATCATGGGTAGCTTGCCAGGCTCTGCCATGCGGGTGAGATACTCTCAGTAGCTTGCCGGGCTCTCCGAGAGGGGCGGAGGAATCAAACTTGGGTGGGCCATGTTGGCTGCGTGCAAGGCAAATGCCCTACCACTGTGCTATGAGAGGAAAATGTGAAAGTGGCCCTTAATGCCCGACCTGGTGTCTGAAGTGAGTCTGCAGGAAGAGGAGGAAGAGGAGATCTTGGAACTCTAACAATATTTTATGAATGTGCGCAGATGACCAGAAAGCACACATGTTGGATTAACTTTATCCTACTTGTTGCTTCCATGTAGTATCAGAGAGAAACCAGAAGTGTTACTAGGAGGTGTTATGAAAACTGAGGTGAGTGATGATGGTGCAGAGAGTTTCCTAATTCAGACTTGGTGATATTGTATTGTGGAAGGTGTGAACAGATGACAGTGGTAAAGACCCAATATTGAACTAGTACCTCTATGACTGTCCTTTTATTCCACACCACAAAGTGAACAGAACAGGACCAGCAATAGTTCTGATGGGCATTTGCTGTGGAGACATGTAGCTAACTGATTCTGACAGGAGCTGACTGCGAATCTTCCTCTTAATAAAAGATAGTGTATATTTTTGGGAATGGGTGTGTGGCGGAGCTTCTGCTTCTGGTATTTAGATTTTACTTTTGTGTTAGTTTTGAGTGACCACATTGGCTGCAGGATTTTTGCTGACTTAAGTGACAGAAAGAGAACAGATGTCCATGCTTTGCTTTTCTCAGTCTGCCTTGATCAGAAACAATCACAGAGAAGGCTGCTGCTGGGATCTGTGGGGAAATCAGCTTCCGCTGGCCTTAGTACTGTCTAAGCCGAGAAAGCATGAGCATTACTGAAGGCAGCCTGCATCCCAGCTGGCCCAGATGCAGCCTTCCTAAGGCGGGTAATAAAGCCGACTCAGCAGGACAATTTAGAAGAAAATTTGTCTGTTTCTAGAAGCAGACGGGAAAGAACCCAGAGAAATGGCATTAATGTTAAATGTTACCTTTCTGGGTTTTGTTTTGGAAGCTTGGATGATTTCTTTTCATGTGGCTCTTGGAAAGGCATTTCTCAATCCTCGTCTCCTAGCAGAATGAGGTTTTGTGTGCCAATATGAATCAGCTGAATAGAGAGGAGGGACTACAGAGGAAAGATGGTTTTTCACCTAATAATAATGATATCCTAATATTTGAAGCTGCTTGTTTACTTCTCTGATTTGTCTCCCATACTTTACACACAACACACACACACACACACACTGAACAGAATTGCCTGCTAACTTTGTAAACTTTGCCCCAAAACTGTTCGGAATGCTTTTATCCTGAAGGTTTTCTATGGCCAACTCCTCTTAATTCTTCTATCAGAGTGAGAACTGAACACTGTTCTTGACTGTGATGGTTAGCTACTTAGTAAGCCATGGTGCACAGATATATACGTGATGAAACGTTAGTGTGAATGTTTCTGCACTCTGTGTGTGTTTGTGTATGTGTGTGTGTGTTTATGAAATTAACATTTGAGTCTGTGACCTTTAGTAAGGCATTTCAATCATCAAACCAGCTGAAATTTTACACAAGAGAGATTGACCTCCTCTCAATTTTGTCAGCAGGCATCTTTCAGATTCAACCACAACATATGTCCTTCTCTGGGTCACAAGTCTGCCAAACTTTCTTGCAGAACTTGACGTTGCTAGGTTCCACCATCACATGACTCAATTTGTTGAAATAAATTTCTTTCTATATACATAAACATACATGTATCCCTGAATAGTTCTCTTGGCCTGGAAAATCCTGATCATTATGCTCATAACCCCGCCTGAGTTCTTGCATCTCTTTCAACAAATCATTGCCCTGTTTTCATGTCAAAAGTCTTGGCATGACCTATTTTTTTCATCTATAAGGGGAAGGAACACCTAAGTGGTGCTTAGGTGTCAGTCCCAGCAGTGATTGAGGGTCATGCCAGTGGTGCTTGAGAAAAACTGACATGCTGAGGATTGAACATGAGACTCCTACAAGCAAAGCACGAGGTCCAGCCCTTTGAACAATCTGCCGGGCTTTGATCATCACATTTTTTCTTAGTATTTTTGTTTATTTCTTTCTTTATTTAAATGAATCATCCTGAGGTATCGTTACAGACTTACAAACTTTTGTGAATATGTTTCAGTCATACAATGATCAAGTACCCACCAGTGCCCATTCTCCACCACCAATGTTCCCAGTATCCCTCCAGCCACCCTTCCTTCCTGTCTCTTTGACAGGCACATTCCCTCTTTCTCTTTCCTTTTGGGTGTTATGATTCACAATACAGGTACTAAGTGGCCATCATGTTTGGTCTATAGCCTACTTTCACCATTGCATCTTCCATCCCGGGGAAACCCTCTAATCATCATTTATTTAGTGGTCCCTTCTCTACCCCAGCTGCCTTTTACCATAGCAGGTGAGGCTGGTTTTGAAGCTGTATAGGGATCCTCCTGGCCCTTATCTCTATTATCTTTGGGTGTTAGTCTCCCATTATGTTATTTTATATTCCACAAATGAATGCAGTCATTCTATATCTGTCCCTTTCTCATTGACTCAATTTACTTAGCATGATACTTTCCATGTTGGTTCACTTATATGCAAATTTCGTGATTTCATCTTTTCTAGTAGCTGCATAGTATTCCATTGTGTAGATGTGCCACAGTTTCTTTCACCAGTCATCTGTTCTCGGGCACTCAGTTTTTTCCAGATTCTGGCTATTGTAAATAGTGCTGCTATAAACGTGTAAGTGCAGATGTCATTTCTGCTCTATTTTTTTTGCATCTCCAGGTTATATTCCCAGAAGCAGTATTGCTGAGTCAAATGGCAGCTACATTTCTAGTTTTTGGAGAAATGTCCAAAAATTTTTTCCAAAAAGGATGGACCAATTGGCATTTTCACCAGCAGTAAAGGAGAGGTCTCCTTTAATTTATTAATTGCCTGCTCCACCGTTTCTCTATGTTCATTAAACATCCTCAACACTTTTTTTAAATATTAAATTTTAAATTTTTTAATGAATCAGCATCATGTGCAATTACTGATTTACAGATTTTTGTGATTACATTTCAGTCATAAAATGATAGAATACCCAATATTTCAGCTCTTAATTCTTTATTGGGGAAATTGTATCTGTGGGCATTCCCTGTTGAGACTTCTGGGAATTTATTTATCCACTCCTCATGGTGGGGATTTGCACGTTTCTTCTTGTTTCTGTGATAGTATGGAGGTGGGACCCTCCAATTTACTATCAGTGTGCCCCTCTTCCTGCTTCCAGCAGCTTCCAGCTTCCAGAAGACCTCCACTACCTCCACTACCTCCACTACCCAGCCGATGCCACACTCCAGAATGCTTTTGAATGCTCGGGCCAAGACTCATGCACCGGTGAAGCCCCACAGAGCCGGGAAAGCGGAACACTCTGACCTTGAAATTGCATGCTCAGTGGACCTGGAAGCAGATATCCTCTGCCTGCTTCCAGCAGCCCAGCAGACCTCCACTACCCAGCTGATGCCATGATTCAGGATGCTTTCTAAACTGCGCAGCCGCAAAGTGGCTGTGCAACACATAAAACACTTAATACAAGATTATCAGACCATATTTGATGGGTTTAAAATATGGTTTGAACCATGGAAACACCTGCAAGGACGATTAGAGACTGCCCTAAAAGCCTCTATCCCATTTGTAGAGCCTGGCAAGCTACCGAGAGTGTTCCATCCGCAGGGCAGAGCCTGGCAAGCTATCCATGGCGTTTTCAATATGGCAAAACCAGTAAATACAATGGGTCTCATTCTCCTGACCATGAAAGAGCCACCAATATGGCAGCGTTGAGAAGGATGAGGAAGGAGAGACTGATAAAATCTCAAGGCCGAACAAGGCTGCCCAAAACGAAGAAGCACAAAAATGACTGTCTGTACTTTCAATGCACATACACTGCCATCAGATGCATCCATCAAGGACCTGATGTTGCAAGCGCAAAATATCAAGTAAGACATCATTGGTCTGACTGAGACAGGAAGGCATCAATCACACCACACCGTTTTCGACACTGGAGAAGAACTGTTCCTCAAAACAAGCGAAAAAAGAAGCATCGGAAGTGTCGGTGTCATTGTCAAGATGAACTTGGCCATAAACATTGATTCATTCGAATGCTTAACAATCAGAATCGGACAATTACACTTGAATCAATGTGGCTCACTGCCGGCAGTTTTTATCTTTGTTGTTTACGCACCAACATCCAATTATGATGAAGGAGAAATTGAGAAGTTCTACATGGAGCTGGAGAAGTTCTATAAAGAGAACCACACCTTCTGCAAGATCATTGTCAGTGATTTTAATGCCAAGATAGGACCGAGAAGATCAGCCGAAGAACTCCACATTGGGACCCATGGATTAGAATGGAATGAACAGGGTGAGAGATTGAGTTCATCAACGAGACCATCCACGGTAACTCACAATTCCAGAAGGCAGTATCTAAACGTTGGACATGGTAGTCTCCCGGTGGATGGTTCCATGATGAAATTGACCACATCATATTCAATAGACAGTTTTGTGTGACTGATGTCGCTGTTATCCCAAAATTCCAAACAGAATCGAACCACCATCTCCTTCATGCAATATTCTACCTCACGTAGCAGGAAGAAAGGGCTGCAAAGTTTAAGAAGAGAACTCCCAGAACGGCCACCAACTGGGAGCTTTTTGGTACTATTGTGGCAAAAAGGGAAGATCCTGTCATTGACAGTATTGACAAAGAATATGATCAAATGGTTCAGCACCTCCATGATTGTGCAAAGAATGCCGAGAGAGAGAGAGAGAGAGAGAGATAGCCACAAAAAGACGCCTGTCTTTGAAAACTCTCGAGCTCATTTGCCAGCGTGGCTTGGCACAAGCCTCAGGCAACCTCAACAAACGTCTGAGCTTGCAAAGCAGTGCAGAGAAGCAATAAAGGAAGACCTCAAAGAGAGAAGAGCAGCAGTGCTGGCAGATGTGACAGAAGCTGGGAAAAGCATTTGCAACGCCTGCCTGTCCTTCGCCAACTACAAGACCAAGATGACTGCCCTCCAACACCCTGGTGGATCTATCACATCTTCCAGAAGGGCAATGGAGAAGATTATCCATGACTCTGCTAGGATATCTTTGATAGCCATCTCTACCTGTCCACATACCAAATGACGCAGTATGAATAGGTCATTCCCCACGTTCTCCCTTCCAAAATCCGACACACCATTTCATCGGTAAAGAAGCCAACAGCACCTGGCCCAGACAAGGTCAGACCCGAACACCTGAAGAACCTGTCCTCAGTACTCATCAATACACTGGCTCGGCTCTTCACATGCTACCTGTCTGAATTCAAGGTTCCATCCCAATGGAAAACCAGCAGGACTGTACTACTGTACAAGAAGGGAGACATTCACGACATTGGCAACTATCGCCCGATCTGCCTGTTTTCTGTTGTCTACAAACTGTTCATTTGAGTCATCTTGAATAGGATTGGAAGAACACTAGATGAAGGATAACCATGCGAAAAGCCAGGTTTGCAATATTCAGCCCCATTGAACATACCCACACGATAACCAAGCTCATTGAGGTTTCTTGAGAATTCAAGATGCCGCTCTGTCTAACGTTCATTGATTTAAAGAAGGCCTTTGATTCTGTTGAGACTGAAGCAGTCATCGACGCCCTAGCCAAACAGGGCATTTAAACTCAATACATCAGGATCCTCCGTGAGCTGTATTGCAGATTCACTGCCAGGATCTCACCATCCTACAGGGAGGTCATCATTGACCTCAAAAGAGGGGTTCGGCAGGGTAATACCATTTCACCGAAACTCTTTAGTGCCATTCTCGAGAACATCATGAGATGACTGGAATGGGAAGGAATGGGAGTGAAGATAGATGGTAGACAACTACACCACCTCTGCTTCACTAATGACATCATTCTAATAACACCAAACATCAGCCAAGTGGTACAAATGCTGGCTGACTTCGACTGTGAGTATGGAAAGGTCGGACTACACCTGAATTTCATGAAGACAATACTTGTGAAAAACGGTTTCGTTCCTGGTGTTTCATTTGCTCTGAATGGGATGAGCATCTCTGAATGTAACAGTTATGTGTACCAAGGTCAAGAAGTCAACATGATAAATGACCTGGCACCTGAGTTGCGCAGGAAGAAGAGAGTGGCTTGGAATGTCATCAAGAGCATCGAAGAAATAAATAAGACAACCAAGAACCTCCGGCTCTGGGAACATATCTTCTATTCCACTGTTCTTTCTCCTTTAACATATGGGCCCTATAAAAACAGGATGAGAATGCTATTTGGGTCTCCCAAAGAAGGAATAGAAAGATCTATGCTTGGAGTATTATGTGTCACTCAAATGAGAGAAAGAATCCAGAGTTCTGACCACCATCAACCATAAAGAATCAGGGACGCTGTATCATTTGCCAAGGCATTGAAAATCAGATGGGCTGGATATGTAATGAGATTTGCAGATGCCCGCTGGACTAGAGCAGTTACCGACTGGATTCCACGGGACATCAAAAGATCGTGTGGCCGCCCACCTATGAGATGATCAGACTTCTTGGTTAAGACCCTGAATGATCGGTTTGAGGCTCTTTGTGTTCCTAGAATGAGCAGACGCCATTGGGCTACACTAGCATGTGACAGGGACAAATGGAGACTTTGCTGGCACCAGCTCAAGCTAATGGATGAGTAACGGGATGTCAAGTGATCAAGTGTGCCTCTTGCTGCGAGAAATGATTCTAGATGAGCTTGGTCGATGGTTGTCACCTTTTTCTCTTTCTGGAATACTAACTTCTGCTTTGGTCTTCCTCTGTGACTTATGAGAGGCATCTAGTGCAGCTTCAGAGCATGTGTTCTTTTATATTTGGCTGGTTCAGTTTCTTGTTTTCACCATTATTTTTGTGATATTGAAATAGGCTAGTAGACTATTGGCCTAATGTGTTTGGGATAGCCCGTCTGTCCTCTTCCCAATTAGGTAATGGAGATTGAGATGTGAGTCCAAAGAGCTGGGAAGGGGAAAATAACTCTGAGCACCCTGGAGGCCACAGCCCTCGCTTCTGCTGTACCTGTTGTTGGCACTTGTGCAGGATTAAATTCCCACTTCTGACACAGTCCTAAAATTTGGTGAAATCCCCTCTGACCTGAGTGCTTGGCAGGCACATTGGCTAAGAGGGGTTCTTGCAGTTCCCTGGGTTGTCTTTTTTCTTTTATTAGTATTTTTTAAACTTAAAGTAATGTATTATGTTACAGAAGTTTCAGTTATGCCTCATTGAACATCAACTTGTACCGGGGATGGAGAAATAGTTGAGTGTGAAGGGCCCTTGTCTTGAATGTTCCTGAGCACTACTGGGTTTAGTTCAAAGCCAGGACTAAGCCCTGAGGATCACCAGGTGTGGTCTTAAACAAATCATCTCCTGCTTATACTACATCAAGTTTACCACTGAATGTCCAATTCTACTTTTCAATACACATTGTTTACTTTTGCTGTTTCCCATCCTTTTTGCTCTTCTAGTAACCTCGAACTGCTTTTTGGGTCTAAAAGTTCATTTATTGTATTTCATTAAAGGGGGCATGCCTAGATCACCCTTGACTCCCAGTGTTTGGAGAGGAGAAGGACAGAGTAGAAAGGAAATCTACGAAGCAAGAAGAGAATGGGAAGCAATGATGAACAGGCAACAAGGATTCAGTTATAATACTGGTGATAAGGGAGAGTGGTATAGACTAATTTCCAAAATACAGACTTAGCAACTGAAAACATGAAATCTAAGCTGCAACCACTGAAACTTTCTGATATGACTGTCAAGTTGACAGGGAGGGATGGGGTAGATTTGGGGTAGAGAGGGAACACAGAAAACTGGTGGAAGGAAGTTGACACCAGTGATGGGACGGGTGCTGAGATATTATATGCCTAAAACTCAATTATCAATAACTTTGTAAAACAGCTCTTTAAAACATTAGAAATGAACTTAAAATTTTGTTTTGTTTAGTGCATCTGTTTGTTTACTTTGTATACCACATGAATAAAATCATATGGTGTTTATCTTTCTCCATATGGTTATCTCACTGAATAGAATAACTTCCAATTCTGGTACTCTGTGGAAAAGGGTGGGATTTATTTTTAATAGATAAAATAATTTTAAGAGTTTATTATAATACATAAATCAATAGATCAATTATTTTAATAGTATTCTATCATTCTATTGCATATAAATGTAAGACCTTCTTTATCCATTTTATTCATTATTTTATTGTTTATTTGCTTCTACATTTACTGTTTGCTTCTGCAATAGTATTTTTTTAAAAGGCAGATATCATATGGGTCCTATAGATTGCAATAACCAACAGCTCTAGTGCTTGAAAAGTGTTAAGTAAATTTTAGAATGAACAAAAGATTTTTTTGCCCAAGCATGCACTTAAGCAGAAACCCCTGTGCAAATGTTTATATTATATTATTCTGAAAAGCCCTAAAGAGCTAGCAAATTTGTCAATCATTGAATAAGTATATAAAGATGGTATCATCATAAAATTGAATGTAATACAAGCATAAAAAAGAATAGTCTTGATACGTGTTTCAGTGATGATAAATCTCTAACACATTGTGCTAAATGATAAAAATCACACACAAAAGGCCACTTATCCGTTTATTTTTTTCTAAATAAAATGCCCAGGATAGAGAAACCTATAGCAAAAGAAAGAAAATTGGTTTTTACCAAAAGGGAACTCTTTGTATTGGGAGGAGAACAATGGGAACTGAGTCTTTATGGTTATCACATTTTATTTTGGAGATAATGAGAATCTTAAATTAGAGAACAAAACATTACGATTCATTAAAAATCATGATGGGTACTGAAAAGATAACACGGTGGGTAGAGTCCTTGCTTTGCTTGCAGTCAACTTGGGTTTGACCCCTGGAAACCCATATAGTCCCCAAAGCAATGCCAGGAGTGACCCCTGATTGCAGAGCTAGGAGTAAGATGTGAGCACCGCTGTGCATGAATCCAAAAGCAAAATAAATCTTAAAAAAAAAACTCTGGATTGTTTGAATTGGCAATTTTATGCCATGTGGATTTTGACTCAATGGAAATAATTCACAGAAAGTCACTAATTTGTTTACTTTAAAATGGTGAACTTAATGTCATATAAGAGTAAGTTTAAAATAAAACATTTAGGTATCCACTTATTTAATCATGGTGTTTACTCTTGAGTGAATCCATCAGTTATTACTGGGCAGAACACTAAAATGAATTACAATTGATTTATAAAATAAATTGAATGAATTATAATTTCCTAGAGTTATAAGGCTAGCAAGTGGCAGTCAGGAACTCCATCCAAGTCAACTTAGCCAAATAGTTTTCGAAGCCATCTGTGTTTGTGCACACCCTCTGTAATGACGTTGATTCAATTCCCTAGCTTTGGCATGTCCTGCTTGATTTGTCTCCTTGCAATGTCTCTCCACCTTCATCCTATTTTTTTCCTTCTACAATGATCTTTATTGAGAAAGAATGAACCATACAATGTTACTTTTCTTTTAAAATTCAGGTTCACAATGCATCCTTATTTGGTAATACCTTCCTCTTTGTAACAACAGTTGCTCCTTTTCTTTAAAACTACATTTATTCCTGGGTACGGAA
This sequence comes from Sorex fumeus, assembly GCF_029834395.1. Taxonomy (NCBI): domain Eukaryota; kingdom Metazoa; phylum Chordata; class Mammalia; order Eulipotyphla; family Soricidae; genus Sorex; species Sorex fumeus. Next base: position 44,254,702 of record NW_026606059.1, on the reverse strand, counting down.
CAATGTTGTTCACATACAAGATATGACCTAAGTGTCTGTCATCAGATGAACATACACATTTATATTTGTAGATACACACTGTATATATGTATACATACACGCTGTACATATGGTAGAATATCTTTCCTTCAAGAGAAAAATACCCTGTTATGTGCAGCAAAGTGAATGTAATTTAAGAGCCTCTTGAGATGTCAGGCAGAAAAGTAAATTCTGTATAACATTTATACATGGTATCAAAAAATAGCAAACATAGTAAAAGAGTAGAATGGTGACTACCAGAGCCTGGATGATAGAGGGATCAGGAGGTGTTAATCGGGGAAACGTTTATAGTTACAAGATAAACAAGAATTGGGAATCACCATATTATATTTCTCAGAATTTTAGCAGACTAAGTAAATGGTCTTGCCACAAAAAAAAAGAAATAAAAACAATGAGATACAATAGAGGTGATAGTACACAGGATGTCAGGAATGATGCTGCAATATTTAAATGGATTAACTTGACATGTTGTAAACCTGAAAGTTGCACAATTTGTACATTAATTGTATCTCAGTTAAAAAGGAAAACAAAAAGGCTGGAGGGATAGTACAGTGGGCAGGGTGTTTGCCTTGGTCACTGGCAACCAGTGTTCAATCCTTAGCAGTCCAGGTGGTCCCCTGAGCCCTATCAGGAATAAGCCTTGAGCACAATATTGGGTGTGTTATACACATGCACGTGCGCGCGCGCACACACACACACACACACACACACACACACACACCAAAAAAGGAAAGGAATGTGCAAAAAAGCCCCTATCACTGATTGTTTCTATTCCTTCCTCTTTCAAATTAGTGTTTAATCACAATTAGTTTATTCACTGCTCAGGAATATTTCTCTGCTGTGACTTCTCTGGGGTTATTCTCAAGTCAGTCCTTTTTCTTCCTCTATTGCTAGTCAAAGTCCTTAGCTCAGTTATCTTTGGTGTGGATTTCTTAAAAGATTTATTTCCTTTAATTCCTTTTATTTCACATGCAACTCATCTTCTTGCCTGTTAGAGTTAGATTTTGGACTGTTGAAAGTCTGCTGAATAACTCTGCTAACGACAAACTGAATTTTGAACTGATTGAAAACACTTTAAAAAGTAAAGCAGCTGGAGAACAAAGTATCTCTTAGATGTTGCATTGATGTAAAAGAAGGCAGTTATATGTTGATATTAATGAATCAGGGTCTTCCTAATTTAGAATCCAAATATAGACATCTGGATTCTGAGGAAGACTTTTCACCAATCTCAGAGGCTAGAAGACAAGTAGTTTCTCCATTCTGCATCTATCTCATTCCAGGGGAGAAGCTCAAAGACTGGGTTCCTTAGACTACAAGTTCATAATTTGCTGAGATAGAGGATCAGGGAAAAAAAGTAATAAGAAACGGTGTGCAGAGAGGTGTGAAAATACACTTGATGGGGTGTGCAGTAGGCTCTGGATACAGTGCAGAGAACACGAATATAAGAATGACACATAACCAGCTGGTAGGGCGTTTGACTTGCATGCGGTCGATTGGGGTTCAAGTCCAGTATCCCACATGGTTCCCTGAGCACCACCAGGGGTGGTTCCTGAGTGCAGAGTCAGGAGTAACCCTTGTGCATTACCTGGTGTGACCAAAAAAGCAAAAAATTAAAAAAAAAGAATGACATGTAACATGTAAGAATGACACATAATATTTCTAGCTTTTAATAAAAGTGTTGGCAAGTTATGTGTGTAATCTGTGGCCTTTAATTTAGTGCATAATGTAAGCATAGAACATTTATGTTAAAGGGTGTATTCATTAATCATTTTAATATATTTTATCAATACGCTGCAAAACTTCAGTTCTCTCAACTGTGTATTAGAGTGAAAATGGAAGTAAGATTAATATCTAATATCTTAAATGTTCTTATAGCATAAAAGATAATTATGTGATATGTCCTTTTACACAAAAGATTTTAATTTTTGAAATATAAGGTACATATTTTTTCTTGTGCCTTTACTGTAAATAAATTATTATCTAAAATTATTTAAAATTATAAGGTTATGAGTATTTTTACCTATAGTTTAATCTAAAACCTTTATAGTTTCAAAATTTATATTAAATTTGACACATTTTGAGTTAAATATTTTTAATCAGAGGTAAGAGTTTTCTTCATTTATTTATATGTTCATATCGGATGATCTAGTATAATTTTTTAAAAAAATATGTCTTTTGGGGGTGGGTAGGCTCTCACATGGTGCTCTTGGGGCCTGAAAATTCTAAGTCAACCTGACCAGTAGTTCAGTACTAGACTTAAAGAGTTATTTTGTTGAGTCCTTCAATGATAGAAACCACTAGGGTGAGTCTAGCAGTTCTGGATGGGACCCTCCAAGAGTATACCTATATAAGCCATCATGCAGTAATAAAACCCATGTTGGTTACACGCAGAGCTTGCTCTTTCATCCATGCACTAGATTAGCCTTATCTGAAAAGTATATTGTTTTCCCATTGAGTGATACTAGTACTATCAATGATTTAAGAGTACACATATTTTGAATTGTGCTGTGTTACTCCTGGCGGTAGCTCAGGGGACCATATGGGATGCTGGGAATTGAATCCAGGTCAGTTGAATTCTTTGTTACCAAAAGCAGTATCATCATTATCATACTCTATTTTTTTATGATTTTGATTTGGGGGCCGTCCTCAACTGTGCTCAGGGAGTATTCCTGACTGCACTCAGGGATCACTCCTAATGGAACTTGGAAGATCAGATGTGATACTGCGGATCAAACCCTGGTTGGCAGCATATAAATCAATGCCTTATGTGCCATTCTATCACTCTGGTCCATTTTCTCTATTTTGATAGTTGAAGAAAATACAGATAGGAGTAGTAAAGAAACTCACCCTAATGTTACATAGCTGGTTAGAGACAGACTAGGGTTGAAAATTCAGCTGTCCTCATTTCTACCTTGCTGTTCTATTATAAGATTTATAATACACCCGATCAATGACCATTTTAATGTTAACCACTCTGCATTGTTTAAATGTAGATACATTATTTTAATCAAATTTTCTACAGCATTAGAGACTTGAGATAACATTTTTAATTTCAAAATAAGAGGTATGTCAAAGGGATTTTTTTAAAAAAAAATATTACCTCATCTTGCAGGGAACAACAGCAAGGGTGAATAGAGGCTGCCTAAAAGCCTCTATCCCTCTTGGAAAGCCTGGCAAGCTACCAAAAATATCCTGCCTTCACAGCAGAGCCTGGCAAGCTGTCTGTGGAATATTAGATATGCCAAAACCAGTAAAGACAATGGGACCCATTCCCTTGACCCTGAAAGAGCCACCAATATGGCAGCATTAAGAAAGATGAGGAAGGAGAGGCTGATGAAATCTCAAGGCCGAACAAGGCTGCCAAAACAAAAAAAGGACAAAAATGACTGTCTGTGCTTTCAATGCACGTACACTGGCATTGGATGCATCCATCGAGGACCTGATGGTACAAACGCGAAAGATCAAGTATGACATCATTGGTCTGACCAAGACAAGAAGGCATCAATCACATCACGCCATTTTCAACACTGGAGAAGAACTGTTCTCGGAACAGGAGACAAAAGAGTCGTTGGTGGTGTTGGTGTCCTTGTCAACACCAACTTGGCCATAAGCATTGATTCATTCAAATGCCTAACAACCCAAATTGGACATTTACACTTGAATAGATGTGGCTCACTGCCTGCAGTTTCTACCTTCATTGTCTACTCACCCACATCTAATTATGATGGAGAAATTGAGAAGTTCTACATGGAGCTGGATAAGTTCTATAAAGAAGACCACACCTTCTGCAAGATTGTTGTCAGTGCTTTCAATGCCAAGATAGGACCTAGAAGATCAGTTGAAGAACTCCACATTAGGGCCCATGGCTTAGAATGGAACGAACAGGGTGAGAGACTGTCTGAGTTCATAATGTCGACCAAGACCGTCCATGGTAACTCAGAATTCCAGAAGGCCGAATCTAAACATTGGACATGGGAGACTCCTGGTAGACAGTTCCACAATGAAATTGACCACATCATATTTAATTGGCAGTTTTGCCTGACCGATGTCACTGTTGTCCCAAAATTCCAAATGGGATCAGACCATCGTCTCTTTGGTGCAAAATTATACTTCATGGAGCAGGGTGAAAGGACTGCAAAGTTTAAGAAGAGAACTCCCAGAATGACCACCAACTGGGAACTCTTTGGCACTATTGTGGCAACATGGGAAGATACCATCATTGACAACATTGATGAGGAATACAATCGACTGGTTCAGCACCTCCATGATTGTGCGAGGAACGCCAAGAGAGAGATAACCACAAAAAGATGCCTTTCTTTGAAAACTCTTGAGCTCATTCACCAATGTGGCTTGGCGTAAACCTTAGGCAACCTCAAGCGAACGTCCGAGCTCAGAAAACAGAGCAGAGAAGCGATAAAGGAACACCTCAAAGAGAGAAGAGCAGCAGTGCTGGCAGATGCAACAGAAGCTGGGAAAAACATTTGCAATGCCTGCCTGTCCTTCTCCAACTACAAGAGCAAGATGACTGCCCTCTAATGTCCTGATGGATCTATCACATCTTCCAGAAGGGCAATGAGAAGATTATCCATGACTTCTACTGGGATCTCTTTGATAGCCATGTCCACCTGCCCACATAACAAATTCCACAGGATGAATATGTTATTCCCAACGTTCTCCCTTCCAAAATCCAACACGCCATTTCTTTGGTAAAGAAGCCAACAGCACCCGGCCCAGACAAGATTAGACCCGAATGCCTGAAGAACCTGCCATCAGTACTCATCCGTACACTGGCTCGGCTCTTCACACACTACCTGTCTTTATTCAAGGTTCCATCTCAGTGGAAAACCAGCAGGACTGTACTACTGTACAAGAAGGGAAACATCCACAACATTGGCAAATATCGCCTGATCTGCCTGTTGTCTTTTGTCTACAAGCTGTTCACTCAAGTCATCCTGAATAGGATTGGCAGAACACTATATGAAGGACAGCCATGCAAGCAAGCCAGGTTCCGCAAAGGATTCAGCACCATCGACCATATCTACAAGATAACTAAACTCATTGAGGTTTATCGGGAGTTCAAGATGCTGCTCTGTCTAACATTCATTGATTTAAAGAAGGCCTTTGATTCTGTTGAGATGGAAGTGGTCATCGAAGCCCTAGCCAATCAGGGCATTAACTCTCAATACATCAGGATCCTCCATGAGCTGTATTATGGATTCACTACCAGGATCTCACCATTCTACAAAGAAGTAATCATTGATGTCAAGAGAGGGGTTTGGCAGGGGGATACCATTTCACTGAAACTCTTTAGTACCACCCTTGATAACATCATGAGACGACTGGAATGGGAAGGAATGAGAGTGAAGATAGATGGTCAACAACTATAACACTCCCGCTTCACTGACATTGTTCTCATAACACCAAACATCAGCCAAGTGGCACAAATGCTGGCCGACTTTGACCATGAGTATGGAAAGGTCAGACTCCAGCTGAATCTCACAAAGACAATGTTTATGAGAAACTGTGTCGTTCCTGACATTCCATTCACTCTCAACAGAATGACCATCTTTTAATGCAACAATTATGTGTACCTAGGTCAAGAAGTCAACATGACGAATGATCTGGCACCTGAGTTGTGCAGGAGGAAGAGAGCAGCTTGGAACGCCTTCAAGAGCGTCAAAGAAATAGATAAGAGTACGAAGAACCTCTGGCTCCAGGCACATCTCTTTGATTCCACTGTTCTTCCTGCATTAACATACGCCTCAGAGAGCTGGGCCCTATGAAAACAGGATGAGAATGCTATTTGGGTATATGAAAGAGAAATCAAAAAAGCTATGCTTGGTGTATCACGCTTCACTCAAATGAGAGAAAGAATCTGGAGTTCTGACCGCCGTCGTTGATCAAGGATTAGGGATGCTGTCTCGTTTGTCAAGGCATTGAAAATCAGATGGGCTGGACACGTAATGTAATTTGAAGATGACCACTGGACTAGAACCATTACCAACTGGATTCCATGGGACATCAAAAGATCATGTGGCCACCTACCTATGAGTTGGTTAGACTTCATCAAGTCCCTGAATGATCGATTAAGGCCCTTCATGTTCTTAGAATGAGTAGACGCCATTTGGTTACACTAGCATGTGACAGGGACGAATGGAGACGTTATTGGTGCCCACTTGAGCAAATCGATGAGTAAGGAGATGTCAAGTTATCAAGTGATTACTCATCCCATATGATGTCATTTTATAGGGTGGTACTTTTATTGCCCACATTTCAACATGTCTACAAATAAAAGGCATAATGAGGCTACATAATCTGTCACTAGCACACTGTGCAGAGTGTGGAAAAACTGCCTCCATGGCAGTTAATCTGACTTCTGATTGTGGGATTCACCCAAAATTTTACATTGTTCTTTGGTTCCCAGTCATTGGTGAAGAAAAATGCTTTTCCCTCTTGAAGCTTAAACTATTATCTGGGTCCAAAAACAGGTTGTGTTTTCTCTACTCTTAGTCATTCCTTCTGTACTAAAACTAAAATCAGAAAGTAAGAAAAATAAACGAGGTCTCCCAGGTTCATTAGCTTAGAAAGCACCCAGACTCATATGATCCTTCTTAAAATATTAATAATGGAACATGTTGACATTGGATGGGTGCGAGGAGAAAAGATTAGTTCCCTAGGAATTCTGAGTCTAGTGGACGGAGAAACCGTGTACAAGATTAAGTCTTGTCAAAGTATTCTTGCCACACAATGTACATAGAGTTGGAGTACAAAGCACCATAAAGGAGAACATGTATATGCACTTGCACTCAAAAGGAATGGTGGAATGGAGCCAAGACTAAGGGATGATGGGGATATGTCCCAGAAAGTGGACAATTGAATACTGCTTGTATCAAAAATGTAGGTTTTGCAGGCAGCCAATATGGCACAATCTGCATCTTTACCTTTGACTAGCTCTATGACCACCAATAAGTTATTTGACTTTTTAAAACTTCTTTTCACCCAACTAGATTAGATTACAAATCTAATGAAGGAGATATGAAGAATTAACATGGAAATTCCTGTGCATCATTCATTGTAGTTCTGGTGGCCATGCTTTATAGATCACCCGTATTGTCATCACTTCAGACTAACCAGGTTGCATCAGGACAGCCTGTGGTTATGGTCTTGTAGCAATCTGAAGCAATAGAGAGAAGCTTCAACTCTGTCCTAATCTCTTTGGTAAGTGGTGGGGAAAAATGAAAGGGTTTAGAAGGGATTATGAAGGAACTCTATCTGTAGGGAGAACATGTCTTTCTGGGTGTGTAGGGGACCTATTCGAAGAGAGCAGAAGTGTATGTCAGGAATATGGAGCATCTACCCCAATGTATGACTGGGTGGCCCCACAATCACGATCATGATCATCCTGTTGTTTGTCGATTGCCTCGAGCAGGCAGCAGTAGCATCTCCTTCGTCCTGGCACTGAGATTTTAAAAAGTGCCATATTCAAGGCTCTTTTAGGGTTAGGAGAATGAGACCCATCATTATTACTGGTATTTGGCATATTGGGTACACCACGGGGAGTTTGCCAGACTCTGCCGTGTGGGCAGGTTAAATTCGGTAGCCTGCCAGGTTTGTCCAAAGTAAGAATGAAATAATAAGATGTCGCTTCCGGGAGCTGGGTTTTATAGTCTCTGGGTCTTGGTCCTTGATGGGATTACACGGTGCTGGGGGTCAGTTGGTGGGTGTGACCCTGCCTACTTGAAGATGGAAGATATGGGTGGAGGATGCTCAGCCCCAATCCAAGCAGGTTTGGAGATCTCAGCCCCGGGACCCGTATGCCTTCGTTCCTCTGCCAGTGCCTTCATGCGTGTGGAGAGTGGTCTCAGCATGGTTGTGGCTGGTTCTGGAGGTCTTCAGCTGCCAGAGCTCTGCTCAGGGTGGCCCCACAAAGCAGGTAAAACTGCAGTGACAACAGCCTTCATTACACATGAGGGAGATGGATTCTCTTAGAAGTAAGTGGTGGTTAACTTTCCACTTTGTTGATCTCAGTACTGGATTATTTCACAAAATTATGAGAGTCAGTGGCAGCAAATTGAGATTTGATATTGCACTTATCTGTATTGCCTATTTCCTTGTTTTCCACTTAGGAAAGATTCATGAGTCAGATTTTTTTACACTAGATTCCCAAGTGAAAGCTGTGACATTTGTCCTGTGATCAGTTTTCTCAGTGCAGATATTGGATCATCTCTATACAACAGTCAGAGCATGGAGTATTGGAACAGTGTATATCATTATATATCAGACCCAAATATTTCTTGGGTTTACTATTAAAGTGGTGAATAAGAGTAGGGTTGTGGGGTTATATATGTTTTCACAAGTTATTTTTCTATATGCCATTACACTCATTGACTTCACAATTCCATGTGTTAGCTTTCTTGTTTTCCAAATAGGTAAGATAATTGCATGAACACCAGACAATGTTGAAAGTCAATATTCCTAAAGAGTAGACGGTCTCAAAGCACCTGCTAATAAAGTGCTTCTCTTTGTTTCTCATACACAATACTCAGAACTATGTCTGGTCAGCAGAAGACATCTACAAATGCCTTTTGAAACTTTTCTATTTAATGAGGTAACATGGGTTTACAAGAATATAATATCTATCTATATGTTTTAGAAAGGTGTTAACGTCCCCTCTTACTATTATTGGACTGTCAACTTTTGTCAATTCTCTTAGGTGTTGCTATGTACTTGGATGCTCCTTCTTTTGATGCATGTGTAATGTGATGATCTCTTTTTAATAAAAAATTGCATTTAGTCTTTTAAAATTTTACTTCAACACTATGGATTACACACTAGTTCATAATACAGTTATTACAGGCTTTTGATGTTCTAATCCAATTCCACCACCCAAGTGATCTTCCCTCCACCATTGTCCACATTTTTCCAACCACCCCCAAAACCTACCCCCTTAGCAGCACACAATAATTTGTCTATAATGCTTGTTATTATGACATTATTATGACATCTTATTATCTCATTCATACTTTAGACAACCTGGCAGGCTACCGAATCTAACCTGCCCACACGGCAGAGTCTGGCAAACTCCCCGTCGTGTACCCAATATGCCAAATACCATTAACAATGATGGGTCTCATTCTCCTAACCCTGAAAGAGCCTTGAATATGGCACTTTTTAAAATCTCAGTGCTAGGATGAAAGAGACGTTACTGGTGCCTACTCGAGGCAATCAACGAAGAACAGGATGATCGTGATTGTTATAGTGCTTGTTACAACCAAATGGGTAAAGGAATTATCAAAAATACCTCAGTAAAATAAAATTGTGAGAATTGTTATATCTCACCATGGGCTTGCTTCATCTTTGAAGTTTTAATGAGCTGTTCATCACTCATTGAGCCTTCTATGTTACAATATTTGATTATCAGCTTTAGTTGTCTTCTATGTTACTTTCTAATCTCTTAATATTCCTAGATCACCACCCAGTCTCTTATTACCTTTTTTAATTTGGAATCCATTTTGTCTGTAATGAGTATGACTTTCCCTTTTCTTAGAATATTACTTACTTGTTTGTCAACTTTTACATTGAGTCTATAGTTGTCATAAAAGTTCAAGTGTGTCTTCTGTAAGCAGAAGGTGGTATTTCCCAGATATCTAGTCAAACACTGCCTTTAAATTATCAAAATAAAGAAATGTATTGCCATTTTTATATGTACTTTGGGTTTGTTTGAAAATTGTCTTTGTTTTTTCGAACTTCCTTTTGTATAATTTTATCTCTATCTTCTGGATATTAGTCAGGTTCCATTTTTCTCTTTTTATTTCTTATAAAATTTTTATCTCCCGTTTATGTAGTTTTTATCTAAAGTTCTAAGCTTACATATTCTGTTAAACTTAAAGTTTTAGTTCATTCTGATACTTTCTTTCCTACTTTACTCACTTTATGTTTTTAAGTATGTTAGTACTTCTCAGTAGTGTTCATAAAAGACCATTTAGAATTTCCCTCAGAGTCATTTTTTGTGGCTTGAATTCCCTTAACTGTTGTTTTTATGAAAAACTTTTTATCACACCTCTGACTCAAGTGATAATATTGCTGGATAGAGTTTTATTTGGTGGAAATCTTTTTCATTCAACACTTTGTATGGATCATACCATTTCTTTCTTTTGGTCTATAGAGTTTTATTTCATAAATCTGTTGTATTATGGGGCTTTATATGTGAGTCTCTTTTTTTTCTTGTGTTGTTTTTAGTATTCTATCTTCTCTATTTTTGATGTTTTCCATTTCAATTTTAATGTGTCTGTGTGAATTTATTTTGTTTTGTCTTTTTGAAATTTTTAGAGCTTCCTGGATCTGCTGTTTCCTTCCTCAAACTGTGTATATTCTTGGTTATTATTTCTTACACTAAGAATTTTCATTCTTTTCTCCTCAGGATTCCACCATGGTTTTGTTGATTCCCTCTTAATATTGTTCTATAAATCTTGTATTTTTAATTTTTATATTCTTTTTTCATGAATTGCTCTCTAATTCTCAAAGAAATTAATTAAATCTTAGTTTTTTATTATTATGCCAACCCCCTCTATTTTTTAGATCAGCTACAGTTCTTTAGAGCAGTAATTTTTGCATGGAATTTTCTCATTCTTTATTTGTATATGTTAAATTTATACTCCTTTGGTATCCTTATTTTTATGAGCATGATTAGAATTGTTATTATGAAATCTTTAGGAAGTTTGCAAATCTCTGCTGAACCTGAGCTTCCTAATCTGTCTTTATGCATCAGTGCCTGGTGAATCCTTCTTTTTCTTCTTTTTCTTTGGTGTTATACAGGGTTATAGAGATCTCTTTTCAAATGGAACTTTATTTTCCATGGTCGTGTTTTCTTGATGTTCTTTTTTTCTCTCTGTGTGTGTCTCTTTCCATTCTCTCTCTCTCTCTCTCTCTCTCTCTCTCTCTCTCTCTCTCTCTCTCTCTCTCTCTCTCTCTCTCTCTCTCTCTCTCTCCAGCCCCTGCCTGCCCATTTAGCCTAGGAGATATTCTTTTTCTCCTTGCTAATCATTGTTCCAGCTATGCTTATCCTGATACAAATTGATGTGAAACTTCATACATTGAGCTAGTTTTTGCTGACTGCAGTTAAAGTTCCAGTCCAGATATCTAACTGCATGCAGCTCAGTAGGCCCAGAAATCCCCCAACTATGGTTTATAGTTGAACACTGGGTCTTCTTCTCTGAGAATGACGTTCCCTTGCTCCCTTCATTCAGGTCAGAGAACTTGACTTTTGCATTTGGCTTAGAGTTTTAGGCACACTTTTCTTGGTCTCAAAAGTTGTGTGGTTCTTTGCAATGAACTAGTTCCCCATGCTCATAATTTGGGCATGGCGCATGGATAAATCGTGCAAGAATCTGCACCCTGTAGCACTCTTTCCCCTGCTTTAGTCTTGTCCCCTGAGTTCGGTCTTTATTCTGGTAAACAAGTCCTCTATCTGCACAGGAAACGTCCTGTCTTTCTTATGAGAATTTTAGGTACATTTCTGCAATTAATATTGTGAATTCACACACACATGAGTTCACAAAAGTATTGTGTGGCTTGCACAACAACATAATCAGTGGCTGAGAGACACCTCCTGTCCTCCCTGGGCCTCCTCAGCAGTGAGACAGAGAGATGGGGCACCACGGGCTGATTGTGAAAATAGCTCATTTAATGAATTGCTGCTAGCACACTTAGAGAACATCTGAGGGGGGTTGAGGTAAGGACATAGGTGTGATTTATCATTTACATAGCTAAAAAATCAGAAAATTTACCTAGATCACTGTCACTTGTCACTGTCCTTTCATTGTTCATTGATTTGCTCCAGAGGGCCCAGTAATGTCTCCATTGTGACACTTGTTACTGTGTTTGGCATGTCGAATACATCATGGGTAACTTGCGAGGCTTTGCCGTGCAGGCGAGATATTCTCCGTAGCTTGCTAGGCTCTCTGAGAGGGGCAGAGGAATCGAGACTGGGTTAGCTGGATCGACCGCATGCAAGGCAAATGCCCTACCCACTGTGCTATCACTTTAGCCCACCGAAATCGTTTATGTAGATGAAACATAGGAAATTTTCTTTTCGGGAGATTAATGCAAGGAGACACTCTGTCTTCCAGGAACATCTACATTGCTTTTATATTTCTCTCTAGTTGTATATGTTATCAATACTTGCAGTTGTTTGGATAAGCACAGTAAGAGACAAAGATTCCAACACTGAGTTCTTTGGGCTCTGAGAGCAAGCAAGGCTTTTACCATAAATCCCCAACTAAGTCTCCTCAGGTCAGTTCAGTTTGTCCTTCCCCATGGGTGTCCTGTTTCTTAAGTCATGACATTTTTCATCAAGACCTTTCATTTACTCTTTCTAGACTGTACCATTTCAATGCTGGGGTAGTTTTACCACTATAGTCTTACTGTGCTTATTCAAACAACTGCAAGTATTGATAACATATACAACTAGAGGGAAATATAAAAGCAATGTAGATGTTCCTGGAAGACAGAGTGTCTCCTTGCATTAATCTCCCAAAAAGAAAATTTCCTATGATTTATCTACATAAATGATTTAGGTGGGCTAAAGTGATAGCACAGTGGGTAGGGCATTTGCCTTGCATGCGGCCGACCCAGCTAACCCAGTTTTGATTCCTCTGCCCCTCTCGGTTTTACCGGGTCTAGTGTGCCTTTTGGGGTGTTAGGAACTATAGCAACTAAAGCCTGAGTCTAGTAATTATGACAGATGCCCAGGAGTACATTTATTTCAGAGTCAATCAATTCCCAAATATTAGGAGCATCACATTAACCGTCTTTCTGTGTTTAACAAAAAAACATTGCTCTATAGTAAAATATAAAAAGGCTATAGGGAAACAGAAAAGCAGACACAAATTACATAGCACTTTAAATACAAAGCACTACAAAAGCAAAGTTCAGAATTACCAAAACCTTTTGGCTTATAAGTAATTAAGACTGACTTGGGGAACTGTGACAATGAGAGGTAAAATACAAAGGAAATGTTAAAGATAAATGTAGGTATGCTAGCAAGAGCATAATAAACTTATCTGGGAGGAGGACAAGGTGCAATTCACTGATAAAGCCTAAAACATTTAGGGTTAATATCTAACACATGCGTGTACATATACACACATATATGTATATACACATATGTAGTTATATATTTATATTAAATCAATGATTGCATTAAGAAGTATCGCAAATTCTCCCTATTTTCCTTAATGACTTTTTCTCCCAAGAAATTCTCTTTTGAAGGAAGATATTCAGTTCGTGGGGGCCAGAGAGATAGTAGAGTGGGTAGGGTGTTTGTCTCGCATGAAGCCGACCTGGATTTGATCCATGGAATCCCATGTAGTCCTGTGAACACCACCAGGAGTAATTTCTGTGTGCAAAGCCGGAGTGAGCTGTGAGAACCACGCACCACCAGGTTTGGCTACAAACAATCAAACAAACAAATGAATAAACAAAATAGACATTTGATTTAGTACTTACACTCTTAAGATCAGGAAACAAAGGCTTAATGCCTTTGGAGAACTATATAATATTCTGTGACATAATAGGAACAGACTACAGTTCCCAGACAGTTCAGAATTGTTCTCAGGTTCCAGAAGCCATTTCATGAGATTTTATCATTTGATTGCTGTTACCATTACTAATAGGACTTGGTACTACACTAAGAAATATCAGCTGGTGATTGCTGCTGGAAAGAAATATGCATGGTTTTATTATTCTGTTATCAGATGGGATCTTCCTTTCCAAGCCGTCTATGATATGACCCTTGATTTCTCCCTTTGTAGACAATGGTCCAGGTCCTCTAATCTCTTGGGCTTCCTGAACCCATAATTTACCCAAGTCAGTATCAATAATTTTTTCATTGCATCTCATCTCAGCGAGTCTCTATGGATAATCTAAATTTAGGTTGCAGGATTCTTGTAGGAGGATCTAATGTTTAAAGAGCCCATCATTGTGCAATAGACCATACTTATTTATGGAGATCAGTGAGTAGGGCGTTTGCCTTGCATGCGGCAGACCCAAGTTCAATTCCTCCATCCCTCTCAGAGAGCTCAGCAAGCTACTGGGAGTATCCTGCCTGCACAGCAGAGCCTGGCAAGCTCCCCATGGAATATTCGATATGCCATAAACAGTAACAACAAGTCTCACAATGGACACATTACTGGTGTCCACTCGAACAAGTCGATGCACAATGGGAGAAGAGTGCTACAGTGCTACCAGTTACTTTAGGCTCACATTTTATTTTATTCCTTACCTCAAGCTTGGCACATAGTAGGTGCTCAGTAGCTCTCTTTCTGGGTTTACTTGTTTGCTTTTCTCATAAAGAACATTGGGCATCTCTTCTCAGAAGCTTGACACAGACACAGAAGACTAGTAAGTGACCATTCAGAGTTTTTTTTTTGCCTTGCTTAATACTTAGTTCTGTGTCATGCATCACTTGGGCATCATTTCCTAGGGTGGTGAGCCTCCAGGAGAAGTTTTCCACCTTCCCACTCTCTCCCCCCAGAATGGTCCTGGTTGAGTCTGTAATTCTGTGCTACAATCAGGAAGTTGACTGCAGTTTGAATAAGGGTACTTCTTGTGGGAAGTAGTGATTAAAGCAAACCTTGAGGGAGAGCGATTTGGCGTGAGCGAGGCATGGAAAAGAAACCCAGAAATAAAAAGTATAAAATCAGTAAAAGAGATTTTGTTCGTTTGATTTTTTCCTCTTAAATCTAGAAAGCAAAGCTATAGTGGGATTCAAGCCACTGAAGTGTGTGTCTTATTGCTCAGCTGGCTTTTATTTTGCATCCAGGGAGGTAGGCAAAGTTAAAAGTCTTTTGATTTCTCTTTCAAGCCCATGAGCCACTTCAAAAATTCCTGTTCTGTCTCCCTTGGCACACCCCACTGCCCCAACCTTCTTTTGAAAGAGTGAGTTCAAGCTTTGTGCAATAACAGTTCACATTTTAAAGCTGTTCCTGTATACCAGGACCAGTTTAGTAGTACCCACACCCCCCCAAGCGGAATGATCACATCTAATCTGCAAAATTCTACAGAGAAGATTCGCCATTGCTTCTACTTTGCAAGTGAGTAAACTGAGATTTAGAAAAGTTAGTAACTGTTAGAAAATGGAAACTCCAAGTTTTGAAGGGGTCAGAAAACTGTAATTCCCTATACAATGATATTCTCATATTCTGGCCCTTATCTTAGGAAAATGTTCTCATATTCTGGCCCTTATCTAGCTCCCTACACTCAACTGGAAGGTTCAAAGGTGTTTTTGTAGGAACAAGTCTTTGCCTGGATTTGTTTGGCAGCAGAAAGACTTTCTAATCTCATGGTTTCTACTAGAAATTAAAATTTTTATTTTGGGACTTTAACTTTAGACTCAAATTCTCAGTGAACAAGTAAAGAATGGAGAGGATTTTCCTGAAGGTATAGTAAAAATTTAGGGCAGTCAAAGAGGAATGTATATTACATAATCTCTATTCCAAGAACCTGGGAATTGGTCTTCACTACACAAAAAATGTAAATTTTGGTAAATACAAGCAGTTCTTTCAGAGTCTAATCTAAGAGAACACATGGCTCAAGGAAGCTTGCATACCCCACTGTCACAATCCTCAGAAAAATCTACTCTGATGAACTGCTTTATTCCACTGAGAGGCATGGAATGTGGTATTTGTTTAAAGACTTTCTATTGTAAGTAAAAATACCCAAGCAAAGTGGGAATTTTGAAATTATATAAAGGAAAAGACGTTTGGATAAGTTTTAGTATAGCTCCACTTGGATACTCAAAACTCAATGCTCTGTCTTATACCTTCAGTTCTTCACACTGTTTTTCTGTGTTTTAAATTCACTATTAGTCAAGCTTACTTTGTGTACCAGGAAAAGATGTTTACCACAAACTGAGTTAGCCCTACAGGCCTGCATCTGAGAGTTAGTGAGTTGCTCAGCAGCTTGGAAAAAAGTCTCTGCGAGGTCTTTCAACTGCTTCCTTTTTGGTCATGTGTCCATCTCTTTAACCTTTAGAAAGCCCAAGTCTAACCCTGACCACAAAAGCATGCAGACATTCACAAACCACAAGGGCAATGCATTTTCCGTTATCTATGTATACCCCCAGGGTATACAATCACACTTTCCTTTCTAACATATGACCATATTTTCTATCTCTATGTTTGTGCAAAAAGTCAATCAGACTCAGCATTTTCTAGACAGAACAATAACACGAGCTTGGTAGAAACGAATTATGCAAGGTGGTTTGACCCCATGCACATCTTTGTTAGGGAACAAACAAGGATATATTCATAATTAAGATACAGGAGTAGTTATGGATGTGGTAGCATGAAGAGCAACATGAAGCTAAAAGGGAAGATGAAATTGGGTGGATGAGTAGGGCTTTGCTTATAAAATAGGTAATGGGAGGAAGGAGTACTACTTACTTATTGATCATTTAGTGGATGTTTAGTACTGATATACTCCATTTTTCTTAACTACAGGAAGTTATTAGCATCTGAACAATATCTATAGAGTTCAAGCACAGGTTCAAGGAATACTAGCTTCATTCTCCTGAAGTTTTATATCTGGAGAGAGACATTACTACTCAGTAATGCTCCTGGACTATAATTGAAAAACCTCAGCTTGACATCTAGCACTCATTTTAGAGGTTGGTAGGGTGAATTTTTCAACCATGTCATCATGCTCAAAATTCTTACACAAATACTGTTGTCCTATACTGGGTGGATGGATGAGCTTTTGTCATCTCTATAATTCAGTATTATAATTCAATATTATAATGGTTCACAGATACATGCCACATTGTCCATTATCAACTTTTATTAAAATTTAAAGGTGAGATTATAACTTCTATTCACTTTAGCACATCTTTAATATTTTATTATATTGGATGGAGAGTGGAAGAGCTATATATTAGTCCTCTTTAAATGATAATAGCATTTGACTTTATAATGATAGCAGTTGTTATTAGTAGTACTTTTCTATCTTTGTGTTTTGCAAAGGCTGATACCTAAAATCACCTTTACTAGTGTGAAATGTAGGAGTGGGAGATTCTTGTTAACTTCTAAGCATATTCTAGACTAGTCATAATTTCTGAGAGAAAAGAAAAGTAATGAAGGAATTTTAATTTAAATAATAACTTTAGTAAAATTTAGGCAAACAGAGGTTCATAGAAGCTTCTTAGTTAATTTTCCATTTAATTTCCACTAGCCTCCCACAAATGTTATATGTATTAAAGAGTATACATGTACACATATGCATATATGTTTTTAAAATACATATATTCCCTTGTAAGGATTTCTAGCTTAAAGGAAAAAAATTATAACTGCCCAAAGCTATACAGCTCCTAAGTCGTAGGCTTATAATATTTGTATCACATCCTAAGGCTGATGACCTGATTTTCTCAAATTTGAGTCTTTTGGTGTCCTGGGGATAGTGTAAAGCTCTGAGACTTAGAGAAAGTATTAAAATGGTTCCAGAACTTACATTGGCTATAGTTTAACAGAGGACACAAGAGACACATTCCTGAAATATGAGCAAATAATTTCAGCACAAATTCAAAGATAAAGAGCATATACTAGGGGTTGAAATAGTTTGGGGAAAGGAGAACTGATCTCCACTAGTACAAAAGAAAATTCCAGAAGTGAACAATACTAAGAGGAAAGCAAATAAAATTTCAAAAGATTTCAAAAATGTAGTCAGAGAAATCCTCTAGACTGATCGGATCCACACAGGTAAGGGAAGAGAAATGACCAGATCTGCATAGGTAAAGGGAAGGGGAGAGAAATATCTCAGAAGGAAAGAAAAGTTTGGACAAAGCTGTGGGCTAGGGAATTATAAGCAAGTTTGGGAGTCCTTCCTGCCCGAACCCCATCAGTCACACAGCTGGCAGGCTGTAATGACTTGGGCCTGGCTTATTAAGCACATTTGAAAATTGGGTGAATTGCTTGATTTGGTAAAAAATTACATGGTACATTTAATCAGGCCTCCTTTAAGGAACAAATGTCATTAAACACCACTTAATTAGCTGCCCCTGCAGCCTTACTGGGTGAAAATTACATCCTTGACAAACTACAAAACATTTTTAAGGTCAAATATGGGGAATAAAAATACCACTGGATGCCCTCGGGTAATAGGCCCATAAAAACTTGCCTCATTTTCATTCATTGAAAAGATTCATTCTGGATTGCAGCTAATCAGGGCTTGATGGGTTTTCTTTGGAGTAGAATCTTAAGACTCTGGGTATGTGGGTCTTTATGCTAAAGAAGTAAAAACAAAAAGTGCCAGAAAACCAGACACATACACTTCAAATAATACACATGTTTATCAACCTGCTCATTTTTTATGGGAATGAAAATGTCTGCTTGAGGGGATGGAGCGATAGCGCAGCGGGTAGGGTGTTTGCCTTGCACACAGCCACCCGGGTTTGATTCTCAGCATCCCATATGGTCCCCCAAGCACCGCCAGGAGTAATTCCTGAGTGCATGAGCCAGGAGTAACCCCTGTGCATTGCTGGGTGTGACTAAAAAAGAAAAAAAGTCTACTTGCTTTATTAACCCAGTATTCTGTAGTATATTATAGCAATCTGAAATCTGACTGTGACTAGAACAACAAAATCAAATCAGAGAATGTTTAAGGTGAACAAGACGTTATTTATTGCATTTGAAAAATGTCCTGAGTAATGAATAATATTCATGTATAAAATGCACATGTCATAAACAGAGCTAAATAAACTAAAATCATTCTTGTAACTAGTAGCACCAGGTCAAGATTCTAAGCATCATCTGCCCACAAGTACTCTAAAGCACTTTTTCTATCTCTCTCATCCATGGATAATTAAAGTGCTGACTTCTCACAGAAGAGATTGATTTTTTTTCTCCTTCCAGACTTTATATGAATGGTCTCATGTAGCATGCATTTTTTTGGGCCTGGTTTCATTTGTTCATAATAGTTTATGAGATTTCAGCCATATTGACATGTGACCTTGTTCTCTCTTATTGTTATATTGAGTCCTACTGGGAGATTGTTCTATGCAATTTAATATGCCCTTTTGTTTCATGGGTACTTGCATTGTTTATTCATTTGCATCTATTATGAATACCATTGCATATTGTTGAGTATGTTTACATAAGTGAGTTTATTTAGGTATGAAATTTCTGAGGTTCAGCATATGCACAGGTGTAATTGAAGTTGAATTCATTGCTTCATTGCTTTATGCAATCTATATAAATATATTTATTGTGTTTAATATCTGCCCATATATCTATATTCATGCTCATATTTATAGCTGTATCTCTATTTATAGGTATAATGATTAACATTTGTATGTATAAATAATACATTAAATATTTAAATATGTCATCATTAAGCATATTTATGCATAAACTTATGTAAAAATTTGTTTATATATAAACTCACATATATGCACACCTATTCATATGTACAACACATGTAATATATACACATAACTATGTGTCTCATAAATTTGTCTCTATAGACCCTCTGTTCTTTGAGTTTAGAGATAACCAACTTTAGATTTATTTATTCCTTTCTATTATAAATATACAAACTGCTGAGTCCCTACTCAAGAAGTTTCAAAATGTATTTACTCAATAAAAGAACTCACAGTGAGCTCAAGTGAGATCAGTTATTTAGGTTCTCTGAGTATGCATTTCTTCACCTGTCTAATGGATGAAAATTGCTTAACTAAAGGGTACTGGCAGTTTAGTTTTTTCCTTATTGAAATTATACAACAGTACTTGTCACTTTCCTTTATAGCTTTGTTCAGAGTCAATTCTTGCTTTTCATCAGACTTACTGAAGACAGAGTCTACATAACCTAGATTGGGATTCTGACATGATATTCCCCAACAGAGAAAGCATTTTAATTGCAATCAGTGAAATCAAGCCATAATTAAGCAAGATGTTCACAAAATGTTTTATTAGTTAAAAAAAACATTTCCAACATTTTGGTCATTGTTTTCTCTATCTTACATTTTCCCCCATTAAGCCCCATAGCCAGCCATTGCTTCCCCTTAAAATCCCTGTTTGTCATTTGCTAGGTCTCCCACCCCTCGTTTTTTAGTGCTTAAACTATAACCTAAATGATGTGTACTGATAAATGTAATTTTACATCAGGAAAGCAGATAAGAGGCAATATGTTTAGGGAAGAATAAAACCCAAGTATGCATTTAAGAAAATAATTTCCTTTGTTACAAATACACAAACAGCCATGAAACATAAAGACTGGAACCTCCATATTAATGTAGGAATTGAGGCCAGATAAGGTGACAGTGGCAGCCTAGACAAGGCTTGAACCCCTCATGAGTGAGGTGACTTCAGCAGAAACAAACAAACCCATGAGATAGATACACATACATGCATATATGAACTCAAAGCTGCTTCTCCCCGAAGGGAGCATAAAATGAGGTTTCCATAACCATGCCACCAGACTCTGGGCCAGGCTGCCCCAGCAGGGTGCTAGTCTCGTCGTTATTTACTTTTGGATCATGACAGCATTTGTCCATGATCATGCCCTCAACTTGTAGTTCAGTATTGTGGCGCTTTGGCCTGGCCCATTTCGATGCCAGGGTAGCTCACAGCTTGCCCTGGGTCCATTCAGTCCCTCGTTGGGATCCCTGCTTTTGGAGTGCTAGGAACTAAGGACAACTGAGTGAAGCAAGCAGATGCCCAGGAGTAAATATTATTTGTAGTTAATCAACTGCCAAGTTACAAAGCATAATATTAACTGTCTTCCTGTGTCCATACTGAAAGGACATTGCTTTAAGGTAAACTATGCAAAAGATATAACTTACAATACAAATTCAGTGTCCTTAGAAGGATCTGATCTTACAAGCTAACAGATTCTGATTAGGGAGAAAAGGTGATTAACTGGCTGAGAAGGAGAGCACAGAGAAGAGTTTACAGATAAACAGAGAAATGAGAGTGACTAGGGAGCACTGTGATGGGTGTAACTCGATAAATCTAAGCTCCCTGTGGCAATGTTATTCTACACTCCCCACCCCTAGGGACCTGTCCCCGGTAGCTGACCTCCACTACCCAACTGCCACCATGCTCGAGGATGCTTTCTGGACACATCATAAGACACTTTCTACCCATTTTCCATAATTACCACACCATGTTTGATGGGGTTCATACCATAGGCAACAGATCATAGAGTGAAATATATATATATATAAATATAAAATTTATATATTTAAAAATTTATATAAATTGGGAAACATATCTCAGCCTGGCAAGCTACTGAGAGTATCCTTTCCGCATGGGCAGAGTCTGGCAAGCTCCCTGTAGCGTATTCGATATGTCAAAACCAGTAATTATAACAGGTCTCATTCCCCTGACCCTGAAAGAGCCTCCAATTGTTGGGAAAGACAAGTAAGGAGAGAATGCTAAAATCTCAGGGTTGGGACAAATAGAGACATTACTGGAACCCGATGAGTGAATTCGACAAACAATGAGATGACAGTGATACAGATATATATATATATATATGTATATACATATGTATATGTATATATATATAATAACACAAAATCCTACACTCCATCATCCTAGAAACAGGAGATTATCCACGTAGAAAATCTATAGACTGAGTCAGGGAGGGAAAATTTCCCATAAAACCAACATCACAAAAGCATATTTAGAGGATTTCCATTTTGGAGCCACTCACATCCCAATTTGGAATGTGTAATTCCTTTTTAAAAAAACTTTGACTACTTTCTTCTGTATCACTTCTGTCATATTCCTAAATTAAGCTATTTTACATTAGTATTTGTGTCCTCATGAATATCTTTGTTTATTTGAGGGGAGAGGGACACACCTAACCACTCCAAACTCTGTATTTGAGTATTGCTCCTGACTGTGTTTGGGGTTTGCTCCTGATGATGACAGGGATCAAATCTAAGTTTCCACTATTCAAAGCATATGCTCCAGACAGTTGCACTATCTTTCCAGTCTTCTTGATGAAGTTATTTTCTATTAGGTTATACACTCAATCTGAGTAAACCAGGACTGAAGTTAGGACTGACTTTACTTTTTATATAAAGAACAATCCCTTGTTTCTACTGGAGACCATAATTCCCTGAGACTCAGGTGGTGGGGACCATCTCCCATGACACATAAATCAGGTGGACCTCTGGTGCAGTTTGATGACTGCCTTGTGATGCTGGTGGGACCTAGCATCCCAAGTGCAGGTGCTCATGATAGCTTTTCGCAGTCCTGACCTCAGACACTTCTCCAGGGAGACCACTCTGGGATAAGCAGGGGAGCCCCAGCACTCACATTATCAAGACTATTGCCTCTCTGGCTCTCCATTGGTCCCAACATCCATTTCAATAGTTTATTTTAAATAGTTTTTCTTTCTAAAAAATAATATAGATTTCAAAAACTCAGTTTGTGTGGGAAACAGAATTTACATAAAAAGAATTCTTTAAAGTTAGACTTATCACTATCTGTCACAGATATTTCAAAGAATAATTTATATCCAAAACAGGAACTGACTGGGACTGGAGTAATGATAGAGCAGATAGTGTGTTTGCTTTGTATGTGGCCAATGCAGGTTTGATCCCCAGCATCCCATATGGTTCCACAAGCACCACCATGAGCAATTCCTTAGTGCAGATTTAGGAGTAATCTATGAGCATCATAGGGTGTGAGCCAACCACTCCCCCCAAAAAAATCCAGAAAAAAAGGAACTGATCTGGGATTATCTTCTATCTTCCTTCATTTCTCCATTTCAACCCTGTTGGAGGGAAATTCCTTTCACAGAAGCTGTTATTTTTACCACTATCAACTGAATTATTGGTTAGGTTGGTGCTTTCTCTGGAGCCTCAATTACCAACAATTATTTATTGATTGTACATCATTTTCAAATTTGGAGATAATTTTGCAGATGAAAACAATGGTTCATTATTTTTTATATCCTTTGATTTAATACCAGATATTTCCATCAACCAGGATAGAATAATTGCCCAGTCGATAGATGTCAGTCTATTGATGTCAGACCTTGCAGGATGCCTCAGTCCTTGAGATATGAATGAAAGGACTAAATATACTGTTTTGGACTAAATATAAAGAAATATCCATTTATACTTTCTTCTCTTGAGCTCGCACTTCCAATCTCTTCTGTGAGACTCTCAGAGAGTCATCACAGTTATTAAAGAGTATTTCAAACCATCCCACTGAACTATAGGTCTGAAAATAAAAGCTCATTCTGGTTTTCTTATATGGAACTTGTCAACAACACATTTAATTTAGAGAACCAATGACCAGTGATGCTTCGTTTTGAATGTCCATTCATTATATCATGATCAAAGAGATAAATGTAGAGTGGGGGTCTTCCAAAAGTAACAATAAATATTTGCATTTTGTATGTAACGCCTTGTAAAGACATTAATGTATATTATTTTGCTAATTCTTATTTGCTTTATTTTGGGGGGGGGTCACACCCAATGATGATCACGGGCTACTCCTGGCTCTGTGCTCAGGAATTATTCCTGGTGGTGCTTGGGGGACCATATGGGATGCTGGGGATTGAACCTAGGTTAGCTGTATGCAAGGCAAATGCCCTACCTGCTGTACTATTGCTCCTGCTTATTTTGCTAATTCTTAATAGCTTTTTGACAAGATATTATTACTGCCATTTAAGAGGTGACAAAAATTGATGCTTAAAGAAGTTGAAACATACCTGAAGTTATATAATACCTGATTAACAATATGAGGAGATAGAAGAATTGGGGCTGAGTTTATCATTGTGACAATTTGAACAAAAGGTTCTGGTTAGCTTCTGATTTCCTTATAGCAATAACTCTTGGAACTTATTGAATATTTATGTGCTTTGCTCTAATTCCCAGCCAATTTAATGGTTATATTGGGTAAATATGATCAGTTTTCAAATGATTAGCTGCAGGTATTAAGCAACATAAACACATGACCCATAAAAACATTTATCAGAATCCTTGAGACCTCACTTTTTGTCTAAAATATTCTAGAAAATATTTTTGGTGGAGTAGACACAGATGCAAACAGTCTATTTACTCTGCCACCACTGAGAAAATTGTCACTAAATACTATCTGACTCTGATGAAACAGTGACATGAACAAGAACAAATTTGTATTTTGTTAACCCATCAGGTTTAGGAGTATATTTATTGCTTCAGTTTAACTTTTTCTATCCTACTTTAAAATGTGATTTTTTTTTTGTAAAGTAAGGAAATGTCTGAACCTTCCCATTTGAAACTTATACCCAAGATATTCTGGTTTCTTTTGGCACATGTTTAAATGAGAGCCAACATTACATTCCTGGAATTATGTGATCTCCATCAACATCAGTATAGAGGTGTAAAAATACCTTTTACGTATTCTCTTATACTCTCCAGGCCAGGAAAAGTGAGTGAAATATAGAAGAGATATGTCCTGTGAAAAATAAAGCAGTATAATAAGTGGATGAAATAGAGAGGGGGGAATTATATATGAGAAAATAATTGGAGATATAATGGGAGAGGAAAAGGTGTTTGACTTATTTTCTCTGCAGAGTGAAGTAGCACTGCACTGTCACTGTAGCACTGTTCTCCTGTTCGT
The DNA here is from genome assembly GCF_029834395.1 of Sorex fumeus. Taxonomy (NCBI): domain Eukaryota; kingdom Metazoa; phylum Chordata; class Mammalia; order Eulipotyphla; family Soricidae; genus Sorex; species Sorex fumeus. The sequence goes on along the minus strand of NW_026606059.1, from coordinate 44,230,049 downwards.
TGATTTGTTTGAGCGGGCACCAGTAACATCTCTATTGTGAGACTTGTTGTTACTGTTTTTGGCATATTGAATATGCCACTGGTAGTTTGCCAGGCTCTGCTGTGTGGGCAGGATACTCTGGTAGCTTGCTGGGCTCTCTGAAAGGGATGGCGGAATCAAACCGGGGTCCGCCGCATGCCAGGCAAATGCCCTACCCTCTGTGCTATCGCTCCAGCCCACAGAGTGAAGTATGTGATAATATAGTATATCTCCTCCCAACTTTTTGATTCTTTTAAAAATAATTTACTTAGTCACTATGGATTAAAAGTTATTTATGTTTGGTTTTCAGGCATACAATGTTTCAGCACCAATTCCTTCACTAGTTTCCGCTTCCTCCCACTAATGGCCCCAACACCCCCTTTCCGTCCTTGCCACCAGCCTGTCTCTCTGAAGCTCATCATAGAGAAGCAGGGCTCTTCCCATAGTGGGTGAGCAGAGGCAAGTTATAGGCAGTTTATAGTTGTTTCCTTGCACCTTTATTAATTGACTATTTATTAAGAGAATTAGTGAATGAGTAGAGGCAAGCTATAGGTTCTTTATAGTTGATTTCATTTTTTCTTTTTGGGTCACATCCAGCAATGCTCAGGGGTTACTCCTGTCTCTGAACTCAGGAATTTCTCCTGACAGTGCTCGGGGAACCATCTGGGATACTGGGAATCAAACTTGGGTCGGCCACATGCAAGACAAACACCCTACCTGCTGTACTATCGTTCCAGCCCCTATAGTTAATTTCTTGCACTTTTCGAATTGAACATTTATTAAGGGAGCATTGATGAGAGTGATTTTTTTCTTTTAAAATGATATATTGGAAAGGATAAAAGCATCTGGAATTTAAGTAGAATGGGTCATGGGAGTGGGAGGTGTAGGCTGTGATCTAGTTTTGTGATAAGGATTTTATAAACTAAATTTTTTTAAAGAAAAATAAAGTGATAATATGCACTAGGAAAGTTCTATTTGAAGAGTTATAGGACATGGCTACTTGCTTTTTAGGTATAGAAGTTAAACAAGCATTGATTCTCTGTGATCTTGTCATTAATATTTGCAGTGATAAAGCATGTAAGGGATTCGGTTTCTTTAGATTCACTTGAGCTTGCTCTCATTATCTGCAAATTAACTGTGTGAATTAGGCCTCATTATCAGTGTTATAAAGTGTAGTTTATCAGGTTCTGGATAAATGAGGATTTTAAAATTTTTACTGTCAGTGTTGTCCAAAAAGGTGGAGAGGATTATTATTTCAAACCATTACCATCAATAAATATAGTAACACTATATAATATTACTATAACACTGCCATCATCATTACTTCACTAATACTTCCATGACTTCACCATTATGCCATCTTCAGTGATGGACCTTTTGTCAACATAATCATCATTCAATCAACTACCCATCACCTTCGTTGGTACCAACACTTCTACTACTCCATATTGTTATAATTATTTATTTATTTAGCTTTTATTTTGTATATATATTTTATATAGTTATTCACAATAATTTATTGCATTCAATATTCCAACACCAATCCCACTGCCATTATACCATCCCACCATTGTTATTTCAAGTTTTACCACCACTACCCAAACCTGCCCCCAAAGCAGGTCCTAAATAATTTATTTTGTGTTGCTCATTATGAATAATCCACTAAAAATGATTAAAAAATATTTAATACAGGAAAGTATGTGAAGATTGTTGTTTCTGACCCTGACACCATTAAGACCTTGTGTAAGAGATTACTAGCATATTGTTGAGACTTGTGTGCTGATACATATATATTGATCAAAATAGGTTGCCTCTTATTTTACACCCCATCAAATGTGGTTTGTTACTTTTGGCATATCAGTAGTGTAGGATATGAGATGTCATGAAAGTTTGTCGCCATGTGCTCCAGGAATTCTAAAATTTTAAATAGGGTGATATAGCTGGAATTGAATTTTTAACTGGATGGTGACTTTGGGGTCAACAGGCATCTCTACATGGTGTTTCTCTCTTCTCAGATTTATGTATAAATAAGAGTGAAAAATAAGAGTATAAAGAACAGAGATATGGGGGAAGGTCATCTGGAGATTTCAGTGACAAAACCTGCATACCAGAGTTTTTCAATTTACCGCCATTACTATTATTGTTGGGCTGAAGCCAAAGCATAGCAGGTAGGGCATTTTCCTTGCACGTGGCCAACCGGGTTTTATTCCTCCATTCCTCTCAGAAAGCCTGGCAAGCTAGTGAGAGTATTCCACCCACATGGCAAAGCCTGGCAAGCTCCTATGGCATATTTGGCATGCCAAAAACAGTAACAAGTCTCACAATGGAGACGTTACTGGTGCCTGCTCGAGATAATCCATGAATAACGGGAGGACAGTGCTATAAGTGCTACTATTTTTGTTACTATTTTCACTACAATCTTATCACCACCTCTATCACTATTCCTGTTATCATCCCACAAACACCACCATGATCTTCCCAATTCAAATTTCTCCTTGTGCAATGACTTATATTCACTGGAGAAGATATTTGATGCACATGCATTCCTGAGCACTAGTGTAGGTTGTTCTTTTAATGGGGGTCATATATTCAAACTCAGAACTTCATCCCATTTTCTCTTAAATCTATCTCATAGATTTGATTTCCAACAACTTTGCTCATTTCTCATTTGTCTCTTCATAATCTCCTAATCTTATCCCCTCACAACTCCATGGAGGAAAAAACTCAAGGATGGAAAATTTTTCTCTTCATAAGATATAATTCAACTAGAAGAATCCTCCTGCCACTTTATTAGCTGCACCATCATCTCTTTCTTTAATATAGATGGAGAGTAAGATAATTCCTATGTATTCAAAGTTTGGGCTTTGGAACAGCAGATTTACCCTATTCAAAGGTTTTATAGAGCCAGAATGTTTAACTTTACTCCAGATCTTCTTACTCAGAAATTGTATTTTTAAAAAAGCATTCTTAATACAAAATCTGAGGATCTCTTCTTCGGCTAGTTACTTTTGGTGAGAGACTATAAATTCTGGGAATACAATGAAAAATCTACAAATAAACCTGGAATTTCAAAAATATTTGCTACAGAGAGAAGATAATTGAGACTCAGAGTGGTGATTGTGTGCTTCATATCCTACCGTATCGAACACAGAGAGCAAAAATAGGCCTTGAGCTTCTGACACTAAAGTTTGAGTTCTTTTTATTACAACTTAATTCCCATTATTATTCTGGTAAAAAAACTGATCTATGCCCATAGTCTAATGATTTTGAATATTTGATATGGGTAGAGAACAGATACACAATGTCAGAAGCGTAGAATACAAGTACTAGTAAAAATTAACAAGTTAAGCACAAAATATTAGACGGATTCTCCTGCAACCTCATTTCTATACGAGTCTTATCTTTCACATCACTCTGATTATATTCTTTTTATCGTAAATTACTGTCTTACATTATTTTAACTATTTACTTATTTGTTCTTTTATCCTCCAGGTAATTATGGGAACATAAGCCCTCCCATCTGTTTGTTGCTGTATTTTGAGCTTTATGGAAAATGCTTGCTAGTAACTTGTAGAATGAATAAATATAAAAAATAGAATTTCTACAAATGAACATATTTTACTTATCTCATTTGTTTAAATAAATATTTCTGTCAGGGAACTCTATTTGGAGAATCTTTTATGATGAAAACTATGCTTCTGGTTTATATAATGATGTATCTTGCAGAGACAGAACTACTTAAGACACATGATCTTTCAACGACTAAATATTTATACTTTTAACCAACCTAAAGTTTGAATCTGAATCTAAAGACACAAATATTAATTTTTTTAGATACAGGGACCTGCAGTCTTGGGCAAAATTTTTTTATCCTAACTTTTATTGATATTACATTAATTATATTTTAATTGATATTACATTAGTTTACTGGCATATTTGAATACCTTTGCATCCTAAGGATGATCCCACTTGATTGAGATGTATGTATTTTTGAATATGCTCTGATATTTTTAAATATTGGGAAAAATATTTGCCCATTTATCTGGCAAAGAAAATCCAAGATATGTAAAATAATAGCAGAACTTAACAAAAAATAAACAACCAATAACATCAAAACAATGAGATATCATCTGATATCAGTGAGACTGGCACATATCACAAAGATCAGTAACAACCAGTGTTTGTGTGGTTGTGGAGCAAAAGGGACTGTTGGTGTTAATGTCCACCAATCCAATCGTTTTGGTAAATGTTATGGACACTTCTCAATCTAGGAATTAACCTTCCATATGACCCAGAAATGACAACTCTTAGTATCAACTCCTCAAAACTCTATAAAAAATGCTATTTTATGTTCATTCTAACATCATCACAATAGTCAAACTCTAGTAACAACCTAAATGTCAAAGATAAGATAACTGGATATGGAAACCATGGTACATATACACAATGCATTGTTGCTCTGCTTTAATAAAAGTTGAAATCTTGAAATTTGTTATGTGGATGGATCTCGAGAGTATCATGCTGAAGGAAGTCAGCTAGGAAAAGACCAGGTAGAGAATAGTCTCCATTATGTGTAAGAAACAGAACTGGTGTTTAGTAGGAAGAGAAATACCATGAGAGAGGATAGAATGGGAGGGGACACTGGGCAATAATGGAGATAAGCTAACACTGCTGGAAAGTTTTGTTCTGAAATGATTTATGCATGAAACCCTATCATTAACAGTATTGTAAACCATGGTACATAAAAAAATAAAAATAAGTAGAAAGGCATAGTTTTTCATCTATACTGACATTAACTATTTCTCTTTCAACCTACCTAACAGTGTTACAGATATTATGTACCATTACCCGAAATCATAGACTTTACTGAGCCAGACCCGTTTAGTCTAGAAAATAATTGATAGATATTTTGAAATCGAGACTGCTTTATTTCTAAGAGTATGTGATTTATCATAATTTATTTCATTTCCTGTTTTATTTTGACTTAAAGGAATTGGCCTGTACTAGAGAATAGTAAAAAAAAAATCTTCATTTATTTTGGTCGAAGTTTTACCTTCAGGAGGAAAATTAAAACAAATATGGTATCAAGAAAAGTCATGAGACAGTTATTTTTGTGTTTTTTGGGGGGTCAACCCACTTCTGTTCAGTCCTGTATTATTTCATTCTCTTCTTTTAGGCAAGAAGTTCTTAGTACTACATTTGTTGTTTGTTTTGGACCATACCCAGATGTACTTTGGGCATCTTGACTCTGCACTTAGGGATTGCTGTTGATGGTCTTGGAGCATCATATGGTGTGCCAGAGAAAGAACTCGGATAAATTATATGGAAGGCAAGCACCCTACCCTCTCTGTTTTGCTTTGGATCTCTTAGAACTATTTATGTTCAATATCCTTTACTCCTTCAGCAGCAGAGATTGTATGACGTACTTCAGGATGTTTTATAATGAACTGAACTAGAATCTTTGATAGATATTGAATGAGTGAGATCTCTTTCTTCAAAGAGAGACCCTGGGTATTGTTTTCATGTAGATTTGGATCACTGTTTTGACTCTGGTGCTAATATTGTTTCCTGACGGTCCAATGAGATGTTTGTTATTTTTCTCCTCTTAAAATAATTTACATTGAGAATATTTCTGTTTTCTTGCGCATCAGCCAGTTAGTTCTGGTCTTATTTATGGATTTCTATACTTGAGAAGTGAAAAAATGATTTTCACAATTGTGTTGTGTTTTGCTTGAATTGTAGATCCAATTTCCATTATGAACATTCTCAGTTATATTTAAATAAGTATTATTTTTTAAATTTTATTGGATTACCATGAGATAGTTACAAGCTTTCTTGTTTGGGTTACAATCACACAATGATCAAACACCAATCTCTCCACCAGTGCACATTACCCACCACCAATATCCCCAGTATACACCCCCTTTCCCACCTTCTCCCTGCCTCCATGGCAGACATTATTCCCCATAAACTCTCTCTACTTTTGAGCGGAGCGGTAGCACAGCGGGTAGGGCGTCTGCCTTGCACGCAGCCAACATGGCGCACCCGAGTTCGATTCCTCTGCCCCTCTTGGAGAGCCCGGCAAGCTACCGAGAGTATTCGATATGCCAGACACAGTAACAGCAAAGTCTCCAATGGAGACGTTACTGGGCCCGCTCGAGCAAATCTATGATCAACGGGAGGGCCTTTACTTTTACTTTTTACTTACTTTTGGGCATTATGGTTTGCAATACAGACACTGAGAGGTTATCATGTTTGGTCCTTTATCTACTTTCTGCACACATCTCCCATCCCGACCGATTCCTCAAGCCATCATTTTCTTAGTGATCCCTTCTCTATTCCAGCTACCTTCTCCCCTTTGCTCATGGATAGACATGGAGAATATCATGCTAAGTGCAATGAGTCAGAAAGAGAGGGACAGACATAGAAGGACTGTATTTATTTGTGGAGTATAAAACTACATAAGATGAGGCTGACACCTAAGGATAGAAATAAGTATTATTAAAGTCACATTGTACTAAAAAAACAAACTAAGTTGACTAGTGCATTTGTAAATGTTATTTCTGAACTCTCCACAGTCTGACCTCTTTGTTGCTGTTTGGTTGGCAGAATCTATTGACTTCAGTTTAATATTTTCGTGGATTTTTTCCCACTGCTTCTACTTGCCCCCATTAAATTAAGAACAGTGTCTATGTTTCTCATTAGATTTTGATTACATTGTACTGTCATATCACTGGACTGTTTACATAGTCATTGACTCAGTATTGAGAATTATTCTCACAGCAATTTGAGGAGGTAATCTATGTGTTCTTTTGTACTAGTAATACTTATTGCTGACTACATTATTTCTTTAGCTCATAAAAATAGTTTTACTTGGCAAATATCAGAGAGGGCTGAGAGAGGAGAAAGAGGAATAGAAAATTTTCATATAATAAAGGGGCTAAAAATCAAGTACCCTTATCTGTGATGCTGGTGTATAGAGTGGGGTGCCTCTTCATTCACTCATTTGGACCTGCTGGAATCTTTCCCTTCTTTTTTACTTTATCTTTTAAGGTCTTCCAGTTCACATTCTCCTATAGTTTGGTTTCTATACTTTTTTATGGCACTTAATCTATAATTTGTATACTGGAAACTTAAGTTTATAGAGGGTCTGAAAAATCAGAGAATCTATTGAGAGCTTACTTCCATATCTTCACCAGTGCTGAATGGTGGTAGTTGACGTTTTAAAAATTACTTACTGTGACCCAGGTACTGTGTGAAGAACTTTACACCTATTATTTTATTTAAAAAACCTTTTGAGATATAATCCACATACAATAAAGTATGAGGAGAGCAATAACAGCAGGTAGGGCGTTTGCCTTGCACACGGCCGACCGGGGTTCGATTCCTACGCCCCTCTCAGAGAGCCTGGCAAGCTACAGAGAGTATCTTGCCTGCATGACAAAGCCTGGCAAACTACTCATGAAGTATTTGATATGCCAAAAACAGTAACAACTGTCAGAAAAGAGATATTATGAGCAAATCGATGAACAGTGGGAGGACAGTGCTACAGTATTACAGTGATATTTGCTTGCTTGATTACTTGAGGATTGTAGAATCTTTAATAAACGACCAGGCAGTCTCCTTTTCTTCTTGTGCTCCGAGAATAATATCTTCCACACATGTATGGAGCAGAGAATGAACAAAGTTTAGAAAAGCAAAGATATCTCTTGTCTCTTGTCAACTTATCTCTCAGTGTGACACATTCGAATGAAGAAAATTATAAGAAAGGACAGCAAGAAACTACCACTCTCCTTAGAGCAAGCTTAATTTGTGGCATAAGTGAGAAAATGGGTATCTTTGTGGAAGTACAGGCAATAAATATGTTTTAGCAAATCATCAGAGGGGTAATCATGATGGGATCCATATAACTTTGTCATATAACAAGAAATAAATTGAACTGAGATAAAGGTAGATAGACGAGATACGCCTTCTGTGCTCACATTCATTCTAGTGTACTTAGTGGGAGCTCATTTGATAAAAGACTGGCCTAAAGGTTATTTGAGACACAGAAGATTATTAATTAGAATATATAACATTAAAAGACTTTAGAGATGAATGTGGAAGTGCAACATTTAAATTTTTTGCACTCTCCAAATCATCTGTAATGCCATTTGCAAGTAATGGCATGCTAATTATAATTATAGTTCATTAAAACAATGCAAGAAATTCTATGGGAAGTAATTTTTAAGTGAAAAATAGATATATTTCCTTGCAAGTATACATGGTACCTCAAAAAAAGAGCTTTTACTAATCTACTTCCAATTACTCTGTGTTCTTAAAAGCACAAGTAACACATTTCCTTGATTATAAATGTGAAATTTACACTTTTCTCTAACTTAGACTACTGTCCCCTGGACAGTCTCAATTAATGAAGTTTTACTCGATTTGTCACATGGTAGCAAATTTATCCACTGGAAAATTAACAGAAAGACAACCTGGGGCCTTTTAAGAGTAATTAATGTGTTTGGAATTGCTGTGAAACTCTAATTGCTAGTTCGAAAATGTACAGTCTTGTTACCTTCCTTACTGGGCTGATGTAGTTTTGGCCTAGTTGGTTGGGGAAGGGAGAATGGAGAATTACAAATTATTTGATAATTCTGTTTCACAGACAGAACACTTCATGACAGGGCCTATTGATTTATCTTTCTGATGCCATGTAGAAGTCGGCTGAGAATTTACTGCTGATTTATTTTGGTTCTGTAAAAATGAGCTACGTCACTGAACTTAATGATTAAGTATTCATAGTTTACTATAAATTACTCTTTCTTTGCTTTAAATAATAACTATTTTTCACCACTTCTGAGTGTGAATTATAAAGGACAGCTACTTCTTTAATCTCTGGCGAGTCTAGCTTTGAAGAGGTTTGTGATTCCAGTCTCTTGTTTCTCAAGAAGGCGAGGTGCTGCTGCAGCTTTTTAATTTTTTGTAAACATGCATAAATAAAATGTTGATCTGAACATTTAGGCATTGTTGACTGCAGGGAAGAAAATATCAGATTGTGTGTTAGGAAATTAGAATGTTTGCCAAAATATGGCTGTCAAACATTTCGGGGCATAGCTAGAAACAGTTTGTCTAAGCTTCAATTTCCTAATCTATTAATCAATATATTGAACAGAGAAGCCCAATATAGTGCCCATAACTCAAAGTTATTATTAGGATCAATGAGAACAATAGCCATGTCCTGTAAAGGAAAATTTTTGTATATTTATCTATTTGTAGTGTGTATGTATATATGTGCGATAGCACAGTGGGTCGGGCGTTTGCCTTGCATGCGGCCGACCTGGCTGACCTGAGTTCGATTTCTCCACCCCTCTTGGAGAGCCCAGCAAGCTACTGAGAGTATCTAGCCCGTAGGCAAAGCCTGGCAACCTACCCGTGACATATTCGATATGCCAAACACAGTAACAAGTGTCACAATGGAGATGTTACTGGGCCCGCTCGAGCAAATCGGTAAACAATGGGAGAACAGTGACAGTGAAAGTGACAGATGTATATATGTGTATGTGTATTTGGACGGTATGTAGTGGTACCTATGTCTATATATATCGTTTTCTTATTACCATGCCAGCTAAGATTTTCTTTGTAATCTCTAATTGAGGGGAATATGAGAGGGCTTTACAATTTATACTTACCATTCACTGATAATTGTCAATGTCAACTAGCTTTAGTTAACTATAATTGTATGACAAACACCATATTAAATACTTAACAAAGATTAATTCCCTTGGTCTTTTATAAGTTATTTTACATTTTGAAGCTGTTTATTAAGTGCCTTAAGAATTTGGTTAAGGTCAGATTGCTAGATTCGTACACAGTGGGTTGAAACTTGTTTGCTGGATTGCTATCTGAACTCTCACCCCAGATTATCGGTCATCTGCCACTGGGTGCTGAACCACAGTTATGACTCTGCAAATTCCTTGTTTATAGGTTTTAAAGTGGCTTCCTAATTTTTGTGAAGTTGAGAAAAGGATCTTTAGGGAAATGAAGCAAAATGTTTAAGTAAATTTGTGAGGAATTAGAACACTTGAGATCTCAGAAAAGAGTACTATACATGGGAGAGAATAAGGAGATATTAGCCATTGGTCTCAATTATTGAGCCCAGAGAATTTAAGGGAAGGGGTACATGTGAATAACATAATTGGAAAGTTTAAAAGTTGCATCGTCTTCAATCACACAATTGGATCAAAGGAGGCCATTGATGGGCTAGAGTGGTGTTATAGCGTTTTGGTCATTTGCCTGGCATGTACCATATTGGGATTCTATCCCTGACTCCCATCTGACCACCCTGAACCTGCCAGGACTGTGATTCCTTAGAGCAGTCAGGAGTTAGCACTGAGCACCATAGGGTGTGGCTGCCATCAAATAAAACATAAAAAAGGATGCCATTGACTTCAGCAGGACATTTCCTCATTCCCCTCTTGACACTCTCATGCATTTAGACTCAGTGATCCTGTTACAGTGGGAGTGAAGGGGCAGGGAATGGATGCCAGGTAATCTAGTAAACTTAATTGGCCATTTTAAACCTTGCTTTCATGAGGTGTAACAAGTCAAGGAAGTGCATTGGAAATTGCTAGGGAAGTAGAGATACAAACAGAGTAAAGGGGCTTCGGGCCAGGAAATTTCCTCTTTGACCACTCACTAATGCCTGAGCAGTTGGTAGGAAAAGCATCAGTTCTTAGTCAAATCCATGTGACTGGTGAACAAAGGAAAGCTCAACAGATTAAGAACAGAGGGCAGAGGGCCTTGAGAAGTTAGGTGCTAACCCCCAGGGAGGAACTATAGTGCAACAAGCTTTAGACCAGCAGTACAGCAATGGGGCTTCTCAGAGCAGTTATGAGCAGAGTGGTTGGGGTCACAGAGTGGAAAAGTCAGTGTAGGGACAGGAGAGAAGGCAAAACCCACTGAAAAAATGAGGACAGCAAAGTATTCATGACATCAGTGTTGCGGGATAAAGAGATAGAAGTCTGGACATCGGCATACGGGGAGATACCTAAAACGACCTACATATATTGTACAATTAAGCAACTGTAATAATGTGAATATTGGGAGCTTTGTATGCTAATTTTACATATAAAACTCAAGGACCCACATAGTTCTGCAGTAACAGTCTTAGAAGAGGTTCTAAATTACTCTTTCCTCCCACATTGTATGTTCCCTTCTTGATGACATTGACTCATATTACTCTGACCACTTCCCTACTTTTCAAGGAAACAAGATAGCGTCCATTGGTAAAGGAGAGCCAATTTATGAGCTGTAATTATGCAGAAATTAAAATCCAAAGTGAAATAATCATAACATAAAACTACTTTTTAACAATAAAGGAGGCAAGTGTTCTGGGAAAATCCTAAGAATTGAAATGAGAATGGCCAATAAAATATACTCTTCATTTTTATTGAGGCACTGTGATTTATAATACACTTAATGAGTTTTATGCATAAATCATTCCAAAACACACTTACTACTGGCTTAGCATTCACCAATGTCCCAAGGTCCCCCCATAATTTTGAAGTCTCTTAAGGTCTGACATTATGTGTTTCATAATTATGGGATAATATATTTGTATTTTTGTCATTTTTGGGTAACAATATTTAGCCATTTTATGAATGCTGTAGAGTTGAAGATATCAGTTCAGGAAAAGGTAATTTAATGTAAATTGGAATAACTTGTACATAAATAGTGAAATACAATGTGAAATTGAGTCTGTTCTTCATGCCTGATGATGAGAAAATTCATTTTACCAAAAGATATCATGAATGGTCCTAAAATAAATTTATAAATCAAGATGGGGGAAATTATACATATGTGTATGTATATCTACAAGTGTTATTTTGTTTTGTTGTTGATTTTTGTTGGTTTATTTTGTTGTTTTTGCTTAATATTTTTGGGGGAGAGTTGGTACTATTTGGGCCACACTTGGCTGTGATTCAGGGATGACTCCTCATTTGTGCTCATGTAAGACTCTTGGCAGTGCTCAAATGACATAGCTACAGCTGGGGATCTAACCTGGGTTGGTTGCAAGTAAGCAGAGTGCCTTACCTGCTGTACTATCTCTCTTGCCTTGTTGTTTTTAATGCTAGAGCATTTTCCATATAAGGGAGAATTTTACTGGTTAAAAAGTTCTTCAATTGGAGTTAGTGACACTGGAAAGGTGTCAAAGGCTAAATCAGGCAGATGATCCGGAGCCTTCCCAGACTTGCATAATCTATGTGACATGGCAGTGACCTCACGTAGGCAGTATGTTCCTCCTATCACTGGAGCAACCTGCTTACCTTAGGAATCATTTTGTATTTGAAAAGTTTGCATGTCATTCTATTCCTTACACTTTCAAAGCCACTACCTGATATGTAGGACTTTTTGCATCCTGCTTCACTATGTTCAGTGATAAACATCAAAGGTATCTCAAAATGGGATGCTTTATGATGGGAAGATAACAGATGAAAGGCAGCCATCAAGTGGCTGTCTCTGAAATCAATTTGGGAGCTGAAATCCTGAAAATAGATATGTAAGACTTGCAGAAGGAGATTTTCATCAGCCATTACAATTATAGCTAGAGGCTTAAAGCTTTGTGGAGGGGTAGAAATTGAAGGTAACAGTATAAAGATCTGAGGGATTAGATGGTTTTAATATCAACTACATTTGTGTATTGGTTAAGAAGTTCAAGTAACTTGTTTAAAAGAAAAACCTCAGAATGGACTATGCAAAAAATACTAATTATTGAAGTTGAAGGAACAGTTGAGGAACAGGGAGAAGATTTTTAGGAGGGAAAACACCCCCCACACCCCAGAAATTTTAAGAATAATTTACAAGTAAGCATAGGGCTAACAATTTCCAAAATGCAGAAGGTTAAAGCTGGGCTTAGCAAATCAACAGCTTGTGTAAAAGAAATTTCTGAGGGCAGGTTACAGATAGGGAAGAATTACATTTCTTTGATCAGACAGATTTAAAAAGTCCCCCAGTTAGCTTAAGGGCAATTGGACAATTGGAAAGAAAGATTACAGGAGACAATTGGAGAGAAAAATGGCAGAAGACCCTAGGGTAAACCCATCTTTTCTAAATGTGCAAGTTGACATGGAAGTGTAAGTCCTCTCCATGACTTTCTGTGCTTTTGATCACACCTAGGGTTGAAAGGGAAGTTCAGAAGTGATGTATTTCTTTCAATGATTCTGGACTCTGCTAACATCAGGGATTCTTGTAGGAAGGAATGAATGAGAGGATGCAAATAGATTTGCAATCAGCAGCTTAGTCACAAGAACCATCCCACAATCAGAAACACCTTAAAATCCTTCAGAACTAATGTTCTCAAAGGTTTGTAGCATACAAAAGGTCTAAATGCCTTCTCTGTCATTTATGAATTGTGTGGCCCTATTTAAATGACCTATATCTATGTGCCATTAATTTTATTTGTAAAGAAGTTATGTTAATTATATTTATCTACTTCATTTCAACTTATTACAGAGTTCAAATAACAAAAAATTCCTTTATCCAATGCCCAAGATAGATCAAACTTTGTTTACTATTGATATACTTATTTTACTTATAAATAATTACTATCAGTATCTGAAAATTATATATTCTAATAACGATTTTAAATAGAATTATATATTTTCTCTCTGTTACGGTATTTGCCTCTTAAAGCAAAGATTTGCCTGTATTATTCCTAGAGTGAATTCCTAGAATCTGTAGAGTGATTCAAAATACAGAGCACTGCTAGAGGAGTAAGAGAAACAAAAAAAAGCACAATCAGATTTTTACGCGCTTGACCCAAAATGTGGAGACAATTGACAATTTTCATCATCGAACTAGTAATATGAACTGATTCTTTCGAGACTTTATAGTCATAGCAATTATACTTAATATCCTTGTTATGAATATTTCTATCATGATTTGTTTGTTTATGCTATCATGGGGTATTGTGAGACCAAAGGAGATACAAAGGAGATCAAGAACATTAACATTATATAAAGACAATGACTTCTTACTCAGGAACATACATTTGTAGGGACTGAATACCAATAGGCATGACCCCTGGTCACTGAACCCCTGAGCAAAAAAGAAACAGACAGACCAAGAGCATACTTGTTAAAATCAAAGAGCTGTGCAGGGTGTCTTTCTGATTTCCTGTGACCTTCTACTTCTCTAGCTCAGTGCTTTGTAGTAGGTATGCACCTTTAAGTTGACAATTGGTACAGGGTTACTTGAAATGTAAGCACGTTTTTCTTCTACACTCAGTATTTTAATTTAAACAAAAACTGGTAAGTTCATATTTCAGATATATTAGCTGGAATTTTGTCCTCAAATCTGTTCTAGTCATAAATAAAGATTCAAACACCATAAGCTTACTATCAGTTTGTTTCTTTGAATTAAATATTTTTCACTTTTCACTTTCATGTTTCAAAGAGAGTTGGACACATATTTTGTGAACTAAAACCAGCATATCCAGTAAACAACACTTTTATTATTAACAAATAATCTTAGTTTGAGTGCTCCTTTGTAATATTCTAAGCTTTGGTTTATAAAATTTGTGAGCAGCATATTTTTGGGATTCTTTTCCACTGGACAAATAACAAGTGTCAAGTACTAGCAATAGGCTAAAGGAAAAAACAAACTAAAATCAAAATTCACTTCACAATTCGTAAAATCAAGTTTCAAGCTCAGACTTCCTGACTCTGAATGCTGAAATTTTGTGCTTCACTATACTAGTCCACTCACTATGTCTTTTCCAATGGATAACATGACCTCTCTTTACATTTGCACTGTCTGACTTCAGAGCACAGCAATATTTTTCACTGTGCTTATCTTATGCCATGTGGCATGATTAAATTGATAAGTTCCATTGACTTTGCAGACAGTACCAATCCTAAGGGATTTTATTCAAAGAGAGTAAATACAGTCAGTCTTTGCTGCACCATTCCCAGGTCTTTGCATAGTGAAACAACCTAGCTGCAAAATAGATTCTTATAACTTTAAAAATAAATTCTTGTCTGCCAACTACAAACAGCCTCTTAATGTGCCACATCCCACATGCATTTGGATTTAATTTGTTTGCTTTTTCTCAGTGATTGCTCTTTAATTATTGCAATGTTGAAACAACTTGCTCGATCTCCAAAAATATGCTGGAGTAGGTGGGGAAAAGTAGAGGGATAATGAAAAGGCAGAGCCTGGAATGTTTGGATAGAAGCGTCCATTGATTATTCAAATACTTGAGAGGTAGGTGCTAGCTAAATGGGAATACATGTACTCACGTTTCACCACCATTTATCATCACTACCCTGAACTCCAAAGGATGGATAACAGTCCAAAGGGGATTGCATAGCAGGAAATTTTAGTCTTCTGAAATATTGCAAAGTTAGTTTTACAAAGATGATGGGACAATTTGACACATAGGAAGTTTGTAAGAGTATATGAGCAGAAGCTTCAGGAAGCCTACAAATTTCATTTTATACCAATCAAAATAACAAGGTTCAAAGCATTTTCTCTCACATTCATTCATTCACCTTCATTCTCCTGAAACTACTTTCTTGAAAAGTAATGCAGAGATCTTTGTCTCATATGGACTGTTAGGTGCAGAGGTAATCCATAAGAATGTTTCATAGCATCCATATAAGCCCACTGGAGTCTGTATTTCATGATTATTGACAACAATAACAAAGAGCAAATATAATTACCTGATGACTTAATTACACTTTAATTTGAACGACTTGCTCCCATCCATTTTTATTTAGAAACTGAAAATTCAGACAAATTAAAAAATTTCCTCAAAGTTACACATTTTGAAATTAGTTTGAACACAGACCTATATTAAACATATGCACTGCACTGCACTGTCCTCCCATTGTTCATCGATTTGCTCGAGCCAACCCAGAACCTCTCCATAATGAGACTTGTTGTTACTGTGTTTGGCATATCGAATACATCATGGGCAGCTTGCCAGGCTTTGCCTTGCAGGCGAGATACACTTGGTAGCTTGCTGGGCTCTCCGAGAGGGACGGAGCAATCGAACTCGGGTCAGCCAGGTTGACCACGTGCAAGGCAAATGCCCTACCCACTGTGCTATAGCTCCAGCTCATTAAACATATGAAATTTTAAAATATTTTATTAAAGTGTATACCATTTAAATGTGTCATTGGTTGGATTTCATACTCCCCTCTATTTGTGTGTCATAAACTTACTGGGAAAAGCTGTTGAGAACAATTTTTCTAACAGATGTCAGAAGCAGAATTGAGCAAAGAACTTTAAAACAAGATGCACTTGGATTAATAACCATTCTTTTAGTCCAGTCCTGGAAGTAGGATTGTTCTTAGAGATACTTGGAACTGAGCAATAGGATTAAAGTTTTCACTAGATTTTTTGTTATTGTTATTTTGGGGTTATACACAGCGATGCTCAGGGCTTAGTCCTAACCCTGTGCTCTGGTATCACTCCTGGCAAGCTCAGTGGACCATAAAGGTGATGGGTATTCAACCTGGGTAGGTGATATGCAAGGTAAGAAGCCTATTCTCTATACTTTCCTTCCACTCACTCCCACACCAGGTTTTGGTTGTAGGCTAATCTTTGTGAAGAAGAGGAAGTTTCTTTTGGCAAAAGACACTTCAGCTGGGAAGTTCTAGTAAGTACAGTACTTACTGCAGCTGAAAATTAGTGTCTTTGGTTCTAAAAGGGAAGGAAGGATTTTGGAAGTAGGTCAGGGGACTCTACTATATTCAATCTTTTTTTTTTTGTATGTGTGTGTGGCACTTGTATTTCTTTGCTCCTTCATGAGATTTAATGGTCTCTTCTTCCTGAAAAAAATTTTTAATAGTATAATAGTACAATGGAAAAGCATAATCCCACCTTATTTCCTCTTGAAACTTCATATTATCTTTAAGATACAAATAATACATATCACCTCCCAAGTCTCCTGCTAACTCTAAATTCCTTTACCCCAGTTACTCTGCTAATCATAGAACTCAGCCCAGTCTCTTTTCTGAGACCCTTGTTATCAGTCTTCTTTTTAGAATACAGGAGACTCTGTTTTCTGTCACAAACAAGAAGTACTCTATAGGATCAATTGTCTGCCAGATAACTTTCAATGTATAAGACAAACTCTATGACTTCTGGATAATCTGGTCAATCGAATCTCTCAGGATGGTAACTCCTTTTGTTTTTTGGACTCTTGAGACAGAGAATCTGAATTCACTGATCTGCAACCATAAATTAAAATAGAATGAGACTCTTATACTACTAATGTAAATTTTCTACTATAATAACTAAGACCTATAAGTCTAGACAACAGACCTAACAATTTTGGGGCAGGGAAAGCATTTTATTACTGAAAGAAATAGTAATAGAGGATGTCTTATCTGCTTATTTTTAAAGCTGTGTATTCTACAAAGATGTAATAGTCATTTGATAAATAGGTACTTTTTGTTTTTACTGATTTATCACAAATATGATTATTTAAACAAACTCATTTGTTATCTCATGGGTCTGTTTATCAGAGGTTTGGGTGAATTTAGTTGAATTCAACCTGAGGTCTCCCACAAAACTGGAATACAAATGTATGTGGACTGAGCTCATATTAAAAAGTTCTAGAGAAAAATGTGATCTTAGATTGTTAGTAAAATTAAGTACCTCATAGCAGTGGGACTAAGTTAAGTTATTTTTCAACCACAAACATAATATACATAGGTGATGTTTCCCTGATGATATTTTAACTTGAATTTTCCATTAGTACTTGTGTCCACCTTATTTTGAATGGTCAAGTGATTCCACCTGGCATCTTTGATATCAGAACTCAGACCTACTCACTTCTATCATGAGGCAAAAGAAAATATTGATTTCTACCCCCAGTCCTTGACAATGATCTCCTGAAATTCCTATAATCTTCCAAGTGCTAAGAACATTTGCACCATCTTTTATTCTAATATGTGTCTTTGAACCCCCCAACTGACACAAAGACCCTAAAAACCTTGTAAATTCCTAAGTAATAAAAGTATTAGTGTCTTTTCTATTGAGGTGAGTTGGAGGTTCTGGGTTACGGGATAGTCACCAGAAAGACAAATAGTGATAAGAAGATTAGATCAGAACCATTCCTCATACCTCTGCTTCTCCAGAGAGAGGAGTGGGAATAGAAAAGTAATTAACAATGGACTGTGCCTGTCTAAGAAGGCCCCATGAGATCATAATGTCAGGAGGTTCAGAGAACTTCTGGAAGGATTGTCTTATCTACCACAAAAGTATTCTGTACTCCCAGCTCTGTGTTCTGTCTGGGACCCTCCCACACCTTGCCATATGTATTGCTTCATTTGGCTGCTCATCTGTATCCTGTAGCAAACTGGCAAATATGAGCTTCCTTGACTTCTGAAGAGCTTTAGTAGCTAATTAGTTGAACCCAAGAAGGAAACTGTTGGAAGTCAAAGTCTGTAGCCTGTTAGGAGTACCTAGGAAATTTGTATCTGACTGTATGTATATGGGATAACCTTGTGAGACTGAGACTTTAATCTGCAAGATATGATGCTTTTTCTCTAGGTATTGTCAGAATTGGGATATTTGACACTTACCTGATATTATAAATTAATGCTTCTTATCTGAAGACTATCCCTATATAGGTGATGACTAGCTGTATATAAGTAAAGTAATATCTCTAGAAGATTTGGAGAAAAGAAATATATAGTTGGGAAGAATTAGGATTTTTCTAGCCCTTGAAGAGAAAAACTGAAGTTTTTTTCTTTATAGTGACCATTTTACAATGACATGTCTATTTTCAGCCCTTAACTGCAGATACCTTTCTTTATCTCCTATATGATGATCCCTTCAAGTGAGATCAGCCCTGGTAAAAGGTGTTCATCTTTTGGGATGGGACGTGGACCAAAAACTGGATTCAGTACCTTCAGGGGCTAGCCCTATTGGTGCAGTAATGTGTGTGTTTGTGTGTGTGTGTGTGTGTGTGTGTGTACGCTTATGAGTACGCACACATGCATTTACTAGCTTGCTCCTCGTGGTGTTCTTAGTATAGTGGAATTTTACTCTTCAGCATAGAGATCAATTTTCATCGTTCAATTATATGTTACTTGTCTTGTTATTTCTTTTTACCAAATTAATCACTTGATCACTCGACATCCTGTTACTCATTGACTTGCTCAAGTGGCACCAGTAACATCTCCATTTGTTACTGTTGCGTTTTAGTGTAGCCCAATGGTGTCTACTAGAGCTAGGGACACAAAGAGCCTCAAACCGATAGTTCAGGGTTTTGACAAAGAAGTCTGATAATCTCGTAGGTGGGCGGCCACACCCTCTTTTGACATCATATGAATCCATTCAGTAATGGCTCCAGTCAAGAGGACTTCTCCAAATCTCATTACGTGTCTAGTCCATCTGATTTTTGACATCTTTGCAAATGAGACAGCATCCCTTATTCTTGATCATCAACAGAGGTTGGAATTCCAGATTCTTTCTTTCATTTGAGTGAAGCATGATACTCCAAGCATAGCTCCTTCGATTCCTCTTTGGGAGATCCGAATAGTGTTCTTACCCTGTTTTCATAAGGCCAAGATCTCTGAGGCTTATGTTAATGCAGGAATAACAGTGGAATCAAAGATATGTGCCCAGAGTCGGAGGTTCTTCGTCCACATAGCTATTTCTTTGATGCTCTTGACAGCATTTTAAGTGCTCTCTTCCTCCTGTGCAACTCAGGTGCTAGGTCATTCTTCATGTTGACTTCTTGACCTGGGAACACATAACTATTGCATTCAGAGATATTCGTTCCATTGAGAGTGAATAGAATGTCAGGAATGAGACAGTTGCTCATAAACATTGTCTTCATGAGATTCAGCTGTAGTCTGACCTATCCACATTCTCAGTCAAAATCTGCTATCATTTGTGCTGCTTAGCTAATGTGTGGTGTTATTAGAATGATGTCATCAGCGAAAAGGAGGTGGTGTAGTTGCTGAGCATATATCTTCACTCCTGTTCCTTCCCATTTCAACCATCACATGATGTTCACAAGGGTGGCGCTGAAGAGTTTCGGTGAAATGGTATCACCCTGCCGAACCCCTCCCTTGACATGGATGATCACTTCTTTGTAGAATGATGAGATCCTGGTTGTGAATCCGTCATATAGCTCACAGAGGATCCTGATGTATAGAGTTTGAATGCCCTGTTTGGCTAGGGCTTCAATGACCGCTTCTGTCTCAACAGAATCAAAGGCCTTCTTTAAATCAATGAATGTTAGACAGACCGGCATCTTGAACTCCTGAGAAACCTCAATGAGCTTGGTTATCATGTGGATGTGGTCGATGGTGCTGAATCTTTTGTGGAACCCAGCTTGTTCACATGGTTGTACTTTATCTAGTGTTCTGCCAATCCTATTCAGGGTGACTTGAGTGAACAGCTTGTAGATGACAGACAACAGGCAAATTGGGCAATAATTGTGATAGTCGATGTCTCCCTTCTTGTACAGTAGTACAATCCTGCTGGTTTTCCATTGGGATGGAACTTTGCATTCAGACAGATAGCGTGTGAAGAGCTGAGCCAGTGTATTGATGAGGACTGACAGCAGGTTCTTCAGTTGTTTAGGTCTGACCTTGTCTGGGCCGAGTGCTATTAGTTTCTTTAGTGACGAAATGGCATGTTGGATTTCAGAAAGGAGAACATTGGGAACGACATATCTATTCTGCAGAATTGATATGTGGGCAGTTGGAAGTGGCTATCAAAGAGATCCGAGTAGAAGTCATGGATTATCTCCTCCATTTCCCTTCTGGAAGATGTGATAGATCCATCAGGACGTCAGAGAGGAGTCATGTTGGTCTCGTAGTTGGTGAAGGACAGGCGGGTATTGAGAATGCTTTTCCCAGGTTCTGCCGCATCTGCCAGCATTGCTGCTCTTCTCTCTTTGAGGTCTTCCTTGATCGCTTCTCTGCACCACTTTGTGAGCTTGGACATTCGCTTGCGGTTGCCTGAGGTTTGAGTCAAGCCACGTTGGCTATCTCTGCATTCCTCACACAACTACTGAGGTGCTGAACCAGTTGCTCAGATTCCTCATCAATGACGGCATCTTCCCATGTTGCCTCAATAGTTCCGAAGAGCTCCCAGTTGGTAGTTGTTCCTGGAGATCTCTTTTTAAACTTTGCAGCCCTTTCTCCCTGCTCCATGAAGTAGAATTTTGCATGAAGGGGATGGTGGTCTGATCCCTTTAGAATTTTGGGATAACAGTGACATTAGTCAGCCAAAACAGTTGATTGAATGTGATGTGGTCAATTTCGTTGTGGAACCGTCTACCGGAAGATTCCCATGTCTGACGTTTAGATTCGTCCTTCTGGAACTGTGAGTTACCATGGATGGTCTTGGTCGACATGATGAACTCAGACAGTCTCTCACCCTGTTTGTTCCATTCTAGGCCATGGTTGCCAATGTGAAGTTCTTCGGCTGATATTCTTGGTCCTATCTTGGCATTGAAATCACCGACAATGATCTTATAGAAGGTGTGGTCTTCTTTATAGAACTTCTACAGCTTCATATAGAACTTCTTCAGTTTCTCCTTCATCATAATTGGATATCGTTGCATAGGCAACGATGATAGAAACTGCTGGCAGTGAGTTATATCTACTGGAGTGTAATCGTCTGATTCAGGTTGTTATGTATTCAAATGAATCGATGCTCATGGCTAAGTTAGTGTTGACAAGGAAATCGACACCACCGATGCCTATTTTATCATTAATGTTCCAAGAAACAGTTCTTCTCCCAGTGTCGAATTTGGCATGATGTGATTGATGTCTTCTAGTCTTGGTCAAACCAATGATACCATACTTGAATTTTCATGTTTGCATCATAAGGTCCTCAATGGATGCATCCAATGACAGTCTACTTGCATCGAAAGTAGACAGTCGTTTTTGTCCTTCATTTTGGCAGCCTAGTCCGGCCTTGTGATTTTATCAGCCTCTTCTTTCTCTACTCTCTTAATGCTGCCACATTGGTGGCTCTTTCAGGGTCAGGGGAATGAGTCCATTGTATTTACTGGTTTTGGCATATAGAATATGCCATGGACAGCTTGCCAGGCTCTGCTGTATGGGCAGGATATTCTGGATAGCTTTCCAGTCTCTCCAAGAGGGAGAGAGGCTTTTAGGGCAGCCTTTCTTCACCCTTGCAGCCTCTAATCGCCCTTGTAGCCTCTAATTGCTCTATCAAATAAATAGATGGTATCAAATCCTGAGTAGGATTTTTGTAAGTCAAAGTTTCCTGCATCTTGTTCAAATTAGAGAGAGCATTAGCCCCTCCAAGCCACTTTTTTTAAGGCCTACATATTTCAAAACAATCACTGAACAATTCAATTCTATAATTAGGTATTCTGTCTGGAAAAGGTAAAAGTTCCTTATGTGCTGCCAAAATGATCATCTAATTTTTTATGCCCTTAAAATTTGGTGATTATTTATCCTCAGCCATTTCAGCTGCTCGCTATCTCATTCAATGGGTTGACAAGTAGCCCACAGTAATAGCAATTACCAAATTCCCTAAAATTTCTACTTTCTCTTGAAACTTTCACCACCCTGAATGGTTGTATAATGTCAGTATCTATCTCTACAAGATAACCTCAACCAGTTTGAAAGGTGAAATTATAGAAATTGTACTGATTTAGGATGCAATTTGAACTTCACCAATCAGTATACTTGCCCTCATTTTCTTCTAGCTAATGAAAGTCCTGGTTCCAAATTCAATTTTAGAATTGGTTTCTCACCATTACTATGAATATCAACTATCTTAGCTCAAACTAATTGGGATGAGGCAATATGAGATAAATTTTTATTTCAGAATTTACTTGTAAATTTTTTTTTCTCAAAAAGTTCCTGGAGGCAGTGGGAATTAGAAAAAGGATAAAAATGGACATCGATGACATTGCAACCATAATTCAATAGACTGTGTGTGTGATCTAAAGCTATAATTTGAAGTAAAGAAGTCAGGTCTTTGCAGCTGTTCATTGAATCATCATTGGATGACCTAGAACTTCGATTTGGGTGGGTCTCCCATTAGTCACTCAGTTGTTAGAGGTTAGCATCTTAAGATCAGGAAATTTTGCCTGTGTTATGAAAGCTGCATCTAAAAAGCATGTCACAGTAACTAATACATATTGTGAGTTCTGTCTTACATCTGTCATGAATTAATGTCTTAAAGAGATTGCTTTTTTCTATAATTTTGGAAAAATTCATTTCTTTAAGTTTAATATTATATGGAGTAAAGGGGTCAATTATGAAAGTTTGATTAAAATAATTATTTCTTTTTATAGCATCCTGGAATCTTTTTTCCCAATTTTATTTTATTTTAATAAAGTAGTTCACAGTAGTTCATCATATTCAGTATTGCAATACCAGTTCCATCATCATAACACCTTCCAACTGCCTTTAGTTACCCTCCACACCACCCAAACCTGTAGTGTGGAGTGAAGTTGCGGCTGCATGCTCTAGGGATTCTGAGATTCTGCAGAGAGCACCATTTTAACTCATTAATGACCATGATCCAGAGACTGACAAATAAATATCCCAAGAGAGCTAAAGTTGTATCACCCTAAACAGATTTCGTTGTGACTCTGGATCTGAAGTAGCTATATGCTCTTAGAAGCTGGATTGGATACTGTATTAGTAATTCCCTTTACTCCAAAGTATGATTGAGTAATGTCCTTTTAACTTTATGGTTTGACTTGTTTAGGTGAATTTGATGTAGTGTAAAACAATTGAAAAGTGCCCGTTATACCTGTTTTAAGATCTTCTATCACTAGCCATCTTGGGTTTTGGGCTAAGTTTCATAAACATTCTTGGTTCTATAGTCTTAGCAGCAAAATGAGCTTACCAATATTGAGCATATTGGTATCTGTGAGGTTAAAATGAGATTAATTAGTCTTATTGTTCCATCTCTTTTAATCTCAGCTACAACTAAGAAATAAACTCTGTTTATAATAATCTGCTTTGTTTTACTATAGAGGTTCATTTGTGTAATATCCATCATGGCATCCTTAATGTATAGGTAAATATCTGGTCATTTTTCTGCATGTGATTTACTGTATCTGAGTAAATTATATCAATGGGCACTGGAGGAATTATTAGTGTTTTGGGGAGCATGCAACATAGGTCATGCATAGGAATAGGTTATCTTGTCACTGTACTTCCCTCATGGTGATGAATTGCCCTGACACCACCACTGCAGGAACATTACTCTGAGAACCCATCACTCCTTTATTCTGCTTGAATGATTTTGTTTGATGAAACACAATCCAATGGCAGGTCTTCAGAGAGAAGCACTCAGGTGAGACCAGGAGTTGTCTTCCACAGAAGGCGAGGGCAAAAGTCAAGGTGTGAAGGGAGATGGGCTGAAGGACAAACAACATGTGTTCCTCTGGGAGATAATGAAAACATATTTGTAATGATATTTGCACAATTGATAGTGATCAAAGGAAGACACCTGTACAGGGCCAGAATGTAAGGCAGAATTGTCTGGTAAGTCATCTCAAAATAAAGTTGAAGAAAAGTACGTCCTGGGCCTGAGTGATAATACCGCATGTAAGGCACTTGGTTTGCATGTAGATTACCTGGGTTTGATTTCCAATACCTCACACAGTCCCTTGAGCACTGCCAAGAGTGAACTGAACACAGATCCAAGATTAATCCCTAAGTATAGCTGGATGTGCCCCCAAAACTGAAAAAAAAATTTTAAAAACTTCTACATGTCTGTGACCATTTGACCTTCTCATTTTAAGATAAAAGCCTACCATCAGAACGTTTTAGATTAAGAAAGAAGGCCCAGAGTACACTGAATATAATTACTATCAATGAGTCAGAGAAAAGAGCACTGATTTTTGGCACAGATTAAACTGATTTTGAACTTTTGGCTCATATACATGATGATTTAGGAGAAATGATTTACTTTCTCAGAGCATTTTTGACTATTGGAGGTAAGCATATCTAATTTAAAGACAATGGCATTGCAGCTGGAATTCTATAGACCCTGTGAGGGATCTGAAGATATAATTTAAAGAGGTGCTGTCCAAAAAAAATTGAGCCATAATTAAAAAATCTGGAAAAAAGCAGCTGGTCGATAAAATGTTGCTTATTATTAAGTGACTCTGGTTCTTTTTTTACATTTATTTATTTATTTTTAATTGAATCATAGTGATATACACAGTTGCAAAGTTGTTCCTGGTTGGGTTTCAGTCATACAATGTACCAAAACCTATCCCTTCACCTGATCTTGTTATTTCTTAATTCTTAAGCCCAGAGAGTCTTTCTCTTTGTAGTCAAGCTTTAGCTTTAGTCCTTTACCACAAAGATAGTGGTTTTGACTTCTTTAAATAGTTATGCCATCCTTATAGTTTATAAATTAAAGTTTATAGATTAAAAACTAGTGTCAGTGAGATGGAATTTGAGTTAGTTTACAGTTTTTTAGACACAGGAGTAAGGACATTGAATTGAAGCTACAAGATTCCAATTTTCATGATTAAAGGATTCATTTGGTTTTGGAATATACAGTTAGTTTTGATAATTGGAAAGTAGTGATGTAAGTTTATTGCAGATCCTGATAGAAATTTAAAAAAACCTTTAATTTGTTATTTTTTGTATTGAGTAATGAAGGGCGTGAGGAATATCTGGCCACATTCCATGAGACAGGACCTTAATGATTTCATCCCACCATACTTGTGTGAAACTGAGATTATGGGCTCTACATTACATATGAGGAAGTGGAGACTGATGCATTAATAACTTCTAGCCCAAGTCTTAACATATAGCTTAAGGTTTTGCAGCTATAAGTCAGGAAGCATGATCAGAGTATCTATACATACTTTGATAACATGGCTCTCTCTTTGCAATCCCCCTCTAGTTTCTTAAGACAGCTCCATACAATGTCTGAACTATTTTTCATGATGCTCTGCATTTTCTGTTCAAAAAAGCCAGTGGGAATAGATATTGGAAGGCAATTTAGCCAAATATCCTTTTTAGCAAATGATTTATTTACTGCTGCTAGGACAGCATTTTGCCTATTCTTTCTCTGGCCCTCTTTGCTGCTTCCTGTCTTTTTTGTTCATTTCTCGCCAGGAAGCCTCTTATCTTTGCTGATTTGGGGCCAGTACATCATCTCGCAACAGTATATCTGAGGCTAATGGGTGTCCAGATGAAAATCAAAGCTTGCAGCATTCAGAAACAGAACTGTCTTCTCAAATAAGGGCATTTTCCCCTTTAAGTCCTAAGTGGGAAAACTCCTAATGACCTCTTATTTTCCTTCTGTAGTTACATACTCTCATATATGCATCCTTTTCCTAATCAAAGACAAATGAGTAAATTTGGATAATTTCATGGATAGAAAGTACGTTTTTTTATAAAAATTAGTGTGACCTTGGTCTTTGCATGAGTTTTAGAATCTAAGAAGATGCATTTAAGAGAAAGGATGTTTGTGTTAGATGTTCATGTAAATGGAAGAAGCCCATAATCAACATTACTACCCTCTTCGATGCATCAAAAGAAAGCATGGCTAATCATTTATAAAAATAAAACCAAGATTAAGGGTTCAGAGACATAGTTCATCAGGTAAGCTACTTACTTTGCATGCAACCTTCCTAGGTTCAATCCCAGCACTATATATAATCCCCAGTCCTTCCAGTAGTGATCCCTGAACACAGAGCCAGAGGTAAGTCTGGAAACCAGTGGTCTGGACCAAATTCTATCCCCCCCCAAATTTTACTGAAAATTTTGTACATTATATTTTCCACCATACATTCTGTTGAGATAAGAAGCATGACCTCACTTTTAATGTAGTAGCCTTCATTGAAGAACGAATGAAGAATGAGCCCATCTTATAAAACTTGACTAGCCAATTCCACTTGGAATACTCTCTTCTATATGTAACTATAGATTGTTTCCTCACATCCCTAAGGTATTTACTCAAGTATCACATTTTTCAGTGTTGTCATCTCTGCTTACTTTTTCAAAGTGGTCCTTCCATCCATTACTGTTTCTTTTCATACTTTATATTTCTTTTTTTTTAATTGAATCACTGTGGGAAAGGTTACAAAGCTTTCAGGTTTAGGTCTCAGTCATGCAAATATTAAACACATTTCCCTTTACCAATACTTATTTTTTACCATGAAGAACCCCAATAAAACCCCACCCCCCACCCCTCCCAGTCCCTGTGAGGCAGATGAATTCTAGTTAACACTCTATCTGCTTTGATTAGATTCATTGTTTCAATAAAAGATTCACCACTATTATTTAGAGTTTACCCGCCCCACCCCCAAATCAGACATGCTGAAAAAGCATTGTGAAGTGATTTGCTTTCTACAGCTGGGTTCAAGAATTAAATGTTGGTTTTGGATTTCTGCTATTTTACTTATTGACCCTGGAAGTATTTCTACTGAAAGTCAGATAGTTAAGAAATTGGTTTCAGTGCTCTGGAGTCGTGGCCGTGCTGGAGAGCCGCTTGTGGGGGGCAACTGGTGGCCTCGGTAGGGCGTGAAGGGCGGACGGAAACGCCCCCCTTCCCATGGGGTTTTAGTCGCCCCCATACCCCCGGCTCATACCTGCTGTCCACAAGGCTCCCATGTGGCCGCCATCCTTCTTTCCAGAGAAGAGAGGGCGAATGGGGCAACACCCTTTCCCCTCCGGACAGACATGATGGCCTGGATTAATGCATAGTCCGTTCACTTTTCTGCTCCAAGCTGCTGAGTTCTGCATTAAGTCCTCGTGCTTCTGCGGCTGTGGGCTGTGGCTGTGCTGGAGAGCCGCTCGTGGGGGGGCAACTGGTGACCTCGGTAGGGCATGAAGGACGGACTGGAACGCCCCCCTTCCCATGAGGTTTTAGTCGCCCCCACACCCCCGGTTCATACCTGCTGTCCACAAGGCTCCCATGAGGCCGCCATCCTTCTTTCCAGAGAAGATAGGACGAATGGGGCAACACCCTTTCCCCTCCGGCATACTTGATGGCCTGGATTAACGCATAGTTTGTTCACTTTTCTGCTCCAAGCTGCTGAGTTCTGCATTAAGTCCTTGTGCTTCTGGGACTGTGGCCGTGCTGGAGAACCGCTTGTGGGGGGCAACTGGTGACCTCGGTAGGGCGTGAAGGACGGACCAGAACGCCCCCCTTCCCATGAGGTTTTAGTCGCCCCCACACCCCCAGCTCATACCTGCTGTCCACAAGGGTCCCATGCGGCCGCCATCTTTCTTTCCAGAGAAGAGAGGGCGAATCATACTTTATATTTCTTGATATTATTTGACACTGATGTGTTATATATTGTACTTATTTTTTATTGTCTTTCTTCAGTAAAATGTAAGCCTCACAATGGAGGAATTTCCAACTTTTTTGTTGATTATTGTATTCACTTTGTCTAGAACATAGTGATTATCCAATTAATAAATAAATGACTAGAAAAGGACAACTAGATATTTACTAATGAGGTAATTCTATTTTCATCAGTTTTTTAATGAACAAAGAATTCAATGTGTTTCAGGTTTAATAATTTGCATATGAACCACTACTCCATCAGGACTTCTCATTTGAAAGACTAATATGAAATTTATGAAATCAACATGGAGACCTTATATCTGTTTTGTGAAATCTTACCCTTGTGGCTGGGAATCTGAGATTGTATCAAAATTCTTTTATGTCTTGTTTCTAACCTGAGAAATATAGTTTTATCCTCCATATGTTTTGTATGGGACCCATGTATAGTCTGGTGCCATTTTTCCTCAGCTTCATAGCTGATATTTTACTTCATAGCTGATATTTTACTTCAGGCATTTACACTAGGATAATACAAAGTAGTTACCACAACTTATTTATTGTGTGGAGTTAGTTATAGAGACCCAATATAATATCAGAATGAATGACATGTGGTTCAGTTTTCCTTAGGTGAATGCTTTTCTGTGGTATGCTAGATGGCGGGGGTAGGGGAGGGTAGTGGTCCTATTTTTTGCTGTGTCCTCACAAGCTAGAAGAGGACTAGATAGCTCTTTGGTCTCTTCTTAGAAATAATTTGTCCTACCCTCAGAACTTAATTATCCCTCAATAAAGAATTCAATTTCATATACCACAACTTTTATGTTAAAGTCCAACATATGAATTTTGAGGGGTAAAAAACTTTCACCCTAGAGTCACTCATATTCAGTCTTGCAAAATAAGTCATCATCTAGTCTACAAAGTCTATTAAATATTTGCTTAATTTTAAAACAATATATTTTAGTTTTTATAACTGTCCTCACTGGGCCCCTTGGATGGGGGTGGGGAGGTTGAGTTTCCCTCCCCGCCCAAACAGAGTCCCAGGGCAGCTGAAGACCTTTAGTTCCGGCCACAACGATGCTTAAGACCACTCTCCACACATTCGGATGAGCCTCACACATGAAGTAACTGGTAGAGGAACCCAGGTGTGCGGGACCCGGAGCTGAGAACTCCAAGCCTGGTCGGATTGGGATTGGGCCTCCTCCACCCATATACCCCATCTTACAGTAGCTAGGCGTTACACCCACCAATTGCCCCCATGTTATACCATCAACGGCCAAGAACGGGACTATAAAACCCAGCTCCTGGAAGTTCTTATTCTAGTTCTCACTCTTGGGGAACCGAACAGGCTACCGAGTGTATCCTGCCTGCAAGGCAGAGTCTGGCAAGCTCCCCATGTCGTATTCGATATGCCAAAACCCAGTAACAATGGTGGTCTCATCCCCCTGACCCTGAAGGAGCCTTTAGAAATGTGGTACTTGCTAAAATCTCAGGGCTAGGACAAATGGAGACGTTACTGGTGCCTGCTTGAGGAAACTGATAAACAACAGGATGACTGTGATAGAGTGATAACATATGTATCCTCTAATAGTTCTATAATAACAATCCTCATCAAAATTCAGTTTCCCGGAACAACCTACTATATAGGACAATTTGCAAAATATTAACCAAGGAGTTAACTATTCATTAAGAAATTACCAGCTTTTAAATATGTAATTTATTTTCTACTAACACAAAAAAGGAAGAAATGGAGAGAGGAAACAAAAAAGTAAGTAAATATAATCAATGCAGATAGAGCACAGGAACTGTTCTAAGCAAAGCACAACCAAACAGAGCACAACAAAACATTTTATTCAAGTCCCTTGAATAAAATTTTTCTTTTAATTTTTCTTCATAAACTTATAATTTATGGTCCTCCCATTGATTATCGATTTGCTCGAGCGGGCCCAGTAACGTCTCCATTGGAGACTTTGTTGTTACTGTGTTTGGCATATAGAATACGTCACAGGGAGGTTGCCAGGCTCTGCCATGCAGGCGAGATACTCTCGGTAGCTTGTCGGGCTCTCCGAGAGGGGCGGAGGAATCGAACTCGGGTCGCCCATGTTGGCCGCTTGTAAGGTGAACGCCCTACTGCTGTGCTATCGCTCCAGCCCTGTGCTATCGCTCCAGCCCTAAATTTATATATTTTAGCTTTCATTTTCTTATTGAGATTCTAAATCTATTCACATAGTGTCTTTATTTTCTTGTAAAAACGTTTGCAAAAAATACACAGCAAATTAGGAGTTTAGGTGTAGGAAATATCTGAAATTTGATAACAAGAATATCTACAAAAATCCCCCACAAAAACAAAATGCAAACCAAAAAAGAGAGGAATCTTGCATATAAAGCAAACACTCAAACCATTTGAACTATTTCTCTGGCCCTAAGTGTGCGTGCGTGTGTGTGTGTGTGTGTGTGTGTGTGTGTGTTTATTTTCTGATATAAATATATTTATTTAGAGAAATATTATGGGGGTGGGTGGAATGAAAATAAAGATAAGTAGAATATACCCACATTATATTTTATTTTTATACAAAATTTGATTAGTAAATATTTGGATATGAAAAATCTTTCATTATCATCATCTTAGATACAATTTATGAACATCTTGATCATAATTTTATTTTTGATTTGAATACTATCTTCTCTTTTCTATTTTTTGCTCGTTGGGTCACACCCGGCAATGCTGAGGGTTTATTCCTGACTCTGCACTCAGGATTTACTCCTATTGGTGCTTGTGGAACCACATATCGCATATATGGTATACCAGAGATCAAATATGGGCTGGTCATGTGCAAGGCTAACGCCCTACCTGCTGTACTATTGCTCTATCCCCCTCATAATCTCCTCACAATAAAAGTTTGATATCACATATGATGGACTGCTTCACATTTTAATAAATCACACTAAGGGTTCATCACAGTTACAAAGTTTCCCCCTTGTTTATCAGATTCAATATTGCATTTGTTTATCTAAATGGTTAACTCATTGTTATTCTTGTGCTTGGTCTAAACTCATGGCCAGGCCCTTGAATCTGAACTTGTTTGTTCATTGCAGCACTCTTAACAATAGCCAGAATCTGGAAAAAAAACCTGAGTGCCCAAGAACAGATGACTGGTTAAAGAAACTTTGGTACATCTACACAATGGAGTACTAGGTAGCTGTTAGAAAAGATGAAGTCATGAAATTTACATACAAGTGGTACCACATGGAAAGTATCATGCTAAGCAAAATGAGTCAGAAAGAGAGGGATAGACATAAAAAGATTGCATTCATCTGGGGGACATAAAGTAACAAAATAGGAGATTAATACCCAAGAATAGCCAAGACCAGTACCAGGAGGATTACTCCATGGCTTAGAAGCCAGTCGGGCATTCTAGGGGAAAGGGAAGCTCAGATAGAGAAGGGAGCACCAAATAAAGGGTGTTTGAAGGATTCTCCCAGGATGGGAGATGCATGCTGAAAGTAGACTATGGACCGAACATGATTGCCACTCAATGCCTCTTTTGCAGACCACAACACCCAAAAGGAGAGAGAGAACAAAAGGGAATGCCCTGCCACAGAGGCAGGGTGGGATGGGGGGGATGGGTAAGGGAGGAATACTGGGATTCATGGTGGTGGAAAATGGGCACTGGTGAAGGGATGGGTATTTGATCATTGTATAATCTAAACCCAAGTACAAATATTTGTAAGTCTACAACTGTACCTCATGTTGTTTCACTAATAAAAATTCGAAAAATTCTAAAAAATGAATAAAATTTTGCTTTTAATTTTTCTTTATAAACTTATTTTTATATATTTTAGCTTTCATTTTCTTATTGAGATTCCAAATCCATTCACTCAGTGTATCTATTTTCTTGTAAATATGTATACATGATTTATACAAATGATTTTTGATGTTTTTGTTATTTTTCTCTACAGTGTTATCTTATGGTGAATGTGGCTTTCTTTTCCTTAAGTTATTTGTTGTATATTGGCTTTTGAAGAGTATGATGTAGGAAGTATAGTAGAGTCTTTCTTTAAAGGGACTATTTTTAAAGAGAAAAATGATTTATATAAACAAGTATACATATCTGTCAATAAAGTATAAAATATTTATATAATTATTGGTTGTATCCTTTCTATTATGCTTTGTTTTTATACTATTATTAGTGGAGTATCTATACATGTGTATCTATTTTATTAATA
Source organism: Sorex fumeus (assembly GCF_029834395.1). NCBI lineage: Eukaryota > Metazoa > Chordata > Mammalia > Eulipotyphla > Soricidae > Sorex > Sorex fumeus. The sequence goes on along the minus strand of NW_026606059.1, from coordinate 44,197,538 downwards.
AGAAATAGCCTTTGGGGCTGGAGCTGCAGCACAGCGGTCGGGAATTTCCTTTGCACACACCCGACCCGAGTCGGATTCCCAGCATCCCATATGGTCCCCCAAGCACCACTAGGAGTAATTCCTGAGTGCATGAACCAGGACTAACCCCTGTGCATTGCTGGGTGTGACCCCAAAAAGCAAAAATAACAATAATGGCCTTTGCTAAGAAAGACTTTTGAAGTGAGATCTCTCTGGGATCTAAGATGGATTATGGAGATGCTTAGCCAAGCCAAGATACTCTGTACAGTGCTTATTGGAACTGTGTAACAAAACAGCATGTTCCTTAGCTTTCCGTCTCTCAGTACCTACTGTGTTAGACATGTTGTAATGTTTTCTGTGAATGTCTGTCCTCACTTCTAAAATCAAGAAACAACTTAACACAGGATTTTTGGATATGCTCTATGTGTAATTCCCTTATCTGAAATTCCAAAATTCAGCATCTTCTGAAAAAAACATTTTAAGCCATTTCATGTAAGCTGAAAATTACATTATGTTTATGTCCCAGTCCATGGTTAAGAACATATAGTCAGGAAATAAGGGTAATTATAGCATCAGATCAGGTATTTCCCTCAGTATTGCATAATTTACCTCTTTCTAGTTCTTGGAAAATAAAATGCTTTATTTAATATTGTTTCTTTTTTTTTTGCATATCATAGTTGTTTAGAATAACATAAATTTGTTTGTCACATAAATTTGACAGCAGTCTCACATGGTCATTTCCCAACCCTCATGGTTAAAATAGTATTCACTAAAATTTTATAGGGATCTTATTATCTTTACTTAGGTCCCCATTAATCACTTCATAAGATACTTAGATGAGAGTATAACTGAGTGTTAGCAGTTTAGTTCTATGCAGTGCTTCTTTGCCTAGTGGTGCTGAGGTCTATGAAGGTTTTACCACATGATGCTAGGTGCTAGGTGAGGACATGCAGTACCACTAATTGAACAAAGGGCCTCATGCATCCAATGAGTTTTCTTCACCTCTTTAAACTTTCTGCTTGGTCCCTAACCTATTGACTTTCATGCTGTATAACATGTTTTATTATTAGAAATTTGAGAATATTTTGAAAATGTTCTTAATTCTTATTATATTTTCTTGTCTTTTTTACAGTTCTTTATTTCTTTAAACATTTTATAATTGGTAATTTTAATAACTTTCTTTTCAAGAAAAGACACTTTCTTTTCAAGACACTACCTCCACTACCTAGCCACCGCCACACTCCAGGACACTTTCTGGACCCACTGACACATTATAAGACACTAAATACCCATCTTCCGGAATTGCCGTACCATATTTGATAGGGTTCAAATATAGTAACATCTACTAGGGCGATTAGAGGTCGCTCCAAAAGCTTCTATCCCTCTCAGAAAGCCTGGCAAGCTACCGAGAGTATTCCGCCCGCGCGGCAGAGCCTTGCAAGCTATCCGTTGTGTATCCGATATGCCAAAACCAGTAATTACAATGGGTTTTATTCACCTGACCCTGAAGGCTTCAACAATATGGTAGCATTGAGAAGGATGAGAAAGGAGAGACCGATAAAATCTCAAGGCCGAACTAGGCTGCCACAATGAAGGAAGACAAAAATGATCATCTGTACTTTCAATGCACATACACTAGCATCAGATGCATCCATAGAGGACCTGATGGTACAAGCACGAAAGATGGAGTACGATATCATTGGTCTGACCGAGACAAGAAGGCACCAATCTCATCATGCCGTTTTCGACACTGGAGAAGAATTGTTCCTCGGAACATGTGATAAAAGACGTGTTGGAGGCGTCGGTGTCCTTGTCAACACAAACTTGGCCACGAGCATTGATTCATTTGAATGCCTAAATACCCGAACCGGATGTTTACATTTGAATAGATGTGGCTCACTGCTGGCAGTATCTATCTTTGTTGTCTATGCAAGAACATCTTATTATGATGAAGGAGAAATTGAGAAGTTCTACATGGAGCTGGAGAAGTTCTATAAAGAAGACCACACCTTCTACAAGATCATTGTGGGTGATTTTAATGCCAAAATAGAACCGAGAAGATCAGCTGAAAAACTTCACATCAGGACCCATAGCCTAGAATGGAACGAACAGGGTGAGAGATTGTCTGAGTTCATCATGTCGACCAAGACCATCCATGGTAACTCACAGTTCCAGAAGGTCTAATCTAAATGTTGGACATGGTAGTCTCCCGGTGGACGATTCCACAACGAAATAGACGACATCATATTCAATCGACAGTTTTGCCTGACCGATGTTGCTGTTGTCCCAAGAATCCAAATGGGATTGGACCACCATCTCCGTGCAAAATTCTACTTCACAGAGTGGGGAGAAAGGGCTGCAAAGTTTAAAAAGAGAACTCCCACAACGACCACCAACTGGGAGCTCTTTGGCACTATTGCGGCAACATGGGAAGATGCCATTGTTGACAACATTGACAAGGAATACGATCGACTGGTTCAGCACCTCCATGATTGTGCGAGGAATGCCAAGAGAGAGATAGCTACAATAAAACGCCTGTCTTCGAAAACTCTTGAGCTTATTTGCCAACGTGGTTTGGAGCATGCCTCAGGCAACTGCAAGCGAATGTCTGAGCTCACAAAGCAGTGCAGAGATGCAATCAAGGAAGACCTCAAAGAGAGAAGAGCAGAAGTGCTGGTAGATGCAGCAGAAGCTGGGAAAAGTATTTGTAACACCCGCCTGTCCTTCGCCAACTACAAGACCAAGAGGACTGGCCTCCAACGTCCTGATGGATCTATCACATCCTCCAGAATGGCAATGGAGAAGATTATCCATGACTTCTACTCAAATCTCTTCGATAGCCATGTCCACTTGCCGACATACCAAATTCCACAGGATGGATATGTCATTCCCAACATTCTCCCTTCCAAAATCCGACACGCCATTTCGTCAGTAAAGAAACGAACAGCATCCGGCCCAGACAAGGTAAGACCTGAACACCTGAGGAATCTGCCGTCAGTACTCATCAATATACTGGTTCAGCTCTTCACACGCTACCTGTCTGAATGCAAGGTTCCGTTCCAATGGAAAACCAGCAGGACTGTACTACTGTTCAAGAAGGAAGACATTCATGACATTAGCAACTATCGCCGATCTGCCTATTGTCTGTCATCTACAAGTTGTTCACTCGAGTCATCCTAAATAGGATTGGCAGAACACTAGTTGAAGGACAACCATGCGAGCAAACAGGGTTCCTCAAAGGATTCAGCACCATCGACCATATCCACACGATAACCAAGCTCATTGAGGTTTCTCGGGAGTTCAAGATGCCACTCTGTTTAACGTTCATTGATTTAAAGAAAGCCTTTGATTCTGTTGAGACGGAAACGGTCACTGAAGCCCTAGCCAATCAGGGCATTCAAGCTCAATACATCAAGATTCTCCGTGAGCTGTACTACTGATTCACTATCAAGATCTCACCATTCTACAAAGAAGTAATCATTGATGTCAAGAGAGTGGTTCGCAGGGTGATACCATTTCACCGAAAATTTTCAGTGCCACCCTTCGAGAACATCATGCGACAACTGGAATGGGAAGGAATGGGAGTGAAGATAGATGGTCAGCAACTACACCACCTCCACTTTACTGATGACATTGTTTTTAATAACACCAAACATCAGCCAAGCGGCACAAATGCTGGCCGACTTCAACCATGAGTGTGGAAAGGTCGGACTACAGCTGAATCTTACGAAGACAATGTTTATGAGAAACAGCCTCGTTCCTGATGCCCCATTCGCTCTCAACGAAACGACTATCTCCGAATGCAATAGCTATGTGTACCTAGGTCAGGAAATCAACAGGACAAATGACCTGGCTCCCGAGCTGCGCAGGAGGAAGAGAGCGGCTTGGAACACCATCAAGAGCGTCAAAGAAATAGCTAATAGGATGAAGAACCTCCGGCTCTGGGCACATCTCTTTGCTTCCTTTGTTCTTCCTGCATTAACATATGCCTCAGAGACCTGGGCCCTACGCAAACAGGATCAGAACACTATTCGGGTCTCCCAAAGAGGAATTGAAAGAGCTATGCTTGGAATATCATCTTTCACTCAAATGAGAGAAAGAATCCAGAGTTCCGACATCCATAGATGATCAAGAATCAGGGATGCAGTCTTGTTTGCCAAGGTGTCAAAAATCAGATGGGCTGGTCACTTAATGAGATTTAAAGATGACCGCTGGACTAGAGCTGTTACGGACTGGATTCCACGGGATGTCAAAAGACTACATGGTCGCCCACCTACCAGATGGTCAGACTTCTTCATCAAGATCATGAACGATTGGTTTGAGGCTCTTCGTGTTCCTAGAATGAACAGACGCCATTGGGCTACACTAGCACTTGACAGGGACAAATGGAGATGTTACTGGTGCCCACTCGAGCAAATCGATGATTAACGGGAAGTCAAGTGATCATCGATAACTTTAATCCTTGAATAAGTAATGGAATTGTTTCTAATTTTTGCTCCCTCTAGTACATGGTAGTTCAAAATATTGGGTATATTTTGAGCTTTCACTTTGAGATCATAGGTTGGTTTTGATTTGCTAGTGTTTAAAAAGTCAATGTTGGCAAAATATTCCCTGAAGTTCACATGTCTTTTATGGTTTTGAGGGCTCTAGTACAACCAAAGAACACTTTCATACACATGGTCAATGTCAGAACTCAGAGATCTTACTTTCAACACCAACTTTGTCCCATAGTTCCCATTTACATAGTTTGAGTTATTGGAACCATTCTTTATAGATTTTTTAAAATAATGTGACATCATCTACATAATATTTTAGCTATTAATTATTTATATTTCTTACTAAAATGGCAAAAATAGCTAAAAATATTTCTTGATTTTAAGAGAAGGTACAAAGTATTACTTCTTCACGATGTTAAAGAAGGAGTGCTAGTGGGTGTTAGAAATACACATTGCCTTATTGTACAAATTTATTTGATATTTTCATATAATTATTAAACACTATTTTAGTTTGCTCATTGACAATATATTTCACAAATATAAAGAGCATAATTCAAGATTTTATATGTAATAGTCACACATTCTGGAAATTTGTGTAACAAGAGATCAACACAATGTACTTTCAAGTGTCTTAAGAGGCTTAAGATTAGAGATAGCTCCTGGAAAAGTAAGAATGGATAGAGTATATATTACATTTATCTTATTAAAGCCATTAAAAAGTTCTTAGAAGCTAAACTGCTACTCTACCAATTTTGATTTCACAAATCCAGTGTTTTGTTAAATACATGCTTGTTTGATACAGATGTTTGCATCCTTAGATAAAATATATACAGAAATAAATTTTCATGTCTTAAATATACTCTCAGGTCCTACTGCAGAGGAATTTTGCTCGAGCGGGCCCAGTAACGTCTCCATTGGAGACTTTGTTGTTACTGTGTCTGGCATATCGAATACTCTCGGTAGCTTGCCGGGCTCTCCGAGAGGGGCGGAGGAATCGAACTCGGGTCGGCCATGTTGGCCGCTTGTAAGGCGAACGCCCTACCCGCTGTGCTATCGCTCCGGCTGGAGCAGAGGAATTAATCTAGTTAAATTAGACTTAAGTTTGAGATAGTAACAGAGCACTGTCTAAGAAATGTTAAACAGATTAAAAAAAGAGTGAATAAGTGAAACTGACATTTTGTTATAGTCAAATTTTAAATATTACCAAAACTGAGCCTTTAGAGTTTGAATGCTGTGCACATCATCTGAGCATCTGGACTATTTTGTCCTTGTTTTCCTTGTTTCTTCTGCAGAATGTAGCATTCAGTGAGTTACATTTAACCAATGAGTTTGATTTAGCATACATTTCAGGTTATCTATCTCTACCTAGCTTTCAGATTTTAAAAAGGCCATAACGACTAGAAGAGATTGAATTTTCAATATTTAATCTGGGGAGAAAAGATAGAACACAGGGTTTGAGACCAAATAGATTTAAGTGATTTCTAGGACATTGGGAAGTTTTCTAATTGTTCAGAACTTCAGTCTCATAACCCATAGAATGTGATTAGAAACAGCTTCCTGCAAACTCTGTTTGAGAGTAACTCTGAAGTAACTTAGTGAGTCTGAATCGCAGAAGCTTTAAAGTATTTAAGGGAATTTATTCTCTATAAATTAGGTTAAACACTCAAAGTAAAAAGTAATTTTCCATTCTGCTACTTTCTGGAGGATATTTAACTACTGGGAGTTATGCTTCTGAAAACCCTCAGGCTCATGAAAAATGTGACCATTTGCATATTGGACCTCAGAGACTTCTTCCATAGCTGCTGCTTTGCTCATGCCCTCAGGGTTGGAAAAACCAAGTTGTTCTTGGCCAAACAAGTTGTGTTTGGTGAAAACAAGGAAATAAATAAAAATCAGACAAAGCAATAGTGTAATAGAAGGTCAGAAATCAGGTGATGTAGATGCTTGTTTTAGCTCTGCCTGCCAAAGCAGCATGGGAAGTCCCTGGCTTAGAGGGAAAAGCTGTCCATACTTTAGGATCTTTCCTGGCTCACTCCTCTCTCATCTGAGAATATCTCTGTATCCCCGTCATCCCATTGTTCATCGATTTGCTTGAGTAGGTGCCAGTAATGTCTTCATTCGTTCTAGCCCTGAGATTTTAGCAACCTCTCCTTACTCATCCTTCCCAACGATGCCACATTGGAGGCTCTTTCAGGGCCAGAAAATGAGACACATCATTGTTACTGTCATGATGTATATCCAGTATGCGATGGGGAGCTTGCCAGGCTCTGCTGTGTGGGACGGATACTCCAGTAGCTTGCTGGGTTTTTGAGAGGGAGAATTAGACTCTGTGTGCTTCCAGGAGCTTTGTTTTATAGTCTCTGGATCTTGGCCACTGTTGAGATTACATGGCACCAGGGGCAGTTTGTGGGCCTGACTGCCTAGCTACTGGAAAATGGGGGATCTGGGTATTGGAGGCCCACTTCTGATCTGCGCAGGCTTGCAGATCTCAGCCCAGGGTCCCGCACTCCTGGGTTTCTCTGCTCATTCCTTCTGCATGAGGCTCGTCGGAGTGTGTGGAGAGTGGCTTTGAGCATGGCTGTGCTTGGGTTCCGGAGGTATATAATGCATGAAAAATAGGGTTCAGTTACTTATTGATGACCACACAACTTTTTCCCAAGTATCACCTTTCATTTTCCATTTTGAACATGCCCCTGCCCTCCCCCCCTTTTTTGTTGTCCCTGATTTTATCCCATGGAGCCAGAAATAGTTCTCTGTCTATGGCATAATTTGAACACATACACAGTACTTCACTTTTTAGGTCATTTTCTATCTGAATGCAATTCTCTGCTGGTCCTTAGTTTCACATGCTAAAGCTACATATTCTGTGTAAAATGAGCACATGTTCTGTGAATATGTCCAAACAAAACTCTAGGTGGTATTTCTTAGTCCAATATTACTAAATAAATATTGATCTTGGAGCTAGATTATCATCATTATGTTCAATTTTTTTTTTGCTTCAGTGAACTTTCCCTATAGCTTACAGCCATAAACTCTCCTCCAAAATTTCCTCATCCTTTTTCTTGTATGTGGAACTTAACACGTTATCAGCCATGACTTATCTTCCTGTTACATTCTGAACAAGATATGATAAATAATGACACAAGACTTGTGAATGATTCATTTTGCATTTTTTGCTACTAATGTTTACGTAATGATCCTTCTCCTGTGCCATTGCTTGCACAATCTCCTCTAGAGGTATTCGAGCTAAGATCTCTCCTCATTTTCAGATGTTCATCGCTTGTAAATGCATCTTTGTCTTTTTGGAATGTACCTTTCTTCTTGCCTTTTGTCCTACTTATCCTTCAAATACACTTTGATCATCACTTACTCAAATACAATCTCTCAAATATGCAGATGACCCTCTTTAATCCTGATGTATCTGACTTGCACAACACTTATATCTGTTGTGTTTTACACTGTTTTGTGGGACATTCAGCTTCATGCTTAGTGGCAGGAAGAGTAGATGATTTTGTTCGTTTTATTTTTCTCAGCATTTATTTACAACAGGGGTTTACCTGTTGTTTCAGAAAGAATAAAATAAATGGTTCACAAGTGTCAAAAATGTTTATTGTTAAGTGAATAAGTAAATAGTTTCATGGGTTGATTGTTTTCATCCGTAGTGATAGAGTCTTTCTAACTTTGTCACCCAAGAGCATTGGTTTACATAGGAAAGTACAACCAAGAATTGCAGTTTCCCAGCTCCTGCAGGCCTCCTGATGTCAGGAAATTGCTCTCTCTGCAATGAAAACAGCAGGCATCAAGTCTACAAGCCTGTACATAAAAAGATCCATTATCCCAGGAGCCAAATGTCACTGCTGGAATGGCTTCCAAATGCTGCCAAAAAGAACATTATTAATAACAGTAATGATAATAATAGTGATCATAATAACACATATTAAATTTTAATTCATATGGCACCCAAGCTCCTCTGTTCTGGGAGGGAATCACTCTCACAGCAGAGGTGAAGGAATAAAGTGACACTCCAGTTGAAAGGAAATATGATATAATTTGGGCCCAGAGCCAGGCTTAAAGCTGCTCTGTGGGGATACAAAAAGAAAAAGACCTCCCTAGATGTTAGAATAATTCATATTTGATGGGAGTGTTCTGAATTTCAGAAATGCAGCAGAGAGTGGTGGAAACATATGTTTTAGCCTCATTTCAGTATAAGCACCCTTCATCTTCAACATTTCAACCCGAAGTGTTCATAACAGGTCCGGGGATAGGGATTGGCTCAGAGGTGGAACACATGCCTGACTTGTGTGAATCCATGAGCCCCAGGATAAGCGTATATTAGTACATATAAATACATAAACGCATACATGTGTGTGTTCTTTAGGCTGCAGGTAAAGTGATATATATATATGTACATATATAATCAATAATTCTTAAATAATGCATAGAGAAAACGTGTTTTGAGACAGTTTTAGCTTTTGTCTGCACTGGAATTTCTCACAGCAACATAATTGAATGGATTGAAAATCAAGGATGGTTATCCAAAAAACTGTCTGCCAGTAATAATATAACTTTTGAGAAATGACAAAAAAGTAAATGTTTTAATGGTGGCTAAGATGCTTAATTTTTTTTTAAGGTATGAGAAAATTTAATGATCTTAAAAATGGCTGAGCTAAAAGCCACGAGTGTTAAGAACTAAAATCCAAGTGTAGCTTTGTATTTCTTTTGGCAGCACTACTTAATGTTGAGATATGTAACTTGTAAGGGAATCTATTGGGTTTTGTCTTATCTCGATGCTTAATGCATGACCTTTAATATAGCACCTAATTCTGTAACTTTATATTTCATATTTTTAAATATCAGAACAAGAGTAGAATTTTAACTTTATAGGTCAAAAATGCTCATTTCCAGTGTCTTTTGTTCAAATAATTTTATTAACTCATCTAAAACCTTTTGTGGTTTATCTTAGCATGTACGTGAGAGAGGAAAGAAGAGAGAGATTATGTGTTCATGTGAGTTTGAGAGATGGTAGGATACCTATGAATAAACTTTAATAAATTTTGAATAATACTATATTTTTGACTGAAGTTACTATGTCTGTTACTTTGATTGTAATGATGGTATCATGGACACTTTTACATGCCCCAACTCATCAAATTATATACATTATATACTTAAACTCATCAAATATATGTTCAGTTCTTTCTATATTGTATAACAATGAAGCTATAAAATAAAATAAGCAGGAACAATATACTTTTGAAAATTATAGCATAGTCAATACTTGAAAAATATTTAAAAATTACATCAAACCACCATATACAGGAGTAAGATTAAATGAATACTTGCAAAGATATTCAGTGTGACCGTATTAAAGTTAAATAGAACTATGGGCAAATTCATTCTGAGGCAGAATTTGGACAACAGGATTCATGTTGGATGTATGAATTTGGCAATGGTGTTGGGGAGGTTGATAGAAGCAAAGATTAATTTGTTTAATACTAATCATGTATAGCCTTTCCCATACAGCAGTTTAATCCAGGCTGAATTATAATTCTTTTTTTTTGGAGCGATAGCACAGCAGGTAGGGCGTCTGCCTTGCACGCAGCCAACATGGCTGACCCGAGTTCCATTCCTCCGCCCCTATCGGAGAGCCCGGCAAGCTACCGAGAGTATTCGATATGCCAGACACAGTAACAACAAAGTCTCCAATGGAGACGTTACTGGGCCTGCTCGAGCAAATCAATGATCAACGGGAGGGCCTTTTTTTAAAAAAAATTTTATTGAATCACTGTGAGATAGTGTGAAGATTGTTGTACTTCACCCAGAGGCCAGTAAGCCCTTCTGTAAAAGATCACTAACATGCTAGAGGTTGTATCTTGTGTGCTTTTATGTGTATATCTGTAAAAAGAAAATTATTTTCCTGTAAGATTGGTTGCCTCCTACTTTGAGCTCCATCGAATATGATGCATTACTCTTAGTGTATGGATAGGGTGTGTGGTATGAAGTGTTGCCTGGTGAGGAATGTGTCTGCATGGTCTAGGGGTAGGTTCATTTGTGGGTGAGGCTTGGCCCATGTGTGTGAAGAGTGGCTGTTCATTTTGGAGGTTTTCGGCTGCTGGGACTGGGTCCCTTGGGGCAGGGTGGACTCTTACCTGCCCCCCTCTGTGGCGCCCGGAGTAAAAAAGCCTGATGGAGGGTCCCACAGCATGGTTATGGTGAGCATCATGTTATGCTCCATTCTGGGAGAGAAGGACATGAGATCTGAATGGTGGCTGATGACGAGATTGTCTGGATCCAGAGGTGGCTTATGGGTGTGGCCACTGAGTTGCTGGAGACAGGGGGATATAGGCAGAGGATCTCCTTTCCCGGTCCCATTAAACACAGAGTTCAGTTCTCAGTCACAAAGTCCCACATACGTGGGTAGCTCTGGAAATCTTTGTGGCTTTCTTTCATATGTTTTTCTACCTCATTCTAGAAATACTGAGTTTTCCCTAAAGCTATTTTCATTGCCTGCTTATGACTTTAACTTAATTTTTGTAATATTTCTAGGATTTAATAAAGATTATTAGACATTTTTACAATCTCTAAAGTTAATACTTTATTTTGCCTCATATATGTAAAATGGGGCTGGAGCGATAACACAGCAGTAGGGCGTTTGCCTTGCACGCAGCCAACATGGCCAACCCGTGTTCGATTCCTCCGCCCCTCTCAGAGAGCCCAGCAAGCTACCAAGAGTATTTCGCCTGCACGGCAGAGCCTGGCAAGCTACCCGTGATGTATTCAATATGCCAAAACACAGTAACAACAAAGTCTCCAATGGAGACGTTACTGGGCCCACTCGAGCAAATCGATGAACAATGGGAGGACAGTGACAGTGATATGTAAAATATATCAAACTCTTGTTTATTTTGGAGTGGGGGCCATACCTAGTGGTGCTCAGGGCTTATTCCTGGCTCTCTATTTAGGGATCACTCCTGGTGGTTCTAAGGGACCTCATACAGTGCCAGGGATTAGATCAAGGTCTGTCATGTGCAAAGCAAGTGTCTCAGCCCTTGTATCAGCTCTCGGCCCTCATTTTTGCTTTTAAACCATCTAAATTACCCGCTTATTAATATTTGGATGAGTGTGAAACTTCTAAGCAGTACTCAGGAGGCCTCAGGGTTCCACTAGATATTGTCAACCGAGTGGGCAGGTAGTTCAGTATAAGAGTCAAAGGATGCAACACTACTCAGGACACCCTCTGTGGTTATAGGAACTTCCAGGTTTGTATCTGGTGGTGTTCATGGAGTATGTGGTACTAGGAAATCAAGGTTGGGTTATCTATATGCTAGACATGCACTTTAAACTATTATCTCCAGAATCCTTATCCTCATAATTCTTATAGTCGTAATCAATGCTTGTTTAAATTAATTATATCTGATATAGGAGACATTAAAAAAAAAGAGTAACTGGGAAAACAAACACAACCTATAAGACCAACAAACCCTTAGAAAGACCGAAATACTTTGCTAAAATGAATGAATAATAAGAAATACATGTCACTTAAATGAATGCGATTTCCTAACACAAAATACTTTTGAAACTCATAGATTTGGAAATTTTATTAGCTTATGTACACTTATTTAATTTCACTCTTTGTGCTCTCAAATTTCTTTATTGAAACTTTCATTTTTCATGCAGCAATTTTGAGTATGAGCTTATGAGAATTGATATAAACTTTACGTTGCCATCACTTTTGAATGGAAATATACCTAGCTCTAGAAATCTGAATTGGAAGCTATATTACTCAGTACTTTGTAGATATATATCTTTTTCTGGCACCTGTTGTTGCTTATGAAAAGTCTATTGATATTCTATTTGTTGTTCCTGGAATTAGGTTTTGCTTTCTTTTAGGTTTTTTCTTTAGTGTGCTGTAGTTTGGTTTTTTCCCCCCCCCCTATTGTGAAACAAGGATCACTTGATCACTTGATCACCTGACTTCCCGTTAATCATCGATTTGCTTGAGCGGACTCCATAACGTGAAACAAGGAATTCTATGCATTTATTTTGCTGAGAATTTGTCAGTCATCAATGTGGAAATGTATCTGTTTACAAAGATAAGGAAATTATCATGATTTTTTTTCAAATCTGAGGTTTCTCAGTTTCTCTCATTTTTAAAAACACATATATTGAACTTTCTTAACTTCTATTTTTATCTCTTATAGGTAAGAATTTTCTATCTCTATCTCTCACAGGCAAGAACATTTAATTAGATCAATTAGTTTGCATATACTATTAAAATAAAACAGTTTTAGTTACATTTTTATCCATAAGTTTAACTATTCTCTTGTTAGTGAAAGTTTTTGCTAGAAAATTTTAATTTATTTATTTCTTTACAATGTATTGATGTTCAATTTTGTGTTTATATTTTAATCTCTTTACCATAGCAAATTCTTTTTCAGTTATTATTTTTTCATTTTGTTGCTGTTATTGCAATTTCTATTTTTAAATTTTCTCTTAGGTGATATCCAGCTATGCTCAGGAATTGCTCCTGATTTTGTAGTCAGGGCTCACCCTTGGTGGTGCTGGGTGGATTATATGTTGTGCTCAGAATGAAACTCATGTTGGTCACATGCAATGAAAGCACCTTAACTCTGTACTATCTCTCTGGCCCCTAATACAAGTTTTTGACATACGTGTTATAATATAATACTCAACTCCTAGTGTTGTGTAGTCTATGAGCTTGTACTAATATCAAATAATTTTCATCTATACTTTTCATGTTAATTTTAATGTTAATTTTTCATGTTGCTGATACATTTCTGGGTTCTGTTTATTATTGGTGCTATATAATCACAACTTATCCTGTTATAGAGTCAAGATTTAAAAAAAAATTTTTCCAGAATAGTAAACAGAGTTTTTGTGGAAACTACAACTATTTTGGATTATGGATTTTTTTCCTCAAGGTTTTGGCACCAGCTTTGTGTTTCCAAGAACAAAACCTTATATCTTTTATTAACTTCCTGGATTGCATAAAATTTCCTAATTCTCAGCTCTTATGGACCTAAACCTTGAAGACCTCCCATCATTGATTCTGGCTTATATTGGTCATTTTTTTCTCTGAGTCCTGACATTTGAGGACTTTTCCTTCTTTAATTTTACTCATGTATCAAATTCATGTTTATTAGAATATATATTATTTTATAGGAGGAAGGTTTTTCTATATCATCTTACACAGCAAATGTTGCTACAGGTATACTTTATATTTGGTACATATTCAGGATCCAAGCACAGTGCTCAAATAGACCTGAGGGTATCTTGCTCACAGCATGTGAATCCTACTTAAAGATATTGAAAAGCATTATCTTATGATCAGAGCAGCCTCAGAATGAAACTCTTGGATTAATGAAACCAACACTTCCATAAATAGGAGAATGCATTTAAATTTAATTCTTGTATCACTTTACTTTCCATAATATTTTAAAGTAAAAATAAAGTTATTTTTGAAGTGAAAAACTGACTCAATGAACAAAAACACATAAAAATCCCAAGTTATTGGGAGATGTGCTCTAATTTTCTACTTCTGTTGTGCTTCTATCACCTCCTTTTCTGTGGAACTTGATTTTTATTCTTAAATTAAATAACAGTAGAATCTGTATTCCTCTTCTTAGTCACACCATCGATTGGGATTAGAGGTAGCAATTGGTTGTTCCTTTCCTTTGATTCTCAAGAACTCATATTTGCATAGTTTAGAAGAACAAAAGAATAGAAATTTTGTAAAAAGAGAACCTGTTTCCTCTAAACAGCAGGGATGAATAGGCAACCTGTCCTTGGGTTTTTCCCAGAAGTTGGATTTCTGCCATGCCTGGCATTTTGCTGTTGGCAACTGTCTAGGTGTCTCATTGTGAACACTAAACCATTCTCTTTTTCCACTCTTCTGACTACATCCTGCCATTGTCCTTTGAAGGAGAATGCATGATAATTAAAGTAAATATACATGTATATAAATAAAGTAAATATACATGCTCAAGTTTAAATTACTTCTGTAATATTACATAATTAAAACATATTTAATAAGAAAATCTTCCTCCACTTAGTATGAAGGAGCCTGCCATCTCCCTTATAAATGTGAAAACTGTTTTATGCATTTTTTTAATTAAGAAGAAAGCAAAAGAAGTTAGAGTATTCCTAGACAACTGATACAAAATACCCAGTGAGTTCTATAATCACTGAAACTTTCTTTACCCATCAAGTATTCAAGCTAGTGTTTCTCTGATCCCCAAGATACATGTGCCACTTAGACTAAGAAAACATCCCTACTCCTGACAGCAGTCTTTGAACAGATTGAGTTATGGTGCTCTCTTGGGCGGGGAGTGGGTAATTTCACACTTTATTTGTGATGCTCTCAGATACTTGGAAGTGGTAGAGCTAGAACTGGGACCATACACACTGGGTGTGCATGTGGATGACACTGGGCCTTGAGCTTGTGGTCTCATGCTTGAAAGGCAGCATGTTTGCAACTGGACCCATCTTTAGGATACTAAACATTTCATTTAATTATAAAGCCTATGCTAAGCAGTGCTTAGAGGGATATGGTGACACTTCTGGCAATTATTATCCCTGTGATGTGTACTTGCTATGTTCTGGACTAACAGTGCAGAGCTTAGGGGTCACCAGGACTAAGTTGATGGTGCTAGAGAGCAGTGGTCCTGGTGATCAAATTGAGCACCATGCAGTGCTTAGCATATGGTCTACCCCTTGATCTATCTCCCTGTCCCCAATATAACTTCTCTTAACTGTAATTTCATTTTGCTCAATATTACTTTTCCCATTTACCAATTTCACAGTCTTATCACAATTTCTCTTTTAAGAAACCCAAAAGGGTTTTTGTCTGTTTTTCGTGAAGACTTCATTGAAGGAAAAAGCTGTACTTTTAGACTTTGGATGCTAGAGTTGTTTGGGAGAAAGGTTCCAATGTAATCATTATGCAGTTATTGAACATAGACATCACACATTTTCCATTCCCTGATTTCCTGATTACTTTTTTTGAGCAGCCAATAGCTAATTAAGTTAGAGTAATACGAATTTAAAATATGTACTCTATTAATGGAGTGTAGGTTGCAGTGTAAATGTTACAACTAATTTAGAAAGAATGGCATTTTGAAAACAATTTGCCAAAGTTTTTTCCCCCTACTTGACTTCAGACTGGGGAAAACTAGTGCTTTAATTACAAGCTAAACAAATACAGTCTGGAAAATCTTGTTTAGTGAATTCACATATAATGAGCTTTCAGAAAGCAGTGAGAAGGAAAATGATCATTTATTTATGTGGGTTTTGCTTCTTGGCATTTTGTGATTGCATTTGTTTAGTGTACTTGATGATTAAGAATTAAAGGCACTATTTCCAACACGAGGCAGAAAGATGCCAAAGATTATTCCTTTTACAAAGCATTTTTTAATCTGAGACTAGATAGAGTCTTCACCACCAGCATCAGGAATCTAGAGCAATGTGGAATTCAAAGCAGTGTCATTCATATTATTGTTATTCATATATTTTGGTTCATTAGTCTGGAAAATCTTTTATTGATAGAAAATTTTATTTATTGAAAATCTTTTTATTGTGTTGTCTCTTGTGAATCAACTAAAAAAGAAACTTGTCTATACCCACCCATATTCTTCTTGTGTTCAATGTGACCTACCTAGGTAGTCAATGTTTTATTTCAGTTCCTAGGACATTTGCACTTATCCAAGAATAGAATAACAGACTAGGGGAGACTAAGAGTTCCAAGAGTTAGTGGTGCAATGAAGATGCTATTTAGATTATTGGATTATTGAGGTACTTCCTAAGGCAGTATTTTAGCAGTATTTTTGAGTCTGTAGATATTAGATTTTAACAAAGAAAATAAGAGATAATCCTAGGAATAGGAGTCTATTGAGTCAGTCACATCCACATTGGAAGTTTTATTTATTGTTTTCTTCATGAAGAAAGATAAGACTATGCAATGGAGCACCAATGAAACATGCAATAAGTTTTATTAAAAGGAAACACTTTTCTTGGCACATCCATTACTATCTCTAATCACTTTGACTACTTGTAAGACCAACTATTACTCATTTCCCCTATGTAACACATCCTGGCTTTCTGTCATTGATCATGCTCTCCCCTATTGCTGCATGTTTCCACTATTGCTATTTCTTTGTACATAGTTAGCTAATCCAACTTACCTTAATGAAAGTCACCTGGAGTTCTGCTACAGCCAACCTTTACTTATTTCCCCTTTAGTTTGCTTTAAATGGATTTCCTATGCATTTGTTTATCTCTACTCTTCTAAATTATAAGTAAACCTCTGAACATCCAACTGGAAATTTTAGTGAAGATAGCTATGACTGAGAATCAGACCCTTCAAATGTCAAACCTGGGAGTTTGATCTTAAATATATTGCCCAGACAAGTTCACAAATCATTTCTGAATTTTGAGTTCTTGAGCCTATGCATTTCTCAGAATTATATTTGCTTGACAGAATGACTCACATACACAAGCTGGGTAATGCATGGTCATTAACTGAAGTAGTTAAGTCTCATCAAAGCAAATCAACTAAATCAACTATCCCTTTCAACCCCATTTGATCTCTTTAAATTGTTCTCCATTAATCTCGTGTTGCCTCTGTATTCCAATCAGAGATGCACTTGACTTCATTTTTACCTTCTATAAGCTTATGAAAACTTCCTGGGATTTGGCTATTTTGTCTATGCTAACTTATAATATTATTTCTAACTTCTTAGTTGACTTTTTCCTTTCTACACCAGAATTCAACCTGCATAAAGACAGACAATTTTGCTTATTTTATTCTGTGATGGACTGGAGTTTACCTAGACCAGTGCTTTAGCAATATCTGATAATTAAATTAATGCATAAATATGTTTCTGAAGTGAATGAATTTTTGTTCAATCTTTGCTCTTGAACTAAACTTGTTCAGGTACTTACTCACTTGTTAACTTAAATAGTATTATAATCCTCTCATAAATTTGTCTCCTTAACAGCCTCCTTCTGAACACCTTATTGTTCAGTTTATGTTCACAGTCATTTTAGCCAACCATAAGACTAGTTTATTCTGAGTTTCAAATTGACACCAGCAATGCACAGTCTCCAAGGAAGAGCCCTTTCTTTACAGAAGCATAATTTCCATGAAAGCTGAGGTCGCAGTTGATGTCTTTAATTTATCCCAAGGAATGGCAAGGAAACCTTGACTTCCTATTTGAAATGCAAAGAGCTCCTCTTGGGAAATAAGGGTGACTCTGGTTAGACACATCTTCACAGCTGCTACCAATTTTCCTAAATGATTTTCTATTTGGTCATGTCAGTTGGGACAGAATGGTTGGCTTCCATGTCTTTCTGACTTGTTATGAGATACTTAGCTGAATCTTTACCTTGTGATCACTGGATCAAAAAGAGTCCAGATTTTTGGTGATTAAAAGAATGCCTCAATTTGATAGATGAGTTATAATGTTTGGAGAAATTATAAGCTTTCAGGAAAGACCCTGGTGAATAATGATCAATCTTGTGGTGGGGAGTTATCTAATATCAAGCCTGCTCCTTTCTTTTCTGTGGGCAGATGGCAGGAGCTATCCATTTCCAGAAGTAACATGGGGTATTGGTGGATCTAATTCTGTACATACGTGACTAAAATCATGGGGAAATTCAGAAGTTTGAGAACATTATCAGAAGTGGAACCTGAGGCATGAAGGCAGGCCACAGTAACAGCAGAGAAGTATAGTGGAGATCATAGTTTGGGTTTCAGGTAGGACTATCTTCAAAGTTTGAAGCTTCGACTTAATATCTATTTAATGTGTTAATTAATAAATTTATCAAAGACACTATAAAATGTAAATAATAATGATATATTATGAAATTGTTATGATGTGACCCATATGTGTACAAGTTTAATATAATTTTTAAGGAATTATAGAAATTAGAGTTCAATTATTAACTAGATTAGTTATAGGTTGCTCTCTTTCTAAATCCAAATCATACCTTAAAAGTTATATGAATAAATTGTCTTATTTGTTCAGAATAAGTTGGAAAGTCTTATGTAGAAATTATCTAGATAATTAAATCTAACCAGCTTGAGAGTTAAGGACTTCTATCAACAAATGTCAGTCAGTTGCCAACTTAAACTTGTATATGCACAACTGGTATATACATAACTAGTACCTGAACTACCTTTTCTGTATAAGAAAAAACTAAGTTTTATTTCAACTCCAAGTTTAGGATCTAAAGAAGACAACATTTGGGAGAACAGGTTATGACATTGTATACTTGTGTCAGACTCTGGTAAACCTATACCCATTTGTATGATAACTATGGTTATTCATTTCCTAGAAAGCACAAGAAATATGAGATATTTCTTTAAAGGCTTAATGAAATCACTTCTATTTCATTAATTCACACAATAGTGTAGTGGATATTTAATGAGTACCTCCCATATGTTGTTTTATGCCCTGAAATATTATGAATAAGTCAAGGTTGTAACCTTTCTAGAATTATTGGGAAAAGGTAGGAAATTTCATGAGCACAGTTATTTTATCTTACATGCAAAATACCCCTATTGGGAGTATTGTAGTCTGCTCCAAAAAGAGAATTTTACTCCTGGTAATTAATTTCAAGTAAAACAAATCAGATTGCACAAATGCATATTTAAAAGAATGTACGCATGTCAGCAAAAAACTAGAGAATATTTAAAATGTTGATCACTGGGGAAATAAATAAATCAATATATCTTCATATTGATATTTTATATTTCCTATTGTTCAATTTGTACAGTATATTCCCAGTTAGATTAAAATGAAACTATTTTAATATATGCTAAGTAGATTTCTTTTATATATCTGTAGATATCTGTGGGAGGATTAAACATAAGAAGGATGTCTTAATATATTTTGCCGTAATTCTCACAGAGATTATTAGTGGCATTCATTGTTTTCATCAAGCAAAAGCAAATATTTGAGTTTGAACACTCCTATGAGTGTGACCTTAAGAATCCTGTCCCTGAAAATTTCTTAAAAAATGGAAATGAGGAAAATAATTCAGAAATGTTGTGAATTTTCATAATGTGCACATAGCAGAGTAAAATTAAAGAATTAAAAGTTAATAATGATCTACGTATACATTTTTCCTTAAGATATGTATATAATCAATAAGTAATAATTTTAATCAGAAGAAAACAATAATATTAAGGAGAAAAAGAGGAAGAAGATGCTTGAAAGATAATCTGACAAACAAAATATCAAAAGTCTTGGATGTGATCTACTCTGGAAGTGAACTTGGTTAGAAATTATGTGATAAACTGGTCAGAGAAGAAAGTTGTCCAGAGAAATTTCATTTTCTTGAAAAGACATGCAAAATAGACATCAATTTATATCCAGAGGTCACTTCTGTCCAACAGAAATTCAGGTCAGAGCAGAGTGAAAACCAATGAAAAGCTTTGTCAATGCAATTTTTGAGCTATGCTTATAAAGAACAAGGTTCACTGTGTGGAGTGAGCTCCTGGTTGGCTGGAAGTTATCTGGTTGGAACAGGACCCCATTCATCTGTGAACTTAGCAGGGGAATTTTTGCTTGGGTTGAATTTGAATTGGTTTCCTTTCATCTCTATCATGCTCTGAGTTAATTAACCACCAAAATGGTTTTTTAGAGTGTTATTTTAGATGCTGCCACAGCCAAACTTAATTCATTCTGGTATTGATTTGGCATTTTCTATTCCTTCTCTATGTTCTTATCTCCCTTATTCTTGCTTTTATATTAACTTTTTTTACCAGTGTGTGTTTTGGGGGAGTGAGGGGGTCATACCTGGCTATGCTTGGGGTTACTCCTGGCTCTGCACTCAGAATCACTCCTGGCGGTGCTTGGGGGACCATATGGGATGCTAGGAATTAAACCGGGTTGGCCGCATGCAAGGAAAATGCCCTCCCTGCTGTACTATCACTCCACCGATGTGTTTTTTAACTTTATTTTCTTAATTATATTCCTATTTTGCATGTTTATCTTTTATTGGTCTTAACTTTTTGGCCACCAGGGTCATACTCCAGGGGTCATGTGTTGTTGAGGATTAAATCCAGAGTTTCCACATGCACAGCTTGTGCTATGATTCTCTGAGCCACTTCTCTGGTCTGTTTTCTTTTAATTATCTATCTATCTATCTATCTATCTATCTATCTATCTATCTACCATCTATCTATCTATCATCTATCTATCTGCTTTCTCAGTCGTTCCTGATTTCTATCCCCTCAAAAAAGGTAAGTTTGAGTAAGTTTGCAAAGTATGAATTATGGTGCAACAATAGTAAAGAATTAAAAGCTGGGCGAGATATATAGTACAGTGGATATGGTACTTGTATTGCACATGGCCAACCCAAATTTGATCACCAGTGCTGCCTAGGACCACCCCTAAGCACAGCCATAAGTAATCCCTGAACATATGATTAAGAGTAAGTTCTGAGAACAGCCAGGGATAGCCCCAATGTTTCCTCACTCCAAAAATGAAACAGTAAGAAAACAATGTGAGGTACATGGTATGATCTTTTAGTAAAAATATTTCTCAAGATTAAGAGAAATTGCAGGATTTGTATAAAAACATATGGAAGGAAATACCGTTCATTTTCTCTGGAACTAAGGTACATTATCCTGTCTTTTCTCATTTATTTGAGTTTTCTAACTTTTAAAATTGAAAACATATTGAGATATGATAAAATATTTGGTTATGGGCTGGAGCGATAGCACAGTGGGTAGAGCATTTGCCTTGCACGCGGCAGATTCGGGCGATCCGGGTTCAATTCCTCCACCCTTCTTGGAGAGCCTGGCAAGCTACTGAGAGTAATTCTCCTACATGGCAAAGGCTGGCAAGCTACCCGTGACATATTGGATATGCCAAACACAGTAACAAGTGTCATGTCACAATGGAGATGTTACTGGGCCCGCTCGAGTAAATCAATGAACAACGGGAGGACATTGACAGTGACAGTGACATTTCATAGGGATAAAACCTATAAATTTAGCCATTGAAAATTTCTAGGGAAAGGGTGAATCTTAAAATATAGTTGGGATTCTTTTTACTAGTCATACTAAGGCAAAGTGACCCACTTCCCTTTGCTAGCCTATTTCTTCATCGCAGACTAGAAGGATATTTCTGGTTGGAAATCAATAGAATATGTCCAGATGCTTTGGCGCATCTGGTAGGCTTTTCAATTAAAATAAATCATGGTGATTGAGTCATCAGATGAGCAGAGGTCTTCATAGAGGCAAAAAGAACATGCTGATATGTTTGGAAAGGCTGGCATCTTATTGCATGAAGAATGAGAAATGAAGTGACAGGGCCAGGCCACTGACAAGCTCTAGAAATCCTAAAAATTGTGCCATCACCATTATCAAGCAGGGCTCAGCCACAGACACAGCATTGTTCATTGGACCCCAGACTGGACAGCCAATTTGATTATAATTTGGCAGACACCAGGTCTCTGAAGTAATTTCAAACCAGCCCCAATCATGAATGAATATCAAGTCATAAAATGAAATCGCTGGAAAGACAACTGTTCCAACCCTTTCATTTTACAGATGAACCAACTGAAACTCAAGGGAGCAGAAGGCTCATGTGAGCAGATATGTTTTAGATTTGTGTCTCTCTTCTTACTGGCTCTGTGGTCTTGGACATGTCCCTTAGGAGCCCTGGATTCTTATTTCCTCATGTAATAGGAAACAAAAAAAATATGATAGTTCACTGCCTTCAAGGAGTAGTGGAAACTAGAAATTTCAGATAAAGAGTCATGGGCAGAAAGCTTAGTACTACTGAAGAGTGTGATTCAGCACTTGAAACAGTTTTCTTGGGGCACATGTAGCTGGGACTTGTATTATATAGAGCTTTTGACCTTAAATTAGTGATTATTCCACTATCCCTTTTCTATATCTTCACACTTATATACAGAAGCAATACATTACTTAGATAACTTAGAGATGAAAATTAAAGGAAAAAAATGCCTAAAAGGGAAGGTCATCATGAAATCATTGAATGAGGGACTGACATTTTTACTCCAGTTTTTCATCTACTAAGATAAAAAAAATTCAGTGTCTTGCTTACCACCTCTAACCTTTTCTCCAAAGATTATGACCCTTTCTGAATCTGCTTTCAGATAGTGTTAGATTATTCAATGATATTCAGTTGGATAATTTTGCTTATTATCTTAAGAGTACTTGCTCCTCAACTTTTTACAACTTTGAACTAAAATAGTCAAATGCAAATCACATTATAATAGTTTATAAAATAAAACTAATCAGTGGAAGAGAACTGTATCTATATTCAAGTCTTGATAGACCAGTCTTGCTCTTATGATTCTTGTTAATATCCTGGAATATCTATTGTCTTCTTTGTATCAGCAGATCTTACGCATTAATTTAGTCACTTATTAATTTACTCAGAATAAAATAAAATTCTATGAGATTTTATGCAAAGTAACACAATGCACATCCACAGCAAGACAAGGTATGAAGAAAGTCAGTCCAGAAAAGTTGGCTTTGTGCATATGAAGGCCATTTTTGTTTGATGTGAATGCCAGAGGAAACATTGTGAAGGAGACAAAAAGAGCAGTGACTCAGATAAGTGTTCAAAGATCCTGGAAAAATGGGCATCTTAAGAGGAGATAAATGAAACATCCTACATGCTAAGATTTCAAATACACAGTGATAAGAATTCAAGAGGGTTATAAAATTCAGGAGACTATGAGTTATAACTTTGGACTATTTAAATGTGCCATCCCTACACATGCCATGAATTCTTGTGTTAAGGAACTTAATTCCCCCCCCCCCCCCGCCCAAGAAAAGAGAGATCCTATAGAGGTTATAGCATAGTTTCCAGCTGGAGAATAATACAGTGGGTAGGACACTTACCTTGCACACAGCTGACTTGGGTTCAATCCCAGTATGGTTTCCCAAATCCTGATAATAGTAATAGTAATCCCTGATAATAGTAATCCCTGAGCACAGAGCCAGAAGTAAATCCTCATACAATGTACTACCTGGATATACTTGTTTGACCAGTGTGTGTTATTAAGTTATTTATGTGCAAAATGAACATAAAGTATTTTCTTCATAGGTTTGTTGAATTTGATAAACTGAATTATGTAAAAAATTTGGAATTGTGCTTTGAAGCTAGTGCCATATTATTTTATTTTTGAGTTTCTATAGAGATAAAAACTTAAATGGTTTTTTAAAAATGAATTGTATAGTTAAGAAAAAATTTATTTGAAGAACATAAAATTGCAAGAGACAACAAAGAATTGCAATAATTAGGCTAAGCAAAAAACATCTTTAATATGACAATGCTCAATATGGATTTAGACAAGGAGGCTGTATACTGACAATAGCCCTAGAAACTGGAGCATCACATTATAACATTACCTCATTAGTTGAGGTTTAGTCTAGATTTCCAGAAAAACTAAATCAATTGAAGCAATGGGGTTTTGTAATAAAGAACAGAAGGAAAGATGATAATGTTGAATAGAGAGAAAAATGGCAGAGAAAGTAAGAGACAAAAAGAGAGAGAAACAGACAAAGCAGGAAGGAAAGAGAGAGGAAAAGGGAGATTTACTCTAAAGAATTGGCTGATGTAATTATTGAGGTTCCTACCTCACAGAATGATCTAGAATATTTGAGTAGGAAACTACTAACTGTAATATTCAACATACTGACTTTTGAGGCAAATTTAATTATTCACTTACACCATCATCATAATAGAATATTTCAGATGTAAAGAATGGCCTGACACTCTGCAAGGGATTGCTGAAAGAGACATGACTTCTCTTTGGGTAACTATAACCAAATTCCAGAAACTCTTCTAGTCATATTTCTTTTATAATGTGAGAAGTTAGGAGCTTGGGCCAAATGTTATGCAAAATACTTCTTGACATGTCTATTTTTTATATCCTGGGAAGAAAAAAATTCAACACATATTTTGTAGCTGGGCTTTATTTCATCTGTGCACAGTGTCATTTACCTTCCTCTATTCTTGGCAGGAAGATTGGAGCTAGTGCTGCAAAACAGCCAAGTGTTATCCTTGGGGATGGGATTTGGCAGGAATAGCTGCAACAGTGAGTTGGTCTATTCCGAGCCAGGAGGGTGCAAGATGGGAAGAGGTCCAGGACTGTCAGAAAGTCACATGTTGACACTATGACAAAGGAGATGGACATTGCTTTCTTAGTGCCCCAGTTCCTAAGTAACCATTTCCCAGGAGTTGGAATAGTTTTCAGAAAAGTGCAACGAGAAGAGAGATAAGCACACCACAAATTGTAAAGGCATAGCAAACTATTATGTAGTGGGAATCTACTAATGCCAAAAGATGATTTTTCCTGAAAGAATAGGGAGTTGTGTGAGAGACATGATTGCTATTATATCTGGTATCATCCTTTAAAATTTCTTCCACTAGATTCACAGAGTGAAAAAATATTGAGCAATGTGAATCAGTGATAAGGTTAGGTATATATTGTGTAATTTTCAAGCTCTGTGTTGTGCATTTATTTTGACAAAAAATTATAATTGAATGATCTTGATTTACAAAGTTGTAAATTTTTCATGATAGAATTTCAGGTCTACAACGACTTAACACTAACCCCTTCACCAGAGTATACGTCCCTTTTCCTATGTCCTCAGTTTCCCTCCCTTTAACTTTCATGTTGATTCTGTGTCAATGTTCTATACTATCTACGCTATGCAAAAATAAGTTTACTTTTTTACCATGAAAATATTTCTCTAAGAAATAAGTTTTCTTCTTTCTTAGAAAGAAGCACATGAAATGGACAAAACAAAACTGAGAGTTAACTATTTAGTAAATCTAAGTAAAGAATATGAGAATGCAAACTCAGTTTCTTGGTGAATTTTTAATTCATCGATGGACTAACCTTGCCAGGGATAACTGTTGAGATTAGTCACTATTTCAGTCAGGAAGGAGTGGAACATAACCATAACAAATGGCCCCAAGTCTTCAGTGGTTTTCAAGGGCCAAGCTATCTGTCAACCAGGAGTCAATTTTGCCACAGGCTTCATAAAGTCTTAGGGACCATAGGCTTGATAGAGACTGTAACAGGAGTATCACTTACTGCTGTGGACTGAATTAATCTCCCTGACCCACACTAATGAAGTTGTAATTACTTAGGTTCTAATTACTAATTAATTAGGTTCTAATTGCCACTGCAATTATATTTTGATATGGGGTCTTTGGATAATTATGAAGTTGGGGGTCTCAATTATGAGAGTAGGATTTTAATAAGAAAATTATCGATCTCTCTGTCTCTGTGTTTCTTTCTCTCCACCCATCCTTCTCCTTCTCCACACCCACTTCCCTGCCCGATTTAACTTATACACACACATATATAGGAAGTGAGCTGCTTGCCATCTATAAGTCAGGAAGATGGCTACACCTTGCTGGTACCTGGCTGGTAACTGATTTTAAAGTTTTAGCTTTCAGAATTTTGAGGGAAAGGTATTTTGTTGTCAATGTTAACCTG
This sequence comes from Sorex fumeus, assembly GCF_029834395.1. Taxonomy (NCBI): domain Eukaryota; kingdom Metazoa; phylum Chordata; class Mammalia; order Eulipotyphla; family Soricidae; genus Sorex; species Sorex fumeus. The sequence goes on along the minus strand of NW_026606059.1, from coordinate 44,171,505 downwards.
TCTGTGGTATTTTGTTTTGGCAACCAGACCTAACCGATACTCTAATCTTGTGGAAAGGAAATTAAAAAAAGAACATGACAAAAGTTTTCTTTCTTTGATGCTTGGAATTTTTGCTTTTCACTTCTGCTTAAATTTTTGATACTCCCAAAAATCATTTTTCACAGTTTGATATCAGAGGGATATCAAGCATGGCCAAATAATTTTTTGTTCTTGCTCAATGCCAAAATTATTTCTTCAAGTTGTTTCGGGGTGCCATGACTGGAGTATGAGGTCTTGGGGTAGTTCAGCTATGTCAGTGTCAGACTAAAAGATCTTACCAGCAGCCTTAGGTGCGATCACACATCTAAGCTAACTTCTCTAATTCTGTTTGCTCAATAATTAGTATTTTGATCTTAACTTCTTTTATATTTCACAATAGTTTCTGAACTAAGGAAATAAGAAAATATCACTGTGCTGTGCTCCTCAAATCCAAGTTTTGTGGTGAAAAACACACATCTGAACAGAAGTAGCCTGGGAAGGGAGCAAAATGGGGGAAGAGAAGAAAATATGTCCCCTGGCTCTTGACTTTCAAATGAGTTCTTAGAAGTCTATCTGTTTTTTTTTTCCTTAGAAAATTTTTATCATATGAGCACTAACATTTTAAGTTGGCAAGATGGGAAATCAAGACTCAGTGATTTTGTGTAATGTGCTGAATGTTCCAGCACACATATGGCAGTCCAAGCTACAGTGTCTGGAAGGTTAATCCCACGGAAAGGACAAAATGATGGTTAAACTGTGGGAACATCTTATTCTTCTGGGAACTTGGATATATCTCAAGACATTTAACAATCAATCACAAATGCCCTCACATGTCCAATTAATATTACTTGTACATCAACTATGTGCCAGATATGATGTCATGCTCTAAGCTGTGAAGGAGACTTTTGATTTCATGACCTCAAGGGTTGTCAAGGAAGACCAATGTCTAGCAAATAAGAGAAAATGTGAACATAACCATAAAGGCAACAGTGCTTGGTGGTTAATTCCATGTTGTAGATCAGAGGATTTCTTGGAGAAAGTGATGTTTAAGTTGAAAATCTGACTGCTAGATACAGATAAACAGTATTTTCTCTGGGAGTTTCTCTTCAGCCACCTGATTCCTACATGTCATATCTGAGTGACTGAGAGTTGAACTATTTGTAGAGAATACTGCAGAGTCCCCATCTGGCCTTCACTGAACCACTCTCCTTAGCAGAACAAGGGTAAGATATTAAGAGACTGATTCTTGGTTTGAGAAAGTAGTTATTCCCATTCTATTATGCTCAGCTTGCATCTTCTCATTCAGGGATATTGAAAATGTGGTAGAATGAAAAAAAAGATTATTTGCTCTTTTTTAAATTTAAAGTAGCGGTTTTATTTGCAGATTTTAAAATTATTTAAAAATATTTCCTCACGTTCCATTCCATGCTCTTACTTTCCCACTGCTGAGTTGACTTCTATTTTGGGTTTTAGATTAGAAGTTACTCTTGTAGCTGTCTTAATATTCCTGTAAGTTACTGGAATTTCTTTAAAGGACTGACATATTTGTTATTCCCTAGTGTTGCTCTGTGTCTGAGATAGCTAGACACCAAACATCACCTGGGGGACTTTTATGATATGTTGATCACCAGTACCACCTCTAAAATTTCTGAGTCATGAAGGCTAATAAGATCATAGGGTAGGTAGGGTGTTTGCCTCACACATATGCAACCTGGCTTCTCCTTGGCACCAATTTTGTCCCCTGAGCTTCACCAAGATTGATCCTTGAGCACAGAGTAAGAAGTAAGTCTTAGAACTGTGAGGTGTGCCACCCCCCCCCCCCACAAAAAAGGTTGGAAGAGCTATGCACTAATTTTTGTATGTTTTGGAGTCACACATAATAGTACTCATTACTTACTTCTAGCTCTGCACTCAGAGACAACATTTGGCAGGCTTGGGGGATCATGTGGGATGCAGGAAATCAAACCTGGGTTGACTGCATGCAAGGCAAACAAATGCCCTACTCCAACCCCAGTCCACAATTTCTTAAGTGCTTCTCATGCAGATCCACAGATCCTTTTATTATATCTTCCTTTGAACTATATGCTATTTAAGGGAGAATTGTAATTTCAACAATCCTTGAATCAACATGACATGACACCTAAAAGAGCAATGGATTTTGGAGAGACATGTTTCTTTAGTATTCGTGAATCTGCATCCAGAAATTCAATATAGAGTTTTCAGTTTTTTTCCAGGGGTCCTCCTCTTTATTTGATGCTTGATCTCATCTCTAGATATTAGCTGGGATTGGAATTTAGCTTGTATCACCCACAGTCTTGAATCCAAGAAGTTTCTGGGAGAGCCCTTTGCACCCCTTTCTGGAATTCTACTCCCTTCTAAATTCCACCTTTCATAGAAGTTGATTATATCATTTATATAAAACAAAGAAATTTGAAGAGTTTCAATAGTATATATCATTCAGTCATGAAACTCAGTTGTAAGGACTTATTATGAATGTTAGCTCAATCACATACGAGTCTTAAGGCATTAGAAGGAATGGGAATTAAAAATGTAAGAAAGTCATTGTTAACTGTAAAATAATTTTTTACTTTGTGATTTCAGAGTTCATTATTTCATTTTATCCCTTTAGGTATTCAAATATGTAGATATAATATATGTTCCCAAGATGAGTAAACTAGGCAAGAATCCTAGCTTTACAGATTCATTAAATCCTTTTTGGGGGGAAACCACTTAAATGGTATCCTGGTAGGCACCATTATAATAATCCCATTAAAGGAAGAAGTACATTCTGCCCTGCAAGCTTTTGCATCCTTATGCAAAAATTGCTCCCAAACTGATACAATGCTATGAGTAAGATAGTAAATTAGGTGAACTCTAAAGTCAGGTCATGTTGGATTTAAACTTTACCACTAATTTCTTTTCTGAAACTAATCATATGATTTAACTTCTCTATGTCTTAGTTTTCTTATTGATATATGGGTATAATAAAAATTCCCACAACAGAAGGTTAGAAATCCTGATGGAATTTATTTAGATCAAGTATCAGGTACAGGTAAATTTCAAAGATAGGAACTTTTACTATTATTACTACTATATTTAAAATTATTATTATTGTCATTACTATTATATATGTGCAATATACTTTGGTAGCTATTGAATAATAGCAGTATCAGTGAATGTTGATATATTCTGAGTTCTGGAAAGCATATTAAATATGAAATTGATCCAGAAGATAAGTAAAATATGAATTTAATAATCTCTTTCATAAATTTGCTGTGTTGGCACCTTGGATCCTGAACTTTTCCCCTTCCCCCAGTTCTGTTCATTTCCTGGGAGACACTAAATTTGACTTCTTTATTTAAATATCCCATAGACTGGCATGTCCCTAAAGCTCGCCATAACCATGTCACCGGACCCTGAGCCAGGCTGTTTCACTCGGGCGCCTGAGGGTGGTGGGTGAGAGCCCTCCCTGCCCCAAGGACCCAGCTCTGGTAGCCTAAAGCCTCTAGAACTCAACTACCACCATGCTCAAGACCACTCTCCACACACCAAACCTCACCTATGAGTGAACCTATTCCGGACTGCATGGCCAGGGATGACACTTCATCGGACACACCCTACCCATACTCCAAGAGTACCACACCCCTTTTGATGGAATTCAAAGTAGGAGGCAACCAACCTTAGAGGTAAATATTATATTATTTCAGTTCTGTTTTGGGGCAGGGATTGGAGTATGGGATGGAAACATCTGAAATATGGTGGTGGAAAGGAGTATGGTGGTGGAATTGTATTTGAATATTAAATGTAATCAAATATTGTGAATTACTTTATAAAATAAAAAAATTAAAAGACTGACATGTCCCTTTACTTCCTGCATTGTGGGGAACCTATGTTTGAAGGGCTTTTGCAGAAATTAAATGAGGCAACATAGCGCATGCTTCATAAATTCTAATTCCTTTTTTTGTATTAGGTGAGTGCACAGAATATTTTTATAAACTATTGAATCACCAAATGAAATGATGAGATGAATCCTAAAGTCTTTTTCTCATATAGCACTCTTGGCTTCTCAAGAAATCAGTATACATGTGAAGCTTGGGCAGCTGTGATTTTCTGAATAGTTAGAAATTTGGCCTTGAAGACCAGAGCAGGACAGATGGGACATTGGAGTCCTGAATTAACAAAGTCATGAATGAGCTATTCAGCTGCAAGTACGTTAAGCAGAGACTCTGGACTCACTTGTTAACTTTGCCTGATCCAGTTAGAGTTTTTGTAGGCCAATTGGACTATGTTTAGCATGAATAACAACAAAAGGGCATCTATGTCTAGTTGGTTCTGAAGCAACCTTCTTTTCATCCTCAGTGTAATATTGGACAATTGAGCTTTTCATAGTTTAGGCGAAGACCAGTATTCTGGACGAAGTCTGCTGGTATCCAGATGTGTTCTCCAATTTGTTCTTTGCTCTAGGGTCTTTAATTTTAGAGGACAAATGACAGTTATTTAGCCAATAGGATACAGGTATACAATCTCTTGCTGCAGAACCACAACTCATTAAGCTTCCTTCCTTCCTTCCTTCCTTCCTTCCTTCCTTCCTTCCTTCCTTCCTTCCTTCCTTCCTTCCTCCCTTTCTTCCTTCCTTTTCCTTCCTTCCTTCCTTCATTCCTCCCCCTTCCTCCTTCCTTCCTTCCTTCCTTCCTTCCTTCCTTCCTTCCTTCCTTCCCCTTCAATATTTAGTAGTACTCAGGAATTACTACTAGATTTGTGTTCAGTGATCACTCATGATAGGACTCAGAGATCATATGTGGTGCTAGGGATCAAACCCAGTTGACGACTTGACCTTATCCATGGTACTATCACTCCAACCTTACTTTACAGTGTCTTTAAATAGAAGTAGACACTCCTTCTTGATTTAAATAGTAATTGATTTTCTTAATTGATTCAAATTAAGAGTGGTTTTACCCAAAAGGAGAGAGAGAGAGTAGGAGTGATGGGTGGGGGTGGCGGGTGAGATACTGGGAACATTGGTGGCAGAGAATGGGCATTGGTGGAGGGATGGTACTCAATAATTGTATGACTAAAACATAATGAAAAGTTTATAAGTCCGTAAAAATAAGATGTTCTGTTTACCCTCAAAAAAAACCCTAGAAATTTAGCTTCCATATGACCCAGCAATATCAATTCTGGGAACATACCCAGAGGTGCAAAAAAGCACAGTAGAAATGACATCTGCACCTGTATGTTATTATAGCATTGTTCACAATAGCCATAATACAGAAATGATCCGAGTTCCCGAGAACAGATGACTGGTTAAAGAAACTGTGGTACATCTACACAATAGAATATTATGCAGGAGTGAGGAAAGATGAAGTCCTGAAATTTGCTTATAAGTGCATGGACATGGAGATTATGTTAAGTGAAATGAGTCAGAGAGGAAGAGACATAGAATCACTGCAATCATTTGTGGAATATAAAATAATATGAGACTAACACCCAAGAAAAGTAGAGACAAGGGCTAGGAATTTTGCTCCATGGTTGAAATCCTGCCTGATGAGCTGGGGGAGAAGGCAGCTGGGATAGTGAAGGTATCACTACATCAATGATGGTTAGAGGGTTCGCTCAGGATGCAAGATGTGTGCTGAAAGTAGATAAAGGACCAAACATGATGGCCTCTAGGTATCTGTATTGCAAATCATAATGCCCCAAAGTAGAGAGAGAGTAAGAAGGAAATTGTCTGCCACAGAGGCAGGGGGTGGGAAGGGTGGGGCTGGTGGGAGGGATTCTGGGGACATTTATGGTGGAAAATGTACACTGGTGGAGGAATGGGTATTTGATCATTGCATGACTTAAACTTGATCATGAAAGCTTTGTAACTTTCTCGTATTTTTTCAATAAAAATATTAAAAAATTAAAAAAATGACTTTACCCCTAGAGTTACTAATGTCACTGTAACATGCCTATACCCTTATCTAACCTCTGTAAAGTTTTATTAAACTTCCCAAATTCTAATTGAAATTTTTTTTTCTGTTTCATGTTGGGATCAATATGATGCAGGGTAGGAGAAGAATACTAGGTTATCTAGGTCACTTACTGATCAATGGAAGGATGAAAGTAAGGAAGAATAAAAGAGATGGACCTCTAATTCAGAATACATATAAAAGGGCAATAAATAAATTAGAAGACACATGAAGAGATTTACTATATATTCAACATAGATATACACGTAATAGGGTTGTTAAGACATACATTTTTTATAGATCAATTCTTACAGAACAGTTTATACTATCTTACCAAGAAAAGAATATAGAAAAAATCAATTATTTTTGTAAAGCAAATAAATGTTTCACTAAAAATTTACAATGGGATTTCAGCAGACTCAGCAGACTTGTTTCCCCATCACAGACCCTTTGTTTGTCTATTCAACCTTCTAGGTGAGGTTTTTCTTTCTGGAATCCTGCCTTTTTTGACCTGGAAGGAAATTTCCATCCTCATAGACTCAGTGCTACAAACCTACAAGCCTGACCTCTGCAGTCTCAGCCAGTTTACATCCACATCTGATGAGACTGTCTACTTGCTCTCTTTGCTCATTCAGCCCCATAGGCTTAAATCCAAACCATCCACCCATAAGTCCACTCACTGTTACTTGTACCCTGAAACACATGGCCATTTACTGCACCTCACACTGCTTTCTGACATTAATACTTTCTGTCACTGGGTGAATACCGGAAGAAAAGCAAAGATTAATAATCAGACAAAATCTCTCAGAGGCTTCCAGTGGGGGCTAATTGCAAGGATTATTCTCTTAGAGCACAACAAACACAATAGGGAAGCCCCCCAAGCTCAATGAGTAAAAATAATAGCATGGAAGTCTCTACCAGTACAAACCAGCTCTATAAACTCTCAGAGTGACATTAGTGACACCACATTGAGCATGTTTGATGAGGTCAAGGAAAGGTTGACATGTCAGCAAAGCACAAGAAAACATGAGAGCATAAATGAGAAAACTACAATCAACAGTGACAGAAATGGGGAATATGGCAGGTTATATTTTTAAAAAAACTCAATAGAAAGTCTGAGCATCAGAATAATAGCAGCTATGTCAAAGGTCAGTAAGCTCCAAAGTAAGATGCAGGAAACATCAAGACAATAACAGAAGATGGGTATAAAGAGTGAAAATAGATGTATAGCACTTAAGATAACGATGAGATAAAAAAAAAACAGAATAAGAATCATTACTGTCCTAGAAAAGAATGGCAAATTTGATGAAAAATTACTAATTAATAAAATCACAAATTAGAATTCCCCAAAGTGGAAAAGGCAACTCAGATAGAGAAGGGAATACAAAGTAAATGATCTTGGGAGAACCCGTTCGGGTTGAAAGATGTGTGCCGAATACTTTGGCCACTCAATACCCCCCATTACAAACCACAACACCCAAAAGGAGAGAGAACAAAAGGGAATACCCTGCCACAGAGGTGGGGTGGAGTGGTGGGGGTGGGGTGGGAGTGGTGGGAGGGATATTAGGAACATTGGTGGAGGCAAATGGACACTGGTGGAGGGATGGGTAAACAATGATAACTGTATGACCGAAATGCAAACATGGAAGTTCATAAGTCTGTAACTGTACCTCACGGTGTTCACTAATAAAAAATAAATTAAAAAAATAATTCCCCAAAGTTGAGGAATACAGATCCAAGAGCCCTGAAGGATCCTAGTGAAAATAGATCCAAATATCAAAACTCCACGAAGCATATTATAGATCTCTGCTTCTTAATGATGGATCTCATTCTCCGGACCCTGAAAGAGACTCGAATGTGGCACTTTCTAAAATCTCAGGGCTAGGACGAAGGAGACGTTACTGAGGCCTACTTGAAGCAATCAACGAACAACTGGGATGACAGTGACAGTGACAGTGACAGCTTCTTAACAACTGACAAATGTCCCCAAATACTCCCTTTAGTTGCAGTTAAGTTGTTAGAGTGTTTTGTTTAACTAGATAACTAACTTATTATAAGAGGATTTAACTCAAGAACAGCAACATGGAAGAAATCTAGAAATAAAGCATGGGTTTCTGTGCCTTTTAAAAATACTCTTTATTTTTTTTTAAATTTTCTAATTGCTAAATCACTATGAGATACACAGTTACAAAGCTGTTCATGATAAGGTTTCAGCCAAAAGTCATATAATTTCTAGCACCCATACTTCCACCAGTGTAATTTTTTACTACTGATGTCCCCATACCCTATCCACTGCAACCCCTCCCCCACCACACACACACACACACACACACACACACACACACACACACACACACTATCCTCCCCACTTCCCTGCAGCCTGCCTCTATGGCAGACATGTGTTTGTTAGTTTATTTTTTTTCACTTTCTCTCCTTTTGGGTTGGGAATTTTGGTTTGCAATTCAGGTACTGAGAGGTTATCATGCTTATCCCTTTACCTACTTTCAGCACACAGTTCTTACTTAGAGTGATCATTTCCAACTTTCAGTCATAGTGGTTCCTTCTCTATCCCAACTGCCTTCTCCCCTGCACTTGAGGCAAACTTCCAACCATGGATCAATTCTCCTGTCCCTTGTTTATACTGTCTTTGGGTATCAGTCTCATGTTTGGATTTTTTATAGCCCATAAAAGATTGCAATCATTCTGTCTGTTCCTCTCCTTCTGACTCATTTTACTCAGCATGATACTCTCCATGTTCATCCATTTATAAGCGAATTTCATGACTTCATTGTTCCTGATGGCTGTGTAGTATTCCATTGTGTAGATGCACCAGTTTCATTAACTAGTCACCTGCTCTTGGGCACTTGGGTTGTTTCTAGATTATATGCCTTCCTAAGTGCAGTGAAAATCTCATCATCATCCCCAAACTGCTCCAAATCTTCTTTTGGATTGTATTATGGAGGCTTAATTACATAGTCATGATTGATTAAATCATTAACTAGTGGTGTTAAATTCAGCCTTCAGTTACACTTTCTTTCCAGAAGGCTGTGGGTTTAGGTGAATGAAATTATATCTCTCTATATTTCTCTCTATATAAATATATAGCACAGCGGGTAAGGGCGTTCGCCTTATAAGCGGCCAACATGGCCGACCCGAGTTCGATTCCTCCGCCCCTCTCGGAGAGCCCGGCAAGCTACGGAGAGTATCCGATATGCCAGACACAGTAACAACAAAGTCTCCAATGGAGACGTTACTGGGCCCGCTTGAGCAAATCGACAATCAACGGGAGGGCCTTTATAAATATATAGATATGTTATTATAAATCACAATATCCTAAAATATTTAATTTTTTGACATAAGGGTAAGACTTTTTTGTTTTTGTTTTTTTTGGCTATGCATGGTAGTGCTTAGCGCTTACTCCTGACTCTGTGCTTAGTTATCACTCCTGGCAAAGCTCAGGGAACAGTGCAAGTATCCTACTCACTGTACTATCTCTTCAGCCCACAAGGATAAGAAATTTTAATACTGCATCTGGAAAATCTAAATTCTAGAGGTAAAGGTAAAGGTAAAGGTAGAGGCCCTCCCATTGATCGTCGATTTGCTCGAGCGGGCCCAGTAACGTCTCCATTGGAGACTTTGTTGTTACTGTGTCTGGCATATCGAATACTCTCGGTAGCTTGCCGGGCTCTCCGAGAGGGGCGGAGGAATCGAACTCGGGTCGGCCATGTTGGCCGCTTGTAAGGCAAACGCCCTACCCGCTGTGCGTACTTTTGCAAAAGTTTTTGTTATCTCATCTCGTTCACTCTAAGAAAGCAGTGGCTAATTAACAAGAATGAGAGGGATGAATGTTTGAAATTCATAATATCTTTATGGCTTGGTTATTTTTTAAAATCGTTTCTGATAAAAAAATATAAAATATATCTTATTCAAAATATATGCCTGCTTTTTTAAATACTTGTTTATTGTTGAACAGGTTGTGAGGCCAATAATGCTTTGAGAAGTAACTTGAACTAATTCCACAAGAACCCTTCTGTAAATTCTTTGACTGGGTTCTGAAACTGTTATTTATTTATTTTTGGTTTGCTACTTCTCAGTACATAATATCCCTTTTACTGCATTCCTCTCTGGAACTGCCCATAATCTCCTTTAGAGTATGATTTACCTATACATTTTGGGGAGGAGTGGAGGACACACTCAAACTCAAGGTACTCAGGGCTTACAACTGGTTCTGTGCTCAGGGATCACTTCTGACAGTGTTCTAGGGACCATGTGGGTTGCTAGAGGTGGAACCTGGGTCATCTGCATGCAAAGCAAATGATTTACCCTAGTACTCTGGCACCACAATATACCTCTACCTTTGAGCTTCACTTTTTCTCCACCTCAATCTCTCTCTCTTCCCTTCACCCCCCCTCTTTCTCTCCTTCACTCTTCCCCCCCTCTTATTCTCCAACTCTTTCCCCCTCTATATTTACTAAACAGAATTACTTAATCCATTATTAATCTTCTCCAAAAATCCTTATCATAAAAGGCAAGAGTCTGAGCTCAGTTGGAGATTGGGACTGACTTATTTACCAGTCCTGATCTACCTAAACACTGCCCATAACCCCACCCTACTCCCAATGATAGTATGAGAAAAGATAGGGAAAGGCAGGGTAAATGGGGGAGGGAAGGACTAGATTTGATTTCATAAGAACAGAGCAGGAATCTCTCATTTCAGGGCAAGTCTTTGGAAGTTTCAGATTATAAACAGAAACTCCATGTCATTTGTAGCAAAGATGGGATCAAATCCTAGATACTGAGGCCAAAGGGCAGGTGATCCATAATGGTCAACTAAGACCAAGACCTATAATATCTAGAATCTTCTGCTGCTGGCTGGAGTTTGCTTATTCACTTTTCTTTGTAGTTTTAACATACATAACACACTGTAGGTGCTCAGTTAGTATTCACTGCTTTTCCTCCCTCTTTATTCTATAGATATTCACCAAAATTTTGCTGAAATGAATTAGATTTAATATAAACATCTCATCTGCCTGGCAGTTTCCCTTCCTGTTTCCCCCCCTGCATATTGTCTGCTGCCTGGCATGATTTTACTTCCATCTGGGCTTTTAAATGCTGCTGAATACAAGTCATTGTGGGAGATGATGCTTCCTGAAAAAAAAATCACACAAGAAAAGTCACAATCGAGTTTCCTCTTGTCTGCCTAAGCTTACCAAGAAAATGAGAAGATGGAGAAATAAAACATCTCTATTTTCTGAAAAGTACACACAGAGGAAGGAAAATCAACTTGTGTGTGGCCCATCTATAATAATTTTCAATTTGAGCAAGGTGGTGACCTAGAGCTGGCTAATGTAATGGAAAAATTTGATTGCACTGAATCTGGAGAAAGAATAGATGTGTGGATGGCGGAGGAGGGGAGTACTGCTTCAGGGTAAAGTCACTGTTACCCAGATGCGTGACAGAACGAGTGACCAGATTCAGAAATGGGGTTCACAAGAAGCTTTTTTCAGTAAGAGGAACATCCAATGGTTGTCTTGCAAGATAGAATCAAAATCAGGAATGGATAACTCTGAATCTAGCCTAATGCATGAGTCATTCAGCTTACAACACAGCTGACAGGACTCAGACAGACCCCTTTTGAACTCTAACTCTACATCTTATTCTCTGGGCGACTTTGGGCTCACATCCTTGCCCTTTTGAATCATACTTTATCAATTGAAAAATAGAAGTCTACATTATAAAATTAGCTCATGGTTAACTAAAGCAGCTTATTGCCTGATACATGAAAATTGCTCAAGGAATCATCATTTTTGGAAGCCAGAAAGCAGATACAAGGGTAATGAACTAACCTTGCTTGTGACTGACCCAGTTCTATCTCTGATACTGCTGAACACTGGCAAAGATCATTTCTGAGCACCTCTGGGTGTGCACACGCCATCCTCAACTGGAATCTCCCTATTACAGTTTGCTATTCAGTGGATCCTGGACTTTGTATCCTGAAGTGGGAGAGATTAAAAACTTTTCAATAGTCTTGAGTAAAGATTACCTAAAAAACCTCTTTTTTCTTGGTTTAGCTTTTAACTAACCTCTTTAACTTGGTTTAGCCAGATTGACTTCTTGACGATGCACATTTTCTCTTAAATACATTTATTGCTAGACTTTTGCTTACTTGGATAAAGGTGAAACAAGCTCCCCTACCCATCCCTTACCCCTAACCTACCCCTCAGCGGGTATCATTTGTATGAGGTAAAGTAGATGGAATCTGATTTGCCTGCTCCAGAAGCTTTATTTTCAAACCCAATAGATTAATTGATTCAGCAATGTTTTATCATGTATTAGAAATAAACTAGGGTTTGAGATCATAATGGCAAGAAATTTAGATCTAGCTAACCATCATATATATATGTGTGTGTGTGTGTGTGTGTGTTTATATCTATATATATTTATGTGCATGATGTTTATCTAGATCTAAATTTCTTGCCTTTCTGATATATATGTATATATGTATATATATACATGTATAAGTTCATAGTATGGGATATAGAAGATGAAGGGGTCATAGAGAAACTAATTAGAGCAGTCAGTACAATACATTCATGATGATAAAGTTCTCTAAAGGGAAAAAGATCCATAAAAATTGCATATAAAATTCTAAGCAAGTGTAGAGATGAAGGGATGCAAAAGAGATATGTAGCAAAGAAAAGTCCAGTTTAAGATGTTATATCTGTGAAAGTTTCCTGAAAAAGATAGTACATAAAAATAGTCTTAAGGGATAAAGAGAATTTGGAATTTGGGGTAGGAGAATTTAAACAGTCAGAGGTTTTATATCCTTGGAACTTCATTTTCCTGAATATGAAATAGAGATCACATCTATTTATTGGGGTCAGTATGGGCATTGGCATTACTGTGCATTGATAGTCTATTTCCCTGAACATGAAAAGTTGTATTTACTTAAAATATTTTGTTAATTTGATGGATAAAATGATATTTCAATATTGTATGTAAGTACATTTTTAAAACTAATGACGCTAACTATATTCATGTAACATTCACTTTAATTCATTTGCATTTTTACTTTTTGTACCTACTTTTGCTTTTGACACTTAATAGCTCAAATGTTTGTAGTCTTTGTGATACAGAGGAGTGTGAACATATGTAGCAGTATAGCACCGTCCTCCCATTGTTTATTGATTTGATCGAGCAGGCCCAGTAATGGCTCCATTGTGAAACTTCTTGTTACTGTGTTTGGTATATTGAATACGTCATGGGTAGCTTACCAGGCTTTGACCTGTGGGGGAAATACTCTCGGTAGCTTACCAGGCTCTCTAAGAGGGGCAGAGGAATCGAACCTGTGCCGACCAGGTCAGCAGCATGCAAGGCAAATGCCCTACCTGCTGTGCTATAGCTGTTGTATGGAAATAAGAGTCAAAAATTATGATTATAATTTTATATAAAGGCCCTGGAGAGATAGCACATCTGGTAGGGCGTTCGCCTTACAAGCAGCCAACATGGCCGACCCGAGTTCGATTCCTCTGCCCCTCTCGGAGAGCCCGGCAAGCTACCGAGAGTATTCGATATGCCAGACACACTAACAACAAAGTCTCCAATGGAGATGTTACTGGGCCCGCTTGAGCAAATCGACGATCAACGGGAGGGCCTTTACCTTACCTTACCTAATTTTATATGCGTTGGCCCATGAAGTATAAAAACCCTTTATTTTAAATCTAATTATTGCCCACTTAACTTTTCATGCGCTATTCTGTTCTCCCAGTGGATGTTCTGTGTTACCCTGGAGAAGACAGCGACTGACAAGTCAGTGATTCCGACTTGAGAGTTGTAACAGAGGCAGATATCTTTAGTACAATGTCATAACTGAAGAGGCACGCATGAGTAGAGGTTATAAAAGAGCTTGATACCCATCATGAGTGTTCAGCAAGATCTTTCTAGGGACAGCATCATCCTGGAATTGCATCTCAGTCTTGCAAAATGTAGTAGCAAAAACAGACTATTATATGCTGCACTTTCTTGGAGTTAATCTGATTTCTTGCTTTATATGCAAAATCTTTCATTCATTTTCTTTTTGTTGGGAAGTTGAGTTTTGGGGGCATACCTGGCAATGCTCAGAGGTTACTTCTGGGTTTATACTCAGGGGAGACTTCTGCAGTGCATCACATAGAACATAATTAGTGACTAAATACAACATTTGTACTGATGAGAGAACCCAGTGTATAGTTCTGCATCTGAAAAGGCATCATATTCCTATACTTATTACTGAGGCGTAGGTTCCAAGTATCCATTACTAATAACATTTTGTATGGCATGTTAAAGAAACATTACTCTCTTTCTCATCCCTACTCATTCAGTCATTCAACAAATATATAATTATCACATACTCTGTGCCAGGTTTTAATCTAGTAGACTCTGGGTAAGTGAATACTTTATATAAACTATCAGAAAACAAATGATTTTCACTTTTCAGGCTGAAAAAGATATTAGAATGGACTAATAATTTATGAATTTTAAAAGTAATTTAGCACATTGATAAACAAAGTTTTGGAGCTAAAGAGATAGTACAGGAGATAAGGTGTTGCCTTGTGAACAGTCAACCAGAGTTTGGTCCCTTGTACAACATATCATCCACTGAACACAGCCAGGGGTCTTTTCTGTTATGAGAGAACAAGGAATAGACCTGACCACTACTGAGTTTGACCCCCATTTCATCCCCCAAATAAAAGAAAACCAAGTTTACTAGTGAGAAGAAAATTATTCTTCTGGAATTTTAGTGGCTAATTTTATGATGACCATTATAGAACTGAATATTCTAGCTATCTGGTAAAAAATCAGAAGCATACTTTTGGGTGTGTTTGTCAGGGTGTTTCTGGAAGAGATTAGCATTTGAATCTGCAGACTGAGTTATGGCAATTTCGTTCACCTGATGCAGGTGGGCACTACTCAAACCATTATGCTCCTGAATAAAACAAAAGGGCAAAGAGAAGGAAAAATCTATCTTTATACTTGAACTTCTTATCTTTATCTACCTCCTCCTGCCCTTGCTCTTGGTTCTTAAGTCTTTGGACTTTGTTTGCTTAATTCTGCAGCTTGCAGATTTCCATTCACAGTAATTCATGCCAAATACGATTTCTTGAGACAATTCCTCCTAAAAAATAAGTATTATGCATTTTATTGGTTCTCATTTATTGGAGAGCCCTAATAGATGGTGTTTAAAGTTTATGTTCTTTATCATCAAATCAATAATCTCTGACTGATTGAAGGTCTTATTTTAGAGACCCAAACTAAGCAACCATAAAGACACTAAGCAGTCATAAGAGAAAAATGAAACCATGCACTTCGCTGAAACTTTGATGCAATTGGAAGGTATCATATTAGATGAATTAAGTCAGAGGATCAGAGGGAGAAGGATAAAAAACTGATAACTCTCATTCATATGTGATATTTAGGGAAACAGAACAAGGGAGTGAGAGGTATCAATGGCAAATCCTTGGCCCTGGATCATAAAACTGAGACTGAGTACGGAATAGTGAGTGGAGGATGATGAGTTGTACTGAAGGTGGCATAGGAACAGTGAAGGAATGTTTTTAACACATGGTGCTGGAAAGGTACAGTAATTGGGCTTTAGAACCAAAAGGGAAGAGAGGCAGTTTAGAGTTTAGGGAGCATGTCTAGTATGTGCCTGATCCAGGTTTGATTCCTATCACCGCAAGGTCCCACAAGCATCGCCTGTTATAGCCTTGAAGGACTCTGAACATTATTAGTGTGTCCCAGGTAATCTCCAGCTTTGCAAGGACTGATCATCACCACATCCTCAGGTTCTTACATTTACTCAGTTGTCAGTTGGCTGAGAATTACTGATGAGGCCTGCAGGTCTCTGAGCACTGTTTGAAAGGACCCTCACAAAGGAAAGAAAAAAATTAGTAAAACCATAAACTTTAACAGTATTTTAAATGTGTGACCTAAGCTATATTAGTTAAATGTAAAAATATGTTTGCCAATGGAATGGGGTGCAGGGTGGGTTGGGACCATGAGATATTTGTAATGCTGATACTGGAGGTCAGTATGGAGTCTGAAAATTGGAAATCTGAGACTCTATTATTAACATGACTCTAAAAACAATGTGGCTATCATTGGCCATGATCCAGAGTCACACGTCCTTCTCTCCTGGAATGGAGAATAACAGACACATGCCATAACCATGCCATGGGAGCCTGCACCAGGCTGTTTCATTTGGGACTCCTCGGAGGGGGGCGGGTGAGACCTCTCCCCGCCCCAAGGAACCTAGCCCTGGGAGCCAAAAACCTCCAGAAATCAATGGCCGCCATGTTCACAGCCACTTTCCACATGCTTGGGCCGAGCCTCACCCATGAATGAACCTATTTCTGGACTGCGTGGTTGCGTGACAACTCATACCTAACACTACCCATATTCCAAGAGTACCACACCACATTTGATGAGGTTTAAAGTAAGAGCCCTCCAATCTTACAGGGAAATATTTTTTACACACACACACACACACGCACACATACACACACACACACGTACGTATATATGTATAAGCACACAAGGCTTAACCTTTAACAACATGTGATCTCTTATAGAAGGGCTTTTATATATAAAAGAACAATATAGTAACTAGGTAAACACAGTTATGGAAAATGTTTAACACTCTCACTGGGTGACTTACACCAAAGATTGGTCAAGTTTGAGCACCTCTAACTCCAATATATTATTATTAAAATAAAAAATAGAACAACCACATTGGAAAAGCAGTTTTTCAAAATTAGCTTATTTACCATATATGTATACTATAATCAAGATCAAGCAGTTATGGCTTTAGAATTTACTGACATACTTTGTTTCCTTGTTTTATATATGTACTCATGTATTCATATTTCTTTATCTAATTACTTTGTTTATCAAGACCCTACTACCCCAGTTCTATCATATTCTAGTAAAATGTGAGATATCATCTTTTCTTATATTTGAATAGTATTCCACTGTTTATATTTGCCACATCTCCTTTATTTATTTATTTATTTATTTATTTTTATTTTTAATTGAATATCTGTGACATACAAAGTTACAAAACTTTCATGATTGAGTTTCAGTCATACAATGTTCCAATACCCATTTCTTCACCAGTGTACATTTTCCACCACCAATGACCCCAGTTTCCCTCCTGCTACCCTCACCCTTCCATCCCCACCCCCCAACTGCCTCTATAACAGGCACTTTTCTTCTCTCTCTCTCTCTCTCTCTCTCTCTCTCTCTCTCTCTTTCTCTCTCTCCCTCTGTCTCCCTCTCAGTTTGGGAATTATAATTTGAAATACAGGTACTGAAAGGTTATGCTATATCTCTTTTACCTAATTATGTATTACTGACTATGGCTCTGTTTCTATTTCTTGTAAATGGTTCTAATAAATCTAAGCAGATAGCTAGAAAAAAATCTAGATAGACTGATAATATCTCGGTATGGACAGAGAGAAAATGATAGTGAAAAAGGCTGATGAAAAATATTTGCTGTTGAATTACAAATATTTTCAAATAAGCTAGGAAAATAGCACCATAGTGAGTAGAAATGAAAAACAATAATAACTTGTGTGAAATGGGGTGTGTTTATCAATGTAAAGATATTTAAAGTTAGAATAAAATTTGAGAGATCAAGACCATGGTCCTCCCATTGTTCATCAATTTGCTTGAGCGGGCTCAGTAACATCTCCATTGTGACACTTGTTACTGTGTTTGGCATATCGAATATGTCACTGGGAGCTTGCCAGGCTTTGCCTTGCAGGCGAGATACTCTCGGCAGCTTGCTGGGCTCTCCGAGAGGGGTGGAGGAATCGAACTCGGATCGGTCATGTTAGCTGTGTGCAAGGCAAACGCCCTACCTCTGTGCTATCGCTCCAGCCCAAAATTTGAGAGAATATTTTAAAAAGTTAAGGAGGTTAATTCATGAGGTAGATTTTCAGGAATATATAACATTGTGCAGAAATCAGTACATGAGTCTAGATAGAAGGTGAAGAGTAAAGCAAAAACCTTATTATAAGTAAGTAGAGAGTTCATCAGAAATTGACTCTATATGCTAAAGCTAACTATCAAGAATTTTTTAGATGTTCAAATTGAGATTCATTAACAAAAACATTTTAGGTAAGAAGGAAAAAGCTTTAGTCCCATTGAATGAGTTGAAATTGAAAATCAGAACATCATTCAGAAAATCTTCTACTCCCTGGTGACAGTGTTGATGATTGTATATTACTCCCCTGATCATCTCTCAGGACAAAAGATAATAGTAACATCTGGAGGGATATTTAATTTGTAGAAAATATGGTTAGAAAAGGGTGCATTGTAAGTCTTTAAAAAGAACTAGAAAAGGGGAAAGGAATCCAGGTGTCAATAAACAAGATTGTGGCACAGGTAAGGAAAAAATGGAGCAAAAGTGAAATAATCTTTAGTGAATTCTTGGAAAATTTGGAGGAAACCAAAGTGTAAGATAGTTAAATGGGATATATCCAAAACCGAATCTTGATACAGAACAAAGAAATTCCCAGGGGTCTATATTTCAACTGTATGAATTAGTGGAGTCTGCAGAAAGGTTGATTCTTGAAAGAGATTAAAGAAAGCACAGAGGGACATGAATAGAAAGTCATAGATTATGGGATGCCAAAGATAAGATCATGTATTAGGTTGTAAATTCCTCTCTAGATATTGTTTAGGGTGAACCTGTGCTACTACCTTTAAATAAATATTGACTATGAATACAACTCAATTTAACAGCTATCTATTGATTGTCTACTAGATGCAATGCATGGTATTTTCAGCCTTGGGAGATAAAAAGATGAATGAAATATGGATTCAGCTCTCTAAGAACCTTTGGCTTACCTGGGGGACACGTGTAACAACTAACTATAACAGAACAGAAAATAAAATGAAAGCTAAAGAGAGCAAGCAGCAGCCCTCTGTGAGTAATCCCTCAGGAAGAAATCTTTAATTCTGGCTGTGTAAGTGAAGGAACTCCTGGAAGGAGATGTTGTTTGATCCATATGAGGAAGGCTATGTACAGAAAGAGTGAACAAGCTAACTCCAAAGGCAGAAAATGATGGAATGTGTTAAAAAAACATGGCTTGTTCATTGAGTCTTATCCTCAATCTCAGGGAGAGACTTGCTTTGTTAACTGCCCTTTTCAAGAACAGTATCAGGATGAGTGCTTTCCTTCATCTCCAACAATGATTAATTTCCAGAAGTGATCCCTTGTGGAGATATATCTTAGTATTAGTATTATTGAATTCAGTTTGTTCTTCTTCAGCTTTTTTTTTCAGAATTTTTTTTTCACTTACTGGACAGGGACTTGGATTTACTTATCTTTTTAATTAATTCTATAACTTTCATAGTTTATGGCATCTGATTAGGATGAAGCAGTGGCAAACCATTAAAGATTTTTGCATAACTTTGAAAAATCAGGATTTAGTACAGTTTATGTAGCACTGTCCTCCCATTGTTCATCGATTTGCTTGAGCAGGCACCAGTAATGTCTCCATTGTGAGACTTGTTGTTTCTGTTTTTGGCATATTGAATACACCATGGGGACCTTGCCAGGCTCTGCCATGAGGCAGGATACTCTTGGCTGTAGTGATAGCACAGTGGGGAGGGCATTTGCCTTGCACGTGGCCTACCTGGGTTTGATTCCTCTGCCCCTCTCAGAGAGCCCAGAAAGCTACAGAGTATCCTGTCAGCACGGCAGATACAGTTTATGTAGAAACAAAAAATGAAGGAGGGTGGGCCTAGAACTCTAGAGATGAAAGTACTGATGCTGCAATCATTGTGGGAACAAGAACATCATGGTACAGCTGGCCTCAGGGGTGGCGAGCTAGTTATATCATATATAACTAGTGTGAATCATAAAGAATCCATGAATATAAGCCAGACTGAAGGTAGAATAAAGACTTTCATTTGCATTCTTCATCAGCATAAGTCGAAGTGAGTTCACCTTAATAACTGCTGGTATTTTAAAATACATTGAGCACATCCTCTCAGGGAATGCACTTGCATATAACTTTTAGTCTTCTTATCATTATTTACTATTGAAATACTTGATTTTTTTTAAATCAATTCCTGCTTGGATTACCTAGCAGTCATACCTGAACAATTTTTTCCAAAAAGGGACTCCATAACTTCATAGCCCATGATTCATTGGTTCCAAACTCCCTTTACATTTTCTCTCTTTCAATTTCATGAAAATGTAAGTAAAAGAAAAAATAATTTGGTTTAGTGTTCATTTCATAGTAGTAAACTGAGACTCTGATTTTTATTCAACTTGTCTAAAAATCCATACATTATTGCTGGAAGAACTGAACATAAAATATAGGTGTATAGACCTAGTTATGAAAAATGTAGTCAATTAAGATCATTAATAATGATGATATTGATGCTCAATAAAATCAATACATAATTTGAGTTAATTGCATCATGTGTTCTATGCCATCAGAAAGTAGGGCCTGTGCAGAAAAAAGTGAGATTACATCTAAAATATAGTTTAAAAACTTCATATCACAGGAAAAGAAAAAGGAGAATTGACATTTCTAACCACCTTTTTTATTCATATATTAGGATATGAAAGCTACTGGCATCATTTTATTCTTACAAATAACATGTGAATCAGGAATTTTCTTCCACTTTCCCCTATTTTCAAATAAAGTCACGGTCACGGTCCTCCCGTTGTTCATCGATTTGCTTGAGCGGGCCCAGTAACGTCTGCATCGCGAGACTTCTTGTTACTGTGTTTGGCATATCGAATACGTCACAGGGAGCTTGCCAGGCTCTGCCGTGCGGGCGAGATACTCTCGGTAGCTTGCCGGGCTCTCCGAGAGGGGCGGAGGAATCGAACTCGGGTCGGCCATGTTGTCTGCATGCAAGAAAAATGCCTGACCGCTGTGCTATCGCTCAACCCCTTCAAATAAAGTAAATGTTTAAAATATTAGTAAAATTCCCTTGAATATATACTGGTATATAATGTGTACCACCCAGGCTGTCAGATTCCCAACCATCTTTGTCTTTCTTAGCTTCTTTGAGCAGTCATTTAGGAGTTCCAAGGAGTCTTCAGAAAGGAACCATTGACTTTGCTTAGGATTATAATTATTTTAAAAGCTGGCATCATCTTCTCCTGGTTTTCCATACTTCCATTTGTTTCTTGTAATTTTGTTAGGGGCATGGATCCTAAGAAATGCTCTGGGATTCTCAAGGCCATTACTGTGCTTAGCCAACCATGCCAGGCAGTGCCATGCTAGGAACAATGCCCTACTGCTTTGGTTGGTCAGTACTGGAAGTTACCAGGTCAGGTCCACCATAGCAGTGCTCAGGGACTTCTAGGAATATACCTTACATTGCTCTGAGGTCATACACTACTAGAAACAGTACAGAAGATTCAGGAACTTTTCACCTCACACATGCAATATTACACACCAATCCTTTAGGCTATTTGTCCAGCCCTACCTATACTCCCATTGGGTATGTGAGTTTCATGTCAATCATATCCATCTTCAAGCAGATACAGAGTTTCTTAAACTGGGCTACTTCATTAATAATTAAAATTTTAACCTTGGGAAGATAAAAAAAAATCAAACTCTTAATTTCTTGTCTTTATAGACTATCTTTAAAAGTTTGCAAGCCTACTCCACAGATACCAGAGATTGAATTTGGTCTTCAGCAGCAGCCTATGTTGAAGCCAAAACCTATCTCTTCTGCTGAGATGATGGAGTAGGAAGAACTTTTCAATATCCTTGAAGTTTGAAGTAAAGAATAATTCTTCTCTTGGTCATTCCATTACCAGCCTATTGTCTTAGTGGTCTTCCACTGTGGTGTTCATTCTGAATCGCCATTTCCTTGGCACATACCAAGTGCCTTACTTTGTCTGGGAAATATAGAATTTTTTGAGGGACCCCAGGCATAAATATTTGTGACAGGAAGTAGAAAATTAGATAATGAGTGAAAATATTTTACAAATAATGGAGTATATAGTTATATGGCTGCTGAAGATGAGGAGTCTGATCATTTACAGGCCTCTCCAAATGCTCTTCTATAACAATTCACTGATGGGTTAAATTACTTTTCTCTGATGCTTCCAATGTAATTTTGGAAGGGGCTGGTCAGTGAAATGAGGGATGGCGAATTCTTATTCACAGAAAGGCAGGATTGCATCAGAAAAGGAGCACTGGCCTCTTCTGAATTCAGACTATAAATGCCAGTGGGCATTTGATTGCTAAGATTTGTGGTTACATTTGGCAGTGTGATACATGAGACCCCAAACTGCAATAAAAGGAAAGAAGATTGCAGCTCCCTTCGTCATATATAGTTAATAGTGGAGTATGGCAAGTGGATGAGGCAGAAGGCTGGCAGGGTCTTGGGGATGGTTCAGGAAAAGAAGCAACCGTTTCTGTCTGCTAAGACTAAGAGACTGAAAATGGTTTGTCTTCTATAGTAGCAGAAATCAGACTAACACTTGCAGCACAGAGCACCAGAGTCTGATTGGAAAATATCATATTAAGCACACAATTTGGGCTGGGGATATAAGTAGAAGAGGTCAAGAAACTTATTTTGCCTGTTGCTGCAGTAGCAATGACTCTTGGTTCAGGGGCCCAACATTACAGATGGTTCCCTGAACACAACTAGGATTATTCCTGAGCACTGAACCAGGAATAGTTCCTGAGCACAACAGGGTATCACCCTCTTACACACCCCTCAAAAAAAAACAGAAAGAAAGAAAGAAAAAGTAAAAAATAGAAAGCACTTAATTTACTTATTGTAGATAGTGTTTAATGGAATATTCAGGTATCTAAGATGTGCCTTGGGACAACTGTGGGTCAAAGGGACTTAAGATATAACTCATTCCACCATCTGTAAATGGAAAAGATGACTTATTATCTATTTAATTTACAGGATTTTATGTTTTCTAAGTGTGGAGATACTTTGAAAACTACATATTTTTCCCCAAATATTAGCTTTGAAATCTAACAATATGTCCGGAAACTGCAAAACATGATGGGACACCTACTTGCAGGTGCCAATGTGATAGGATCCATGTTCAACAAGAGAGACTCTATAAGCTAGGGATATGAGTATAAGGGATTTATAAAGAAATCCAACATGCAATAAATAAGGAAAGAAAACAAGGAAGTAGAAGAAAGCAAGTGAGGATTAAGAATCACTGATTACACAATGAGCTGAAGAGCATTAGTTGTGCTTCATAGTGTATGGACAAAATTATAATCAATCCCCATTGGTTATAGATCAACTTGGGGGGTGCAAAATGTCAGAGAGTTCTCTACATTTTTAGAGGTAAACTGACCTCAGTTTATCTCTGAGAAGTTAAAAATTTATGTGACAACTAAAATCTCCTATAGTTTACATAAATTGAATTCAACCTGTATTCTAAAACTGACATCTCTCCTCATCCTCATTTCCTGTCCCAAATCAGTCCATAGTTCTTTTTGTTTTAATCAAATACCTTATTCTTCAACTCCCCTTCTGTTTACTCTTATTCTGCTCAGAATAATTGATATACTTTTATTTCAGCTGATTTTGTTTTTGTATCAGTTATGTTATCAGTTATTTTGTTTTTACGTTATCAGTTATTTTGTTTTAGTTAGTACAGCCTGGAAGCTGTTCCCAACTAAAGAAGGCAACTGGAAGTGACTCTTATAGTTGGGGAGAGGAGTAATTACACAAGCCACAGCTCATAAGGCATAAAGTTAAAAAATAAAAGATCTGAAGGATGGACCACAATTACACACAACCCCCACGGGCAGAGCTAAGGCACTTTGAGGAATGGTGGGAGTTTCTTAATCAAGAATAAACCTAATCCTCATTTAAAGACCCTATGTAAATGATAGAGTTACACTTACATGGAATTACCTTTGTTTCAATTATAATGAAGTCAATTGATTAAGAATGTAAAAATCTATTATAAAATATCTTTCTATGGGGGTAATATGATTCGGCTTTAAATGAACCACATGTAGAAGGGTTTGCTTGTTACAACCATTCTATTTTTACTATTCTATAGGTTATACTATAGGTTATCTCTTCCAGGCTGTCCTAAATAAAAATTACTAGAAAGGGAAATATAGAACTTTAGTTCAATACATGTAAGTTGACTCACCCAACGGCATTTTATTTTTAATCTTTTGAGAGTGGATCTCCTTCCTGGAATATTGAACCTATGAATTAATAACAATGATTAGCCTTCATATTGTACTATTTCTACAAACTTAAGTACTCCTACATTCATACCATTAGGCCTACATCAACAAATAACTCTAATTATAGACAGCAGTCACCAATTTTGAACAACAGTTGTTATTTAGAAGATATTGGGATCGTGTGCATTGTGATAACTTCCTATATGTCTATAGCACTTGAGTAACAGAAATCAATAGATGATACAGTCTCTTTGCAGGCACGTGAGATGGCCAGATGAATAGAAAACTATTTTGAAAAATTCCCTGCCACAGGACAATACAATCTCATGTAACATAAGGTTAATCTCACATAGCAGATATAGTCACCTAAGATCAAGATAATGTGGATTCTGCCCATAGAAGAAACCTGATATAGAATACAAGGGTGTAGAATGAGGTACCTTTAGTGAGGTAGAATTAATTTTTTTAGTGATGTAACTTTATGAGATTCTGAACATTTGTGGACAATGAGAGCTTTCTCATGGAATATCACAAGACTGGAAAATATACAATTAGAGCTGCCTTTTGTAAGCTGAATATAGTCAGATCCAACTAATCATAAAGTCAGGTGGGCCCATTAGTAAATACACTATGCTAAGAAATGGTACAATAAAGCAGCCACAGAGAGTAAAGTAAATTATGGGACTAGATACCCGGATCCCAATAACTTGTTTCACTAGGAACATTCTTCAACTAAAATCTCCTTCTCATCTCCCGAGTACTCTATAACCGAGCAGCAGGGAGAAAATGTCTCTAATATGGAGGAGAAATAATATAGAAGAAATAATATAGCAAGTAGGGCACATGCTTTACATGCAGCCTACCATTTTTAATCACTTACATCTCATGTTTCCTAGAGCCTGCTAGGAGTGAACCCTAAGCACCAAAGGGTGTTCCTCCTATCAACATTAGAAAAATAACTAAAAACAGAAAACAAAAACATCTATTCTGAACTGGTTCAAGAATGGGTCAGCTTCACATGTTAGTAATATTAGAATGTGGACACTGAAAATATTGTAATTTCTCCTGATAGAAATTAGTGAGGGAAAATCCTCTGAGGAGGTCAGACAGCACACTTTATCAAGTTGTTGTGGAAGAAATCATAGTTTGAGTTATACGGCTTAGAAAAAAGTAAAAAAAAAAAAACATTTTCTCAGAATAAAGGTTTGACTGTTTAATCAGAGGCTTGGCAATAAGAATGATTATAATATTATCTTTCCAAGGATTTAGAGAAAGAAAATACAGGGATAAAATAATGCCTTTGAGCACACTAGTTGCTGATCTTGTCTAATAGTGGAGCATCCCATGTGGAGGAATTAGCAACTTCTAAACAGACAAGACTTTTTTTAGTTATTAATAATTGGCTTATGAACTCAGATAGCTCAGAAGCCAATGCCTGTGAAATTAAACTTTACAGCTCTGGGTTCAGTGGGACCGTGAATGAAAATTCTCTGCTCGGATCCCCATGACTCCGGAAACTTGGCAGTCACCAAGCCACAAGCGACCTCTGACTGGTGCCAGGTTATCTTGTCATCGGGCACCATCCAGACTGTATGTCCTTCTCTCCCAGAATGGAGCATAACATGACACTCCCCATAACCATGACGCCAGACCCCGCTTCAAGCTGTTTCACTAGAGGCACCCTAGAGGGGAGTGGGTAAGAGCCCTCCCTGCCCCAAGGGACCCAGCCCTGGGAGCTGAAAACCTCCAGGCTCTCCGAAAGGAGTGCAGGAATCAAACACGGGTTGGCCACGTGCAAGCAAACGCCCTACCTGCTGTGCTATCACTCCAGCCCAAATAATATGGGTGGGGGGAAAAGCCCTGGTTTATAGTAGTGTTTTACATTTTATTTCATTTTATCTTCACAACCTCTTGTGAGTAGGCAACACCTCATTTGGGGGGATTGTTTTTTGGGCACACCCATGCTCAGAGCTTACTCCTGGTTCTTTATTTAGAAATCACTCCTAGAGGGCATGGAGGACTCTCTGGGGTTCTGGGGATCAAACCCAGGTCAGTCTCATGCAAGACAAATGCTCTATCCACAGTATCTCTCTGGCTCCAACACCTCATTTCCTGATATAACTGTTGTGATCAGTACCACATATGGCCACCAGAGCCCCTCTCAGCGAAAGCCCTAGCACAACTGAGCGTGGCCTCAAAACAAATAAACAACAAAAATATAGAAATAACAGCAATGCTGCATACCATATATTTTATTTTGCATTTATGCCCTTATTTAATTATGATAATTGCCTATAGGGCTTATTAAAATTACTGATTTTAGTTTCCTTCCTTGGAAGTTGGGTTGGAGCGATAGCACAGCGGGTAGGATGTTTGTCTTGCCTGTGGCTTACCAGTTGACCCAGGTTCGATTCCTCGGCTCCTCTCATAGAGCTTGCTAAGCTACCCGTGATGTATTCGATATGCCAAACATAGTAACAACAAGTCTCACAATGGAGATGTTACTAGACCGCTCGAGCAAATCGATGAACGGGAGGACAGTGCTACAGTGACATTGGAAGTTGTGAGCCTTTACATCCATGGGAATACTGAGACTTTGACTTTTACACCTTAAATTCAGATAAGTCTTAAAATTTTGTCAGACTGGAAAACTCAAACTTTAACTGAAACTTTGGCTTCATTTTAACAACAAAGATTTATGGAAGAATTGTGAGTTTTTACTACTGACAATTTACTTAATGGCTTAAATAATTGGCTCATAGATCATCTTTTCTAAATAGGTTCTTGGGAATCATCTGGTTCTGTATTCATTTTATATATATGAGGAAACAAGCTCCTTCTCTGAGGTCACATAACCAATTAGTTGTATAGGAGGAAATCTAGGCTTCTGTTTCCCCTTCTGTTCCTCCTCTGGGGCTGGATTGGCTCTGCAAATTCAAAATCACCAAGTACTAGGTGGTCAGCATTTCTGAGCAAACAGCCACAATTGCGTTCCCTTTAATATATCCTTATGACAAGGTGTTTGTGCTAAATAAGGCCCCAAGGTGAGCATAAAGCAGAGTTCCCTTCAGGGCTATACCTGCTGGAGTAGGCTAATCTGTTTTGGAGGACAGCTACCCTCTCCTCAGATACTGAAAAACTTTAATATTCATTATTAACTCATTAATCACTGTAACCAGCTGTAGCACGGTGAGATTCCAATGAAGGACAGCTCGGTCAGACAGGCTGTTATTGGATTTCAATAGCTTTTGTGAATTTGTTTTGGTTCAGTATTATAGTTAATTTGTAGTATGTAACTTAGATGGCTCTGTTTTATGTAATCTGATAAATGATTTACAAAGTACTGAATTTTAGACAACTAATACCTTTTTACTAAAAAGGAGGTAGAAATAGGTGGCTTGGTGTGAGGAATTCAGATTCCTTGATTGATTTAAAAACAATTTGAGTGTTTTATCCAATGCTTCACGGCTTTGTGATCCTGGGAAAATTACTTTTTATCTCTGAAACTTAGTTTGTGCAACTGATAATTCAACATTAATTTATGATCAAATCCCTCAAGTAAATGGGAGTGAAAGTATCCTTCCTCAAGTTAGTAAAGGCTGTGTATAATAATCCACAGTGAATATTATTCTTAGTGGTGAAAAACTGAGAGAATTCCCTCTAAGATTAGGTATAAAACAAGAATGTCCACTGACTCTTCTCTTATCCAACATTGTATTAGAAGCTCTAGCAACAGCAATCAGTCAAGAAAAGGAAATTCAAGGGGTCAAATTAGAAACTAAAGAGTCAAATGATCTTTATTTTCAGATGAGATGAAATTATGTATAGAAGAGCCAAAACAGTCCACAAAAAATTTTTAGAAATAAGAAACCAAAGCAGCAAAGTGGTTGGCTACAAAATGAATACACAACTGGTTTCAGTCTTATATATAAATAATAAATTAGAGGAGAAAAAGATCAAAGAATCTATCCCATTCAAAATGGTGTATAAGAACATTAAGTACCTATGAATAAATATAACAAAAGTGTTGAGAGATCTACACCATAAAAACTTCAAAACACATAAGTAAGAAGTAGAACATAGAAAATTTAAAAAATATTCCATGCTCTTGAATTGGAAGAATCAATATTGTCAAAATGATCATCTTATCTAAACTACTACATAGATATACCTTTCCAAATTCAGACAAGAATCTTCAAAGACTTAGAAATGTCACTGTCACTGTCACTGTACTGCCGTTGTTCATCGATTTGCTCTAGCGGGCCCAGTAACGTCTCCATTGGAGACTATGTTTTTATTGTGTTTGGCATATCGAATACATCACGGGTAGCTTGCCAGGCTCTGCCATGGGGGCGAGATACTCTCGCCGGGCTTGCCGGGCTCTCCGAGAGGGGCAGAGGAATTGAATTCGGGTCGACCCTGTTGGCTGTGTGCAAGGCAAATGCCCTACCGCTGTGCTATCACTCCAGCCCAAGACTTAGAACAGTTCATAATAAAGTTTTTATAGAATTATAAAAGATATCTACTAGCCAAAACCATACTGAAAAATAAGAAAAAGAAGGGTATCTCATTACTTAACTTGAAACTACTCTGAAGTCAGAGTGATCAAAACAGCATGGTATTGGAATAAGAGTAGACTCTCTGACTAATAGGTCAGAATAGAATATAAAAAGACAAATCCTCATATTTCTGGTCAGCTAGTATTTTATAAAGGTCCTGAGAGTATGAAATGAAGACAGACTCTTTAAAATATGTGCTGTTCTTATGTTCATTGCAGCACTATTCACCAAAGCCAGAATCTGGAAACAATCTGAGTGCCCAAGAACAGATGAATGGATAAAAAAAATCTATGGCACATCTACACAATGAAATATTATTCACCTGTTAGGAAAAATCAGATTATAAAATTTGCCTATAGATGTATGGTCATGGAGAGTATCATGCTGAGTGAAATGAGTCAGAGGGAGAGGGACCGATATAGAATGACTGCGTTCATTTGTGATATATGAAAAATATGTAGTAGAAGAGAAATATCCACGGTCAGGGAAAACAGGGATTAGTATAACTGATCAATGGTTGGAACTGAGGTTAGGTAAGATAGAGAAGAGATCTGTATGAAAATAATAGCTGGGAATAATTACGCTGGACAAGTTCTGAGGGTTAAAAGTAGGTAAAGGGATTTTCTTGATAATCTTTCAGTATTAATATTGCAAAACACAATGCCAAAAAAGACAGAGGGGGAGGAATGCCTTCCATACAGACAGGCTTGTGGGGTGTTGATGGGAGGGAAACTGGGGACACTGGTTCTGAAAAATGTACACTGGTGCAGGGATATAAATATGACTAAAATCCAATCATGAATAGCTTTGTAAGGGTCTATCTCACAGTGAGTCAATGAAAACGTACAAAAAAAGTGGTGCCAGAAAAAATGGGTAACCACATGTAAAAGAGTAAAACTGGACCCATATATTACACAATACACAAAAGTCAATTCAAAGTTGATAGAAGACCTGGAGATCAGTCCAGAATCTATTAAAAACTGAGAAAAATATAGGCATTAGGCTCCTAGAACGGGACCTCAAAGGTATCTTCAATGATATAGTGCTATTTGATTCTGTCGCAAAGGTGACAAATAAACAAATGCAACTACATCCAATTAAAGAATTTCTGCATGGCAAAAGAAATAAGGGCTAAGACTAAAAGACAGCTAACTGAATGGGAGAAAATATTTGTAGTCAACAACACATCAGGGAAAATTAATGAATATTTAGATGTACCCTCTAACAGCTACTCATAAGGATTAATATGCCAGTGAGGTAAAAGCACTGAGCAATTGTCTTGCACAGAAAGGGTGATACTCAGTCTGGTTCAAGATAAGTCCAACTTTATGGATACTTATAACTAGATGTTTTTCCAATTGTAATTTATTGACTATATACTTATTTATGGGCTGGAGCAATAGCACAGCAGTAGAGCATTTGCCTTACACATGGCTGGCCCGGCCAACTCGGGTTTGATTCCTCTTCCCCTCTCAGAGAGCCTGGCAAGCTACTGAGAGTATAGCATCCACATGGCAAAGCCTGCCAAGCTACCTGTGACATATTCAATATGCCAAACACAGTAACAAGAAGTCTCATAATGGAGATGTTACTGGGCCAGCTCGAGCAAATAGATGAACAACGGGAGGACAGTGCTACAGTGAAATGCTATACTTATTTATAATAATTGTGAAATAATAAAAATTATTAAGCTAATCAATAGGATTTCTTAATAACTATTTGATAATACTATATCCTAAGTAATACCAAGATATTACTCTTGTACTCATTTCTTCCAAAAATAAATTACCTGAAATCACATAATTAAAGAACTGAATTATACAAAGAAATCCACAAATCACTACCAAAAGAAATAAGGCACAAGAAAATGGAAATTATCTCCCGTTCATGTATTGGAAGGATTAATGTTGCTAAAATGACAATCTTTTCCACAGCACTACACAAATTCAGTGCAGATGTAGTTCTATAAAAATACTCTCAACATTTTTAGATACATTTGAACCAAATACTGTTAAATTTGTATGGAATACTAAACCACCAAGAGCCAGATATTTCCATATCAATAATGTATTGTTATAATAGCATAATATGACATCTAAGTCATGCCAATACAGGAAAGACAAAAATAACGTTAACATCTATAGATATGTTATTTTTTTTATGTTTTGAACTGGTAAATGAATGAGAAATTTAGATTAGAGAGAAGAAAAGGTGAAGTGAGAATAATTTAATTTCTTGCACTTAATTATAGCTCATCCCAGAAAAAAAAAATTACCGTTGTCCTTCTTTCCTGTTCTAGAAGTTACACACAAATTGATAGTTTAAAATTGCTTATTTATTCCTGTATTATTAGTGTTAGTAACATATGTTTAATAAACATTTGTTTATAAAATAAATACTTTCAAAAGAGGATCTGCTATGGAGCTGAGTGTTTACAACAATACTAAGAATAATCATTTTATTAGGGCTAATTAATGATATAAATCTGTATAGAGAATGAATTCATCAACAGAAGTGTCAGTTAGCATTATAGATAAACATCTAGGGCCAATAGATTCTAATTCCATGGTTTATCACAGATCTTGGCATTTTTGATTTTGGTATCCAGAATCCTTAATTATAGTGACAGTTACTGTTTTTATTTTATTTGTGTAAGTGAGAATGGTCAGACTTCTTCAAGACCCTGAATGATTGGTTTGAGGCTCTTTGTGTTCCTAGAATGAGCAGACACCATTGGGCTACACTAGCACACGACAGGGACGAATGGAGACGTTACTGTCACCCGCTTGAGCAAATTGATGATTAACGGGATGCCAAATGGTCAAGTGATCAAGTGATCAAGGTGGGATTGGATTCCCCAGCTTTGAGGACCAAGTATGTCTTGAATGTTACTTTTCCTCAGTAACTTTCTTAGAATCAGAGATGAGCATAAGATGCAAACAAAGGTGGTATTTTGGAAATACTTCTGGGAAAAAGAATTCACTATTAATCTTTGGCATTTCATTTGAGAGTATCTAGAAATTAAGCTGCTGTCGACTTCTTATTTCTACTTGGGGATCTACCTGAGAGGAAGCAATAAAGAAAGAGATGTAACTTAGAGATGATGACAAAGTGACCTTTGTTCTGATGTGATCTAACCTAACCTAACCTAGAATTTGTCCTTTAGAAGTTTTGTTACATAAGAACATTGTTAAGAATAAATCATTTTAAAGATTGCTCCATAGCTGGAAGCCTGCCTCATGAGCAAAGGGGAGAAGGCAGATGGAATAGAGAAGGGATCACTAAGAAAATGATGGCTTGAGGAACCGGTCAGGATGGGAGATGTGTGCTGAAAGTAGACAATGGACCAAACATTATAACCTCTCAGTATCTGCATTACAAACCATAATGCCCCAAAGTAGAGAGAGTGTATGGGGAATATTGTCTGCCATGGAGACAGGAGGAGGGAGGAAAAGGAGGGCTATACCGGGGATATCGGTGGTGGGGAATGTGCACTGGTGGAGGGATGGGTGTTTGATGATTGTGTGATTGTAACCCAAACATAAAAGCTTATAACTATCTCACAGTGATTCAATAAAATTTTAAAAAAATGATAGTAAAACAATCTGAAAAAGCAAAAAAAAAAAGAATAAATCATTTTAGATTAACATTGTTGCCAATCCTAACTATAAGGATTGTGACACAATCATTAACCTTCCAATTATTATAATGGCTTTAAAATAATCTCAAGACTATCTTAGGTAAGAAACAAGAATTGTGGTAGATAAATTAAATCTTTGTTTTGAATTAACATTTTGTTATTTCCTGCTAACTTACCCAGTGACAGATTATCATTCATGCTTAGCTATTGCTGAGTAGGATGAGATCATTTTTTTCTGAATCTACAAAGCTGTGACCTAAACCTAGATCTACTAAAGAAATTTTGTTATGGTAACAGTTTTCTCTAAGTTTACATATACACACATACGTGTATTTATAGTAGGGATTTTTTTTGCCAGTTTCACTTGAAACATTTAAACTCACTGAAATGTAAGCATCATCAATTCTTGCATAAATTATTTGTTTTTGTTGAGGCAACTTGGTTTATTATTGCCTCATTATTTATGCTTGGGAACATAATATTATTGCATCACAACCACCTCCGAAGTGCCAATATACCTCCATCACTGTCCCTACCTTCCTTCTCAACTGTCCCCTTTCTCCATAAACTCTGATTGATAAACTCAGTTCTATTGACAAGAGTGGAAGGATTTCTTCACAAATAATTGCCTAATCCCTTAATTTGATTCTTTATATTCCAGTATGATTGAGATAATTTAGCATTTGTATTTTTCCTTCTTTCTTATTTCAGTTCCATTCAAGTTATAATGAAATACAGTATTTCACCTTTTCTTATAGTTAAGTACTATTCCATTGTGTATACATACCATAACATATATATCACCTAATCTATCATTGGGTATTTCAGTTGTCTACAAATTTTAGCTATTATTAATCATGATATATTGAACATAATATACATATGTGCATATGCATCTTTTAAAAATATTGTTTTGTGTGGGAAGAAATAGCTCAGACAGTAATTGCCAGATCATATGTTAGTTATATTTTCTAGATTCTGAGAAATTTGGATATTATTTTTCATCATGGTTGAACTGTTTTACAATGCCACCAAAAGTTATTAAGGGTTCTTTTTCACTGTTTCTTACGTTTGGGCTTTTTTAAAACTATAGGTTTAATATCTATAAATCTATAAGACATATAATCATATATATGTAAGGCATATAACCATAACTTTTGTGGTTAAATTCCATTGTTGTTCTAATGACTTGCATAGAAATGCTATGGCTGTTATTTTTAAAGCCTAAATTCTAGTTCATTTCCCCCTAGAAAGCCGGTTTTCAACCCCTGAGCTCCGCGGGACGGGAACGGAGGCCCAGCTCTGGGCAACAAAGCTGAACGGCTCCAATCCAAACAGGTACAGCCTGCCCCCAAGGGCCGGGGACCCTTTCTGGACATGCGCACCTAGATCCAGCCCCTAGACAGCCGGTTTTCAACCCCTGAGCTGCGCGGGACGGGCACGGAGGCCCAGCTCTGGGCAACAAAGCTGAACGGCTCCAATTCCAAACAGGTACAGCCTGCCCCCAAGGGCCGGGGACCCTTTCTGGACATGCGCACCTAGATCCAGCCCCTAGAAAGCCGGTTTTCAACCCCTGAGCTGCGCGGGACGGGCACCGAGGCCCAGCTCTGGGCAACAAAGCTGAATGGTTCCAATTCCAAACTGGAGACGTTCCCAACTCCTCACCCAGTGCCAGGGATTCTTTCTGGAGCCGCGGCCACTAACGCGGCCGCGAAATATTTTACCACTATATATGCCATAGGAACCAAAAGCTACCTTCTTAGATGGAAACTTCTCTATTTTATCTCAGCCACTAGAAACACAGTAGCCAACAACTCATAAGCCTATCTTAACTCACACTGCATATCAAGCAGAATAGTAACAGTGAACGTGAAGGACTAAACCACACCTCTCACAATGGTAAAGCAACGCAAAAGCACACCAAACTTTCATATTGAAGAGTCTAGCCCAGATGACACCAACAGTACTGTAGTGTTAGACAACCTCTCTGGCAAGGAATTCAGGAGGGAGCTACTTAGGATGCTTAGGGAATTAAAAGAAACAATGGAAAGCAATGCCAATAGAAGACAAGAGGATCTGAAGGCAGAAATGAGGAAAATGCAATCAGAAATATCAGACCTGAAAAATCTCGTAGGCGAATTGAAAAGCTCAGTGGAAGGCCTCAGCAGCAGAGTAACAGCTGCTGAGAACAGAATCAGTGAACTCGAAGATGAAGTTCAGAGACTCTCCAGAAAAGAGCAGAAAATGGAAAAGAGACTCACAATTCGGAAACAGATGGCAAGAGAAGATCGTGATGAAGCCAAGAGGGGTAACATAAGAATTATTGGAGTCCCAGAGGTACAGGAAGAAAACCTTGATGAAGAAGAAACTGTCAAAGACATCATTGCTACAAAGTTTCCATAGCTGAAGAAAACTTGTAACCACATTCAGGAGGCCAGAAGGGTACCAGCTAGAAGAAATCCGAATAAAAATACCCCAAGACACATTCTGATCAAAATGACCAAAACCTTAGACAGAGACAAAATTCTGAAAGCAGCAAGATCGAAGAAAAAAATCTCCTACAAAGGAGCATCCTTAAAATTCACAGCTGATTTTTCTGATGAGACCCTCATGGCCCGAAAACTGGTGGGACATAGTGAAAAAACTCAATGAAATAAATGCCTCTCCAAAAATACTTTACCCAGCGAGACTCTCATTCATAATAGAAGGAACAACACACAGTTTCACAGACAAACAACAGCTCAGGAACTTCATAGACTCAAAACCATGGTTACAAGAACAACTAAATGGGCTACTTTAAGGCAAGAAAGGCCCCTCAAATACACCAAATTTTAACAGAACAATGGGACAAAATCCCATAACAATAATCTCTCTCAATGTCAATGGGCTAAATGCACCAATTAAAAGACATAGAGTGGCAGGATGGATTCGAAAAGTGAACCCAACATTCTGCTGCCTGCAAGAAACACATCTCAATAGTCAAAGCAAACACAGACTCAGAGTCAAAGGCTGGAAAACAATCCTACAGGCAAACAGCTCCCATAAAAAAGCTGGGGTAGCCATCCTTATATCAGACCACATCGATTTCAGAGTGAGGAAGGTCATAAGAGCCAGTGAAGGCCATTTCTTATTGATCAAAGGATCTGTACAACAGGAAGAACTTACAATAATAAATGTATATGCACCTAATGAGAGACCAGCAAAGTACTTAAAACAACTACTCATAGATTTGGAAAAAGACATCAATAGCAACACAATACTAGTGGGAGACTTCAACACTGCTTTGTCACCTCTTGATAGATCAACCAGACTCAAGCTTAGCAAGGACATACTTCATTTGAGGGAAACAATGGAAGAAAGGGACTTAGTAGATATATATAGGACACTTCATCCACAAAAAGCTGAATACACATTCTTCTCAAGCGTCCATGGAACATTCTCCAAGATAGACCACATGCTGAGCCACAAAACATGCCTCCATAAAATTAAGAAGATAGAGATTGTATCAACAATCTTTTCAGACCATAATGCACTGATATTAGAAGTAAATCACACACAAAAACAGAAAACTAAATCAAACACCTGGAAATTAAACAGTGCACTATTGAACAACGAGTGGATTAGACAGGAAATCAAAGAGGAAATCAAAAGATTCCTAGAAACGAATGAAAATGAGAACACGAGTTACCAAAACTTATGGGACACAGCAAAATCTGTGTTAAGAGGACAGTTTATAGCTCTACAAGCATTCCTCAGGAAGGAGGAGCGAGTACACATAAGTAACCTAACCTCACAGCTTAAGCGCTTGGAGAAGGAACAAAAAAAGGAGCACAACCCGAACAGGAGAAAGGAAATAATAAAACTCAGAGCAGAGATTAATGAGATGGAAACCCAAAAAACAATACGAAAGATCAATGAAACCAAGAGCTGGTTCTTCGAGAAAATTAACAAGATCAATAAGCCTCTAGAAAAACTCACAAAGAAAGGGAGAGACAAAACCCAAATAAACCGAATCAGAAATGAAAAGGGGGTCATTACAACAGAAACTACAGAAATTCAAAGGATCCTCAGGGAGTACTTTGAGAAGCTTTATGCCACGGAACATCAAAACCTCGAGGAAATGGATAAATTCCTAGACTCCTACAAATCCCAAGGCTGAACCAAGAAGACCTGGAATACCTGAACAGAACTATCACCATCAAGGAAATTGAAATGGTAATAAAAAGTCTCCCCAAGCACAAAAGTCCTGGCCCGAATGGATTCCCTAGTGAATTCTTCCAAATCTTTAAAGAGGACTTACTCCCAATGCTCTTTAAGCTTTTCCACGAAATTGAAATATCAAAAACACTTCCGAACAGTTTCTACGAAGCAAATATCACACTGATACCAAAAGCAGACAGAGATACCACAAAGAAAGAGAATTACAGGCCGATATCCCTGATGAACACAGATGCAAAGATCCTCAACAAACTACTAGCAAATAGAATCCAACTACTCATCGAAAAGATCATACACCATGACCAAGTAGGATTCATCCCAGGGATGCAAGGATGGTTTAACATTCGAAAATCAACCAACATAATCCATCATATCAACAAAAGAAAAGATAAAAAGCATATGATTATATCAATAGATGCAGAGAAAGCATTTGACAAGATCCAGCACCCCTTTATGATGAAAACCCTAGCCAAAATGGGTATAGAGGGGACCTTCCTCAACATAATTAAAGCCATCTACCACAAGCCTACAGCAAGCATCATCCTCAATGGGGAAAAACTGAGAGCCTTCCCTCTAAGATCAGGGACGAGACAGGGATGCCCACTCTCTCCACTGCTGTTCAATATAGTACTGGAAGTACTTGCAATAGCGATTAGGCAAGAAAAAGATATTAAGGGCATTCAGGTAGGAAAGGAAGAAATCAAGCTCTCACTATTCGCAGATGATATGATATTCTACTTAGAGAACCCAATAACCTCCACCAAAAAACTCCTAGAAACAATAGACTCGTATAGTAAAGTTGCAGGTTATAAAATCAATACCCAAAAGTCCATGGCTTTCCTATACGCAAACAGTGAGAGAGAAGAAAGCAACATGAAAAAAACAATCCCGTTCACAATTGTGCCCCAGAAAATCAAGTACCTAGGAATCAGCTTAACTAAGGAAGTAAAGGACCTGTACAAAGAAAACTACAAAACGCTACTTCAGGAAATAAAAGAGGACATGAGGAAATGGAAAGATATCTCCTGCTCATGGGTCGGGAGACTTAACATTGTCAAAATGGCAATACTACCGAAAGCATTGTATAAATTCAATGCAATCCCTGTAAGGATACCCATGACATTCTTCAAAGAAATGGAGCAAACACTCCTGAAATTTATATGGAACAATAAGCCCCCACGAATAGCTAAAGCAATTCTTGGGAAAAAGAAAATGGGAGGAATCAACCTCCCTAACTTCAAACTGTACTACAAAGCAGTAATAATTAAAACAGCATGGTACTGGAACAAAGGCAGAACTGCAGACCAATGGAACAGGGTTGAATACACTGACATCTCCCCTCAATCATATGATCATCTAATCTTTGATAAAGGTGCAAGTAATGTGAAGTGGAGTAAGGAAAGCCTCTTTAATAAATTGTGTTGGCATCATTGGACGGCTACATGCAAAAAAATAGGCTCAGAACTCTGCCTAACACCATGTACAAAAGTAAGATCAAAATGGATTAAAGACCTCAACATCAGACCAGAAACCATAAGGTACATTGAAGATAAAGTTGGCAAAACCCTCCATGATATTGAAGCTAATGGTATCTTCAAAGATGCCACACCACTGGCCAAGCAAGTGAAAACAGATATAGATAAATGGGACTATCTTAAACTAAGAAGCTTCTGCACCTCCAAAGAAACAGTGACCAAAATACAAAGACAGTCTACCGAATGGGAAAGGATATTCGCCGAATACACATCTGACAAGGGGTTGATATCCAGGATATACAAAATACTGGTTAAACTCCACAAGAAGAAAACATCCAACCCCATCCAAAAATGGGACAATGAAATGAACAGAAACTTTCTCAAAGAAGAAATCCGAATGGCAAAAAAGCACATGAGAAAATGCTCTACATCATTAATCATCAGAGAGATGCAGATCAAAACCACAATGAGATACCATCTCACACCTCAGAGACTGGCCCACATTCAAAAGAACAAAAGCAACCAATGCTGGTGTGGATGTGGCGAGAAAGGGACACTCCTTCACTGTTGGTGGGAATGTCAACTGGTTCAGCCCTTCTGGAAAACAGTATGGACGATTCTCAAAAAATTAGAAATTGAGCTCCCATTTGACCCAGCAATACCACTCTTGGGAATATATCCCAGAGAGGCAAAAATGTATAGTCGAAGTGACATCTGCACTTGTTTGTTCATTGCAGCACTCTTTCCAATAGCCAGAAACTGGAAGAAACCTGAATGCCCAAGAACAGATGACTGGTTAAAGAAACTTTGGTACATCTACACAATGGAGTACTATGTAGCTGTTAGAAAAGATGAAGTCATGAAATTTACATACAAGTGGTACAATATGGAAAGTATCATGCTAAGCGAAATGAGTCAGAAAGAGAGGGATAGACATAGAAAGATTGCATTCATCTGGGGGATATAAAGTAACAAAATATGAGATTAATACCGAAGAATAGCTGAGATCAGCACCTGGATGATTACTCCATAACTTATAGGCCAGCCGGGTATCCTAGAGGAAAGGGCAGTTCAGATAGAGAAGGGAACACCAAATAAAGGATGTTTGGAGGATCCTCCCAGGAGGGGAGATGCATGTCGAAAGTAGACTATGGACTGAACATGTTTGCCACTCAATGCCTCTTTTGCAGACCACAACACCCAAACGGAGAGAGAGAACACAGGGGATTGCCCTGCCACAGAGACAGGGGGGATGGGGGGATGTGGGTGGGAGGGATATTATCCATGGTGGTGAAAAACGGGCACTGGTGGAGGGATGGGTATCTGATCATTGTATAATTGAAACCCAAGCACAAAAAATTGTAAATCTACAACTGTAAAAAAAAAATAAAATAAAATAAATTCTAGTTCATTTAAGTCTTATAGTTTGGCCTCCCTGGCTTCACCTTGGAAGTCACCTCTATAGTCAAAACTATCAAGTACAGCTTCTGCAATCAGTTTTATTAATTCATAAGAGAAGTGAGTTTTAATGTTTTTTACATATGTAGATGGGAACCAGTCCAAGATCTATGGTAGAAAACCATTGCCTTAGACCACTGTGATGGTCATATTATCCATATACTTCACAGAATATAGATGATTTTTATAGCTTGTGAAAAATAGACAAAGGCAGCTCTAAATCTTGCATGCTTAAATGTAACTATTTCCACACTCTTTACATTCAAGAATTATGATTCACGTTTTCTTCCTTTGGATAAAAAAAAACATCCATATTGGCAGAAATATCTTCTATAAACTGAGTCTGTTGACAGTACAACTTTTGCACAAAAAGTGAAAAATGTCACTGAAGGTTACAAATGGTGGTCTTTATGATAAGAATATTCCAGATGTACTTTTGCAAATATGTGGCAGGAATATTATTTCATTTTAATCTTTTTAGCACTTTAAAAACTGTCCTAGAAGCCTGAGTTCCTCATGCTGCCCCTTTTCTCTTCTTAGGTCCAAATACCCTGAGGGCATGATTTTCCCATTATTTATATTTCATCACTGAATGCAACTGAGCCCAGAAACTGTCAAGCTGAAATACTGTGAACAATACTAGTTACACACTTTCTTCTAGAATAATAAAAATCTTCAGAAGATGAAGATTTGTCACTATCTCCCAATCCCAAGAACCAAATATATATATACACATATGCATATATATTTATATATATGATTTGTATATTCACTGTTGCTGTCACACTAGGCTCAAACCAAAGGTCTTCATCATTTAAAAATTTTAAGCACCTACATCATTTTTAAAAGTATGTATTTAATAACTCTTGTGGCCAATTGCAGTCTTATTGTCCTTAAAAATAAATAAGACAAGGTCTTTGCTTTCAAATACTCACATTAACTGTGTAAGAGGTAGAATAAAATAATATTTATGAGACACCTGCCTTGGGTGAGCATGAAAAAAGGCAAAAATTTGGTATAAAAATTAAGGAGTATTATCAAGGTAGCTTGTTTGTTCTTGTGTGTGGAGGGGGAGACAGAAAGAACGAGAAAGACAGAAAGAGAGACAGACATAGAAAGAGAGAGAGAGAGGAAAAGGTTGGGGAATTTGTAGATGTGAGAAGGAAATACCAATGTACCTGTGTAATCTCATCAACAGCCAAGACCCAGAGATTATAAAACCCGGCTCCCGGAAGAGAACAGCACAGTCTCCTGTCTCCACGTCTGGCTGTCCTCACTGGGGCCCATTGGAGGAGGGTAGGTTGAGTTTCCCTCCCCACCCCGAGCAGAGCCCCAGCATCGGAAGACCTCCAGTTCCAGCCACAACTATGCTTAAGACCACTCTCCACACGTTCGGACAAGCCTCACGCATGAAGGAACAGGCAGAGTAACCCAGGTGTGCGGGAGCCGGGGCATAGATCACCAAGCCTGCTCGGATTGGGACTGGGGCCTCCTCCACTCAGATGCCCCATCTTCCAGTATGTAGGTGTTACACCCACCAACTGCCTCCAGCACCGTGTAATCCCATCACAGCCTTGCAACATCTTATTATCTAATTCTTACTCTGGAGAACCTGGCAGGCTACCAAAAGTGTCCTGCCCACACTGCAGAGTCTGGCAAACTCCCCGTGGTATATTCAATGTGCCAAAAACCAGTAACAATGATGGGTCTCATTCTCTTGACCCTGAAAAAGCCTTGAATGTGGCACTTTTTAAAATCTCAGGGCTAGGACGAGGGAGACGTTACTGGGGCCTGCTTGAGGCAATCGATGAACAACAGGATGACAGTGATGACAGTGATTACCCTCATGATCCTCAGGTTCATATAAAGCAATTTTAGAACAAACCCAAATCTATTTAAATACATGAGTTTTGGAAAAAGTATAGTCAGGAGGAGATCTCTATGAACCTTCACTAAATTTCCTTTCTTCCTCTCCTCCACCTCAAGCTACTACATATATGCACTTGCCCAAAGGTACTCAACAATATTAAAATTCTTGAGCTTTCCTGGAAATTCAACTGTCTTCAAGTCTTAAGTTTTATGTGTTTTATCATTACTTTTGATTACTTCTATTCCTACAATATTTTGTCCATCTCCTATCTTGGTCATGTATTACTGCTATAATTCACCTCTGAGTAAAGTTTTAGTGACTTGTTTTTCTGCAAAAAACTTTATATTCCTCTTTGCAGTGCAGTTAGTTTATTAGGATCTTGCTGGATTTAAGTGATAGAAAACTAACTCAAACTTGTATAGTGAGAAAAGGGAAAATAATGGATTCCTTCACTAGAATTAGGATATTATTTTAAAGTGTAAATGTTGTAATAAAGATGCTGTTACCTTATCTCTATGATTTTTGATGCTATTTCGTCTTCCCACAATCTAAGCACATATTTGAGAGTAGAGGAAAACTGGGTTTGGCAGTGCTAAGTATTCATTATCTAAATCAATCATAGGGGATTTCAGTATATTTATCTTTCAGCATATATATGGTAACTTTCATTAAGTAGATTTATATGCCCAAATGCAATAAACCTTGTGGTCAAGGGGAATGCATTGGCTAGCTTATCTCCAACCAAACCACATAGAATGGGTTTACCACAGGAAAGAAAATTTCCATTGGTAGCATAGAAGGATAAGCTGGAAAAGAGAGACAGAGGCCAATAAACAAAATGCTATTTTTAACACTTTTCTAAGTTATATTAACTTCCTAACTTGTTTATTACTGCCATTTCCACTAGTCTCTAACTTTTGAAGGGATTGATAGGGACTATCCAGTCTTGTGGTAAGGAACTATATACATTTAAGTAGAGGCCCAGTAAATTAGTTGAATTCATGAGTCACTGAACGAGAAAATGGATAAATGAACAGGTCAGTTATTATTTATTTATCATTTTATGACTTAGAAATAATAATATTATAAAATGTAATATAATGCTATTTTCTTCTTATAGATTTATCTAATCATTTTTTAGTTTAAATTACTTAACTAGACTTTTTTAGTGAATCTTTATATCACTCCTCTTTGCCTTCTCTAATAATTATTTACATAATCAAATGATGTATATATTTAAAAAACAAAATCATCCAATTCCTTTTTTGGGTCTAATTAACAAGCATTTTTTCAGGATTTCTAAAGACCTTAACATCTTCTATTTCTCACTTCTCCACCCATTTATTCCTATTTTTAATAATTCTAATACCAGATACTACCTCTCTACCATTTTGCATACCCAAACTCTATTTATACTTTGCACTCTAGCCATTTGTAAATATTCTTTAAACTATTTTCCCTTCAAGTATTTATTATATTTCCATAGGGTCAGTCTCCTCTCCTCTTTGTATGGCCAGTTTCTACTGTTGAAATTTCAAGTCCAGCTCATAACTTTCCTGACAAATGAAGAGATGTTGGACTTTTCCCATCATGGACAATTCAGTGACTTCTGCAAGATTTTCTCCTTGGTGGATATATTTATAATAATCTAACTGAAACTACCTTTTCCCCCAAGTATATATCACTATTATTATATTGTAATCCTTGGAGATACGGCGTCTGTTTTATTTATAATTACAAATACAGCACTTTGATGGAATATGGTATTCATAAATGGATATATTTCTGAATCTCAGTAGTGTGTTAGACATTTAATATGACTTCTCTCTAAATATATGGATATTAATATATATATGTGTGTGTGTGGTACCTTACTAGTGCTGAAGGGACTTCATGAAATTATGTGGAACAAGTTTAGTTCACAGAGTTTGAGTGACAAAGTCTAGTATCTAACCCAGTTCTGATTTTATATTTAGACTTTTCACTCTACTTCAGTTGTCCCTGTGTAACTTAGTTTGAATCCATTTGGAAAGAACTGCTTGTGAGGGAACCTAAAAATCAATGACAGAATCTAACCTCTATGAAATGATGTTAGGACAAGTTTCACATTCCAAATAATTATGTTACTCATCCTCTGTTGAAGGAGTTTCGTTTTGAGACTAACATTTCATGTGTACTTGCCCTTTAAAGCATGGGCCTCAACAATACCTTAGTGAACAGTTAATGTTGCAGTTAAAGTTGAGATGTTGATATGCTAGGTTCTTTGTGGTTGGGCAAAACTTATGTGAAAATATACTACATTCATTGTCTATGAGATTTAAGTTTTACTTTACTCTGTTAGCAGTATTTATGTGATCATATTAAGGAAAAGAAGTCTTACCCTATATCTAGATATAGTACAGGAGTTCTGTATAGTACAGTCCAAGACCTCCGGAACCAGCCACAACCATGCTGAGACCACTCTCCAAATGCATGAAGGTACCGGCAAAGGAACAAAGGCATGTGGGTCCCGGGGCTGAGATCTCCAAGCCTGCTCGGATCGGGGCTGAGCATCCTTCACTCAGATCCTCCATCTTCCAGTAGGCATAGGCATGGGTCACACCCACCAACTGCCCCCCGCCTCCCTCCCCCCTCCCCAAGGCACTGTGTAATCCCATCAACATCCAAGACCCAGAGACTATAAAACCCAGCTCCCAGATCTCATTATCTTATTATCTCATTCTTACTTTGGACAACCTGGCAGGCTACCGAATGTAACCTGACCACATGGCAGAGTCTGGCAAATTCTCCGTGGTGTACCCGATATGCCAAATACCAGTAACAATGTTGGGTCTCATTCTCCTAACCCTGAAAGAGTCTTGAATATGGCACTTTTTAAAATCTCAGGGCTAGGGCATAGGAGATGTTACCGGTACCTGCTCGAGGCAATCGACAAACAACAGGATGATCGTGATCATGATTGTGAGTACTGGAGTTATGACTCAGCTCTTACATGTCCTTGGGAAATATAAAAGGGAATTACTGGACTTGATGACCCCAGTCATCTTGACCACCTTTTGAAATTCTTTCTCCAAAAAAGGTTCCATTCTAGTCACTACAGAATCATACTTCTTTGGTATCAAACTGCTATGGAAATCTCCTATTCTTAGCAATTGTTCACCTACTATATAACACAATTATGCCCAAGGAGGCATAATTCTGGATAACATCTCTAGACTTCTGCTACACATAAGTGGAAGTCTAGAGACGCTACCTAGAGTTGTGGA
Organism: Sorex fumeus; assembly: GCF_029834395.1. Classification (NCBI taxonomy): domain Eukaryota; kingdom Metazoa; phylum Chordata; class Mammalia; order Eulipotyphla; family Soricidae; genus Sorex; species Sorex fumeus. The sequence goes on along the minus strand of NW_026606059.1, from coordinate 44,126,847 downwards.
AATTTTCCCGTAATGCTAAAACAACGTTAAAAAAGAAAAGAAAAGAAAAGAAAAGAAAAGACAAGAAAAGAAGAGAAAAGAAAAGGGGGCGTGGTGAACATTGACAAGGAAGATAAAAAAAACATCTGATTCTTTGTAAGCTTAATCCAGGAAGCAAGTTATGGTTCTGTGAGATAATTCAGTGTTTTCTTTGCCTAGAGTCACTATAAATTGAATTTACTATGACTACAGACCAAAGCATTCCTAATGGATACATATAGAAAAAATTAAGTTATAATTATTATATTAAACAAAAGGTAAAATAAATAAAAATTATGTGATGATTATTGTAAATCAATAATTATTTTATGCTTGTTTTATTTGGATCATATGTAAATGGGAAAATATAATTGATTTTAATACATGCTAATAAGATAACAAGCAATGATCTTAACTTTTTAGCAACTAGGATAGTGCTTTATATATCTGCATTTGATCTACCACTGCTCAGTCCATTTTGTGTCGACCTTACTTGAAATTTGTATTTCTAGGCAGTATGTAATGCAGGGAAAAGTGCAAGACTGTTTAAATTATATTTGGTTCTATATCTGAGATTGTCTGCTTAACAGTTGTATGTCCTTAAATTGACATTTCAAAATATTCCATATAAAGTATATACCTAGTTTAGGAAAACTGACTTCTCATATCACATTTCCAAGAAAGTATGTTATTCTTTTTCATTAACTTTCTTGTCTATAAACTGTATTTCACAGATAGTGATTCACTTCATATTTAAGAATTTCTTTTGATTTTTTTGACATTTTTATTCTACCACTTGTAGAAATTATGTTGTATTTTGTATGAACAGATAGTTTACAGCATTGAGGATACAAAGGGTGGTACTAAGATATGAGTTAAGGAATTACTTGAAGCTAGAGAACTAGGTAGTGAAAGGGATAAAGTATTCTTCTGTGGACACATGGTACCATGGAAGAGTCCTCAGAAACAGAAGGAAAAACACAGAAGTTTTGATCAGATGAAAGCAAGAAAGAGACTGCAGAAAATCATCTACTTTCTCCTTGTCCTAGGTATAACCCCATTAAGTATGTTGTATCCTAAAAGCTATCTGTGATTATAGTACAAGCCATTGAGATAAAATTCTAAAGAAAATCCCAATGTTTTATTTGAATATTATGGAAGAATGTGAATTTGAGTGGATAGGGTAATAAAAATGATCCAGGTAAAAATTTGAATATTTAAAAAATGATTTTCCTTCTCCAAAATCTATTTGTCCTTTACATAAGAGGGAATAATATCACCTGGGTAGGTTTTCTAAGAAGTGGGATAGGCTTACTTAGTTTTATTACTGGAGAGAAAACTACTAGTGGTTGAAAATTAAGCAAGTAAGTTGCATATATTAATTTCACACTTTAAAAAAAAGGGTAGTTAGGGTAATATGGATCATGATATTTGTATAGATAGGAGAACAGAAATCAAATAAGGGAAAGTAACTTGCACAGTTTCATTTCATTTTTTTATCAGGTTCCATACATAAAACATTCCAGGTCTACAACTTCCATCTGAGTATCTACTTCCTTTCACTATCGTCCCTGTGTCCTCACCCTATTTTTTCCCCAATTCCACATGGTAAACTTCCAAGTGAAGATGGTTCTCAGTTTCTGATAACTTTAGACATTTATTATTCTCTAAAAGTTATCTTTTTATACCATTTATGAGAAGGATCATTCTGTGTCTTCCTCTCTTCTTCTAACTAACTTCACTAAATATGATTCTCTCCAGATCTACCCATACAACAGCAAATTTCATTATTTCTTCTTTCCTTAAAGTTGAATAATATTCCAGAGCGATAGCACAGCAGTAGGGCGTTTGCCTTGCACGCGGCCAACAAGTAACAACAAAGTCTCCAATGGAGATGTTACTGGGCCCGCCTGAGCAAATCGATGAACAACGGGAGGACAGTGACAGTGACAGTGATATTATAATTGTATCTTTATCCATTAATATGTTCTTGGATACTTGGGTTATTTTAAAATTTTAGCTATTGTTAATAGTGTTTCAATGAAGATAGGAGTGCAAATGTCTTTTTGGAACAGAATTTCTGAGTCCTTTGGTAGATGCAAAGAAATGAAATTGCTGGGCCATATGGAAGTTCAATTTCTAGGGATTTTTGATAACTGTCTATATTTCATTCCCCAAATTCTGGACTAGTTGACATTCCTTCCAGCAGTTAATGAGGGTCCCTTTCCCCCACATTCTTGTATTGCTGTTTTTTTATGTTCTTTGTGGTTTATGCAAACTAACTGGTACAAGGTGATACCTCATTGTTCTTTGATTTGCATTTCACTGCTGATGAACGATGCAGGACATTTTGTATATACCTATTGGCCAATTTTATGGGGGTTTTTTTTGAGGAAATTTTCTCTGAATCCTGCCATTTAATGATGCGGCTCTTATGAAGTCCTACCAGTGCTTTATATATCTTGGATACTAACCCTTTATCATATGACTGGTGAACAAATATTCTCTCTGTCTGTGGAGTGTCTTTCAATTCTATTTACTGTCTTTTTTTTTGTAGAGAATATGTTTCTTAGTTTCAGTTTTTCCTTTGGTTCCACTTATTCAGTCAATGGCATTGAATCATTGAATATACCTCTAGATTCAGTGTCATAAAATGTTCAACCTATGTTTTCTTCACTACAATTATGGATTCAGTTAAGATATTGAAACCTTTAATCCATTTTGTTTTGACTTTTGTGCATTCTGTTATAATAAGATCTTAAATGCTTTTTTAATACAGTTGGAGTAATAAATACTCTCCACCCCCAAATAACCAAATAAAACTTCGTAAATAGAAGAGAGGAGTCTTCTCTTTCTGTAATTTTAAATTATACTACAAAGCTGTAGTAATCAAAATAGTGTGGTACTGGTAAAAGGATAGACTCTCCGACTAAAAGAATATAACTGAGAGTCCAGAGACAGATTATCAACTATCTAGTTGGTTAACCTACAATAAAGGAACAACATGTATGGACTGGAACAGCAAAATCTTCTTCAACAAATGGTGCTGGGAATAATGGTTGATCAATTCCAAAAAAAAAAAAATTCATACCCATCAAACCCAATTTTAAACAGAACCAACCACAAGTTTCTTATGAATTTTTCAATGCAAAGTAGCAGTGAGTAAAGTTTAGGGCAAGATATGTTATTTATTTTTTATAAATGTTTTCCCAGTACACATTTTCTTGCAAGTGTGTTGAATATCTATTATTTGTGGACAACCATAATTGTGAGGATATATAAATTTTGATAAGAGCCCACTGGAAACATTTATGGAATTATCCCTTTGTGAATGCTTTCTTCATATTGCTCTTGAAATGCTAGAGATTTATTTTCAAATAATGTCAAATTTTTACCTCCTGCAGAAACTACCAACTGATGCAAATTCTCACATGAGAAAACAGGTGGATGGGACCTTCTGAGAAAAATCTGTATTTGTGAGTGTGGGTTGTATGTTCCCCACAGGAAATTTTAGTATTTTTGAGCTGGATTGACTCCAAAGAAACACCTGCGAATTGCCTCTGGCCCAACTTAGCTCACCAAAGGAAAGAAACCATATTTCCCCCTTAACGCACAGAAGTCTGTCAAAATTCTACTTAAAGCTTTTCATTCTGTTTCCTGCTGTGCATGTCATGTGATGATTGAGTTTTTTAAAATCTCCTTCTGGCTCCTTATGCTGCAACTATACAGTATGGGAAAAGAGGAAAAAAAATTCTAAAAGAACAAGTCTTTGCAGAAAGAAAACTATTATTCACACATGAGAGTCTCACTTAACATTTTCTCCTCTTTTTCTTAAATTTCTCCTTTCTTCTTACCTTCAATACTAAGAGTCACCCCATTCCTCAGACTGGTAACTCAGTAGAATCCTTGGCTTTGATTCATGTTCAAAACTCCATCTTTGATGTTGGATAAGGCCTAATAGGACATTTGTGGAAATAGTTTCATATCAGAGATCACAGTCACATACTAACATGTATAGTCTGCTAACTTACTTTAAACTTCCTTGAGATTGGAGTTTCAAGAAGACAGACTCCCATGGTTGTTCATTTATTTGCATTTATATGTAGAATTAATTTATTTTCTACACAACTTATTAAATCCTACATTATACGAGGTATATCCAGAAAGAGCATTTTTTTTTTCTTAATCCATCTTGTAATGCTATGCAATTCCATGGAGATTGTTAGTAGCGGTAGAGACACACACTAAAGATCGTTTCTTCTTCTTTGGGTTATAAGTATATTGATTGTAATTGGTACCACTACCTTATGGATCACTGAGAAAGGAATATGATGTATTTCAAGTTAACTGCAATATGTTGCAGTAGAAACATATTTACTGTGACACCTTTGGTACTTGGTTTCAGTGTCCAGCTAACGTTATTATAGCGTTTTTATCTGCTTTTGATGCCAGGGGAGGTTTCTCAGCTCAGAAGAGACATTATTTCAAAGACTGGAGAAATAATGACAGAAATACAAATATTGGCATTTAGAACCCTAAAAGTTCAACCTCAGTGCTTACTATTAATTGAAAGAATAGACTTCACAAGTGCTTAAAATATAAAAAAGAAGCATTTTGAAAATTTTGATAAAATAATCATTTTTAGGTAATTAGTAAGGTAATTTTTTTTTTGTAATTTAGGTAAAGAGGAAAATTAGCACAAAATTTTAGCCAGTGTGTCCAGAATTTTACTGTTATTTGACTTTCAGAGGAAAATTAGAAAGCAGAAATGCTAATAAATATTTATGATAAGGTATTTCCCTCCACTTCCATCTATATTTCATCAAAATGCAATATTTCATCGTATGAAATGAATGGCATTCCTTTATGTATATTGACCATGTCTTCTTTATCAAATTATTTGTGGTTGGACACTTGGATTTTCCAGATCTTGTCTATTGTAAATCATATAAATAATCATTGTAAATAATGTGAATAATTGTAAATAGTGATGCAGCGACCATGGGTTTGCATATGTTATTTTTGACTTGGTGTTTTTATGTTTTTGGAACATAAAATGCCAAGTTCCACTCAATCTCTTCCTCCTTTTCTTTAATTTAAGTGATTGGGTTTTATAATTCTAGAGAGAAGTGACGTGTATCACCTGAGTTTTAGATGAGTTCAGTCATGCATTGTTTCTTATTGAGTATTGGAAAATGTTAGCTTGTTGCTAAATAAAATGTACACATAAAAAAGAAAGGAGCTTGGATGTCAATACATTTTTCCAGTTTTTTTTTCACTTTTTGGGTTGAAATACAGGAGTTTTTCCTGACTCTGCACTCAGGAATTACTCCTGGCAGTGATTGGCGGACCATAGGGGATGCTGGGAATCAAACTTAGGTTGGCCACGTGCACGTCAAACGCCCTACCCACTTTGCTATCCCTCCAGCCCCAATTTCCTGGTTTTAAAGGTAGCGTTTACTGACAACATCTCCAAAGTCAGTATGTCTAATAAAGCAGGCTGATCTGTTTACAACATTAAAATGCTGGGTCTGACTGGCTGCTAGTGATGTCATGAACATACAGTAAAACCTGAGTGAGCTACTATTAGGATGTGAACATGAAGGGTATTATGCTGAGTCCACTATCAAAAGAGCTCTGATTAAGTGTGTTACATCTTTTCCAATCCACTGTTCTTCCTGCATTAACATACGCCTCAGAGATCTGGGTCCTATGAAAAAAAGGATTAGAACACTATGGTCTCCCAAAGAGGAATAGAAAGAACTATGCTTGGAGTATCACACTGCACTCAAATGAGAGAAAGAATCCGGAGTTCCAACCTCCGTGGACGATCAAGAATCAGGGACGCTGTCTTGTTTGCCAAGGTGTCGAAGATCAGATGGGCTGGACACGTAATGAAATTTGGCATATATGACACAGTTTTCCTCAGCAGACCATCTTAAATATTTGTTTACCTCTATACTCAGGAAAAATCTGTAGTTCCTCCCTATGTTTAATTAAGATCTCACCTGAAGGCAATTTCTTCCTGAGTAAGTTTCATGAATGTAGAGAACAATAACTAAATGCTTTTTTATATAGAAAACTCATTTGCTCACATATGCAAGTTAATTTTCTCTTACAACTCCATATTTAGACCCATTTGGGTCTCATTTCCATGAATTTGCATGCTAATATTCAAACTTATGTAGATATATTCCTGGATTCAATGGGAAAGAATATCCTACACAGAAGGTTGAAAAATGACAATTTATTCACAGAATTTGATCCTAACATTCAGGAGAAGTTCACTGGGCAAGATTGCCAAATTAAATACCAGGCTACTTTTTTGGTATCGAGTAAAATTGTTGTGAATTACATTTTCTCAATTGTCTTCTGCCCAAAAAAGAGAGCAGAGATAGAAATCACACATGGGAGATGTCCAGAGAAAGACAGATCTGAAGTATGACATAAGGTCTCTGAAGATGTGACAGGGATCTGGGAGGAAATGGGCCACCTGGGTGCCAGAAATGTCATTTCTTTGCCATGTGGATGCCATTCTGAAAATGTACTGTCCCTAGCAGCCACCTCTCGTCGCATTTGATATATGGTCTCTCTGTCTAGAGCTTCAGGAAAAGGAAGCTAGTGATCTAGTATTAGAATCATATCTCTCATGGTACCTCACAATTAGGATGTCACACTGGAAAAGCTAATATTTATTGACCCCTATTATGTACTAAGTTATATACTGGGCCTTTATATATATAATATATATGTCATATATATTATATATATATTATATTATATATATTGCCTTCCTGACTTTTAAACATGATCCTATTAAACAGATATGAAAGTTTCCATTTTTCAGATAAAGAGACTGAGATTAAGAGAGGATAAGTGAATAGTCTAGGACAAGTAGGAGGCAGAACCACATATCAAAATCAGATCTGTCTGGTATGAAAACTCATATTTCTGTTTACTGTGGTCCCAGTACTTTGAGTAAAGAATATATATTGAATATATTTGAGAAAAAAATGAATGGTTTCTTATGGTCCTCTTTGAATATTAACTATTCAACATTAATATGCGAATAATTTGTCTTAATTCTGTTCCACTAAGAAAAAATTAAGCTAACTATTTTAAGTTGGGCTGGAGCAATAGCACAGTGGTGGGGCATTTGCCTTGCATGCGGCCAACCCGGCCAACCCAGACCCAGGTTCGATTCCTCCGCCCCTGTCAGAAAGCCCGGCAAGCTACTAGGAATAACTCCCCTCTATGATAAAGCCTGGAAAACTCCCAGTGATATATTCAATATGCCAAACACTGTAACAACAAGTATCATAATGGAGAAGTTACTGGGCCCACTCGAGCAAGTCGATGAACAATGGAGGACAGTGAACAATGGAGGACAGTGGACACTGGAAGTATTTTAAGTTATGTTTTGATTGAAAGGCACTAAATCAGATTATCAAAATAGAGGATAAAGGAAAAAATGGGGCACACAAAGAGAAAGACAAATAAAATGTAGTTTGCTACCTAGCTAGCAACAGTATTGCAGGAAAAGAGTTTAATAGGCATATGGTCTATTTTTTTTTGTCTATTTGTTTTGAGGCTTATTTTACATTGATTTACACAATGTAAATATTTACATGCTGTAGCAATATACTGGAGCTCTGCCTTGACCACTGTTAAAGTGCTGATATTCCTTCAACACACTCCTTAATTACAAAATCAGGGATTGTATTTGTTTTTCTTTTAATTCTTCCAAAGCTCTAAAGAGATTGCAACAGGTTCTCAAGAGACTGCAACTTCGCTTTGAATAAGAAGAATACATGAGTTCAAAATTCATTTTGTTCTAGTATCAGTGTGAGATACCTGTATGTGCTAAGACAGTAAATTGATTTGAGTAATGTATGAAGATGAGGCATTGGTTTGTACTCTGATATCTGTCATTATACTTGCAACATATATATCTAACCCAATTAGAATCATAGATGATCTACTCCCTACTTTTCCTTTGCAAATTTTCAGGATCAACCAAGAGTGAACCTGTAGTAAAGCTGTTGTATTTTTTTTCCTGTCTTAGTCAAAGCAGTCATGAAAATAAATGGTGATTATATTCAACAGTTCACTATGTTGTTTATTTAATGCTGATTTAATGACTGGGGATATCAGTGTGGCAATGTGGTAGTCACCATTTCATGTTCAGCTTCTTGAACGTAGGTCTTTTAACAGGTAGATAATATAACTGAGAGGATTATATACCTGATTTCTGCTTGTGGAATAGATGATAAAGAGGATAGCTCTACTCTTTAGCCCATATGTCATGTGCATAGCGTTTATCTAAGCTACGAAGGCAAAGGGTCATAAAAACATTCATTGGTTTAATATACTTATACATATTTTTTCTCTGTAAGGGGCTAAATAGTAAATAATTGTTGCTTTGGGTGTGTATTAAGTTTTTGTATTTTTTGTTATTTATCTCTGTCGCAGTTACTTACATGTACTATTTTAGCATGAAACCAACCAAGACAATGCATACACAGGCATTTCAGTAAAACTGAAATAGACAAGCTTTAGTTCACAATTAGCATGTGATATTCTAACTTTTAAAATAGGAAAGTGAACATTCAACTGTCTCAATTTTTTGTGTCAAGATTGGTGTTTTAGTTGTGAATTTACTTTTAAAGAAAATACAAATTTGATCCACAGATTTCTAGTGATTTGATATAGTGAGATTATGTCTCTGTACCCATGTGAGCTTCTTTACATTAAATGACTTACCTGTTCTTTACTGTGATGTAAAGGATAACACAAATGAGTCATTTTGTAAGTGTGTGATGCCATTGAAGGACCACTGTAGTTAGGGAATAAAAGCTAACATATGCAGTTTTTAACAATTATAGTAAGCACAACTCACTGTTTTTTTTGGGATAGAAGGATTTGATATACTCTCATTTATTGTCTCCTTGAAGATTTATGCCATATTTGTATTGATCCTTTTTAACTGTTGAGCATCACACAGTGGCAGTAGGTATCACTCAAGATAGAAGATATTGTTAAGTTTATGCAAGAGCCACATCTGTGTAATGACCAGCAATCTGTCCATTTGCCAATTGCACAAAAACTGGGTAGCTGAGCTGAAGCACTGCTTTTCTTACAGTAAATTAACAAACTCACTTGATTATTTTGTGCCTCTTGTATGATATATGAATTCAGAGCATTACTCTGGGATATGGAAAGCCACCTTGTTAGTATTTCTAATGATTATTTATCCATATCCATATGTGTATATGAAATATGACTACATATTACATATAGACATATTTCACACCTTTGGGTATTCATTTTAAGTAATTAAAATCAGAATGTCAAAAACTTTTCTATAATCATGTCCTTTGCAACATTATTTTCAATAACCAAGATAGGTTAACAAGCCAAATATCCACCAACACATAAGTGGTCAAAGAAAAAACGTGGAACTCACCTATAATGGGAGAAAAGTATTCTTACTTTAGAAAAAGAGAAATTTACCATTGTAACAATATAAATAAACCTGGGGACATTTCTTTAGATGAGACAAGCTAGTCACAGAAGAATAAATTATTGCATGTTTCCACTAAAATAGACACATTCACAGAAGCAAAAAATAGAATGGTGGTTGCCAGGGGCTGGGAATAGGAGGAAATGGAGAGTTGCTAATCAACATGCATAAAATTTCAATTATGCAAGATGAATAAGTTCTTGAGATGCAATGTACCTGTAGATAACACAGAATTATAAACATGAAGCTCTGTTAGGAGGATAATCTAAAGTTAACTCTTCCTACCAAATAAATAATAATTAAAAATAATTAAAAGTAATTAAGTAAATATAAAGTAACAAAATAGGAGGCTATTATATATGTGTGTATATACATACACACATATGTGTGATTTGCCAGATATATATGTGTATATATATATATATATATATATATATATATATACTTGCACCCAAGGATAGTAGAGATAAGGAGGATTGCTCCATGGCTTGGAAGCCAGCCTCACATGCTCACATGCTGGGGGAAAAGACAGCTGAGATAGAGAAGGGATCACCAAGTAAAGGATGTTTGGAAGATTCGCTCAGGATGAGAGATGTGTGCTGTAAGTAGACTAGAGACTAAACATGATGACCACTTAATACCTGCATTGAAAACCACAGCACTCTAAAGGAGAGAGAGAGTAATAAAGAATCCATCTACATAGAGGGGAGGGGATGGGGTAGGGATGGTGGGAGGGATCACTGTCACTGTCACTGTCCTCCCGTTGTTCACCAATTTGCTCAAGCGGGCCCAGTAACATCTCCATTGGAGACTTTTGTTGTTACTGTGTTTGGCATATCGAATACATCACGGTTAGCTTGCTAGGCTCTGCCGTGCAGGCGAGATACTCTGGGTAGCTTGCTGGGCTCTCCGAGAGGGGCAGAGGAATCGAACTCGGGTCGACCATGTTGGCTGCGTCCAAGGCAAATGCCCTACTGCTCTGCTATCGCCCCAGCCCACCCGATCATTGTATGACTGAAAAGTAAACCTGAAAGTTTGTAAGTCTGTAACTGTATCTCACGGTGATGCATAAAAAAACAATTAAAATAGGCATAATATATTGGACTGGAGTGATAGCACAGTGGGTAGGGCATTTGCCTTGCACATGGCCGATGTGGTTTTGATTTCCCCATCCCTCTCGGAGAGCCTGGCAAGCTACTGAGAGTATCCCGCCTGCACGGCAGAGCCTGACAAGCTCCCTGTGGTGTATTCAATATGCCAAAAATAGTAATAAGTCTCACAATGGAGACTTTACAGGTGCCTGCTAGAGCAAATGGATGAACAATAGGAGGACAGTGCTACAGTGCTATAATGCTATATATATATAATATATTACTTAAGCCTAGTTGACATCACTGCTAATCAAGTCACTTGCAATTTGTTCTTGTCATTGAAATTGTGGTCTCCTAGCACACATTCTGGAAGGCGGCATAAAAGTTTGTCAAGAATAACAAGCAATGCAAAATAAATTATTTAGCATCTGTCTTTGGGGCAGGCTTAGGTGGTGGTGGGAAATTTTTAAATAATGGTGGTGGGAAAGTATTATAATGGTAGGATTGTTATTGGAATATTGAATGTAATAAATAATTGTGAACAACTTTATAAATATACAATTTAAAATCATTGTAATTTAAAAAAAGACAAATGTGTAAACTTGGAAATTTGAGTGAAAGAGTGCACGTATGGGCATAGAATATTTCCAAAACAATATATCTGAACACACTAACAGAACTACTGCATTTCAGAGATAACTTTAATGCTTCTGTAACTATTAGGATTGAATGAGAAAATGGTGAGTGATATCATTAATTTAAGCATAAAGAGGGCATATAAGAAATGATATCCCAAGCTTAGGTCTTGAGAAGATATTGAAATATTTAAACTATCTGACAATATTTTCAGAATTAGTAGGGAGGATAGAATAATAAAATTTCCATGGGAAATTTTTTGTATGCCAATCACTGGCACCTCCTTTCCAAGGATTTATAACCAGTAAAGAACTAGGCATGAAGAGAAAAGGTCCATTAGTAAGTAGATCAGATTAAATTTTGTTTTTTAAAATTGTTTTGAGATACTTGATAGAACTAAGTTCAAGTAGATAACTTGAATACAAATTAGAAGGATGTTTCCTCTTTCTTCCTTCAAAACAATAAAGTCAGTTTATATCAGTAGACTAAGAAGACACTGTATGGACCTTGGAATATAAATTTTGACCTTGTTTACACAGCCCATGTATGCTAAACTTGGTGGTGAGAGAATGAACAAGTCTGCATTGATGTTTCAGGGCTTTATTTCTGCTGAAGGCTGCTTTGGTCCAGTGTGTCATAACTCTTAGGCACACTAAATAAATAAAGATCCCTTTATCTTGGTTGGAGGAGTAGATAGTTGGGGCCTTCTAACTGTGTATCTGGAGTAACACACACCAACATAGAGATTAAAACACAAATATCCTGGCTAGGAGATGCTGACTCTGACAGTAAAAGTGAAGAAGAGGATATTAGATAAATAACTGTTATATATATTAACAAATTATTCTTTATTAGACTTTGTTTTCCTGGGTCATAGATCCATACTGTCCATTTTCTTATCATGTAATATGACAGCTTAGATCTTCTTTCTGAAGTCCCCTTTTCTTCATAAACACAGATTAAGAGCTGGTGGTGAGGAAAGTCCCCTTCCAAGATAAACACTTTATCTTGTTGACACTTTTCCTAGTCAAACTTGTTCAAATTTTCTTCTGCTGTCAAAAACTGCAGAGCATAAAACTTAAATGACCAAGAACCTACTAAAAATTAGTAGTTCCAACCATAAGGAAATGAATAGCTTAACAAGAGTGAAGCAAAGCTGGCATCTAAATGGGGAAGAAGCATTCACTTGAACCCTTAATTGGTAACTGGGGCAGCGGGAGTTAGGCAGCTAACAAGCTAAACAATTTTGATGACATAAAATTAACACCAGGACATAGGAAAAGCCTGTTTTATTTGCTATTTTATGTGTTATGTGACAATTTAATTAAACTTTGAAGGAATCCAAGCAGTTAATTCCCCGGAGAAATAAAACAAGAATGACGTGCAGGCTTATGTCCTAAGGAATTAGACAAGGGAGTAGTTCTGCATTTTATAGAGATATAAACCCAACTTTTACCTTAAAATTAATGAGTGCGATTAAATAGTACTGGTCTTCTCTGTACTCCTTTTCTTTTTTTCCCCTGGGGGATTGAGTTGAGACCATTTGAGATGCCTCAATGGAATAGGATAAAGCAATTTGACCAAATCTTGTGATATGTATAATAAACTTCAATATCTGCAGAACAATAGCTCTGGTCTGGTCATTTCTGCTTCTCTCTCACAGTTATCAGTGGGAGTTGCATAATAAAAATACAATAATCATAATAATAACAATAACAACAATATTAACAATGGCCAAGAGACACTAGGTTGTCGTGTAATAACAAATGGTTCTATCATTTAAGTGCTTCAGATTGCAAAGAGCTGCCTCTTACTCATACTGTATTTCTACCCATGTTTCTCTGGATATTCTTACTCATGTAGCCAACTCTCTATTGCTCAGCAATGCAACAGCCATTGTCTCAATTGTTTTGGGTCTCTAAGATATAAAAGACATGAGAATACTGAAATTTGTGACAGTTATAAACATTTCCACCTGAAATTTACACATCAATTTCATTCACATTTTATTGACCAAAGGAAATCATATGATCATTATTCAATTTGTATCTGAGTTGATAGCAAATCAACTTTTAGTTGCTCAAGTTAAATTCTTAGCAATTTCTATGAGTTATTTCTTTACATCCACAGACTATTGTGGTTCATGGAAGAGAAACATTGGGAAGAAAACTGGTGGGAAACACTTTCCCCGTTTCAGGATTTGATCTAAATAACATATGTGTATGTGTGTGTTTGTGTGTGTGTGTGCATAATCTGTATATATAAGTGCGTGGTCAGTGTGTGGGTATGTATATCATGTTGTGAGCACATATGGAGGTACAGATTTATTAAAAATATCTGTGTGGTATACATAAATGATCTTGAAATATACCAACTCAGTATTGCCACTACAATACTCACTCAGCTGTGTGTCTTAGGCAAGAAAATTGACTCTGGGTTTCTACATTTCACATTTGTGAAATGGTAAGGATAAAGTTTCCTGCTATTACACGGGACTGGAATGAATAATTAATTCATAGTTTTTTAACTATCAATAATTGCTAGTTATTTCTATTTTTAAGGCAGATTCAATACATTATAAAAAAAGATGGAAACTGATTGAAATGAGAATGGTTTTATGATCAGAGATAATTATCTAGATTTCCTTTGGAACAAAGACTTTAGTTAATTTTAGATTTTATATACTGTTTACATCTAATTTGTGTGTCCGGTATCCCACTTTTTAAGTTATTTTCACTTTGATGCTGTGTTTTCTATGTAGTATTATAAAATTTCCCCTATGTTCTATAGGGCATGGCTTTAACAATTCTTTGTTGAATATTAAACAACCTAGTAAACACTTTAATGTATTAAAGGATTTCTGGTTAAGTTTTTTTTTCTTCTTATGTTTATTTATTGAATCACTGTGGGAAAAGTTACAAAGCTTTCAGGTCAACAAGATAAAGTGTTTATCTTGGAAGGGGACTTTCCATTGGTCACACATTGATCAAACACCTTTCCATTCACCAGTACTCATTTTTCACCACCAAGAACCCCCATATACCCCCCTCCCAGCCTTCCCAATGCCTGTGAGGCAGATGATTTCTACTTAATTGTTCTCTACATTGATTATGTTCATTATTTTGACAAAAGATGCACAATTATTGTTTAGAATTTCCCCTCAACAATCAGAATTGCTGAAAAGGCATTGTGAAATACTTTGTTTTCTATAGCTGGTTATGAGAATGATATAATGTCATATAATGATTTTGAATTTCTGCAAAGAGCCAGATCATTATGGATTGGTTTCTGTGTGTCTGGTGTTATGGCTGTGCCAGAGAGCCACTCATCACGTGCAACTCGTGACCTCAGTAGGGTGTGAAGGACGAGCCATTACCGCCCCCCTTCCCATGAGACTGCAGTTGCCCCATCACTGCTGACACATACCTGCCTTTCCTATGTGCTCTGAGGCAGTGCCACCTTGCTGCCAGGCGAGGTAAAGGCAGAAGGGAGTATCACCCTTTACCTCCCGGGGAGGCATGGTGCCGTAGTTTAACGCATGTTCCATTCACTTTTCTGCCACAAGCTGCAGGGCTCTGGATTAAGTCCTTTTGCCTCTGGAGCCATGGTTGTGCCAGAGAGCCTCTCATGGGGGGCAACTCATGACCTCGCTAGGGCGTGAAGGCCAAGCCAGTACCATCCCTCTTTCTATGAGACTGCAGTTGCGCCGACACCTCATATGTGGCTTTCCCATAAGCTCTGAGACGGTGGCCACCTTATATGTGGGCTAGCTGCATTTCTGCCAAAAGCCGCTGAGTTTCGAGATTTGTTTATGAGTCTCTGGGATCATGGCCATTAATCTGCTTGATCAGGAGCCAGAGAGGTCGTTTGTAGGTGGCGATTTGGGGTCTCGTTGGGATGAGGAGGAAAGGGCCGGTTCCACCCCATCTGGTGAGGCCCCACGTGTCTCGTCACTGCAGGCCCAAACCTGACTGTCCAGTGGCCTCTGAAGGATGGCGGTCACTGGGCCGCCAGGGGGAACAGGCCAAGGCACGAAACCTATTCCCACCTGGATTGGCCCAGAGCCAGTAACCTAGTGCAGGAACAGGACGCATTTCTGCCTTTGGGTTCCGAGATTCGTTTCCTAGTCTCTGGGATCATGGCCGTTAAGCAGTTTGATCAGGAACCAGAGAGGTCATGCCTCCAATTATATAGCTGAACCAGAGGTGGTTTGTGGGTGTGTCTCCCACATACCTAACTTTTGACCATTTACTTTCTTGGTAAACTTTGCCCCAAGTTTTTGGGGTCTGGCCAAAAGCATAGCAGCAATTTTGGGGTATCTGAAAGTCTGACGGTGCCATCAAGCTGCTGATGCACTCACCTCACAGGTACAGATTGACTTGCTGGCAGCACCATACCCCCAATTTCTGGTTAAGCTTTAAAGCCCAAATATGACTCGGGACATTAGCATTGTGGTGGAAAGTGCTGTCAATAGTCTGTTTACTGTGTACTTATTAAATACTTTGTTGAATTTTATAAATGCATTATCTAACGTGATCCTCACAATTATTCAATTACTTATACAATGTTTTTATCCACTAGCTTACACAAGGATAGTCAGGGCTCTCAAAGTGAAAATAAAGAAGGATACTATTCATTAAGGCCCTACAATGCAGTAAATTTGAACACCTACTTTTTTTCAGACAATAATCACAAATATTTCTCTTATCACTTTTCACAGTTCCTATACATAACCTCCTTAACTGTTAAAAACAGTTTGGGAAAAGAGCATATAGACACAGGAACAAAAGGAGAGGAACCTGGCACTTATTTCAGTAGTATTTTAGAAGCAGAATGAAATGGTTGCACTAATTATGCTGACTCACAATGATATAAGATATAAGCTGTGAAGATAGTGAGAGATTGGAGATAAATCATTTAAGAGATTGTTATAATAGTTCAGTTAAGAAGTAATAAGTGCCAGGACCAGAAAGGTAGCAGTGGAAATTGAGTTGGGAAAGGGTGGGGATTCCTAAAGATGTTCTAAAATCAGAATTCAAAGAATTAAAAATAATAATAAATGTAAAGGCCAATGAGGAAAGATGCAATTGATGTTTAACTGTAAAATTTGGATGTTTAATGGGAAGTGGTACCTTTCTAACAACCTGGAGACCCAGAAAGTAAGCTAGTTTGTGAATAGAAATGAAAAATTTATTTCGATATGTATTTCATTCGAGATTTAGACACAAGAGCAAATGGAGGTACCCTGCAGATGGTGGGAAAAATAATTGGGTGGACATGGGAATTTGTGTATAAATACAAGGAGTATGTGTTGAGGCAAAGTTGAGGAAAAGATACTGTGTGATAAAAATAATAAGCTATATGGAGGGGACCCAGGAGATACAGTAGATCAGAGGTGGGGTAAAACTGCTGTAGAATGTTGGCATTAGACTGTGTAGTCTGAACTCAGCTTGTCAGGTTCTGATGTGATACTAAACATCTGTTGAGCATGCTATTGAGCAGGAAGAAACCAAAGGAAAATCAGTGACTACATGTAAGACTGTGGTCCTTGTTCACGGTAAACTAAGGCCAAGAAACTTGCATGCACATCAGGAAAGATGTCAGTTAGTTAGGAGTATTTTATTTAAGCGGTTTTTACATGTTATGATTTGATGTGATGTAGTGATGGGTGTGAGGGAGAGGGTATGGGAAGAAATCTGTCCATGAAGAGGGGAAACACAGTAAAGGTACTTTGTTTCTTTAAAGACAAGAAAAGTCTACATATCTGTGTCAGTTGTAGAGAACAGTCCTAACATGGAGATTGGATATATGCTAAGAGGGAATGATTAATAAAGTAGGTGTAAACTGAAAGTCAGCAAACTGATCAGCATAGACGATGCAGTCAAAAGCAATGGCAAAATACTTTGGTAAGAAAGGAGCAGAATAGTCAGTGGATAAAGTTTAAGGTTCTCAAGTGTCTTCAGTGAAACAAGTATTTAGAATTTTTTCCAATTACAATAGGCTTGGATTAAATTTAGTTTTATTTAAAATTAAAATTACTAGAGTTAAGTCTTATATAAGTTAAGTCTTAAAAATATATATATCTTTGGGGCTGGAGCAATAGCACAGCGGGTAGGGCGTTTGCCTTGCACACGGCCAACCCAGGTTCGATTCCCAGCATCCCATATGGTCCCCTGAGCACCGCCAGGAGTAATTCCTGAGTGCAGAGCCAGGAATAACCCCTGTGCATTGCCGGGTGTGACCCAAAAAGCAAAAAAAAAAAAAAAAAAAAAAAAAAGATATATATATCTTTTTTCTTTTTTTAAAAATTGAATTACTGTGATAGTTACAAAGCTTTCATGATTGAGTTTTAGTCATACAGTGATGAAACACCCAATCCCTCCACCAGTATACATTTGTTACCACCAATGTCCCCACTTTCCCTCTCGCCACCCCCACTCCATCCCACCCCCTGCCTCTATGGCAGGGACTTTCCTGTTAACTCTCTCTCTCTCTCTACTTTGGGCATTATGGTTTGCAATACAGATATTGAGAGGCTATTGTGTTTGGTCCTTTGTCTACTTTCAGCACACATCTCTCGTCCCCACCTATCCCCCCGAACATCATTGATTTAGTGATCCCTGCTCTATCCCACCTACCCTTTCCCCCAGAATATTAAGCCTTATATACTTTTTAAAGTTAGTGGGATTATGAGTATATAGTATTACTCAATTTGTAGAACATTAAATAATCTAGGATTTTGCAAAAAGCCAGAATGTGGGAACACAATATATGCACAGTCAATAATAGCTGTTTTCAACATTATTTGGATTTGACTTTTCTCTAATCTTCTTCTTCCTAATTACTAACTTAATAAAATAAAGTTAAGAAAGAAAAAATATTTCTGAAACTCTACTCTGTACTATAATAAATCCTTATGTTAGATTCCAGACTTTCCCAACTCTCCACAATAATATGATTGATGAGTGGCATATTTGTTATTTAGCTCATTATGTACATCTCTTCAATGAGCATGCATATTTCAGCTAGTACGAGTATACTCGTTGTTAATATTAAGGATTATTTTACCATTGTGCATACAATGAATACTTAACGCACACTCTTCAATGGATTTGAAACTGCTTTATGTCTTTTTCAGTTTTCTGTTCTCTCTACCTTCCTCCACCCCATGTCTGATTTCTTGCATTTCCAGGAAGAGCTGACCATGAATATTTCACTTGTGTTGAGAATCACACTGTATCAGCAGGTGAATTTCTTTCCCGGCTTATCAAAATAAAACAGCTTTTATTTTAATGCTGAATAAATATTGATATTGTAAAAGGAAATAAAGGGAAATGTATGGAGGAAAGAAAAAATAAGAGTAATGGCAAGTGGTAAGAACAGTAGCAAGGTGAAGAAAAAGGGAGGGGTGGAAAAAATAGGAGGCGAGAAAGAAATGTGGAAGAAGAGAGGTGGAAAGGAATACAAGGGATAGATAAAGGTCAAAATAAGTGAGATAAGGAGTAAATGATTGCCATTTTCAATTTGGTGTGGCAATCTCATCTCCATCACTGTGAATTTCTGCTCCTTAGTAACCCCAGCAGACCAAGTCTGTGAAAAGAAGAGACAGTCTGTTGGACACTTAATGATTTATAACAAGGACACGAGAAAGCCATTAAAAACGAATTCATCACCGACAGGCTAAATGATTTGCAAACATCTGCTCTCTAACAGGACCCTCTTGGGAAGAGAATTTCCAAGAGTTGAAAAGTTCTCCTAATAAAGAATTTGCAGATGGGAGTTAAGATACAGAACCAGCATTTGGATTACCAGCTTTCCGCTCAAAATGATTAATTAGGGTGACACTTAAATGTTGCTTTTGACCTACCTCTTCATGTGCTGAGCAGTCTCTAACGCTGGGTACTCTCCAGAGTAATGTACAAATTCAGACATGATTGTCTTCCAGCCTGACAGCTCGTTCCCTGAGATGACTATGTTTCTTCAAAATGGTAAGTTTCTACTCTCAGATCTGATGAGCTGATCTTTTCTCTTCCTGTTTTGGGGCCACAACAAATGGTGCTCCGGGTTCACTCTGTTTAG